>NW_022060567.1:3470000-4741802 GCF_003285725.1 Scaptodrosophila lebanonensis | reverse complement strand
TATAAGTGATCCGGGTGATGAGTTTGATGAGCAATCAAATGAGCAATCCAATGAGCCAGAAGTGGAGGCTGCCGAGGAGGCAGAAGAAGCGTTGGCTTCATCTGGACAGCTGAGCGAGCAGGTGGTTTTGGAATTCGAGAACATTGACGATATGGAGCCGTTGCGTCTGCAGGAGAATTGTTTTGCGGACTCCGAGCCTGAGGGCGAACTGGGTCTGACTCTGGACGCTAGTGGAAACGTTCTGGTGTTGAGCATTAAGAGCTCACCCTCCACATCATCCTACGAAACGGTTGGCAACGAATTTGCGGACATGAATGAATTAAGCCAGTTGGCCGGACCCTTAAAGCCAGCTGCCCCTGTTACTCTAAATGGAAACTTACACACAAATGAAGAAGAGCAGCAGGCAAAAAGTGATGGTGAAAAGGGTACAGAGGAAGAGGTAGAGGAGGAGGAAGAGGAGGAGGAAGAGGAGGAGGAAGAAGAAGAAGAAGAGCCTTGCAAGCAGCTCAGCAAATTCCATAGCGCCGGTGATGTGCGCGAGTGTATCGACGAGGAACATCCAGCCACAGCGGTTATCATTACGGAAGCTGCCTCTCTGGATGCACTACAGTGCGAGGACGAGCTCACTGAGGAGTTTACGTCACGAAAAACAAGTCTCATGTCGCCTATGAATGAGGATATAACAGTGGTGGCCTCTCTGGATGCCTTGCAGGAGCCGAAATCAGCATGCGTGTCGCCGGCGAGCTCGAATGGCGGCGTCTACAGCGTCGAACTGTTAGAGAACTTTGGCCTCAATCTCCACCGCATTGAGAAGGATGTGCAGCGCTGTGATCGCAACTATTGGTACTTTGGCAATGAGAATCTGGATAAGCTGCGCAACGTCATATCGACCTATGTGTGGGAGCATCTGGATGTGGGCTATATGCAGGGCATGTGCGACCTCGTCGCCCCCCTGCTCGTAATCTTCGACGATGAGTCCTTGAGCTACAGTTGCTTCTGCAAGCTGATGGATCGCATGATTGAGAACTTTCCCAGTGGCGGCGCCATGGACATGCATTTTGCCAATATGCGGTAAGGAACAATCAGCTTACATCAAATTAATAGCATCTATCTAGCTTCCTAGTGAGAAATTCGAATCAGCAATCAGTATTCTCATCAGACGTTTATTGTTAATTATTTATGTGTTAATAAGTGTACTTGACTTCTGAACATTATAACAATAAAGTCTTAGGCTATATTCCAATTTGTAAGGGATGAGTTAAAGTTTGCGACTTAGTTTTTTTTCAATACAACTATTTGCATATAAATCTTAGAAGAGTGTTCGTACAATATTATGCGTATAAGTAGAACTTGATGCGAGGCCTCAGCAATTAATTGACGTCGATTTTATGATTGTAAGAGCTTTGAATAATACTGAAAAGGGAATAGAGATGGTGTTAATATAGTTAATATATAATATATATAATATATATAATATATATAATATATATTAATATATAAATTGTATTCATAATCTCCAGTGGCATCATGGTATAAGTCAAGGATTGGGGGATAGTCTTAAAACGTCCATACTGTTTCTAACGTTGTGGAAGGTGCAAGGCATTAAGCTAGAACTGTCAGTTTTTGTGATGGAATCAGTCCCAAAAATATTTTTTGATCAAGTTGTGTTAAGTTATAGAATGTCAAGAGCTTAATAGTTTCGATTTTCTTCGTAAAACGAGGAGATTAGTAATACGTCTGTATTTTTTTTTTTACATATTTTTGTTATCCCAGCACATTAGACTGGGTGAACAGATGATTTGATGATTCTTTTCCATTTGAACGCTCGTGCTTCCCGAATGATCCCATTTTAATTTGGTCCAGTTCTGACAATGTCATCCATGAGAATCCCAAATAAGTCTTAAATTTGCATTAAGAACTATGTGCGCGATGTGATGATTTATGTTTTTGTTTGATTCAAAAGACATCATTATTGATGATATTATAATGTAAATCTGTGTTACAGATGAAACGCGGTCACGAAAGGTATTTTATGATACATATAGAGGCTTCAACTCAATAGAGAGTTGCATGATAAGGGAATCAATCGGCTATTTCTGTTTTCAATAATGAAATGTTATGGTTATTGTGGACGCATATGTTGAGAATCAGGGGCTCCAGTAATGCTTCTCAGCATCTCAGATTTGACTTTTTGAATGGTGTTCACATTGCTGGCACATGCTTTTTCCAATAGGTCCATATTAGCTTTGCTTTACTTTACTTTAGGCTAATTTTTTTTGGTTTGAATTATAAATAGTATAATGTAATTAGCCGACCACTCCTCAACAAATGCCAATTTTTATAGCCTGTACCCAAAGGGTGAAAGGCTATACTAGTTGTGTGCGAATGTATGTAATACACAGAAGGAGGCGTGGCAGACCCCACAAAGCATATATATTATTGATCAGGATGACAAGCCGAGTCGATATAGCCATGTCCGTCCGTCCGTCTGTCCGTCTGTCTGTATGAGCGCAAGGATCTCAGGAAGTACAAGAGCTAGAATAAGCAAACTTGGTATCGAGGTTCCCCTAAGCCCTAGGCAGGTCAAGTTTATTTTTCTATTCTGATACACCCCCCCCCACTCCCCCGCAATTCGTGTTTTTGTTTATGAATTCCGTAATTCTTGGAATTTTGGAATTTGAAATTTTGGTAGTTACATCCAGTTAGTGCTTTTGTGTCCGTGTGCCAAGTTTCATCATGATAGGTCAATTCTGAAGAAAGTTATAGCCATAAATAAATCGCTGCCTGCAGCTCTGCCGGCAGCGCTGTCCGCAGCTGTTGTTGTTGTTGCTGCTTTGGTTCAACTTTGTGCTGCATACATACACGCATATAAACACGCATAGACACGATGATGTAAATGTATGCTGTTAAAACTGAACATAAACATGCCTTCTAATTTAATTTAATTACTTAATTAATTAATTCATTTTTTTAATTTGAATTTTTGTGGCTATTTTACTGTCGGGCCTGCTCGACTGTAGCGTTCTCTCCTGTTTCTATATCGGTAGTTTTTATTTACCGAATTTTCAAATCTTAATCTAATTAGTTGTTTAATTAATGGCTAGTATGCCAAATTAAATGCTGCGAAAGTCTATTAGAATGGGCCTGAAGCTTGACGTACTTTAGTTTCACCTTGGCGATGTCATCTTTAACAGATCTTTATGAATATTTTCATTCCGTATTTCACTCAGTATGTTCGATTGAGGGCTTTGAATTATTTCCAAATTACTAATTCAAGCGTCTCCCCATAGCTTATAGCCATATCTCCATATTGGTTTGATGCCAAGTTGTTAACCAAAGCTTTAGTTGCTTAATTCGGACATCGGTTTGTGTTTCAAATTGCAATCTCATTCGCAAACAATATTCTTGAAATATCTTCCGTGTATAATATACGAGCATGCAAAAACGGGTGAATCTTGTGTTATGTAATTTATTTCACATCGTTTTGTGAGACTTTGCAAAGTGGAGACAGCGCAATATTCTCGGCTTTCACATACAGTTCGAATATTATTCGATCTGCGTATTTGGATTAAGTCTACTATAAGTTATGGTTTTCAAATCAAGCGGATGGATTCTAACCGGCTTGGTATGGACGGGCTATTTTAGTCCGCGACTGTTGATAATAAACAGCAGTTTGTGGCGAGAACTGAAGCCATTATTTTGAATGTGCAGCAGCAAGCATTTGGATTACTCATAAGCTCTACTATTGTACTTTGTAGTAAGTCCATGAAAGTCGCTGCTAGCAAGGATCCAATTTTTTTTATAACCTACATATATTTTTCGCAAAAAAACCACGTAGTATGTTAAGGGCAGACGTGAGCTACCGTTAAAGGTTAACGGTGTTTGTGACGCTGATTCGAGTTTCAGATTTCAGTGCGTTTGGCAATGAGACGCCAGAGACGATAGGGCTTTAATTTTAGCCTGAGGACGGGCAACGGGCTGTTGTACACTTGGCAGGCCCTATAGTTTGCGGAAGGATATTCTTTGTTTGCGACATAAGCGACACATACAGATCGTATGTAGTATGTAGGCAAGACGCTATGTTATTATGTACCCCAGGTCGCAAATCGGTTAGGAATTGTATCTTTTCCGAACTTCGTAAATACTCGTATTCTGTTTTTTGTGAAATTATATTCTTTTCTTTGTAATAAATGCTGCTTAAATAGTCAGCTTCTGAAGTTAGATACGCTTTAATTGTATTGCATTGCAGCAATATATTTTGAGTGCCTTTATGTATTAAGTGTTTCCCTTTTTTCCCGACAGCTCCCTCATCCAGATCCTCGACTCTGAAATGTACGATCTAATGGACTCGAACGGCGATTACACGCACTTCTATTTCTGCTATCGCTGGTTCCTGCTGGACTTTAAACGGGAGCTGGTCTACGATGATGTCTTTGCCACCTGGGAAGTCATTTGGGCAGCCAAGCATGTGGCTTCTGGTCATTTTGTACTATTTCTAGCTCTGGCATTACTGGAAACCTATCGCGATATTATTCTGTCCAACAGCATGGACTTTACGGACGTCATTAAGTTCTTCAATGGTGCGTAATTGTAAAGCATACGAGTATCTAATTCAAATGATGAATAAATCAATTCTTTATCACAGAAATGGCGGAACGGCACAATGCGCAGTCAATATTGCAGTTATCTCGCAGCCTTGTGCTGCAGTTGCAGACAATAATCGAGAACAAATAAGTTCCAGCTGGACAGCAAATCCTTCAAGCTGCTTCTGTGCATAGATTGGTTGCATACCTTAGGGCGTCGTAGTACTAATCTGTATCTGTATGCGTGTGTCCAGTCTGTAGAATTGTTATAAGGCTCACGTAGTTGGCACGCTGTAGGCTCAAGCACTTAAGCGCTCCTCATACGCAATATTTAGTGTGTCTGTGTGTATGTGTACTTCCATAGCGAAATGCGAATGCTTTGCTGTAGGCACCAATACTTAGATCAAGTACCCATAGTACTCTCATATATGTATGCACCCATAGATCCATAGATCCATAGATGACCTAACAAAGTTATTAAAAATGAGCGTGTGTAGATAAATGGTAATGCAAATCCGTTTGCATTGGTTGCAATTGTTCTGATGCAGTTCATACAAGTATATATTCCTACATACTACATACCATTAATACTACCTACCATTAATACGTATTTTGAGTATCTCTACCTCAAAAAGTGTCAAATTAAAATATCTACAAAATACCTACGTAGTAAAGAAGTGCAAGTATTAAACGACCCTCCTTTCCAGCACATCTGTACTCTTGGGGGTCAAAAAATGTGTCGAAGCATTGTTATCAGCTATACTTTCTTAGACCTGTACAAATGTCAAAGCAATGATCCATAACAGACAAGTAGATGCTTTACTTTTTTCAACAAGTTCGTATGAGGCTTTGATTTCTATATTTTTCCTTGGAACTCACTACTCAGTCATTTGCCATTAATGCAAACAAGATCACATAAAATGCAGGGCTAGTCTGCAATGCGATCGAAAGCATGCAGCACGGAGTTAATTGTTAAGTTGAAAGCATAACGAATCTATAAATCATTAAGAAATGTAGTGACCTGATAAACAAAACGTAAAAGAAAAAATGAAAAACGTAAAACGAATGTTGAAATATGTATTTACATATATTTTACGTGAAAATAAATAATTTATACACACCATATACATATATACATATATATACGTACATACAAATATGCACGCATTTGCATAAGAGCAGAGATGCAAGGAAGCATAATAATATTTATACCTTTTGTAAATGGAACAAATTATATTTACATACATAAATACAAGTATATCTACATAGTATATTGCATTTTAAAAACGTGCGTAGCTCATACACACAGTATTCAGATACACGCACAATGCTGTTCAACTAAATATGTTGAAAGATTTCTCATAAATACGACTATTTCCTAGCTTAAAGCCTGCTCTTTGATATAAACAATAATTGGAAAGTTAGGGAAAGAGTAACCTTATTGAAGAAGAAGAAGCCCTGGAAAACAAACCCATAGTCATAATATATGTATGTGCGAGCACAGAACTAATCCTCAAAACAAGACGAATCGATATAGCCGTCTATATCTGTTTCAATACAAACTAGTCTGTCGAATATATATTCTGTATGGCTTCATTTCTTCTTTAGTTGTTAAGCTCTCACAACCAAATTTAATATTTGATGTTTATGTTTTCGAGTTTATACACAATCGGACTCCTACTTGTATATCTGATTTTTTGATTTAATAAAATCAATATTTTATGGAACTTTTATTTCTGTCTTAGAAGACTTTTTCAATAAAACACATAAAACAACGGGAAATTTAAATCGGAACATTCAGAATATTCTTTCAATAGATGGTCTAGTATTGTGTTGATTTTCAAAATCTCCGACTCATTGTTTCAAATGTCGATTTCTTGTTAAACTAAAACACATTTTTTTCCCATCGATAGCCTCTGAAGTCATTTTGTTAATATCTGGAAACATATTCAGTCGAACAGCACTGTAGGTGTTATAGTATGTATATGTTGTGTATTTAATGAACAGATTTATTTAAACTGCAAACTTAAGTTCTAAAGTTTTAAATGCAGACTGTGCATTTCTGTTAGCTGTTGTTTGTTATTAGGAAATTTGTTTATTGTTTGGGACTGGCAGAGACATAATCATAGGTGGCAGTCTATTGATAACGAAAATCCACCAAAATAATATTCTATAGTAATCCAATAGCTCTAGTCCCCTAAGTGTGATTTAATATTTTGGAGCTCACGAAAAAGTAACATGAAATATAAAGGCTTTTATAAAATCTATTAAATAATACTAGGTACAAACATCTGAACAGACACGCATAGACTGGCATTTACCTATTTTCGAAAGTACTTAGAAAAGCATTTCGTTTGTTTCCAATAATCACAAAATTACCTGAAATGGACTGATAAACAAAACTGCGCTTTCGCTCAATTCAATTCAAATTAAATTGAACCGATATCGGGCAAAAATTCTGATTTTTGTGCAAACACAAAATTAGCTGTCCTTTGTATTTTATTTGTGTTTCAAATACAAACGGTTTCGTGGTCCTAAGATCAAGCATGGCTTTTGATTTTATAGTATGTTGCTTGCAAAGAACTTGATAAAAAGTGAATGGTTTTTAAACATTTGCAATATGTACAAGTACATACTATACTCGTAGTATCCAATTGACCTGTACACCTATAATTATGTCCTGAATTGTGTAGTGGCGCAAGGCGCTTCATAAGTAAAACACATATACAATATATACACAAAAATATACAATATCTAAAGAAAATACCATGTTGATGACTATTTATAAAGGGCGCCTGTGCGAGCGTGTGTGTGTACAAGTAAGAGAGTGTGCTGTAGTTAAAATATATAGGAAATATGTATGTATGTATGTACGCATATATATAGCAACAAAAAAACAAAAAACAAAAAAAAACCAAAACGAAATTGTGTTAATTCAGTGTTGACGAATATGTTGTAACATTTAAACAATACGAGTAGTAATTGCACGAACAGTGCAAACTAATGATAACGATAACGAGTAGGGAGAAAAGAGCAGAGCAGAGCAGAGCAGAGCTGAGCTGAGCATTTTTATACGCAGAGTTTCGAAAGCATACTTGTAGAACAAAATTAAACTCTCAGGCATCTTTTTTTGGGGCAACTGTGTATGGCACCAAAAACTCCCTCCAACGGGCTAAATGTTATAAATTAATATACATACATATACTGTATTATGTTTTAATGTTAAAATGCAAGTAGAGCACGCTTTTTGTGTACCAAAAAAAAAAAAAAAAAACAAACAAACAAACAAAAACAAAATGGGATGAGAAGGATAACGAATATTAAAAACAGAAACTAAATGAAAACAGATTTGTGATTTCTTGTTGCTTCTTTGAATATTGATATTTTTGTATAAGCTGCAATGCAATTGGGAAATAAGTTATACATATATGTAGTATGGATATGTATTATAAAATGCATACACACATACATAGTACATAAATGCATACAAACATACATGAACATAGTATGTAGCTTTGCTTGTTATATGATTTGCATGCATCCACGAACTGTCAGCGAAATAGTAGGTACGAATAGTAGTTGGACTCACACCCGATTTATTTGCAATTAGAACATGTGCTATTGTTGTTAAATAGTTTGTTAGGCGCCGCCACTCGCTTTGGCTGTGGCTTGCAGTTTACATACAGACATACATACATATATACATACGTGTACACATATATATATATAGAAGCATATATTTATACATTTTGATACACATATTGAGGAAGTTGCAGAGCGCGCCAGTTATCGGAGTAGTTGCGCAGTGCATGTTATACATACACGTACATATATATATATATATATATATATATATATATATATATATATATATATATATATATATATATATATATATATATATATATATATATATATATATATATATATATATACATTATATAAGTATATACATATATATACATACTCGCATAATAACAGTAATAAACTTTATATATTGTATTGTAATGGCATCATTATATATGGAAGTACCCAAACGCCATGTAGAGAGCATAGACATAAATACTCGCATATACATACTACCTACATACATAGCTAACCATATACTTGTACATACATGCACGTATGTATGTGCATGCATACACATACGTTCACATACACATTCACACACACACATATATGAATGTAAATCGATATATACTTACACAGCTATATAGTATACTATGCTTTATGCGGGATCCGAAAAGAACTATTTACTATACTCGTACATACATATACATATAGCAACATATAGTATGTATGTGCATGTAAGTCGGTACAATGTGTGTGTGTAGCATCAGCTCTAAAAACAATTAAACATAAAACATATACTCGTACATATGTATGTATTGCAACGACAAAACCACATGAATCGATATTTATATACAATATTAAGTGAATATAGCGCATATTTACATACGAAATATATCGGCATACATATTTATTTAACAAGAAACAAATTCAAATAAATGAATATGCAACTGTTTGAAAAAAAAAAAAAAAAACAACAACCATGTGTCTAAATATACTCGTACGTCATAAGTTTTTGCATAACCCAACAAAACCCCAATACATAGTCTATTTATCAGAAGTGTTCCAACAAGTGGTCACAAGGCTTGGAGTGGGATCGCTTTAAGGTTTGAGATGCTTCAATATTTTCTCATGTTGCTGTCAAAGCTGTCGCCAGTAGACAATGAATTTGATTTGACGAGTTGTATTGATTTCCCATTTCCCGAAACGAAGAATAACAGACCACGTGTTATACTTGCACTCAGCCTGAAGAGATGAATCCGAATTCCGACGTCTGTCTGTTTCAATCACATTTATTCAAAGTTCTACTGTTTATTATGGCTGTCACAAAAACGAAAGTTTTTGCATTTCCAACTTTTCGCCAATTAAGAGATTGAAAACAAAATCCATAGTAAGTAGTATGTTGTTGCCTAACTTGAAATAGCTTATGGCCTAACTCAACTTGAACGCCCTTGAGCTTAGACAATTTTCTATCATTCAGAAATACTTTTCTTAAGTAAGTATATATGTACATATTGAGAAATTCCAGCTCCTTTCATGGATTAAGATGGAAAAAGAAACGAAACTTCTGAAAATTTGAGCTTTTCGTTTTTAAGCTCTCTCTTGTATTTATTTGTATATGACATTATTTGTATAATCGTCGTTGCAAATAAATAATAATATTTCCTAAGGTGCGTTTAAAACCTACAATAAATAATCATTGTTTTATAATTAATTATTATACCCTGTACCCGTAGGGTAAAAAGGGTATATTAGGTTTGTGCAAAGTATGTAACATGCAGAAGGAAGCATCTCCGACCCCATAAAGTATATATATTCTGAATCAGCATGACGAGAGAAATCGATCTAGACATGTCCGTCCGTCCGTCTGTCCGTCCGTCTGTCCGTCTGGATGAAGGCAAGGATCTATAAAACTAAAAACTATAAAAGCTAGAATAACCAAAGTTGGTATCCAGATTCTCCTAGGTCGGAGAATTTTATTTTATTTATTTATTATTTATTTATTTTATTTTTTGGAATTTTGTGGTATTTGTGATTTTCAGATATTATTTTCTTGTCAATAATATTAAGTTCCTTTCTAATGTGCTTGTTACCCTGATGGATTAGATTACTTGTAGGAGTTGTTCTAAATTCTAAAATAAACGTATTGTTTTCGTATAAAGTAAAATAATATTAATGGCCGCTAAAGAAAGATATTATAGATGCATGTATGGGAACCAACATTTTATATATATATTTCCTTTCCTCTCATCGACTATCGAATGGGAAAAGGTTCTGTAATATTTTTTTTCGAGAGCAAATAATTGATTTTCAAAATAGTTATTGAAAACGCGATAATTTGATTTAAAATCCGAAACCATATTGTTACATACTTTGCTAAAACCTGATATAGCCTTTTACCTTTATACATACTATATATTATATCAGTATAGTGTGCTGACACCATGTGCTGATGTTTTCGCCACTACATGGACTATCGTTCATGAGAATTTGTTATTAGAGATGTATTATTATAGTACTTTTGTACATTTCATGTACAGAGTATAATTACTTGAATTTTGTAAATGATTTTTTCTGAGAATTTTTTATCTAATACTAAGTTCTCAGCATTTTCGTAACTGAACGTCTCTTTTATTCTTATTTTTGTGTTTTCATGCCTTTTTGAAATAAAACGACCCCGCATGGTTGCGAAATCGTAATATGAATGGGGTGCATCAGAAAAAATGAACAAACTCGTCTTTTCTCGGGCTCATGAGAATCTGGATACCAAGTTTAGTTATTCTAGCTCTTATACTTTCTGAGATCCTTGCGTTCATACAGACAGACAGACAGACGGACAGACAGACAGGGCTAGATTGACTCGTCTTGTCATGCTGATTAAGAATTTATATACTTTGTGAGGTCTGCCACGCCTCCTTCTGCCTGTTACATTTTTCAGCTGGCGCAAACCAAATACACTTGTACTCTTGTAGATTTCATGTACAGAGTATAAAAACGAAAGACCCTTTATTTATTTTAAATGTTATAAGTCTTTAAGACTATTGAAGCCATTCCTTTGTTGTTTTTTTAAATTTACGATAATACCCTCCTTATAATGCGTTCATACTTTCCGACTCAAGCTTCCTATAGAGTTGTGCTATTAGAAAAAAAAAAAATGTATGCAACCACGCTCAAAAAAAAAAGATTGCAAGCTTGAGGGTTAAAGGCGTTAGAATAATACGTTCGTAGCTGGACTGAGTGGCACATGCACAGCACGTTTGATGACTCAGACACCTACACACATGGAGTAATGAGTATTTTGTTGGCGGGCAAGCTCGGCTGAAACATTCCCTCTTGGATTATTAGGTTATACTTGTATGTATATAAAATGCTACAAACAGAAGGAAGAATCTCCAACCGCATAAAGTACGAGTTTGTTCTTAATCAGGGAAACGGCCGAGCCCATATGGATCAAACTTGGTATGTAGGCTGGTTTTCAATTTGGTGGTTTCCCCTAACTTACTAAAGCTTCATTTTGGTTCTGATATACATATAACACAGCGGTGGAAATTTGTTTAAGTTCAGGGGCCTGCTGGACTGTTTGAGTTTTTTATTTGCGCCAAATGTAATGGAAAACGGAAATGTTAAATTTTTGAGACAACAAAAAGCTTGGATATGCATTTCAAAAGATGCATCAACATAAAATTCGAAATAGTTAATGAATCCAAAATAGTCTTTGCATATAGGGGGAAGCTAACAGGGGCTTATAGCCTGGCCTTAAGCTATAAAATAAAAATAAACTATTATTTTTACGCATCGCGCATTATTTAATCAAAATTGTAATATTTTGGCCCTCCCTTTGGAAAAAGCTGCGTACGATGTTTGTACATAAGTACATCTATCGGTACTGTCTTATTGCAGGTCCTGACAAACTAATTAAAAACCTATCACATCAAGTCCTCTTTAGCTTAGATTCCCACAAGCTTGCCGAACAATGCCGAAATCTTCGTTGCCCTGCAAGAACCACCGCAAAGCCACCGCGCAGGCCCCCATTCCCGCATTCCCCCGACCACATCCCATTATTCCAGCTGTGCAGCATGGGCCGCCAAGGGAAAGTGGCGCCACCTGTGCCTTGATACAGCCAAAGAAACGAGAACAACAAAGAAACACGGGCGAAATATCTAAATAAGATATACAAGTATTTGGTACACACGAAACCAAAGTGTGCAGGTTAGGCTGCGAGGGCGACTAGCGCGCAAACGCACTGGAGCAACAGTAAGGCATGACAGCGCCTCTCCAGCACACCCCGCGGCGTGTGGACGGACAGACGTTTATGGCGGCTTCGTAGTAGTCCTGTTGCTTTTTTGGGGCCAAGATTTCGCTTCACAATGCGACGTCAGCATCGCACAAATAAAATGGGCCAGGCAGGCAGGCAGTGGTTAGGGCTGTGCGAACGAGACGGCAATGCCACAAATACACATAAAGCTTACGAAAAGCATTGGAATTTGTTTGTGTTAGAGATGGCAGCGATACAAGTCACGCACCGATCGAACTACCTTGTACTTGTATAGCAGTATAATGAAGTTGAGTTTACTTTATTACCTTATTTATTTATTTGTATGCCCTATACCCAAAGCGTTAAAGGGGCTTGCTCGACTGTAACATTCTTTCTTGTATATTTCTACGATATTATTATAGTATACATATTTATTTTATTTAGCTGTTATGATAAAAACGTATTTTATCTGCATATTTATGTACATACGAGCACATTTATAATAATTGGAGAATTTAAATGATTAACTCGATTAAACAGTTTTGTAACGTAATATCCATCTACCTCGCAATTACATCCCCCTTTGAATTTTAAAATTGCGTTAAACATATTTTCGAAAGGTATTGGTAATAATACACGAATAGATCACAGTCTGAAAGTCTATTTGTAGCATATGGGAAGAGTATTTAGAAGATAATTTTGTAAATACTTCATTTGTGCATTATGACATTACATCAATATTTCCGAGGATTACCTATCAATAAGTAAATTCCAACATCAATCAGATGCTTACAAAACTAACTAAGAATGGCAACCAAGAGTTCTCCCATATTTTACATGAGAATTAACAATTCGTTAGAATTTTTATATTTTTAACGTCCTATTTAATTATTCAAATTTAGCTACATCTAGTACTAGCTATGGAAAATCACGTATAGCTTAGGAGTGAAAGGGTCATCAGAAAAAAGCACAAGCTTGGCCTTTCTCGGACTTGGGAGAATCGACTCGTCTTATAATACTAATCAAGACTATAATTACTTTGTTCGGTCTGTCTACTAAACAGTAGATGGACTGACAAACATGTATTCGCAAAACAAGAAGCATTCAGAACATAAGTCTGTTAAATATTTCTTCCAGCTCTATTTTCATTTATAGTTGATTTAAACATAATATTTACAAAGAACATCCTTCTTATCAATAACAATGGTTAAAGTATAAATGAAGAGAATTATTTCGTTTATAGAATTGTCACGATGCCGTCTCTAATTGCCTTTACGGCTGCGAGCGTTACTGTGGTTTTCGTTGTTGCTGCTGCTTGGCGGGTCCGGTGAGAGGCTTGTAATGTGTGGGAGGTTGCAGCAACAGCAAGAGCAACAACAACACCAACACCAACACCATTAGCAACACCAACACCGTCAGAAACAGCAACAGCAACAGCAACAGCTTCGTTCATCGACCATTTCGCCTGTAGCTTCTGGTGCTGGCTCTGGCGCTGGCGCTGGCTGCCTTGGCTTTCAGTTTTACTTTTGAGTTGGTCGCGTGCGCACGTTTCTGTCGCATTTGCCGTGCACAGCATTTGCCTCACAGCCTGTGTTCACTGCCTCGCTGCTTCGTTTATTCGTTTGTTCGTTCGTTGGTTTAGTTGGTCGGTCAGTCAGCCAGTCAGTCAGTCAGTCATTTAAACGTCAAGCTGGGCAGCCGCTCCCTTGCAGCAGCAGCAACAACAACCGTAGCATAAATTCTATGCCAAATTCTTGTGTACGGTGTAGTGCCGCTTAGTACTTGTGGCACTTTCGCTTGTTGCTACTGTTGTGGCTCCAATTCCTGTACCTGTTTTTTTGTGCTTTTTTTTGTTGTTATTATTATTGCTCTGTGCTTCTATTTTGCCAGCGGCAAATGGCAATTTATTTATGAAGCAGCCGCCACAGCAACGAGTAAATAAATGAGGAGCAAAACTCAAACTTAAAATGCAAGCTCAGGAGCCGAACTAAAAACTTGAGAAAACTTACGGCCGGATCGCATGTGCTGTTCTGTTCAGTTCTGTTTTTGATGTGAAGGGCCCTGCGAACTCGCTCCTTAAATATTGTTGTTGCGGTCATTGTTATTCTCGTTGTTGTAGTTCTTCTGCTGAAACGGTAAACACGCCAAAGCAAATACGAGCATGCAGTGCGTTTAGTTAAAGCGTTATTATTGTTAATGCGTATACATATATATTACGTATACGCAGTGTAGTTGACGTACTTTTTGTGCCCTTCCAAAACGCTACACCGCGCTACATTGTAGTACACATTTATATATACATACTTATATACGTATACATATGTATGTACATGTATACATGTATGCATATACATAAACCACACAGGCAATACCCGTTTGAGCGAGGAAAGGAAGGAAGGAAGGAACGTAGGCAAGCGGCAGGCGGCAGGCAGGCAGACAAACAGACAGACAGACAGATAACAACGTTTTACGCGCGCGTGTTGCTCGCCGTATCTATGTATGTACGTGTATGTGTGTATGTGTCTGCGTGCGTGCTTATGTATTTGTTGCGTTACACGCATTGCTGAAAAGCTCACAATCGTCGTCTTGTCGCATTGAACTTTGCCATAAGCAGCAGCAACAACAACATCAACACAAGCAGCAGTAGCAGCAGCAGGAGCAGTAAACGAAGCCAAAATGGTGCAAACCACTGCAGGTAAACTTTTGCCTTTTGATTATCTCCACACATTGTAAATAATTGCAGAAAACAGTGGAGCGGCGCGATTCTTCGCGAAGTGTGAAATACGAGAAATGCTCGCACCCCCTCCCCCGCCAAAAGCTCCACACTTTGCATTTGTATTTGTATCTCTACGTGTAATGTACACAGGTACATATATGTACATATACATATGTATATACATATGTATGTATAAACATGTGTCTGTTAAATATATGGCATCATGTGAGTGCCTACTTTCGGGCGCATTTATGTGCGTATTTTCACAATTTTGTTGCGATCTAATATGCAAATCAAAACTAGCTGTCCCCCACAAGTATTTTCGAGCATTCTACTTGTACTTGTAGTTGTCTGCATAGTTTATAAATATTTGCCCAAATGCCCACTAAAATCGCTTTAATTGACTAACAACAAATGCAGGCATATACTTGTACATACTTGTACAAGCATTGAAATAGGAGCAGATGGACTTACATATATAGACATATGTACATATATTGTATGCTCTGGTGAAGCAAATGCGATTAAATCAAAGAAACGCAAGCACAGCCTACCCAAAATATTTACTCAAAACAAGGCAGAATGCCACAGTCGAGCAAATACCCTGTACTCTGACAAACTTTCGACGCCGTGATAAATACTAGTTAGCGTTGTTATCAGCGCCCATAGCAGAAGCAAAAAGAAGAAGAAGAGTGAACTCAAAGCTGCAGTTTGTGGGCGTAGTACTAGAGTAACAAATTTTCAGTAAAAACTTATCTTAGAAAGCCCGATTTCAATAAACCAAAATGAAACAAAGGCAGATAATTTTATATTAATTACGCGTGCAAAGTTTAGTTTTGTAGCTTCGAAATTGTGGACAGTATTGACGAAAATGTATAGCAAAAATAAAAAATAATGGTCTCCATAACAAGTTGGGTCAATGTGGACTAAGCTGTTTCCGAAACCCAGACATTCATGCAGACGACGTGTCGTCATGCTGATTGGGAGTATATTTCCTATACAATTCGACCCTGCTTACTTTGGCACAAATCTAATGTACCTTTTTACCCTTCGGATACAGGGTATAAAAATGCCAACCAACATTATTCTAATTGAGTATGAAAAATATATAAAAAAGATTTCCAAGAGTGAAACCTTTCCTTCCGAATTATTAGTAATTGACAAACTGCATATGTAAGTATTCTTCATCATTATGTCGAGACGATATGTCCGTCACTCCCCAATAATAACCAATCTTGAATACCTGGCATGTTTCGTTTGAAAAAGGACAAGTTTGTGTTTTTTCAGGTATGCATCCGCTATTAATGACTTTTCATAATTCATAAATTACAATTACAATAACTATAATCATGTAAGGTTTCCAATTATTACATCCGTTAATCTGGTAGCCAAATTTATACATTGGTTTTCGTTTTAAGCTGAGTTCTAGGTATTAAATATAAAACTATTCTGAATATAACAATGTATCCATCGCAATCATTGTTGTTATAAATCTGAATGAAACGAAGAAGAATTGTAGCTTTATCAAACGTACGCATGCACTCTCCCACTTGGAGAAAGTTTTGAAATGCAAGCTTCTATATATTGCAAGGTTAAAAGTTTATACAAGCCGACCTACTGATTAAAATTATAAGTAAAAACTTTCCACGGCTTATCCAGTCACCATAATATACTATACTATCTATACACAGTCCGTAACAACCCAAACTTTTTTTCAAAGCATTCAAATACACAACTACAAAGAAAAATATTTTAAATATTGTTGTGAAATAAAAAGGGAATCTTTGATGTCCCCGATATATGTCTATAATATCGACTTCAAAAGGGCGTTCTGACATAACAATAATATCAATATGTCTATACTTCTAATCTGAAATTAACAATTTACTCTTAATGGTACCCGGGTCATTTAAAAAAATATAGATCTATTTATATATAATTATGATATTTGATATTATTAAAAGATATCTAAAAGAAAGCGTTCGATCTAGAGCAAGAGATACATATATCTTTCAATGCCCTCCATACTGCACTTATATACTTCTCAAAATCGTTATCCTGTACAATTGCCTCCAATCAGACCCGTACTTAGACGTCTGGCCACACCACAATTTTGTATTAGGTCCAACATTCCATACATATGGTAGACAAGTTTTTAAATTGAAAGTTTTAAATTAAACTGCAAATATTATGCCATTATATTCTCTTTATTTTATGGATTAAATAAGCGGCAACCTTTTATTGTGCTCGTACCCAGCTGCTGGAAATTTCTGAATTAATATGCGAGCTCATGAATTTTATAAGCCCCAGTAAGCTAAGCAGCTGAGAAAAAAGTTGCTCATACTCATATATATGAGTATGCAATCCTGAAATTGTTCATGCAAATATAAGGGGATTATAAAATTTACGATTGTGCAGGAGCATGAACATCAAATATGTACAAAGATGCTTTGTGTTGGCAAACAGGTGAGCCGTGAGCATGTGCGAGTGACATTCCGCAGCAAAAACACTAACGGGTTAAATATTTGCATTCAGCTTACAGCGAACGCATTCCCAACAAATGCCGCAAAAATAGTCGCAACGCCTCCCCCTTCAGTTAGAAACTTGAAAGTGTTTCGAGAGCAACAGTGACAATTATTTGTTTGCGAATACTGTTAAGATTATGTGTAGTAGAAATAGTTGTGTAGTAGAAATAGTTGCTGCACCATTCAGTATTTTGACTACAATCACAATCGCAATTCTACAGTACAAACACATATAGTATTTATATACTTGTGTTATCCATTTGGAGGAATATTTATCTGAGAGAGTGTTTTTAAAACATTGAATTGGATTTAGAGAACACATGTCTCATTTTGCCGAACAAACCAGAAAGGATTTATCTTTCAACAGCATATCAAATTAAATTAATAATTTATGAGCTAAGAAAGTTTTTTTCATTATACGTTACAAGAAAAGCCCCGAAGATTGTGCCAGATTTAAGAGTATTGTCTGTGTCCTTTAAAATTGTGGGTAAAGAAGTGATCGAAAGATATGCATTCAATACACCCGTCCACATTCCAGCGAATACAAATAAAGACAAATGATAACTACACAAAGTATTTACATACTATTTGTCAGAGTTTTCAAATCTTATGATGATTTAATTTCAATTCAAGTGTGGCTCTTTTGGAAATATAATATGCTTTACATTTGGAAGAGCTGATAAAGGCATTTTTATTTCTTAGACAAATATAATATTTGTGTACATTTTTTAATTTCTATACTACTCAATTAATTCATGTAAAACCTAATCATGAAATGAACAATTTAGTTGGAATTCGAATGCAAAAGGTGCCTATTTGCCCAACACTTGGAGTCTGAATAGTATAGTATTTGTCTTTCCAACGATGAATGTTTTTATATCAGCTTTAGGAAAACTACTTGAGTACTAACTGGATGCAATAGTCAATGTTTTGATTGTACATTTAATGCCTCTTTATTTTAAAAATAGTTCAATTGATATCAGTGATGGATGATGGATGAAAAGTCTATCTTCTTCTGCAAATGTTTGAACGCATTCGTTAAGCGCAGGTAAATATAAGTAATCGGGAAAAAGAAAGACTATGGTACTATGGTTATTTTTCAAGGTATCAAATGCATTGTTTACGATTTGATCAGGCATATCAAATGTTGGCATAAAATGTTGCCTACTTTTCAGCTGAACTTAAAGCATTCTTTTCAAACACTTCTTTGGACACCACTGGGGTATATTTAACTCCTTGAAGAACGTCTTAGACGTGAGATACCTTTACTATTTGACACTTATCAAAACTAGTTGATTTTAAATAAGGATAAAGGCATGCCAACATATAATGTGTATATTAAAAATTCGTTATAATAGTTGTTAAATAATTGAATATGAATTGAAAACTATGCCTCACTGTCGTTCATTTAATTAAACATACTCTTAATTTATAATTAATAATATATTTTATTGATATTTATATTTAAAGAGCATAGCTTATTAGAATTAGTTTTAGTCAAAAAGTGAGCTACAGCTCACCCTACACTTATATGAACATACACCTAGCCCCACCTTCCCCCGCATTTATTTATCACGAAGAATGCTTAAGAAAAAATATTAAAATAATAAGCAATAACAACAAATATTAAAAAAGGATTGATTTAACAGGGTTTTCTAAAAAACTAACCCTTTTGCCTGAGTGGTCAGAAACCTAAGAAAATGATTTTAAATATTACTAAAGGATAATATAATATAAGTCCTAGTGCAGCCATGTCAAGACTCTTTCTGTCAGAAAATAAATAACTTTTTGAAAAGAAAGAGAACTCTTAGAAATTGCTTATGATACACACACACTCACACGTATATGTACATGCGAGTATGTAGATAGATAGCCAGATTTTATGCTAGTATAGAAGTATATATCGCATTTCTTGCTCTCGTGTGTGTGTATAAAGGAGTATATAATAATATGTCATTGTACATACAACCAAAGTACATCTGTTGGCTGTCAGTTTCCTTTTGCATCATCTGCAGGATACATTCCTGTGCGGCCATTGCGTTCGCTGCGTCCACTTTTCTAGTCCCGTTGTGCACGCACATGTGAGGCATTTATGACGCACATAAAAACGCCCTAGCAGCTTTGAGAGTAGGGCGTCAGAGCCACACATGCCATGTGCCGCTAGCCTAATTCCTCGAGCTTCCACGCCAATGTTGCACTTTGACGCACATTGCTGGCGCATATATTTTTATTTATATTTTTGGAAAAGAAAACACGAGCGCACCTTTCAAATTCTGTGCAGCTACGAATAGTTTTTGATTGGCTGATCCAAAAGGAGAAATGTACACAAGCAAAGCAATTGTTTTTAACGATTTCAAAAAAGGCCATAAATAAACCTGAAGAAAAGCTATTCGAAGGTAGGAGCAATCGCTGATTTGCAAATTTCTTTAATGCCTTATACTATCGCCGATTTACAAATTTCTTTAATGCCTTTTAAGGAGCTTGTTTCTCATTTTTCGACCTATTCCGTTCAAATTAAAAAAGTCGTTTTGCATAATGTATGAAGGACAAGGTCCTTATACATTCTCCTATTATTAACCTGATCTTGATGAGATTTGGGCTACGCCCATGGCCTTAAAAGCGTGTAGAGGGTCTCGCTAGCTTTTACTCTTTTCAAGTGCATCGCATCGTTTATGGCCAGGCATGCTTAGTTATGTTAATTAATAGCACATACGCCCTTATGTGAAGAACACATGTATGTCCCAAGAGTGCTCTTTGCTTTCTCGATGTTGCTTTCCAGTATCGACCCCATAAAATCTGAAAGAAAAATGTCTCACTGAGTTTAGGAAAGCTTTCTTTTAAAAAGACAATTGAGATATAACATAAACTGTTATTTTCGTAGATCTTTTGAAGTTAGGGTACATGTGAAACTCTACTTATTTTTGTGCTCATACCCACGGGCACACTGGGTGCAAATTTGTACATGACTAGCTTGTGAGCACTTGTCGCGGCATTAAGATTAGAGTAAAGAGTTCCTTAAATGGGGGTGGGGGAACTTAGGGGACTATGCATTCCAAGTTTAGCTTATACTATCCAAAATCCTTGCGTTCGTACAGACAATCATGGACTCGTGATATCATATATACGAGTACCTAGGTACATTCGCACTAAACCACTAAACCCCTTTACACTCTTTGGGGTGTACGAGGTATACAAATATACTATAGTGGTTTCTGGCGTTAAGTACTATGTGCCTCCCATGCAGATTTACAAACAAATCAGAGATTATTTTACACTTTATAAAAATGTTGACGCCGCTTCTACTTTAAGGGGAATATTTTGTAACATTTAAAAATCGTATCCTAATTTGTAACTGTATTCCGGATGCCGAATTTGGCGAATGAAATAAAACACGTGCCGCTTAGTGTATCGCTCAATGAATGTTGGACTGACTATTTACTTCCAGTTGCCGAGCTGCCGAGCATTTGCACCCACACTTGCCGGCTGAGCGTAAAAGTTTTATGAATGAAAGTCGATTGCTGACATAAATGAGACAACACCACAAAGCTATTGAAGGCGACCAACAATGCATGTGGGCGTTTGTTTATATTTTCTCTGCCTTCTTCCTTTTTTTTGCTTTTTGTTTTTTGTTTTTCCTGCCGCATGAGCCACTTAGTTGTAGTTGTAGGCATTGGCTCAATGGCAGTGGAGCAACCACAAGCCGGCAACCATAGAGGAGGCGCCACTCAGCCAACCACCGGGCGTGGGAGCAACTTTATTGACATCGACATCGACTGCTGATGTTCTTAAGTTGATAATAATTTGCCGCAAATTGTTCAATTATTGAGTTCGTTTTGAATTGCCGCGAGCTACCGTTCCGGCATCCGGACCACCCTAGTCTGTGCAACTTGACACGATGCGATGTGGTGATGGATGCGATGTGTAGACGATGGAAGGACAAAAAAGGCTCACTTGCCACATTGCTGCATTTTTTGCACCCACTTAGCACAAGCACAAGTCAATATACATATGCTGTATTTAGTAATGTTTCGACCGATCAACCCACTCTGATTGAAATCATTTTAAAATGTCAGGATAGAGGAATTTGTGATTCAAGGCTCTTCTGCAAAAAGAGGAAATACACGTACTTGTAAGAGGAAATAAAACCAATGTTTAAAAGTAATTGAAAAGTAATTAATCAACACTTTCAGGTGGATCTGTATACTTGTATAAAACTTGTACATTTCAAAAGATTATGGGGTTTACGAGTAAAATGAAGGAGGGTTAGAGTTTAATTGGACTTAATGCCACTGGCACTTGCATTATACTCCGGACTGGACCTACAACTTGGCATTGAACGGTTTTCAAATTATAGAAATAACTAATGTTTATAAATTTCAAAGCTTACACAAATACAAGTATAATGAAATACTTGATTACCTATATTTGCGAGTATACAGACACGAATAGTTAAGATGGCCAGCCATGGAGGAAGGAAAGGAAATATCTTTATGTTCATGAAGATCGGAGTGAAGCATATAGAGACAACAGCTGACTTGCTATTTTTGAGAGTATTATCAAATTGTTATTATCAAATGTATGCGAATTAGCTGCAACTATTTATTTGATTTATTCAATTGTTAAGTGTCTTATTACTCGATTTATGATGTGACCTCGAATTTAGCACAATCTATGGTAATGCTGTTATTGTTTAAGATTTGTGTGTATTTCCTTTCATGAGACTTCTGCAAGTCTGAGCTGCGGCAATTGAGGTTCCACTTTGTGTACAAATTCAAGTTAGATGAAGCCGCCTTTCGCATAGAAGCACTGCCGAGTCCTTTTCAATTACACACTGCCGGATTAAGCACAATGAAGAGTAGTAGGGCTTCACACTGCAAAGGCTTCGGCTCCGGCTCCGGCTTCGACTTGGCCTTGCTTCCTCTTTTAGCCAGCAGATGAAAAACCTGCAGTTTGTTCCTTTGTCATCATTGCTAACAATCCTCGCAATGACATTTCCTTTAATGACACCTGCCGCCAACGTTCAATGTCCAAAATGGTGCTGAACAATGTGCGGCACGTGGCAGATCCACACATCAGTATAATTCAAGTGTGTTGTTGCTCGTTTCTATCGTGTGTGTGTGTGTGTGTGGCTGTGTGTGCGTATGCGTGGGTATGTCGGAATGCGTGTTTATGGCCCCAAAATGTTGTATAATATTTGCTGTCAATGCCAGTTGGCATTTGAGCGCGCACCAATACACACAAGCCAGCACTCAAAACTGCTTTATAAATACGTATATATACGAGTATGCGAGTATATGTGCTTGTAGATATAGTACATTCTGCGGGTATCTTTGTGTGGTTGCGTGTGTGTGTGCGACTCTGCAAAGTATTGCATACTTCGGCGCGGCTTTTACCAGAATAAAAATAAATAAGCCACGAGTAAGGCGCATGGTTCCATAAAAATAAAAAGGGCAGCAACATAAAAGTAGGCTTACTGTCAACACAATAACCACATTCCCAGAGCCTAGACATACTAGGCATACTTGTACGTGCCATATGCTCCGTTGACAGCAGTATTAGTCCATTAAAATTCCAGTTCTTGTCAGACATCAGACTACTTATTATTTAAGCTACCTCAATGAATTCGCCTTCAAATTATTAATTCCCATTCAAAACTACAAATTACCGATATGCAAGATGTCATTATGTAAGTATCTTGCACCCAATCTATATTCAGGATAGCAAAATTGTGCAGCTTGCATTAGAAATTCCAACCCTTTAGTTGAAACTAACTTTTTTTCGAAATTATCGAAACGATATTTTTAAAGAAGAAGGCGTGTTTGAAAGAACAAAGCTGAACAGCATCTCAATAGATATGCAATTTAGAATAAACTTGCTAATAGGTGACCTATACAAGTACTAGAGGATTTTAGCCCATGCTCTACCGGCAGGTCCTGTGTCTGCTACTATGGGTCAAGTCTGTATTACACACATGCCCTACATAATAGATTTTTGTCCCATTACCACCACATTACAACAACGGTTATCTTATAACATGTATTTTATATTGACAACTATATTTATTTATATGTTAACATTCGAAGGTAAGACTGCAACTCAAATTTCTGATATCCATGTCGTGTGACCTAGAAGTAAGTCTGTTGAACTTTAATGCAGATTGTCTGTCCCAAATGTGTACGATATGTAAAGATGAAGAATAGTTTGTCTCCGATTATTTTTAAGAGCATGTTTCAAGAGTTATTTTCGACGTTAGTGGTTGTACAATACCTCTTAGAACCGCAAATTGTAAAGATAAGATGGTCTTATACAAGTACAAAACTGACCAAAACCTGAACTTAAACTTTGTAGGCCATTATGTATTTAATATTATTTCCTAGTGCGACAAGAAAAAAAATGCTTATAAATTAATGCACTAGTCACAAGAAACATACAGTTCTCATTAAACAAATTTAAGACGGTTTGATTAACCTACTTAACCTATTTTATAAAATTGGAGTTAAATCTATTTTGTGTTGCAAACATTTTATGTTGTTCGTTACTTATTTTTAAGAATAAATTTAATTTAATTTTATTTCGCCATCGCAACCAAGTAGAGCTTTGAACTCTTTAATTTAATCAAATTTGAGCATTTCTTCTTATTATTACACTACGAGTATTTTGTAAACCCCATATAAATTTTACTGTCTGGCCTTCATTAATATCTTGCTCAGTGCCCGTCGCCAGCTGACAGCCGATTTCATTTTTTTTAATAATGCGACGCCAGACTTAGCTGGCTGTTCCTCGGATAGTGACGGCAACTGCGACTGCGACTGCAACTGTGACTGCGACAGCTGATTGCGACTGGCAATGAGTGGGCAGAACGGGCAGAGGTTTCGCGTCACGCGCGCGACATTTATTCAAGACTTTAAGGCACTTTTGAATATACATTTGTACATACATATGTAATACTACTTAGTATTAATCTCTGCTCCCTATGGCTACCTTTTCGAGGTCTAATGCGATAATTCAGAAGTCGCAGCTCACGTTGTTTTGTAATTCCTGACCGATATCGTCAAAAGATAACAAAGGCAAAAAATCTCTTTAGATTCACACATACAAGTATGTACATATGTGCAATAATATAGATAACAGTGATACATCTAAATATGCTATATCGGAAAACAATAGTTTTTTAGGCGCTCATTCATTAAATACTTGTAGTTCACTTTCGTTTGCTTCAACAACGATAACAAATCTGCAATATACATATGTATGTAGTTGTACATATTTACATACATATGTATTTATATAAAAGTAAGTTTGTTTCTATTCACTATTATAATAAGGAATGATTTAGCCGGCATATACTTATTTATACTTAGTCGGCTTATATTTAAATATAGTCGCATCATGACGGCATGAATAGATATAAACATATACATAACTTATTCCTGCAAGCGAATTACTGGGGGCGTCTTCTTTGTTTAAAAAGCAATTTCAGCCACATTTGAGTGGTGGCTCTATATAATGTTCCAGCACACAAGCTTATAAGCTTAAATGAAGCGAAGAAATTAGACTAGAATATTAGAATAGTGTTTGTACCGAAAAGTGTTAGTTGGATAAAAATATCAGAGCCGTAATGGCTCTAATTAGTGAAGGAAATCAAAAAGAAGATCCTTTGATAAGCCAATGCTATTAATAACAAGCAAGATTTTTAAGAGTCCAGCAGAACCAATTCTTAAACACGCTGTTCCTACTCCAACAAAAAAACAAAAAATATATATACTATATATATGTATTTATATAGAATATTTAGCTAGAAGGCATCCTTACCACTGATGTCAACTTCTCAGAAGAAAAAAAAAACTTGTTTTTGACGGGAAGAATTGTGAAATCGAGCCTAATTGTTGGCAATTCCTAAAAAGCGGTGAAAAAGCTAAATATACTATATTTCTAAAAAAGACAGAATTCCCACTTCCTATTTCACGCATAGAGACATGTTTCTTGACAATTTTATTGCCATAAATGAGCATCAATGTTTTGTCTACTTATGTGTGTGCACACGTTTACATGTTTACATGTATATGTATGTATGTAAGTGTGTGCAGTATGTTTATGATTTAAATAATTTAATATTTTTAAATTATTCTTTAATAAATTATTGTAAAATTTGCTTTCACCTCATGGCGGACCCATGCAGGCCTTGTAGGAACGATCCAGTTGTGCAACTTGTAAATCCAAAAGTATTGAACTATGCCTTTTCCCAATACATAAGTACATACGTATTCTGATCACAAAACTGTGATTTTAAAGGGAGTGCTCGCGGTTTGAATAAACTACTTGAAAATAGTCTTTTTGATCGTGGCAAACGAATTTTGCGTGCACTTTTATCTCGTCAAGTTGTTCTCTGTTTTTAAGATAGATAGATATACATATACATATGTACTATATAGTATGTATATAAGCAGACACATTTGTATGCATATTTTTTTTTGCCCATGACTACAGCGTGCACTCTGACCTATACGCGACTTGATTGTGCTGCCATGTTGTGGGTGGCTTAATCAGAACCGGCAACAATTACAGAAAATGCAGCAGAAGCAGTAACGGCAGCAACAACAAAATGCAACAAATAGCAACAATGTAAGTGCTTGCCTTGCTACAACATGAAGATATTAATTTGCATCCCATTTCCTGCGGGGTCTGCCTTGAGCAAACTGTAAACTTTACAAGTATGATGGCTTAAGTCGACTTGAAAGTTAGTTGGGCTTCACTCTCCTTAGCTATTCTTGAGTGTGTTAGCTGAGTGATTCAGATCTCACAAAGTATTTACATACGTACTATATATTCTTGATCAGAATGGTGAGTGTGTTAGCTGAGTGATTCAGATCTCACAAAGTATTTACATACGTACTATATATTCTTGATCAGAATGGTGAGTTCAGTCGATATGGTCTTATTCGTTTGTCTATCAATATGATCATCTGTTCGTCCTTCTGATCTCATTAAATATAAGTTATAGAATTACCAAAACTGGTATCTGAGTTCATTTAGATCTGCAAACGGAGAATACTCAAATAATTAATAATAATTAAATTTATTAATTTTTAATTTAATACTTTTTTATAGTGCTTAAATAGGTGGCGGTTGAATATAATATGTTGTCTGTTTGTTTATATTTCATTTTAATTTTAAAATTTGCACACGGTGCTTTAAAGTCGAGCCAGCACGGCTAGAATTCCATTTTTGTTAATTTTTGTAATGACGATATGTGAAACATTTTCTATATCTATTATTTATTACCAATAAAGACTTGAGGTTATAAGAGTTCTACTACGTAATTAGATATTAAGTTTTTTTAAACAACTATTCGGGAATAAAAGAATCCCATGAGCTAGCTTATACTTAAGACTATGAATTTAAAGCAATGCTAGGGAGGAACAGTTCAATGCACATTAACGCACCTGTGCAATCAAATCTGCATCTTTGAGTTCGCTTTTTATTTCAACCCACAGCTATAAGCTATAAGCTCCTCATAAAATTTCTTTTCAAATCGTGAATTGCTGAATCGACTTTATGTTTATGTTTTTACGAATGACTCTATGGTCTGGATTCGGATGTTATCTGTATTTTAAATCGTTTTTAAATGACCTCGAACTTATATTTGAGCCTAACGCGAATTTCTCTCAGTTCCGGACAAATGTAATTATATTTCCATTACGCATTGTGTCCTCTCGGGTTAATCAAATGCTTTCACAGTTACCGAGAATTACCGAGAATTACGGCATCTGCAATGCACACAGTTGCGCTGCATTGCATTGTGCATGGTTGAATTAAATGGAAGCTGCAACCTACCTACAAATTGGTTTAATTAACTGGTGGCGACCGTGCTCTTGACAATGCACCTGACCTCCATTGCAATGCGATAGAAATTAAAGCGGCCTGCTGATGTGTGCGAGTCGGACTGCGTGGGGCGCCTTCCTGCATGCTATTTCATGATTGTTGAGGATTATAAACACGAATCTGTCGCCAAACATTTGACCTTTTTCTGTGTGCACACCAGCGCCGACAGTGTTGACCTTTATGAGGTTTTGTTGCCGGCTCTTTAGATTCTGATACGGAATTCATATTTAAATTTATATTCTTTTTTTTTTTATGCATAGCATTGTTGGCCTCTCTCCTTTCGTGCTTGCTGCAAATAGTTCTTTTCTTTTATAGAGAGATGCGATCCATGAGAAAACTACCTTAATCATACCTCATTTAGTCCAAATAGCTGAAAATTCTATTCCTGAACAGGACGCTGTTACTTCAAAATTATACTCGAAACATTGAGTCACTTTAAATGACAAAAAATCACTGCACTAGACCTGGAGTCGCTTTTTCGTTTTTTAAAATTTCACTTGTTTAATAATTTATTATTTATTGTATCCTCTTTACGTGAGACTC
The DNA here is from genome assembly GCF_003285725.1 of Scaptodrosophila lebanonensis. Lineage (NCBI taxonomy): Eukaryota > Metazoa > Arthropoda > Insecta > Diptera > Drosophilidae > Scaptodrosophila > Scaptodrosophila lebanonensis. The sequence continues at coordinate 4,713,728 of NW_022060567.1, read as the reverse complement.
ACAATGTGTTCTCACGTCATATTGTTAATGCTTATGAACAATGCCTTGGATTAAGGATTATAGAATGTTTCTAATATATCAGAGCGACCCAGCAATCGCTGAGATCGTTGAATATTTTCTACATTGAATTTTTCCATGGCTGTGTTGTGCAGACTGGTTTTATAGCGGTGTTGATTTTATTTTCAAGTTTTCTTCTTTTTTGTTTAACAAAAGTACAACCCAATACCAATATGTTTCTTCAACCACTGGAAATCGCATACATTTTTGGTTTTCTATGTACGTATGAATACATACTTTTGTATATACTTTATGATTGAATGAGCTTGCAAAAGTTAAACATTTAGCGGGTTAAATAAGTTAAAATTTATCTAACTACAACTCATAAATTACTTCTTACTTTATTTTCCAATTCAAGCAGTTAGCGTAAACTAATCAGCCCATTTAGACGGTTCGTCTTAAGTATTATGTGTATTCTCTAGCGTGGAAGTATTTGAGTCTTCTGTCGGGATGAGCAACAAAATATACAACGTCATTAGACTATATCTATAACCATGAGACAAACGTGTAACAGCCAGAGCCCGGCTATAAGTCAAAGATCTGTCGGAAATGCGTGAAATGGAAGTAGTATATGCTTCTGGAACCAGCTTGGGAATCCAGGTTTAAAAGGTTCGAAAGAAACATGTATCCACCATCTCCTTAATTTTGCCAAAATACCTATGCTAGAAGATACATACATATATAGTATACGTATACGTATACATTTTCTTATTGTCACCCAACATTTTGCAGCTCATCATATTTAGTTTCACATCAATTAATCCAAAAAGTAAGGGCTTCTAAAGGTGAAAAAAAGTTCTCACGCTATTTTGAACTATTAAGCTCTACTACAAGGGATTGATTCCACGCTCATATAAAACTGGTCCAAGGGGTTTTTGAGGTCCTGATTTGAGGTGAAGGTTCTCCCAACCAAAAAATTTTGTAGAGACCGGAACAAGTAATAGTCGGAGGGTGCAAAGTCTGGCGAATACGGTAGGTGCAAAAGCTTTTGGCGAGTCATAAAACTTGTATGAGGTCTCCCATTATCCTGGCGGAACACTACACCTTTTCTATTGATCAATTCTGGCCTCTTCTGTTTGAATGCATCACTCAATTTGTCCAGCTGATCACAATAGACTTGAGAATTAATCGGCAAGAGCTCAAAATAAACGATCCCTTTGAAATCCCACGCAACCTTTTATGGTGGCTATCGGCCTGCGAAGTGGTTAGAGCTGGTGCATCCTTTGTAGCCCTTCATTTTGTCGCCACGCAACAATGCGCTTCAAAAATGGATCACTTCTTGGAAGTGATAGTGAAGCGAACGACCCGATAAAAACAGTGCCGGCTCATAGCCACCAGGTGTACTCGAATACTAGGATAACCGGCCGTTTTTCAGGTGCTATTAAATAAAATATAACGAGTTCTAGTTGTTTAAGCAACTTGTAGGAATATTTTCAATAACTTTTTGCTTGGCACATTTTCTTGTTAGCTTCAATGCTAATGCAGTTTATGTGTCACAGTCTGTGCAGAAACACACACACACACACACGCACATTATACATTAGTCTTTAATTAATGCTCGACAATAAAGGCAGTACCTGAGCACACAGAGCCCGCATATACTCGTATGAGCAATTTCATCCACGCGGGCACGTACATGTATGCACGTATCTCGCACGGCTTACATACTTATCTAAGTATGTATGTGTATAGGTGTGTGTGTGTGTGTGTGCGTGTGTGTGTGCGTGTGTGTGTGTGTGTATACATGTATGTATGTGTTAATATGACCAACAGCAGGAGGAACTGTAACAGAAACGGCAAGTGAAAAAACTCATTTAAAGCTGCTAGGCAGAGGCGGCGGAGGAAGCTGAAAACACTGCCACGTACTACAATAAGAGGAAGAATAATGGCAACAGTGGCAACAACAACAACAACTACAACTACAACAAACATATGTGTGCGCTCTGCTGCGCTGTGTTCTGTTCTGTTCTGGCAACTATTGTCTAATTAAGTGTTTATCTTAATTCTATAAAAATTGTCAGATTGATAAACTCCGGGCGTGTACGCGGCGAATGCGCAATCCAATGGGTCTATCAGGGAGTGAAAACCACACACACACATATACATACATAAATAAATACAATGCACATATGTATGTGTGTGTGTGAGGGTTTGTGGTTTTTGTCTTGTGAGAGAGATTGGTTTGGGCCAGAACAGCAGCCAGGCTTTCATTTTCAGAGCCATGACATTCAAGGGTCAAATCATTGTAGCCACACAGCCCGTTATCGTTCATTCGTGCATGTTTATTTTCATTTTTTGTTGCTGTTGTTGTTGTTGTTGTTGTTGTTTTTTACCCTAAACAGCAGTCCCAAAATAGCAAGAGCTTATGGAAACATAAATATGTTGGTTTATTTTAAATCAGTGCCCGCAGCAAGAGAGATGCGCGCTACGAGTTTTTAATTAACTAAGCCCCCTACCTGCAAAATGCGCTGCGCCATAAGATATTAAGCCATCAATTGGCAATTCGTTCGCGCGACCTCTGCGGATGGTTGCCTTGAAGTGACACGCCGTAATGCTTGGTAATGAATTTATGGTCAGAGCTTTCAGCTAAATATATACGTGCATAGGGATATCATTAGTACAGTCTACCCTTTTGCTAACGAACGAAACCAACTTTACTATATACAATTTTATTTAGAAGTCTATATTTTTTTCAAATATAATTGATTTCGTCATTCAGTTCGATCTGTTATATCTGTATGTAGCCTAGCTCATGTATTTGAAATATCATAACAAGACGATGTTTTAGAAACAAACATTTATAAGATCAGCAAGAGGAGAGGCATCGCTATGTCCAGATAGCACCATAATCATAAGGATTATTGGTTCAATTGACTTTTTTTCTTTAGTTGAAAGGCTGCAGTGGGGAAAGGAGCGAGTGCAGCGTATTTAAAAGTAGGACTAACATATTTTTTTCATACTGCTTCTTATCTTTATCTAAGTTAATTGTGCATCCTGTATCCGAAGGCTGAAAAGGGTATTTAAGCTCTTGGCAAAGTATGTGAAAGGCTGAAGGAATCATCTGCGACCCCAGAAAGTACATACATACTTGTATTCATTCAGACATGTCTGTACGTCCGTATGTCTGGATGAATGCATCGATTTTGGAAACGATTGAGCCCACATTTGAACCCAAATTTAGGAAAAACCCATTTATTTTATTTTTTTGATTGCAAAAGCTTACAAGGCTCCGGGGAAAAATTGTGGCTTACTCAGACAATTTTCGTTGACTCAGGAATTTGTGCCCGTATATCTCAGACTCTTAATCGCTATAACATATCTGATACCCACACTTTGTTATGGTATCGAAGTTTTCAGCATAAATTTAGTGTAGCATACAATAATATAGCCAGATGTGTACTTGTATATAATGTCAAGAAGGGGGAGCATATATCCAGATTAGCTAACAGCATTTACCATATGATGTTTGAAACAAGGTTTAACACCGGAAATGTTGCATAAAATCGTATAGACAAAAATACCAAACTATTTGTACAGAAAATTGTGCTTCAGTCCATTCGCAAGAACCAAAAGTAGAAACAATATACATATACACGCGCTCATAAGAAAGGCGATTTTATTTTGTAATGCTGTCATCATATTCAATGCAAAAAAATATTATAATAAGGAGAATCTGGATACCTAGTTTGGTAATTCTAAGCTTTATACTTTCTGAGATCCTTGCGTTCGTCCGGACGGACGGACGGGCATGGCTATGTCGACTCGGCTTGTGACTCTGATCAAGAATATATATACTTTATGGGGCCTGCCACGCGTCCTTCTGCGTCTTACATACATTCGCACAAAACTAGTATAGCCTTTTATTTCACTCAATGGTTAATATTATATTAAGATTATATTTGATTGAAGTGACTAATGAAATTTGTTTTGGGGAAACATAATTTAATTATAAACTTTATTTCGTTTTATCCAATAAATTAAAGACTACATTTTGAAAAATAGCATAAATATGTTAATCAGTTTATTTAAAGTGTTATCAACGAATAATTTTATGCTTTGTGACTTTTAAAGAATTTTCTTGTCGCACTAGAAAAATAAAGGACAAAGGCAAGGACACATAATCATTAAACTGAAATCAAACAAACGATTTAAATTATTGCAATATTTTGTAACTATTTTGTTATAAACCAAGAGTTGTTGGTATTAAGATCGATTCAGAGGGATTTATAATAATGCTTGTAATAAGCCTTTCGATTCACCTTGATTCACATCTGCTTAAAGAAATTTATTTTTTGAGATTCAAATGCCTTTTTCATGGGACTCAGTAAATCCCATGGAAGCTCGACTGTACTTACGGACCACTCACTAGCTATTCGGGCGCATTTGCATCTGAATGGCAAGGACACCTGAGAGCATTGAGAAGCAATGGAGAGGTTGAGAAGGAGGAATTGTGACGACTGGCGTCAATCCACGCAATTTAAAATTTATTTTGCTTTCTTGTGCTCTTTTGCAAAGGCAACTGGCGCAACTCAATTTATTGAGCATAATTAAAATAATTGTTTTCTTAATTAACAACAAAGAGAGTGCATGGTGAGTGGGTAGATTTTAATGTACTCAGCTAGAAGCGATTGCACAAGGTGAAAGGAAAGATGCCACGCCCTTGGGCTGGAGCACGGCCATCTGTACTTATGTACAGTCTTGGAAAGGTCAATAAATGTCTGCTAATAAAATGAAAATCAAATTTTATTGACTCAAGTGCGGGAAAGCGTAAGAACACGCCCGCTTTATGTAGTCCTTGCGGAGTGTCTCTCCTCGTTATGGAAAACTCTTGACGTGGTGAGAAACTTAGGGGCGAAAGGTGCGTTTTGGGTTAGGTAGATATGATAGGGGCTCTCCCTAGGTAGGGTTGCCCGGAACCAATGAACTGCAACTTCTACAGAAACCGGACAGTAAGTACATAAGAGCCGACAACAGCACGGACCTCCATCCCTCTTCGTTTTAGATGTGCTGTGGTTATTTTTATGTTCAGAAAAAGGTCAGAGGCATACCGATCGCTTCCTTGCAAGGAGGAATGATTGCGATAGTTCCCTTCCTAGCCAGCTCATTTGCAATGAGGTGAACAGTTAGTGGAAATTTTAGAGCTATCTGTGTTGGCATCAAGTGCTATCTGGTTAAGGAGAGGTGTTGTGAGGTCTCTCGATTCAATCGGAAATAGATTACAATGATCCAAAAGACGGAAAGAGATCTTTGTGCGCAGGTCCTGGGGAGTAGATCCCTTCTCCGAATCTCCCTTCGAGCTGGGAACTATCCGTAAATACGTCCTTGGCGCTAGCATTCGCGAACGGCAGCCTTTCCGTTTCTGTGCATTTATTTCTGGAGTTAAGTCTTGTTGTGCGGTAGTCTGTGTGTGTCGGGTTTCCAGGATGAAAGCGGAGGATCTTTAAATGCTCTATGTATACGACCACCCATGCAATGGTCTTTCTGAGCCTCAAAGCCGAGATCGAGGGGGAGGAGATGAAGGAAAAAATTACGGATAGCCTTTCATATTCTTTGTATATAAATAATTTATTTTGCCGAACGGGAAACTGATGTCTAAAAGCATATGAACATAAATTCCCTGCTGCTCGATTAAATACGATTATTGTAAGAATTTAGCCTATCAGATTGGCTGCAAGCTATCTTGCCAACTTTGGCATTCGCATGCAAATAATTTGTAAACCTGAACCATTCAAGAAAGGACATTAAAGTCGGTTTGTAGATTTGTCTTATTAGTGCGCTGCTTTTTACAAACCATACATATCAAGATATCTTAAGCTAATTTAGTCTTTATGAAATTTAGATAATGCCTCGCCAAAACAGAACGGTACTTTTTACCGGGTCTTCAATGCAAGTTGAAGTTCCGATGTTAGACAAAAGCAATGGCTTTGGGTCGAACGAACAAATCAAGAAACGAAGTGATATACTGTGGTTGCATTTAATACTGCAACATACAATCAGACTATGTTCATATATATTTTATCATGCACTGGAACGCTCAAAATTCAAATCTCTTTTTATCACTTAAGTCGATGTTAACGGCTCGATCTTGCTGTACCGCACAATACGTCTACAAGTATCCTCTAAAACACCTCGATTCTCTGCCTTCTTTTTATAGTTGATAGCATTGAATACCACAGTGGCATTGTATGGAACTTTATTTTTAATCTCTTTATATGTTTTGCCATAATTTTTTGAGCTGACTATCAGATTTCTTCCACCCACTAAAAATAAAACTAACGCAATTTCCCAAAAATTTTGCTTTTCAAAAAAATCAATAATTAAAGCGAACTTACTGATTGCGTCTTTACTTTATAAATTTATTTTGTTTTTTCACCTTTTTGATTTATTTACTCCCAGCACTATGTACTATTTCAATGAACAGCATATTTTTTGGGTATACGCGGAAAACTATCAAAAATAAAGAAAAGAAGTGCGAATGTATACAAATTTTTCAGTTATCTGTATCTGGAGTTTGCATTCCAGGCTTTCCAACAAAATATCAAGTGCTAGTTTTGGAAGACTGTAAGGGTTGAACACAACTGTACATATTATTTAAAGTACTTTATACGCTACACCTACTAGAGTGTTATATCCAAATCGCAATATCCATCTGATACATACATATTCGTGGGCTGCGAATAGTAACCATACATGACGAAGTGAAAAATAAGTAAGAAATACAAGTATGTTCTATTAAAAGATAAGATCAAAATAGATAAGTACCAAAATAATAATTATATTCCTCAAATTAAAAACAGCTAGTGCCAAGAATAGTTATTAGCGAAACAAGCATGCAACAGTGATTTCTTTCGTCTTGCTTTCGTTTCCACAAGTAATGTGAGCTTATTTCAGTACTATACAAGTATAGCAGTATTATATTTATCAAGTTTTAATCAAAACAAATATTGGTCATTCTAGCTAAGTAAATATAGTATATAGTGCAGCTTTTCAATTTAAAAGTGGTCGGCATAACATACGACAACCATTTGTTTTCCACTCCATTTGGCATTTCCCATAATGGCAGCAATACTGAGGAAATGGTTCGCTTTTTGACAATTGCCATACATACATATGGATATATGTACATACATACATACATATGTACTACACATACAGTCAAACTTGCAGGCAATCGGAGAAAACTAGCTGTGCGCATTTTAATTAAGCAGCAAGCATAAAATGTTAGTCACCTGGGTCAGTCGGCTTCCTGCTCTTCTTCTCCACTGCTAACAACATTGCGAGTGAAACCGTTGGCCAAAGATCCATTAAGAGTTCATTAGGAGACACACAGAGAAAGAGTGGGAGAGGGTAGGGTAGTATGCTGTCTGGCAATTATCTTTCATTTCATGCGCCAACAACAAAAAGAAGCTCAAATAAAACTTTGTCCTGCGGGATTATTTCTACAATTTGTTTGAATACGGGCTTCATTACAAAATGTTTTGTTTTAAGAAATATAAAAACAACAACTGGCCTAGGCCCCACCTAAAAAAAAAAAAAATAAATAAAAAAACCTGTGTTAAGCTCGCTATATTGGATTTTATTTTCGAACAATGTTAAAGATTTGAAACCACAGCTATACTCGTGCGTTTTTTTTAAGTATGTTTGTAAAAATGTTTTTTTTTTTAAATTGAACAAATTGCCAATATGATCGTCAACGTGGGTGTTACAGTATGCTAATATCTAATTTACAGCGGGAGAGAGGGGTTTCGCGCGAGCTGCGTCCTGTCAGCCGTCTGTTAAATAACATCTACAAGTAATGCTGACATAAATCTGTTGTCAACAGTGCGCTGAGGCGCCAACAATACTCTGATTATTATTCTTTAAAAAAACAAAAAAATTTAATAGCGCACAAAAGTTTCGTTTTGTAAGGTACAGGCAAGGTAAGGACATATTTTATATGGTAGTCCGTGTTGGTTTAGGCTCGCGTATAATATGTAGAGAGAATACCAATTTTGGGCTGGATAGCTTAGAGGCATAGGAAAGTTATAAGATTTAGTAGTCAGATATGATATACCACTTTTAACTACTTTAACAGGTTGGTGTATTTCTTCTTTTTCTCCAGGAGAAGCCTGCAGCTTCGTCGAGGGCGCAACCAGTCTTAAGAGGGTATTAAGTCTATATCATAGAAATGAACTAAATTGCCTTTGGTTTAGTATAAATTACTGATATATTGTTATCTTCAAAAAGGGCTAATCGAAATGGATATGGGGGCCCCAGAAATGGATATGGTACTTCTATTGGGCCTGCTCTCCATTTTTACGTGACCTCACCATGTCACGAAGCTGACGGTAGTTCCTGTATTCCCCATTCCATACATGGTGGCGGTGCAGATTGCGTGGGGTGGCCGGCATATAGGAGTAGAACGTTGACCTTGGAGGCCCACCGGGACAGAGATATGCACCCATGGCATACCAGCAGAAATTGCTATGCTTAAAGAATGTGGAATTGATGATCTCGTAATACTTCGTCTTGACATTTTCAGCCTTGAATAAAAGGAAGATATGGACGGTGGGTTAGCAATATAAAATTACGATATAAATATGCAAATATTCGACTACCATTTCCAGCATTTTCTTATAATCTTTGAAACTCTGTTCCGTATCCTCCATCTCTAGTAAATCGACGTCGGGTGGACTGGTTTGCAGCGACATTACTATTTCAAATATTTGTTCCGATATCTTCATGTGTGCATCGAGCTCCTTTTGCGAATATCTCTTCCCGTAGCGCCTTTTCACCCATTCTCGCAAAATCGGTAGCTTGTGGGAAAATGGAAGCATGGCTAGCACAAACCGTTTATTCTTCTTCAGCTCGTTCATACCGTCCTTCAACAAGCGGTCCATTAACTTGATATCGTCGGGATCAAATTTGTCAATATCATCATACGTCAATATTGTTGAGTCTCTGAATTCGTTCTGTTCATTATATTCCATTTCAGCCCGTTTTATTTCGACCCTTTTCTTCCAAATCTTCACGGCACATTGGACGACGGCGTCGATTATTGGGATTCGGTGATCCACATGACTGTATTTGCTGTGATCGCTGGTTTCGTTTGTCGACCCAGTGCTGTCTGTTAGCTTCGATCTACAAATATCCACAACTTCTAGCTCCAGTTCTCCATCGCCCTCAGCTAATTGGTCGTTGTCCTTGGGCTTGTTGTCAACACAAATGCTTTGCAATAGCTCGTCGTCGTCTGATTTGTTCAGAGCGCGTACAAAACTCTTTTTGATATGCTTGCCCAAGTCATTAACTTCCTGGCGACCCGTTTTGAACACACGCTTGTATTTAAACTGGTATGGCTTATGCTTCTCGGCGGCTTTGAAAAATGTTTTCTTAGTTTGCTTAGCGGTATATCTTACATCAATGTTTGCCTTCTTATAGTCTGTTGAAAAGGATATGCGAGTTCCTTCGACATGACCCTTTTTGGGCAATTCCTCTCGTTCCTCAGGGCAGTTAGTTGGCTCGGGCAGAGTGCCCTTCTTGCACGGCTCTAAGTCGCCCTCAAAATCAATATCGGCAATTCTTAGACCACCTCCAGTCAAGCGTTTTCCCTTATACGTCTGTAGCACATTTGTGTGAGCCACACCCATGCAGTCGCCAACGAGAGACTTTTCTTCCTTATTTTGAATTGGAGTTGGCACGTACGCCCGACACACATTACACTCCGTTCCCACAATCGTAAGCAAGGTTGTATTTTCCGATTTCACAATTTTGTTGTACTTTTCCACATACAGATCGATGTCGTGATCGAGCTGCGATACAATTCTCCTACATCGCATCTACAGGCAAAGTTATCGAGTATTTTCGTTGAACTGGTCAGAAGAGCCTTACCTTTCGACTTATATGCTCTATGTCGATCATCTCCAAGCAACGGTCCCGCGCTTTCACCGTGAGCTCGTCTTGCAAGAGAGCCATCTGCTCTTTAAGAAATCTGTGGTACGCACAGAGATTTCTTGGTTCCTCTTCACTATCTTCTTTTGGATCTTGATCCGATTCAGCGTTCTCTTTGTTTTCTACCTCAGCCTGCTTTTCGCAAACTTTGGTAACCGCGTCGTCTACAGCATGCTTTATCACACGTACTGCCGGTTTCAGCTCATAGGATGCGAACCAGGGTGCCGGGGTATATGGGCCATAGTCTGGTGGTTTTCCAACCTCCCAGAATGGCAAAGTCACTGTAAATTTCTTTGGGCGATAGGTTAGGTCCAGATGTCTTTGAATCGGACGAGGCTGCTTCTGAAAATATGGCAAAATTTTCGGCCCATCCTCTTGGTTTTGGTTGTTTGGTTTTGACGGTAATTTGTCTTTACTCCTGCTTCCTACGTTAGAAAAGGCACCGCTCTCTACTTTAGAGATAGCCCACTGTACCTTCGCTGTTGCATAAGTTTCTGGAACCCCGGGAGGAAGGATCCGGTCAAGCTCGCGTAGCGTGGGCTTCATATCCAATTCAGCAAGTCCGGTCATAAGTATCTTCTCATTGAAACTGTATGAATGATCCTTAGCATAGGTTTTGTAATAGGCCTCCAGTATGAAGAATAGAAAGGCCAGATCGTTGCCACGACTAAGCTGAACCATACTCCGTATCTTCTTTGTATTTATGACTGGACTCAGTCCCAGGCAAACCAGGCATTTCTGAACACGATAACTTGTGCCCTGCTCGAAGTCATCCCGCAAATCATTGCTAAGGCGGTGGAAAATGGTTTCCTGGGCCGGCGACAATGCCTGGTACCAAGGGGCAATGTCATTCCGTCTAATAAATTCGTCCAACTTCTTTTGAAACGTCTTTATGCCCATTTCTAACTTAATGATATAATTTTGATACACTTAATTTAACAGTTACGCACAATTTGTAAGTAATTCATTTACTGAGACAACAAAAATGCCGAAATCTGTCAAGTAGTCTTGATTTAAAACAAAAAGTACTTGTACGTATGTATGTATACTCGTAGAATGGAATTTCATTTACATTTACTACTAAAAGCCCTTTCTTTCTGGTCGTAAGATGAAAATATAAAAAGAATACAGGCTTAGCTTTCCATTGCCTCTACCACAAAGAGCAGAGTGTGCAACATACATATATACTACACTGTGCAAAAAGAGTACTGAGAAATGAATCATGTGTCTGAACCCTTGCGTCGCAGTCACTTAAGCCAAGCTGATTTCATTTGTTATTGATTTTTCATGCACAACAACAAATACTCGTAGGTGTAAAAATAAAATTACAAAAGAACGATCCGTTGCCTTACAACAAACACTTTATTGCGTTATTTATTTGGTCATCCACGTTCAACTCATTATGATATGATAACAACATTCTTAATACTCAATTATGGCTTACATGTTATCTATAAGATAAAATCACCTTGGATACATGGTCCGTCCCGACACACTTATTATTTATTTACCAAATATTTACGACAGCTTGAGATTTGAAAAATGCTCGCACATCCACATACTTTCTATCTACACTCAAAGGAAATTCCATGGTCAAATGAAGATTTTCCAATATATATTTCTTATATCAATCAAATATAACCAACGTAATTTTGACGAAAAACATATTTACCTACTGATTTAAATATGAATAATATTTAAACCTAGAGTAAGTTTTGTCATTAAAGTGTTTGCCTTTTATTAAATTTCAATGTACACCCACTTCACGATATTCCATAGTACTTGTAAATTTTAATACTTTTGTCGGCCAAATGGCAAAAGAAATAAATGCACAACAAGAATTGGCTGGCAAAAGACTGCTTGGAATCGTGCTCGTTTGCACAAGATAAGAGAGAATTGGAAACTTGAACAGTACGCAAGAGAGCATAATTACAAAGCTACACACGCAGTCAGTCTGATCTCAATTTCTAAAGTGACTTAACACTTCGAACAAAGGCTTGCTCTCAAGCGCGTATGGAAACTTTAACAGTGCGCTAGAGAGCATAATTACAAAGCTTTACAGCCCGCTGTTCGCAGACAGCGCTTTTCTTACATGCGAGTAAGCATTCATGTAAATTAAATTCAAGCAGTTCATTCCACTTAAAAATAAGCCTCAAACAATTCTTAATTCTTACTGACTACATCTAATTAAAACAAGTAAAAAAGCTAAAGTCGGGTGTCCCGACTTTGAAATACTCTGTACATATGTTTACAATAATTATAGAAAATAAAAAAAATTAAGAAAATAAAAAAAAAATTCAATGATCGATTTTACCTTTCTCGGTATTCGAACTCACGTAAAGGGTTTATAATTGCACATTTACTTAGCAATTGCGTCTGTGTGAGTGTATGTATGCCTATGCGCATCTATTCATGTCTGTGTAAGCATTTTCGCAGTCAACCAAACAGCAACATCAACAACAGCCGCGGGCAGCGCTTGAGCAGCGCTTGAGCAGCGCTGCAGCAGCAAATATATTTATGGCTATAACTTCTTCGTAAATCGGTCTATCATAGTGAAACTTGGCATACGGACACATAATTACTAACTGGGAGTATTTGCAAAATTTTAGTTCGAAATTCCAAGAATTACGGGAGTTAGAGAAAATCGCATTTGCGAGGGAGAGGGGGGAGGGAGGGAAATTCCAAAATATACATTTTCTGCGTATTCACACAAGGCACCTTGGACTAATTTGGTGTTCCTAGGTCTTATGGTCTCCGAGATATAGGCGATTATACGAATGGAAAATCGGGAAAACCCCCATAGGGGGGAAGTGGGGGGGAAAATCAAAAAAATAAAACAAACTCGTATAGAATACACACATAACGCATCTTTGTGCAAAATTTGGTGTCTCTATCTCTTATAGTCTCTGAGATCCAGGTGTTCATACGGACGGACAGACGGACAGACAGACAGACAGGGCTAGATCGACTCGTCTTGTCACGCTGATCAAGAATATATATACTTTGGGGGGTCTGCCACGCCTCCTTCTGCCTGTTACATTTTTCAGCTCCCGCAAACGTAATATACTCTTGTACATTTCATGTACAGAGTATAATTACTTAATGAAATGACCTGACTATACACCTCACTTTTAATATTAATATTGATCTATAGTGGCAAAAAGTTCGGCAATCGAATGTACGAAATATGATCGATCATTCGAAACAATATAGTTAGCAGAGTGAAATGAATGACGTCACAATGCGGCATATTGTTTGCACTGCTTCTTTTAGTTTAAAATGTTTCTGTTTCGGCCGAGTGTGAAACTGTGATAGTTGCTACCTATTTTTAGTTCAGTAGCTATCCTGCTGGCAGTTACAATTTTATACAAGAGAGCAAAAAAAAATCAAATGGCTTACGCAAAGCTAATTGTGGCTTACCTGTGCAGCAAAAAAACGTTGCAGCCTTCAGTGGCATACTTTTTAGTCCCTGAGTGTCATGTACACAGCCATAACTTGTCAAAGGGTTCAAATAATGGTATTTTTTAATTTTAATTAGAAATATGTAATGCAGAGTTGTGCGTCTACTTTTTATAAATGCTTGACATCCGCAGCACAAATTGTAAAAAATTGCAGTTGGTTTGTAACCCTCTTGAATATTATTAGTTTTAGTTTCTGTTGCTGTTGCTGTTTCTGTCGCTGGCGCTCTGTCATATTTGTTTGCGCTGTGCCCTGAAATTAAGTTATTAAAACTTTTTCCAAGCAGAATGGAATGAAATGACAAAGTTGGCGACTTGACTGCATGGCAACATGGTGTGACCGACACTTAAATGCTAATTGCATGCTATGCACAGAATAAGAAGGGGAGCAAGCAGTGGAGTCGGCAGAAGAAGAGAAAACAAAACAGATAATGAAAATGCTGCGGCAACTGCAACAAAGAGCAGCAATTAAGCAGGCGAGCGGCCACAAGAGTCAGGACGGCCCAACATTTTATGACAAGGACAACGGACACACATGCACTCACACACATGCACTCACCCTCACACTCGCACCCACACAAACGCATGGAGGACCATAAGAGCGTGTATGTTTTTACGCACACAAAGAGAAAACGACGCCAGTGTCCATGTGGACAGAGTCGGCAACATAAGCGACCATAAGCGTTTAAATATGCACAGTTAGTACATTTACATCACTCATTTAGCTCGCTGCATTGGCTGCGATGGCGATGGTGATGGTGATGGCGATGGCGATGTCGATGCCGTGCTGATGCCAGTCCTTCATCTCTGGGGTAGACGGAGCTTTGTCGCCATCGTCACCATCATCAGCACATCACGATCTCCCCTCTGTCCCCGACTCCTCTGTCCATTGCGACAAGGCAGCATTGTGGCTACATAATGGCCTTGCTACTTGCTACATGGCCTGTAACAGCGGCGTCGACAGCGAAAACAACAACAACAACAACAATAACAAAAACGGCATCATAATGCTGAACAGCTGCGCATACACATCGCAAATATTGTCATTTCAGCTTTGCGCTGCGCCCAGAAAAACTTTTAACTGGCCATCCAGTTTTTAAGGTGTTCATTGTGCATTATGAAATGTTGCCAGCTTCCACTGCCAGTGCCAATTTAATATAAATTTTCATACAACAGATTTAAAAGTTTTCTACTTGGCTCTTGATGCCAACCTTCACATCGTAATTAAGTCGTTTTTCTATTATTCTAGTAACTAGTTCAAAGAGTTTGTTTAGTGCAACGTAGATTAAATCGTAAGCCATCTACAAGTGCATAACGTGTTATACAACGCCCACCATACAAGCATAAATATAATAAAAACAAAAACAAACATTAATAAACAATAACTTTTTAAACGATTATTCTCTAGACCCGACCATTAGCTTTGGGCCACTTTTCGCTCCTTATCCGGCTACGGTCCTTGTATAATAGTTCTTGAGAGCATCACCTTTTCCGGAACATGCATATAAAATACATAGCACGTAAGGTATATCAGTATAGTATGGAATGACTTTTTATATAGTACCCTATATACCCATATATATTTAATAAATAAATATGTTATTTATTTATTTTATTTGCATACTCATATCGGGGGAGTGGGGGAAAGAGGAAAACTTATAAATACACCTGCATTTTGTGTCTCTAGCTGAGTCTCCGAGGTCTAGGACAAACAGACTAACAGAATCTTTTCCTTCTGCCTGTTACATTTCTCACCTTGCAGCGGACCTAATATATCCTTGTACAAGTACATGTCATATACAGAGTATAAACATATATTTATTATACTCTGTACATGAAATGTACAGAAGTATATTAGGTTTGCGGGAGCTGAAAAATGTAACAGGCAGAAGGAGGCGTGGCAGACCCCACAAAGTATATATATTCTTGATCAGCATGACGAGACGAGTCGATCTAGCCCTGTCTGTCTGTCTGCCCGTCTGTCCGTCTGTCAGTCTGTCCGTCTGTCCGTCCGTATGAACACCTGGATCTCAGAGACTATAAGAGATAGAGACACCAAATTTTGCACAAAGATGCGTTATGTGTATATTCTATACGAGTTTGTTTTATTTTTTTGATTTTCCCCCCACTTCCCCCCTATGGGGGTTTTCCCGATTTTCCATTCGTATAATCGCCTATATCTCGGAGACTATAAGACCTAGGAACACCAAATTTTAGTCCCAGATGCCTTACGTGAATACGCAGAAAATGTATATTTTGGAATTTCCCTCCCTCCCCCCTCTACCCCGCAAATCGTAACTCCCGTAATTCTTGGAATTTCAAACTAAAATTTTGCAAATATCCCCAGTTAGTTATTATGTGTCCGTATGCCAAGTTTCACTATGATAGACCGATTTAACAAGAAGTTATAGCCATAAATATATTTGCTGCTGCAGCGCTGCTCAAGCGCTGCCCCGGGCTGTTGTTGATGTTGCTGTTTGGTTGACTGCGAAAATGCTTACACAGACACGAATAGATGCGCATAGGCATACATACACTCACACAGGCGCAATTGCTATGTAAATGTGCAATTATAAACCCTTTACGTGAGTTCGAATACCGAGAGAGGTAAAATCGATCAAATTTTTTTTTATTTTCTTAATTTTTTTATTTTCTATAATTATTGTAAACATATGTACAGAGTATTTCAAAGTCGGGATACCCGACTTTAGCTTTTTTACTTGTTATTTTTTTGTGGGAGTGGGTACAGGGTATTTTAGAGTTGAGGTCGCTCGACTACAGTATTCCTACAAGTATCTTGTTATTTCTTAGATTTATAAGATGGATGCAGGACTTCTTAAAGTCGGACATGTTCCAAATAGTTTTTAGTCGTTTACTACTGTAATAAATCAATGTGAATCTTTCCTGCTCTTAGCAGCACTCTGATCGCTTTAAAATTGTCTTCCACAACAGACTAGATACATTCGTTACCTGAACTCTTCAATTAGATGGGAATCATATTTCTTCTGATGTGTTACAGTTATTTTCCTTTCTTGGGCATTACAAACAATTACGTTATTATTACTTTGTGCTTCCAATTTTCATCACCAACGTGTTCTCATATAACAAACCTCCGCCTCATTAATATATTATGTTCGGCTGGAGCCGAAGTTTTTTATTTCTTATGCATTATATTTCATTATAGACGGTAATAGCCAAGATTTCCAGGAAGCAGTGCACACATACTAAGTATATATCCTCGTACACATTTTATATGGTAAGGGCGACGTACAAGTATATACATATGTATGTTCATATATGTACATACACATACTTGTAAATACATAAGCTCGGGCGGACGCTGCGTGGCATCTGCAGCAAATGGAAAACAATTAATGAAAATGAAATTATATGTAGCCAGAAGCTAACATGAATTTTGAGTGCAAATGCCATTAGCCATTGGAGGCTGGGGCCCAGTGGAGTCGATAGAGGATATACTTGTACACGTATAAGTACATATGTATGTAGTGTTTACCATGTGTGTGTGGTTGTGGGTGTTGGTGTTGGTGTCGGTTGATGTGCGACTCGAAGTGTCTGCTAAAAGGTGTTACACACCCACACAGCGAAATGTGAAACAGAAAGCCGTAGGCTGTCCATGGTACACACATTTAATGCCTGATGTCCACAAAAAATGTTCATTCAATTAAACTAATAGTAGGTGTATCACATACGCTGCGAATTCTGGCAAAGCTAAGACTTAAACGAAACTCAGTATAGATACAATTACTGAGAAAATGCATTTGAAAATTGACAGTAATTTAAGAGTTATTCAGACATCGGTCAATGTTTTTAGAAGCAATAAGCACATTTCAATGAGAACACTTAGCAAACACTACAAAAGTACATAGTTTGCTCTATTTGTATAGCTTAAAATTGATATTTTAATTCATTCTAAACTAGATCTAAAAGACTTAGTAGTGAAAAAAGACTGCAAAAAAGACTTACAAAATCTCTGATATTAATTCGATTCACCTCTATTCCTATGAAAGTAGCAGGACGATGGGAAATTTATTTATTTAATACATTTCTAAACAAATTTATTTTTTTATACAAAATATCAACAGTGCGGTTACAGGGAAATGTGTAAAATGAATATTTTAAAAGGGAGCAACTTAACAAATTTACAGGAAAACAAAGAGCATAAATATATATTATCTAAATATCTATTAAAGCTATAAAAATATTGCAACTCTAGCAAACGAACAGAAGATAGGTACATAGGTAGGAAAAATTCCATAGAAATTGAGCCAAAAAGAAATTGGTCCCATTCACATACCGAAAAATAACTTTATTTCTAAGCAACTATAGTAATATTATACCTTTTTTATATAAAATAATAATAAAAAAAAAATCATATACAAATAAATTTCAATATTGAACTACACAAAACTTTTGAAAGGATGGTCCGATCGAGACGTTCAATATGTCTTACCACGTCGAAAGCCTTGGATATTTATGGGGAAAAACGACAAATATGCAGAGGGAGTATTGTAATTATCTAAATTTAATTTAATTGGCAAAACAGATACTGAAAATGAAAATCAACTTCCCCTTTCTGTAAAAATGGAAATGCATTCTTTTCGATTGGCAAATTAAATAAATGGTTAAGGTTGGTGAAGTTTTAAATATTCTGTTCATTTATTTGTTTATTAGTCCCTAGTGCGACAAGAAAATTTCTTATAAATTAATGCACTAGTCAGAAAGTATACAAAATCCTTAGATAAAATTAAAATTAAGTTGAATTTTATTTATACATAAATTTAAGGTTTATTTTTATCATTATTATTATTATTCATACAAGTATGTGAGCATCATTGATGAAATATCAATGTTCATCTTTCTGTAAAAAACAACACTTCTAAGAATGTGATCTTTGAGGCATTAACTTAAAACCTTGTACGGGACTTGGGGACCCCTTTGATAAACTGTGAACCAAAAAGTAATGATGCTATATGCTATTAAACAATTGAAGCATCTTTAAAGAAGAGTAAGGCACCCATAGAGAAATTAAGCTAGAACTTAAGAATTATCTAAATCAATTTCCCTAACCCCAATAGAAATAGAGCCAAAAATAAATTGGTCTCATTTACATACCGAGAAATAACTTTATTTCTAAGCAACTATAGTAATATTATACGATTTTTATATTTTCTCTATTATATTTTGTTGGAATAGTACGGCTCGTGGGTGGTGGGAGGTGATGGACATTTCGGATTAACCGACGTCGTCTAACAGTGGCTTACTTAGTTTGAGAGTCCGACTACTTATAAATATTCTTGTTGGGCGAAGCTATTTCCTATACTTGTAGGGTTGCTCCAGGAATTTAAATTTTTGTTATTAAAATTTGGACATGTGGGTGGTGGAGGTTTATTTAGGATAGAGCTGTGAGTGAGATTGGTGCGTCCGAGTCGAAGTCGCATACATTTTATTTTGTCTAGTCGTGATAAATTGAAGCGAAACACCAAATATTGTTGTTTGTAGATTCTTCAGGAAAATTGTCTAATATTGGAAGGTGTTGTTCCATAAATAGCTACTGTGGTTATTTAGTTCTTGTTTAATGATTGTCTAATGGGTTGAAGTTCTGTTCTATTTTAAGAGAATGTTAAAGAGCACTTTTTTGTAGTTTTCTCTGCAATTTTTCCCCCAATAATTGAAACAAAAAGTGAGTAGAATTTAATTACTTTAAGAGCTCAAGACATTTCTTATGATTGTCGTGGTTAGTGGAGTTTCGTTTTGTCTTTCAATTTTAAAGAAGAGATGGAGTCGGAACATTATGATTATAATAAAATTATTCAGTCAAATGTTAATATTTCTTAAATTTAAATTTAATAAAAATTGAAATTCTTAAAGACTTTTCAGTTGTGCAAATAACATTATTACTTTAAAAGTAATAGTAAAATTACTATATAAACTGTATTTTTCAAATGTAAAAAGTTATCAATTGGATTAAGGTCTGTGCTGTTCCCTGGCCATGAAAGGGAAGAAGTTCATAAAATATATTTATATTTATATATTAATTTGTGGAAATTTGTTTGCTGATGTAGAAACAAATTGTACATATAAGAAAATTTGCACACTGTTCTTGCCAAATTCGATGGATGGCATGGTGTAGAATCGTTGCGAAAACCACTTTCTCTGCATGTTCAGTTGAATCCCCGCTTTCATAATTCCCATACAAGTATACGCTGCTCTTCGGCATCAGTACCTTCCACTAATAACATTTCGCCAATACCTCGACTTTAAATTGCTCCTTAGACCAAAATGTATGGAAAATGATTTACAGCCCTTTTACATTGAATCACATTGAATCTTTAATGGATTCTACGACGCACAATGACTCCCAAATCTGGACCCATTCAGTTTTGTTTTTTTTTGCTTTCTTCAGCAATTATAGTATTCACTGGCCAATTATACCAATTCGGTCGGGTGGAACGCATATTCGCTGTAAGAAGGCATTTAAATTGGTCAGCCTTTTTAGGGTTTGCTTTAATTTCTGGAGCAGTTTTAAAAGGTTTCGGAATAAATTCCTGTTCTCACGCCCATTCGTCTCCTTGCACGTTCGCTGCCAGATTGAAATATTTTAGCCAACATCTTTTAACAAACAATTCAATACACTTATCTTTCTCATATAAAGAAGGAATTGTCATGTGCTTCCTTTTGCAAATCAAGATATCAATTTTTATAGGCAATCATAATTGTTTTCTTTTCTGTTAACTACGCTAAACAATTGATCTGCCAATCCTGAATTCTGAATACATACAATTTTTGCACCCAACACTAATATATATAAACCAAACTAAGGAAGAAGAGAAGCACTTGCTCTACATTCATCAAAAGTCAGTCTCGACTTTCTTTATGTACGAGTATATGGTATATACATATTATATAGTATATACGAGCATAAATGTATGTGGCAACTAGTGGACGAACACGGGTGGGAACATAAGTTTTAATTTCATGCCGTAGTGCTCGCCTGTTGGGCGCCACTCTCACAAACTAGTTCGGCGCAGGACATCGCAGCAGAGTAGAGCACAGTCGTGATGGCGCGGCGTCAGAAACACGCTCCGAACATATTGGGTTTCAAATGGACAGACAGACGTATTGGTGGGCGGCGACACTGTCACCGTCTCCGTCTCCGCTGTGATTTTGTTTTAAGGCCCCCGGGGATTATTTTTATAAGATTCGGAGGCGTTTCATAAAACGCAGTGCCAACTGGGCGCTGTTGGAGCTATCGAGTTTATACTTGTGTACTTATTACAATAAAAATTATTGGCCCTTTGCAGATGGCAACGAGTATAAGGAGCGGCTCATTGCGAGCGTCAAGAAGGAGGTGAAGCAGCTAATGGAGGAGGCTGTCACAAAGAAATATGTGCATGAGGAGAGTAGCTCGGTGACCTCGCTCTGTGCTGCCATTGAGGCATGCCTCAGTCAAGGGCTGCGCAGGCGTGCTCTCGGCCTCTTCAAAACCTCATCCACCACAGCACTGCTGCACAAAATAGCCAAGACATGCGCCGAGGCGGAACACATTAGCAAAATGGTGCAGGACATTGAGGCGAGTGATCCCAATAAGCGCTCCTCCTCCAGCAGCGACAGCTTCAATCGACCGCCCATGCTAAAGAAGGGCAGCAGCAGTTCAATGTCCACAACCGTAAATGCCACCGCATCCACATCGGTCAGTGCGAGCAACTCGAGCATGTCACTGGCCTCCATGAAGTGAGTATCTTAGATGATCCATTAGTAGCTTTTGCGCGACCCTAAGGACCTTCTTTTCTAGGTATTTGTGGATTCGTTTGGCTCTGTACGAGAAGCGGCTCACGAAAATCATAGAGTATTTGGTAGCCAATGCAACCAGCTATTACGATCGCGATTCGTTGGTGGCCGATGCCGACTACGGCTCAATCCTCAGCTCTCTGCTCGTCGGACCGTGCGCGTTGGAGTTCACCCGGGCCAAGACCGCCGATCACTATTGGACTGATCCGCATGCTGATGAGTTGGTAAGAAATTTATTTCAACCAATTATTGGAACTATCGTCCAAAGAGCGAGCAAGTGATCTAAGACTCTAATGTAGGTATTACGTTTTGTCCAGAAGAAATTGTTATTAACATAAGTATATACTGTATCTGAAAAGCCTGCGCCTGCTCCTGTTCCAATGAGACTTGCTGGCAGAGCAATTACGCAATGTACTCCGTCATGTAAGAAAACGGTCTCAGATAATGCTCTAAAAAATAAACAAACAATGACCAAAGAGAATATCTTTGTCGACTTGTATAAAATGGGAAACAATGGTGTAGAATTTCATGTAGAATTCATG
This sequence comes from Scaptodrosophila lebanonensis, assembly GCF_003285725.1. Classification (NCBI taxonomy): domain Eukaryota; kingdom Metazoa; phylum Arthropoda; class Insecta; order Diptera; family Drosophilidae; genus Scaptodrosophila; species Scaptodrosophila lebanonensis. The sequence goes on along the minus strand of NW_022060567.1, from coordinate 4,691,935 downwards.
TACACTACTTATTTATAGTATTGAAGAATTTATGTAACGGAGAAGACGAAAAAAAAAGAATAAATAATGATGTACCAATATTGTACCCTGCGAGTCGCAGCCTTTCCGAAATGCAAACCTTCATTTAGATAGAGGGATAGACCTTTCGACAGACTGATTAAAAATATATACACCTAAAGGTGCCGAATATACGCATCGCGTAGAGCGTCTACAAATCTGTGACCTATCATTATAATTTGATGAGTCTTACATTATTTCCAAAAAGTGTTCCAACGACCTCCATAAAAGAAAATTCAAATTCAAACAAAACAAGTAGAGAAGCTAAAGTCGGGTATCCCGACTTGGAAATACTCTGTACATATGTGTAGTATAATTATGCGTAGCTATGCGTGTATGTGTATGTGTGTGTTTTTGTGTGTCTGTGTGCCTGTGCAAAACAGTAACAACAACAACAGGTGCGGTCACTGCTTGATCATAAATACATATATGGCTATAACTTCCTGTTAAATCGGCTAATCATTATAAAACTCGACATACGGACTCATAATCACTAACGGGAGGTCCTTTTTGAATTTTAATGAAAAATTGCAAGAATTAAGGTAGTTATGGATTGCGGGGGAGAGGGGGGAGGGAGGGAAATTCCAAAATACGCATTTTCTGCGTATTCACATAAGGCCTCTGGGACTAAAAATTTGTGTCCCTAGGTCTTATAGTCTCTGAGATATAGACGATTATACGAATGGAAAATTCGGAAAATCCCCATAGGGGGGATTTTCTCTTGTACATTTAATGTACAGAGTATAAAAATTCGTTATTTCTAATCAACTTTTTTATGCAAGTGAAGAAGTTTGGCTTGTATAGTAAGTGCTAACGATCAGCAGAACGTAAGTGTCATCCAGTCACACAGGCTTCCATAGATTGTAGATTCCACATTTTTCAGCAGCAATTCAAAGGAGATGGACATAAGCCGGGTACGCTTTAAACAAGTACGAGTACTAATATATTTTAAAAAGGAAATAACGAAAAAAATGAAATACATTTAACTATGGCACAATATCTAGGCTATGGGCGAAGCTGCGCCACGACAAAGGATAAAACTCAGGTTCCGTATTACTCAGCAGCGATTCAATGGAGATGGATAACCATTCTATAAAATATATCGTTTTTAGTGTACTCTTTAGGACGACTACTAACTAGTATATTTTAAAAGGGAAATAAAAGAAAGCAACAATAGACGCGATTGGCATTAGACCCCATTAGACCCAGATTGAAATACATTTAAATAGGTAATTAATATAAATATATTCCTACTACGCGGTAGAAAAGAAATTTCTGTTATTTTTGGTGTATTTATTTATTATACACCTAATTCTGTTTTTACGCGGTTTTGATTTAACACGGTATGAAAATTAAAATTTTTATAGATTATATAGACGACCTTATTCCACTGAGCACGATTTAAAATAACATATGATCAATGTCTTTTTATACCCTGTACCCGTAGGGTAAAAAGGGTATATTAGGTTTGTGCAAAGTATGTAACATGCAAAAGGAAGCATCTCCGACCCCATAAAGTATATATATTCTGAATCAGCACGACGAGAGAAATCGATCTAGACATGTCCGTCCGTCTGTCCGTCCGTCTGTCTGTCTGGATGAACGCGAGGATCTCAGAAACTATAAAAGCTAGAATAACCAAAGTTGGCATCCAGATTCTCCTAGATCCGAGTAAGGACGAGTTTATTTATTTTTTTTTTAATTTTCCCCCCTTCCCCCGCTTCAGAATTTCGTCAATAGCGTCCACATTTCAAATGCTACCTAAACCAAACATTGCACACATAATTTAAAAATTATCTACTGTTGTTCAAAATTTTATTCAATTCTGTCAATTCTAAGAAAAGTTATTAGCGAAACAAATTCTCGCCAGTACAACCCCCACAAACTGCAGCAACAAGTTCGCTCTTCTTCTTCCTCTTTTTGCTGCTGCTTTGGGCGCATATAACTCAGTGACGGAAGTTTACCTGGGTACAGGGTATTACACTGTCGGGCTTGCTCGACTGTAGCGTTCTCTCTTGTTTTACATGACTTTTTCTGGAACCAGTCTACCGTGTAAAAACAGAATTAGGTGTATTATTCATCATCCTAATGGCATAAATAATATTTTATTGAGGCTATGTATAAATAAAGCCGTTTAATTCTCATAAAAAGTAATAGAACTGCCGGCATGTTGGCCGATCTTTACTTACCTTTTCATATACCCAGAGATACGAGAATATAGAACACACAGAAGGAAGCATGGCCGATTCCGCGCCGTATATGAATTCTTGATCAGTTTTTTTGAGTTCATATATAGCCATATCCGTCTGACCGTCTGTCCATCTGTCCTTCCGTCGGTATGAATGCTAGAATCTCGGAAAGTAAAAACAGGAATAAAGTGAAATTTTTCAATTGAAAGACTCACTTGTTAAATATAGCTCTCTGAGAGGACCAACCTCTTGGATTAATGTTTTTCTTTCAAATCAATGTTATATTCAATTGAAAGCCTACATTTTACGGAATCTATATACATACATACATAATTTTATATATTTAATTGTATGTGTATTCACTAAATAGACTTATTTTCCACCAGGTACAGCGTCATCGCATCAGCTCTTGTCGCCGCTCCTCTTCGACCTGCTCCCGACCACCGATTATCAATTTCAAGCGCAGCTTGAACACCAGCTCGGATGAGGCGAGCAGCTGCTCATTCAAATCCATTGCCTCGGCCTCGGTAGCCAAGGACTATGTGGAATCGTTGCATCAGAATGCCAAGGCTACGTTGCTTTATGGAAAAAACAATGTGCACGTCTTACCGGTGAGTGGGAAGCTTTTTCTTCGTGTACACTACCATATAGATCTGATTTCGCTTCGCAGAAGGATGTGGTTGAGCCCATGCCTGGCTACTTGAGTCTTCACCAGCACATACAGACGCTGACCATCAAATGGACGCCCAACCAGCTAATGAACGGCTACAATGAGACCGAGGACGAGGACATTGACAAAGACGCCTTCTGGGCATATGCACTCAACATTAATGTGGATGACATTGTCTATGTACATTGTCATCAGAGTCGCGGCGAGGACAGTGGGGGCACTGTTATCCTGGTGGGTCAAGATGGAGTGCAGCGACCCCCGATACATTTTCCCGAGGGCGGACACATGCAGCAGTTTCTCAGCTGCCTGGAAACCGGCTTGTTGCCACATGGACAGCTGGATCCGCCTCTTTGGTCACAGCGCGGCATTGGCAAAATGTTTCTATGGCCGCGCAGCATGCGTCGCCGCATTTTGCCATCAGTCATGGAATCGGTTGACGAGACACCCATTGATTATGTGTTTCGCATTGTGAGCAAGAGTCGACACGAAGAATTTGGTAAGTGCGACCAGCACTTTTTATTCAGAAAGCAATACACGATTGTTCGACCAAGCCATGGCTAATTACATGTCACACGACGAATAGAAAATTTCCATTACACTTGTATAATGCAGAAGATAATGTTACAGTCAACCCAGTCCGACAGTGGAGTTTCCTGTACCCCAAAAGGGCGTCTCGTTACGCAATAGTACTGTATTACATTTTTTCGTTTGAAACTTTTCTTTGAATGAAAGCTTAGTTTTTATAGAATTTGGGGTAGTATTGACGAAATTATGTAGCTTAGGAAAGAGCCAAGAAATCAATAAAATGAAATAAACTAGTGCTGTAACAGAGCTAGGGTAGACTACATACAAACTTCTGTTAATGTGGGCTCAGCAGTTTACGAAATCTACACGTTCATACAGACAGACGGATGGACGTCTCTTGGTTCATTTGTCTCTGCCATAAATACGAATAAATACTTTATGAGGTCCTTCTTCTTCTCAATTGGAAACGACCCAAGCGATGTTAAGGGTAAAGGGCTTTATTTACATAGCATTTTTAAAGATCATCAAGCTTTTATTTTTTTTGTGTTTTACCCTTTGGGTACAGGGTATAATAAGAAAGCAATTTACCCATTTCCAAATAATGTTTGAAGAAAATATTTGCTGTACCCTGCACAGAAAACATTAAAAGGTGTATGAATATATGTTGGTACATATATAATATATAATATTTCTAAAATATGTATAAGAAATATGTTAAATTAATTAAAATCAAGTTGTTTTCCACTTGAAAGTTTCTGTTGTATAGAATAGTGATATGTCCATTTGTCTACTACAATATGGCAAGAATCGTGTCTAAGTCGACAGGATAGAACTTCAATGTTACTTATACATGAGTATCCCTCCACTATATTTCATAAAGTCTATGCACGAAATACTTGTTGTTTGTATATGGATATGTATTGTGTCTAAAAGCTAATTTCATATCAGATGTTTGTTTTCACGTCTTACGATGATACAACCTTTCAAATAACAAACACCACAGGTGGGGAATATCAGGTTTTTACTTGATGGAGTCCAAAATAATACAATCCTAAATAGTTCGATAATTTATCTTTGGCTCGTCCTGCCTGTGGATCATTTCCCAATTTAAGTAATTTAGGAAGTAGAAGCAATGCTTGAAACATATCTTGGTTCTTATCTATTCAACAATTTGAAGGGATTTTAAAGTCCTGACAGTAAGTTAAAACTTAAATCCCTCCTGCTGCAATTTCTATATATAGGGTTTAGGTGACTTGGAAAATGATTTATTATTTGTATGATAGAAATAAACGTGATTTTTTTGTTCCCATTCGTAAAAAGTGCTGAAATATAGAGCAGGAGATAATTAAACTTTTCCTTTAGTGTTTCTTCCCGATTCTAATTGAAATATTTTGGCATACAAATCTTTTCTGTTTTTGGGAAGAGAACGTGAACTTTTTTATGTGTTTCCTGAAAAGCGTGTACTGTTTAAGTGAAAGGAAATATGTATAGATGAAATATGAAATGAACTAAATAAAAAAAAAAAATTCACATCAGAGCTTAGAAAGTTATGCCTATTTGTCCATTGATTCTCCACAGCGGCCACACATTCTATTCTGGACTTTGTGCGCAGCACTCCGCGACGCGCCCAATTAAGCAGTTGCTCGACAACCGGCAGCAGCGATTGCTCCAACAAGAGTCTCTCCATCGATCAATATCCGCTGGAGTCGCCGCTGCTGCAGCAGCACGCACAGAACACCAGCATCGAGATGGTCTGCTCCACCATGAGGCGTCAGATCATCTCCCGCGCTTTCTACGGCTGGCTGGCCTATTGCCGGCACCTTTCGACCGTCCGCACGCACCTGTCGGGTCTAGTGCATGGACGCATCACGCCAGAGAGTAAGTATCAATCAGAATAAACGCCCACAATTCACCCACAAAAGAAGGAAGTAGGTGTAAGGGAAGCCTTTATAATTGTTATACAATGATTGATGGCTAATGTATATTTGGCTTGAAAGGAAATCCCGCTAGAAAACCCACCACAAGAAAGACCAATAAAAAGGCTAGAAAACTCACTATAAATGTTTAGAAACCCAGGCAAAAATTGGTAGAATATTCAAGAAAAGACATACAAAACCGCTACAAATAGATAGAAAATGGATAGGAAATCCTCTACAAATTACAAGAAACCTCGCTAGAAAATCCACTATAATTAACCAGAAAGACCACTAAAAAGGCTAGAAAACTCACTATAAATGTTTAGAAACCCAGGCAAAAATTGGTAGAATATTCAAGAAAAGACATACAAAACCGCTATAAATACTTGTAGATAGAAAATGAAGAGAAAATTTGGTAATGGCTCGAAGAACCGCTAGAAAATTCCTACGAAATCCATAAAAAATTAATAGAAAAACCGCTAGAAAATGGCAAGAAACACCGCTATAAATAGTAGAAAACAGTTGTATTTCCATTTGTAAAAAAGTTATTTCGTCACAAAAAAGGTTGCCGATTCAGCTTTCAAAACCCTTATACTTGTATAAGAAGTTTCACTTCAAAACGTACCCAAATAGGAATATACATATATTCCGCTAACTTGATTAACTCCCTCATACAAGAATTTTTTCTACTCACCAGTTAAAATATATTTTTTAGACCAGTATTGTCTGCAGAGTTTTATTTATTGGAGTCATACTAATTACTTAAAAAAGTGAAATGCATTTTTCTAATTTTTCATTTCTGGTCGCACACTCATTGCAGTGAAAGCCGATGAGGAGGGCTTGACGAAGGAGCGATGGGAATTACTCAACGTTGACGGCGTCATGCACAACCAAACAGAGTTCTATCGCCTGGTCTACTTTGGTGGTGTAGAGCCGGAACTACGTAAGCAGGTGTGGCCGTATCTGTTGGGCCACTATGCGTTCGGATCCACGCTGGAGGACCGTCAGAAACAGGATGAGACTTGCAAGCACTACTACGAGACGACGATGAGCGAGTGGTTGGCTGTGGATGCCATTGTGCAGCAGCGGGAAAAGGAAAAAACAGCACGAGCTGTGGCCAAGCTGAGCTCGGGCAGTAACAGTGGAAATGAGCGTACGGTGCGCGCTGCTGATCTGGAGGCTGGTGGTGAGCTAGAAAACGAGGTGTTTGAGGACATATCAGACATTTCAGATCCAGGCGACTTGGAGTCCGATGATGAGCAGGGGCAACAGCAAAAGGAACAGGAACAACCACTAGCCCCCAAAGCCGCACTCGTAGGAACGGGCAGTGGTTCGCACCTAAGCGTGAAGCCCATACCACGTGCTATGAAGACCAGCACAGATTCAGGTCATGTGGATGAAGGACTCGATGATCTGGACGAGGAGGAGGAACAACAAAAAGAACAACAACAAGATCAGCAACAGACATCAGCAGTGAATACGAGCAAGCCCTTGGATGAAAAATGTGTGCCAAGCTCCTCTACATCGCCCACCTCTAGCTACGAGACAGTTGGCGGCGCGACTCAAATGGCTGATACACGGAGCGTCCTTAGCCCAGAGTACCTCAGCGCCGATGATTTGCAGGCACAGCTGCTGCTAGACGAAGAACCCCAAGAACCGCCAGAGGAGGCCAGCAAGCCATTGCAGGCGGCTGTCATCATAACCAACGCATCAGTAGACATTGCCAATTGGCAGCAAGGGTCGAAGCCAGGTGGGAGCAACGGCCAAATGTCACCTCTCACGGAGCAAGCGGTCGAAGGCGCCAGTGGTGGCACACTGGATTCACTGCAGCAGCCAAAGTCCTCATGCGCATCTCCAGCTAGCTCCAATGGAGGTGTTTACAGCGTAAGTAACACTTACCTCCTTTTCAAATCTCTACTTGCTTTTGAGCTATTTGGTTTTCAAATATACGAGTATGTTGTTTTCTGGATTAGTTTACAATTTTTCCAGTTCGAATTCCCGAGTTCCGAGCAATTGTTCACAATGTGAGATACCCGTCTCTTCAAAAAATTAAGTCCAAATATTTGTAGCACCACCGCTTTTAAAAATTCAGTGAAAACATCCCGTTTTCTTTACCTGACTCTACACTTATATACATACATACTTCCACCTATAATATACTGTAAAACGATATACTAGATTGGAGCGAAAGTACTAGAAGGTAGGTGAAACACTCCACGAAATCTATTAATCGACATAGCCGGGCAGCGCGGACCCCAGGTCTTTCCTTCGTAATCTAGAAGAGATGACTTTAGTATCCATGTTACCTATAATCCTCACGGGTGTGGCATTCATGTGGGAGCGCAAGAGACAAAACCTGTCCCAGCGGTGGGTAGAGTTCCGTGAGGATTTGCTAGAGGCATTCCCCACAGCACCCTATGTGGTGAAGTGCCGTCGAGCGGTGCGGGAGTGGTTCCAAGGAGAGTCCGAGTCGAGTCCGAGTCTGGCGTACTCACGGGCGATGCAGGAGCTCATGCTCGACGCAGACTGGACGCCAGAAGAATAGTTGATACTTATTCACCACAACAGTCACCCATCAATACGCAGCAGAATCCGCGTCGGTAAGGAGATCCGAACGATATCCGAGCTCGCACTGGCCATGAACCGACTGGAAAAGGTAGTGCGAGGAGAAGCCCCACCCATGTCAGTGGGCGAGACGAGCCTAATGGTTCCACTCGCGGCGGCACAGCCAACACCCGCCGTCGATGAAATTCCGGGGTCACAGCATTCAATTACACATCTGCCATGCCGACGCTGTGGAATACCAGGCACTACCTAGGATATTGCCCTAATGCCAAGAGATTGCTGGGAGTGCGGGAAAGTGGGCGTGCGAGCGAATGGGTGTTGCAGGCGTCCAGCGGGAAATGCCGGAGCCCGCGCAGGAGAACTAACGGCAGAACGCACGCTAGCGATGGTGTTGAGGGTAGACTGCGATCTGCGGTCTGCCCTCGACGCGTTGGTGGATACCGGAGCCACAAGTAGCTTCGCAAGCCCGTCCCACCAGTAGGGGGGAATGTGCGAGTTGTTGACGTGCCGGTATCGATGGAACGATTTGCGAGGAGACTATGGCGATGATGGCGAATGGAAACATTCGCTCACGGGGAGGACTCAGATGCGCCAGAAGAGACTGCGGTTGTTGGGAAATGAAGACCAGAAGTTACTTTAGGTGTGACAACAATACAACACACACACACCAATTAACGCCTACGAAACACCAGACAACACTCGGGAGAAGTCACAGATTTTGCAAAGGAAAGTGCAACCTAAATTTGCAAAAAAAAAAAAAAGATAGAACGCTACAGTCGAGCAAGCCCGACAGTAAAATAGCCTGTACTCTCCACAAAAAGGAAAAATTAAAAAAAAAAATTTAAAAAAAATTAAATTATTAAAAAAAATGAATGAATGAATTAATTAAATTAGAATACATGTTTATGTTCAGTTTTAACAGCATACATTTACATCACGTACCTATGCGTGTTCATATGCGTGTATGTATGCAGCACAAAGTTGAACAAAGCAGCAACAACAACAGCTGCGGGCAGCGCTGCCGACAGAGCTGCAGGCAGCGCATGAGCAGCGATTTTACTTATGGCTATAACTTTCTTCAGAATTGACCTATCATAATGAAATTTGGCACACGGACACATTACTAACTGGATATACCTACCAAAATTGATTTCAAAATTCCGAGAATTACGGAAGTTATAAGAAACAAGAGAGAACGCTACAGTCGAGCAAGCCCGACAGTGTAATACCCTGTACCCAGGTAAACTTCCGTCACTGAGTTATATGCGCCCAAAGCAGCAGCAAAAAGAGGAAGAAGAAGAGCGAACTTGTTACTGCAGTTTGTGGGGGTTGTACTGGCGAGAATTTGTTTCGCTAATAACTTTTCTTAGAATTGACAGAATTCAATAAAATTGTAAACAACAGTAGATTTTATATTTATTTTTTATAAATTATTTATAAATTATGTGTGCAAAGTTTGGTTCAGGTAGCATTTGAAATGTGGACGCTATTGACGAAATTCTGCAGCGGGGGAAGGGGGGGAAAATTAAAAAAAAAAAAAATAAACTCGTCCTTACTCGGACCTAGGAGAATCTGGATGCCAACTTTGGTTATTCTAGCTTTTATAGTTTCTGAGATCCTCGCGTTCATCCAGACGGACAGACGGACGGACATGTCTAGATCGATTTCTCTCGTCATGCTGATCAAAAATATATATACTTTATGGGGTCGGAGATGCTTCCTTCTGTATGTTACATACTTTGCACAAACCTAATATACCCTTTTTTCCCTACGGGTACAGGGTATAAAAACACTGAGATCCTTGCGCTCATACAGACAGACGGACAGACAGACAGACGGACATGGCTATATCGACTCGTCTTCTCATCCTGATCAATAATATATATACTTTGTGGGGTCTGCCACGCCTCCGTCTGTGTGTTACATACATGCGCACAAAACTAGTATAGCCTTTCACCCTTTGGGTACAGGCTATAAAAATGCACGGCAACACGTGGCCAACAGCTGCAGCCCCACAACATAACGCTGGCTGTCAAAGCTGACAGCTACATAACGCCATAATAAGGAATGGGGAGCACTGCCACCGACTGCCAAACCAACAGGTGGCAGCCTCCTACAACGAGCACCGCTGGCGCAGGAGCTAGTTGGCAGCCCCTCAGACTGACTCCTCCTAAGAAAGGGAGGAGGAATAGTTGATAAGTCTGGGCTAGAGAATGCAAAATGGAGTTGTACGAATTTTAGTTGAAGTTGGGCCGCGAAGGCAGAAGGTTTTAGTTCATAGTTTTGTAATTTGATTTTTGTTAGCCAAAGAGCCACGGGAGGCGGAACGTTTAATATATCCCCCCATTAAAAAAAACAAACCAACAGCGTAACAACTTTTTTTTCGGGTTGCCAAAATATTTTGCATCTACTGTACCCACGTCAGAGCATCGTGGCGAGAGTGCATTTAAAAGATCGCAATATTAGCCGTATATGTACATGCTTTTTTTTATTGAAATAACGACTATGTTTTCTAAATATCATCCATTAATGCCTATACACATATGTATGTACGTATCTCAAATTATTTAGAGCGAGCTCCTAGAACAGTTTGGTCTCAATCTCCATCGCATTGAGAAGGATGTGCAGCGCTGTGACCGCAACTATTGGTACTTTGCTAATGAGAATCTGGATAAGCTGCGCAACGTCATATCGACCTATGTGTGGGAGCATCTGGATGTGGGCTATATGCAGGGCATGTGCGACCTCGTCGCCCCACTGCTCGTAATCTTCGACGATGAGTCCTTGAGCTACAGTTGCTTCTGCAAGCTGATGGAGCGCATGATTGAGAACTTTCCCAGTGGCGGTGCAATGGACATGCATTTTGCCAATATGCGGTAAGGAATAATTAATTGAAACTTTATAAACAAATCGAAAAATATCGCTTAGGAAAGTTCATTTAATCTTGTCGAAAAAGCTCCGTTTTATGCAAATAAATAAATAATCAGAACATACTTTCAAATTTCAATAAATTTCCCATAATGGATTGGATAGCGGTTTGAATGATTTTAAAACGAGACTTTTTAATAGTGGGAAAGATCCTAGGGGACTATTGTAGTCAGGTCTAACTTATTCGAATGTAAAGTAAATATGTGAATTTTAACGTTGTATAGTAATTCATAAAAAAATAATTAATAGTAATAGAGGTAAACACACATAATTCCTTTGGCACAAGATTGAGCTTTCAGAAATTTGTTTGTTTACAACTAAGTTTCTTAGCTTGTGAAAAGGCTTTTTATAAAATTTCCACCCACAGTTATTCTTGCTGTGGGATTTAACTTAAAGTCTGTATCTGTGAATAAATGAGAGCAGAGAGTTGTAAATTAAAATTGTATAGGCTAGACTTTGGTCCAGCTAGGGAAAATTTGGGTGAACAATTACATATTTAAGACATTCGGTCAATGGTATTCACTGCTTTTGCACAATATTTACACATGTTGTTTTAACAGCAGCTATATAAGAGCCAATTGGCAATGCAAACAAACTTTTTTAAGCAGCTATGTATGTATTTGTAGTTGTAATATAGTACTCTGTCATAGTTTAAATTGGAGAATATGTTCTAAATCATATTTTCGAACAATGCATTTACCGATGAAAGGAAAGAGTTATGTGGATATGGAAGCCATTCATTGGAGATTCTTTTAGACCGTGCAAGTCAATGTACGAAGTCTGAAGTAGTCCCCTTCATTGAAATTAGAAAAAGTACATTATTCCTAAATTACTAAATTTTGTATACGTAAAAATCCTGTTTGTTTTGGAACGCACCTTGTAGTTGGATTAGAATTTGGCACGTCTGCAGATTTTAGGCGTTTCGAAAACTAACTGGTAGTCCTTTCAGCTAAAATGCTCCTTGCGGGAAAACTGGAATGCAATTGCTATAAAATTTATACTGTCTTTTTTGCTTTCTTTATTGGGCGCAGTTCACTCATCCAGATACTGGACTCAGAAATGTACGATTTAATGGACTCGAACGGCGACTACACGCACTTCTATTTCTGCTATCGCTGGTTCCTGCTGGACTTTAAGCGGGAACTGGTCTACGATGACGTCTTTTCCACCTGGGAAGTCATCTGGGCGGCCAAGAACATGGCTTCCGGCCATTTTGTACTCTTCCTAGCTCTGGCTCTATTGGAAACCTACCGCGACATTATCTTGTCGAACAGCATGGACTTTACGGATGTCATCAAGTTCTTTAATGGTAAGCTAATACGCAGTTATATACATGAATTTTCATTTATCTTTATATATTTATATGTACCTATTTCAGAGATGGCCGAACGTCACAATGCACAGGCGGTTTTGCAACTGGCTCGAAGTCTCGTGCTGCAATTGCAATTGATCATTGAAAATAAGTAAATTGAATTTATGGTATACTATATAGTATATAGGAATATAAAGCAAAGTATAGTAGCGGTAGTTTTCTACAATTTTTCTCTATTTTTTTTTTATCCGGAAACAATATCCCCATCCTTGCACAAAATGAACTTGTACGTATCTACATGTATTTGAATTTAAGCTGTGTGCGCATATCTCTTAAAACCAATCACAGGGGCTGAAAACACATAAGACTCCAAAGAAACTATGCTATTTATTGTACAAAATGAAAACCCAAATTATATACTATATACATATATTGCTCTAACTACACCAATTATTCTACTTATAAAAATATACCAGAAAGGTATTGTGTGTAATGGAAAGTTTTCAGTGCAATCGTGCAATCTGCGAGACGAGAAGTTATTTCAATATACATACAATATATGGATGTGCATGTACCTTAATAAATATTTTTTTTAAACAAAAATTGATATATGTAAGTATTATGTATGCAAAAGTAGAAAAATATTAGTGAAATGTTATGCAAAAATCAAAACCATACACAATTATATATACAAGTATAACTAATACATGCTGTAGAAAATGATATATAGTATGAATCGGTTAGATTCCAAGTCCCACATCGTACATCCTTGTAGTACCAATACGACTATTTAAACAATGTACCAGCGAAGAAAACACTTAAAACAATCAGTCAACAATAAGTCAAAAATGTACCACAACAATTACTATACTATATGATATGTTTGTATCTATTGTACAATATGCATATATGTAACTATGTATGTATGTATGTCTGAAGACTCATTGGAAACGTTATTTAAAATACGAGTTTGTAAGTACTATCTATATACACATATACATATGTATGAGCCGTTTACTTGCCAAATCTTGTTCCACATTTAATTTACTTTATTTTTATAGTTATGTACTTACTCGTACGTATGTACATATGTATATGTATGTACAAAAATATACAGAAAAAGATTTGTGTAAGCTATTATATGTTTGTACTATAAAGTATTATCTCCTGTGTGATCTCTCTACACTGAGTATAAATGTTGTGGATTATCTACTATTATTAAAAGAAAACTTTGTAAATGTACCTTTCTCTCGTCGAGTAAAAATATTTAAGATCTGGAAAGATGGGGAAATCCTGAGAACAGGCGAACAACAACTGCTAGGAACTCAGTATTTTCTGCAATGAAGTACATACTACATAGTGTTTGTTAAAAAGTATGGGTGTGAAATGTTTCCTATGTATGTAAGTATATAATGTATCCAGAAAATAAAGATTACACTTGTATGTACCTACCTACTACTATTCGAAAACGGAACGTATTCCATTATAATTTAAAAAAAAAATGCATTTCTTGTGATTAAAAAAGTTGTAGTTGGTTGGTTATGTTTCTGTTTTAATTCAACATCATTTCACTTTCTGTCCTTCATAAACATGAGAACATGATAAATTGACGATACGATAGGAACACTCGACTATCGTCCGCAAAGACTGTGAATTAAAAATATATAGTAGGAGTGTTGTAAATGTATGTCTGTAAGTGGTTGCCCGTTTAGGAATCGTCCGATGTTTCCATAATGCGACAAAATATAGGAATATTTTCGATCTTGGTGCTGTTCGATGTTGAGTCTTTGTCCAAAGTACTTTGAATGTAATCGCTACAAAACGAATTCCATTTGCGCGTAGTTAAGAAGTCTTCGAACAACGCCACCCTCGAAGGAATACATCTATCGATATAAAAACGTTGACGCTGCCATATGTTTCCCGGATTCTGAGCACTCTCCATTAACCAGAAACGTGGAAGGACCAAGCACTGCACTGTCGTGCGTGCCATTATCACGCGATGCTCAAATGTCTCACCCAAACCAAAAATGCCTCCGTATGTAAGCGACCCAACATCTATGAAGTGGGTCTCAAATTGGTCTGGGAGCTGTGGATTGGTTCAATTAATCACTTACTTACTAACAGTAAATGCTAAGTGTGCTGGCATACTTCCGTTTGAGATCTCGCTAACCCCTTGGACCGTAATATCGTGCTGCTGAGCGATGATAGGGTAAAAACTTCGCTTTCCTTCAGAAGGAGCCTGTGGCTTGATCGTTCAATAAAACTTCTTGATGGGTCCAAGGCTTGAGAGTGCTCTGTTGTTTCGCTTAAATTTCTACCATTTAGGTCATCGTATTCCTCGACCTCTTGTTCCTCACCCTCAAGCGACTCTTTTTCGGTATAAGGGTCCAAAAGAGACATATGTACTGGGTCAGGGATGGGTGGTGCATTGTGTCCGCATGCTTGCTCGATTCCCTCGAGTCCTAACGCACTTCTACGTGGTCTGCGCGGATGCGGAATGGCATCTTCAGAAGTGCTGCTCTCTAAAACTTCTTTAATATTAAAGCTTGACTGTTTGGCTGACATTGGGTAAGTGCTAGTTCTTTTCCTATAACCAGCTAATTCATATTGCTTGGTACTGTTCACTTTGGAGACCTGTGGCAAAGACTATGTGAGGATGACTCTACAGTTAGGTGATTTAGATCATACCCTCATATGAAGACACTGCAGTATAACACATTCGCCGCTTAGAATAAAATAAACGTAGCTCACTGAACCTCTGTTCTCAGAGTATATGGTGTCCAGCGGATGGTATTGCTTAATGGTGCCAAACTTACAAGCCTCTACAATCTACATTATGAAATACAAATAGACTTTAGTTCGCATTTAGTGAACGAGGATTAAGATCAAGTGTCTTGCCTGGTTCCTGCTCATAAAACTGAAATATTCCAGGCCCGCTAAGGCCCTCTTCTTCTCCCGCCAAATTTTTACAGCATATGGCCCTAATATTTCGTGGAAATCACGGTCATTTAAAAGTAAAAGCTCACAAGCCGCTGCAGGACATTAGGAAAGAGTCTTCGTCAATTATTATGTCATCTAGGGACTCGTATATGCCTAATTGTACCCTGTACCCAAAGTTTATAAGCGTGTACATTTTTTATTTCAACCAGAACAAAAAATAATTTGTGTGTAAGGGCAACACGCGATAGAAGTGAAACTTTATGGCTGTATTGGAATGATTAAATAAGTTAATTTATTTAGATTGGTCAGAGAAGCCTTTATAATTATTCATAAATGATGGTGGCTAATGTAAATTTGCCTTCGCTAGCAAATGGTTATCGCTTAAGGTTATCGTGCTAGAAACTAGCTTCAAATCCTGCTATGAATAGCTAGAAACCCTGCTAAAAAATGGATAGAAAAGCAATTTTAAGTAGCTAGAGAAAGTGTGGAAAATCTGCTAATCCACCTAAAAATGTCTAGAAAACCCAATGAAATTAGATAGAAAAATCGTTAGATACGTAAATGGGTAGACAAGCTATTTGAAGTAGTTAGAAAAAGAGTGGAAAATCCACCACAAATCGGCCTAAAAATATCTAGAAAACCCACTAAAAATAGATTTAAAATATCGTAAGTAGCACCACTATATATAGCTATAGAACACACTTAAAAAAATAGAAAACCCGCCGTCACCGATGGCTGCCGATCCAGCTTTCAAGAGCCTCTGACAATATTTTAAACATATTAATGGAAACCACAAAAAATGGCGACTCTGAAAAATCAAAATACCAGATGCGAGTTTATTTTAATGTATGTATGTATGTTACCTTCGGGCAGCATTTTCCATTCATAATTTCAATTTCGTCAGCTGGTCTACTTGCTGTTCAATTATGTGCGCCTGTTATCGTGCTATTGGTTTCGTTACGGAAAAGGTTGCTGATCCAGCATTTAAAACTGACACATAAGAAGTTTAACTTCAAAAAAGTTTCGAATATAGAAAACGTTGCCAAGGGTTTATACCCTTGTATTCAAATATATTGTACTCAAACATTTTGATAATAATTGGGGTATACTTTGAAATCAAATGGTTTTCTCTCTCAGACAACCACACAATATTTTGTGTTAGAATATGGAGGTCTAGTTGTTGGAATGGATAGGGACCTGCATTAAAATTGATTGACCTAGTTTAGTTTGTAGAGTGATCCCATATGGCTATATGCATATTAAAACCTTCACATTCTTAATCAACAACATTAATACATACTTGTATTTAATGTGCTAGTGCAGCGGGTACAGGGTATGTATACAAAGGCTCCAATGTTACTTTATCGTTCCGAAAATTTTCACACTTACACGTCGATGTAAACGAATGAGTTCTTAGTTGCTGTTCAAGCATATCTACATCTCCAACACAATCGCCAGGGCCGTAGATAGCTTCGGTTTTGTCTTCGTAGGCATTGGTCACCTATTGCAAACATTATGCATTTTTTCAAAGCATTTCTTTCAATACGTACCGCATTGAACACCTTTTTGGTCATCTCTACCTCTCCGGTAACAATAAAGTATATAGTTACACCTCTATCTCCTTCTTTCATTAGCCTGCGACCAGCTCCACAAGCCATGAACCTTAAGCAAGGCACCATCCGGGCTCGTATTTTCTGTAGATTTTATTAATAATAGATATAAACTTATTCCGAATTATCTAACTCCGATATATACTACGTACCGGTGGTATTTTTGAAAAACATGCCAAATGAGCAACAATGCTGACCAATTTTTTACGCTCCTCGACAGTTCGCGTATAACTAGCGGTCCCCAAAAGCGCCTTTTCCTGTTGTCGTTACCAGGTAGAACTACATAGTGGGTGCACAGCTTTATTGCATACTTACTGCCATTGTTAATATACCCGCCTTGCGCTTGCGTCGGAACAACGTGGCAACATTTCTCTTGGCATTCAGGGAGACAGTATGCTGCTCATCCGTATCCGTTAGCCATTGCCGATTGAACAGAACACTGCGCACTAATTTGCGAAAGCGCGCCCTAGCCGCCTTCTTCTTCACGCTATCTAATTCGCGAGGACGTTTGGACATTCTCACTTCACTATACGTCTATACTCGTATATATATATATATATATATATATATATATATATGTATATATTATTAAAACCACCTAATCTTCTACACAACAATTCTGGTTGGCTTCTATATATACTTTTGTGCTGAGAATTGTGTGTGTGTCGTATTGAGTTAGAGAGTTTTGTTATGACTAAAGAGCTCGAGATCGTCTTGAAGTAATAGACCCGGTAGCTAAGATTCAAATATACATAATTATTATTTCTATACCCTGTACCCGTAGGGTAAAAAGGGTATATTAGGTTTGTGCAAAGTATGTAACATGCAGAAGGAAACATTCCGACCCCATAAAGTATACATATATTCTGAATCAGCATGACGGGCGAACTCGACCTAGACATGTCCGTCCGTCCGTCTGTCTGGATGAACGCAAGGATCTCAGAAACTAAAAAAGCTGGAATAGCCAAAGTAGGTATCCAGATTCTCCTAGGCCCAAGAAAAGACGAGTTTATTTATTGACTGTGGGAAATACTTTTCAACACGCTGTTGCATCTACACATTCCGCAAAAACAACCAATAATTGGACTCAAGAGAATGGTATTGATGTCCTAGATTGACCATCATCAAGCCCAGGTCTAAGCCCAATAGAAATCTTTTGGGTAATCATTAAAATAAAGCTGAGAAACTACCTACAACCTGCTCTATCTGGATTAAAATCAAAATTTCAGATGTTGGACCTTATAACATCTGAAGAATGTCTAAATTAAGTTAATACTGTCAAAAATAAAAGTGATGATACTCAATTTTAATTAGTAACGAGTAAAAAAGCTAAAGTCGGGTGTCCCGACTTTGAAATACTCTGTACATATGTTTACAATAATTATAGAAATTAAAAAAGTAAGAGAATTAAAAAAAAAAAAAAAGATGTTGATCGATTTTACCTCTTTTGGTATTCGAACTCACGTAAAGGGTGTATAATTGCACATATACAAAGCAATTGCGTCTATGTGAGTGTATGTATGTATATGCTCGTATATTCGTGTCTGTGTAAGCATGTTCGCAATCAACCAAACAGCAACATCAGCAACAGCGGCGGGCAGCGCTTAAGTAGCGCTGCAGCAGCAACATATAAATAAATTGATGGCTATAACTTCTTGTTAAATCGGTCTATCGTGATGGCATACGGACACATAATTACTAACTGGGGGTAATTCCCAAATTTGAGCTCGAAATTCCAAGAATTACGGGAGTTTGAGGAAATGGGGATTTGCATGAGAGAGGGGGGTGGTAGGTAAATTCCAAAATACACATTTTCTGCGTATTCACATAAGGCATCTGGGACTAAAATTTGGTGTCCTTAGGTCTTATAGTCTCTGAGATATGGGCGATTATACGAATGGAAAATCGGGAAAACCCCCATAGGGGGGGAAATCAAAAAAATAAAACAAACTTGCACAGCGTACACATATAACGCATCTTTGCGCAAAGTTTGGTGTCTCTAGCTCTTGTAGTCTCTGAGATCCAGGTGTTCATACGGACAGACGGACAGACAGACAGGGCTATATCGACTCGTCTCGTCATGCTGATCAAGAATATATATACTTTGTGGGGTCTGCCACGCCTCCTTCTGCCTGTTACATTTTCAGCTCCCGCGAACCTAATATACTCTTGTACATTTTATGTACAGAGTATAAATATTGTAGCCGTACCAAATATATCGTGTACTATGAAAGTTTCCTTATTGAAATTGATATTTTGCATTATTGTTATTACGAAGCTAGAACAAATGTACTAGTACCAATTGGACCAAAGGTGCTAGTTGCAAAAGAACTTTTTGCATATTGTTATGCGAATGTGTGCATGTGTTGACATGAAACTAAAGTTAATTCAAATGTACCAAAGGTACTAGTATCAAACTTAAGAATACTTTGGGGAACTTTTAACACGATGGAGCATCCGCACACTCTGCAAAAACAACCAATAATTGGAATAATACCCAAATGTACTAGTTACAAGGTTAAATTACGAAGGTACTAGAACAAATTGTACCAATTGTACCAAACGTACTAGTTATAAAGGTACTTTTTGTATATTGTTATGTGAATGTGTGCATGTTTTGATATGAAATTAAAAGTAATTTCATATTCATAAAAAATTCATTACTACTTCTAAAGGTACTGGTTACTAAACTTTAGTATTATTTGGGGAATTCTTTTAAAGGTACCTTTGTACCAAAGGTTACAACGGTACTCATTACAACGGTACTACTAGGTACTAGTACCATATTTTATTTCGGTTTGTCAGTGATGATCAAAAACAAGTACTACGAAGGCGTATCATATCATATATTAAGCAGTACAACCAAGATCTTATCAAGCAATGCATATCAGCCAAGGGTGTGGGAAACTTTAGGTTAGAGTTAGAGTTGTACTAGTGATCTTCCTTACACAACAGTATGTTTTGAACTCCTAAAAAATGTTTGTTTATAATAAATAACTGCAAAGATATAGAGTCAAAAGTAGAGTGTACGAATAGTTGTTGGTTACACTGTATAGTATAGTAGGGCAATGCAACAGTGCTAAAGAAAAGATTTGATGCTCGTGCGCTTTGGTCTTTCGTCAAGAAACACAAACAAATATTAGGCAAGTGCCGTTACATTTTTCGGGCGTCGAAATAAACCATCAAACACTAAGCAAGTGCAGCTGCGTTTTTCTCGATGCTTCTTTTGCATTGCTTCTCTTTCGGTCGCTTGCTTTGCTTTAAGCGGCGAAGCTTAATTTAATTGAACGTGTTGCCTTACGAAGACGCGCGTTCAAACTGTTTGCTGTTTTTGTGTTTGAAAAATAAAATTACAACATACCGCAGGTAAGAACAAAGCATTAATTACAAATTAATAAATCAAATATGTACAACAAAAGTCACGAAAGTAGGCTAAAGAATATAATATAAAAAGGCTATAGAAACACTTAATAACAAATTAAATGTGCAGAAAATTATTGTGACAATTACGAAATGTTTAATCAAGAAATAGAAATCAAAGAAAATGTGCATTTTCAGAATAAGGATTATTTAAATAGTGATTTAAGAAAGTGGTTTATAACAGGCATAGGCCAACAAGGGAGTGTGCGGTAGAATTAATACGCGTTTAAAAAAAAAAAAAACATAATACTGAGGTTAATTCAATTTATAAATACACTGAGGGAAAAAAATCAGAAATATCACAAATTGCAGGTGGCTCTTAACTCCATATTTGTTTAGCGAATCAAATAGCAAGATTATATAGATTTGCATAATTTGTTAAATATTTATATCAACACTGATGGTTTATCCCTTTTCCAAAGTTCTAGAGCGAAAACTTGGCCAAAATTGGTATTCGGATAA
Organism: Scaptodrosophila lebanonensis; assembly: GCF_003285725.1. Taxonomy (NCBI): domain Eukaryota; kingdom Metazoa; phylum Arthropoda; class Insecta; order Diptera; family Drosophilidae; genus Scaptodrosophila; species Scaptodrosophila lebanonensis. Next base: position 4,671,341 of record NW_022060567.1, on the reverse strand, counting down.
ATAACATTGAAAATGCTCCCATTTTACCAATAGGTATTTTTTTTTGGGTAAGGGGAAGCCAAATAGTTGCGATGACTTTTTGGAAAGGTTCACATCAGAGTTGGGTCATGTTTTTGTTTTGTTACAGGCTCTAAGCCAATTCAAATCAAGTCTATTACATCCGATTCTGAGGGAGCATTTAGAGGTAGGCGATTTAGGAGTTTTTATTACAGAGCCTGTTGATTCCTCAGATATACTTGTAGGAATATATTTAGTAGACTCGGAATCACCCGATTGTGAGGAAGGCTTTTTGTTGTCTGATTTGCAATTATTGCCTATGCTACATAACTAAACTAAACAAAACAAGAGAGAACGCTACAGTCGAGCAAGCCCGACAGTGTAATACCCTGTACCCAGGTAAACTTGCGTCACTGAGTTATATGCGGCCATGGCAGCAGCAAAAAGAGGAAGAAGAGCGAACTTGTTGCTGCAGTTTGGGGGGGTTGTACTGGCGAGAATTTGTTTCGCTAATAACTTTTCTTAGAATTTTAAACAATTTTAGACAATTATATATAAATTATGTGTGCAAAGTTTGGTTTAGGTAGCATTTGAAATGTGGACGCTATTGACGAAATTCTGTAGCGGGGGAAGGAGGGGAAAATTAAAAAAAATAAAATAAACTCGTCCTTACTCGGACCTAGGAGAATCTGGATGCCAACTTTGGTTATTCTAGCTTTTATAGTTTCTGAGATCCTTGCGTTCATCCAGACGGACGGACAGACGGACGGACATGTCTAGATCGATTTCTCTCGTCATGCTGATTCAGAATATATATACTTTATGGGGTCTGTTAGAGAGTTTCAGATTATGCAAGTAGAAGATCCTCGGAGCTCCCAAAATCCAAAGGCAGAAACAATAAGAGAGCGTAAACGTCTTGTCTGTTTGAGTTGCTTTAATACAGTGAAGTGAGCATGACTTAAGACCTAGTTACAATGCGTAAATTAATCAGCTGTTATACATACAAGTTGTTAACCCTAACATGACAATGTTCTAACAAACTCCGGCTCAAGTTGAATGTAGAAATAACAATTTACAATTTCAAATTCATTAATTTACAGCAATGTCTATGTTTCTCCTTGGATAAGGATTTAGTGAAAACATCCGCTATGTTTTCTGCCGTAGGAACATATTCGATCGCGATCTCGTTTTGTTCATGCTTCTCTCGGATGTAGTGGAACCGTATGTCAATATGTTTGCTTCGCTTATGTACCATTGGATTTCTAACGATCGCAATTGCCGCTTGGTTGTCAGATCTCAATGTAGTTGCTGCCTCGACATACTTCCAAAAACCCATTTCGGAAAGTAGACTGCGCTGGAATGCAATCTCTTTGGCTCCTTGGCACATGGCAATGTACTCAGCCTCCATTGAACTTAGAGCCACCACACTTTGTTTCTTTGCCTCCCATGCCACAGGTGCTCCGGCGAACATTATTATGTAGCCGCTAAAAGACTTCCGATCAAATGATTGTGATCCCCAGTCAGCATCTGTATAACAAGCAAAATTTTCAAAGTTATTGTCAAATTTAGTTATACCTTTTGGTGCGCCTTTCAAATATCGCAAAACGTGTTTTGCGGCCGTAAAGTGCTCTTTGTGAGGATGATCGTTGAACTGGGACAACTTTGATACAGTGTACGCTATATCTGGCCTCGAAACCATGGCCAAATAGTTGAGTCCTCCAATAAGTGATTGGTATCTTTTGATGTCATCTACTTCGCAGCAATTGTTGTCCGTGCATTTCTGCAACACAGTGCCCATAGCAAGTGGTGTAAACGATGGCTTACAATCCTCCATATGCCAGTCTGTCAACAAGTTCTGCGTGTACCGATGCTGATGAATTGATATATCACCCTGTATGCCATCACGCTCGACTTCTAGTCCCAAGTAGTATTTTACTGGTCCTCTGTCAACTGCTTCAACGTGCTTGTTCATCGCCTTTACAATCGCCGCCAGTTTATTATAATTTGAACATGCGACCAACATGTCATCCACATACAATGCAATTATATTAAAATCGCCATCTGTAGTTTCGTCGATGTATACACAGCTATCTGTCAAGCACTGCTTGAACCCAATTTCAGCTAGAACTTCAGATATCTTCGTGTTCCAATCATGACCTGCTTGCTTTAAACCATAGATTGATTTTTTCAGCTTACATACCGAATCCGGTTTCTGTTCATCAATAAACATCTCCGGCTGTCTCATATATACATCCTCCTGTAAGTTTCCATTAAGATACGCCGCCACGATATCAATATGATTAACAAATAATTTGTATTGCGCCGCCAGTCCTAATATTATTCTTATTGTCTGGTATCTTAGTACTGGCGCATACGTCTCCTTGTAGTCGATGTTATATCTTTGCGAACAACCCTGAGCTACTAGTCGCGCTTTGTATCTCTCAATGTTTCCGGTTGCATCGCGCTTTGTTGTAAACACCCATTTACTACCTATGACGTTATATTTTTCATCATCATTAACAAGTTCCCATGTATGTTTTTATATAAGTGTTTGATACTCTGCATTCATCGCTTCTAGCCAATTGTTGCTGTTGTCGCTAGTCAGTGCCTCCTTTACGGTATTTGGATCCGAGTTGCAAACCTCCAGTTGGTTAACTGTTTGTGGAACCACGAAAACTTTTCTTGGCCTGCCTGGTTGACCCGTTCGAAGAGTTTTGGGACGACCTCGCTTTCGCTTTCCAGCCACAATGTTTTCTTCTTCGCTTTCATCAACTAGTATAGCATTCTCATCCATAACGACATCATTGACCTCTTCCTGATTGGCTACGTTGTTACCGCCCGTATCATTTGTGATCGCCAGATGATCCTCCAGGTCGAAAAAGTATTGTCGCTCTGCGTCCACGACATCCGCTCCTTCGCCGTCATCTCGACCAATTGTAAACGATTTTTCCAAGAAAATCACATCTCTGGATACGATAACACATCTTCTGAATGCATCATATAGTCTGTATGCCTTAGACTTCTCTGAGTATCCTACAAATATGCAATGCTGCAAAATTTGTTCACTTGAGGGGAAACCTTATCATTGCTTTTGAACCTTATCAATTGTTTGAATAAGCTAACCTTTCTAGCTGGTCCCTTGGCAAAATAAACCTCATGTAACTTATGCCATGCTTCCTGTGCACTGTTACATGTTCTTATATGTATTAACTCACTGGGCTTCACGCACATAATTATCATTGCCAATGCCTTTTGGTCATTTCTTGTCCATAATAACCGATCCGTTGCAGGTATCGTATCTGGTGACAATTCTACATATTTCCATAAATCCGAAGTAATTAACAGGCTTTTCATTTGAAGTGACCAACTCTCGTAGTTGTCCTCTGTTAATTTATCAATGTTCATTCCGTTTGATATTTTGGAACCTTTTCCAGTGACTGTGTTAATTCACATACAATTCCCTTCGACCAACGAAGTTTGCAAATTATTTTCCAACCAAACAAATAACCGAATTTCGACCAACGAAATATAGTTCGACCAAGACCAACAAAAAAAAAATATATGCGCACTTTTTTAGTTAACGAAAAATCTACCACGCACTACCACGCGTTTTGGTACCGTGCTTATTAAGATTTATTCACACCGCCAACTTGATGAATCTGGGATCTGTGGGACCTGGGCCCATAACCTTTGTTAGAGAGTTTCAGATTATGCAAGTAGAAGATCCTCGGAGCTCCCAAAATCCAAAGGCAGAAACAATAAGAGAGCGTAAACGTCTTGTCTGTTTGAGTTGCTTTAATACAGTGAAGTGAGCATGACTTAAGACCTAGTTACAATGCGTAAATTAATCAGCTGTTATACATACAAGTTGTTAACCCTAACATGACAATGTTCTAACAGGGTTGGAGATGCTTCCTTCTGCATGTTACATACTTTGCACAAACCTAATATACCCTTTTTACCCTACGGGTACAGGGTATAAAAATTACAATATCTAAAAACTGAACCTTTTAAAATATAAATAAATATTGCTCGAAGAAAAAAATCATTAAATAGCCGTTCAGTGGCGTAGAGGAAAAAAATAAACTTTCTTTAGTGAGTATTGCGCTTCCAATGACCCATTTTTCGAAAAAAAAATGCAAATAAAAGAATAAATAAACAGCTGTCTACTTACGGCTGGGCTGCTGATCCCACGCAGAAAGCGCTTTCCGTCTGGAACGAGCGTAGCTGTAAAAAAGACACCGCGCTAGAATAAGAGCGCGCAAACAAAAAAAAAAAACCCGCGGGAAGCAAATTAAAGCGCACAAGCGCGAGAGAGAACCAATAATCGCTCTCACGTTCTCACTAAAAAAAATTGGTGCCTTCCGAATTACGGAATAAGGCAACAAGAAAACAAGAGAGAACGCTACAGTCGAGCAAGCCCGACAGTGTAATACCCTGTACCCAGGTAAACTTGCGTCACTGAGTTATATGCGCCCATAGCAGCAGCAAAAGAGGAAGAAGAAGAGCGAACTTGTTGCTGCAGTTTGTGGGGGTTGTACTGGCGAGAATTTGTTTTGCTAATAACTTTTCTTAGAATTGACCGAATTGAATAAAATTTTGAACAACAGCGACAATTATATATAAATTATGTGTGCAAAGTTTGGTTTAGGTAGCATTTGAAATGTGGACGCTATTGACGAAATTCTGTAGCGGGGGAAGGGGGGGAAAATTAAAAAAAAAAAATAAACTCGTCCTTACTCGGACCTAGGAGAATCTGGATGCCAACTTTGGTTATTCTAGCTTTTATAGTTTCTGAGATCCTCGCGTTCATCCAGACGGACAGACGGACAGACGGACGGACAGACGGACGGACATGTCTAGATCGATTTCTCTCGTCATGCTGATCAAGCATATATATACTTTATGGGGTCGGAGATGCTTCCTTCTGTATGTTACATACTTTGCACAAACCTAATATACCCTTTTTACCCTACGGGTACAGGGTATAAAAAATGCAAAAATAAAACAGTGGCTTAACAATTGAAACCATGAATATTAAGAGCACATCAAATAAAATTTTGCCACCGAGTTGGACAAATTAACATATAACCTAACCTTATAAATACTAATACGCCGGCATACGGCTTCTTCGGCGCTTGCGCGCCACTGCAATATTACCCGAATTTACTCGGGATTTTTACTTTTTTTTCCCGGGCACTAAACCGACACCAACAAAAAAAAATTAAGAAAAAAAAATGGGTAACACCTCCGGGCAAGTTCCGATACTTATTTAAACGTTTTGTTCGCCGATTTAAAAAGGGTCGCGCCCCCGCCGACGTTTGGTCGCTATAGCCGCCTTTTCTACACTCCCAAATTAAAGTAGAAGCTGCCGGGTGTTGAGTGGACGGGAAAGCTAGCCTGGAAGTTGCTCTCTTCTTTTTTTCCTGCCGTTTATTCTCCCTCTAGGCACTGCGGCCGACCGAGTGGAAGTCCCAGGCAAGGTTTGTTGTTGCAGACAGCTGATCAAGGCCCTGCAAATTAATTTAATGCCTATCAGACTGCCTTGCCTAAACACTTGTTGCAAAAAAAAAAATCACGCAATCTGCAACTTACCGTGGTCTGATACTTCTTCCGCAAATATTTTAGCGGCTTTAATGGTTGTACCAAAGCGGTTAAACAGAACAATTACACTCTTTTGAATTCAATTTGGGAACTTTACTTTTTTCCCCACAAAAGGCACAAGCATTTGCTTTCTTGCCAGCGGAAGAAAATTTGACTTTTTTTTTTTTTTTTTATTTCGACAAGTTGAACTTAACACTTCATACACTTCTTGCTTGATTGACGTTCGGAATAAAAAAAGAGCGAACGTACTACCGCTGGCGCGAACGAAAGCTTTTAACATAGCGTCAGTGAAAGGCGCCAATTTCTTCCTTTTGTTGACGTTTGCTGCTGCTATTTCACTTTCGCCTTGTACCTGTTAAAGGCTACTGTTTGGCTTGACCAATAGATGGCGAGTCGTTAAATTTTAAAAATAATTAAATTTAACGTACAGGCTACAAGTCACGCTACAATGAATACATGTTAACGAAATGTTTTTTATATTTCAGAACCGCAACGCACCCCCGAAGAAAAAATCGAAATAGTCCAGGCGAAACTTGATGAAGTCTTGGAAATCGTTACAGAGTTGCGAAGTAACGCTGTTTATGTCAACAAGTTATTACTATTTAAAATCATTTATATTCTTTCCAGTTGAAAACAGTATTTTTCGAGCGCAGAACGAAGTAATCGTTAACGCCTTAGTCCAACAGAAATCTCGGGTTAGCAGCATTGAGAGACAAGGAAGCGATGCACGGTCCTTACTGGACCAATTCCCCATTACAACACTGCAGGACCTTCATAAACTTGATGGGGACATGACCTTGGAAAATAAAGAGCAACATGTAAGTAATAACAATACGCCCGCAATACATAGTCTATATACTATACTGTACATATATACTATAAATTTATTTATATTGCATTCTAATTTTAATCCCAGATTCAAGCAAAGAAGAATCTCCTCAGACCAGACGTCCTGAAGGGTCTAAAAAATGTTGTCGCCGACGATGTGGTAATGGGGATGACGGCGTACGGGGGAAAGAGGCTTTTAAAAGTCTGAAAAACATTTATGCTGCTCTGCTTGGTAAGCCACATAATTATATAACGTAATTTGACATAATTACTTATAAATTTTATTTCATTATAGATTCTATTGGTACTGGATCCTCAGCGGAACACGATTTGCGCAAAGCAATCCAAGCAAGCCAGGCATCGAAGAAGCGCGTTTTTAAATTGACCAATAACGATTAATTTTACTTAATAAATTAAATGGTATAAATTTAAAATCAATTAGTGTTATATATTTATACTAGCAGGTCTTATCCGTCTTTGCTGGGCTAAGTTGTTTTGCTTAAAATTATAAATGTATTTATTATATGCTTTTCTCTTTCGTCACTCTCTAAAGTTTCTTCAGAAACTAACCCAACAGCAATATTCTTTCTTTTCTACATTTAATGGTTATAACAGGTTCGTGTTGGGCCGTGTTTAGAAATATTTTCGTCGTGCGTGCTTGTGCCTGTTTCCAAAAGTTCATTTCGAAAATAGCCGGCCATGCCCATCTTTACCTTAGACTTCACTTATTCGATTTTAAATCCTTTTTTATACCCTGTACCAAAGGGTACAAGGGTATATTAGTTTTGTGCGAGGGCACATGGAACACACAGAAGGAGGCTTGGTAGACCCCACAAAGTATATATATTCTTGATCAGCATGACAAGCCGAGTCGTGTGTCCGTCTGTCTGTCCGTCTGTCTGTCTGTATGAACGCAAGGATCTCCGAAAGTATAAGAGCTAGAATAAGCAAACTTGGTATACAGATTCTCCTGAGCCCGAGAAAAGACGAGTTTGTTCATTTTTTCTGATCCACCCCCCCACTCCCCCCCTATTAACGATTTTCTATTACTCCCGTAATTCTTGGAATTTTCAACTAATTTGGTAGTCAAGCCGAGTCGTCTGTCCGTCTGTCTGTCTGCATGAACGCAAGGATCTCCGACAGTATAAGAGCTAGAATAAGCAAACTTGGTATACAGATTCTCCTGAGCCCGAGAAAAGACGAGTTTGTTCATTTTTTCTGATCCACCCCCCCACTCCCCCCCTATTAACGATTTTCTATTACTCCCGTAATTCTTGGAATTTTGAACTAATTTGGTAGTCACATTAGGTTAGTGATTATATATCCGTATACCAAGTTTCATTATGATAGAATGATCGGAAAGAAAGTTATAGCCATATAACCAGGCCCAATGCACACATACATACATATGTACAAGTACACAAACACGCATAAGGCACGATTCTGATGTAAATGTAAATGTAGGTATGCATGTATGGAATATTTTATATTTAATTTAGTTAATTAATTAAATTAATTTAGTTAATTCAGTTTCACTTCAACCCTCTTCGAGTATAGACGTGTGACTACGACAACAGTGCCTAAACAAAGGTCATTGACCACAGCCATCAACTAACTCTCACTAGACTTGTAGAAAGCAACAAGTGAAAGAAAAAAAAAAACTAAAAACAACAAGTGCAAAGTGCAAGCGCTGGGCTTAAGCCCTAAAGCAAGAACAATGAAACCACCCGATCTGAGAAGAACTGCCACAAGCAACGAAAACACCAACGAATGCAAATTTATAGTCATCACTAGAACGGACAATAACTCATTTATACACACCAATCCATTTATTATAAAAAAATGCATCGACTACACCTGCGGAGGTGAAGTAGACTTGTGTAAAAAAACTGGTGCAGGTACACTCCTCATCAAAACTAAAAACATTATCCAAACCAACAAGCTACTTAAAATGAAAGCCACAGCAGATCTCACCGTCACAGCAACCACTAACCATACAACATATAGATGCGTCATTTCATACAACGAAAACGTCCCATCGAAATTGTTAGCGACAGCTCCCATAGCTGTTCGGGTATTTGCCGAATGGGAGCTGTCGCACTTCGGCTAAGAGCCGACTGGGAGCTGTCGCATTCGTGCTCTCTGTGAGCGAATTTCATTTCATTCGCAGAGAGGCAGTCTACAGAGACGGTTGGTTCACGCCGCTTATGCTCTTTGTATGTGTGCGTGCACATATATACATGTATATGTTTATATGTATTTGTGCATTTGGTCTTTTGCTGTTTGCGAGCAGCAGCTTCAATTTCGTTTTCAGATTTACCTGCTACATGGGCATCAGAATTTCATACACTGTTGCCATATTTCTGTCGCATTGTATTTTGGATGCGTATGCAAGTGAAGTTTGTCAGTAGTGTATGGGTTTCTCATAACGCCTATAAAAGCACACATACATACAATTACATACATATGTATGTGTGCCAATGTTGTGTTCATATGCAGACACTTCATATATGAACGCGTGGCAGTAGCCTTGACATTGTCATGACCTGCCTCAACTTATATTTATGCGCAAGCAATTTTATTGATAGACTATTTCTTATTTTTGTTTGACTTGCATATTAATTACAAAATATTTGGTAAAAATGTCAGTTGGCATTTAAATCAAATTAATTCAAAAATATTAGTTTAAAAATATATTATTTTAATATAATATATTTAGTTTAAAAATATATTATTTTAATATAATATATTTAGTTTAAAAATATATTATTTTAAAAATGTCGGTTGGCAATTGGCCGATATTTAATATGAAAATAAGTACATTTAAAGAAAACAATAGTTCAAAAATGCGTATTCATTACATCAAAGTTAGATAAATACGCATGCTGGTTTTCAGAGTCTGGTCCGTGTTATAATCACAGAAATCAATTGCTTAATGAGTTCATTTTGATTTTAATTAGAAAAATTTTAAATGGATAACAGATGGGATTTCTGGTAGTAAGAACTCCAGGGTAGCTTTAAATAAATTAAAAATAATTAAGCAGTAGAATTTTTTCTTACTTTATGTTTAAATAATAGCAAATATTAAATATTTACATGTTAGTTAATACACTAAATAAGGTAATATTAAGTGGGGAACATGGATTTGACTTAATTTCAAACACTTATAAATAGTAATTAAAATGTTATGCATTTTTGAAATTAAGTCATTTCAAGTCGACTCAAAGGTCCTATTAATTTACGACCCCATTAAAATGTTGATGGCCTCCACGTGGTGTTCCCTGGATACCGATGTAATATGTTTGCTCATATACAATATTAGATCGGTAACAAATTTGAGCGGCGAATTAAAAAAAACAATATATATTAAATTATCAAAAGATGTACATACATACATATAAACATATATGTATTTTTATTTATTTAATTACACTTGTTTTACTAATTTGACCACATTTTGCGACCCTTAAATGTACTTATTTTCATGTTAAATATCGGCTAATTGACATTTTTACCAAGAACATAAATAAAATAAAATATTTTTAAACTAATATTTTTGAATTAATTTGATTTAAATGCCAACTGACATTTTTACCAAATATTTTTTAATTAATATGCAAGTCAAACAAAAATAAGAAATAGTCTATCAACAAAATTGCTTGTGCATAAATATAAGTTGAGGCAGATCATGACAATGTCAAGGCTACTGCCACGCGTTCATATACGAAGTGTCTGCATATGAACACAACATTTGCACACATACATACATATGTATGTAGTTGTATGTATGTGTGCTTTTATAGGCATTGGGAGAAACCCACTACTATTGGCACTATTGACAAACTTCACTTGCATACGCATCCAAAATACAATGCGGCAGAAATATGGCAACAGTGTATGAAATTCTGATGCCCATGTAGCAGGTAAATCTGAAAACGAAATTGAAGCTGCTGCTCGCAAACAGCAAAAGACCAAATGCACAAATACATATAAACATATACATGTATATATGTGCACGCACACATACAAAGAGCATAAGCGGCGTGAACCAACCGTCTCTGTAGACTGCCTCTCTGCGAATGAAATGAAATTCGCTCACAGAGAGCACGAATGCGACAGCTCCCAGTCGGCTCTTAGCCGAAGTGCGACAGCTCCCATTCGGCAAATACCCGAACAGCTATGGGAGCTGTCGCTAACAATTTCGATGGGACGTTTTCATTGTATGAAATGACGCATCTATATGTTGTATGGTTAGTGCAGCAACTGAACATAAAACACTAAATTCAACCAAAGGTGTCATCTACTCTGTTGATGTGGCAGCACTCTGCCAGTGTTGACATGGCAACGCTTGCCAGCAACATCTGCTGGCAGAGCGCTGCTAGCGTCGGCGGCCTCTCCCTCTTTCATATGCACAGCTAAGCGCCACTGCAATTAGGTTAAGTCAGTATTCGAATTGTCATACAAGTGAAGAGAATATACATACGTGCGAGTCACGTCATATTGAAAAGAAAATCAGACGCCATTTTGCTTCCCTTGCGGTTTTGGACATTCATCCCCAACGCCCCACGCCAACATACTCTAACGAACTACGATTCATAGAAGAGAGCGAAATACTCTCAGAACTAAAGCCGCAAAAAGTCACCGAAGTCCGCAAAATACTCAAAAAGCAGGAAGACAAACTAGTAGAAACGGGGCTTATTATCATTACGTTCGCCACACACCAGCTGCCAGAAAAGCATACGAAAAAGTTCATGTAAGGCCCTTCGTCCCTCCCCCACTTCGATGCAAAAACTGCCTTCGTTTCGGTCACCCAAAAACGGTCTGCAAAAGCACCGAAACTTGCTATAATTGTTCGCAAGAAAAGCACACTACAGAAAACGAACCATGCACCAAGATTAAAAGCTGCATAAACTGCAAATTCAACCCCGATATTCAAAACGATCACAGCCCACTCAGTAAACAATGCCCAGAATACAAAAAACAACTGGAAATAACCGCTATAAAAACCAACAATAACGTTGACTACAAAACAGCAAAAAACATTTACAACCAAAGGCATAACCCAGATCTACATACAACATTTGCAAACATCCTACAACAAGAACCATCCAAAACAAATACACAAAATCAACCAACTAACAATGAACCCACCAAATACACTAAGCAGTCCAATCCCAGCTTAACAAATCTACAAAGTCAACCAATTAATAGCAGCCAAATACGAAACACAGCACATAATGACCAAACATCAACTTCGTCCAAAGCTGCACAATCCACCAACTGCACAAAACAGTCCTATCGAACCTCAACTCTACAACCAATCCCATTACAAACAGAACACGCACTTATCACAGCCGCCAGCACATCAAAACAACTAAACAGGAAAATTGTACAATATGACAACCTACAGGATGATCTAATGGACATTTCAACAGACAATGATTCATCAATATACGCATCACAAATTACTTCAGATCTTAAGCTAAGTCTATATAAAAAAGATAAAACTAACAACCTTTCCACCCCTTTAAAGCCAAAGAAAAAACAGAAATAAAAACAAAAGCCAACAAAACTACTCATTAAAAAAAAAAAAAAACTTAAATAATTATGACAATTAAATGTCTACAATGGAATAATAGAGGTTACACTAACAACTATCTAGAACTACAAATACTAATTAGTAAATTCCATCCAAATGTAATAGCACTACAAGAAACACACCTACATACCTCCACAAATATCCCAATCCCAAAAAACTATTCACTACATGCACTCAACACTTCACCACACTTCGGCGGAGTGGCAATCCTAACCCACAACTCTCTACACACTAAAGAAATTAGCCTGCAAAACGGCTTCGACGCAATCTGTGTCGAAATCAAATCAAAGAGGAAAATCAAAATTATATCGGCATATATACCTCCTAGACAGAATTTCAACCTTCTTAATCTACAAAACGTCCTTAACTTCCAACATAACACCATAATTGTTGGAGACTTCAATAGTTCGCACCAGCTATGGGGGTCCCAAAGAAATAATAAAAAAGGTAACATAATAGCCAAATTCATCCAAAATTCCAACCTGATACTAATGAACGATAAATCGCCCACTCACTTCACAACTCACAACACCTTCGCCCATATCGATCTCTCCCTTTGTACTCCAGATATTATAACAGAGGCCAACTGGTCCATCACAGACGATCTCAATGGAAGCGACCACTTCCCAATATTAATGACTTTATTTCAAAACCCCAATAACACAGTACTACGCAAGCCAAATTTTAAATTAGACAAAGCTGACTGGCACAAATTCTACTTACTTAGCTCAACATTCAACACAAAAATTGACATATCTTCAAACATAAATAAAGAAAGAGCCAACATCAATAAAATAATCCTGCAATCTGCTCACCTAAGCATTCCTCAAACCCCAGCAAGAAAACAGGCCAAGTACAACCAATTAACCAAACTAAAACAAATCAAAGTCAACGCTTGGAAAAATCTTAAAAGAAATATAACATCACTCAACATAATTGCATTTAGAAAAGCTAACGCAATCTACAAGCTAGAAATTAAAAAATCAAAACGAACAGCTATTACAAAATTTACAACAGATATCAACCCAAACAAAACCTGGCACAACATCAGACGCTTCTGCGGGCTCAATCCCACGAAATCTGTCTACTGTATCCAAGACCCAATATCTAACCTATACATAACAGATAATCAGATCATAGCAAATACCTTCGCCCTTCACTGGCAAAACGAATCAGACGACTCTAACTTCCCAGCTGAATTCTCCACATATAAACACTCAGCAACAACACGGCCACCCAACACCACATCAAAAATAGCCCTAACTATAGAAAAAGAAATAACAATGATTGAACTATCTTCTGCACTATCCAATCTATCGGTAAAAACACCGGGGATAGACAGAATATCATACCCCATGATCAAAAATAGTTCCATAACTTTAAAACATAGAATTCTTGACCACTTTAACAATATTTTTAACAACTACATCCCCCAAACCTACAAAACCAGCCTAACTGTCCCAATTTTAAAACCGAATTCAGATAAAACAGCCATCAACTCTTATAGACCAATTTCCCTTAATCCCTGCTTAAGCAAGGTACTAGACATGATTATAGCACGAAGATTGTGGTGGTACGTTAACACTAAAAAACTTATTCAAACTTATACCCCAACCAATTAGGTTTTAGGCAAGGGAAAGGCGTTACTGACAACCTATTATATATAGACCATCAGATAACAAAATCCCTTGCAGCGGGCGCCCACAGCTCTATCATATCCTTAGACTTCTCTAAGGCTTTTGATAGAGTAGGCAGCCATTCAATCCTAAACCAATTAAGAGAGTGGGAAATAGGACCGAAAATTCTCAATTTCGTATCAAATTATATGACAAATAGAAAGATAAAAACGATAATTAACCATCAAAAGTCAAATACATATTCTCTACACAATGGAATACCACAGGGTTCCCCAATCTCAGTAATCTTATTCCTCATAGCCTACAACAAATTAGCTAATATTATCCAACTACAAAGGAACATAAGCTTTAGTGTGCTTCCTCTTATCACCACAATCAATTACAACATAAACGACATCAACAAACATCTTAAGAACCAATATATTCTGACCCAACAAGGACACAATCTTAGCTCCAATAACCCAAAAACACTACATCCAAAATATCTTTAAAAATTTACAACACAACGAACTTTCAGGGCTAGACCAAACCAAAATTATTAAATTAAGACTGGGTCACACAAAAATCACAAACGAACATTACTTAAATAAAAATATCTCCAAATTCTGTCCCCTATGTCAAACAAACAGCCAGATAAATATTGAACATTTACTTATCCAATGCCCCACATTAACAACCGCACGCACAAAATACCTAGCTGATAACAACCCCATCCAAATCCTCTCAAATCCCACAACAGAACACCTAAAAATAATAATAAATTTTATTAAAAAAAACCAAAGTATACAATAAAATTTAATGTTAATATAAGTAAAATCTGCCAATATACAACTGTAAATAATGTAAATAGTACAATGTACATAACATAACAACAATAATACTGTAAATATATGTACTGTATGTATGTATATATGTATATAGTAATAGTAAAATAAAAATGCAAACTAATATAGCATAAGGCCCTGGTAGCCAGGCTATAAATCTAAGTTAGTTTATAGTTTCAACTTTAAGCTAGCTCCAAATAAACAAATAAACAAACAAAACAAATTTAGTTAATTAATTTAATTAAATTAAATTAATTAATTAATTAAATTAATTTATTTTTTGTGGGGTGGTGCAGGGTATTTAAGAGTTGAGCCTGCTCGACTTTAGCATTCCTTTCTTGTTTCTATATCTAAGGGTATAACTATGGACTATTCGGCTATTAGTTATTTACTGGACTCCACGGCTGAGTAAATAAATTCCAAACAAGTGTGGTAATTGAAAATATTATACCAGATTTTCCACAACATACATCAAAACAGCCAGTTTTGTGTTTCTTTTCGCAGAGTTCGGTTGCAAGAAACACAATGAAACGGCAACCGATTAGTTTATTTGTTTATTTTATTTGTTTTTGTTATACAGTCGCTGATGAAAACATTCTCCAGTTCACAATTATTGATAAATCAGCAAAGGATTGGTTGTCACCATGCGAGTATTATTTTTGGAATTTATTTGCCATGGAGTCCAGCTATAATTTCAAATCGGCAACTAAATAATGAGTGAACGATCAAGTTAAACTAAAAGTAGACGATCAAATCCACAAACGCGAAAATTCAAGAAAGCTCTTTGGGGTACAGCATTTCATTTCATTGTTCGACTGAACACTTAAGCCTTCTGTAGAAGTGGTCTAGAAGTACATAAGCATGTGCCTTCCTCGAAGCTTAGTGGCGGTTAGTGTTGTTTACATAAGATTTAAAACCAAACTCGTAAATAGGGGGGATTGAGCTACACTCATTCATTAATAAGTGGGAACATTCCCAGTTCAAGTACACTTTGCGGCAATGAGATTAATGAGTTTGTGAGGGTTATCAATGGAGTGCACATCGAATAAAAGTACCTTTGCCTTTACCTTTTTCTAGGTGAGATATAAATATAAATCCACTGAAGACGAGCATTCAAGTGTCTGAATTGTGCATTTTCTAGGAGTTAATTTAAATAAATAGTAAATCGATATCTATAGTATGTAAAAGATAGTAGGTAGCAGGAGGAAAACATGTTACATTAAATCTAAAAAACTTTTCGTTTTTTGGGGACGTTGTTATCAAGTTATCAAGTTAACCCGAACTCGGTCTAACGCGATTATAAATTTGCTATCTTTTCCCTTTTAACACGCTGAAAACCTCGCTCTTATACGATACAAGTTGAAACATATTTAAACAGAAGAGTATTGCTTTAACTTACTTTTGTTGTTGGAATATGCCCCTGGTCATACAATTAATACTAGCTGCATCTGAATCTGGAGCCAATATTGAATGGACATTGGAAGAATTTATGACCTGCGGTTCCTTTGAAGAGAAAAGCATGGATAACGAATTTTTATTTGAAATTACTCTGCATGAAGAGAGCAATTCAAAATCGGATGACAGCAACTTTGAAGAAACTGAACCTATAAATCGTTTAACTGTAGGAAAACTAGAAGAAGGATTCGCATGTTCTAGCAGCTTAGAAAGACCAATCCAGTTTATAAATGAATTAGAAAACAACTTTCACTTTATAAGGTGTGCTGCAAATATCCGTTAAAAACCAATAAACAATCGCAAGCCCCTTTCTTTTGCAAACAAGAGGACCACCAAACAAACAAATTTCTTACTATGCCAATGTCACCAAATAGTTCTTAAATCACTATTAAGCAGCGTTAACATTATTTATTTTCAAAAATATTTTTCCCTTGTAATAAGACCAATCTTTAAATTACAAATATTTGAAGTAACTTTAATAACTTTTTGTTAATTTAAAAAATGTTTGGACTTTCAAAACAGCGAAAATGTAAACAGCAAAACTTTGTTGATGCATTTGTCGAAATCTAGGAACGTAACCCCATATTTTGTACTTGTATGTAGTCCATGTCTCATTTAACACGACGTTGTCTAGGAACACATCGTGACTACAATCTAAACTTTAGATTCTAAAGTCAATCAACAGAATTTCAAAGTGTTTTTTAGATTCAGATTTAAAATCTGCTGTACATAATGGGTTATTACTATCATCATTTAAGTCACCTTTTTAGAGAATTGGTTTCAGTCATATCTCGCCGACTCCGGTTATAAAATGCAAAAATTAAACAAACAAATTGTGAAAAAGACACTATATTTTGTTATAAATTTGTTTCATGTGCCATAAATAAGCATTTAATTTGCTAAAAGTGCCTACAAAACTTTACATTTATCGTTGCCGCGCCGTGCGCATGCCCTACTAAGCATCGCCGCCAGCCTAAAATTGAAAAATAACAACTATTAAAAGCCAACACAAAGTTTAAAAACAGTACTCCAGCTACACATATACGCTAAAAACGTGCTAAATCTATACATAAATACCCTTAAAATTACTCTACATCAGCAATAGTTACATAAAAAAGCATTTAAAAACAGTCTAAAAAGTGATAAAATTACTCTACATCAACACAAGCTACATAAAACAACAATTATACTACCCTACAGTCCAACAAAACAGTTAATAAATTATTCTACATCAATAAAAAGTTACATATACAACATATAAAACAATCTAAAAAGTGTTAAAGTTACTCTACACGATTAAAAGCCACATAAAACAACATTAAAATCAGCCTAGTGACCAACGAAGCTCTTTTAAAATAATGTGCATAAACATTTTTGCATAAAAAGCACATGTTAAATACGGCTGCACACATTATATTCAATTATAAGCCTTCGTATATCATAATTAAATCAAAACCTAAGACTAAAACAAATAATTTAAAATACTATCTAAAATAAATAAACACAAGCAAATAAATATAACCTAAGCTAAATAAACCTTAACTAAAATAAAATCAATCCAAAAATTGAATAAATCCAAACAAATTATTTAAAACATCACAAAAAAATTCTTTAATTGACACAAATATAACAACGAAGATCTAATTCAACTAAACTGACCCATAATCACTATCATCTAAGCATTCTAATAAATTTCCACTTTGTTACTGGGCCCCAGGGCCCATCATTCTTAGTCTCCCAACAGGATGGCGACCCGTTCCCCAAACAAGCAACGGCCCACGGCTACGAAGAAGAAGTCGTCCCCACCACCTGGATCCGGTTCATTATCAGCTGCTGCCAGAACTGCACCTGCCTCTTCCCGTCCCATGCCTGCCTCTGCCAAAGCAAAGCTGATGATGACTGATGAATGGACACCTGTCCGATCCAAACGCGTCGCTTCTAAATCACCTGACGAGCTGTATCTCCTTACCAAGGCTGCCCAAACAGCATCAAAAGCAGGCTCTCCCGTGCTCTCTGGTCCAAGCACGTCCAAGCACGTCCAAGCAAGCAGCTGCCTCTGCCGCTGCTTCCGCTGCTGCCCTTCTCGCCTCCAAAGCCAAAAAACTGGCTGATGCCAGTAAGATACTGGACAAAAGCTCCGCAGCCCGATCTTCTGGCGCCTCGCGCGCAGATACAATCCGCCACAACACGACGACAACATCCAGTCGTCGTTCTATAACCCATGACGCCAATCGATTCATCCTTCTGACGGACCCCGACTCAGAAGCTGATCTCAACTCCATGTGGGACCCCAACGACATATTGGCCCGTAGCAACAACAACGCTTCTCTGATAAATCCCCCTGCTGCTGGTGCCGGCATGCCAGCTGCCAGTGGTCCGAGCCCTCCAGCTCGCACCGGCCTGGTTAAGCAACTGCCGGCACTCGGAGCAGGTGAATCCCTACAGAAGGCCAAGACTCCGTCACCCAAGCTCATACGTGCCAACAGGAAGGCAAACAAAACACTACGGGATCCTGATTTTGACCCTAACTCGGAATCTTCTTCCTCTGATGACATCGATTTAGGATCCTCTATCAATAAATCACTTTACGTGAGAAAGAAAGCACCTACGTCCTCTTTACGCCCTCCTTCGCCTCCTACTACTGCTGCCCATGCTGCATCGGCTGGAGCCAGCAAAGAAGACGCCCCTAGCAACCGGGTTGCCAAACCGCCGCCCATTTACACTCAGGGCATGGAATTAGCAGCGCTTTTCACTACACTGGACGCTGTCACCCATAAAGACAGCTACTTGGTAAAGATAACGGGCAACAAAACCTACAGGATATCCTGCATTGATCCCACTGCCTATCGCGTCGTTACTGGTACCTTGGATAAGAACAAAGTTGAGTACCATACGTACCAGCTAAAAGAAGACCGCGCATTCAAGGTAGTAATCCGTGGCCTGTACTCCGGCACTCCTACAGATGACATTATTAAGGATCTGCGCCTTAAGAATCATGTCGTCAGGTCACTTCATAATCCTGTCCGCAAAGGGAGGAATGGGGAATGCGACAGACCTTTTGATATGTTCTTCGTTGATCTGGAGCCAGCCAGCAACAACGGAGAAGTTTTCAAGGTGAGAACGATGTGCAGGCAGATTGTCACTGTCGAGCTGCCTCGCAAAAATGACGATGTTGCGCAATGTAAGCGCTGCCAGGGATTAGGACACACTACCCGCTATTGCCACAAGAATCCTCGCTGCGTAAAATGCGGGCAGGCGCACAGCACTGACTCCTGCACAAAACCTCGCGATGACCCACCAAAATGCGCTCTATGTGGTGATGAACACACAGCCAATTATAGAGGCTGTAAGATCTATCAGGCACTCTCAAAAAAAGGCTCCTCCGCCAACCCAGCATTCTCCACTTCTGACCCACGCGGCCGACCTCGGCCTGCCCTACCCCCGTCTACGCAGGCTCGCCCTACGGCGCCCACACTCAGACAGCCACATAAGCAACCACGCTCTTTTCCTTCGTATGCAGAAGCAGCACGCCAAGCGCCCGCTACTAGGAACAGCGAACATAGCAACTGGAGGAATGACGAGTCCCTCTCTGAGGCCCCCATGCGACACCGTATACACGAGCTCAGGCGGAGAAGGCAAGAAAGCTCCATCTCTCCAGTAGAAGTTCCCCACACACCTCAGCCGCACGGAAACTCGACCAGTGATAGCCTTGCCGAGATCAAGGAAATCTTTAAAAACCTCGTAGCTGCTCAAGACAAAGCCCAACAGGAGATGCGAGAAATCCTTCGCGATGCCATGGCACGTACGGACCGCATGATGGAATTCATGATGGGCATCATGACTAACATGTCCAATATTTTGTCAAATTCCAAATAAGATTTTCCATTGGCATATGGAATGCCAATGGAATCGTAAGGAAAGCTAAGGAGCTGGAACTGTTTTTGAGGCAGCAGCAGCTCGACGTCTTGCTCCTTAGCGAAACCCACCTATCGCTACGATCCAGATTCTCTATCCCAGGTTACTCTCTATATCCTGCAAACTATCCTGGTAACAATTGTCACATTGGAGGTGCTGCAGTCCTCATCAGGTTCTCCATTGACCACCACTCAGTCCCACCAATATCTCTAAGGCACGTGCAACTGGCCCCCGTTGTGATCAACACAGATCACGGAGAAATTGCCTTGGCTGCCATCTACTGCCCTCCCGCCAGAAGTCCTCCAGATGAAACTTTCTTTGCTTTCCTCAACAATCTCCCTTTAAAAAGTATTGTTGGGGGAGACTGGAATGCGAAACATCGCCTGTGGGGCGCTTACAGATCCTGCCGAAGAGGATCCTTACTTGCCGACAGGATCCTCAACTCTTCGCTGTCCATTCTAGTGACAGGCGAGCCTACCCACTACCCAACCAACTCCAACACGCCGTCAGCCATAGACTTTGCAGTCACTAAAGGAATCCCCATCCACCTCACCTCCATCCGCCGGTTAATCGAACTTAACAGCGACCATCTGCCTCTAGTGGTTGACCTGGGGGTCGCTGCACGGTCTTTCGCTGCCAGGACTAAGTTACTTACCAGGTCTTCCAACCTAGGCATCTTCCGCAAAACGATTGAGGACAGCGTTTATTTAAACATCGAGCTTCGATCACCAGAAGACCTGGATTATGCAGTCGAGAAGCTCACCCGACTTGTTCATAATGCTGCCGCTGCATGTGCTTCAAATGCGACACAAGGCAGGGCCCCCCGTCTCACCAATTCATCCTTGCCACTTTTAAAAGTCGAGGCACTGAATCTGGTTAGGCGGAGGAGGTCCCTGCGCAAAACCTACATGAGGACTCGCCATCCCCTAGATTATCAGGCATGGCAGGTGGCCTCAAGGCAATTAAAACGTCTTCTGAAGGACATCCAAAGCTCATACTTGCGCTCCTCCCTCTCCACTATGGACGATACACCTGTCACAAGCTACAGCCTTTGGAAAGCTACCAGAGACATTACTCAGCAGCCGAAAAGCCACTTCCCTATTCGTAATTTGGCTGGAACATGGTGCTGCTCTGCTCAGGATACGGCCAATGCCTTTGCCAATGCTCTTGAGAGCAGATTCACGCCCTTCTCACTGGCCGAGCCAGGCCACGAGGACTCCATCAACTCTGCACTACTTGCTCCTCTCAATGCCTCCCCCCCCCCCCATTCGCCACGTCTCTTTTCAGGAACTCTGCTCAGAGATTAAACGGTTCCCCCGCAACAAGGCGCCAGGCTATGACGCTATCGACGCCAAGGCTATTCAAGCACTGCCCAGGCGAGCAGTTATCTACATCCTGACGCTTTTTAATACCATGCTGCAGCTGCGCCATTTCCCATCACAATGGAAATGTGCTGCAGTCGTAATGGTATTAAAGAAGAAAAAGTCCCCCTCCAGCACCGATTCGTACCGCCCCATCAGCCTCCTCCCAGTCCTCTCCAAAGTATTCGAAAGAATACTCCTGGTTAGAGTCATGGAGGAGGTTGAAAGGAAGGGCGTGCTACCGGACCACCAATTCGGCTTCCGTCAGTGCCACGGTACACCCGAACAAGTGCACAGAGTCGTTCACCACATCTTGCGAGCCTTTGAGAGAGGCGAGTACACGAGTGCTGTCTTCATCGACATCCAGCAGGCGTTCGACAGAGTCTGCACCAATGGACTGCTGTACAAACTGCGCAATATCCTGGCTTCACCGCTCTTTGAAATACTCCGTAGCTACCTGAGCAACAGGTGCTTCTTCGTCACCGATAGAGGCACTGAGTCCCCCCTAAAAAACATATCCGCTGGAGTTCCTCAAGGCAGTGTCTTAGGACCGGTTCTGTACTCCATATACACTGCTGACATGCCCATCCCTATACCCAGAGGCATATGCAGCACTCTCCTCGCAACATACGCGGACGATGTCGTCTGCTTATCCAGTTGTGCTTGGATAAATGTGGCATCCATCCACACCCAGCGATACCTGGACACTTTTCATTCCTGGACAACAAGATGGAACCTCAAGATCAACAGCGGGAAATCCACTCATGTGACCTTTGGCATTAGACAAGGCGATTGCCCTGCAGTCGTCCTTGGCGGTGAGACTGTGCCCCACAAAAGAGAGGTCAAGTATCTGGGGATGACACTGGATAGGCGGCTGACCTGGAGCTCTCACACCACTCTCCTGAAAGCAGTCACACTCAGCAGGCTCAATGAGCTACATTGGCTTATGAAAGCCAACAGCGGCCTCTCCCTGAGCAACAAACGGCTTGTATATTTACAAGTCATCGCACCCTTATGGCGCTATGGCATTGCACTGTGGGGCACCGCTGCTGACTGCCATGTTTATAAAGTCGAGGTGGCGCAAAACCAATGTCTCCGAGTCATCACAGGTGCCCCTTACTACGTCCGCAACAGAATCTTGCACCATGACTTAAAAATATTCGAGGTCCGGGATGAAATAAATAGACACACCAGCCGGTACATTGATCGCCTGCGAAGCCACGCAAACCCACTTGCTAGAGAGCTGGTAAGCCACCCACTCCAACGACAACGAATTCCCCGCCGCCCCCGGCGACAAAATAGCCCATCTTTACCTGACGAAGGCGAAACAGGACTTTGTTCTACGGACGCCCTCCCCCAGTCATTGATACCAATATAATAATACTTTGATTAAACTCCTCGTTAAAATAGTAAGCAAAAATTATTAATTCAAGTCACAATCATCATATTAATCTTGCTAAAATAAATATTAATCTTAAGACACAATTTTTTATAGGCATAAATTTAAGCCACTGCTATTATAATTTTGTAAAAATATTTATCATTATCAGTTTTGTTAAAATAAGTATAAATTTAACCTCGTAAAAATTATTATCAATTTAATTCACAATATTTTGTTAAAATAAGCTTTAATAAGTTTTCTCAGCCACCAATGTCACCTAATTGTATCAAACATATGTCCACGCCCACCCATGTCAATTATAAGAGTTATACATGTGGAATATGGCACGTAAGTGCTGCTGGCCACTTCTAAATAAAGCATGAAATTAAAAAAAAATTAACAACCGCACGCACAAAATACCTAGCTGATAACAACCCCATCCAAATCCTCTCAAATCCCACAACAGAACACCTAAAAATAATAATAAATTTTATTAAAAAAAACCAAAATATACAATAAAATTTAATGTTAATATAAGTAAAATCTGCCAATATACAACTGTAAATAATGTAAATAGTACAATGTACATAACATAACAACAATAATACTGTAAATATATGTACTGTATGTATGTATATATGTATATAGTAATAGTAAAATAAAAATGCAAACTAATATAGCATAAGGCCCTGGTAGCCAGGCTATAAATCTAAGTTAGTTTATAGTTTCAACTTTAAGCTAGCTCCAAATAAACAAATAAACAAACAAAACAAATTTAGTTAATTAATTTAATTAAATTAAATTAATTAATTAATTTAATTTATTATTTGTGGGGTGGTGCAGGGTATTTAAGAGTTGAGCCTGCTCGACTTTAGCATTCCTTTCTTGTTTCTATATCTAAGGGTATAACTATGGACTATTCGGCTATTAGTTATTTACTGGACTCCACGGCTGAGTAAATAAATTCCAAACAAGTGTGGTAATTGAAAATATTATACCAGATTTTCCACAACATACATCAAAACAGCCAGTTTTGTGTTTCTTTTCGCAGAGTTCGGTTGCAAGAAACACAATGAAACGGCAACCGATTAGTTTATTTGTTTATTTTATTTGTTTTTGTTATACAGTCGCTGATGAAAACATTCTCCAGTTCACAATTATTGATAAATCAGCAAAGGATTGGTTGTCACCATGCGAGTATTATTTTTGGAATTTATTTGCTCAGCCATGGAGTCCAGCTACAATTTCAAATCGCAACTAAATAATGAGTGAACGATCAAGTTAAACTAAAAGTAGACGATCAAATCCACAAACGCGAAAATTCAAGAAAGCTCTTTTGGGGTACAGCATTTCATTTCATTGTTCGACTGAACACTTAAGCCTTCTGTAGAAGTGGTCTAGAAGTACATAAGCATGTGCCTTTCTCGAAGCTTAGTGGCGGTTAGTATTGTTTACATAATATTTAAAACCAAACTCGTAAATAGGGGGGATTGAGCTACACTCATTCATTAATAAGTGGGAACATTCCCAGTTCAAGTACACTTTGCGGCAATGAGATTAATGAGTTTGTGAGGGTTATCAATGGAGTGCACATCGAATAAAAGTACCTTTGCCTTTACCTTTTTCTAGGTGAGATATAAATATAAATCCACTGAAGACGAGCATTCAAGTGTCTGAATTGTGCATTTTCTAGGACAAGTTAATTTAAATAAATATTAAATCGATATCTATAGTATGTAAAAGATAGTAGGTAGCAGGAGGAAAACATGTTACATTAAATCTAAAAAACTTTTCGTTTTTTGGGGACGTTGTTATCAAGTTATCAAGTTAACCCGAACTCGGTCTAACGCGATTATAAATTTGCTATCTTTTCCCTTTTAACACGCTGAAAACCTCGCTCTTATACGATACAAGTTGAAACATATTTAAACAGAAGAGTATTGCTTTAACTTACTTTTGTTGTTGGAATATGCCCCTGGTCATACAATTAATACTAGCTGCATCTGAATCTGGAGCCAATATTGAATGGACATTGGAAGAATTTATGACCTGCGGTTCCTTTGAAGAGAAAAGCATGGATAACGAATTTTTATTTGAAATTACTCTGCATGAAGAGAGCAATTCAAAATCGGATGACAGCAACTTTGAAGAAACTGAACCTATAAATCGTTTAACTGTAGGAAAACTAGAAGAAGGATTCGCATGTTCTAGCAGCTTAGAAAGACCAATCCAGTTTATAAATGAATTAGAAAACAACTTTCACTTTATAAGGTGTGCTGCAAATATCCGTTAAAAACCAATAAACAATCGCAAACCCCTTTCTTTTGCAAACAAGAGGACCACCAAACAAACAAATTTCTTACTATGCCAATGTCACCAAATAGTTCTTAAATCACTATTAAGCAGCGTTAACATTATTTACTTTCAAAAATATTTTTCCCTTGTAATAAGACCAATCTTTAAATTACAAATATTTGAAGTAACTTTAATAACTTTTTGTTAATTTAAAAAATGGTTGGACTTTCAAAACAGCGAAAATTTAAACAGCAAAACTTTGTTGATGCATTTGTCGAAATCTAGGAACGTAACCCCATATTTTGTATGTAGTCTGTAACGGTTACAGAAGGAATTTGGGACTAGGTGGTCGACATGAGTAGGAGCGGCACGCTTAGAGTTCCGGCTCTGGCTCGTCGGCAATTGGGTGGTGTTCTTTACCTCCTACGTCATGTATGTCCCATGCTTATTATTTATTTTAAATAAGCGTGCATAAGACGAGAAAACAAAACCACACACATGATCAGAACTCAGATGTTGGCGAGTCTGAATACGCCCTCCCTACCTTGGTCATTACTAAAAGCCACACACAGAACAAAAAAAAAAGAATATTAACAATGACCCCTTTGCTGGAAATAAAAAAACTTACGAAGGCATTGGGTTTGGCGTGAAATCAAAAAAATGATAAATTAGTAACACATTATAATTTATTTAAATGGGAATAAAAATGAGAGTGTTAAAGGAAAACATAAAACAAATTGTTCATCGATACTATTACTAACAAATTCAATAAATCGAAAAATAATATAAGAGAAAAAAAATTACAATATCTAAAAACTGAACCTTTTAAACTATCAATAAATATTGCTCGAAGAAAAAAATAAATACATTAAATAGCCGTTCAGTGGCGTAGAGAAAAAAAAATAAACTTTCTTTAGTGAGTATTGCGCTTCCAATGACCCATTTTTTGAAATCAAATGCAAATAAAAGAATATATAAACAGCTGTCTACTTACGGCTGGGCTGCTGATCCCACGCAGAAAGCGCTTTCCGTCTGGAACGAGCGTAGCTGTAAAAAAAAGACACTGCGCTGGAATAAGAGCGCGCAAACAAAAAAAAACCCGCGGGAAGCAAATTAAAGCGCACAAGCGCGAGAGAGAACCAATAATCGCTCTCACGTTCTCACTAAAAAAAATTGGTGCCTTCCGAATTACGGAATAAGGCAACAAGAAAAAAAATTCAAAAAAATAAAACAGTGGCTTAACACTTGAAACCGTGAATATTAAAAGTACATCAAATAAAATTTTGCCACTGATTTGGACCAATTAACATATGAAAAAAAACTAGCCTAACCTTAAAAATACTAATACGCCGGCATACGGCTTCTTCGGCGCTTGCGCGCCACTGCAATATTACCCGAATTTATTCGGGATTTTTACTTTTTTTTTCCCGGGCACTAAACCGACACCAACAAAAAAAAATTAAGAAAAAAAAATGGGTAACACCTCCGGGCGAGTTCCGATACTTATTTAAGCGTTTGGTTAGCCGATTTAAAAAGGGTCGCGCCCCCGCCGACGTTTGGTCGCTATAGCCGCCTTTTCTACACTCCCAAATTAAAGTAGAAGCTGCCGGGTGTTGAGTGGACGGGAAAGCTAGCCTGGAAGTTGCTCTCTTCTTTTTTTCCTGCCGTTTATTCTCCCTCTAGGCACTGCGGCCGACCGAGTGGAAGTCCCAGGCAAGGTTTGTTGTTGCAGACAGCTGATCAAGGCCCTGCAAATTAATTTAATGCCTATCAGACTGCCTTGCCTAAACACTTGTTGCAAAAAAAAAAAATCACGCAATCTGCAACTTACCGTGGTCTGATACTTCTTCCGCAAATATTTTAGCGGCTTTAATGGTTGTACCAAAGCGGTTAAACAGAACAATTACACTCTTTTGAATTCAATTTGGGAACTTTACTTTTTTCCCCACAAAAGGCACAAGCATTTGCTTTCTTGCCAGCGGAAGAAAATTTTACTTTTTTTTTTTTTATTTTATTTCGACAAGTTGAACTTAACACTTCATACACTTCTGGCTTGATTGACGTTCGGAATAAAAAAAGAGCGAACGTACTACCGCTGGCGCGAACGAAAGCTTTTAACATAGCGTCAGTGAAAGGCGCCAATTTCTTCCTTTTGTTGACGTTTGCTGCTGCTATTTCACTTTCACCTTGTACCTGTTAAAGGCTACTGTTTAGCTTGACCAACAGATGGCGAGTCGTTAAATTTTAAAAATAATTAAATTTAACGTACAGGCTACAAGTCACGCTACAAGTCCATGTCTCATTTAACACGACGTTGTCTAGGAACACAACTCCCGTGGTGAGCGAGAGTTAGGTGTGTTTCGATTTCATCGTGACTACAATCCAAACTTTAGATTCTAAAGTCAATCAACAGAATTTCAAAGTGTTTTTTAGAATATGTATTCAGCTTTAAAATCTGCTGTACATAATGGGTTATTACTATCATCATTTAAGTCACCTTTTTAGAGAATTGGTTTATGAATACAACGTTGGCATTTTTTTCATAACAGAGCCATATTTCCTTTGACAATGAAATAAATATCAGAAATTAGAAATTAAATGTACATATGTATGTATGTTATGTGTGCTACAATCGGTTAAATGGCCAGCTTCTTACTTAAAAAGGAAACATTTTAATATAATGTATTTATTGATATTACGTTTAACAATTGCATCTCTCGCTAAAATCATGCAACAAGCTCACATATTTATATTTACATATACTATATATGTATGTACGTAAATCCATTTCTATCGGTTTTCAAAAACTGTCACTTGATACAACTAGTTGTAGCCTCACATCGCACCTCTCCCACATCATGTTGAAAGAGAAAACCTTGCTGATATTCTATGCACAGCTCTCTGATAGGCTGTGAGCGCACTAAGTTGGCGACAGCATAGAACAAATAAGCATAACAAGTTGGCGCAATCAACTGCTTTACTGTATGTAAATACGTCACACTAGACCCTGTTATACTTAGAAAGTTGTGGAGAAAATACGTACTTTTGGACACACACACATTTGTCAAATTATTTTGTAGATATTTTGTACAGCTACAAATTAGCTAGATTTTATTTCACACGGATCAGATCAGATCAGAAAACAAAAAAGTGAAGAAGCTTTACAAGTACAATAAAATCTTATAACGAATCCGATTCGATTTGGGAATTTGATTTTCACTCCAGCCAGATATGCCGATTCAATTAACTTCAGAAGAACTGGCAAATAATAAAATAATATAAAAACAAGAAAGGAATGCTAAAGTCGAGCAGGCTCAACTCTTAAATACCCTGTACCACCCCATAAAAAAGTATTTAAATTAATTAATTAATTTAATTTAAATTATTAACTAAATTAATTTAATTAATTAACTAAATTAAATATAAAATATTCCATGCATGCATACATACATTTACATTTACATCAGAATCGTGCCTTATGCGTGTTTGTGTACTTGTACATATGTATGTATGTGTGCATTGGGCCTGGTTATATGGCTATAACTTTCTTTCCGATCATTCTATCATAATGAAACTTGGTATACGGATATATAATGACTAACCTAATGTGACTACCAAATTTTAGTTCAAAATTCCAAGAATTACGGGAGTTATAGAAAATCGGTAATAGGGGGGGAGTGGGGGGGTGGATCAGAAAAAATGAACAAACTCGTCCTTTCTCGGTCTCAGGAGAATCTGTTTACCAAGTTTGGTTGTTCTAGCTCTTATACTTTCGGAGATCCTTGCGTTCATACAGACAGACAGACAGACAGACGGACAGACGGTCAGACGGACAGACGGACATGGCTATATCGACTCGGCTTGTCATGCTGATCAAGAATATATATACTTTGTGGGGTCTACCAAGCCTCCTTCTGTGTGTTCCATGTGCACTCGCACAAAACTAATATACCCTTGTACCCTTTGGGTACAGGGTATAATAACAAATGAAATCCTGATTGAATTAAATTTGGCAACGCTCCTTAATTAGATAAATTAAATTAAGTTATTAGATGTCTAAATAGAAAGAAGCAAGACTATAAAACTTCATTAAGTAAACTCAAATTTTTGACGAGTCGTTGCTATGACTGGCAGTTATACCATAATATGAATCGGCTCATGATATGTCAAAAATACATTCATTTATCAAAGGTAAAATGCGACCACAATAAACCATTCAGTTTTCCCTATAAGCAAGGAAAAGCAAAAGCGCTTTGACATAATTTTAAAAGCTTGTGCCAGAAACGCCTATTGACGGACCTGCGCACTACGTGTACGTTATCGTCTTAATAGAGCACAATGAGCGATACGACAATTCACAAAGCGGGCAATTCTCTACCACCATGATACAATCATAGACGGTGTGCTAATGCGCAGGTTCGTTTTTCGGTACTCTCTTCGAAATGACGTCACAATAAGCTCGGACTGGCAAGTCTGTTTTGTTTACAGTGTTAAGAAGAGAGCTTTTTGTGACGTATGTATTTGCGCTGTGAGATTAAAAATGTCGCTGCCTTTAATTATTGTATCAGTGTCTAGAGCTTGTTTCCCTAGCTTTAAGCAACAATCAGTTGCTCATCGACTGTGCTTCTGGTGAGTTCGAATCGACGGACTGGTGTCCATCGTTGTCGCCGGCTGTCAATAACTAACTACTCATGAGAGCCCAATTGTTTAGCGGCCGGCTCGATGATCTTTGCACCGCCCCGTGGGGCAATCGCTTGTTTATTTTCGCACACTTATCCAACCTGCTTTACAGCCGCTTCGCTGCCCACCCCGGCACCCATGAATGAAGATGTCACTAAAATATTACTATGATCTGCTTTCACAGCCATCGCGTGCTCTGCACATAATCTTCCGGCTCAGCGGGCTGCAGTTCGAGGAGTGTCCGGTTGCGCTCCGCAACGGTAAGTGCTATTACAATATCTGTTCTAGTTCTTTTCTGTTCTTATCTTATGCGACTTTTGCACTGTGCCAGGTGAGCACTTGACCGATGAGTTCAAACAAAACATAAACCGCTTCCAGCGCGTGCCATGCATCAACGATAATGGCTACAAATTGGCAGAAAGCGTGGCCATATTGAGGTGAGTGAGACAATCCAATGAAATATCCAAGCGAGACTCAGCAACTCCTAATACAAATCTGCAGTACGGTTTATTTATTGAAACACGAAGAATCCATTATACAAGCACTAAACACTATTTACTATTTACATACATACGTGTAGCTGATGACTACACACACATACATACTCGTACAAGTTTGTACTTGTAGCAGGGTATTTAATTATCTTTAAGAAATCATTTTAAATACGTACACAATGCACTGGACCACAATGAACTTCCATTAGCTGTGTCTGGTCAAAAGAAAAGGGCAATTTTTATACCCTGTACCCGTAGGGTAAAAAGGGTATATGTATTAGGTTTGTGCAAAGTATGTAACATGCAGAAGGAAGCATCTCCGCCCCCATAAAGAATACATATATATTCTGAATCAGCATGACGAGAGAAATCGATCTAGACATGTCCGTCCGTCCGTCTGTCCGTCTGGATGAACGCAAGGATCTCAGAAACTATAAAAGTTGGAATTACCAAAGTTGGTATCCAGATTTTCCAAGGTCCGAGAAAGGACGAGTTTGTTTAATTTTTTGGAAATTTCACCCCCTTCCCCCGCTACAGAATTTCGTCAATACCGTCTACATTTCAAAAGCTACCTTAACCAAACTTTGCACACATAATTTATACATACTTGTAATAATCTACTTTTGTAATTTCATCTGTACTTTTCAAATTTAATCCAAATCGGTTAATTCTAAGAAAAGTTATTAGCGAAACAACTTTAACAAGCTGAAGCATCAAGTTCGCTCTTCTTCTTCTGCTAGAGGTGCATATACCTGAGTGTTGTTGGTAGCATCCCCTCTTGTTCATTTTTTCTTTGTGAAAAGTATTTATTTACTCATCAATATTCATCATTTTGTCCCCATTTTGTCAAAGTAGTCCCCGTCAGCTATAATGCACCTTCAAAAAGATCTCGTATGAGCGAGTTATGGTACGGCCGATTGGGAGGATGTCTGCCTATTTACAAACTCAATTTTTCTTTGTATACTCTGAACCTGAAAGCTACTTACAAGAATATATTAGGTTTGTGCAAAGTGAAAAATGTAGCACAGAAGAAAGCGTGGTCTGTCCGTCTGTCCGTATGAACACCTAGATCTCAGAGACTATAGGAGCTAGAGCCACAAATTTTTGCTTCCAGGTGCCCTATGTAAGAACAAAGCACAGGTGTATTTCGAAACTTTCCTGCTTTCTCCCACTCGTTCGCTATCAGTGATTTTTCATAACTCCCGTAATTCCTAGAATTTAAACTCAAAATCGGCAAGTGGCTTCACTACACTAAGCCCTGTCTATGGTGGTTCAGGGGTGGTAGAAGAAGAAACACGCAGTTGGGGTGGCATTACTGGCCCAAAGTGGTTTCCCAGGTGGTTTGCTTAGGCTTAATCGTTTTGGATGCAATTGAAAAAGACACTGGAGTATTGCACAAAAATTACTTATGCAGAGTAAGGCTTAAGTAGCTTTGAAACTATAGATATTGAAAAACACTGAAACGTAGCAAAAATTGAAAAAAATAATCAATTTAGATGCTAAAGTCCAGGCGATTATATACACAGACGAACCGGACATTATCGACTTGTTGCGTCGTACTGTCGAAAAATATATGACTGCATATAGTTTGTGGGGTCTGCCAAGCCTCTTTCTGGGTGTTGCATACTATGTACATTAGTACTAACTAGTATACCCTTTTGCCCTTTGGGTAGAGGGTATAAATATTGTCGCATACGAAATGATCCATGAAACGATTTGACTCAAAATGTTTATTATTATTTTTTTAATGAAATTTTTCTCAAAAATATGTAGTACTATTCGGAAAAATCAATATTTGAACATGTTCTATATGTCTATATATCTGCATAAATGAGTTTATATAGAATTCGAACATTTCGATGAAGATTTAATGCCCGTCCTGCATAATCGAAACAAACTAAGACAACAGGTGCTTTGAAATAGCCTTAAAAACACCCCGAAGCTATTAGGGACTAGTTGTAGACTTGAAGGCTGGATACATGCCTAATGCAATCATGCTGTACCATGGACTGGCCTTTTAAATTTTTACGAAACACGCCAACACCTTAATACAAAAGTGTTTTAATACCTTTACTGTTTAGAGAAATCGAATTAACTGATTGGTGCTCATCAATCATATAATCATGACTGCTTTGAGCCAACTTCAATTATTAGGCGTAGTTTATTAGCCATCCAGATATACACCCCTCCAGTCGCCTCCTCCCTTTTTGGTTGATTCTCGTCGTGTCTATATTGTACAATCCTTAAATCGGGATTAATGCATATCCTCGTTTAAAAGCTAATCGTTCCTTTGACTGTACTCGTATATATTTAATTCAATAGTCCAGATAGCCTTCGGGAGTATATTCGTGTGCCGCGCTGCAAAATTTCGGCAAGATGGATTTAGAACTGCAGGCGAAGTGGTGATGAAAGCAGATAGACGGACAGAAATATATGTAGAAATAATGGTTTTAAGAGTCTGACCAAATCAAATGATTTTTTTATATTCAACATTACGATAATTTAGCATTATTTATTTTGTTCGCCTGCGCCTTTAGATACCTGAGTGCGAAGGGCAAAGTCCCTGAGCACTTGTACCCAAAGTATTTTGTGGATCAGGCGCGTGTAGACGAGTTCCTAGAATGGCAGCATATCACACTGCGTGTAACCTGCGCTATGTATTTTCGAACCATCTGGCTGGACCCGCTTCTAACAGGTCGGTCGCCTAGCGCGTCGAAAATTGAAACATTGCGTCTACATATGGAGCGCACTCTGGACATTGTGGAGGAGGTCTGGCTGGCACAGTCGGAATTTCTCACGGGGCCAACTTTGACGGTAGCCGATGTGTTTGCTGCTTGCGAAATCGAACAGACGCGTATGTATTGTACTTTATTCATATATATACAGGCATATAAATATATACATATATGATAATTGCACTTTTCTCTACAGGCATGGCTGACTATGATGTGCGGATCAAGTATCCCAAAATACGCGCCTGGCTGAAGCGTGTGCGGGCCGCCTGCAATCCGCATTATGATGTGGCGCATCAATTTGTTTATAAAATTTCTGGGACCGGGCCACAGGCAAAGCTTTAAGTGCGAATTATATATAATTAAGGCCTTCAATCGGCCTAGATTATATGATGTCAGATGATCGACCTGCAATAAATAATGCAGCATTTTCTAAACATTTACATATGCTCGTATTTTCATTTATTGTATCGTCATTATATATGTAGCTTTAAAAAAAAAGTTCACATTTATTTGGAAAAAATACAATTTGTAAAAATAACTACTTAGAACTAAAAAAAAAATTAATAATATATATATATAGCAACGTTACGCGCTTTTTCTTTTCCTTTCAATTTGCAACAAGATTTTTGCACGGGTTATACGATTTTTTCTTTGCAATAACAAACAAATATTTTAAAAACGGGATATTGGAGAAAATAAAAAAAAATAATAAACAAATCGAAAATAAATTGTATGTACAACAAATTTCTATACAATATGCACAATTTCTACACATATAGTATATGTACATGCTACATAAGACTACAAGCCTTCAATATATACACACATATAAATCAGTATATATCGGTATATATGTATATATAGGCATTCAATACATATATGCACATATGTATATACATATGTAGGCGATTTAGCATTTAACTTAAAAAGGTAGTAAGAAATATACAGCTACACAGATATAAACGTTAATAAGTGCTTGGATGTTTTCATCTGATTCTCTTTGAAATTTATGTAGGTAGGGGTCAATACTTTTGCAATATAGTATTATTACTTGTTAGGGTATTAAAAATAATGCTTTCATATATTATGTTTTATCTTCTCTTGCCCACTCTCGATTAATTTGCGCGTGTTCGGCATACATATTTAAGTGGGTTTATATATATACGTGTGTGTATAAATATCTATGTATAGGTATATATATGTATAAATATATATATATATATTGTGTGTGTGTGTGTGTGTGTGTTGCCTGCAATCCCAGTAAAGCAGCAACTCAGATAAGCCTTCCCCCCAGGCAGCAACAACAATGCTCAAGTGATGAAACTTTTGCACCACTGTGCAGCATTGCATCATTATTTCCTTGAAGCACCACAAGCACCGCTTCAGCTGATAGAAGTGTGTGTGTGTGTGTGTGTGTGTAGATATATTTTAGATACATATGTATATTCAAAATGATTTTAAGGCACAAAATAATGTTGGCTGCCTATTGATTTCAAGAAACTAAACTATTGGAAAGGCCAGAATTTGTGTTTGCTGTTGTTGTTGTTGTTGCCAGGAGGTGCAATAACTGAGCAGCATTGCAGGCATCTATGCATGCATGTATGTATATAGCATATTTGTATGTATATACGTATATATATATCGATATATGTATGCGTGGATGTGCTATATGTTTTCATTCAATATTGCGCGTAAATGCATATGCTTGTTTATACAATTTAAATGTTTATACATATTACAAATATTATATTGGGGGACATTTTACAAAATATACACACACTCCCTCTCTCTCTCTCTCTCTCTCTCACTATTCCTCCCTATCTCTCTTTCTCCTCTCTATCCACCTATAATTTTTATCACCTATCTCTCTCTCTCTCTCTCTCTCTTTCGCTTTCCTCGCGTTTAAATACATACATACATATATGTATATACAGATAAACTTTGTGTACCCATTGCCTTGGTAATGTGCACTCGGACCATCTATAATTTAGCTTGCTGCCCATATATGTGTGTGTGTGTGTGTGTTTTAATGCATAAATATATACTTTGTGCTAATACTACGTTTGTTGTAAATATGTTGCAGCTAGCCAGCCCACGAGCTGGCGGCTGAAGGTTGTGGTTTGGGTTGTGGTGGTTATGGTTCTACAATTGTTATCTGTCGCAATTTCTTCCTTCCAGTTTGCATCCAACCGCAACTGAACTTTTAACATAATAACTGCAAAAAGAAATAAATACATATGTAGATAGATCAGTCAGTGTTATAGCAAAGATACATATATGCATAATATACACAAGCACAGCTGTTGACAACTAATTAACAACGATGGTGTCGGTTCAGGATTTCATCATTTTCCCCCCCTTTTTTTAAGTGCTCCATAAATTGTTTATATAATCTAAATTTCAGACCATGGACTTAATAATCTACTGTGGTTTGTTATTCAAATTTAAAACTTAAATATTTTTTACCAACGATTTCTTGCCCATATCTCGGATTTGACCGAGACAACTAACTAATAGCGTTTATTTGATTAGCAAAATAAAAATAATAATAAAAAATTCAATTATTATATACATATTTGATGGAAAAGCCTTTCTGCTTTAATACAGCTGTACATCGGCGTTTCATGGACATTATAAGGCGTCGGCATCTTTCTACAGGTATTCCATGCTGTGCTTTCTTAATTTTTGGGAATAACATGTCCAAATTTGTTGTATTCTGTTAGGCGAACACTTTTTTAACGACGCGTCGTTCCATAAATGTTCAATGGGATTTCGACCAGGACTGCACGAAGGACATTCAAGAACCGTGTCTAAAAATTGTTTCGATGGACGCGCAGCATGTTTAGGGTCCTGATCTTACTTATAGGCCCAAGCAGCTGTCATTTTTTATTCGCCTATGCTATCAAGACATCCCTCAATATATCGACTTACTTCTCTTACTTGTATGTCACAAACTTTCATTGCGGAATATGAGACCAACTCCAACTTCCATGAGAAACACTCCCAAAACCTTATTTTTCTCGACCATACTTAACGACAGTTGACACACTCTTTGGGTTAAGTTTATTAATTTTTGGCTTGTCAATTTATGTCAATTTGTTTCATCAGTCCGCATCAGTCAATTTTTTAAGCATTCAATCAATCATGGGGTTTTAGCGTCGTCGTCACTTGAGTTCTAGGCGTTCTTAAATAGTTGTCAACAGCTCTATATAGCTCTATATACCGATAGCTCTAGTTCATGGCCGTACTCACCTTTTACTTAATTATTCGGGAAGTCGTTCGATTTAGTATCGCGCTCGATTAATGTTTTTAATGCGTATGCCCACCTCCAGAACATGATCGCCGGACCCTGCGCTGCCAGCCGCATTCCCGCCCGGTGGTGTTACAATGGCGCCACCGCCACCACCACCCCCTACCACAGCACTACTCGTGCTGCTGCTGCTGCTGGCACTGGAACAACTGTTGCCGTTGCTGCCATCGCTTTGCGGCGAGTTATTGTTGTTGCCGGTGTTGCTGCTGCTGCTACTATTGGGGCTACCGGTCGCATTATCTGTGGGTGCTGCCGCGGCTGATCCAGAGCTGGGCATGCGACGCAGCACAGTCGTCGTCGTAGTTGTGGTTGTCGTAGTTTCTGCCGCCGCAGCGCCTGCAGAGCTGCCCAACTTAAGCAGCTGCTGCTGATGATGGCGATTATGATGATTGTAATTGATTGCCGCCAATTCATGGCCACTGGTATTGGCCGAATAATCATGCGGTCCGCCCACTGTGTGGCGTCGCTTGATGGAACGATTCTGTTTGTTTTGTATTTGCCGCTTCTTGGTCAAATTCATGTCAGTCTTTTCGTCTTTGGTCAACGCAGTGGTCGGACCGCCCGTTGACGCAGATGCTGACGTGGAGGCTAAGGCATTGTTGCCGCCTCCTCCGTTCATGTGTCGCGTCGAATAGTTGCGACAGTTGAAGGAAGCCGAGCGAAAGAGTCGATGGTCGCGTCGCTTTTTATTGTAGCGCTCGAGAAAAACCGACGGCGATGCGGGCATCAGTTTCTCTTTGGGATCACTGGTTGTAGAGCCCTCGGAATCGTCCTCTGAGGCAGCACAGCTCCGTTCCGCATAGGCCATCGAAGAGGTATAGCGCAAGTTCTTGCTCGTGTAGAGGCTGCGTTGCGATGAGCTCGCTGCACCAGTAGGCGTGCCCGCCACAGTTGTGGACCCACTCGACACCGGCGAAGCGGCTGTACTGCTGGTGTTTGTTGTCGCCGTGCCCTTGGCGGCAGCGGTAGAGGTTGCGGCCGCACTGCCTGGAGTTGTTGCCTGGCTCTGCGGATGGTGCATGGGCACTGTGGCCGAATGCTGCAGCTTGTGCGCTTTTACCAAACTGGACGGCAGAGCCACAACAGCGGCTACCGCTTGCTTCAGCTCCTTTTCACTTGACTTGGAGTTGACGGCATTGCCAATAGTGTTGGTCGCTGTACAGGAGCGACTCAGTATCAACGAATGGGGCGCATCCAATGGGCAGAAGTT
This sequence comes from Scaptodrosophila lebanonensis, assembly GCF_003285725.1. NCBI lineage: Eukaryota > Metazoa > Arthropoda > Insecta > Diptera > Drosophilidae > Scaptodrosophila > Scaptodrosophila lebanonensis. The sequence continues at coordinate 4,634,016 of NW_022060567.1, read as the reverse complement.
GTGGAACAGGCGCTCCGGCGACTCATCGGCATAGGGAATGTTCTCGGAGTGCAAATGCAACGGTTGGCCAAGTGTGTGACGCCGATTCTTTGGAAATTCAGGGGAGCCGTTCTCGTCGTTGGACTCAGAGCCGCTGCGCAAATTACGCAGCTTGCTGTCCAGCGTGTCGGTGATGGTAGTCAGCGACATGGAACCTGGATAAAATATTTGAATTATTAGTTCGTGATAAGCACCAATAGGTAATCCTTTTAAATAATAATAAAACAAATAATTCAAATGTGTTCAATATGTTCAAGTGGATACATTGACACTCCCTTTTTTCGCACAGACTTACTATACCCTCCCTTTGGATACAAAGTATTAAAATTTCGACATATAACATAAAATACCAACAACTGACATCTTATTATTATTTTTCTTAACATGCCTAACAATCTTATTATTATTATTATTATTATTATTATTATTATTATTATTATTATTATTGTATCTTTACATGCCTAAGAGATTGATTATTATTTTCTTTTCATTTATATTTATACTTTTATTCTTCAGTGCCCAGAAATGCTTTCTCAACAATTACAAGTGGAAATATCGGCTAACACTAAAAGGTTGTGGCACACTGATACTCTGCAGATGTCTCTCCATCAAGTTCCTCGGTTCTAATAGAAATCTCTCAGCAGGGCGTCTACCTGCTACGGTACAATAATCACCACAAGCTTGGTCCGTCCATGAAGTTGAAACTAAACTTGATATACATATGCTTGTTTGCCCAAAGAATTTAACAGTGCTCCCCAACTCATTCAATTCAATTGAAGAACGTATGGTTACGGACTTGAAATAAAAATAAACTTCGCTTCAATCAGCTTGGACCCTTGTCTCATGCTCAGACAGCAGCTGCCATTGCTGCTTTGACTAAACTCTGTACTGAACAATAATAGATAATGGTTATGTACTAGATAGATGCAGGACAAGTGTAATAATATTTTATATATTTATTGTATGCCACCTTGGGACAGAACGCCCTAGCTTTAAATAGTGCAATCTGAATAAGATTTAATCGCAAAAATAACGTGTTAAAAAACAAATTTTACTGGAGAATATTTCCATTTGCAGAATTTGTGTAATTTTTTATAGATTTGTAAGAAATTTCCATTATGGGGAAGTCCAATATTTTCCGTAATACATTTCTATACAACTTACCAGTATCGCTTAGCCGGCTGCTCGAGTCATCATCTGTCAGCAATATGGATATATCAACGCTGCTGCGTTGTTGCTGTGGCTCCTTGGCCATACTGCCGGTTGAGTCGACGCTTCCCGAGTCCTTTTCGTCCAGACTCGACTTGCGCGACTGTGAACCGCGGGAGCTGGGAAAACCTGGACTGCGTTTTTTGACGCTGCCCTCATTGCTGTTGCTGCTCGTCGTCCTGGTCGTGCTGAGGCTGGAGGCCACAGCAAGGGTCTTGGTCGAGCTTGTGGTCTTGCAGCTGCTGCTGTGGGATTGGGCCGTGGAGCTGCTGCTCGTGCTCGTTGTGCTGCTGGCCGGGACCTTGGTGTAGTCCAGAGACTGAAAGTGAACACGCATGGTTAGACTAAAATCGGAAATGCTGTGAACAGCTTTGCGCTGCTGACGACGCTGCTGCTGTATTTGTTGTTGCGAAGCAGCTGATGATGATGACAAGGACGATGAGGTTAGCAACTGTTTGTTGCGTGTGCAAGGGATGTTGCTATTGCTATTGGTGTTGGTGCGGGTGGTGGTTGTGGTGGTGGTGGTGTTGGTGGTGATGATACAAGTTGGTGGTGATGCTCTTACCCCAACGCTCTCGCCCGAGTAGGTGTCGGAGCTGACGGCACTTCGTTTTCCAGGCGCACGTCTTCGCAGCTGCGGAATAAAGCGTGAAGTTCGCGTCTCACGCTCTGTGAAACGCTCGATCTTCGAAAGATTGTGCAGCAGCATGCTAGTCTGGTCCTCCTGTGTTTGCTGGAGGGTGGCATTGAGGCCCGCACCACCGCTAGCTTCTGTTCCACCAGCCGCATTGCCGCTCAATTCGGAAAGGTCTGGTATATTTCCATTCTCGAAAAAGTAGTCATACTGTGGATTAAATTAATAAAATGATTGAAGATTAATACAGCGTTAGATTGGGGTGTATACTATTTTATTTACTGCAGTTAACATATAAATACTAGTTAATTGCTAACTCAAATTTGAATTGGAGCTATAATTTGTACGGCTTTCAAGTCCCTGTATGTACAGGAGGAGGGTATACTAGTTAGACCAGAGTAAAAAAAAAACCCCAAGGAGGTAGGACGAGCCCCACAAAGTATAAATTCTCGATCAGTATATGAAGTCGAATCTACACAGCCAGGTCAGTGTGTCCGTCTATCTGTACGAACGAAAGGATCTCCGAAAGTATAAGAGCTAGCGTCAGGAACGGTATGTTAGTAAGCAGGCTCATTTAAGTCTAAATAGGGCAAATTTCTGGGGTTTCCATGTGCCCCCACTTTCATGTATATCGAAAAGTATGATAGCTATAATCTTCAAATTTAGCATAATCTAGAAAGGGCCGTTTAAATTTTTTCAATGCTTCCCGAAACTTCTTCGCTAAAGAAATTTAGGTATAACTCATGTTATTCCTCAACTGCAAGTTTAGCTAATTATGCCAAGATGAAGAGTAATTGCACATCTTTAGAGGAAGTCATAGCCAGCAACGTCATGCTCTGCCAGCAAGTACTGCTGATGTTGTTGTGATTCAGGCGCGTACCAAAAACTGGCACACTCACATTTTGAATGTAAGTTTATATAAACTTTTAAATAATAGTTTTGAAAAAAATTAATTTATATTATTTATTGTATTACATGCTAGGGTACATCAGTCCTGTTAAAGTGTAGATTCTTAAAACATTGTGCCTAAAATCTGCCGGCTACTTTATGAGGCTAACCTATAAAGCATCTTTTAGAAACAAACTACTACTACTAGTCTGTGAAATGCTTGGACATTGATCGAATTCGTAGCTTTCTCCAAACTACGACGCTCTATTTACTCTTCTAAAAGAGTAATAATTGTCCGATTTGCAAATTATTCGAATTAGACAATCTATTAGCTAACAGAATTTTCAACTTGAGGATCAGTAAAAAGACTTTTGTTTGATTTAATTTCGAATTCAAACAACACAAGATGAAATGAAATAGAAGCGGCAACAAAAAACAATCACTGCGTCACAATGACTCAAAGAAAATGATGATGTGCATATCATTAAGCGATTCGGCTAACTGTGGATCGTATATCATTGTATTTGAATAAACACACTTCACAAAAGCTCTGCGAATACTTCGCTTCAAAACTATTTACTATTTTGTATTCTAAAGCTTTTTCTTTCAGAAGCTTCCCATCTCGGAATAGTGTTGTTCATTAGATATGTACTATATTTCGAGTCAGTATCAATGACTGAGCTCAGTCAAATGTGATTAATGTGTCTACACAGTATTATCATCAGCCGTGCTCTGAAAATGATGAACTTCTTTTGCGGACACATGTTGAGCAAAGCAAACATTTTTGTCAGTTCTAACATACTAGTATATGCAAATCGGGAAAAGACTTGCAAGACAAATTTATTCTGTTCGCGTCATTGTATGCTAGTTAAGTGGGCTTTAAAAATAAAAATGCAAAATACAGTGAGAACCCTTCGTTTTATATCACGACTTGATCTCGATCTTACTTGAACATTGTGGCTTAATTTAATTCATATCTTACAAAGAAGGGAAAGTCACTCAGCTGCTATACAGATTTGCACATGATCTTTTGTTAATTTTACGGCATAAGTTTAACTGCGTAGCTTCGTAGTCAATGATCCGTTAGCTAGTTAAAAGAACTTAACCATAGCACACCCTGTTCTAAGCTGGTAGAAATGGTATCAAATGTTTTGCATAATAATGGATTCTTTGGGTTCCCAGCTTAAATGCTATAAAGGAGAAATGTAGGGTTAGTGTTTCTAACACTATAGAAGACTATAATTTCATTTCCAAAGTGTAAATTTAAATCGATTGTGTATTTTTAATACAATTTTTATCGACACCTGCGTCTGGTGATGCGCGGCCATGGCACCCTATAAATACTCTAAACGAAGAAGCTAATCTTCAGTTTGCGAATAGAGCTCGCAAAATGCGCTTAACATTAGCTTTGTGCTTATTACTAGCACTGTTCTGCGGCCTGGCCGTAGCCGGTGCGGGTAAAGGCGTAGACAATGGAGTAGAGAGTGCGGCTGACAACACTCAAAAGGTCGCCGAGAACGATGCAGTCAACTTTAATGATTGGAGGGCACTATACTCAAGCAGTGGTGGCAGCAGTAACACCAATAGAAGCCTGGTTTTAACTATTCCTAATTGGAGCGATTTCTTTTCGCAAAAGCACGAAAGTTCTACGCCGCGACCCAGCAGAAGGCCTAGCAAACCGCATGATGATGATGAGCCGGGACATGATCATCGGCCAGGTCATGGCCACGGACCAGGCTGGGGACCAGGACCAGGTTGGGGACCAGGACCGGGTTGGGGTCCCGGACCAGGTTGGGGACCAGGACCGGGCTGGGGACCAGGATCCGGTTGGGGGCCAGGACCAGGCTGGGGTCCAGGCCCAGGCTGGGGTCCCGGTCGTCCGCCTCACGGAAGTCCCGGTGGTCCGCCTCACGGAAGTCCCGGTGGTCCTGGGGGTCCCGGCGGACCCGGAGGTCCCGGAGGACCCGGTGGTCCCGGTGGTCCCGGAGGTCCTGGCAATCCCGGTGGTCCAGGCACTCCCGGTGGTCCAGGCACTCCCGGTGGTCCAGGCACTCCCGGTGGTCCAGGTGGTCCTGGGGGCCCTGGTAATCCCGGTGGCCCCGGAGGTCCACCGTATTGGGGTCCCGGAGGTCCACCATACTGGGGTCCCGGAGGTCCACCATACTGGGGTCCCGTAGGTCCACCATACTGGGGCCCAGGAGGGCCGCCAAACTGGGGACGATCTCCAGCGTGGGGACCTCCTTGGGCACCACCATATGGTTGGTTGCCACCCCGCCGAAGTATTGAAGACAACAAAAAGCGCATTGGAATAATTATTACAGACAACACTGTAAATGAAGATGCTTTGGATGAGGATAATGTTGATACCCCTGGTCCTCATGATCACCATCGCCCCCCTCCATATTACTTGCCAAATCCATATTACGGATATTACCCGGGATACCATCAAGGCCAACCTGGATCGAATAGGCCAACGCCATCACCTAAACCTACGCCTTCGCCACCTCCTTACCGACCGAAACCGAGGCCTGACATCGACAATGGTGTCGACGAGGAGGACGATGACAGACCTACTACAATCTGCAAGAAGATCCTTCCGCTTGGTATAATATGCTATTAAACGAGGTTCTACAACTGAATGTAATTTGATGAAATGGATATCTAAATCAACACTTAATTGTCTAACTACACAAGTTCGAATGAAAATTAAAAAAAAACAGTTGTCAAAAGATATCATGCATATGTCTGTTGTTAATACCCATAACAAAGAAATTCGTTTGATAGAAAACGTTCAGGTTCTAGAATATCTCTTAATGTATACAGGAAATGTTTAAGCTTTCCTATAACATTATTATTCCGCACCCCATTTACCTGCGTTACGAGAAGCTCTACGATGCGGCACTGATGCTTCATATCCTTGACAGCCGTCTCTAGCGTATCGTTCGGTGTGCGTATAATAGACGGTCCAAATATGATGGCCAGATTCTTTGGTTCCATGCGATTTACTTCGCAATTATCGCTGACACGACACAAGTGCCTGATTAGATGTTTCATGGTTTCATATGGATGTCGCGGCAGTGTGTCTACAATATCCTTGAGCACCACTATGCGTGTCATGCCAGTTTTCTTATCGGCCTCGATAAAATTGATGTAGAAGCTGGCCGGCATCAGAGCATCGGGCAGACTGCGTATGAAAAGTTTAAGCAAACTGCTCACTACATTCACATCGTCCCATCGCTCGTCTGTAGCACAGCTCTCGAACTGAAAGTCCTTGGTATTGACCAGTTCAGATAGCTCTGAGATTGCCGCCTTATTTCCAGGAATGCGGTAAATGCCAACAACGCCAAGGCCTTTGGTTTCTACAATATTGGTGCATACTTCCACAAGGTGAGGTACGAAAGCATTGAGTTTTGACTGAAAATGTTAATACGAGTTTTGGAATAATCACGAAGATATAACATTATATTAAGCTGTAATACATACCATGGGACATGCGCGCAATGGCACTCCAATAGAGCCGTATGATTTAGCCGAACAAGCCGAGGGTGAGCCCAGATCATGAGCAGACAGGCCATTGCCACTGCCACCGCTGCTCCGTCCGCCATCGCCACCTCGTCGAAATAACAAATCCTTCCAGTTCTTCGATTTCGGAGACCCTAAGTCCTTGTCTGGCACATGCTTATGCGAGCTCGACTTGCGCGTCTTCATAACCGGCGATATGGAATCCGCTGCTATGCTACTGGCGTGCGCCTCAGTGCCGCCGGAATGTGAACTCAGAGGGGAACTGTCTGCGACAACAGCTGCTGGTCCACTACTAGACACATCATCCAAGTAGCTAGAGGTGGCTGCAGTTTTTTGAGGTTCTGCCAATTGTTTGCCCGATGTTTGTGTTGTAGGTTCCTGTATTAAACAAGGTATTCAATATAAAATCTAATCGAATCGAATGAGTTTACTCACATTATCTTCATAATTGAGGCTGTTCTTCCACTGCAGCAGCCCAAAGAGCCGTTTCATTTCATTGCTGCTCTTGGTTTTGAACAAAATTTCGGTGTAGGGACCAACTGGAGTGTGCTGCGGTTGGTGCTCGATACTGCTGCTGCCCGATGAGTTTGTGAGCTTTTCATGGGCATCTTCCAGGCTAAGCTCGTTGCCAAGCGTGGCCAGTTGTGCGTTTGGCTTTGACTGCATACGGAATACATATTTCTTTTTGTCGACCGACTCATCATAGAACTTAAAATTTCTAATATCAAGCTCGATCACCTGTCAATAAAGCGATTAACAATTAAATATATATATATGCATTCTCCCCAATCATAAATAACTATTTGTGAATAGCAAGCGACTTATCCAACGAACTACTACTTATATATTTATAGCTTATAGTAAGTGAACTTTTTAAATAGGTGTCATAAGATCTTTGTTATTGCAAGTGATCAGATTTTAGCAAATGTATTTTTGAAAAATAGTTTTTAGATAAAAAAAAACTATTAACTTGTTATTTTGGCGGTTTTAAGCAATAGATAATGGGTAGTCCGTGTTATAAATAAATGGGGATTACGAATCACAAAATGATAGTATTTCAATAATTTCTTGCATCGTACATTGTGCTCTGATTTTCCATGACGCCCAGAACAGATACGCAGCAGATCGCCCTTAATCTCCAGCTTCACTTGACGCCATGAGCGGAATTCGGACATGCGCTGTAAGATACAAATATCATTAGAGTGAAGTTTATGTTTAAATAGGCATTATTGGGACTTACCTTGCCATTGATGCACGATGACTTAATCTCAATTTCGGTCTCAAATGCTTCCAACTCATTGGGCACATACTTGCCATTGAGTTCCGCATCGATGTGTATGCTGCAGATGTCATGGAAATACTAGATTACTTAAGATCCAATAGTTGTACCCTGAGTCTCTGTAACTCACCTGCCCCGCATGTCGCTGTTCATAGAAGCTCGTCGACTTCCTGGGGCTGCGCAGGCCGCGCCAAGCGAGCTCAAGCGCACATCCTCCAGACCGTTGGGTGTTTCGATGAACTCATGACCGGCACCGCCAACTATATCGTAGGTGGGATCTGGATGCTCCTCCACCAGCGCTTTGCTTGACTTATGTGATTCAACGGTGACGAATTGTTTGTCCCCAAGCGGTACAGCTGCGCTGCCGGCGATTGCTGCACTCGATTCGCCATGATAGTCTATCTCGTTATTTGTGGCACGCAAGTATGAGATGCGACGCATAGGCTTGCTCTCATCGAATGAGGCAGAGGCGAGCGGTTTGTAGCGTCGCACAACGGTCCCGCCTGTAGCGATCTCACTGGCGGCCACAATGGCAGCAGCTGTAAGGAAATAATTTATAGTTAATTAGTTGCAGTTAATAGTCAAGGTACAGTAGAATATGATCATAATGAACGAGACTGTATGAAACTAATTGCAAAATGATTGAAATGGTAAAGAAATCGGGTAAAAATCGATTGAGAACAGGAAAAATCAATTCATTTGATTTTGTTTGTGAATTGCAAAAAAAAAAAGGTGAAGATAGGATTTAATTTGTTGTAACTAATTAAAAAAATGCAAGCAAACGTTTCGCGTTTCGTCTTGATCCAGTACCAAATAATAGGCTTCGCAGAGCGAAGCTTCTTGTGAAGTTTCGTGGCGTTTGAATAAACAGAATATATTTCGGTTTTTCTAATTTTTCAAAAAGAATTTTGGTTTTCCCTATAAATTACTCCATTAATGGATTTTTTTGTTTCAATATGAAAATGATGAATTCAGCTTACAGCGGACCAATAAGAATATCTATTAGTGCATAAAAACAATCAAGTATATATATATAAAATACAATTTTGAACGGAAGGCGGCCTTAAGTTTACAGTTTTAGTGGCTCAACCGAGTACTAAATACTTAGTGAAACGATTTTGCAATGAAATTTCAAAAACACATGCAATCCCGGATCAAGATTTTCTTTAAAAACATTTGACAAAATCTATGTACATTTGCCCGCCAATTTTGTACAAGATTTCATTAACTTATTACAAAACAAAGTTTATCGATAAGCACTATATTTCTACCTGACCAACAATTTGTGTATTGGATGGCAAAACATACCGCTGCTTTCGGCAATATCGGCCAACTTGGCGACTGTGTGCAAGGAGGAGCTGCTTGGGTGAAGGCTTTGTTTTTGGTCCGGTGGCGAAACAGCAGCAAATTCTGTCAGAGAAATAAAAAATATATATAGGACTGGCGGTTGGATCACGACTCGTCATTGTTACACTACTTACTGTTGAGCATTGGTTCGATTGTGGCATTGGCCACAGTTGCCTTGTGTACCTCCATGCGGCTGCTGGTCTGGCCATCCACGGTGCTGCTGCCGCCGTGTTGCTGGTATTTTGTTTGATGTTGCTGCTGCTGCATCTGATGCAATGGATGGTGCTGCAGGGAGTCGTAGAGTACGCCTGGTTTTTTGACCAACATGCCCGAAGAATCCAATGCACTGGTGTTGATGGAGAGCGGCTTAAATGGATCAAAACCTTTGGACATGTGCGAGACCAGTTTCCGCTCAAAACTGCAAAAAATTTGTTGAAATTCAAATTCGAAATGAAAGTTGGATGTTGGATGTTGGCTAAAATTCGCTCTACATACACTTTGTTTGTAACTCCCGTTTCCTGCAGCGTCTCAAAGTAGTCCAAGTCCTTGACATACTTGGCATTGTTGTTGGCCACGTTGACGGCCACTTGTCGCTGCTGCTGCTGCTGCTGTTGCTGTTGTGCTGACTGCGATTGGCTGGAAGTGGTGCGCATACCAATTTTACTGCCTGCATAGCAATTGTACATATCACAGCCGACGGCTACGGGTTGTTGTTGTTGTTGCTGCTGCTGCAGCTGCTGCAGCTGTGGTTGCTGTTGTTGCTGCTGCTTGTGGATTAAGACGTTGTGGCGTATCTGCTGCGGCGGCAAACGCGCCCCACCGCCACTCGCTGCTGATACTGCTCCTGCTGCAATGCTTCCCGCCGGCGGCGGCGTGTGCGACGGAAAGAAATGTTGTTGCTGCTGCTGCGCCGCCGACTGCGTGGCGTTGCCATTCGACGGTGTCGGCAATGGCGATTTGAGAAACTCCTCCTTCTGTTTTATGGATTCGCGCAGACGTATCATGAGGTCGCTGTTGTCCCCTCCGTTTCCGCCATTGCCACCGTTGTTTCCTGCAGCGGCCACATAGAGCGCATGACTGAGCGCAGCCGCCGATTTTGGCTGGCGGGCGTTAGGTAACGGCAACACAATACCCGTCGCCGTTCCTCCCGCTACTGTTGTGCCCGGTAATACTGTTAGATTTGGCGGCTGATTGCCACTGCAAAAAAGAAAAAGGAAGCACACTCAATATTCTATTCATTTCGGAAATATTCAATTGCATATTGATTTTAAGATGATAATAATAGCCAATATATGTATAAGTTTATGACTTCTTAATTAACCAGATATATCCCACCCTGTACCTGTACCACAAAAGGTTAAAGGGTGTACTAGAAAGTTTAAACAGCTGGCCCCATATAAGCACATATGCCACCTTGTCCCCTTGTCCGTCTGTATGAACAACGAGAACTTTTGCAACAATATAGCTAGGGATGCCAAACTAGGTATGTAGGCTTATCCTATCCATACTTTTTTAGTACTTTAATTTGGCTCTCCGTATGACTACCTTTTATACCCTGTACCCGTAGAGTTTGTGCAAAGTATCAGCATGAGGCGTCTGTCTGGATGAACGCCTAGATTTCAGAGATGGCTAGGCCCACATTCACCAAAGTTGGTATATAGACTCTCCTTATATCTAGTTTATTTTATATTTTCGAATTTTGCCCCCCTCCGCGGGCTACAGAATTTCATCAATACTTCGCCATATTTCGAAAGCTCAATAAACCAAACTCGTAATCTATATACAATTATCTACTTTGCTTTCCAATTTCATCAAATCAGTCACGAAAAATTATTAGCAAGACAATTTTATTTCAGAACTACGCTTCCTACAAAATGTTCTGTTTGTTTAGATATCGTAAAGAAATATGTCATTTATGAGTTACTATAACATCTAGTTCGCTATAAAAATGAGTTACTTGTGTGTCGTTCCCACAGAACCTGTTGTTGGACTGGGAGCATGAAAATAGCTAAACTATCTGTAGATAAACAGCCATATTGCCTAACTTTAAATTATTGTCTTTAATTGTATACTGTAGTGTGTGTGTTTGTGTTTAAGTCTACGGTACTGCCATTAAATAAAAACGCTGACCCAAACAGAAATAAATTAAAATAAAAGCAGTAGCAGTTGCGTTAATTAATGCGCGGGTCCCTCACAGAGGCTGCTCTATTAGGTTTGTTGTTGGCAAAGCGCCAAAGCGTGACGCCCTTTTTGTTTGACAAATGATTGAGGTGCTTCCAATGAAAGCGGCCATCAGCAACATCTACGGCCAACAACACCGGCAACAAAACAAAAGTCCAATGACAACAAAAACAACACAGTGGTCATGCCAAACGAAACCGCGACAATGTGTGCAGGTTTAAAAAACAACTGAACGATAATAGACAATAGACCGATACAGATAGAATGAATGGGGGCTTGATAACTTGATAATGTTGTTTAAAACCAAAATGGGGTGCAACGTTCTGTACTCGTACTTATTATGTTACTGACTGCTGCAGCACAAAAAGTGTCCCAATGTGAAAACAAATGCACGCCCATGTATACATACTCTTGTATGTGTATGTATCTGTGTCCATACATACATACATACATATCTGAGCTGCCAAGAACTTCACACGACCAGTTCGCAAACTCACGAGCTACACCTGTTGGAACGTGCCTCAAACAATGGGTAATGCTCTATTGGACTTAAAAAAAAGAAAGAAAGAAAAAGTTTAAATAAAGAGAGCATATGGGTGCCAATGGAAAGTGATGCTGAAAATGCCAGGACAGCAGCCCATGCTCCCCTCTAATGCGAAGGCTCCTAAATATTTCAAACATACTACAAGGTGTGTTCCAAAGTAAACAGGACTTTAAAAAAAAACAGAACAAATGTTTTTTTTCGGCAAAATCAATTTATTTTATTCAAAATAGTCTCCTTCTGCTTCAATACAGCTTTTTGCACGACCCAAAAGCATGTCGAACGAGTGTTTTAGCTCGTTGGCCGGTATGGCCGCCAGTATGCCGGTGCAAGCCTTTTGAATGGCCTCTACGTCTGCATAACGCTTTCCTTTCATGGGCAAATGCATTTTTCCGAAAAGGTAGAAGTCGCACCTTGCCATATCAGGTGAATACGGCGAGTGGTTAATGGCTAAAATGTGATTTTTGGTCAAATAATCGGTCACAAGCGTCGATCGATGAGATGGATTCTGAGCAATTTTTGGTCGTCAGTCAATTTGTGCGGAACAAACCGTGCACACACCTTTCGTAAGCCCAAATGTTCGGTCAAAATGCGATAAATCGATGTTTTGGAGACGTTCAATTCCATTTCCATCAATTTCAATGATGATTTCGGCTGATTTTTGATGAATTCACGCACAGTTTCGATGGAATTTTCGGTGATCACGAATTTTGATTGGCCCACATGTTGATCGTCATTTATGTCCTCACGACCTCATTGAAAACGTTGAGACCACTCGTGCACTCTGCTACGGGATAGGCAATCATCGCCATAAACTTGTTCCATCAATTGAAACGTTTCGGTAAAAGTTTTACCAATTTTAAAACAAAATTTAATGTTGGCTCTTTGTTCGAAGCTCATTTTCGCACCGATAACACAAACATACTGACACTTAAAACGCAATAACTTCACTTCCAATCGATGAAATGTCATGAAATTCTCACTAGACAATTGATAAAGATAGCAGATTCTAACGCACCAGTCGACATATAGATAGCGCCACCAGGGGGCGCTAGATTCAAAAAGTCCTGTTTACTTTGGAAAGCACCTTGTATATACGAATATATAAGTGGGAGCAAGTTTTGAATATGAGTCACGCGAAATGCTGCAAAACTATGCCCAATGCTTGATTAACTAATTAACTTATTTGTTTCACAAAATGTGGGTGGCCCAGATAAGCCTAGAGATATAGGCCCTGATAAATATCAAAATATCAACAATGACGTATGAATTTGTTAAATGGACTGGACATTGTCACACAGCCAATTACGTAAGAGTAGTTATAGTTAGTATAAAACCATTATAATATGATAAGTGGTTATACAAAATGTATAACTATTGCCAATAAGCATCATTAGTTTCATGAATCAACTCTCTGATAAATCGGACATGAAACAATCGACAGAGGTAGAGACAAATGCATTAAAAAGTTAATGTACTACAAAGCTCACTAATTCACGATTCTTACGAAATATTTAAAGATCGTAAATACTGATAAGGAAAAACAAATTTGGATGTAAATATGCATTTGTTGGTGCTGCGAGTTACAAAATAAAGTTGACAGTAATCGACATATGTATTTGAAAAACGAAATCTGGTTCTTTAATTCCACTAAGGAAAATTTTCTTAACTACTATATAATTAAGCTACTAATTAAGCACAGTGAAGGAGGCAGTATGACAAGACGAGAAAGGATAGGTTTATGTTTTTCCTATTCCACAACTATTGGGGTTTTCAATAGCTTCTCTAATTCTTGGAGTGTCCTGCTGTTAAGTTTCATTACGATATTTCCTGGTTATCTACTTTTTATCTATTTTTTTAATTTTATTAAATTAAATTTAACATTTAATTCTTGTTTTTTTTTAGGTTTATACATACTTATAATAATATAAATAAAAACTGTAAAAACACTCTTTATATCTAATTAAGTAACCTGAACTCTTTATTGTTAACTAATTATAGAAACAAACAAATTTATGAGCCAATTTTTGTGAAGAAATGAAATGAAAAAAGAAATAATATAAATGTTGTAAGGACACATCACATTTCAAACACATTGTTGGAATACAGAAGAAGGCTTCCAGTTTTGTATGTCCCTACCCGCCCATGCCTCCACCACAGCTCTCCAAGCAGACTTATAATAAATTAGTAGAGAACATACTATATAGTATTCGTAATACGAACCAAAGCAAGAATGTTTACGACAGCAAATCCGATTGGAATAAAACGGATCTGTTCTCAATGCTGCACGAGCTCATGTGCACGACGACCGCATCGACTATTTAACAAAGTCGCTATTTGGTTTTATTTGGCCTCGGCACATCAAAATATGATTGCCGCTGGAATATTATTAAATTACGCATTTTAAAGTCCGGCCGAAAATCGAATCGAAAACGGAATTTCTGTGGAAACATTTTGAGTTTGGCTTCGAAAATGGAAAAACAGTTTTTTCACATAGGATCACAAATAACAGTGCTCCTTGCCGGCTCATTCTAGTCCTTTTATTCAAAACTGTTGAAGGATTTCTTCATCAAGTCTCTTTAGGACCGGCCCTAAATTATCTAAGTATCTAAGTTGATTATAAAGCCCCTCTTACGCCTACCATTCCATTCCAATCAAGCGAAGATTTGAAAACAACTTTGAAATGGAAATTGAGTTTAAACTACCATTTAGTTAAAAGAACTACTAATAACTCAATTAAATACTTATATTGCCATTTATCGCTTAATCTGATTACAGAACTACACTCCCTGTATAAGTGCATGTAGATATGTATGTAAATAGGACTAAGGTTCGCTTATTGATTAGTTTACTTGCGCCTGCCTGTCACAGGCAACAGGCAAATGATTGAAAACCCATAGTGGTCGAAGCGACTTCGTACAGATGATGGGCACAAATTAAGTTACGGGCAAAAATAATTAAATTGCAGCGAGAAGCACGGGCAATGCGCTTCAAAGGATGCCACATGCAGCACTAATGTCAAGAGCAAGGTTCTTTTATCCGGGCACCCGAATACCCATCCACCCAGCAGAGACCAGAGACCGACAGCAAAGCGGCTAGGCAACCAACACGGACAACATACATAAGTAGAGATATGTATTTGTAGCATACACCTACATGCTACATACACGTACATCTACCATACTAGTATTTGCATATGCATTTCCTATTTTCCAATACGAGTCAACAGCAGCAACAGGAGCGGGAATAACAAGGGAAAACAGTCGTCAAGGCATGTCGCCAGCAGTTCATATTACACACATAGATGCGAATGGATGTATGTGCATATATAGATGAGTGGACTTGTGTCTATGTTTTCACATTCGCATTTCACACACACACACACACACACACACACACACACACACACACACACACACACACACACACACACACACACACACACACACACACACACACATCCGCATTTAGGGTTACGATTCATGATCAAGTCCATGTCCATGTCCATGGCCGTGGCAATGCCTGCGCCTGGCACTTCCATTTGCAGCAGCATGACATTAGTGCACCAACTAATTGAGTTTGTTTTGCGACAATGTGGATATATCCGTGCACACATACTCGTACATACACACACACACATACGTGTGCATACACACATATAGTATACAGACTCGTACACGTGCGGGCTTTGTGTGTTTCTGGGAACTACATTTCATTACTCT
Organism: Scaptodrosophila lebanonensis; assembly: GCF_003285725.1. Taxonomy (NCBI): domain Eukaryota; kingdom Metazoa; phylum Arthropoda; class Insecta; order Diptera; family Drosophilidae; genus Scaptodrosophila; species Scaptodrosophila lebanonensis. Next base: position 4,618,654 of record NW_022060567.1, on the reverse strand, counting down.
CTGCTGGAAATTAAATTTTCAAGCCGCCTCACATTGCATTTCACGTTTAAATCCTGATTATGTTCTAGTATATCAAAGGGGAGCTGGAGTACGATTGCAGGAACAATATAAAATAAGCTGCCTATATAGGCTTTTTCATAATAAATTCTATATACGAGTACGTACATACATAAAATTACAAGGACATTGGTAACTAATTAGATTTTAGTTTATATTTAACATTCATTTAAAGAAGCGCATTTAAGTGCAATAAAATAAATTAATTGCAGAACCTATCGCAAACTAAAGTCGAGACTTAATGTACTAGACTTAATATACTATATATATATAATAAAACTTGTATCTACCAGAGTTATTAGGTTTGTGCGAACAATCTTTCTGTCTGTCCGTCCGTCTGTATGAACACTTGCATCTCAGAGACTATAAGACCTAGGGGCACCTAATGTTGTACACAGATGCCTTATACTTTTGTGTACGCAGTATTTTGTATGCAACCCCCCTCCCCTCTTCCCGGCAATTAGAGATTTTGCGTAACGCCGTTCGTATAATCACCTTAAAGAGCTAGCTTTCCACTTGTTAACTCTCACTCCGTGGTATAAAGTTTCATGGTGCCAAGTCTATTTAATCGGGCAGTTAAGTTCACTTGTGCAATATACATATTTGATTTAGCATAAGACATAAAGCAGTATTATTCAAAGTTAGCGGTAAAGTAGTTCGGAAACAAAGAGGAGATTTGGTGTCATACTTGCTAGGCCTAAGCCCTCCCCGCGTGGCCAGCGCCATTTTGGACAAAGGAGAACAAAGTTGGGTATACAATATGGCTTAGAAAGAGATTACTGTGACGTCTTCCTCAAGAGAACGCCGAATAACGGGCCTGCACAAAGGCATACCTGGCTATTTCTTTTCAGAGTGTGATACAATTGATACAATCATAATTTGTGTACGTGTGCCTTATGTGACTTGTGTACTTAAGTTTGTTTGCATTTTAAGTTTTGCCAATCGACGACAAAAGCTACATGAATGCAGATGAAATGTGTGTACGAATATAAGCGTATCTATGAATGTACACACATACAAGTATGTACGTATGTATGTATGTATGTATCAACATTTGTGCTCATGTGGAATTTCGCACTTTATAGTCGGCTGGGGAAACTGTTATTGCTCCTAGGCCGAGTAAGCCCCTCCAGTTCATCAAAAAGTGCCAACTCTTTTACTCTTTGCAATTAACATGTCATAAATAAAAATGTTGACATATTTGATAAGCACTGGGTATTGACAACGAATGCGCGAAAGAGCAAACAAACCTGTCGACACAATTTACAAACACCCACTCAGCCCATCCCACCACACTCCGCGCCACCAAATGAGTGCCACGTTATCGACGATTGATATCAATTTCACTAGCGGTAAGCAATCGGGCAAAAGCAACTGCCGTATTTCTGCAATCTGAAAATTAGTTTAGTTTTTTTTTCTTTTTTTCTATCTCTCCTCTTTTGCAGAAGGTGTACGAAAAACTCTGCCAGTAGAAAGGAGTCATGTTATAGTAAGCAACATTAATACATATAAGATCAGAATGAAAGGGCCAAATCGATATAGACATATTCACGAACGGAAACTTTTGAACCATGACAGCTAGGGACATCGAACTTAGTATTCAGGCTTAAGTTATTCATACACCGACAAGGGCTATGTTATATATGCACGCCCTGAATATTTTATATATTTTATAAATGGAAAAATCACTCTTGAATAATATTTTTCTTTCTGAAGACATCTTAAGCTAATTGTGTGCTAATAATCAATCCTCAACATAATCTTATATCAAAATAGGAAGACTGTACTTGTAATATATAGCCGTCATAGGAACGATTAAATTATTTCAAGGACGGCAGGACTGCTAATTTTTGCGGTCGAATTTAAAAAAATAATAATAATCATAATGACACTTTAGAATGCTGCGAATTGTTGTTGCTATTGATAATAGTGATTTAGTCTGCTATTTTGAAAACCTTTATAAATAATGATAATTGTGGTTGTGCCTTTCATTTTTATGATGCCGCGCTGTACTCGTTTATTGAAAGTACTTGAACTTTTGAGCTCGCATAGCATTTCAAGGTCCCCACCCAATTACAAAGCAAGTCGTCTGTATTGGGCAGTAACAACAAAAACTCGCTGTTCTTAGTAAGTTTTGATTTGAATAATAGAGCTTAGCTTAGCTACCGATTATAGCGTGCGTGTGTGTTTGTGTAACCACCAATCAATATAAAAAAACCTATTGACGGGATAAGAAAATTAGCAGCGGAACTAAGACTGTGGCTAAAAAAATGTCTAACACCAATTTGTCTAGAAAGACTAACAAGAATGTTGATATTATCTGTCTATCTAGTATTAAACTTTTTAAGACTTTGTCTTTATCGACTCGTTTCGTCATGCTAATCAATAAGACATATTTCCTATGGTCTCTGACACGCCTGCTTTGCACAAACTAATACTATATATCCGTTTACTCTTTGGGTACAGTGTTTATAATATTAGTCTATTTGTTGGTTCTTTCGATGCACCCATAGCTCCCGTAAGTTTTTCTTTTACTCAAATGTATATGTAATTATAGCCACAAAGGTTATAGTAATTTATACATAATAATAATAATATAGTAATGTATATATAATAATAATAATAATATTTATTCAGTCATATTTCTTTTTTGCAATAGTACTGTTTTTAAAATGTTTATAGACTTCTAGGTATTCTGTATTAGATATCGTTTTTTTTTAGAGAGAAAGAGAGAGAAGATAATATTACAGCGTCCACTTTCGTATAAGAATACAATTTTTACAATTCAAGATTATCATTGATATTGAAAATAATCAAAAATGCCGTAGACGAAATCTTATCTTAATCTCTTACAAGGTATATGTATGTATAGTTTTCTTTTATTGTCCAAGATTATACTGTTCATATGAAAACAAATAAATATTAGAAAACAATTGTGTTTTCCCGAATAAAATAGAGTGCCATTATTGCCATGTGGATTTTCCTCGAGGTGGTACTTCCCAAGCGCCTAGACCAGTAAACAAAATTACATATACATATATGTACATATACGAGTATTATGTTCAGAAGACACTGACGACAATGACTTATTGCAATTTATTAAATGAAACAAGAATGTAGACAGACCGAACTCCTAAATAGCCCGTAAATTAATAAATTTAATTTAAATATGTATAACAAATACATATGTAAATGTAATGCTTCAATAAAATTAATTTACTTGGGGCGTGAGTCAATGTGTGTTCTTTTGGTTCTATGCATCACTATGTATCTGTGTGCAGTACAGAGTTGGGCCACACCAACAACAACAAAGGCTTTAACTTTCTTGGCAATTGATCTATCATGATGAAACATCACATGATGACAAACTCGATGTAACTGTTAGTTAGTTATAGAAAATCACTAATAGCGGGAAAGTGGAGGGAGGGAGAAAAATTTTGAAAAATACTCTTGTACCGGTATATACTACATATAGTAAGTACATACATACAAGTATACTATACATATGCATGTAGATTTTTTTGCGGTCTAATATACTCTTTTACCTTATAAAGTATAATAAGAGCCTTACAATAACATTTCCAGCCGTTACGATACTGGAAAATAGTAATAATGCTTTAACTTGAACAAAAGAGATGTTTTTATGATTTTTTATGATTTTCATAAATAAAATGAAACTTTTTTATTTATTGCTCACATCAAAAAACGTAGATGGTAGTTGCCATTCGCAGTGAATACGTTGTAACACTCATTTAAGACTTTTTTGAAAGGCAATACTAAGGGGAGTATGTAAAATTTCTTTCAGTGTGAATAAGATCGCTGAACAATGACAACCTAATAAATTTTCGGGAAGAATATATTTGAATAAAAAATATATATTAATACCACCTTGAGCTACAAAATATGAAAATTGAAGCAGGAATATAATGCCTGTCGAGAGGAAAAACGGGCACGTCTATATCGAAATAATTGTGCGCTTTAGACTTAGGTTATAAACGAAATCTGAATATAAATGTTTGTGTATATCCATACCTTTCGATTGACCTATCGATTAGCCGTAATATCTGTGTAGTGTACTCAGACTGCATCGGCTGCCGACTATGGTGATCAAAGCAAATGCAAAAGCAAAGTTTTAAGCTTTTGCCATTGAGAAACGCTCAAATATGTGCATGAATGCAAGGTTGATTGCTTGGCTGACTGACGGACTGACGTAATGAACGAACGCGCGTCTTTGCCCTGCCTTGTTTGGTTGCTTGCTTTTTGCTGCCTTATCAGTTCTCGGTTATCAATACTAATTACAATGGTGTTATAAATTGACAAAAAAATCGGAATGATAAATTAATGTCCCTATAAATTCACACATTCATGCATATGCATACATGTATGTATACTGTATACATATGTACATACATATATATGAACAGGTATGTATATTTGTTTTTCTCACCCAAGAATTATTGTTGGCAGGGTTGTGTTTTTTAGCGCCGCAATGTTTTGAAGAATCTTGAAAATTTGTTTAGTAAGGGTCTTGGCACTTTAATGATTGCGCTACAGTAATATTTCTTTCTTTTGAAATTCTAAGTGAATTCAAGGGCGGCAGCACACACACACACACACACATACGCACATGTAAAATAAACAGGAACAAAGTAAATGAATTGTGATTTATTTGAATTGAACGATCACTTGCACTTGTTGTTTGAGCTTGCGGCTTACATGCGATCCAAAGCTTAAAAACAATCTGCACGCTCTATGCGCCTTCCAACCGACAACTAAACCGAAGTACAACACCAAGTCGCAGCGACTAAACTAAACAAGACAAAAAATACACACACAAAAAATATGTACATATGTACACAAGTATATAAGTATGTACATATGTATGTATCAAATTCATATTAAGCGCGCGACAATAACAACAGCAGCTATAATAATAAATACAACAATAACATCGGTAGCAATGGCTGACAAATAACTGGAAGAGAAATAAAACGGAAAGCACAAAAGAAAAAAGCGTGCCCGCACACACAAAAATATGTAAAAATATGTAGGCATATGTACATATGTATACATATATACATATATATATATACATCCCAAACACCCCACCCAAGTTAGCGTCCAAACACCCACCACCCCTCCACCACTGACCAGGCAAACATTTGACAGTCAGTCGCTCCGCTCGGTCTTCCTTTTACACACACACACACGCACACACTCATTTATATATGTATACATACACACACACACACACTAGCATACTTTGGAGCAGTGTTAGTGAAACCTACGTGGGGCCTCTGCCCATACGCTCGTAGATGAGCGTGCGCCGGCTTCTCCTATTGCTGTTTTTGTTGCTGTTTCTGTTGTTGTTGTGGCTGCTGTCGTAGTAAGTACGTATATAACGCATTATAGTCATCCATATAAGTAGGTACTATATATATGAGTCCAACCAACATTTGGGCAGACTGCCTGTGAGAATGTGCCTATCTCTGTGTGCGTGGATAACGTGTGCGTGGATAATGTGAGCGATGATGACAACAAAAATCACTGGATAAATCAGACAACAAATGTAAAGGCAAACAAACACGCACACTCACGCACAGCCTATATAAACTATATATATACTATATACATTTATATATATATATATTGTACATATATGTCTGTGTATAGGAAAAGTAGTAGTGCAATGTGGTATCAATATATTTGTTTGGGAGATATTTAAAAATCGCCGGATGGTCGGGATCTTTCAAACTTTTCTGTGTTTGCCAGCTCGAGGTCAAGAAATTCGTTTAAACGAGTGTGTGTGTGTTAAGTTTTTTTACCATACGTATACTTCAGATCGTTATTAATAGAAACAGAAATGGCACTTAAAATATTTAGCAGGCTGGTCACATTAAACAACAATTGCACGCGTTGGAGGCGTATTTAAGGATATTTTTTAAATGCTCGAATATTTTTTAAATTCCTCACATAGTTCCTCCAATTGCTCCCCCCAATCCCTTTCCATCCTTCCATAAACAATATTATGTTTTATTGTTGAAAGTTTAGCCACTAAGTAGAACATCTAAGATGCAATCATCCTATAAACGATCGATATTAAATAAAATTACAAGCTATTTAGCTGTATATAGCTATATCTGTCCGTCCGTCTGTCTGCACAAAACGCAAGGAATTTTTAAAGTGTTGGAGCTAGAATAAGTTCTCCTAGCTCCGAGATTGGACAAGTTAGCGTTGTTTTTGCCAGGGTTTTCAAGTGTCTTGTTTATGAATAAATAATAATACAAATAATTAATTATAGTATAGTATAGTATGGCTACACATTTTTGGTCTGAAATGTATAATAGCGTTTGCCATAAAGGTGTGATATAGCACACGTACGAAAATAATATAAAATCATTACTTTTGTCTGCATTTATTCGTGGTCGCGATGGCGATTACGGACAATGTCATGTAACTACTACGCATATTATACAATTATGCCATACATGGCGAGCTGATACGAACACAACGTAAAAAATATCTCTGATTACTTCAAGTAGCCAATTATTTGCATACACACTCGTGCGTATGTATGCACACAAACACACAAACACACACACACACACACATAGAGTCGTGCGATTGCCTGCGATGGAGGGGGGAAATGGAGACTACACCACACGAGTATGACGTTGTGGTCCAAAGGCTTAGCAGAGCTCATGCCGACGGACTCAATTGTGGTTGTTGCTGTTATTACAGAAAATCTGTTGACCAAGGAAGGCGTGGATGCAGTTTGGAGGATAAATATAGTATTTATTTAATCGTATTTGCACACACATACTGGATAAAGTAGGGTATAGAAAGTCCAATCATTCTGTTGCTTATATGTTGAGACAAATCTATTCGTCTGTCAGGACGAAAGTCTGTGTTCAAAAACGCAGTTTAGACTCTTCTAATAAAAGTGGGGAAGAGATGTACCATTCCAACCATACAGATGGCGCCACCAGAAAAAATCCTACTCCAAAAGTCCTTTTTAATTTGTTCTTGTAATTGTGTCTACTATCATTATTATTATTATTTTTTTTTTTTTTTGGCATGCCATAAATAAAAAATTATCATTACAAAATCTTTAAGATACTTATAACAAATTGAATTCCCTAATGATCTTAGCACCATATTCTCAGTGTATTTGTTCCATCTTGTCTGTAATTAAAAATAGTTTTTTAACATACTATACATAAATACATACTATGTATGTATTTTGGTTGTTTTGGTAGCCAAAGGTTACGATTTGCGACCCACAAGTGATGCAAAACTATTAAATATCCGACTACATCACTCTTAATATGCAATTTAGTTCCCATATCTTTAGAAATAAAAGAGTTTTTGCAACCCATTTTTTTTAAAATCATATCATTTCTATGACATCAAAGTACAAGTATGTACGAGTAGCACTGGTCTGATATCGTTGCCAATATTTTCCTATCCGTCAAAAAGAAGTCAGAAATAGTGATTGAATCACATTTTCACAAACAGACGTTCGGATAGAAATAGCGATTTGAAATAGTGATTTGATCATGCTGGTCCTATTATATGTACCTATAACAATTTGGTCTACCATTGCTCCTTCTGGCAAACGAATTGATTTATCAGTTAGGATAACCACCAAGGTAAGTAATGTGACGGACAAATTTTTTTACATTTTAACTTTAAAAAGTCCGAGAACCATATGAGCTGAAGAGTGAATATTCGGGACAGTAATTGTGATTCGCACGCACACAGCTCTAATTCAGACACTAACTCGGTGCTAATACCATTTTGTCATTATTTAGATATTTTTGATATGTGCAGATCAATTCTGCAGCTTAAAGTGCAAAATGTGAACATGAGTACACTTTGTAGCCATAGTGTAAAGTGTGTCTGCTTCTGCTGCTGCTGCCATGTTTCTATTAAAACGAACGAATTCGCTATTCAGAGCAAGTGGTTAACAATGTGTTGCTGTTGTATGTTTTATAGAAAATTCAATTAAACTTATCGTAATCATTTAACAATGGCGCGTTAATATCTCAGCTTTTTTGTTGCTGCGGCTGTTTGGTCAAGTAAATAAATAAATAATTAAATAAATACGTGTATATATGTACGTGTATGCATGGTATATAAGGAGTATATAAGGCAATGCGCTTTTGCATATTTACGGCATATTTGTATTGTTGTTGCTCAATTAGTCAATCAGTTGCGTTGACGTTGCGCTGACTAACTGCCGCTGTTGTTGTCATATATAAAAATTTATTGTTTAAAATTGTATACATACGTGCACACATACATACATACGAGTATGTGTGTGCAGAGCAACGACAACTGTACGTATACGCAATTGTTTGTTTGTTTGGTCGCTTGGCCGTTCGGCCGGTCATGTTGAAATGTGGGCGTCATTATGATGTCCACATTGAAAATTGAAATGTGATTTGAATTTAAACAATTCTTGTTTCATTTTTTGTCTCCCTCACTTTTCGCTGCCTCTCTAGCCCTCCTTCATTTTCTGCGTTTTCGTAATTTTTATGGGTCAATAAACAAATGAAAAAACAAATAATATTTAAAAAAAAAATCAATAAAAGAAATCTGATTTGTGTTATAATTATGCGTCGTTTTTGCTGGGTGGGTGTCGTTTTTTTTATGTTTTAAAAACGTTGGTAAGACTCTGATTGAATTTACAATATACAAGTAGTAGGGATTTATAACTGATAGATTGGCTCACACAATTAGTTTTAACATTTAAGTGAAAGACTAATATAGTGTTGAGGGCTTTCTCTATGATTGGGGAGATAAATGTTTTGCTTTTAAATAAGTAATTGGTTTGAGGATGCTTTCCTTTGTGGACGCAAGTAGAAAGGTTTTGGGATTTTTAAATTCCTTCTAAACTAATTTTCTAATTTAATTGTTATCATCAGGTAATTAAAATGTGTCTTAGCAAAGCCCTTCTATTTTAACTTAATTCTTTTTGGTGACTGTAAGGAATACATTTTTTAAGATAGTCAAGCGGCTAGTTTTTAAGTTTTTTTTATAAAAGTATTATATATCTCGTGGTTTTCTTCCGGTTTATATTTAGACTTCTATATCGTTGAGCCCGATATTCGCAGTCGTTTCAGCCCTGATGATACTTTGGTTATGAAAGGATCGGTGGTACAGGTATCAATATTTCGGCGTAATTTCTGACGCTATAAAAATTATCAATATGTTATACTTGATGGAAGGGCAAAAAGTTAAGGTCTTTATTAAAAAAACTAGTTTCAATTTAATAATAATTAACAAAGACTCTTGCAAGTTTTATTGTTCCAGCTATAATACTTCCCGAAATCCTTGCGTTTATATATACAAGTAGTATGATTCCATGCCCGATTACTGTAAGAAACCAGAAAGAGGAAGCTCGACATGGCGAATTTATTTAGCCTGGATTCAAATTAATATCATACGTATTAACTTCTTCAGGGTCGGAAAAAACCCAATTGGCCCTTACGAGAATATTCCTATATTGGGGCCAATTCTTGGAAAGGTCACTGAAAAGTCTAAGGGTATATTATATTTGGTTTGTAAGTTTGAAACACCTAGTAGGAATATTCGTAGGCAATGCTTTCTAATAATATTTAGATATGTAGTATGCTCATAGTAGGATATACACGTACTATATATATTCCATAGTAAGTAGTCAGAGCCCTTACCTTCTTTTACGGCTTATTTCAGACAAACGGACGGTCAGAGGGAGATGGCCGAATCGAGACCTCTGCTCATGTATATTAAGAATATACCCTTTTTATACCCTGTAGCCGTAGCGTAAACAGGGTATATTAGGTTTGTGCAAAGTATGTAAAATGCAGAAGGAAGCATCTCCGACCCCATAAAGTATACATATACATATATTCTGATTCAGCATGACGAGAGAACTCGATCTAGACATGTCCGTCCGTCTGTCCGTCTGGATGAACGCAAGGAACTCAGAAACTATAAAAGCTAGTTGGCATCCAGATTCTCCTAGGTTCGAGAAAGGACGAGTTTATTTTATTTTTTTACTTTTCCCCACCTTCCCCCGCTACAGAATTTCGTCAATAGCGTCCACATTTTAAATGCTACCTAAACCAAACTTTGCACACATAATTTATATATAATTATCTACTGTTGTTTATTATATTCAATTTTATTCAATTCTGTCAATTCTAAGAAAAGTTATTAGCGAAACAAATTCTCGCCAGTACAACCCCCCCAAACTTAAGCAAAAAGTTCGCTCTTCTTCCTCTTTTTGCTGCTGCTTTGGGCGCATATAACTCAGTGACGGAAGTTTACCTGGGTACAGGGTATTACACTGTCGGGCTTGCTCGACTGTAGCGTTCTCTCTTGTTTACCTTCGGGTACACCCTGTACCTGTAGGCGCAGATGCTGGTTTAAAATAATTTAAGAGAACATATTTGAAGTTTATTTTAGGACGAAAAGAGAGCGCAAGAGCGGCCGTTTTACAGACGTCGCCTCGCTCCCTTCGCCATCTTAGGCTTAGATTAGTATGTAAGCCGAAACTGAAAATTAGTTGTTATCCGGAGATAAATGTAAATATAAGTATAAGTAAGTGTCCCGCTTCTTTCGTTTTGTTTATTAATTTATATAAATATAAATTTTCACAGGGTATAATGAAAGGAATAAAACGTTTAGGAAAAGTAAAGACAAACTTGTTCGAGTTGTAACCACAATTGTGCATATAAAGTCGACCAACAATCGGACGCATTTACGTGGCGAAAACGTTTCGAGCCGCTCCAAGCTCTTGGCTATTTGTACAGCTGCAGCAGCCACAGGGGAGCGAGCAGCGGATACTTTTGATTTACAAGTGAATGGTGCGCGGCGAGTGAGTGCCCATCAAATTGATGATGTTATTAAAAATGTTTTTGGCATTTTGAATTTCGCTCGTAAGTCCCACGAGAGAGCTGGTTTGTTTGTTTTATATCGGAATTGCTAACAAATAAATAAATAAAAGAAGAAAAATTACTACCCACTACCCATAGTAAAAATCAACTAAAAAAATGAATATGACGTGGTAGGAAACTAAGCGCAAAAAAAAAAAAAAAAATGCTACAAATCGCAAAATTCTCTGGTTTCACGATTTTGATGTTCTACCATTCGGTGGCCACGAACTGTGCAGAAATGCGAGTGCATATGCATATATGGTAGATATTTTGGTAAGTTTTCGAGATGAGAGAAATTCGAAATTTGCGAAATGCATTCGTATCAATGAAGTAAGGATGCGACAAAAAGCAGTTCGTAAATATGGAAGACAAGCCCAAGATCTGGAGAACTAGAGTGTTAGCATTATTAAATATAAAGCAAATGAATATGGTGCATCAATAAATGGAAGACATTAAAGGCAATATAAAACATTCAAACGAAAACGTGACATTTCCATTATTAGCATTGAATGGGCGGTGGAGGCGATAAGAAAATATTTTTTTTTAAGAAAGGTAAATATTCTATTTATTTCATAACTACACGAAGCTCACGAATCAGAACGGCTTCAGTTAAAATTATTTATATCGATTTTGTGTCGCAAGAAATAAGTTAATCTAGTATTTAGATAGGAAAATGTATGAATATATTTTATAATTTAATTTTGATGCTCACAATGGTTTTAATTTCTCTTTTATAAAACAAGAATGAAATGATAGAGTCGATTTACATGTTTGTACTGCCGAGAATTTTTTTCGTTAATAACTTTTCTTAGAATTGACAGAATTGAATAAAATTGAATAAAATAAACAACAGTAGATAATTATATGTATATTATGTGTGCAAAGTTTGGTTTAGGTAGCATTTGAAATGTGGACGCTATTGACGAAATTCTGTAGCGGGGAAAGGGGGGAAAATTAAAAAAAAAATAAACTCGTCTTTCTCGAACCTAGGAGAATCTGGATGCCAACTTTGGTTATTCAAGCTTTTATAGTTTCTGAGATCCTTGCGTTCATCCAGACGGACAGACGGACGGACGGACATGTCTAGACCGATTTCTCTCGTCATGCTGATTCAGAATATATATACTTTATGGGGTCGGAGATGCGTCCTTCTGCATGTTACATACTTTGCACAAACCTAATATACCCTTTTTACCCAACGGGTACAGGGTATAAAAAAACACACACACAAAGTTATGCCTTCTCGCACATGGGAGGATGCCAAGTTTGGAAATCCTAGATATTATGGTCAAAATCTTCATTGAAATTAATTGAAATGCAATTAAATATGCCCAAATCAACAATTCATTGCATTTTCAATGAATAATTGGGTCTGGGTTGTGCTGTTTTCCATACAAGTTGACTGATAACCAAAAACTGGGCTCATAGGTGGCTGCTTTTTTGATTGATCGCCTGATTTGGCATGGTGCGACTATTATTATTTTAAAAATATATATATATTTGCCGTCAAAAGTCTTTTATTGACGACCATCTCGGCCAACGAGCGAAAACACTCGTTTGACATGCTTTTAGACCGTGAAGACCGAAGGGGACTATTTTGAATAAAATCAATTGATTTTACTTTAGACTTTAAACACTTTGTATGATGATTAATATTTCTACTTACTCGCATTTGCATTGGCTTCAAATGCACGGCAAATATCTTTGATGACACATACATGTGTATTTGAAAAATAAAATAACAACGCCTCGATCAAATTAGCAGCTTTTATTAGTGACGCTGTTGTTGTTGTTGTGTTATGTTCTACATTTAAATTATATGCTGCCGCATTCGCATCCATGGCTCATCATATTAATTAATGGTAACGAAATGTCTGACGTCTGTGCCAACAAAAAACGAGAATGGAAAGCTAGAGTTGGACAGGGCCAACTATTATATACCCTGAACCCAAGCTTAAAAAAATAACATAAGGGCACAAAAATAATTTGAGTAACGAATTCCCAGAATAACGGGATTTGCGGAAAACAGTAATAAATTAAACTCGTCCTTTCTCGGTCTAAAAAGAATCTGGATATCAAGTTTGGTCATTCGATTGAGATTGTCAGCCTGCTCAAGAATATATATGCTCTGTATGATCTGCCACCCCTCCTTCTTTGTGTTACACACAGTCGCAGCAAACTAATATACCCTTTGGATGCAGGGTATAATAAAAGATTCCGCAGTGGACATTGTTTGGCAAAATGTTTCGCATAGTGCAGTCCAACTAACTGACTGGCAGACAGACAGACATACGGCCGTAGACAGGCAGACAGACAGACTCGCAGACCCACATAAAAAGAGGGGAACCGTAAATGTTTGTATGCACGTATGTAAGTATGTCGCATCGCTGGAAAAATCGCACAGAGTTCATTTACAATTGTTTTTAATTATTACTGCCTTTGTTCGTTGTTTTTGTTACTGAAGCTGAAGCTAATGCTTGTGTCATTGTTGTGGTTAGTTAATGTCATTAAGTGTACTTAATTTTGCCAACAAACGATGACAACAAGAACAACAATGCATGCTTAAATGAACATTCAAAAGTCTGATGGAAGCATTTCCAGCACATTATCTATGACACAATTTTGTGACATTGGGCTTTTTATACCCTGTATGCAAAAATAGGTATTCTTGATTAGTGTGATGGGCATGTACTCGTACATGGTTTGTAATACTCTTTGTCTGCGTCTGGATAAAGCATAGCCATTTACTTTTTTCGAACTCGGTTGTTAGAACGGTTTAGGAAAGAAGTGAGATCCGTTGTATCAATAGGTTCGTGTAACGAGGCTGCAAAAACCAAGGAATCTCATAAGCTGACTCGCCGATTGTGTGTCTAGCGTCAGACAAAATAATATGTCTTTGAAAGACCCGCCTTAGTAAAAATTTCATAGATTTTTTTGCGCTTGTAGACAATTGGTGTTCACACGGTTGGCAGCAAACTCTTTTTCACGTGGAACCGCAGTAACGGTTAAATTGTATGAGTTATCAAATATCTATATATTTAGAAGTCGATATTTTGACAAAAATTTAAGTTTATCTTATCCGGCGAGTCAGACAGAGATTTGAAATATATTGAATATATTTCCAGATCTACTTCCCAGGATAACAAATGAGATTTTCAAAAAGTCATTCAAATTTCTACAACTCCCATTATAGTCGAATTATTTCAATTCTGTGTGTTCCAACGTGCTGGCGGCTTCGCCACTACATGGACTGCCGTCGTCCATGGTGAAAATGCATATGGGCATACATAAGCCGTATGTATATGCATAAATGAATGCAAATTGGCAAACAAAATAAAATTAAAATACACACAGATATAAAGATGCATAGACAGACGGTGAGACTGGCTGGCAGACAAGTCAGCTCCATGTCATAAATCAAATGCACAGTGGTCTGCAGGTTCTTTGAATCGCATACCGAAAAGGCTATCGGCCTGCTAGACAAACTCGTACACTTACACGTCCATATTCTTATATGCAAACGGATGCCAAAATGGAATATCTTTTGCACCTAATATACTCGTATACTATAAAACACCAACGTTTAAATTTCTTGTTTATTTACATTTAAACACATGGGCACAAATGGATGTGGTGACGAGTTTTTGACATTTCTTTTGACGAGCAAGAAAAATGAAATACTTATCTTGGATTACGTCCACAGGTTCGTTGAAAATGCAAATGCAAGCAGAGCGTAAATTAATGAATCAAAAGAAGTCTATTGGAGTCAGTAATATAAGCCTAAATAAACTGATTGTCCTTTCAACGTCCTATTATTCCTATACATTATATTCTAAAATACCAATTTAGATGTCTAGTTTGGCTTTTGGTCCACAATTCTAAATCAATGTGTACAAGGGTTTCTATGGAAGTTATGTTTATTTTGCAAATTATAGACTTTACAATACCCTACACCACCCGGTGTACTTTCCAAATTCGTCCGCTCACACAGCCGGACATGACTATATCGACTTGTCTCCTCATACTAATCAAGAATATTACATACATACTTTGTGGGGTCGGCCACGCCTTCTTCTTGTATTACATACATTCGCATTACCGAAGTATGCCCTTTTTCCGTTGGACTTATACTTATGTATATGTACGGTACGGAATTGAATCAAAAGGACAACAACAACAGAGCAGGGGCAGATAACATTTTTGGCTATAGTTGGCTTATACCTTCCGAGATCCTTGCATGCACTTATAAACAGACCTATAAGTGGTAGGCGAGCATCAAACGGAAAAAAAACAATATGTTTTTTAAACAATTGAGTTAATTTTGATATTTATAATGATTAGACGTTTTAAAGCTATCAAGCTGAAGGAGATAATACTATGTCAGATCAAACTTTATAAAACCAATAAAAAATCAGGTGATGTGGTGATTAAATTAGAATAACTTCTTCGAATTGTGTAATGGTTAAATCACATGGAACAAGCTAGGACCACTATATTAAAGCCCCGATCAGCTTTAAACAGAGTTCTTATATGAAACATATTTTATTTTATTGTATACGCGTATATCGAACAATTTATATGTATGTAAACATTAATGGCAGACATCCCAATCCTGGTAAGCAGGACGATATGCGTCGAATTAAATTCGAGATATGTTATACGTTTGGTGAAAAGTGGAATAGCTTATAAGAAATATACTGGATTTTAAAAATATAAATACGATGGGGAAAAGCTAAAAAATGTGTTCCAGATGGGCCTACCGAATATAATGTTTTCAATACAGTGTTCAATGTGCTGGAAGCAAAATAATGAGCTAACAAAGTAAGCCTTAAGGATATATTCAAAAAGTTTAGTATCAACTTGCACTACAAACAATTTCAGAATACAAAACACAACATATACACACACGTTGGAGCACATTTCTCAAAATTCGACCGTTAAATATTTAGAAATATTTCTAGATCTGCAACGTCTTCCGCTACGGATTTGTAACAAAAATTCAACAGGTAAGCCAGATTAGCTGAAACGTTTTGAAACTCATCTTAAGTCGTGCTTGCATTTGTTGTTGTTTCAGAAGATCTCATTAGAAGCAGAATTGCTAAAATGGGCAAGCGTTTGCGCATGATACGTATTATTCTCTGTGTGATCTATAACGATCGATTTTGCTGGAGCTTTATCAAGAGCTATGCATTCTTCTTTGTTGCCATGCGTTTGGCGAAATCATTCCGGGGATTTGAGCTGATGCCGGCCTCTGTTACTGCCATCTAGCCGAGAACCCATCAAAGAAATCGAAAATTGCAACAATACAAATAAATACTACAAATAAAATAAAATAGAGAATAAAGTGGGCAAGCGATAAACTCCATGTTTGTGAATTTTCTTCCCACTGTGCCACTGCGGCGGTTCATTGAATGACGCGGGCCTCTGCCAGCATAGGCTGGTTGCCTTTTCTAATTGCACTAAAAGTTGTCATTTAATTCGAAAGAGAAAATACAGCAGGTCGGCACAGCTCTGGAGGTACAGCTACAGAGAGATAGCAGCAGACGCAAAACTGCCGCCATTGATAAGATAACGTCTTCGTCGTGTTGCCTGCCGTGGGTCGGACTGACGTCAATTGGGCGGCCAGACAGACGGTAGGCCATTGATTGATGGCTGATACAATGCTGTTGTACAGAGAAAATTCGCATAACGAACACACATTTGTTGTGGGCAGATTTCCAGAAACCTGTTATTGTTGAGCGAAGCCTTTACCTTGGAAAAACGCATTAAGACAATTTCTCATGAGTGACGGAGATTTGAAGAATAGCGTAACTCTTTATTCAGTTCTGCTTCCAATTAATACCGAAAACAGCGACCTAACACTACTTAGCTGTGAAAGCAAACAAAACTGATGAGTTTTTACAATTTGAAACAAAACAGGGCTTTATCCTGAAGGAATATAATATAATAAGATGTTTTTTTTTTCTATTTTAGAGAAGATATTTGTGTTGGCAGCATAAAATATTTATGATTATCAATTTTTTAAAATTTATTTTATTTTTTTAATAACTAGATTTTTTGAATACACGAATCCTCCCTTTTCTGTCAATCGTACATTCATTTCGAATTTCGTTGAATGGGTTCAGAGGCACGGTTATGGGTAAGAAAAGGTACGGCTGAATAGGCCAAGCGCCCTGAATAGTTAAATTAGAAGTATTGCTTTAAATATGCATCCATACACGTACATCGATTTTCACGATTTCTTTTTAAGTACATATTTCTATCAAACCTCTCCAAGAAAGAAAGGACTTAAAAATATTGCAAAAATTAAAAATTAAATTAAACATTTTTATGAAAAATCGATGTTTAATTTTTCGATTCATCTATGTTCACTATAGCGAAGTATATCACAGCAATTTTCGTCTCCGATATATAACATCATTGTCATTCATTTCAGACTTACATCACTAATTAAAAGACCTTTTCAGCGGTGAGATTTTGTCTAAATAGTCTCAAGTTTATATTTATTGTATCTATGGCAATCGATTAACCTCAATCGTTTCTGAACTTTTCTTTTATTTTGGAAAGACATTGCGATCAACCATTTCAGAGCATTATATCATATAGCTGTCATGGAAACGATATGATTTACAATCTCAAAAAAACTGTATAGAACTTGTTTATTTAGAGAGATATTGGAAGCAAATAGCATCTTGAGAATGTTGTCATTTGTTATCATCCCCCGTGGGTCGCAAAAGGTGACCGAATTCTAAATGAGTAATATTATAATTAAAAGTTGGATAGTACAGTCGCAGTGTGGTCTATAGTTTGCAGACCACGACAATGGTGCAATCAAGTTTTTTTTAAATATATGTGCTAGTTGTGTGAGTTATATTATCAAACCAATCAAGGCTTTGACAATATCGTATTTTACATAAAGGCACAAGAAAAAGAATCTTTGGAAATACGGAAAATATTATAAATGAATTGTTTGTTATTTTATAAAGACGGTCTTTTTTGAAAATTAAAAATTGCATATATGTATATTTCTTTAGAGATGAGGAACCAATCACCTATTTTTGCATATGATCAATGTCTTTTTTTACACGGTTGTTTCTGGAACCAATCTATCGTGTAAAAACAGAATTAGGTGAAGTTATTTTTTTAGCAAAAGAAATAATAAATTCACTATCCGTCACATTACATTTTCACTGTACTTGCTGATGGATTGGTACTTACCGCATAAAGCCTGCGTCCACGCTGCGCTGCATGGCGAGTAGATTGCCATGTTGTTGTTGCTGATAGAGCATCAATTGTTGCTGATGCTGATGTTGGCGCAGCCTGTGCTCCATGTCGCCAAAGTCAATGCTGCTGCTGCCGCCACTGAGCGCAGGATGGCGTTGCATGTTGCCACTACCGCTGGCGCTGACATTGCTGGTGATGCTGCCGGAGCGGCTACCGCCGTGCAATGGCGGCGCATGCGTCGCTTGCGATAGCGATGATGACAAACTGGCGCTGGTCGCAACAGCGGGATATGAGATCAACTGTTGCTGTGGAAATGATTTGATTGTGGAGGCGCCATTGGAAATTGCGGGCGATGGGGCCTGTGGACAGACAGTGGCCGCTGCTACCACCGTGGACGCTGCTGCTACCGCTGCTGCCGCTGTGGTCGTCATCATGGGCAGACGATTCGACTCAGGTGTATGCGCTATGCTGGTGTAGTGCTGCAAAGGATTAATGACAATAATAATTATTCGCACGCACGCTAAGCAGTAATATCATTATTTATTTAAAAGAATAAATAAAAAGGCAACAGGAAACCTAACAATAATATTGGTTAGGGATGCAGTAATTTTCATTTCGATATTGCCATCGTTCTTTTGATTTAAAATATTTAAATATTTATTTTTATTTAAAATAAGTTGTATTAATGCTATTGAATATTACAAAATGAAAACGATCTCCACTTTCGATATGCGTCACAAAAGTTCGCAATAGAAACAGATTTTGAGCATAGGCTATTAACACTATTAACATATGTAGCTGTCACTTAGTAGAGGAATTCTTGTGCACAGAAGAATCTTTGGACACTTTAACGTAAACAACAATCTCTCTCGCAATTCGCAATTAAATCACTGTTTGGACTTACCATCTGCAGCACATCGCACTCCTTGGGCACCACGTGCAGCGTGAGCACGGTTGGCGTCTGCTTGATCATCGACACAATGGTGCTGTAGGCAATGCCAGCTATTGGCGTGTTATTCACCATCAGCACCCGGTCGCCCGTTTGCAAATTGGCGTAGTGCGCTGGTCCGTTCGCTTGCACCTCTTTGATGAAAATGGTCTCCATCGCTTTCACTTGGTATTGCGGTAGCGAAGTTGGTGACGTAGCCTCCCCTCCGCCGCCGCCGCTGCTGCTGCTTGCGCTGTTGCTGCCGCTGCCGATGACTCGGGCTTCCTACACAGCAAAACAAAAAACGTGTTCATGAATCGTGTAGCAACAACAATAACTACACACCAGTAATAGCAAAGAGCTGAATGCTATTTCTGTAAAAATTGTGAGTGAGAGTGCAAGTCACTTAGCCAAGTAGAGGGAGAGAGCGAAAGAGCGTCAGCAGTTTAAGTGAAGTGAGCAAACGCAAATTAGTGGGGACCAAAAAAAAAATTACTTTAAAAACCTTTTTTTGAAGTTATCCGAAGTCAGAATACTCTGACTAGGACTTCGATAACTACAAGTACTACTATTCTTAAAATGCACATTTCACATAAAAATACATACTTTAGGAATGTCCTTATTTGCATAACAGTAGGAACACCCAGTAATCACTGACAGCTAATAATTAAGCATCGAATAGCTAAGTATAGGGACTAATAATCAGCAGTGATCAAAAATCGATAGTTGCCGATAGCAGATAAGATTGAATTAATTGATATCGAGTATAACTCAAATTATAAAACATTATCAATTGTATTTTACTTTAATTCGCTCAACAATATAGACACAAATGAAACATTTTTGTTTTTGGTTAGTTTGTAACGCCCAAGTGGTTTACCACACGTTATTTAGTAAGTAGGTGGCAATACGAATCCCATTGGCGATGTCCGTCTGCCTGCACACAACGTGAAAAAAGGTGAAGGTTTTGCTCACTCACATCTTCTTCGATTACAATGCGCGGTACATCATGAGTTATTGCCAATAGATCGGTGAATAAGGAATACTACAAGGAAATTATGGAACGTTTGCGTGGCCTGTTCTAAAGAAAATGTGAATTTTGAATTCCTTTGAAAAGCATTTATCTTTCAAGATGAATCTCTTGTCCCCTTCAAAGCAATCCTCCTCAGATGTAATGCATTTATGCCATGCCACTTAGGGCTCCCTGCGACTTTTTCCTTTTCCCAAAACTGAAGACATCAATGAAAGGAAAGCGTTTTGCCACAATTGATGATACAAGTAATGTCATAATGTCGAAGAACGCGCAAAAAGCGCATTTCAGAAGTGCTTCGATGATTGAAAGAAGCGGTGGCAAGAGTGCATCATATCTGAGGGGGATTACTTTGAAGGGGACAAAATGGATATTGATGAATAAATAAATACTTTTCAAAATAAATCAAAATTCACCTTTTCTTTTGAACAGGACTTGTATGTATGCGCTTTACAAACATGCTAAGAAAATAATTCGGCTATACTCTTCATAATACTTTAGACAAAAAGAAAGCAAGCACCAATTTAAATAAGCCCGGCAAGCCGCTGCCGCTGCCGATGCCTGATTCGAGTTTGGCGCAGGCGGCGCGCGTGCGCAGTGGTTCACGTAACGGCAATGAGAACCGCGCAATGGCAACAGCAATAGCTATGTGGCAATGGGGCAAAAGCGAGCACTGGCGGCAGCCAGCGAAGCATTGAGGCAATGGCATTAAGAGCAAAAGTGGCAAAGCACAGGCGATGACTAATTATATGAATATATATAGCACATACATACATACTCGTACGTACGTACGTACATACATACATACACAGGTGTTAATGTTCCTCACAATGACGATGCCGATGACGATGATGGTAAAATGGAACGGAACAACATTAAAATTTACTGTTATTCTCTCACTCTCTCTCTCTCTCTCTCGCATGTGGCGCTCTTGTTCACTTACCTGTGGCCAGCTGGCGACATCATCTTCCGGTGGATAGGCTATAAAATGGCGCAGCGTAAAGCCGAAACCCTGATTCGGTCGCCTTCGTATGACAACCAACTTTGGCTGTATGGATGATGCAGCGATCGCTGCATTGTTTGCGGCCGCTGCTGCTGCTGCTGCTGTTGCTGCTGTTGTTGTCGTTGTTGTTGCTGCCGATGCCGATGCTGTTGCTGCTGCATTCGAGTTTTGTAACATTTTGCTAATATTTAGTTGTTGTTGTAAATAATGTTGGTGGCGTTTCTGTTTTTGTTACTATTGATATTGTTTTTATGGTCGTCCGGTCTGTCTGCTTAAATCGGTGGTTTTTTCTTTCTTCTTTTGTTGCTTTTGTTGTTGTTATTTTTATGTTGCTATTAGTGGTTGGTGGATTTGTTTAGGTGGTGAACCTGCTGTTGTTGCTGTTGCTGGCGGTATTGTTGCACCCTCATTTGATTAGCTCGTGCGTGGTGTAGCAGTTGAATCTGCATGCGAAACTCTCTTCAACAGAAAGTTAACGGATCTCTCTCCAATGCGTAATATTTGACTTTGCTTTCAGTTTCATTTAGCACCCGTTGTTTTTGTTGTTGTTGTTGCTGCTACTGTTGCTGTTGCTGTCGCACACCACTAACAATTCAATTGGCCAACGTAGGCACAACAGCTGCTTCTCTTTGGCTTGTTCTCAGTTTCTTCAAATTTCCTAGGTGCATTGCAAAAGATTTCGTAGCCATGACTTTGTTGTTGCAGTTGTTGCTGTTACTGGTTTCATTGTTGCTATTGTTGTTGCATCTGTCGCTGCTAATGTTGTCCCTGTGCGCTGCATTGCGGTACGTTGTCTTCGCATCTTTGCACTGAATTCTAGTTGCATAGTTGAAGCGTTGCTATCACATCTGTTGCTATTGACTGTTTTTTGTGCATTGTTTTTGCTGCTGCAGGCCTGCAATAGATAACAAAAATGTAGGAGTATTAGTTACACCAATTGCTTGCAATTATTTATGAGTAATTCTACTTATGTACATATATATGTATGTAACAAGTTCGAGCCGATTGCCATCGAACGAAATGTGCTAAGAATATTAGAATTTCGATTAAGTATTACAACAAAGTAGTCGCTTTAAATAAAGACCGATTCATATCAACATGGACTGCAGTCGATATGGCGACGAATGCACCGACAAACGTTGCCATTGTCAGCCAATTTTAAGCATATATTAATATTGAATCACACTTTCAAAATAATTATTCAAATGTAAAATAAGTTTATCGTGTCACGATGATGAACTACTGCATTTAATTATGAGTATGATTGAAAATGTTGTAAGCTGCAGCATTTTCAATATTGAAAAAAATTAAATATAATTATAATATAATTGTTAATAATAATTGTTGTCGCAAATTGTTGTTCTGTAAAACTGAAAGTTTACAATTTTTAAGACAGAGAACTTTTCAACGTATTGGCAGTTTCTGTTAGGTTACCGAAATTTTAACGACTATATTTTGTCTTAGATTCCTTCTATAAAGACAATCGCATAAGAAAATATTTATTTTAACAATTCCATCAAAGCAAATCTCAAGAAGAGAAAAGTGCGACCTTCACAGATGACAACAAAATTCATTTTTTTTAGCCCGCATTTACACGGAAGGTTATTTTCCAATTGCAACTGTCAAAGATATTAATTATTACAAAAGCATTTACATTGGTAGAACTCCATCTGGATTTTGATGTGAAGCTGCTTTAAAGTATAGTTTCCAAGTACTACTTTATAAATATGCAGAAAATATAATGATATATTATGTATAGTTAAGTCATAAAAGAAGGGAAACGACTATTTCGCGACTATTTTGTATTGCTATCCTCTCAGACCTAAAAAAGTAAACATGTTGAAAACTAAGACAAACGTGCTTTGCAGGTGTTGAAAATAAGAAAGTATTAGTACAAGTATGTATTATTAGTATATTAGGCATCCGAATTTTCTGAACTTTAGAACTCAGCTACCTTTCAGATCCAAAAATGTATGCATATTTGTAGAAAAATGTGAAATCTGTCGCCATACTTGAGTTTTAATTTTGACCCAAAAATAATACTCAAAAAATAATCATTAATTTAGGAGTTTTATTAATTTTTTTTGCTTAAAAAAATGATTATTGGTCAATTTGTAAAGTAAATCCAAAAATAATCATTGTTGCCATTTTTATAAAACACTTTAATGATTACAGTCTCTGTTTTAAAGCAATTTAAGAACGCATTTATGTTTAAAAGCTATAACATTTTGATATAATGTAAATGATTTAATTTAATACTATATAATTCAATTTATTTAAAATGTATTCTGATTGTTTGATAATTATTTAAACACTTTCGCGGTCAGGTAAGTTGGCTTCAGCTATTTAATAATGAGTTCATTGTAAATTGGCTTAAATTACATTTTTATTCTAGATCTCTCCCCTCTGTATAAGGTTTCCCCACCATTTGCAGAATGCCTTGTACATGGACCGAAAACGAGTTAATGCCGCTTTGTGTACTACGCATTTCTACAATTCCGAACTTTTGGATCATCTCCCATACTAACGGCATTATAAGCATTTGAACTTTTCTATTCTTTCTGTTCATTACCGAGCACATATTTAGGTCTCCGCTTTAATGTTGGGTCATAAACGACGAGCGGGCATTATATCATCATCACGACGACACGCTAGGCCACATATGTATGTACAAGTATGTACCTATACCCATATGTACTCGCACTATGTGCTCTGGGCAGAGCATGCGAGACCTATAAATATGTACAGTTAAGTGGTTTGGATTTTACTATCTAAACCGAAAAGCTTAAAAACAAAAACCTTTTACCAGCTTTAATTACAATGCACGCCATAAAAAGTGTACAGTAAAAAGTCAAAAATAGCGGCAACTACACACATACATGTATGTTCAAGTATATGTTGGTGTCTGTGTGTATGAGCACTCAGACATACATACATATCTACACATATATGTTGCCATTGTACATTGACCGTCAAAATGCCGGTCAGCTGGCAATTGCCACTTGCCAACGGCCCTCATTTAACGAGTGAGTGTGTGTTGGCCAACTCTCGACTTTAGCCAACTCACGGACACGGACTCTCCATCCATAGGTACAAGTCCGTCCACCCACCTCCACTTTGTCGATTGGCTTACATTTAGCAATTAAGCTGAGCATCGTTTGGGCTCCTACTGAATGTATTTGTTTTAACTCTTTGTTTAGAAGCGTTTAATACTTGTACATGTGTATAATTATGTTTGCATGCTGAACTTTGCGCCATTTCGCGTTTATGACGGGGTCGGTTACTGACCCGGCGTTCTATAATCGCAATGGACCCCCAAAACAATACAACAATTAACATCTAAAAGGTAGGAGGCGTTGCAGACAAGCCACAGTAATATACATACACATATAAGATTTTGATCGTCCATAGAAGAGCTATTCTAGCTCAAAGTATGCATTCGAAAAAGCCGAAGGCACATTCTTAAATGTCCCGCATAAATAATTATAAAAATCAATTCGCTCAAGGGATGCTTTTGACTAAATTACCCCAATATCCAGCTTTCGAAAAGTGAATTCTGCGGCTCTGGAAAGAGCAGCAAGCCTAATACTGTCGGTTGAAGATATAGGCCGCATATTTTAATCCCAGTCGAGTTCCAGGAGAGTATAAATTTATCTTGACACCAGATCTATCGCCTCACTTTCTTTCTGCGACACTAGCCGTGACTAACCTTCTATTGGAAATCCACAAGGAATATTTTATTTATTTTTTTGGATTTAGCTTTTTTTAGATTAATTTTTTTTTTTTGCAATTTAGCTGTTTTTGCTCAAAAAAGCACTGATAGAACTGATCTGCATGGAGAAGTTTTGTGCTTATTGTCAAAAAAAAAAAAAATCCAAATTTGTCCAAATATGTATTTGTTGTATTTAAAAGATATCACATAATTTGATTCAAACATCACAAGGAATGTCTCTCTCTATTCTTGATCAGTATAACAAGATAAGTCTATATAGCCATATTCATCTGTATAAACGCTAAAATCTCACAAATTTAAGAGCTAGAAAAACAAAACTTGGATGTATTCACATTTCCCTAGCTTTATTTTTCTAAAGCAAGTTCTACAGGAAGTTATACCGGAGTCATATCAATAATCGAATCGCCTAAAATCGAAAACCCTGATAGCTTACTTGAGCTATGTTTTTCCCTTTTGTTTAATGAGGCATAATTAAACATGAATAACAAATAACAAAAGAAACCAGTTATTAACGCGCAATTACGAATAAAGACAGACAGCGAAAACAAAAATGAAACAGTGCCTAGCTATATAATTGCTTATTGTCACAGGTTTAATTTAATTTAGAAGGGAATAAAACAAACAAGTACGAAAGTAAGCTTAGTTGTGTCATGATTGAAGAAAATAAATTTTTGCCTATCGCATTTACATACTTGTACATATGTACAAGTACATATACGTACTTATATACTCCTAGGTATGTGCAAGTCATCAGACGGCTTAGGTTGGATACAGATGCCTTCAAATAAGTAGTATAGAGGTACATATATACCAGAGGATCAGAGATAAGCCGCTCGTATCAACAAACAATGCAACGTTGTAATGCTGTGATGCGAAGGAAAACTAAAACTGAAAACTATACATCCGTACATGTACGCATAACATGTATGTGTGTATACTTGTATATGTGTGTACCTATACATATATATGTAAGTATGTATGTATGTACTACTTATATGTAAATATAGATGACTGCTGTGTCACACTTCCATGTATTTATCGTATTGCATTGTTCGATCAACGTCAGAATCAGCTTGGCTATATTTTGCTATTGCATACTCTACACATACGAGTATGTACGAGTTCGAGTACGGATATATGCATGATTTATAGTACTTTTAGGTTGTTTGTACTTTTTTTATTGACTGACATTCTGCGAATTCGATAAACAAAGAGTAGAAGCGACAGCTCAAAAATAAAAATAATTCTGCTTTTGTTTATACACATTTCTTTTGTTTAAATTCGGTTGAGAGAAATATAAATTTAAAAAAGAAAAAAAAATAGTATATAAGTATATTATAATTGCACGTAATTGGATGCCATCTTTATCGATTCCAGGTTGACGTTGCGTCTGCTTTTGTTATTGAAATCGTATATTTTCATGTGTCTGGTCGAGCAGCGAGTCCCTATCACCAAATGCAATACCAACTGGCATTGTAAATTAATGCCGTGTGCATTGGCGATGTAGGGTTTAATATTAAATGGCTGGATCCAATCCATAGTCCAGTTCAGTCCAAAGAAAAACTACTTATAAATAGAAAATTAACGTGGGCGTACGAACTTAGAAGATGGGAGACCTCAGAAACGCCCAAAAACTGTAACCATTGCCGAAAACTTCGCCAAAATTCACCAAATGGTCCATATTGAACAACTTAGAGCTTAGGATCTGGAAAGTAAGGAGGTTGCTGAAGCGCAATTTATAGATTATTACCATGGCAACTGCTGATATATGGAATAATCGACGACGACAACTCCAAGAAACTGGTGCCATCACTTTTCCAGCAGTTTGGCTTCTTTTGAAGACGATTCTATTGATCTATTGATTGGGATTTTGTTCCTGAAGTATAATGGTATAATTAAGGAGCAGGACAGCGAATACTTTTTAGGAGGATTGGAGAGGTGGGAGCAACACTGGGGGAAGTGTGTTGGCTTAATAAGAGACTATGTTAAAAAATACTTTAAAACATTTGTTTAAACTGTTGTATCATTGTCAGGCTAGAAAGATAGGTGTACATATAGATCCTTATATACAATTCCCAAAAATATATCACTCTTAAGCTTTTCGGCGCATATTTGTGAAATTTGATATCTATGTACTATGCGATATAAGGGATAACTCCTAGATATAATTTTATAATCCAATCTGACTGCTATATTTATTGTAAATAAATGCTTTCGATACAGCATTGATATTCAAAATGTTGTGATTTGCAATCTATTTGAGTTTCTCAACTCGTCTAGAGGTTCTTTATATAGTTCATTATTCGACTTGTTGGATTCTAAAACTTACTGGGGTACAGAAATGCTTTCTTCATTGCCAAAAAGCTATAACAAAAAATTTGATAAGTACTTACATTCTGGAGTTACTTTCTAACGGATGAGTCGTGTTCGCTAAGTGTCTGAGTCGCTAGTTACCCAAGTGAGTGCATTTCAAATATATACTATACTTGTAGATGTAAAAGAGGAACTGATGCATAAATCGCATTACTTTCTGCGTCGAATAAATTTCGTTAGCTTGGTCATCACAGTGATTGCACGACCATGACTGATGTAATGTGTGGCTACTGTGGCCGTTGTTTACTCTCATAATTATATTTTTGCAAAACAGTGCAATGGTTCTTATACCATGAACCCGACGTTTAATGATCAATCGTTCAACTTCATTAGCACCCAGAATCGGGCATGCTACATCCCACAAAGTATCTCTATTCTTCACCCGCATGACAGTCGTTTTAGGCGTATGCGTTTGTCCGGCCTTATGGATCTCAGAGCGTATAAGAGCTAGAATGACGAAACTTGGGAGATTGTCCTAAGACCGCGAAAGTACAGGTGTTTTCTATTGCACTCCCTACACCCCCGCTATTCCTGATTTGCCATAACTCCCGTAATTACTCAAATTCGACAATCACCTCCAGTAACTCTTGGTCTGCCGTCATATTATGTTTCATCAAGATAGGTAAATTTTAAAAGGAAGTTATAGCCATAAATGTAATCTCTGCCCAAGCGCTGTGTTGATTTTTTTTCTTTTAAATAAGAGTTAGGTCTGCTCAACTCTGGTTTTATAATCTATGCTTATTCTCTACGGCAACCGTCACGCCAGTACAGTTTCTATAATATTGCACTTGTACTTAAATTAAAACAAGAGAGAACGCTACAGTCGAGCAAGCCCGACAGTGTAATACCCTGTACCCAGGTAAACTTCCGTCACTGAGTTATATGCGCCCATAGCAGCAGCAAAAAGAGGAAGAAGAAGAGCGAACTTGTTGCTGCAGTTTGTGGGGGTTGTACTGTAGAGAATTTGTTTCGCTAATAACTTTTCTCAGAATTGACCGAATTGGATAAAATTTAAAACAACAATAGACAATTATATATAAATTATGTGTGCAAAGTTTGGTTTAGGTAGCATTTGAAATGTGGACGCTATTGAAGAAATTCTGTAGCGGGGGAAGGGGGGGAAAATTAAAAAAAATAAAATAAACTCGTCCTTACTCGGACCTAGGAGAATCTGGATGCCAACTTTGGTTATTCTAGCTTTTATAGTTTCTGAGATCCTCGCGTTCATCCAGACGGACAGACGGGCGGACAGACGGACGGACAGACGGACGGACATGTCTAGATCGATTTCTCTCGTCATGCTGATTCAGAATATATATACTTTATGGGGTCGGAGATGCTTCCTTCTGCATGTTACATACTTTGCACAAACCTAATATACCCTTTTTACCCTACGGGTACAGGGTATAAAAAGTTGTTTATGCAAAAAAGAAAAAAATAGAAAAACTAGTTAAAAATGAAGTGCTTAATTCTATTAATTACTAAACCAGGTACTTCTTTTATTTCTTTGTATTGATTTCTTTCTGTTTGTTTTTGGCTTTTTTCTTCTGCAAAACAATCCATAAAGTTGTTATCACGAAAATGCGATGTAAAAAATTAAAGCATAGTCCATATACTATAGTAGGCAGCTGATTTTGTTGTGGTTGTCGCTGTCGTGATATCATATTTTTATTTATCGTTTGTGTACACATTGAACATGCCCCTCGTAAGTTCAATTTCTGTGAACTGATTTCCCCAGTCTCCTGGGTAAGTTGCTTTATTTAAATAAAACTTCAATTGATACGACCAAAGTACATAATTAATAAAAAAAAGTATGCTTCTTTTTTTTGCGGTCGAGAACACATGCGCGCTTATAACAGATCCAAATACAAGGCCGAGGAAAGCAATGAGTCTACATACATTAGATTCTTTAATGTACATTCAGGCAGATAAAGCAATAGTGATTAACAAATATGACCCGGAAATGTTCGTTTAAATCCAGGAGCTGTTTCGATACGAACATTTGAAAGTGATTTATTCGAGTTTTACAATGTTCGAAATTATTCAACCAAGCAATTCGGTCAACTTTGTGTAAGGAATGGAGTTTCTGCAGAAGGTGCAGAATGCTTTCGGAAAAAAGGTCAGTGTCAGAAACACAAGTTTATAAATGGCATAAAATGCTCAAGGAGTGCCGGGAAAGCGTTGAAGATGAACGGCATTCAAGACGACCCAGACCATCAACTGATGAGCAACATGTTAAGCAAATGAAACAAGAGAGAACGCTACAGTCGAGCAAGCCCGACAGTGTAATACCCTATACCCAGGTAAACTTCCGTCACTGAGTTATATGCGCCCATAGCAGCAGCAAAAAGAGGAAGAAGAAGAGCGAACTTGTTGCTGCAGTTTGTGGGGGTTGTACTGTAGAGAATTTGTTTCGCTAATAACTTTTCTCAGAATTGACCGAATTGGATAAAATTTTAAACAACAGTAGATAAATATGTATAAATTATGTGTGCAAAGTTTGATTTAGGTAGAAATTGAAATGTGGCCGCTATTGACGAAATTCTGTAGCGGGGAAAGGGGGGGAAAATTCCAAAAAATAAAATAAACTCGTCCTTTTTCGGACCTAGGAGAATCTGGATGCCAACTTTGGTTATTTTAGCTTTTATAGTTTCTGAGATCCTTGCGTTCATCCAGACGGACGGACAGAC
Source organism: Scaptodrosophila lebanonensis (assembly GCF_003285725.1). Classification (NCBI taxonomy): domain Eukaryota; kingdom Metazoa; phylum Arthropoda; class Insecta; order Diptera; family Drosophilidae; genus Scaptodrosophila; species Scaptodrosophila lebanonensis. The sequence continues at coordinate 4,588,691 of NW_022060567.1, read as the reverse complement.
GGACGGACATGTCTAGATCGATTTCTTTCGTCATGCTGATTCAGAATATATATACTTTATGGGGTCGGAGATGCTTCCTTCTGCATGTTACATACTTTGCACAAACCTAATATACCCTTTTTACCCTACGGGTGCAGGGTATAAAAATTGGTGCTCCGAAATCGTCTTTTTAAAACTAGTAGAGACATTGCTGATGCTGTTGGCATCGACTGATTCATTTCAGTGTGAATTACTTGATATTTACATAATAAACTGAAAGGACCACTCCGTGATTACTTTAAAGGCGACTTAGGTTTTTTTAAATTTAAAAATAAAGATTTTTAGTGTCTTAATAAATAGTGTGGGTCACATTTGTACAAAGTACTTGTATATATACTATTTATTCTCCGAGTACAGTGTATAAAAACCACAGTGAGCCGCAGAGAAATTTTCAGATTTCCTATACCTTCAATTAAAGTTCGCCAATCCTTTATTTATCGACTTTAAGGCGTATACAGGCGTGCCCACACAGTCGGACAAGAACAGTCCCATAGAAGCATTGTTATTTATTAAACAAAATGCAAATACTGGTCTTAACGTATTTTCTGATAGACTCATTTTTAGATTCTGTTATCTATAATAATGTATCTTATAGTCCGAACCCGAAGGGCATTATGACCATTATGAACCAAAAGGAAGTCTCTCAGAACATGTGAAGCATAGTTTGGTTGTTATGAGAATTCTCTAGTACCTTTTATAAGAATTCTATAATGCCTCGGTATTTGGTTATGTTCCATCCGAATCGGCGGGTATAAGCAGAATTTTTATAAATAACGGTTGTATTATGCCACACTATTTACTTGAAGGTGAGATATTGGAAGCTTTAAGGCAGTACTTATATTTGATTTTATGGTTACTTCTCAATTAATGTTCGAAAGCCTAAGTCATCTTAAGTCAATCACAAAAACCTAAGTCACTAAATCGCAACCCTTTCCCGCGCTCGGAGAGAGTGTTTTCTTACGAACACAAAGCCATTTGACGGCTCATCAGCACAAGTTGAAATTAGCGATTGCACCTGTATGATGGGCGGCATATGGTAAAATGTTATTATGTGTGAATGCGTCTGCACGTCACATCAATTGCCAACCATATTTACCGACAATTCAAACAGTTGATCGGTCGTACTGACCGACGTATACGTACATATGTATATACGCAGACACATACCTACTATATACATACATGCACACGTATGGCCAAGTTCGTTGATCGTACGTACACAGGGACCTTATACTTGTAGACAAGATTGGGAGGTTTTGGTTTGGTTTTTCGATTCGTTTGGTTGTTGCCCCCAAATGCTTATGTCGTTCAACTTGTTGCTAAGTTTTGTGGTCGAAGTTGTTGCATTTGTTCACACAAGCATACATGCATACAAACAAACATACATACATTCAGTTAGTTTTGTTTATTGCTTATGTGCCTGTACAATAAGTACATACTTTTCATGCTTTTTATGCACACCCCGAATAAAAGAGTATTTCCTACTTTCCAGCATGCAACTAAATATTACACCTTGATGATCTAAGTAGGCGCGTAATTATTTAACTTTGACTCTTAGTTCGGGGCGTAACGCAAAAATAAATTGACAAGAAATCAATAAATGAAGTGGAAAAATCTAGCGAAAAATAAGGAAAAACATGACAAACATACACACACACACACACACGCTCACAAAAGAGCGCAGATGTACGAGCTACCTTGACCTCATTCAACGACCTTTTTCGTAGCTTTGCGCGCGCGCCCAAATGAAAGAAAGTTAGCGTGTGTGTGTGTGTGTGTTTGTGTGTCTGTGTCGCTGTTGTTGCCGCTTGCGTGTGGCACACCACATGTTTCCCCGTAGGTGTAGGTGTGTGTGTGTGTGTATGTGAAAGTTTAAGTGCCCCCTACATAGTTACGGAATTGGGTGGCGTTTTTTGGTCGGCGCAGTAGCATAATATATCGTATTATATCATCATTCCCATCACCATCATCATCATCATTATCAAACATTTTGAATATTTACCGACAAAACAGAAAAGAATTTACTCACACATTCATACAAATAGTACGTGTGTGTGTACATAAGAACAGCGAAGCGCCGGGAAAGCATACAGACAGACAGACAGGCAGACAGAAATTACCAACAGCAGAACATTTTCTTTTATTTGGCTTTTTCGGTTTTTCATTTCTCACTTTTTTGCATTTGTTTATCCGTGTGTCAATTGTCGATATTTATAAAAAAAATGTATTCTTAAAGCAACGAAAAATTTACAAATACCAGCGCAAATAAAAAAGAAAATACATTATAATATGTTTTATGGGGCAAACGATTCCCCTATAATTGAATAGAAATTGATAATAAATAAAGGCATGTATTATAAGTACTTCTGCACTGTACAGTTATGTATGTATAATATACATACTTGTAAGTTAAGTATATTTAAATATTTCAGCCATTCATTAGGCACTTCACTTTCATTGTCCCACTTATTTTCTCCATTTCGGGACAGTCGGAATATCGAAATATTCGTTGCATTATCGCCTTAGAGTAGTGAAAACACAACTGTTTTTATTTGCAACTAGTGACTAGACCGGCCTCACTGTTATACCATGTTGGAGAAGGGTACAATGGGTATATAAGTTTTGTGCAAATTATGCAACAGGCAGAAGGAAGCATCTCCAACCCCATAAAGTATGTACATATATTCCTTATAAGCCTAACGAGAGAAATCGATCTAGACATGTCCGTCCGTCTGTTTGGATGAACCTCTGGATTTCGGCAACGGCTAAGCCCAAATTGACAAAACTTGGTAAGTATGTAGAGTCTGGGGGATAACCCCAAACAACACTAATTTATTTTATTTTTGATTTCCCAAAATTGTGGTTCAAATCTGTTGTCGGCATACCTTCATGAATAAGGCTCGTTTATGGAAACTATTCTTAATGTATTACAAAAGACGAAATAGTTTATCCTAAAGTATTACCACAATACTAAATACATTTTTAAGTCTATCCATCCTATCTGAAAAGTAAATGATTCTTACTCAAATTTATTAAGCAGCTTATTATCAAAATAATAACTTAATAGGAACTCTACAAACTGCAAAAAGTTTATCTCCTTTTTGATGAAAAGTGCGTCAGTTCGAAAATGTATTGCTGACGAGACAAGTGCACAATTATTAAATGGGGGTTTGGTCCGCTTCAGCTCCCAATACTTCTGCAATCATCGAGTACTACAAGTGGCTAAGTAAGCTTTGTTTTCATAATTCAAGGTGTTGTAGGTATTTCAGAAGTGTAGACTTTACACTAAGTTCGTCTGCGGTATGACTACCATGCTCGCTCGATTATAGTCTGATCGACATCAGTGTGTGGTCCATATGGAGGGCATTGCCTGGTCATAATTTCACAAGTTTGTGCAGCTAAGGCAACCACTCTAAAGGAGTGGGGTAGTGTATCGTAAGAAGACTTGCAGCCAATTATTGAAAATTGTTGTCAACATCCCTTAAAGGATATACAAGGTTAGACCCCGAGTTCCTTCCGTTCATACAGACGGACATGACATTATCGACTAATAACGATCAAGAATATATTTTCCTTTGTTTATACACTTTTATCCTTTGCACACAGGATATGCAGACAATTACATTTATATTCTTTGAAGTCTTCTAGGTCAACTATATTTATTGCTCCATTAAATGGATAGATATTGTAGTTTGTATTTAAAAAAGAAACAACCATCTAGCCTTAGGCCATAGAGAAAAGCCAGAACAAAAAGAAAAAGAAATACACGATAACGAATAGCGAATAAACAACGAAATTTATAAGTAAACACAAAACGATATTAGACGCGCGCAAATGATATTAAAAAGTATATATTTATATGTGAAAAAAGAAATTAGAAATAAACGAAAAACGGACAGCGTGCCGCGCAACAATTTGAAAGCAGTACAAGGCTTGATATCACAAAACATACAAAGCATAGTTATGTACAAACATATGTATATGCTAGTTACAGTACCTGATATGATACGTATGTGTATACTCGTACCTACTTATATAAGTAGTATACTAAATCTTAATTAATGTGTATATTTCCCGCCTTTTAAGTTGTTCGGCTGGATTTCATTTTCATAGAGCTGCAATGCACTTATTAACAATTAACATTACAGATCTAGTACATGCGTTTGCCTTCATATTTGTGTTATGTATTGCAGGTATATATGTAAGTAGCATAAGAAGAGTTCATTGCGTTCGAACTTGTTATTCGTAATTATTCAGGCCTTTGACCACTTTATTAGAGGAACGTCCGATAAGGCAAACTAAAGTTGTGTCTACAGTAAGCCAAATATAGTTATTGCAATCATAATTGTTGATGTTGTTGTTGTTGTCGATCTTACTACTACTTTTGTTGCTATAGACACACACATGCGTACATACATACATTTACATGATTCGAAGTTCAATTAAAATGAACTATATGGAGCAGACGATACATATATGTGTGTATGTACACGAATCGTATGTTAAGAAACAATTTTTGACTCGCAAAGTTGGGCTTTCTCAATAATATATACTTGTACTAAACTGCAGACGATTATATTCCTGACTATAACTTCCTTGACCCGTTTACTCTTTGGGTACAGGGTATAAAGATATCAAAAAGTGAGTTTACTTCACACTTAGAAGGATGACTTTTTTGTTTATTACGATTTGGCACTCAGATGGAAAAATATATGTACACCTAATTCTGTTTGTACACGGTCTTTTTTTACACGATTTTGATATAACACGGTTTGAAAATTAAAAATTGCATATATATTTCTTTAGAGATAAGGAACCAATCACCTATTTTTGCATATGATAAATGTCTTTTTTTACACGGTTGTTTCTGGAACCAATCTACTGTGTAAAAACAGAATTATATTTATATTATATAATTATATTTAGAAATTCAAAGTACAATGTTTTATTTTTAAACTAGTATACCTCGTATACTCTTTCGAGTTTTATGTTTTCTTTAGTGCTTCCACAATTCCGAACAATATGTTAATTTTCATCTTGGATTTAGGAATTAAGATTATCACTTCGTGAAGGAACTGAGTGAATTCAAAGAGCCACCACAAAGCCCACCATTAAAGTGGTATTTTTGAGAGATTTCTATATTTCAGATTCTTAAATTAAAGGAATAAAGAAATTTTAGCAGTTCAGTAAATATTTGAATTATCGTCTGAACTTTCAATTAAATTACTACGCACCGCTCATCCAAAACAACAATTGAAACCACTAGCTCTGTTGAACGATTCTGAGCAATGTGGGCGCATATTCTTCAGTTTTATTCAATAATCTGGCCGATTATCCGGACTCTAATTTCAGGTTCATTATCATGGCCTCTCAACACAGCCTGCAATTATTGACGAATTATTAATGAAGTACTGTTGCGGCCCGGTACTTAGGGTGCAATAAAAAACAAAATCAAATGAGTCTACCAATATCGTGGCTACTTTCGAATTCCCATGCAATTGCGCGCGCAAATAATTGAAAATAATAGGCAACTGGACTACAAGTTGAATTCGTAGCATTAGCCTTACCCTTGAATATGTGTATGCATCATCAATCAAGCTGCAACAAATTTCAAATGCAATAGCAACAACAACCACTCACTATTGTTGTTGCATGAGTTTTGATGTCGTAACGATCAAATAAAAAGATTGAAATTAAAACAAAGGGTACAGTCAACTGAATTATCTTTTTTAATGAATTTTGTTGAAATCTATTGTCAAGTCAAATGGCCGAGTCATTTTCAACCATTTACAAAAAAAAAAAAAAACATTAGCAGCAACTGGGTGGTATGGAGGAACCACCTATTTGTTGGAATATTAGACGATGATTACATGTATCAAGTATGTAAATAAAGAAGGGCTTACAAGAAATCGTCTTTTATAGCCTGTTACCCAGACCCCACAAAGTATATATATTTTCGATCAGGATGACAAGACGAGTCGATATATCCATATCCATCTGTATCAACACACGGGTCTCAGAAAGTATAAGTGCTAGAATACTAAACTTGGCGAGTACTATATGCCTGCATTATCAGGATCACACAAATTTGATTTAATTTTAAATTTCATAAAAAATGGACTGTTTTTCAAGTGGAACAGGGACCGGGAGGCAATGTTAGACAAGACAAATCGTTCGTTTCCAACCAATGCTGTACATATTTGGTGGAATTATACAAGATCTAAGGACAGACTCTGTAACAATCTTTAATGACTTAAAATATATACACTGTTCGTTTTTATTCAATACTGTTCGTATTGGGATAATGTATTAGGTGGGATTATAGTAGATCTTCGGACGGGCTTTGCAACTGTATACAATTACTTAAAAGGCAACATTTTTGTTCTGATTATAAAATAATAATAATATTAAAAATAAGAACCAAATACACTTTAAATTTATGTATAATTAAAATGTATCTAATATAAATAGGTTAAGTACGCTAATGAAATCACTTGAATTTTAATAATATCTAAGGAAATTTAATTAATGTGACTAGTGCATTAATTTATAAGAATCATTCTTGTAGCACTAGGAATAAATAAATAAATAAATAAATAAATAAATAAAAAAAGATCCACTGTGCGTATTGGGTGGGATTATAGTAGATCTAAAGACGGACAACTATCATTAATTACGAAAAAGATCCAGGATGCACCCTTAAATATATGCACGATATGATCCCCTCCTCACCCATGGACCTTAAGGTTTATCTTGTGCTTTTTGTTTTCGATTAGTTGGTAGTTTGTTTGCAAGAACGCGAGTTTGCGAGTGTGTGTGTCAGCTTACAGATGTACATACACACCGTCACACATCCATATGTATTTTTAATTTTATAATGAAGAGTGAGAGTGCATACTCATGTCAATAATAGCAGCAACAGCTCAACACTCCGTCCCCCCGTATGCTTCACATACATACATACATACATACATACATACATATGCATAAGTACAAGAGGCACATGCGGAGAGAACCGCCCAGCGCATAATTTAAGTGACCCAACCACCCAAGATTGCATGCACTTTAAAATCCATTTATGAATGAAAGCACAAAGCCCACAAGCGGGTTGCAAGTGTATGGCGCAGGGACTGGGGCTGCTACGCTTTTTGGGGGTTGCTAGACAACACGGGGCAAGGGCGTGTGTCTCTGTCTGTGCTTATGCTTGTGCTTGTGCCCGGGTCTTGATTTTGGTGGTATGTACGAGTATGTATGTTCAATGTCCAAAACAAACTTCCAGCTTTCACAACTTCATGGTCCCCAAATCCCTCACCAAGCGCACCCCTCTTCCTATTACTCTATTTTGTACATATTCGTATGTACAAGTATATATATGTATGTATGCAAAATACATTAATAATAAGTGCTAAAATGCAATTGAGACCTTTGCAGGGAGTGCGTGGCCCAGGGGGTGGTTCAGAAGCGGTGAGGAATATTGTCGGATAAAGCGCAAGGGTTGCTCCTGCAGCCATGTCATTGGCAGTCCATAAAGTGGAGGGTCCCCCGGTCAAGGGGAACAGCGGCGCATGCATATGCATAATGAAGCGGCGCCAACGTTGACGTAAGCGTCAGCGTCAGCAGTAGCAGCAGTGGCATCAAAACAGTTAATAGATAGGCTTTGCCAAGCGACTAGACACTGGCCGCAGGTCTACAGCCTGTTGGCAGCTGATCATTGCCGATTGCTTGGGTACAGTCAGAGAGATGACGCGACGTTGCAGCTACTGGGCATTGATAAATTGGCTGCAGCAGCAACAGCAACCCAAACTACAGCAACAGCATCAAAGCAGTCCAGCTTTTAAGTTTGCAGTTTGCAGCTTCAGTTGCACGAAAAGTAAAATGCAAAGCTGACGCGGTCGAGGCCATGTCGCTACACATACACACATGTTTATATACTTACATACATATACATACATAAGTATATACACACAGTTCAATGCAATATGCAATTGGGAGTTGACAGACAACAACAACAACAACAACAACAGCCAGCAGCAAAAGCAACAAAAATACAAAAGCAAAAGAAGCTGCAAAGCTGACGTCGCTGTTGCTGCTGCTGTTGTTGTTGTTGTTTTGCTGTTGTTGTTGGTGCTGCTGATGCCGCTGCACTCGCTCCGGTTCATTTCTGCTGTTTCAGCAACTTTGTGCAGGGCTGCAAACGATTTTTGTCTTAAGCGCAGCACTAACAAGAGATGAGCTCGTGACTCGATTCAAATCACAGCCCTGCACATGGAGGGAGACAGAATTGTTGTTTAATTATAATTGTTTATTTCTTTTATTAATTATTGTGCTGCAAATCGGCCAGCACCCTTATAACATTTAAGACAGAAGGTATTTTATTTGATCTTCAATCATGCAACTGCGCCTACTCTGGAACAAATCCGACGCAGACAGCCCAAAAAATCAAATAAAGAGTATATTCAAAAGTTCAAATTGTTGCATATATACAAGAATGGTATCTCTATTGGCGAAGAGTTGGTATTTTTATTTAACAAGTATGACATCCATTACAAGGAACTACTAAGGCTTATGAAATGAAAGCTTCAAAATGTGTACTAAATGTTTCAAAATAAATAAAAAGCAATATAATACTTTTTAGATCTAGTCGAAACATTTCAAGCATGCATTTTCTCGTGAGTTTGCTTGTGTTTCTATTTTTGTGGTGCAGAGCGATAGAGAGGCAATTGGAAGCTGGAGCTTGAAGCTATTAGCCATGGTTGATTTTGATTACAATCTGAAACACAACTTCCAAAGAGGACCTTGTGGCAGAGAAAAATCCGTAGCTGCCAAAAGTTATGCTACATACTATTGGAATAAAAATACGTACATTTTTACATCGAACAATAATATTTTAAATAAATTGAAAATTGTCTAATTTGAACAATTCTCTTAGTATTGTTTATTTTAGCTATTTCAATGTTTTATTTAGTTATTTCTAGAGTTTTAATTGGTCTTACTTGCCGACACAATTAAATACGTGTAATATTTCTGAAATACATATTATTTATTCAATGAAATACTTTACTTGTTTAAAACTTCTCACAATAATGTTAAAGGATAAACGATAGATTTTCTGCAGCTCCTCGGCTAGTTAAGAAGCTCAGGCGCGCAACCCTGACGTTGACAGTTCAAGGACCAGGCGGCAGTAATCAGGCAACCCAGCAATTGATGCATAAACCGGCTCTGAGCCTGAGCACTGAACGCTGAACACTAAGCGCTGAGCACGAGGACGCAGGCGCATATACACAATGCATATTTCATAAAGATGTACATAAAAGCAGCCCCACTAGACTCTGGCGCTGACTCTGACTCTGACTCTGACTACAACTCCAATTCCACGGCCCCAACTAAATGATTGCCACCAGCGGATTCGCATACTCCGCTGTTAACTAACTGGAAGGTTGTCTGGATGGCTTGATTGTTGGGGCAAGTTGTGGTACGTGGCAAAAGTCGTTACATTGTCATCGTCATCGCCATCGCCATCGTCGTCATCATACAACGGAAATTGCATATATAAAGAGCAGGGAATCAATGTCAATACAACGGGCCTTGGGTCCTCCTTGCCTTCTTAGCCGTTTCACTTTGCACCAAGTCGTTCGAGTTCCATATTTTAAAGACCATGGATGCAATTGGCAAATGCTTTTATCTATTGATTCGTTTATAGCAATTTCCTGTGCAACGATTGCGATTGCATCGCAGCTAAGGAAGGTTAGAGATGGGGTTGCCCCCGCGCGGTTCATGGAAGGGTGCACCACTCGGCAGTGCAAATGAAAAGGGCGTTGGAAGAAGAGGAGGAGCTGCATGGGATGGACTAAAGGAGATTTTGTCTTCAATTCAAGTAAGCCTATCAAATGTGTACCAATATTAAATGAAAATATTGCATACAAATTCTGAGAAGCTTAGTTTCAAAAATCGTGCTCAAAATCAAGCCAAAATTTTTGATAATTGTTATAGCTACGGTTTAAATTTATAAATCAATTTCAAATATTCTATATATACGAGTATACATCTATGTATATATTAATTGTTGTTTTATTTCAGATCTGTCCTCAAAGCACAATTATATAGTTCATGTGCCTTGAGTAGTGGCATCTTAAAAAATACGAAGATTAAAAATTTGAAAGACTCTAGTTGACCCTGAATGGAAGGTCAAGCGGATGGAGTCTTTAGAGACGTCTGTGATGATGGGCTTTTATCTAGGAGATTTATGGCAAGAACGTTTCCCAGCACGTTCGATGAGCAAATGGAACATAGGGAACATTTAAATATGGACATCAATCGAGATATTGTTAAAACACACGACAAATTATCGCAAGATTGGCTTACAAATCAGTTTGGGGTATATTTAGTGTTATTAGACTTCAATATATTACTAGTAGTGTTCACTTAATAGATTTTTAAATAATTACACTTCAATTGTAAGGACACGATCGGATAATTAAATAAACTAAAATTGAGTAGCATACTATTCTATAGTTCGATTAGAAATTAAAATAAGCCACCTAGCGCCCTCTTTTGGAAACGAATACATCGCCATCGTTTGTGACAACAATCTATTCAGTTTACAGTTTAAAATTCCATTAACAAATTCTCATTCAATTGGCAGAACATGCGTGCCACAATGTCAGTGGGATTTCTGTAATTCATTTTAATTACCAATCCATTTTGTCCAACAACTGTTTCAAAATAAATCATCACGATTTGATTTTATTGCAACTACTAAGTATTGTGTAGCTGTTAATACCGTCAGTTTTTAGTTTACAATGATCGGGCAAAAGGTATGGTAAACTATTAGTTAATTAAAGGATTTAAAACCATGCAAACGAATTGATGTTATCGAATAGAGCTGACAAAATACTAGTAATAGTCGAAATCAATTGCAATTGGAACACGTTCTTGTAAAGCATCCGACACCAGATTGCACTGTAAAGTTGGTTTTGTTTACGCCTTTTGGTTTGGTTCTGTTTTAAACATGCAATATTGTCACACCAGATAGGGATAGGGAAAACAGGGCTTTAGGACTCAATCTATTCACATACGAGTATACTTGTATATATGTAAAACTTTCACCTGTGCTTGCCCGCCCTCCCTTTGCTCTCTCTCTCTCTCTCTTTGTCACACTCCTTTTAATCGGTCTTAGAAATACATTTGTAGCTTTTTCTTTCTTGTGTGCGGGCGTTCTTGGTCGTCGTCGGCCGGCTGGTCGGTCGATATTTTACTGCCTGCAGCGCTTGCTGCTACTTTTGTTGCCGTCATTCTCAAGCTATGTTGTTACCGGTGTTGTTGTTATCAGCGTCACCGGTAGCCGAGTCGCTGCTATTGTCGAGTGTCGAGTGTCGTGTGTCGTGTGTCCTCCAACGCATTTGTGTTCACTGTTCTACCTTTTTGTTTGTTCAGTTTGTTTCATATTGAGCTTGAATGTGTGTGCGTGAGTTTTTGTATCAGTTTTGGTTTTTTCTTCACACTGTGCATATGTATGGTAGTATGTTCAACCCCACTTGTAGCAAGCCAGCAAGCACGCACGCACGTGCCACGCCCGCCCCCAGCGCCCCTAAACACGGAACGGACAAGGCGGCCATCACGCAGTCAGACAATCAGACAGTCAGACAGTCAACCCGTCAGTCGGCTACCACTGACAATCATTAGATAATCACGATGCTCAAGTTGATAATGTGAGACGTTGATGGGCTTGAACCGGCGGACGCCCATTCACAATCTCGACCAGGTTCAGTTGCAGGCAATGCTGACGTTGGTGCTGACACTGATGCTTCCTGCTGCATTTCCTTTCGACTCTTCCGGCGTGTTGTGTAAAATGTAATCAGCGTGCTGCACCTGAGCAGCAGGAAAGACAACGATTGGCAGTTGGGCTTACGAGTACAGAGAGACAGGCAAATAATGGGATGAAAGGCAATATACTTGTACTATACGAGTACATAGTATACTTGTACATATTTGAATGAAAATACCCGAACAATTCTTCTGATGCTGCTTGCTTTTCTTAAGAGAAATGAGCCTTTAATAATCTTCACAATCTATTCCATACAAAATTCATTGGCAGCAAAAAAAAAGTGGTGGGTTGCGCTGACAATTCCCGAAATAAATGTATGTTCTTCAAACCAAACATCATGTGCTACAACTTTCAACTTAATTTTTTCTACAAAACTGTGGGATCTAACAAATAGAATGCAATAGAAATATAGTGATTACCGCAAAAGAGAATAAATTATACAGTTTTTCGATTGGCCAACTTTCAGCACCTCTTGGAGAACTTTTGATTACCGACACCAATTAAACAATATGTCCATCGAGAGATATATATGAAAATCAATGATATTCAAATAAAAATGCAGATATGTAGGTTTTCGAGCTTCATAATAATTATTCCCTTGACGGCATGAGTTCTTTTTGAAATGCCGAACCCGACCTAGTCACCATAACATATAACTCTTATAGAAATAAGATTTAGAAAGGTTTCAGTTGAACAACTATATAGTAAAGACCAAAGGTAGCAGGAAAAAAATGTATGTGTCCTAATGAAATATTCGACAGCACCGAAATAGTAGGGGATACAGTAGTTTCGACACAGACGAAAATAACGGTTTAATGCGATTTACTTTATAGTTTTGGGAAAAAGAGCTTTTGTATACTTCTAAAATCTTTTTTTAATCACCAGGTTGAAAGCAGCATATGGTGTCAGCGCACTACATTAATATTCTATTGATTGATTGATTGAAAATAGATTTTTTGATCCTGGGAAGGATGCCGCAGGCCAACATTTGTACATTCGATTGGTGAAATCATAGATATACTGAATATCTCGTTTGTGCAAAGTACATACATACATATGTAACAGGGCGAAGGAAGCATCTGCAATCCCAAAAAGTACATACATATGTACATATGTTCTCAATCAGTATGACGAGACGAATCGACAGAGCCAAGTCCGTCTGTCTGAATGAACGTATAGATTGCGGAGTCGGTTGACCTCACATTCGCCAAACTTTTTATGTAGACTCTTCTACTTGTAATATCCAGACAACCGGAGTTTACTTTATTTTTTGATTTCACTGTCGGGCTTTCTCGATTATAGCGTTTTCTCTTGTTTCGTATTGCTCGCTCGTAGAATTGCACGATAAAGATTTTAGTTTTGCATGATAGTCGGCTGTGGGAAATTCGCAGTAATAACAATGACCACAAATTTATCGCAATCACATCGATTCGAGTACGGCATATACATACAGGGTGCGGTATGTAAATATTGAATAACTTTGTCATTAGTGAACCGATTGACTTGAGTAGACCACTGTTGAAAACCTCAGTTCAAGAAATTGTACAGAACCAAATTAAATAAAAATATCTCTTACTTGGAAATCGGCTGTTTATTTTCAAAGATATTCAATGTTTACATACCGACATAAAAGATGGCGCACCCTGTATACATACATACATAAATATGTATGTACATACATATGTGTAGATGTATAAGACAGTCTATGTGCAAGCTTTGTGTTTTGAACAACAGCGTTTTTGCTGAGCTTCAATTTGCATTAAATAAAATAATAAAGCAATATATACGAAAACAGTAATATATTTTTTGGTTATGCGTGGAAGAATATTAATATTATTTAGTTTGTCATTAATATGGTAGCGTTTTAATATGGTTGATCTTGCCTTGGTGCAAAGCTTAAAAACTGAAAGAAGGGCTTTGATTAAAGCAGAGGGACGGAAGAACAGATATACATGTAAATATAACATGTGGTCTATTTATGGATGTTATAAACACTTGATTACCAAAAACAGTATTCCCTCACTCTATTCAATGAAAGGTATGTAGATGTATTAGTTCTGAGTTATATGTAATTGGACTAACCGAATTTCTTTTGCTTCTGATGCTTTTCTGACCATAAATGAGTATGAACCGAATGCATACAAGTATGTACATACTACGCTTTCATACTCAAAAAAGGTTGATATTGTTACTGGCGGAGAGCTAGAACTTGGTTGGTGTACTACCTAGTGGGAGTTTTTCAAAGTACGAACAAACGAATGCAAATCCAAATCTATTCAGCCAACCACACCGACCAACCGCCCCCCACCCACATTTAAGTACAGATATGTACCTTTTTTCTTGCTATTTATCGGCTGCACTTCATTTATCTAAGCTATAGAGAGGTGTGTATGTGTGTTTGTGCTTTTTTTTGCAATTGCTGTTGATGCATTGGTGTTTTTGTTGCTTTTGTTCGGCCGATAAGTGGCTCTGTTGTCGTAATGTGGTTGTTGTTGTTGTTATTGTTGGGGTGGCGGTGGCGGTGGTGGTGCTGTTGCTGTTTGTTTTGTCCACATTTATCAGTCAGCGAGCGCATTTGTTTGTCATGCCTTTTACTGTTTCTGTTTTTTACGATAGCAAATTTCAAGTTGTGCGCAACTTTCGACGCTCGTTGTTTTGTTTTCTCATTTGAAGTTGAAGTGTGACCCTGGCCGTGAATGTTGGGTATTGCGCTTTATAATAATAATAATAATACATACGTACATATGCATATACTACATGATATCCATGAATCCAAAAATGAGTTGTGGCTGCTGTTGAAGAACGGAAATGGCAGCAACAATAGGCAACACAGCATTAGCGGGCGTATTGCAATAAAATACAAGTACATTACTTGTGCAATACTCGATTGCTTTACATCCTACTTGCATGCATACATACATACATACATAGTCGTAGGTAGAGCGATAAGGTGCACACTTGTTCTAATGAAATGACAGCAAGCCAGAATACAAAACAATAATAAGCCTCAATAGAAATCAACAAGCGCAAGACAAGTCAAGTGCCTGAACATATGTACATACATACATACATACATACATATGGGTGCATGGGGGAAAAATTGCCTTGCGAAGCAGTTGCTCAAGGCATGTCCGGAAATTGTACCAGAGCTACAATAACAGCAACAAAAACAACAAAGTGGACAGGATCTTACAATACCCAGTGCAGAAAAGGTAAAAGGCTATACTAGAAAACAGCCATGGATGTAGGGGACTAAAATTTGGTGTCCCTAGGTTTTATAGTCTCTCTGATATAGGCGATTATACGAGTTGAAAATCAATAAAATAAACAAAGTTGCACATCGTACACACATAACACATCTTTGTGCAAAATTTGGAATCTCTAGCTCTTTAGTCTCTGAAATCCAGGTGTTCATACGAACAGACAGGACTAGATCGACTCGTCTTGTCACGCTGATCAAGAATATATATACTTTGTGGGGTCTGCCACGCCTCCTTCTGCCTGTTACATTTTTCAGCTCGCGCAAACCTAATACATATACATATATGTATGTACATAAACCAAATTTGAAGTTGATTTGTGGAAAATGCGGATTTTTCAAACAAACTTTGGAGCTCGATTTTCTCCACTTGGAACTCAAATTTTCCAAAAGCCCTTCTTAGTTGGCACCTACACTATGATAGGATACTTGAGCTTAAAATTTAGCTTCCTAGCTCTTACCGTATGTTGATTATGTTTCAATTTTTCCACAGGAAAACCCCCCTTTTTCATGTCCCAAGAAATATGGTGAAAAACCCGTGTTTTTTTTATTCTTTCATACCAAGTTTGAAGCCAATCGAATGAAAATTGCAGATTTTTCATACAAACGTTGAAGCCCGTGTTCCCCCTTTTGGATTTCTGTGAATGAAAACTTGTGTCCAAATTTTAGCTACCTAGCTCTTTCCGTTTGGGCTGTGCGTTGATTGCCAATCAGTCAGTCAGGACAAACTGTTTTATACATGCATATATATAGTGATGTAGCTTCCATAGGAGTGATCGGTAAAAGTATCTTCCCATAGCCTGACTATGGTTATTTAATTGAATTACCATAATCAAAAGTTTCATCAAAATCGGTTAACTTTATTATATAGCTGTCATATAAAGATACGCAAACCCTTAACAATCAGTACAAAGTTAAGCATTTATCGGTGCTTTATAATGCCACACTATAAACTGAATAATGTTTAAGTGGGGTGGGTACAGGGTATACAACAGTCGCACTCGTGCGACTTGTACGCTCTACTCGTGTTATCTATTAAATAAATTAAGCCTTTTTTCATGATATACAAATATATATTTATGTATGCTTAAGGTTGTGTCATAGTATATTAACCGTTTTGTCATGCAATTGCGATATAAAAAACATTCACACATATACGTATGTATACGTATATAGTACGTATACTTATATACATATCTATATAACTATATAGAACGCAATCGAGTTATGGCTTCCACCAAATTACAAATGGATAGATTATTTGTATAGTCTATACCCAAAGGGTAAAAGGCTATACTACTATTATACTATTGATCAGGATGACAAAACGAGTCGATATAGCCCTGTGCGTCTGTCTGTATGAATGCAAGGATCTCAGAAAGTATAGGAGCTAGAATAACCAAACTTTGTATCCAGATTCTTCCAAGTCCGAGAAAGTACGAGTATGACTTTTTCCCGATGCACCCTTCAAACTCCCCGCTCTAAGTGATTTTGTACAACTCCCGTAATTCTTGGAATATCGAAATTTGCTGACTACATCCCATTAGTGATTATGTGTTCGTATGTCAAATTTCAATATGATAGATCAATTATGAAAGTTAAGTTAAGAAAGTTATAGCCATACATATAATCTCTGTCAAAGCTCTGCCCGCAGCTGTTGTTGATGTTGTGGGAGTGAGTACAAGCTATTTCAAATTAAAAATGTTTAAGAACTAATATCAATAACTCAACATCTTAATTATTTTTATGATACTAAATATAATTGTTCTAATGCATTGTTATTCTTTCCAATAAAAAAATCTTAAAAATATATGTATAACCAGACCAATTTTTTAACATGTTGAATATGAAGACCTATGCCTTCTAATATTTCAATCTTTGTGTAAACTCTCAAAAACGCTGTAATAGTAATTATAGTAGGAACAAATGAGGAACACTTCTTGGGGGTTAACCCTAATAATATTATAGAGCTTTTACAGTTCAACGAACTATATAGCAAAAAACATCAAAATCCAAAAATACACCCACTCATTTGGAGACTTCTTTAATTGTGTTGTGAAATAATTGTCTTGATTTGATTTTCTCTTCATGAAATTACGTAAAAAGCAGACAGTTAATCAAGCAAACTATGGAAAGTTCATTGCCTTATTGTACAGTTACGCTATCTTCACTATTAATGACCCTTCGTCATCATAATGATCATCATGATTGCAGTCATTGGCTGCATTTTGAGCTTGTACTGCTGTTCGCTCGTTGTGTCCGTCAATCAAAGAGCTTTGCCTCTCCCTCCCATTTGTCATGTTCATAACAAATCCAAGGTTTTATGTAATTGTTAGTTTTATTTCGTTGCTTTCGGCGACTATAGTTGGTGGGCCCAGCACAAAGTATAAAGGCGATTTCTTACAATCGTGATTTAGCCACAATTGCCGGGGAACAACTGACGAACTTGGCCAGTTCGGCGGACAGATCGACTGCCCGGCCGCCTGTCTGCCCCACTGGCTTTCTTATAAGTGTTGTTGAAGCCCCGTTTTTGCTGGACTGCTTCTGCATTCGCTTGTCATTGTGATGCAATAATTGTTGATTGAATAACGCTATTCTTTGGCCATTATGCGTAATTATCAATTTGACTTTTCCTATTTGGGATAAACACACCTTAAACTTGAATGCCAAAGGCAAACAGAATTTGCCTTCAAATTCTATGTTTTAAAAGAGAACGTAACAGTCGGCATACAGACCGACAGTGAAATACCCTGCACACAGAAGTACCCAAACCAAGATAAACAAACCAGCTGATGAAGTTTGAGGGTGTAGTTTTACGTATAGTCTATTAAAGGATCAACTTATTTGGACAACATTGAAAGAGGAGTTGGAAGAGAACAAAATGAACGACATAAAATAAGCTTGTGTTGCCGAAATATTAGGATAGTGTGGGCTCAGCCATTTACGAATTCTAGACGTTCATCCAGACGGACATTTAAAGATCGATTTCCCTCATCATGCTGTTTAAAAATATATGTACATATACACTTTCAGCCTTCCCTTCGGGAACAGGGTACAGTGTCTGGGCTCTAAAGTTGTCATTAGAGCTTTTCCCATTTCTGAATCTCATGCCACGTGAATCTCATGCCACGCACCTAATCTTAATAAATGTGAAAACTGTGAATTGAAAGGCGCATGTATGTAGATATTTAGCCGTATATTTGGAATACTATGGATTCATGACTGCAATCTACAAGAGGATCGAGTAAAAACCAGAACTAATATAAGCTTCTCCTATTGCAGTTTTGGGGACGAGTCGGTCCCTCTCTCTGCCAATTCCCTTGATCTTTCATAAAATGAGAGGAGCACGAAACTGCTCTGTAAAATGGCTGATTTGCGGCCGCTAAACCCAATTTACATATGCCCTTGCTAACAGGAATTGTGAGTTACGACAATGACGACGACCAAGTTAACGACAGAAACACCAACAACAATGAAGCGTGAGCTTGGCAACACAAAGGAGCAACACTACTATAGTAAAATGAAAGGGATATATAAAGAGCGTAAGAGAGAGAGAGAGAGAGAGAGAGAGAGAGAGAGAGAGAAAACATATTGGAGCAACGTGTGACGGGTATTTGTGTTGCCGACGGAGAAGTTGGCGTCGGCGTCGACGTCGACATCGCAGGCCTTTAAGCGATTGCGAAGTGCGCGCTGAGACGAAAACGAAGAGACAGCAATGAAAAAAGCAGGAAGACAACTTTCGCTGTTTATGTACAACGGGAAATGTGTATAAAAGACACCAACAATAACAAAAAAAAAAAAAAAAAAGAAGTAGAAGAAGCAAATACACACATGCACATCGAAGCCGAAGTATCAACATCAGAAGTAATATACATAAAACAGGAACGGACAGGGATAGGGACAGCAACGGCAACAATAGCAACAACAACAACTCCAACAAAAACAGCAGTGGCACGTTGCGTTTTCATTTTGTTTAGATTTATACCGAAATAAATTTAAATTGTACACAAATAAACAAAAAGTGTAATGAAAAAAACAGACAGACAACTTACCAAAAGGCAGCGCGGCGGCTTCAATTGCGGCCAAATGGAGCACACGCACACGAAGAGACGCACGTGTATTAGTGCGTATATACATATGCGTGCGTGTATGTACGTATGTGGATGCCGTTGTGGTTTATTGCAGTGCCAAGTGGAGCGAAGTGCATTTGCTACTAATATTGCTTGTGTTGCGGCATGCAGAGCAATAATTTCAATGTTGTAGCGCCCTTTTTTAGTTTTGGGATCACTTCACTTTCGAGCGTTGAACAAAAATCAATTTTGTTATGCTAAAAGAATAGACACAAACAACCGCACATAAGAAAATTAACAATTGCATTGACAGGAAAGTTCACTAGGGCTCATGAGATTGTTTATCGCATCAAGCTTTTTTTCGCTTTTCCTCTAAATACTGTTGTTGCTATGCCTGTGTTATACGATTTACGCAAACGCAATAATTAAATTAAATATAAAACAAAAAAAAAAGAATTTTGCACATTTTGCCAAATTCACGATATCATCAACATCTCTTTTAAGTTCTTGTCGCCGTTGCTGCTGCTGTTGTTGTTATTGTTTTTATTATGGTGACACTGGCAACGGTAGCAACAACATACAGCAACAACGTACTCATATGCATGTTATATACTATTCATAGTATATACATATGTATATGTATACACGAGCATTAATTGGCGGCGTCGGCGTTGGCCACAAAGCCAACGACAAGAACAGAAACAACAACACTTCGCAATAAGCTGCGGCTGCCAATAACAATTTACGAGCGGGGCGGCAAAGACCCTAACTATAGGCAACTGTAGGCTGTTGCTTTCTGTTTAATATTATTTGTTCATCGCTCCGCCGCCAATATTCTCAATTCACTTCGTTTACGTTGTATTTGAACGCACTTCTTGCCTTTCTCACTTCAGCAAATTATTACACGCACATTACTCGCGAGCGGCAGAAATTTGACTTCTATTGCCAATTATTTTATAGCTGGTGTATTAACATTTAATTTGGTTTAGTAGTTTAGCACAGTGTTATACATTCGGTAGCAGTGTGTGTTGCGTTTGAGCGTTACAAAATTAATTATGTTTTTTTTTTTTTTTATACGAAACTGCATCCGCTTGCAACGAAGAAGAAAAGACGTATGACTACAGTGTGACCATATCTGAAACGCGCTACATAATGTACTTTGGGCGAATGGATGAAAATGCCAAAGTGTGCGCAATTATGTCGCACTCACCAACACTGACAGAGCGCAGCATTACAAAAGGTTGCCACTTTCCTCGTATTGTTATCGATTATCAACAGCTGAGTGAAATCGGCGGCGTAAATAAAATATCATAATGGGAGTTTTTTAATAGAAAAAACAGGCCTAAATTCCACAGAAACCTGTCAGTGTTTGAAGCTCAAGCAGATTCATTCTATATTCTACTCTACCTCCATATTTGGTGTATCCATAAGAATTTAGAGTCCAGCTGTTTCATGTGCTATACGCACACTGGTCCATTTGACATAGGTACATAAATACATAAATGTATGTGTGTTTGTGCATTAAATGTGCATATTTATGTATGTATGTCTGTACTTAAGGTGGCTCCACACGATACAATAGCGTTGTATGGTATGATGTTAACTTTCCCCATTTTTTGTACATTTACACATCTGCTTTATGTGTCCCTTTAGAATAATTATCCAGAGTATTGGGCACCCAATTTCCCTATGTATATATATATATATATATGTATGTTAAGTTCATCAGGTTCTGCTCAACTGTCAAAATATATTCAAACTTCATGGACTACCTGTTACATATTCGTCATTTCGCTTAGTCGTCATCTGGGTTAATACGTGTAGTGTCTACCTTACTTTCAAGTGTTTGCGCAAAAGAAGTAAAAACAAAGCCAAAAAAAAACGTAAAGCAAAAGGCAATACCGTAGAAAAATTCACATATTGTGGCAATCGTGAGGCGATTCACACGCTCAGTTGCAAATGTTTTAGAAATTTGTTTATTAGGCACACCGAATATTCACACAAGTTGTAGATAAGCGCTGCCTACTACTCTTGCCGTACACAATAATTGTAAGTATTAGAAAAAAAGGAAACACAGAAACCCCCGAACAGAAATCATTGCTATCAAAAATTTATTGTGTTTGTTTGCTGGCGTCTATTTGATTATCAGCAAAAACGCACGTACATACAAGCAATTTCGCTGTGTTCCCCAACCTTGGGGTCCGCCGACGACGCCGTCGTCGCATTTTTTAAGACATTGGGTATGACATGAGACATAATCGGCACATTAGACGGCTACGTAATTCGCGATAAGCGCACATAGAAAACAAAACCAGGGGACAGGGACGCCCCCCATCAAGATGTCCGCCGCTTCCGACGAGCTCACAGGCGTCGCCACAGATAAGGAGAATATATTGCGAGGTCTCAACAAGCTGCGCAACGAATGCAAGCTCACCGATGTCACACTTCTGGTGGAGAACGTTCGCTTTAAGGTAAGTGGCTCCATTCTTGTGCAACACGCAATGGCGTTCATGCAACTCTTTGTAGGCTCATCGCGTTGTGCTTGCCGCCAGCAGCGACTACTTTTGTGCCATGTTCGCCGGCAGTGCCATGATTGAGTCGCGCACGGAAGAGATTGAGCTTCATGGTGTATCGGCACGCGCTATTGGCGCAATTATCGACTATATATACACATCGGCGTTAGAACTGAATGTGGAAAACATCGAAGAGTTGTTAGCTGCCTCCACCCACGTTCAGGTGAAGGATGTGATTGAACGTTGCACTGCCTTTCTTGAACAAAAGATCAACATGGACAATTGCTTGGCTATTGCCAGCCTGGGCGATATCTACAGCCAAGACAGACTTGCAGAACGCGCCTATCGCTTTATATGCGCCCACTTTAAGGAATTTGCATCATCGTCCGATTTCAAAGACATTAAGGTGGATCAGCTCCGCTACGTACTATCCTGCAACTTCCCGATGGATGTGAGTGAGCACAAGTTGGTGCAGCTGCTGTGCGTATATGGTGTGCAGCAGAAGCTTGATGATGCTAAACTAAGCGAGCTGTGGCATCTCGTCCATTGGAATCACATTACGTATAAGAATATAAAGTCATTACGCCACATAGTTGTATCGGTGGGCGAGGGTGCTCCTCAGATATTGCCAGTCTCTTGCTATTACCGACTGAAAAAGGAGTATTTAAACAGAATGAAACAATATCCCATCCTTAGCTCTATCGTCGACATAGACCCTGTCCTTCAGGGACCGGTAAACGTACGCGGCATGGAGCTCAGCCTTCTCAAAATCGGAGGATTCGAGTATAATGGTCTAACTAATGGGATTATGTGCTTCTCACCATCGCTCATGAAGTGGTTCGAGTTGACAACCATTCCCCATCTTGATCAATGTAAGTCTACATACTAGTTAGTGATTTTATTTATAAATGCGCTGTGTGTTTTGTTGCAAGTAGGCATGTAAATGTAACCCATAGAAAAGAAGCCCCTTTGCGTAGAGTTCTAGAGCCGTGTCTTTATGGAAATGCTACAATAACTTAATTTAAATAAATAGTTAAATAGGACATGGGCTTCTTGGGATCTCTAAAGAAATGTGCTTCGTAAGCTACATACATATATATGTATGTAGATATGTGTTTTTGTCCAATTATTTGTTAAATCATTCCGAACATTCACTTTGCTTCAACTGCGATATTATAATAATTAATTGCTTAAATCCATCCTACTCAATCAAAAAAAAAATCAAAAGCGATTTCCATCAGTTGACTTCATTATGATCGTTCTTTATCGCAAATTTTAGGCAACTATGGAACTGCCGTTCTTAAAAATGAGCTATTCATTGTTGGCGGTGCCTACGATGTGTGTCTAAAGGAGTACATCCACCCCTTTGGGTTCCGTTATTGTCCCTTACGAAACCATTGGGATGGCATGGCACAAATACAGTTGGATCGCTGTCGTTTCTCTCTAAATGCCGTGGGCGAAAAACACCTCTATGCCGTTGGCGGCATCGTCGAGAACGATGATAACAACTCCGAAGATCTGTTTAGTCTCCACTCTAATGTAGAACGATACGACGTTGAGACCAATAAATGGACCTACATGCCTAAACTGGTGGAGAATCGAAGTCAGCATGCTGGCGTCACCGTCGGAAGCAAGCTGTATATATCGGGTAAGTAATTGGATCGTACAGATTCAACAATTTTTCAACAATTCCCGGTAAAACGATCTTCATAGACTCAAGTTCTTTCCGAAAGTTTTAAATTGAAAAAATTGAATTCTTTATACACATATACATTTCAAAATAAGTTTTAACGCTCCTGTCATTCCGTAAAACCTGAAATCTGCGGTACTCAAAACAGGCCCGATTGTTCGTGAAATAGGGCATATAAGCTATAATAATGGCTATTTGAGTTGACTGACCTCCACTTTTCATTAGGGTCAGTGATGATATAAAGAAAGTTGTACGTTTTATAAATATTTTAGACAAAACTCCAAACGTAGACGAAGACACCTTCTTAGCTCGTTAATTCTCAACATTTTATTTGATAGTGTTCCACGAAATGTAGCGACCATTAAGGGCAACAATTAATTTGGTGCAAATCATCTTTTGCACTTGAAGGGTGAAAGGTGTACTGGAAAGTCTAATCACCCATTGCATGTAACATCAGAGCGCGGGTTTCAGGTGCAAAATACATATTATATTTTGTGTCCGTGTAGCGATAACTTTTGAATAGCTACGAACTCCAAGTTTGGAATATTGACCGAGCTTAAGACAAATTTTATATAGCCGTGATAGGAACAATAATTGCAGCAGAGGGGGCACTTTATCGTTCCACTTGTGATATTTTTAAAGCCAAGCCTCTGAGTCTAATATTTATCTTTTCTCGTTTTTAGGCGGAATTCATCTGGCACACATTCTGTCCTCATTGTGGTGCTTCGACACCGAAACCGAAAAGTGGGAGGAGCTGGCTCCAATGCCCAGACCATGCTGTGATCATGTGCTCGTCAATGTCGGCAATCGCATTTATTCCTGTGGCGGCTGGTACGAAAATGTGAACTCATCCCGTGTGCTGGAGCAATGCATTTATGTCTATGATATAAAGTATAACTTTTGGGATGTCGAAACACAAATACCATCCCCGAAATTCTACTCAGGCGTCTCAGTGCTGCGTCACACAATCTTCTTCGTGGGTGGACTAGACCCCACAGAGTCTATCGATCGTGCCTCATCGGAAACCATGGCCTATGATGTGAAAAGAAAGACTTGGTGGCGTCGTGAAGACTGGTGGGACACTCCCACCCATGTCTGGGAAGCTACATGTGTTCCTTTATACGTGCCTAGCCCTAGCCCTAAGACATAATGTATGCTAGACAGAGACAGGGGGCTGAGGAGCACGCGTTTCCTTATCAATCGCGCGATGCTTAAGAGACAGATGCATGGAGAAGTAGTGCGAAAGAGAGAGAGAGAGAGTGAGAAGGAGAGGGAGAGTAAGGGAAAGAGAAAGATAGAGAAGGCGAGTGATAGGGAGATGCAGAGCCCGAATTCGTGTCTTTAAATAAAGCCCAATGACTTAAAGATTAATTTATAAAATTACCAGATGCTCAACCGACGGCCAATTCTTAAAACACTAACTTATAAACTAATTTTAATTACATATCCAATCAGTAGCAAATAATTAAGACTATTTTGATATGATATGTATATTTACATCGTAAGCTGCCCAGAAAGTGCCCTGAAGGAGGCACAAAAGTACTCCGATTTTCATGACATTTTCTACAACACTGTTATGCGTTACAACAATCTCAAATATTATTTGTTTGTAAACAATTAAAAAAAACAAAATCTGCTGCCAAGTGGCCAATGAACGTCCCCACTGACCTGGAGCCTTCCATCCTAACTAACTTTAGGAACTTTACTGTTTTTTTTGGCGGCCGGAGACTGTTGGGTTAGCCTTGCCCGAACACATAGATTTTTTTACTTTCTGCTGGATCATTGGTAGCGCGTGGTTGTCCATGCGGTGGTTCCCTCCCTCAGCCCTTCTACAAAGCAAATGCACTCGATGTCGGGCGACTGTGATGACCTTCGAGTGGTTCAGATTGGAGTAAACTGCTGCTTGACTTTCCGAGCAAATGTAAATCGGCCAACTATCTACTGTGGCTGGGGATGTGTCGTGTGGCCTCCATTATCGCAGTAACTTCCGCTTGCCAAAATATCCTTTAATCGATCAAATTTTGCTAAAATGCGGATACCCTTGCTACCGAAATCGAAGCATACGAAGCTACGTAGTGTAGTAGACTTTTGGAAATCGGGTGATTAGATAATTGTTCACACTTTAACATTTAAGTAACAGACGTAATTACATATACTTATACCTCCATCTCTGTATTACAAAGAAAATTATATTCCTCCGTGGTCATGTACTGCAAACTTTATACCCTACTGTGTCCCTAATATTCTTAGTTACGAAGTCATTTAGTGATTCTGAATATTTGGGAATTTCGTTTTCACACAATTTGATCTTATCCGGAATGGGAATATTGGACGCAATTTAAATTACTGAAACAGGTTGGACCAAAGTTAAATTTTTCAAAACTATGCTTTTTCAAAAGGAGCTTCTTGAAAAAATAGAAATAGAACTTTGAATACAAAAAAAATCTTCTTTAAATATACTCGTACATAAAATGAACAGTTCCATGAACTTTTATCGAAAGAATTAGATACAAGTAAATTTGTAATTTAGCTATTTGGTAGCACTCATATGGGAGGCCAAACAAATGAGTTAAAATTAAGAATTATACAACATTTTAAAACAGGTGCTAGATCGCATGTTATAGATATGTATATATGTAGGTATATGACCAAAATCTTTCAATTACTTCCTTCTGGCGGACTAAGTTAATACGTCCAGGCCGGCTAGTAATCGTCGTATGGCTGGCATAGAGACTATATGATTTGAATAGTGAATTCCTATGAAAAACTTGACTGCTAATAAAGACAAGAAATTGGAACGGAGTTGAATTTTTAGAATAGTGTCGCGAAATGGAAAAGAGCTTAAAAATTTGTTGAACGAAAGTTTAGATAGTACGGAGGTAGTAGCGTACAACTTTGGACAAAACAAGTTCACATTTTTTTGCAAATCAAAAGCAATTTATTGGGTTGTGTGTATATTTACATGCTTAACATATTTTATATAATATATTTTTGGTAAATGTGACTCAAATATTTTAGTTTGCTTGTGTTGTTACATCGCACTCATTGCGTGCAACAATAATATTAAAATGACAAAATGTTTGCTCTCTTTTCTTTAAATACACAAGACATGACGAAAGACGCGATTAAAATGAAACAAGCGAACCAGTACACTCTCTTTTCGAATCACATTGGTTAACAAAACGGACTTAGATGCGAAATTAAAACCTAAACGCTTACAGTAGAACATATATGGCTGGTATTTATATGCACAGACATACACAAGGCTATATAAATACATATATGCACATACTCGTATAATTGCAAGACTAAAACTTATGACTATAGCGTTGCATTCGTTATATCGTACAGCTAAAGGACACATACAAATACACTGTGAGGGACGAACTGCAACAGAGAGAACATACGAGAAGTACATATCCTATACAAGTACATGGCTACAAATCTAAAAATTCCCAAGCTAAGACTGATTGGTGCGTGCGGAAATGGGCGCTATCACCACCCAACCATCTTCTGCCTCCCTGTCCCGATTTGGCAAGTTGCTGCCGATCACATCCGTATTGCTGACGCTGTTGCTATTGTTGCCACCTCCCGGCAGGTGCATGTTCAGGGCCTGGCAGGGGGGCCGCTTCTGCCACTGCTGTCGCAGACTATTGTACAGATCCTGTAGATCCTCCTAAGATATAGAAAAATTATTATTATAGAATTGCGTATACACATGTTATATTTGGGTTGTCAAGGCAATTGAATTATCGTTAATAGTGCACCTTATGCTTGATTTTGCGCAACAGATCCTTTTTATCTTCACGCTCCATGCCATCCATTTGCAGGATCAGCTTCTCTTTAAAGTCCTGCGCGTAGTAGAGACTTGTGTCCACTGCCAGATACTCTTTGGCCATGTGACGATGATCGCGATAAATCGCCTGCGACTCAGCATTATTTGGTATGGGCAGCACGGGCTGCAGTTCGGGGTCCAGCATCTCGGCCAGTGATTGATCGGTGCCATCATTCTCCTCCATATCGGCGCAACGGTCACTATCTTCATCGTTGTTGTCGGCATCGTTATTGTCGTTAGCGCCTGTGGTGGTGGTGGTGGTGGTGGTGCTGCTGCTGCTGTGGTTGTTATTATTGTTGTTATTGTTATTGCTTAGATCTGTAGCCAGTGTGTGGCTTGGGGCAGTCATTATCACCGGCTTGGTGTCCGTCACTGTGAGCCGTTCCTTGCCATCGCTTTTCGCTGTACAAAGAGAGATAATCAGATAAACAGTTTGATTTATTTCCGATAGAGATAGAACAAAATATATTTAGCATTTAATTATAAGTTTCTTATGTTCTACGGAGGTCGATAATATTACTACACACCCAATCAAATATCCTAGTTTGGCAGATCATTTACAAACAAAATTTGATTTTTTTTTTAAACATTATTGATCTTTATTGAGTATATAAGCATCGAAGTACATATGTATATCTGTTAGGTGCTTTATTTTCTCATGCACCGCGTTTTGGATAATACTTATTAGCGAACCAACCTACAAATTTGTGATTAATTGAACTAAAGTCAAAAAATTAAGTAATTTGAAAAAAGGAAGTAATTTTAAAAAAAGTCCACTTATCATTATTTTTCGGAGTTAAAAATCGCTAACAGTGCAAGGAGATTGCGATCCTGGGAAATAAAATGGCGACTAACGAGCCCGCTTTGTAAAAGTTATGTGTTTATATCGTTTGTTGATTTCCTCTTAAAAGCTTTAAACTGATCGATTGAAACTGAGAAACCAGGTCGGGCTATTACTTATGGATTAGGAGAACATGTTAGGTTTGTTAGGTTTAGACCTATAGTTTCTACTTGGTATTGGAAAGCTACGAGTATAATGCCAAATATCTAAACAGCTCACAGCTCGGCAGTCTCACATATCAGTATATCTGCCTACCCTGCTGTTCTAAAACGGATTAACCCAAAGATCTATAGATTGAAAAGAAGCTGCTTTGTCTTAGCTCGTCTCCCAATTTTGTCCTAAATGTGTTTTCTTCAAATTAGACTCATTCTGTAAGAGCATTTTCTTTATAAACGAAAACTTATTCACACTAGCGAGCAGCTCTTTATGAGACCGGGTACAGGAAGTCTAATAGTCGGTGGAGGAGAAATTCCCCCAAATAATTTTGATTTGGATTAATGTGTTTGATATAATAATGAATGAATGAGTATTGGGTTAACACAGAGTACATATTTGATTGTCACTTGAGATGCAACGATTATAGCAGATAGATAACACCTACTGTATATAATCCAACAGCTGTGCAGATCAGTCGTTTGCTTTGTTGTTATTAGTGTACGCGTATCACACATTTTGGTAGTTGGAGGGCACTGTTTTTCGAAAGGAGGCGCGAGTCTTTTGGTTTGATGGATTGACTGGACGACTGTTCATTTACACAACAACGAGATCATTTTTGGCTCTGGACTTGTTTATCTACACAAAGACGCAGATACTTGTATGTACGGATCTATATACACGGCAATATATACAAGTATGTATACATTTCTTCACTTCAAGATTTCTCGTAACAGTTCAACGGAAAACGCACGATCTACGTATCTATGTGTATGCTGAATGTAAAATACGCGACGAAAATCCCTCACATTGGAAAGCAAACAAAAATCGACATTTTCTACATTAAGCGTAAACGATTTTTGGTTCTTTTCTTTTCTTTTTGTATGTACGAGAGTATGTAAGTGTTTGTGTGCTTTGCAATGACGTGTTCTCACACAGCTTTCCTGGTTGATTTTCCTCGGAAAATTTCAAAACCAAACAACGAGTATATAGTACCAACAGATATGGAAGCCAGCAATTTTCAATTGAATTTATAAGGTTCCCCGTTGGCTGAACATTTGCCTAATGCTTCTCTTGAAAGTAATTGAAAGAGCTATTAACTATGGCTTTTCTATTTTTCTTTGCATGGCAATTTTAGTGAAAGGCTTGGCGATAATGTAGAGGCCCTGCGGTGACAGCGACGACTCCGTTTACGTCTACGAGTACGACAAACAGTTGATGAACTTTTCTACGATGCGTTGGATGCGATTTCAGTAACATTGCGGCCATTCAAGACAGCACGGCGCTCGACGGCAGACTGAGCACTCAATTGGGACTCGGAAGACCACCATGTGAGTTCAACACACACGAGTAGTCTCCCCCTCCCATACACACACACACACACACTAACACACACACGCACACAGTAGAAATACGGAGAGATGAAAATATAGAAAAAGAAAAATCAAGCGACGAGGGACCAATGCTGCCGATCATCTAGATGATGACGCGCATAATGCCGTACGACCAAAATTGTGGCATCATCACTCTTTGTGTTGGGTTGTGTGCGTGATTTACTTGGGTGGGTTGATTCACCCAGTATTCTCACTATTCCATCGGATTTGGAGTCGGTGCCACACGTCTAATGCATGCCACAAATCTAAAGACCTGCTATTTAGCACAAGTACTATATATGTATTTGTTGTCAGTGGATTTCGAAGTAATTGAATAATTTTGATGAAACAAAAAATACTAGGCAGCCGAACTTGGTAGTGCTGGGAAACGTGCCTGTTAGCTGTTGTCAAAAGATTTTTCCAAGAGACTGTTCCTTTAATTAATAAGCTATTTACTTTCCCCCAAAAAACATCTGTTGATAAAATCTTACTGATTGGATACCACGTTAACATTTGACCAAAATGAAAAACCACTCAAGTTTCATAATAGATGATCAACAGTTTTTTAAGACCACTTTGAATCACTTTGAATGGTCCTTTTATCTAACTACCATTCCTACTGCCAACTGAT
This sequence comes from Scaptodrosophila lebanonensis, assembly GCF_003285725.1. Taxonomy (NCBI): domain Eukaryota; kingdom Metazoa; phylum Arthropoda; class Insecta; order Diptera; family Drosophilidae; genus Scaptodrosophila; species Scaptodrosophila lebanonensis. Next base: position 4,558,463 of record NW_022060567.1, on the reverse strand, counting down.
CGACTCAATCTAAAGAACCCAAAACATCAAATTCAAGGGTCACCTATTCCTATATATATTCTGCCATAATAACAGAAACGAACGTTTCCAATTGTTGAAACAGTTTTTTGAGAACTAATAGGGGCAGTGCCGTTTTCTGTGCAAACAGAATTAATTTTTCTTCATATGTGGTCTGGTCTTCAAACTGTTTAAAAAAACTATGCAGTGCGATAGCGGACCCCGAATAAAAGGCAAAGAATATAAAAAAATAATACACTTGACGCATACTATCTATAAGAGTATATTAACAAAATATTCCATTTCTAAACACTTTTGTTTGGCGGAATGAACCCTTTCGAAACTGGTTAAGATACTACAAAAATCGGAGAAGCCTACTACTGTCTGTTACATTCTATGCACAAACTTAAAATTGACTGCATTTCCAAAAAATTATGTTTTCAAAAATGTTTATTGTGCTCTAGCATTTGCTTCTAAATGCATCGTAAAGTCTGAATTGCTTCAGGCGAATATTAAGAAAAAAAAAACAACAATAAAACCGTTTTCTGCTTTTTAAAATCTTTGCTTTATATTTCCGAAATAAAAAACGCATTTAATAGCTTCGGTGAAACGCCATAATCGTTCAGCAACTTCGGACTATGGAAAAATAATTTGTTTTATTTTTGTTTTTGGTATAGGTGATGATTTTTCCCTCCTTTTTATTGCTGTAATCGGCGAATATCATTATGCATACATACTTGTACATACATATACAGGTACTTTTTCAAATCTACACATTGAGTGTGATTTGAACATCTTTTTTCTTGTATTCAGATTATAATAATCTGGTCTTATGGTCTTATTAATTCTCAACAGAACTCTCTCTCTCTCTCTTTAAGTTACAATTAGTTTTGTGGATTTTAAGATTATATGGTTTTTTTCCTATGACAATAGCCCTTGTTTGATAAGAAAGTAAAAATAAATTTCCAAGATGGTGACTAGCATCTGTGATTACGATGCCATTTCTTCTCTTATTTGTAAGCCTGACACTTTTCCTCGAATCTGATCAGACCCCTATATCACACAATAAGTGAAAAGTGTTTAAAAGTTTCATCTATTTCTCAGATTTCGTTGGGATCAAGAGTTTGGAGGCGATTAAATGACCAGGTTTTTATAGCTGATAGTTGATCAGAAAAATGAAAGTAAATGAACTCAGACGTAATTGTTGGCAGGCAGACTTCCGATTTTTGAAATCTAGTTCAAATCAATCTACTTGGGGAGAGCTGGTGTCAAAATGATGATGAAGTCTTTTAAAATGATTTGTTTGCTTTGTTTTTTAAATTGTCCCCCTTTTGGAATATGCATTATATGAGTTTATATGCATACATACATATGTATATTCGTTCTTGCTTGAAACATTTATAATTATTTGCATATACATATACTAATTTCGCTTAAAATGTTTCGCTGTCAACTAGAAAACTGTGCAACAGCAGCAGCCAAAATGCCTCGCTCGCTGGTTGTCTGTGCCCATTAAATGAAAATCTCGCTATGTTTTTCCTTTTTTATTTAAATACCCTTCGTTTGAAATGGAAGGGTACATGGGAACTAAGTATATATGTCAGACTCCTGGTTAAGGGCAACCAATTGGTTAGAACAACGAATTTAATCCACATAGCACTATGTTTGAATCACTAAAGAAACCTAATAGACTCCATCCGACTGCTTTATCATAGAGCTGTCGTAGTACAGTTTGAAATGGAAGGGTACATGGAAACTAAGTATATGCCAGAACTAAGTGTATCCCGGTTAAGGGAAACAAATGATTAGAGCAACGAAACTAATCCACATAGCACTGTGTTTGAATCACTAAAGAAACCTAATCATAGACTGCTTTATCATATCACTGTGTTTGAATCACTAAAGAAACCTAAAAGACTCGATCCGACTGCTTTATCATAGATTGCTTTATCATAGCACTGTGTTTGAATCAATAAAGAAACCTAATAGACTCGATCCGACTGCTTTATCATAGCACTGTGTTTGAATCACTAAAGAAACCTAATAGACTCGATCCGACTGCTTTATCATAGACTGCTTTATCATAGATTGCTTTATCATAGCACTGTGTTTGAATCAATAAAGAAACCTAATAGACTCGATCCGACTGCTTTATTGTAGAGCTGTCGTAGTACAGTTTGAAATGGAAGGGTACATGGGAACTAAGTATATCCCGGTTAAGGGAAACAAATGATTAGAGCAACGAAACTAATCCACATAGCACTGTGTTTGAATCACTAAAGAAACCTAATCATAGACTGCTTTATCATAGCACTGTGTTTGAATCACTAAAGAAACCTAATAGACTCGATCCGACTGCTTTATCATAACACTGTATAAGTATATCCGGGTTAATGGAAACAAATGATTAGAGCAACGAAACTAATCCACATACCACTGTGTTTGAATCATTAAAGAAACCTAATAGACTTGATCCGACTGATTTATCATAGAGCTGTCGTAGTATAGTTTGAAATGGAAGGGTACATGGAAACTAAGTATATGCCAGAACTAAGTGTATCCCGGTTAAGGGCGAACAAATGATGAGAGCAACAAAACTAATCCACATAGCACTGTGTTTGAATCACTAAAGAAACCTAATAGACTCGATCCGACTGCTTTATCATAGGGCTGTCGTAGTACTTAACACTTTTAGTGCTGGATGACCAACTTTAACTTACTCTGCACTATACTATTTGGTAATATCGTGCACAAAAAAAAAAAAAGAAAAACAAAAGGGCGTACAATTTCGAGGCAGCCGAAAGACAAATTTGATTTTTCGGAGAACGCCGAGAAGACCAAAGAAAAATACCGCACATACGTGTATGTATGTATGTATGTATGTACGAGTATGTATGTGTATAGACAAGTATCTACGAAATCAAAACACATACAAAAAAGCGAGATGATTGTTGAATGAGTCATGTGATGATGAAGATGAGATGGGGTTGTGTGGCCGGCATGTGTGCGTTTATAATGCGCGGCTGGTTGTGGGCTGCCATTTATTATCGTTGCTAGCATGTTGCGACGACAACAACAACAACAACAGCAGTAACAAGAAAGGCAGCAACAACAACTACAGCCACAATAAAAACTATGAATAAAAGGAAAAAGCTCCTGCTGGCTCACATACGAGTATATGCGAATACTACAAGTATATGTACATATGTATGTTTATGTTTTGGTTTCGGGTTGAGGCAGGATTTCTCGAATATGCACAGTGCCATAAATTCTGTTCAAATTGGCGGCGAGCATTTTATGACCCAACACTATGTATGGAAACGAGGGCTGGCACTTACAAATATTACAATGCAAGCAATTGCATTTAGATGATCGCCCAATAGAACAGAATATACAAGTATAGTAGTATGTGGTAAGTTTATCAGCAGGTCAGTGTGATCCTTGAACGTAATTTCCATACAGATTTCCGGACTGGCTAATAAATCTTTCCCCACCAGGCCTAAGATTTAATTTTTTTCTCTCTTCTGTTTGTTCCCATTTTTAACTGGCTTTTAAGCTTGTCTCTCTTAAGTTTTTCTTTTTATTTTGGTAGATCTATTGACGCCTCTGACCACACTTGGCTGTGAAACGGGGCATAGCTAGCCGAAAGGCAAATAATATTCCCCCACCGCACAGTGGGCCAAGCAGCTCTGCAAGCAGAATTTGATGAACAACTCGAGATATTGTAATGAAAATTTGAACTTCAAGTTTTTAGCGCACTCACCACTGATTCTCTAAATTTCAATTTTGTAGGTCAACAATATCTCATAGCATTTTTAAATTCCTATTATTTAAAATTTCCAAGTTTGTTATTTTTAGTATATGAAGCCCAAAAAAGATTAACATGTGCTAATAACTAACAAATTAATCAGAATCCGATGAATCTGAATAGTTCCAAGTATTTTAAAATTAGCATGCATCTAAGCAAGAACTTTATCTATCTTAACATATTTTTGGAAATTTTTGATGTTTTTGACGAAGATGTTATAAACCAATCATGACATGTTCTATCGTGTTACATCCGTAAGGACTTATGGTTATGGACAAATGGCTTTGCTCTGAAATCTTTATTCCTGGCTTCAAGGGCTTCTTCGAACATCATGCCAATAGGAAGAAGAACTACATAGTTCATAATGTCTGTACCACGGGTCGACCAATTTTTGACTTATTAATTGTGTTAGGCTTTCCTACAATATAGGGTTTTTTTTTTTATAATTTTTATATATGCTTTTCCTATGTCGACAGTCCATGTGCCATAAATATAAGTAAGTAAATAAATAGAGCAGTTAATATATCTATTTCATTCCTTATAGGAATTTGTAAATAATTCGATGATCGAATCGCGTTGCTATACCAGAAGACTACAAGTATTCTTTTAAAATAGGGGGGAAGCGTGTTCTTTGGTTTGTTTATTTTGTTGTCACATCTGCGAGCTGTCCTCTTAGGAGGTGTGTGGCCAGCCCTTGCCACAAACTATAACAATTTAATTGTGCAGCAAAATATGTCTAGGCAAATGTGCAAGGCGAGGCAGCGACAATATTTTGAACGGTGTTGGTTTTTGTTGCTATTTGCATGAGAGCATTAAATATTTATAATTGATGCGATGTGACAAAGCGGCCATTGAATTATAGGCTAATTAACAAAAATCGGCCTCTTTCAACGATATTGAACGCCTAAATTGAGGCACTTAAGTACAAGAGTATATCTCACATATACGTACTATATATGTATGTATGTATGTATGTATGTATGTGTACGCGATTTTCTCTTGATGACTAACAAATAAATGGACGCTCAGAGATAACCAACTGAGCAGACAAACAATCGGACACTCGAATATTTGGACATCTCGGACATTGCGGACATCTGGGGGAGCTCTTTGGGGCATGCGTCATACCTCAACACCTGCCAGACACGCACACACATGCACATACAGAGTATTGCTGCTAAATCATTTTTAATTATGCATTTTTATAAGTGGGTAAATATTCAAGAATGAGCAAGAAAAACGGGGAAAATGGAAACCAAAAAGCCATTGTATTACCCATTGACTGCTCTGATACCATAGCGCTAATGCTACTGTTGCGATTCTGGCGATTCTGCCGACTCTGCCGATTCTACCGTTCCTGCTGTTATTATTGTAGTCTCTGGTTTTTGATCTTTCTGCTGCCCGGGACGCTGGGCACGCGTGAAAAGTTTGCCACAAACTGATGGCGGACAGAATAGCCTCGGGCTCGATGCTAATGACAATGAGTTGAATTATGTGTAGGAAGAACAACCACAACAACAGCGGCAGGGCAGCAACAGAAAAAACAATAATGAAGGCAATTTACATGCCACATTGTGCGCATGTTGTAAATAAACTCGAACAAACATAAATACATACATACATATGTATGTGCGTACCATGAGTATGATTCACCCGGCGTATGAGTAACGTGAATGCAATGCAATGAGTAACGTGAATGCAATGAAGCCATTCAGTCTGTTCGTAGGGTCATTCGGTCAAATAGCCCGACCGACGCGTCGGTCGCTCCTCGACTTATCCAATACATAGTAATGTAGTAATCAAGAGCTGGTCGTGTTTCTTTTTTTCACAATAAATATACATTTTTATCTGCTGCCAAGATGAACCGATTTCAATGCAGTTTGAAATAGATAGATAAAGCACTATATCCAAATAACGTATGATAAATGTATGACAAAAGTCTGTTCTAATCGTACCTATTCCTGGATGCGTGTCGTTTGAATGATGCAACATCACAAACAAAAATTTGGCGCAGAACCTGCCTTTTAAATTCAAATATTTTGTAGCCTGAAGTAATACTTAGGTCTGTGTTTTCAAAATTTGGTTAAGTTGGCCTTTTAATTTGGCATTTTTATAATTTGAGCGCAGCAATTACACTTCCGGCGTTTGATACTAAGCTATCTACGCTTTAACACAATTTGATTGCAAAATGTGAAATCAAAATCTCAATAATTACAGGATTTACAATAAAACGTATTTATAAATGTAAAATATAAATTATAAAAAATCTTTTTCGATTTTGGAGATCTTGTATGCTAAGTTTGGTAACTTTAGGTCGTATAGTTTCGAGGCTGTGCGCTTCCACAGACGGTTTGACATGCCTTACATAATTAAATTCGTTGGGAATTGTACAAAAACGGAGCGATTTCATAATTATTTCATTTTGGATGTAGAGTATAAAAAATGATTTGGGTCGGTGAAACGGGTACAAGGACCTTAAAAATGCGGTCAGCACGTGTGTAATTCATTTCTGTTCATTGACACAATTATTTAAATAAAACGTTTATATAAATAGTAAAAAGTGAACACCTATACAAAAAAGATCAACGGTCGGCGAGCTTTTATTGTGCATACCAGATTGATGTTGAAAATATTTAAAAGCTTTCAACTATTTGGAATTATAGATGCAACAATCAATCTCACAAATTATGACAAGCTTAATTTTCTAGAATTATGTACAGGACGAGCATAGTCAATGAGAATAAATCGAGCTTAAAACTTATATGAAAACGATCAACTACTTGTAAATATCAAATATTAGGGCTATAATTATACATAATGCTTGCAATAATTTGTGAAGTTTCGTGATCCTAATTTTTATGTTTCAAAACATTTTTTGCCTATTACATGCTTTTAAATTAACACATCACCATGAAATATACGGACACATATGCACTAACCATTATGTGCCAAGTTTGGTTAAAAAATTTCATGATTTACGGAAGTTATGGAAAATAACTAACAAAAACTCGATTTGCATGGGAGAGTTTAATTCCAAAATGCACATTTTCTGCGTATTCACATAAGGCATCTGGGACTACAATTTGGTGTCCCTAGGTCTTATAGTGTCCGAGATATAGGCGATTATACGAATGGAAAATCTGGAAAACCCCCATAGGTTGGAAGTGGGGGGGGGGGGGGGGGGGGGGGGGTAATAAAAAAAATAAAACAAACTTGCACAGCGTACACATATAACGCATCTTTGTGCAAAGTTTGGTGTCTCTACCTCTTATAGTCTCTGAGATCCAGGTGTTCATACGGACAGACGGATAGACAGACAGGGCTAGATCGACTCGTCTCGTCATGCTGATCAAGAATATATATACTTTGTGGGGTCTGCCACGCCTCCTTCTGCCTGTTACATTTTCAGCTCCCGCAAACATAATATACTCTTGTATATTTAATGTACAGAGTATAAAAAAAATCGTATTACAAAGTCGTTCATGTCGCGATCAATTACGTTACGTTACGTTTTTTGAAATCTGAATATAAATTCTCTCTCATTTCCATATTTTACAAGAATGAGTTATAATTATGTAAATTTTTGAATAATTATGACATAAAACCTTAAATTAGTTCCTAATCTGTGTAAACTGTATACTACTGAAATGAATACATATATACTTATTTAAAAGTATCAATTAAGTAAAACCATGAAAGACTTCGAGTAACAACTAGCTTATACCTTTGCACAATATTTGAAATAATTTCCAGACGAATCAGGGAAAAGTAAACCTCGCCCAAGTGAGTCTATAGGTATATTATTGATCAGTATTCGCAAGACATACATGTCCGCCTGTCTATCTAAGTGGATAGGTCTCCGAAAGTATAAGAGCTGTAGTTTTTGCTGTGCACGTTCTCCTAAGCCCGGGAATTTTATTCGCTTTTATTTGTTTTTAATGCAGTCCTTCACTTGTTTAGTTAAGTTACCGAGAAGAACGAAAGCTACAATCCCCAAATTTATCACTTAGATCCAAGGAATTTCATTTTCGATATAGTCCCCTACTTCCCCGATAAAAACTTGTTGTGTGATTCATGGAATTGTTATCGCAGATTTTGAAATCGCATCAGAGCCTTCTATTTCGTGTGTCAAGTTTTATTCTTAGTGCTGATTTTTAATTAATTTGATGACACATCACGATTACAAATCTTGTAACTTTTAATTTAATTTATAAATTTTGAATTTATGAAAAGTTCGGTTTATCAAAGAAGTGTAAAATTATTTATCTGGCATTGCAATTACTTATATTTTTTATAATTTTCCTATTTATTTAGCTAATATTTGTTGGCTCAATGTTATTGCACAGAAAAATTTGTTCAAACATTTACAGACATCTTCAGACAGACTCGAGCAATTTACAATTAAATGTTATCCGCAAGAAAAAAGGCAGACAAATAAATGTATTTTTTTTTTAAAGATAATAAGCACCTGTTCGCTTCTAGCATGTTATTCCTATTTCGTATGCGAACACCGTTAATAAAAACTTACCCATGCAGCTGTCATTGCGACCCTGGTCGAAGTCATTCTGTAAACAAATTAAAAGTTAGTCAAAACATAATTATGCGGTCTCCCTAGATGTTGGCAGGGTTTGCGTTCATATTTTTAAGTAATTTAGTTTCGATTTATTCTCTCATTCATTATTCTTTTGATTCGGGCAATCTTAACACATATCTGGTGGAAAAGCCAAATAGAGTTAAATAAACATTGTGGCAGCAATTTGAGATTATTATTTTTTTTTATCAGGCTATCTTTTTGAAAACGAGTTGTAATAGGTGAAAAGGTAAATATGAAAATATGTACGGAACAGTCATATCCATTCGAAGAACGTTTAATGAATTAAGCAGAAAACTCACAAATTGTCAATATCTATGCTTTAAAAACTGAAATGCCGCTTTTTAATGTCTAACCAACATTTTCGAGTGTCTCTTGGTATACTCGCGCACTTACCGGTTCTACAACCAATGTCAGCTCGGACATGGGTGTGCGTGCACTCTGCATCATACTATTTCGTATGGACTCCAAACGTTTCGTTGCTTCCTTTGATGATGATAGATTGAAGCTATCGTTTCGAGTTTCGCACACACTGTCCTCCTCGGGTATGGCATCCCAGGTAGTGCTGGTAACTATTGTCAATTGTGGCACTTGCGAAGTAGTTGTTGGTTTTGGCGTTGTCTGGAAGACCGCATTATTGTCAATGTTGCCCGCATTTGTGGGCGTTGATGTATTTGAGGTATTTGTGGTTGAGGTTGAACTTGTTGTGGTTGCTTCAGTGTTTGTTGTTGTTGTTCTTCGCGGATTTGTTGGCGTCAGCTGTGTGGAAGTTACACTCGAGTCAGTGGCATTAGGACTCAAATTGTTCGTATCCAAAACATCGTAGTGTGCACTCTCGTTCATTGTGCCATCGCCATCTTTGGTCACGATCTAAAAAATTGATAGGATTATGTGAGGAGACTATGTACACTTGTAAGTTGTAATATAAACGCACCTGCTGGTTAATAAATGTGTATTCTAGCGGTTTATCGGCGCCCGAGTAGTCTTTGATAATCTCGTTCATTACTTTGACCACATATGTCATGGACGGCCGCTCCTCGGGCGTCGTTTTCCAACAGGCTGTCATTAGATCTTCAATCCGCTTGGGGCAGTTGTGCAACAAAGGCGGACGTTCCCCTGAAATCGATTAAGACGTTACTGTGATAGTTATACAAATGACAGTTATCCTTTTTATCGACATGACAATATTCGCAGTATAGATGCCATGAATGTGACATTTTCTAAGAATATAATATTTCATTTATATTTGTAATGCCTGGTATTTCCACCAGATTACCAATATGTCTATTATTGAATCATATTAAGCATTCCACGAAGAATATATGAAGCCATGAATGAATGTAAAGGTAAGAGTTTAGCGATAAAAACAACAGCTCGCTATAGGCGCGCCTAATATTCATTCCACAGTACAACAGTACAGTACAGTACAATAACTGCATAGACACTTTATGACATAAATACATCTATTCAAAGACCAAGACTAAATACAACAAGCTTTAAAGGCGCCCATTACTATGTACAGCAATATCGTAGCAAAAGTCTCGTTCTTTAAAAATTCTACGTTTTAAGAACGGTCTGAGTATAAAAATATTTGTCTACACTTCAATGAAAAGTCAACTTTCAATGACCATCACACCGACTATTTTTTGACGCACACCGGTCACTACATCTTATAGCTGCCATAGAACGGTGTTAATGAAAAGCATGTTTGCTCATTAAAATATTAAACTCAACATGGTTATGTGGTCGTCAAAAGTACTTAATGCAGAACTATTTATATATAAAAATTAGATAGTGCAGATACTGTAAGCTAGCTTGTGACTCATGATCATGGAGGATAATGTGTTTGATGTAAGGTACTTTTAAGCTCGTTTATTTATAAGATATTTCATGGAAATGCAGTAGTTTAGAAAAGTTTTACTTTATGGCCATAGAACATAGGAACGATAATTCTAGAACTGCATTCAAGGTCATAATTTGGGCATACTTTGTGAATTATTTACTGTGCTTCGAAAAATAGTTCTATGAACTCTGAAAATAGATCTAAAACTTTATCTGTTGGCTTACCCTTGTGTATTTTCCACATAATGGAGTATGTGTTGTCAATTTCTTTGAAGGGCTGCTTGCGTGACAGCACCTCCCACAGCACAATGGCCCAACTGAAAATATCACACTTCTCCGTATATTTTGAGCCCTCAAAAACCTATAAGAGCAAGAGTTAGACATTTAAGTCACAAGGATTGTTGATCTTTCAGGTGTAATCAAACCTCGGGTGCCATCCAAGCGGCGCTGCCACGATTGTTCGTCATCAGGCTGGACTTGTCGGCTACGGTACCGAAATCACATATTTTCAGATGGCGACCCTTGTTCGTCAGCAGTAAGTTAAGTGGCTTCAGGTCTCGATGTATCAGCGGCTTAGGCGACATGGCATGCAGATAGGCAACACCCTTAAAAAGTTGTGCTTTCAAAATTAGTTTGGGTAATAGGGGACGAGAGTCAACATTGGTGATTTACCTCCGCGCATTGAAGCGCCCAGCTCATTGCATGTGCAAGCGAATATGCTGGCTGCACTTTGCCATGCAAAAAATTGTGGAGTGACCCGCCCTCTGCATATTCCATAATTAGGTAAGTTGACTGCTGATACGAAGATAGCCCATACAATGCGATTATATTGACATGCTTAACGCGCGACAATTGCTTGACTTCCGTTTCGATGGCCTTCTGTTCGGCGCTGGCACCAAACTCTTTGACAGCCACCAGCTGATTGCGCCAAGTGGCCTTGTAGACCACGCCATAGGACCCATGACCGACTTTCTATACGTGAATGAATTGCTTGAATAATGCAAATAATGCATACTTGAATGTCTCACCTCCTCCAGCCGTATGTCCTGAAAGTCAACCGCGGGCGTTGCGCCGGCAATTGTTGCAGCCATTTTGGGCTGCTTTTGCCACTTTGTTGACTGTTGTTGCCTGTTCCAAGTAATTTTATTTGTTATCAATTCCACGGTACCAGCTGTTGTCTGCCTGCCGCCACCCCCGCCGACGATCCAACACCAACGATACGCACAATATACTTGGCACTACTGCGTATTTATGTCGTCGATATTGTTAGTTCTGCCTTATTGCGCCGACATTGACATTGTTCTCGCCTCCGTAGTTGTTGTTACTATGTAGGTCCAAATTGGTTTCTGCACGTTTTAAAATTCTTTAATAGACAGCCAATGGCAAGTTTATATCGACCAGCAAAAATGGCAATTCTGCACGCATATCCTATTGAGGCGCAACGGACGAACGTGCGCACTTAATTCACCTTGCGGCCTGCTCTGGAACATTTGAGGCTTAAAATATATAACGCACTTTATTGGTTTGACCCGCCGATGCTATAAATTTTCCACCAATTTCGCATTTCTCTTGGACTTGGCTTTTAGTAGCGATGGGAAAAGGCAACGGTCTAAGGATGTGTTGACATCGATAAGCAATTTCGATGTCACCACATCGCTAGCAAGCATGTATCGCTTGAAAACAATTTACGTTAAATTTTGAAACATTTTATCAAACACACTGAAAATATGTTCTACATTCATAATTCTTTATTCAGTAAATAAATTTAGCGATGTTATTTGAAAACAAGTTAGCTCTTAACACATATAAATGCTCATAACAGCTCGATAGCACTGGAAGTGCGGCTATCGATAAATACAATACGTTAGAGTTGGCAGCAGTGAGGCCTACTTTTTGAATTCGCATTTGAATGAGATAACACGTAGCGCAATTTTAATTTCGTTATTTAATTTATTTATGTGTAAATATATCGGATAATTATGTGTTTAAGGGTTTAACTTGAGATTTATATCGTGTGTAGTTTTCCATATTAATAGATAAGCAGCGCACTTAAAAGAAGACATGCTCAACTGCGCTTTTATGTGCTTTTAATTGTTCAATTGTTTTCTGACTTTTCATCGATGTAGGTTAGCTCCGTAGCGGTGTGCTCTGCACATTGTTCTATAGATCCATCTTCGCAATCAGACATTTGACCTGCGTAACTGCCATGAAAATTCGATAGGAATGAATATACACTTCACTCACCATCGGCACCATCCTGACCCCTCATATCTGAACGTTCCTTGCGCAAGCGCGTCTCGCCGCTTTTCTTTTTAATCCCATTTGCCAGCTTACACAGCTGCTCTGCAATGAGCATGTCATTCCAGAGTGTATTGGAAATTTCATTTTCGGGATCATCGCCGTTTATGCGGCGTGGCGATGATGGCGGTGCACGCACTGGCGGCGGCTCCTTGAACTCTAAATCTGCCAACTCGTTAACGGGGAAGCGTTCCCACTCAAGATCATCCATGGCCTCCTGTGAAGTGCATAGTTAGAAGAATAAATATATAAAGAAAAACTATTGCCTGGATTAACAATTTGTTTTTTTCTATCTAAACTTTACGCAAAACCGCTAAACAGAAACTAAATTTTAAATAAATTTATCCACACATGAATATACAAATTTTTCACATCACAGAATTATGAAATAAACATTTTGTTTTAGAACATACATACATACATACAAGTATGTATGTATGTATTATATGACAACTTGCCTGCTTTCGTTCCATTCTAGCTTCATGCGATTGCCATTTATTAAAGGCTGCTACCGGCGAGAGGGGCGAGGTCGCAGTTACCTGTTCATACATCTGCCTCTGAAAGCTTCCCGGATCGCATCGTAGCATCCAGGAGTTGCTGCCGCTAAATGCTCCGCTACTGGTAGATGCACTCATATCGAGCCCTAGATACAAATCTTCCTCACTTTGCGACATTGTGCTATGAATAGAACAAACAGAAAAAAATATAATTTAATATTTATATATTATTTTATGTGCCAATTTTGTTTCGTCGTCGTAAAGAACAGAAATGAAAAACGATTTTGACAGCAGTAGGCTCGAAAAGGCAACGCACAAGTGATTGAAAATATCATAAACAGTAACCGACAAAGCAATCTGATATAATTTCCAACACAGTTTAAAAGCACTCCAGTGATTTTCAAAAACTCCTTTATTTCGTGGACCTGTTTAAAAAATTGGCCAACAGCCTAGTGCTTGTGCTAGTGTCAGGTTCCCTGAGGATAGACGGTCTTTGTGACAATTTCGAGATACAAATGCGTGGAGCGCAGCCCATACTTTGCTGGGCCAAGTATTTTTATACCCTGTACCCGTAGGGTAAAAAGGGTATATTAGGTTTGTGCAAAGTATGTAACATACAGAAGGAAGCATCTCCGACCCCATAAAGTATATATATTCTTGATCAGCATGACGAGAGAAATCGATCTAGACATGTCCGTCCGTCTGTCCGTCCGTCTGTCCGTCCGTCTGGATGAACGCGAGGATCTCAGAAACTATAAAAGCTAGAATAACCAAAGTTGGCATCCAGATTCTCCTAGGTCCGAGTAAGGACGAGTTTATTATTTTTTTTTTTGAATTTTCCCCCCCTTCCCCCGCTACAGAATTTCGTCAATAACGTCCACATTTCAAATGCTACCTAAACCAAACTTTGCACACATAATTTATATATAATTGTCTACTGTTGTATAAAATTTTATTCATTTATTAATTCAATTCGGTCAATTCTATGAAAGGTTATTAGCAAATAAATTCTCGCCAGTACAACCCCACCAAACTGCAGCAACAAGTTGGCTCTTCTTCTTCCTCTTTTTGCTGCTGCTATGGGCGCATATAACTCAGTGACGGAAGTTTACATGGGTACAGGGTATTACACTGTCGGGCTTGCTCGACTGTAGCGTTCTCTCTTGTTAATATAATTATACCCTGTACCCGTAGGGTAAAAAGGGTATATTAGGTTTGTGCAAAGTATGTAACATGAAGAAGGAAGCATCTCCGACCCCATAAAGTATATATATTCTGAATCAGCATGACGAGAGAAATCGATCTAGACATGTCCGTCTGTCCGTCTGGATGAACGCAAGGATCTCAGAAACTATAAAATCTAGAATAACCAAAGTTGGCATCCAGATTCTCCTAGGTCCGAGAAAGGACGAGTTTATTTTTTTTTTTTAATTTCCCCCCCCTTCCCCCGCTACAGAATTTCGTCAATAGCGTCCACATTTCAAATGCTACCTAAACCAAACCGTGCACACATCATTTATATATAATTATCTGTTGTTATTTGAAATTGCATCCAATTCGGTCAATTCTAAGAAAAGTTATTAACGGCACAAATTCTCGCCAGTACAACCCCCTCAAACTGCAGCAACAAGTTTGCTCTTCTTCTTCCTCTTTTTGCTGCTGCTATGGGCGCATATAACTCAGTGACGGAAGTTTACCTGGGTACAGGGTATTACACTGTCGCTTGCTCGACTGTAGCATTCTCTCTTGTTTTATAATAGTACTTATTTTCAGACAAGTTTGAGTGAATTTCCAAAATACACATATTCTGCGTATACACATAGTGCATCTTGGAGTAAAATTTGGTTACCCTAGGTCTTATAGTCTCCGAGATATAGGTGATTATACGAACGGAAAATCCCCGATCAACATGTGGCCCAATCAAAATTCGTGATCACCGAAAATTCCATCGAAACTGTGCGGGATTTTATCAAAAATCAGCCGAAATCATCATTGAAATTGATGGAAATGGAATTAAACATCTCCAAAACATCGATTTATCGCATTTTGACCGAACATTTGGGCTTACGAAAGGTGTGTGCACGGTTTGTTCCGCACAAATTGACTGATGACCAAAAATTGCTCAGAATCCAACCGATTGTGACCGATTATTTGACCAAAAATCGCATTTTAACCATTAACCACTCGCCGTATTCACCTGATATGGCACCGTGCGACTGCTACCTTTTCGGAAAAATGTGTTTGCCCACGAAAGGAAAGCGTTATGCAGACGTAGAGGCCATTCAAAAGGCTTACACCGGCATACTGGCGGCCATACCGGCCAACGAGCTAAAACACTCGTTCGACATGCTTTTGGATCGTGCAAAAAGCTGTATTGAAGCAGAAGGAGACTATTTTGAATAAAATAAATTGATTTTGCCGAAAAAACCATTTGTTCTGTTTTTTTTTTAAAGTCCTGTTTACTTTGGAAAACACCTTGTATATTATTTTCAGCATGACGAAACGAATCGATTTAGCACGTCCGTCCGTCTGTCTGTCCGCCTGTCTGATGAACGCTTGGGTTTCGGAAACGATTCAGCGCACATGAACCAAACTTGGTATGGGGACGAACGCTCCTAGTCGCTCCTCCCTCTCCCCGCATCAGGGTTTCGTCAATACTGCCAACATTTCAAAAGCTACATAAACCAAACATGGCGAAGATATTTATATACAATTATCTACTTTTGTCCCAAATTCCATCCAAATTGGCCAACTCTAAGAAAAGTTATTAGTATTACGTCCAGTATTACGTCAGTTACATCATCAAGTTCGCTCTTCCTTTTCTTCTCACTTCTGCTATGGCCGCATATAATTTAGTGCCGGAAGTTTGCCTGGGTACAGGGTATTTCACTGTCGAGCTTGCTGGACTGCGGCGTTCTCTCTTCTTGTAGATTGAGCTTAACACTAAATTGTCTTATGTACACACTGAACTTTCAAAATTCTTCTGAGCAGCGTTGTTATCAAAGCAAAGTGACGAAAAAGATCTTGTATTCAGATATATCTACAAGTACATACATATGAACATACATAGAGCTAACAAAGCTCTTTTGCAATTGATGGAACCATAATATAATCTTCTCATACAAACTTGCATTTCCTTTGGAGTTTGAATTTCGAAGTCAGTCATTAAATGCGCATATGATTAGTACTAGAATAGCGCCCATTAATTGATTAACATTTTATTGCATTTTGAAATGTATTAATGTATTATCTTATAATATCTAGAAAATATACTCATATTTCATCCAATTCGATGGATATTGCATAGCTCTGTCACAGTTACATCCTTGAAATTGGGATTTCCACATTCGAACACGTGCACTTTAGAATATTTTCGAGCATTTGATTTATTTAAAGAAGCGATGCTACTGCAAATTTTCTACATATAAGAAATGGTTTCAAAGTTAGCTTGTTCTTTCAGTCCCTCACAGTAATTTCATTCTACTTTCTCGCTCTCCACGATGGGATGGGGTCAGTGGCGGTCGTAGATCTTGGATCCACACTTTCCGACGGCTCTAATATTGAACTATTCACTTGTCCTTTTGCTGATTCATTGCTGTGCTCTTCTATCCGAGGCTCCCATGGCTCCTCGGTCTGCTATGATTTCGACTCAATCTCGTCCTCATTTACTTTGTTGCGTCCCAATAGATCCCAATAAGTCACACCAGGATCGAAGATAGACTTGTGCGGCTGTTGCACAACGGCTGCACCCAACTTCGGCACCTCGGGCCGTCCAATGGGAATTACGAAATATCCGTCGCCGGTGGTGCCATTTGTCACCGACAACTGGGCCAGATGGCAGGTCAAGTGGGTGTCACAACTAGCTACATATATAACCCGAGCTAATTATAATTGAAAGCAGAAAAAACCTAGCATTGAGGACTACCTATGAAGTGCTGCTGCTCACGTAGCATCATTTCGGGCCCCGATATGGGCGCGGGTGTAGGGTAGTCGGTGTGGGGCCCAACCTTCACATTCTCACCCATCAGCTTCCGTGCTCGCGTTGACAGAGATCGCTTGCCTTCGGTGGCCACATAGTCTGGTCGTCCTCCGCTTTCATAGCGGTCTATATCGTGCTCGACATGCTCAAAACCTGGCGGTGGTGGAGCTGGAACATAAACATATATGTATACCGGTTTTAAATTATATATATTTTAAAACAAATGTTTTTTTATATTCCGAACGTTCTCAGTGGTGAATGAATCTTCAAACAAACAACAATTTGTGTGTCAGGGCGACAAGCGATAGGAATGAAACTTTCTCTTAATGGTTATATTGAAATACTTCATTTAATTAGAGCTAGTTTTTTAGATTGCTAAGGGGAACATTTATAATTACTTAACAACAATGTTCCTTGGGCTTGAAAAGAATTGCCAGAAACACAACTATAAGTAGGTAGCAAATGGCTAGAAAATCCTTTAAAATTTACTAGAAACCTCGCTAGAAAATCTGATAAAAAAGCAAGAAAGTCAATTAAAACAGGCTAGCAAACTCACTGTAAATGGTTAGAAGCCTAGCTAGAAATTGGGTAGAATATGCTAGAAAATGGATAAAACACTGCTATTAATATCTAGAAAATGTCTAGAAACCCCGCTAGAAAACGTGAGTACAATAGCTAGTAACACAACTATAAGTAGCTAGAAAATGGATAGAAAATGCTACAAAAGCGCTAAAAATATGTAGAATATCCGCTAAAGGCTAAGAACCGTTAAAAAATGACTAAAAGTCCACTAAAAATGTATAAATAAATCGCTAGAAATTGGCTAGAAACACCGCTACAAAAAACGCAAAAAAAGATCACCGTCACCGATAGTTTTCGATCCAGCTTTCTACTTCCATTAAAAATGTTCCTGGAATCCCCAGAAAATCACAAGAAACGACGTCTCTTAAAAATCAAGACCTACCTACATGGCCGTAGCGAGGGGGGTGCAAAGCGGGCAGCTGCCCCCCCTAGATTCTGAACGGATCAAAAATTTTGCAGACAAATTTGAATTTGTGCCACATTGTACAAAAATCACGAAAAAAGACATCCATTTTATGGCTACGGTTAATTTATCAGCTAGATTGCTATGAAGATATAATGTTGAGAATATATTATAAATATATATATAAAATATTGTGTTAATATGCTCAACTTATAACTCTTTACTAGCCCTATATTTAGTGCTAAGTTTTATTATGGGCAACGGGACAAACGGGGCAAATAAGTTGTTTTTCCGGCCAACAGTTCGCTGATTTTATTGAAACCTGGGGCAATATATATTAATGCGACTAATTTTTAAACGTTGTGCATTATTGTCTCTTAAAAATAGTTTTGGTATAACAGTTCAGTTCATTAGTTTCATTATTTTGAATTTTTTCCCCTATTTTTCCATATTTTTCATGTGTTTTTTGTATAGTGGAAATAATTTGATAGTAAAAAATCGGCCAAAAAATCTTGCCCCCCCCGGACTAAATCCTGGCTACGCCCATGCCTACCTACGAGGTGGGCATAAATAAGCAGAAGTCAAAACAGCTGTTTATTTTACCACTAGAATCGTGCAGGCATGTGTTGTGAAATGTGAACAATACCAGAACAGCAAGATTTTTAAATTTTAGATTGTACCGTTAGGTTCATGCACGCATTTTCATAGCACAGCTGATTTTTGTGTACATTCACAGTTTGCTGTTATGTGCGTCTGTTACCGTGCAATTGGTTGCGTCACAGAAAAGGTTGCCTATTCAGCCTTGAAGCCCATCACATAATATACACCATCACATCATATACATATAGTATACACAATAATGAGGCTTGTAATAGAACTGAATCTATATAAATTCTTTCTGTTAACTGCTTATAATATGAGCGTCTCTCGCCAAATAAAATTACCTCATCAAGTCGGAAGCGTTTTAAGTCTTTATTATACTATGAGGTTGTACTGATTCCGCTATGGCGACAGCTTATTTTTGGCTATAAGAATTCATTAAATATTATCTACTTGTAGCTCGCATGATACTTACGCAGTGGATGCGTCGGATCCCAGCCTCGACGATTAGATGTGCCCAGCGGGTCCCACACTTGACGGGTATTGGCTAATGGTACCCATTCCACGGCTTCGTGCGATGTTCCATCCTCGTTCCGAAGCTGAGGCGGCAACCCATCGAACAGGGCTGGCAAGTTACTATTTTCGGTGCGTGCGCTTGAAAACACCCGACCAGAAGGAGCACCGGCGCGAGGTGAGACCCGAGCGAATCGCGAATCCATGGATACCCTATTGATGACCATCCGGTTATTGGGGGGAAATTCTAGGTAATCTTCTTGTTGCTGCTGCGATGGCATTGTGTTTGTCCTTGGATGTGGTGGCACCGGCTGCTCCAGATACATCTGTTGTTGTGAATGTGAATTCATGACGGACTCCTGTTGGTCCACCATTGGCGAACCTGCAAATAATCAACTGTGAGAGAAGCGAGTGAAAGAGTTGCCCGCGAGGGGCAAAGCCTGCGTACTAGGCTCTATGTTAAGCGTCGCCGTCTCGAAACCCTGGCGTTGAGCCTGCTCTTCTTCTTCGTATAGGTATTGCTGTGTATTGTGCAATGGTGGGGGCACTGGTTGCTGGAGGTGTTGCTGCTGCAGCTTCTGTTGCTCCAGCTGATGCAACAGTTGCTGTTCGTTGTTGGCGAACTGCGCTGAAAACTGTTGCTGCTGCTGCGACAACTGATGTAGGTGCTGTTGTTGTTGTTGTTGGTGGTGGTGGTGTTGATGCACCTGTTGCATAGTCATAGGCACGGGCACGGCCACGCGATAGTAGATTGGCACCATGGTTCTCACAACTGCAAATTGCTGCTCCTTGTGCTGACCATGCGGTGCACCAGGCAGGATATGTTGCTGCTTCTGGAAAAGCACAGATATGGGAAATATTTTATGAAGAACAAAGAAAAACAAGTAAAAAAGCTAAAGTCGGGTGTCCCGACTTTGAAATACTCTGTACATATGTTTACAATAATTATAGAAAATAAAAAAATTAAGAAAATTAAACAAAAAAAATTTGATCGATTTTACCTTTCTCGGTATTCGAACTCACGTAAAGGGTGTATAATTGCACATTTACATAGCAATTGCGTCTGTGTGAGTGTATGTATGTATACTTGTATGTTCGTATATTCGTGTCTGTGTAAACATGTCAGCAGTCAACCAAACAGCAACATCAACAACAGCCGCGGGCAGCGCTTGAGCAGCGCTGCAGCAGCAAATATGTTTATGGCTATAACTTCTTGTTACACATAATAACTAACTGGGGGTATTTAAAAAATTTTAGTTCGAAATTCCAAGAATTACGGGAGTTAAAGAAAATCGCGATTTGCGAAGGAGAGGAATTCACATAAGGCATCTGGGACTAAAATTTGGTGTTTCTAGGTCTTATAGTCTCCGAGATATAGACGATTATACGGATGGAAAATCGGGAAAACCCCCATAGGGGGGAAGTGGGGGGGGGGGTCAAAAAAATAAAACAAACTCGTATAGAATACACACATAAGGCATCTTTGTGCAAAATTTGGTGTCTCTATCTCTTATACAAGTAGTCTCTGAGATCCAGGTGTTCATACGGACGGACAGACGGACAGACAGGGCTAGATCGACTCATCTTGTCACGCTGATCAAGAATATATATACTTTGTGGGGTCTGCCACGCCTCCTTCTGCCTGTTACATTTTTCAGCTCCCGCAAACCTAATATACTTTTGTACATCTCATGTACAGAGTATAAAAACGGCGAAAACCGGCTGATATAAGAGTCGCTTAGGGACAGCCATTAAAAATATTAACAAAAGTATTCGAACGAAACTAGCGTTTCTACAGATGATTCCAAATTTCATTATTGGGAGAGATCACAAAAATGATTATTTGGTTTTTATACCCTGTACCCCAAGGGGAAAAGGGTATATTAGTTTTGTGCGAGTGTACATGGAACACACAGATGGAGGCTTGGTAGACCCCACAAAGTATATATATTCTTGATCAGCATGACAAGCCGAGTCGATATAGCCATGTCCGTCTGTCCGTCTGACCGTCTGTCCGTCTGTCTGTCTGTCTGTATGAACGCAAGGATCTCCGAAAGTATAAGAGCTAGAATAACCAAACTTGGTATCCAGATTCTCCTGAGCCCGAGAAAGAATGAGTTTGTTCATTTTTTCTGATGCACCCCCCCCCCCCCCCCTCCCCCCCACTTCGTGATTTCTATAACTCCCGTAATTCTTGGAATTTTCAAAATTTGGTAGTTACATCCAGTTAGTGATTATATATCCGTATCTCAAGTTTTATTATGATAGGTTGATTAGAAAGAAAGTTATAGCCATATAACCAGGACCAAGCTGTATCCGCAGCTGTATTTGTTGCTGCTCTGACATAATCATGTAATGTGTAATGCACACATACATATGTACAAGTATGGAATATTTTATATTTAATTTAATTAATTAATTAAATTTTTTTAATACAATTTTTTTTGGTGGGGTGGTACAGGATATTTAAGAGTTGAGCCTGCTCGACTTAAGCATTCCTTTCTTGTTTTTCATTAAATCGATTAATCGGTTACTTTTTGTAAAATTAAATAACTAATGGATTTATTTAAAAATTAAATAATTTTTCTTAATGAAAATATTTTGTTTAAGGATGTGTTTTTAGCTCAATTTTTCAGTATTTTTTTTTTAAATCGAAGGTAAGTTTTTGTAAAATTAAATAACTGGATTTATATCAAAATGAACTACTAATTTTTAAAGAAAATCATTTTTTTGCTTTAAAATTATTATTGTGAGATATTGAAATAAAAAATATCATTATTTTGTAACTTTTATAATAACAATTATAATGATAATAGTAACTGATTATTAGTTTCACATAAGAACACGTTACATTTCGAAATGGAAAGCTATCGTCTGCGATTCAATCAAAATGCTCAACGAATGTGAAAGGACTAGTTTGTGAGACTGCCTGAGACTGTTTGATTGACTTAGGTATATAATATACATATTGTCTATATGGTATAAAGGATCAACCTACCCCCGTCGGATCTTGTGATAATGGGAACTGCGGCAACTCTTCAGGCAGCGGCTCCATCGGTGGTCCCAGGAACTGGAGCTCACGCACCGATTCGGATCGCCCCACATTGTGCAGATATTCCTCTGGATCGGTATCTGTTTGGATTGCTGTCGCAGGGCTCGAGCCGTCCGCGCGCACCTTTCGAGGTATCTCCACGAAATGGCGGGAGCGCCGCCTGGCCGGTCGTGTCCAAAGTTGCATGAGCTGGCTCTCAAATCCGGGTGGTGGCGGAAGCGGTATAGCATTGCTTGGTGGGATCGGTGCCTGCTGGAATTGGGACTGTGGATGGGGATAAAACTGCATGAAATTGGCTCCTTGCATCAAGGAAACGTCGCTGGGCATTGGTCCGACTACGAATGGATGCGGCTGAAACTCATAAACAAACGGATTGACATTATGAGGGGGCAGTGGTGGCGAGCTATTTTGTGGTGTGGATTTTATCTGTGTCCGTCTGCATGAATGGAACTTCTGTGCCATATTCGAACCGAGTGGTTGACTACCTGGCTGCTTCTCTGTCGTAAAGGCATGTGCCGAAGGCGTTGTTCCACTGTCTCCTGATGGTGTGGATCTTTGTTCCGAACCATGCTGCGGCATGCCATGTATTACAACTGAGGCCCAGGATGGTGCAACAGGGTCCGACATGATGAACCTCAAACTAGTCCTTTTATTGCAAAAAAAATGTAGAGTAGTCGATAATTCTGTAGAAAATAGTTTTCAGCAATGCATTGACTTGTTTTTGGTGTCTCCTGTGAAGGAATAGAAGTAAGAAATGATATATAGGATTCCCTTGAAACTGGCCCTCATAGCCTACTTACCGTTTAAGGTTTCAAAAAGTGTCCACAGATCATTACTCTTGACTTGGTCTGATTTAAGTTTTTGGATTGGACTGCTGGCAGCGCTTATCGCGCCCCCCTTTCTTTGCACAAAATTTGGATGAAATATTTAAATGGAAAAACTTGTCAACACATCGACACAAAAAACAAAGCAAACTGAAACTAAATGTTTCTTTGCTAACTAGTACTTTGGACCTTTTGTTTTTATAGTACTGTAGCTCTAGAATTTTCAGTTAACTCCATAAAAACAAGGGAGAAGGTTACGAGTGTTGTTTCCTAGATATACAATTCTATGAAAGGGTTTATTTATTTTTAAATTATTTTGTTTTTAGAATTGCTCGTATGTATTACAAAACAAGTAAAAAAGCTAAAGTCGGGTGTCCCGACTTTGAAATACTCTGTACATATGTTTACAATAATTATAGAAAATAAAAAAAATTAAGAAAATAAAAAAAAAAATTTGATCGATTTTACCTCTCTCGGTATTCGAACTCACGTAAAGGGTGTATAATTGCACATTTACATAGCAATTGCGTCTGTGTGAGTGTATGTATGCCTATGCGCATCTATTCGTGTCTGTGTAAGCATTTTCGCAGTCAACCAAACAGCAACATCAACAACAGCCGCGGGCAGCGCTTGAGCAGCGCTGCAGCAGCGCTGCATCAGCAAATATATTTATGGCTATAACTTCTTGTTAAATCGGTCTATCATAATGAAATTTGGCATACGGACACATAATAACTAACTGGGGGTATTTCCAAAATTTTAGTTCGAAATTCCAAGAATTACGGGAGTTACGATTTGCGGGGTAGAGGGGGGAGGGAGGGGAATTCCAAAATATACATTTTCTGCGTATTCACATAAGGCATCTGGGACTAAAATTTGGTGTTCCTAGGTCTTATAGTCTCCGAGATATAGGCGATTATACGAATGGAAAATCGGGAAAACCCCCATAGGGGGGAAGTGGGGGGGAAAATCAAAAAAATAAAACAAACTCGTATAGAATACACACATAACGCATCTTCGTGCAAAATTTGGTGTCTCTATCTCTTATAGTCTCTGAGATCCAGGTGTTCATACGGACGGACAGACGGACAGACGGACAGACGGACAGACGGACAGACAGACAGACAGGGCTAGATCGACTCGTCTCGTCATGCTGATCAAGAATATATATACTTTGTGGGGTCTGCCACGCCTCCTTCTGCCTGTTACATTTTTCAGCTCCCGCAAACCTAATATACTCTTGTACATTTCATGTACAGAGTATAATGATTGAAGTTGCCTTAAAAACTGTGAATCGTGTTTTTGTTTCGAAAATTCATATAATCATTCGATGGTTGCATTTTTGAGAAATAACTATATGCGCAGATAATTTAAAGGGTTAACTTTTAGATTCATTTATTTCAAGCATAACGCTGCATACGATAAAATGTTTTTAATTTCAAAGAAGATGGAGAGTATTCTAATTAGCTTATTTAGGTTATTTATTTTAAACTCTCCCAAAATACATTTATGTTATGTATTGCAGCTGTGTTGCTTTAAGTTTTTTATACCCTGTATGTTACATCTGTCCGTACATCCGTCCGTCTGTCTGTATGTATGATCGTAAGGATCTCAGCAAGTACAATAGCTAGAATAACCAAATGGATATGTAGCTTTCCCTAAGCCTTAAGCAGATCAAGTTTGTTGTTTTTTTCTGATACTCCATCCCAGTCCCCCGCTATTAGCGATTTTCCATAACTCCTGTAATTAGACTTTTTAACTCAAATTGGACAAATACTACCTTCAGATTATTATGTGTCTGTATGTTTTATCGTGATAAACATATGTCTCCACTTTTGTTTGAATGTATTGAATAATTTTTGATCTATTTTATTAATTAAATATTTCTTAAAAATAATTTTAATTATTTTTTTAATTGAGCCCGCGTGACTGTGGCATTCCTTTCTTGTTGTGTTTTACTTTAGAATGAGCTCCAATGAGCTTTTTATTTATCTATTTTTATTATTTTATTTTTATTTAAATAATCGGCTTGCAGATTTGGCCATAACACAACAGCTTGGCCGTTTTTTAAACGAGACAGGCCCCTCCAATGAAACTAATAGTCAGAGAGATGATTGGATAACATTTTCTATATGATTTTTCGGATCAAACCCTACATACGAAACCAAAATACACTTGAAAAGAGCTTCTCAAAACACAAACACCAGTTCTGGATTTATAATTTCAGCTAAACAATTTGGCTTCGTAGGTTTTGGCTTGGGTGAGAAAAAAAGTGTTCTTTCTGGAATACTTTTAATAAAATCTCAGGAACGAACAAAGTTGAAATGTATACTTTATCAATTCGAAATGGCATCCTTTGCTAAATTTCTTTAATGAAAGGCGTTACATATACTTATATATGTAAATGTAAGTCAATTAACTGTGTAACAAATACAATTAGAGGCAAAGCACTCTGCTGAGATATAAACACAACCCAGAGTACCAGTTCTTACGTTGAACTAAGAAGTTCTGAAGGTTCTTTATCCACAGACTTTTGAAACGTAATATAGGAGTTCATCTATCTTAAATGATGTCCTTGGTCTGTTATGCATAGTTATACTTTATCTTCATTTTTTTATGTTTATAATGAATATAAAAGCTTTACAAAAAGTCAGCTTTTGTACGAGTATACTATATACAAGTAGTATAGTACTTATGACCTTTAGTTCTGTTGAAAATTGCTACATTATTTAATTACATGCTGGCACATACACTCGCAGACATACACACACACACACACACACACACACTTTTATACTCGCAAAAAGGACTTAAATGAAAATGAAATAAATTAAAATAAGTGTCGAAGCAAAAGCGGCAAAATGAGGAAGGAAAAAAGGACACCAAGTCAAGTTGGGAATGTTCACATGAGACGCACAAGATTGCTGTGCTCGCACACATACACAAATGAATGCTTATATGTATATACGTTTGTACGAGTCGTACGGGTCTGCGTTCTAATGCTCATGCATTTGTAAAGTTCGAGTATCCTTTATCCCTTACTTTCTTTCTTTTTTTGTTTTAGCTTGAAGCTGGAAGAAACATCAGCAATACAAAATAGTTGGGTGTGTCTGTCTGCTGGGCTGTGGATGTGAGCGTGTGTGTGTTCCGGAGCTCGGTTACGCTTTGCTACAGCATTGGGATACAAAGACAAATTCATGTTGCATTTGTAGCTTAAGGATATTATTGTAGCATCCTTTTGTGTTGCTTGCCTGCCATCGTTTTATTTTTTATTTTATCCTGCTTTTTGCATACTTTATTTTTTGTTTTGTGTGCGCAAGGACTTTAAAACAAAGCGGCAAACAGAATATAAAAAAAGAACTAAAACAAAAGGGACCAAAGCTTGCACACATACATACATACATACGCACACTCATACATTTATATATGCACACATATATAAAGCATGTGGGTATGTAAATGCAAAATTGAAACTGCGAAGCGATGGCCAAATAATGTGGCCCGCATCCTGCAGCAGCGCCATCCATTCGTTTGGTCAGTTAGACTTTCTTGTGTGTGTGTGTTCGTGTGTGTGTGTGTGTTTGTGAGTGTTTGTGAGTGCGTACTGCCACATCCATCAACAGCCGTTGCTGCCCTTACTTTGAGAAATGTGCGCGTTTTAGATTTATTTGCAGTTAAGTACAAAAAGGCAACCCAAACTTCTCTGCCCGTTTTAAATACGAGCTTCAAGCCGCCCCGTTCAAAAGGCGCTTAGGTATACACATACTATATATTCTTGATCAGTCTGAAGTTTCGGAAATGACTCAACCAGCAGCTGTCAATCTTGGTATGTCAATTGTGATTTACTTGTCCACTTAACTTGTTTTTTGAAATCATTTTTTTTTTGCATAAGAAATAATATATAGATATAATCAATTTGATCGAAAATCATGCTTAAGAAGAAGGTATGCTCCCAATACAACGTTGGTGTACGAAAATCGATGGTCGCCAATGTATAAAAGTGTTGCCCTTTTTAAAGAAAAATTTTTAAGTATCGTAGCCGATTCAGAAAAGTGTTATGTACAAGGCAACTTAGTTACTAAAAAGTCTTCATTTCAGCTCCATTCCGCTGGAATGAAGCCAGTTTTTATAATATAATATTATTAATATTTGCGCCGGTTGAAAATGTAATACAATCCTACATTTTGGACTTCCAATAACAAATTCTATTTTAAACAAGTAAAAAAGCTAAAGTCGGGTGTCCCGACTTTGAAATACTCTGTACATATGTTTACAATAATTATAGAAAATAAAAAAATTAAGAAAATAAAAAAAAAATTTGATCGATTTTACCTCTCTCGGTATTCGAACTCACGTATAATTGCACACTTACATAGCAATTGCGTCTGTGTGAGTGTATGTATGCCTATGCGCATCTATTCGTGTCTGTGTAAGCATTTTCGCAGTCAACCAAACAGCAACATCAACAACAGCCGCGGGCAGCGCTTGAGCAGCGCTGCAGCAGCGCTGCATCAGCAAATATATTTATGGCTATAACTTCTTGTTAAATCGGTCTATCATAGTGAAACTTGGCATACGGACACATTATAACTAACTGGGGGTATTTACAAAATTTTAGTTCGAAATTCCAAGAATTACGGGAGTTACGATTTGTGGGGTAGAGGAGGGAGGGAGGGAAATTCCAAAATATACATTTTCTGCGTATTCACATAAGGCATCTGGGACTAAAATTTGGTGTTCCTAGGTCTTATAGTCTCCGAGAAATAGGCGATTATACGAATGGAAAATCGGGAAAACCCCCATAGGGGGGAAGTGGGGGGGAAAATCAAAAAAATAAAACAAACTCGTATAGAATACACACATAACGCATATTTGTGCAAAATTTGGTGTCTCTATCTCTTATAGTCTCTGAGATCCAGGTGTTCATACGGACGGACAGACGGACAGACTGACAGACGGACAGACAGACAGACAGGGCTAGATCGACTCGTCTCGTCATGCTGATCAAGAATATATATACTTTGTGGGGTCTGCCACGCCTCCTTCTGCCTGTTACATTTTTCAGCTCCCGCAAACCTAATATACTCTTGTACATTTCAATATATAAATTATTTTATTGGGGCAGATATGACACAAATATTAGTCGCAGTGCTGTAATTTTAGCTATTTTCCCGCTAGAAGTGGCTTTTTTTTGAATGCCAGCGCGGGAAAAATTCGAAAATAGCGGAAAAATTTATTTAGCGTTTTTCTAGCTTTACTTTATATTTCACTATAAATTTTTTTCCTTATCTTTGTCAACACTTAAAATCATGAATATAAGCAGTGATAAACGACTTTCGATAATAAAATCTATCAAATCACCTCCAGGCTCGAGCATAAGCCGTTTTTTTCTTCTTCGCAGCGTTAAGATAAGTCTAAAGTGTATAAATAAAGTGTTCGCGAAGTGGAGCGGGTCTTCAGCCATGTGAACTTAGTTAAACACAAATTAAGAAATCGGATGAATTTAAATACGCTATATTCATAATTATATTAATTAAATTTCAATTTAAGTTACGGACTTAATCGTAACAACAAAATTATCTTGACGAAGAGGCAGAGAGTTTAGATGAATTGTAGAATTTTTAGCTTGATTTTAATGTGAATTTTCTATTATTATTTTTATAAGAATCTCATATTATTATTATAAATTATGAATTAAGAATATAGAATTAATATAAAAACATTAAAATAGATATTTCCTTAAATTTAAACAAGAAAATTGGATTTGGATTTAGCTTTTTTAGCTTTATTTTTTTGGCAATCTAGCTGGTTTTGCTCAAGCACTGATTAGTTGCGCGACAACACTCTCAGAATATTGAAAAAGGTCAATTTATATTCCGTATTTTGACTCGCTTCACATAGCTTAAAAAATAGATTCTATGAAGAAGAAGAATAAACTAGCTTTTGCTCCATCCTGAAAATTTGCTTAAGCTAAATTTTGAATACTTTACTTTATAAATTGAACTTCCCAAATAATGTGAGTTTATGGTTCTTATTATCTTTGAGAATAAAATACGTTTTTACTATGTATATGAATACTTTTTCATTATTTTGAATTTAATGTTTTCCTAGTTTTTATATTATTATGTTTTTATGATTCGATAATAAAAAAAATTGGAAAAAATCATGTCCCTCCCAAGATTAAATCCTGTCTACACCTATGTGTGCATTGCTTCGACCATCACCTGATGGCCCCCGACTTCTGCCTCCTCTTGGCGGACCATTTTATTCTAGCGATGTAAGGAAACATCGATGCATCATGCTGTTTTAAGTATCAAAAAAATTTGTATGTTTTTTGGGGGTATGTCTTTCTATGTTTTAAGTAAATTGTTTTTTTTATATATAACTATATAACTATTTTAAACCAAGTGAGTACCGAGTACTGTCGGTACCTGCTTCTCGGAGTTCCGCCAGCCTCGCTGCCCGACCTTCCCATCTTAGATAAATACCAAATTTCTTAAATCAATGTATTCAACAATCGTACCTATGGAAAAACAAATGCTTAACCCAGAAGTTATTCTACTTAGTGTTATTTTTACAATTCTACAATTCCGACAAACTAAATGCTTATCTGAACCTGCTTGTCCTACCAGTACAGTAAAAAAAACGATTCAGAATCTAAATTCAATTTTAATTTTTTTGGGATAAGCAAATAGTTGATTAAAAGTGACGCTAATAATGTACAATCTCATCGAAAATAACAATAATATTCAGTTTGGTTCAGTTACCGACTAAACGATTGTATTTTGAAGAAAATCGAAAAAGATCGATCCAGTCGACCTCGATTATTTTGCAACTCTACAGCAGAGTATTTGATCTACCTGATTAGCGTGCCGAGTTTTTCTAACATTTAATATACGATTTGAGGACTTGTTATGAGTTTCGCAGAGAGAAGATACAATAACTAAATTCTTCACGTTCGATTTAAAACTGATCCAAATCGGCTTATCCCATGTAAAGGTATCGGAGCTTCCGCATATAACAACGTATATAATATAATGGTGGAAATCTGAAATATTTTCAGATTTTTCTACAATTTAAAGGCTTGATGTTTAAACGAACAAATGGGTTAAGCTAACCAATCAATTGTGAGGATAAATTAAAGAACAATATTGATAGAAATAATTTATATCCTGGTTTATTTCAATACTTTTTCAAATTGATTGTCTATCAGAAAACAAAGACAAATCCGTCGAATTTTAGTTTCTTCATCTTAAATTTAAATTCAATAACTGCCCAAGTTTAATCTACGGCATATTATTTCCATGTATAGAAGAGTTTTAATAACTCAGCGTATTTCAATGCATACCTACAAATACATGCTCTCTCGACTTAATTTAAGGATAAAGAGGGATATTTTTTTACACAATAAGTAATGACGTTTAAGATGTTGTTAAAATTTAAAGGCTTTATGTTTAAACTAACAAATGGGTTAAACTAACCAATCAATTGTGATGATAATTTAAAGAACAATATTGATAGAAATAATTTATATCCTTGTTTATTAAAATACTTTTTCAAATTGATTGTCTATCAGAAAACAAAGACAAATTATTAAATTCAAAATTAAAATTTAAAGTAGAAGACTTTTTATAACTCAGCGTATTGCACTTACTCATAATTTGTACTAGTATTTGACAAAGCAGCTCTTTATCGATGTGTGTATTCAAATACATTTTTATTGATTGAATTCAAACAGAGTACTGTTGTAGAATCTTGCGACCCCAAAGCGGTGCCGGGGCTGGCAAGGAGCGACGCAGGTGCTGGACTGAAGTCCAGCGACAAGTCCTGGTCTTGGTCTGGGCAGCCCAATGTCATTAATGTGCTGGCCGCACTTTTACAAATTGGCTCAATTGCAAGTTTACGAGTGTGTGCAGGGTACGGTTCGTGCTCTCGGCCGCCATTGTTGCTAAAACTAATGCCGCCATATGTGACGTGGTAGTTGTCAACGTGTTGTTTTTGTTGCCGCGTCCTGCTCGTTATCCTTTTGATTGTGTCGACGTTTTATTTATTTCCAGTTTTTTTTTTGCGCATTGTTGGGTATCATAGCAAAAAATTGTATTACACCTCAATAACAACGCCAGGACATGACAATAAGCATGCGTCTGGGGCATTATTGGTATGGCTACAGGCATTCGCTCTCTACAACTATGCGTGTGTGTGAGTGCGGGTGGTTACATATAATCGTGTGTGTGTGTGTGTGTGTGTGTATGTCCTAAGTATGTGTGACAAGTGATGCGTGTTTTGTTGCGGCGACCGCTGTCGCTTCTTAAGTGCTGCTGTTCACATGTGATGTCCCTTTTTTATGGCCCCGGCTATCATTGTCCTTGTAAAGAAAAAAAAAATAAAAAAATAAAAATCGCCCACACATACACAACCAGACGCACGCAAGCGTTTTTTTTTCATGCTTAATTGAATGGGTCATTCAGTGTCGGGCATACCAATGACCGTCCGTTCTGATCGTCTGCTCGTCCTGCTCGTTGTCCTGTTAGTCGTTGTCCTCGTGGTTCAATCAGCACACCCACATGGCTGCCATAAGCGCCAACCCCAACTCTGTAGCTCACGCGTTCGGTTTCCGTATCTCTGCGTGTGTGTGGCATAAGGGAAATGTTCAATTCAATTTTTCCGCCTGCGCCTGAAAGTATGCCCCACTCTCTTCGATTCCAGCCTCGTTCTTCGTCGCCATGGCAGTGCGTGTGTGGTTATTGAATAGCGAACACTCGTATACTATACTCGCACGAGTATTTACATCCACTTCTTTTTTTTTTTTAGGCAGCATCAATTTCCTGTTGGTAACCTGACTTTGGGTCGTTATTAACATTATTTGTAGCCGTGCGCCTTCACTTACTCACTCACTCACTTAGTCACTCACTTATTATTATCATCCTGCTTATGGTTATTGTCGTTATCACTGCCGTTGCCGTTGCCCTTGCTCGTTTTTATGTCCTCGCTGTTGTTCTTCCTGCTGCTGTTGTTATGACCACCAACAGCTTGCCTGGTAAACTTTACAAAAAGAAAAGAAGAGAAAAAGAGACAAATTTCCACGCAATTTCTGTGACTTGAAAATCTTTTAGTTACTCGCTTGCCTATGCAATTCACCCACTAACTAACTTGTTCTCATTTCTATTCACTCCACTTATTGTTCCTTATGCCCTTTTCTTTTATACCCAGTACAATAATGCTGAAAAGGATATACAATTAGGTTTGTGCAACCGACCCCATAGAGTACTATATGCATGCGGGTACATTCATTCCCAATTAGCATGACGAGAAAAATCGATCAAGACATGTCCGTCCGTCCGTCTGGACGAACGCCTGGATTTCGGAAACGCCTGAGACCACACTAACCAAACTAGGTTGTTTTATTTGTTCACAATTTCAAATTTATCAAAGTAGCAGTTATGGGATATTCAATTCACGAATAACAACGCATACAAGTATTATACAGCGGCAGACGTTTGTTTGGGTCCGGTTATTCATTGTCGGTCTTGCTCGACATAACCTTTCCCCTGGCTATTATAAGTATTACCAAATTTGAGATAGTAAACCTTTTCAGCATCTGTAGATAGGTAGGTGGATAGGCGCGGTCGTCAGGGATCTGTCCTTGACTCACTTAATCCACAGTTTGGCAGTTTCTGCTGCCGCTTTGACTGTTCCACTTCCGTCTGCATCTAATATTCTGCGTTTCTACGCATATTTTAGACCCACTCAGAAGCCTGGATGAATTTCGACTTGAGAGTATTCTTCGGCTTTTTCGTGGACTCTGCAATCGCCGAAGTGGGGGGTCAAGGTTTCTTCAAAATCATCATCATCGCTTCAAAATTCCGACACAGTTCGTTGATCCAAGCCAAGCACTGGTTTCTTGCTTAGTTTGCAGAGCTCAGCTTCAAAGTGGTTCCGAATTAATAGTTTACAGCTGATGCTTTTCTGATCCGATATCCAGATATTTTCTGTTGCTAATACTGGCTTAATGGTGAGGGCTTTCTAGATAGCGAGAATTTTACGTCTGGTGCGTTTAGTGCAGTCCTGAAAGTTTAGCAAGGCCCTGAGAGTCGGCTGTTTGTTTTACACTTAAGTTTTTAGTGGACATGTGGTGTAGCTTGTGGCAAAATTTCCTCTCACTTTAAAAGCTTAAAAAAATAGGAAATCTATTTTAAACAACTAAGGTAAAAAATGGAAAATAATATTTAAAGTATGTTTAATATAATTGTTTTTAAGTGAGTTCTGTATATGCTTAATATAGCTGTATATAGCTTAATCCTTTGTTTTTTTTTGTGTTTTTGTAATGTGCTGTTGTGTTGTGGGCGAGCTTAACCTCAAAGTAGTTTTGTTTCGTGGAGTACAAAATGGAGGATTGTCGTGGACTGTCGTAGCTTCGAATGCAATATAGTTCATTAAAGTGTCTTCTTAATGATGATTTAGTTTTTATTTTCTTTTTGGAAGTATTGCTGCGCTGGAGCCTGCATACATGCATTATAAATATACTTGTACATAAGTATTAACGGTTGAGCAGCATGCGTTGATTTTGCTGAAAATTAAGTTTCAGGGAAGTGCTTTGCGCAGTAGGGATGTAAAAAACACATCGATGTATCGAGCATCGACGATGTTTCTACCACGATGTATCGATGTTATCCGATGGTTTTTTTTGTTAACGGTGCATCGTCGATCCCTCGACGCTTGTCCAAAATTGAAAATTGTTAAAGTTTTTTGTATGGTCTAGCGAAGAATGTATATTTGAATTATAAATTTTTTGATGGTTTCATTAAAATGTGTATTTTGTGAGATACATTTTATATTGTTAAGCGTTTTATCTTCATTTTTTCGTATTTAATGTCAGACTTAATATGCCTTAAATGCGTAACTGCAACGCATAGGAATGATTTGTTTTTAAAACTGTATATGTATAATTTTTTTTTTAAGTACAAGTCGTCAATATTACGAGTACTTTATTGGTCGACAACAATAAGTAAAATACTATGACAGTCTCTCTTGATATATAAACATTTTTTATTTCAAACACCTCTGTCGATTTTCTCCCTAATATTAGATTTTTTCCCATGGAAAGTTAATTTTTTTAAAACGTCGATGTCTTTTGCGATGCATCGACCATTTTTTATAAAGAGACATCGGTGTACATCAACATCGATGTTTTCCCATCGACTTACATTGCGCAGAGGTGCTTCAATATCGATATTTGTACGCTTCTCGCACTGCCGATAATTTCGATTTGTGGGCACATTAAATAAAGAAATCAAAATAATCTCCAACCGTATTACGTAAGAAAAAATACATATATAGGATTCATCAAAAGTTTTAACAATTTATATTCTCACGACTTTTAGTCCTACGATATAATCAAAAGAGCAATAAGTATCGATAGTAAGAGACGCGCGATATATTAAAGAATTTATTATCGGTCATCTCTCATTTTAGATCATCCTATTTGCCAAGATACGGTGAAAGATACGGTCTGCCTCGTCAAATAAAGTTGTTGAAAAATAATTTAGAAAAATGAAGCGCATTTGCAGTTCTTGCAGGAGATTATTCTTTGGATTTTTACTAACATTCAAGGTATGAAATTATATGAATTACAGCTTCCGATTGACTCTACATATGTACATACATACATGTGTATGTGTGTGTATATATTTCAGTACAAGGGCCGCAACGTGGCCGCGATAATCAAAAGCGTGCCGCGCATGAGCAACAGCACTTGGCTGTTGGAAGCTGATTCCACTTCCCTCTTTACCGGATTGTGTCACCTGCTAGATCAAGTCAGGGATTTAAATGTTTTGGTCGAACTTCGTCAGTGGCGGGCGATGTACAATCCTTCCGAGGGAATCGTGATGCGCGTTAAAGTTTCTGACGCTACACGAGCTAACGGCAATACCATCCGTCTAATGGTGAAGGTTAAATATTTGGCCAAGGAAAATGGGAAAGCACCGGAAAGCCGTTATTCAAACGGAGGGTATGCAAACTTTATAATTTGCTTCATTTTGTTAGCAATCGAGCTCACATACATACATACATACATATGTATGTATGTGCGTACAAATTCTTTTCGTTATAGTGGCCCCGAAGACCCTGAAGCACTGCAAAAAAATGATGATATGCCATCGAATAGTAATGGAGCTAACGGCGCAAACTAATGTCTCTAACAATTAAAAAAAGAAAAAACTTGAACTTTAAATGTAGATATTGAAGAAAACCTTTGGTTGTTCAGATATGTACATACATTTATGACAATTAATAAATATTGAATATACATATGTATGTAGCTATATAATTTTTATTTTAATGTTTCCCTCCGGCTATCCGTCCTTTAGCTTCTACAAGTACTATACCAGATACGGTGGCGGCTCATATTTTCTTATTACGATATAATTCCCGTATGCTCGGATTACAATCAAATTGAAAGTGTAGGTAAAATATAACTTATTTATTTATTATTTAGTTAGAAATTTGCATTTATTCATTTCATTTATGCCTTTATTTAGTGTTTAGCTATTGTATTGCCACGCCCCAATGTGGGTCATCTGGGTGTACAAATGTGCATATGGTCAATATCGGGTATTGCTCCGTTTCCGCTGCGATAGCGTAATCACCCCGCCAACCCAAAAATGACCGAATGGCGCTTTTGTTGTTGCAGCTGCCGCTGTGCTGGGTCTATCGGGCAGCAAGCGACTGAGACCGGCACCAGATCGCCGCTATTATCCTCGGCATTGGGCCCGAGACGTGGGTCGCTCGCATATCCTTGGTAGATAGCGCCGCTGTTTCTGATGCTGCTGCTGTGGGTGTGCGTTTCGCCCCAATTGGTGGCTGGTGCTGCTGCCCATCTGCCTGCTGATGCAGGCAGCATTATTTGATGTGCTTGCAAAACAAATTGCCACTACTGCCTAGCGCGTGTAGCTGCCCCTGGCCACGACCATGCACGGGCGCCTGCGCCGCAGCAGCTCAAATGGTTGAGACCGGTGTTGCTTTCCGTGGCTTAAGGCGCTCATGTCGTCGCTCCATCTCGGCCAAAGGCGCTTGTGGGCTGCTGTCTGTCAGCCCTGGCGCTGTGGCAGCATTGACGTTGCGCATACATAGGGCCTCCTTGTCCTCCAACAAATTAGCATGCAAGTCCACACGATCTTCATCTTCATTCATCACTTCAAAGAAATTCTTAAATTTCTCCGAAAACAAGGCCGGGAACTCTTCTTGTCTCGCATCAATTAGCATTTAATGAACGTATTCCCCTATTTCTGTAAATAAGAAATGAGAGTCGCAGATAAACCAGGCGAAGAAGAAACAAAACAAAATTCAAAGTTGGAGTGCGATCATAAGCTGGCTGGCACAAAACTCTAGTACGGTGTTCCCAGCCTCAAAAAAATTACCATGTGAACGGAAAAAAAGTTTACTACTCAGCGACAATATACGTTGACAAGACATTCACAGTGAGAAGCAAACTTTTAACTTTAAAGAACCATTCCAAACGTTTTGGTCAATGATTGCACAGTATTTACAAGAAACTCTTCACAACATTTTTTCTGCTAAATTGGATGTGGTAACACAAGCAAATTCTTATGCTCGAATGTGTGCACAAAACAAAAAAAGTGCTGTCTTATGTACAGAAAAGAAGTTGGAAAGTAATTACACCTCTAAACCGAAACCTATTCTTTTTTTGGACGTGCGTGTACCCCAAATTTATACGAATACAACGGCAGCGCCGGGTGGCGGAGCACGCGGCTATCCGATTGGTAAAATGAACAAGCCCAAACCAAAAGTTCAGCAGACCAGATGACCAGATTTGAATTCAAATTCGCATCACTGCCGTAAGCTTAATATTTTTTACTAAGAATTGCGAATTTTGTATTTTCTTGTATTTTGTACATATTTTCTTACACTAGGTCGCTCACTACCAATATATAGTAGACCAGAGCTGCAGCAGTTAGGCGTAGACAAAATAAAAGGGGTACAGGCACCTTAATAGGCCGCGCCTTCAATGGGCGAGGAAATATTCGCAGACGCCCCAATTGTGTCAATTGTGGTCAACCAGGGATTTCAGCTGCAAACCTGTCGCTGTAAGTTGCAAAATACTCATTCACAGTACAGCTACTATTTTAAATTCCACCAGGCTTTGTTGCTCCATAGAAGCTATTTACCGTATTAGAAGGGAAAACCAGCCAAAGATGTTACTGATTCCACATAACTATAAAAGTTTCTGAAGTAAGCGAAAAATTGGAAACACGGTGAAAATAGATGCATATAATATTGAGGCAACCCTAGGAGTGGGAACTTTCGGGCACGTGGTCAAGGTCTGGGACACAAGGGATAATGAAAATAAATCTCTAAAGATTTTAAAAGATAAGGAAAATGCCCCGGCAGCTCTAATGGAGATTAAGGTTTTGTCCAAATCGGTGGAAAAGGATCCATATCACGATAATTTTTGCATCAAAATGCATAATTCCTTTAACATAAAAGGACATATTGGCATAGTTGCTTTTCAGAATGAAAAAGTAAACTTGACCTGCCTAGAGCTTATGGGGACCTGGATACCAAGTTTGGTAACTATAGCTGTTGTACCTTCTGAGATCCTTGCGCTCATACAGACAGACGGACGGACGGACACACGGACATGGCTATATCGACTTGTCTTGTCATCCTGATCAATAATATTTATACTTTGTCTGCCACGCCCCCTTCTGTGTATTATATACATTCGCACTAATATACTAGTATACTAGTATACTCTTTTACCCTTTGGTACAGGGTATACAAACTATCAAAGTTTATAACGTTCGATTCTATAAAACTACATATGTACATCCATATGAATGTTATTTGACGCAGCAGAGCATGAAGCATTTTAAAGATATAATCGAATTTCCAGGCATACATATACATATATACGGGTATGTACATACATATAAAATGAGAAGCTAAGAAAAACGAGGTAGATAGAAAAGAAGAGAGAAGAGAAAAAGATGAGACTGCTTCTTCTTTTTAAAGCATTTCGATGTAATGTTTAAACGTTTTAAAGCTTGGGTGGAAGCCAAGGAGAATTTGTAGACGCAGGCGATATGTCAGTATTCGGGATATGGACATCAAAAAGAGAACTAATAGTGCCATGAGGCAAATAAATATTCAGCAAATAATGTCAAAATGAACACTATGCTATTAAAAAAGTCGATTGTAAGTTCGGCAAATTAAACAACAAACGCATAGAGAATTCTTGTATACAAGTTATATATTTCACATAAATCTCTAAATTAGAAATGGAATATGAGAGTAGGAGGTGTGCAGAATAAATAATTGAAGGATTTTTTTAAGCAGCGAGAAATTCAGAATCGTTTGGTGCCTTTGTTCGAAGTCTTTCCGGCCGTGGATCAGTACACCACCACCAGGACGAGTCGGTCTATCACGTCGATAGGTTACAAATCATATAAATATATTTCATAGCTAGATATAGACGCACTTAGCCTCTTTTTATACCCTGTACGTGTAGGGTAAAAAGAGTATATTAGGTGCGTGCAAAGTATGTAACAGGCAGAACGACGCCATACAGTATATGTATGTATGTCTGTCTGGATGAACGCCTGGATTTCGGAAACGACTGAGCGCACATTAACCAAACTTGGTATGCAGGTGCTCCTAGTCCCTAGTCTATACGGGCTTATTTATTTATTTTTTTACCTCCCCTCTGCCCGCTACAGCTTTTCGTCCATACTGCCCACATGTCCAAAGCAACATAAACAAAAATTTGCAAAAAATCGACTTTTGCTGTAATTGTATCAAAACCGGTTAATTCTAAGAAATTATTATTATTACAAGTATAACTCAGTGTGGGAAGTTTGTCTGGATTCAGGGTATTTCACTGTCGGACTTGCTCGACTGCAGCGTTCTCTCTTGTTTGAGAATGCAATTGTGTCAGGCTCAGCGAATATTTCTAACAACGTTTCCAAAGGCGGCAAAAAACTTGATTGCTCTGGCAAAAATTCTGGGGAGCGTGACTGAAATGTTTCCCACTCGTAAAACGTGTACTCACAGCGTCCATTTGCTATAAACAAGAACACACAAATGTCTCAATTTACTTTCATAAAAAAATTATACTATATGCATGCGAGTATGTGGAAGGGAGGGTTGATCTGAGCTACATAAGAACAGAACAGAGCAGAGCAGAACAGAACAGAACGTCGCGGAGTTTATGTTTATAAAAAAATGTCTTTGATCAATGAAAACAAACCATAAAACGCGGTTTACAGCTCCCATGTGTGTAATCGCAGGCATTTAACGTTAGCTACTTTAAGGCTTATGGCCGGCACGTGAGGGTTGGCAGTTTCGCAACATGTCCTGACACGCCTTCGTCTACAGCAAAAACAAAAGCGTTGCAAAAGAAAAAAACCAATGCAGGCATCAAGGGAATTGGATTTTGCTAAAAATTTAAAATATGAAAAACCAATTGATGTGCTGTTTTGATTTTATATTTATGTGCTCCTTGTTCCTTGCCACATATAGTATGCACAAAAAATGAATCTGCAGCTTTCGTTTATTTATTTATTTCCAAGCACTACTTTAACAAGAAAGGAATGCTTAAGTCGAGCGGGCTCCACTTTTAAATACCCTGTACCACCCCACAAAAAAAAAGAAAAATTAAAACAAGAGAGAACGCTACAGTCGAGCTGGCCCGACCGTAAAATACCCTGTACTCTCCAAAAATCATCAAAATATGGAATTAAATAGTTTGTATATTAGACGTAACAGTGATTGGATCACACTGTTTGTGGCTGCTCTTGCCCTTGCCAGAATATCAGGGGATACTGAAGTGCGGCATACGAAGGATTAACATCTGAAATCACACTCACAGTTCTGTCTCGACGTGTGAGTCAGATGTCTCTGTTGTTAGCTTGGTCATCAACCATAATAATAGCAACTGCATCTACGGTCGGCGCGTTGAACCTGCCAGCATGTTCCCCTGATGATACTTTATCTGCTTTGATGACAATTTGAAATGTGGCGATACTCTTTTAAGCAATTGAATAGTTTGATTACAATCTTCGGAAAAAAACGTCCGATGTTTCCACAATTGATCTCTCTTCTGCCTTTTCAAAGAAATCATGCAGACATCGAGTTGTCACACGTTCCTCACAACCGCCCATAAAATATAATAAATAATAAATAATAAATAAATTTGAAGAAACGTTGGATCCTCATTAGGCATCGGTATTAGGGACCCAATCTTATGATAAACCTGTCCTTTGATTCTGAATGTCGTTTCAAAATTACGTCTATCAGATCTGATATTGCAAATTTCAGTTATACCTGGTGGTTCATTCCGGAATTTTAATGCTTGACAATATTGACATATTTTATCCATAGCACCAATTGAAATCTTAGAATGTGCAGAGTAATTAATGTCTGGTGCATACTTGTATTCGAATGCAAGGCGAACGAATGATGCACGGCTGGTTTGCTGCCTCCCTCTGTCGCGTTCTTTAAATCTGTCTATATCCAAATTTTTTTATTATTATTAACAGTTCGGCTGCAATGTAAAATGTACAGGCGAACAAATATTTAGCTATAGCTACGAGGCCTTAAGCTAGTATTAAATAACAATTAATGATTTTTAAATTTGTTACATATAAATATATGTATAGCACGGGGCTTAACTTATTTGTATGTACAAATTATGTTATAGGGTCTTAAGGGTATTGCTATTGTTGTTGAGGTATCGGATTATCGTTTCTATATTAGGGGGATTGAGATCAAAAAGGGATTGGACGGGGCTTATTGTGGGGAATAGAGAATTTCTTATAGCTTGTAAATGCGGGCATTCCGTTGTGTTGGAAGAGGGTTGAGGAAAAGTGGTAGTTGGCATAAACTTTGTCTTTACCATTTTTATTTTTTTTATATTATTGAGTTCTAAATGCAATCTTGTAGAAATTAATCAGTGACAAGAAATTGTTGTGATTTTTATTTTTTTTTCAGAAAATTAATAGTATGAATCTTGTAGATATTGGTGCAATCGATATTTGAAATCGGCAATAATTGAGAGCCCGGACTCTACGGCCATTGGATATAGGAATTTTATGCGTATTTATAGGCAACAGAATACTGGTATGTCGATCAGCGAGGCGGTGTTGGGAGCCGCTCGTGCCTGGGGTCATCTAACATTGGACCAGAAATGGCGTTACGGCAATTTACCGGGTGCCACCAAAAGCGTATGGAGGAATGTGGAGCGAAGCCATGCCCCGTGCGATGTCCTCCGAAATGCATCCCGAAAAGCCAAGCCTGCCCTAAGAAGAAAATGAAAAATCCCTGCAGAAGGGCGCGCCGCATAGTTTGCAAGAAACAAGTAAAAAAGCTAAAGTCGGGTGTCCCGACTTTGAAATACTGTGTACATATGTTTACAATAATTATAGAAAAAACAAGAGAGAACGCTACAGTCGAGCTAGCCCGACAGTAAAATACCCTGTACTCTCCAAAAAAAGGAAAAATTAAAAAAACAAAATTTAAAAAAAAATTAAATTATTAAAAAGCGATTTTACTTATGGCTATAACTATCTTCAGAATTGACCTATCATGATGAAATTTGGCACACGGACACATTAGTACTAACTGGATGTACCAAAATTGATTTCAAAATTCCAAGATTTACGGAAGTTATAAGAAAAAAACACGAATTGCGGGGGAGTGGGGGGGGGGGGGGGGTATCAGAAAAAATAAACAAACTCGATCTGCCTAGGGCTTATAGGAACCTTGATACCAATTTTGGTTATCCTAGCTCTTGTACTTACTGAGATCCTTGCGCTCATACAGACAGACGGACAGACAGACAGACGGACATGGCTATATCGACTCGTCTTGTCATCCTGATCAAAAATATATATACTTCGCACAAAACTAGTATACCCTTTCACCCTTTGGGTACAGGGTATAAAAAATAAGAAAATTTAAAAAAATTTGATCGATTTTACCTTTCTCGGTATTCGAACTCACGTAAAGGGTATACAATTGCACATATACAAAGTAATTGCGTCTATGTGAGTGTATGTATGTTTATGTGCGTCTATTTGTGTCTGTGTAAGCATTTTCGCAGTCAACTAAACAGCAACATCAACAACAGCCGTGGGCAGCGCTTGGGCAGCGCTTGAGCAGCGCTGCAGCAGCAAATATATTTATGGCTATAATTTCTTGTTAAATCGGTCTATCATAGTGAAACTTGACACACGGACACATAATAACCAACTGGGAGTATTTCCAAAATTTTAGTTCGAAATTCCAAGAATTACGGGAGTTAGAGGAAATCGCATTTGCGGGGGAGATAATAATAATAATAAATAAAATAAAATAAATAAATAAATACATATAGCGATAGGTATATAACTACGATAGGTGATTTTAATTTGCCTAGCATAGAATGGTGATTTTTCAATGCTTCCACATACATATGTATGTATGTATGTATTGAATAATTTTTATTTAATTCATTAATTAATGTAAACATTTTGGGAGTGTGTACAGGGTATTTAAGAGTTGAGCCCGCTCGACTCTAGCATTCCTTTTTTGTATTAATTTTAAGTTCCCAGATTTCATTTCTAATGAAATGCTACTCAAAATCCAAAATATTATTTCAGTTTATTTTTACTATAATATGTTAACGAAAGAAATAAAATATTTCAAAATTATTTCAAATTATTATCCTGTTGATCCATCAAATCCATAACTAGCCCCTAGTTTGACGCTTGTGATATTCTTATACCGCTTGATCACAACTTCTTGCTGACATTGTGGTGTAATACATTTTGCAAAGTGACTTCAGCTCTGATTTCTGTCGCTGATATATTTTTGGGCCTGCATTTGGCTTGCTGCGCCTTTTCATAAGAAGGATATACACTTATGTATATCACAAAGTTGTTTTTTAAAAGAATTCTCCAGTAAAAATGACTGAGCCTTTTGTGGAGTAAGCGGAACTGGATCAGACAAAACTGTTTTTTAATGAAGTATCTTTGTCGTTGGACTTCTTTGC
Source organism: Scaptodrosophila lebanonensis (assembly GCF_003285725.1). Taxonomy (NCBI): domain Eukaryota; kingdom Metazoa; phylum Arthropoda; class Insecta; order Diptera; family Drosophilidae; genus Scaptodrosophila; species Scaptodrosophila lebanonensis. Next base: position 4,515,430 of record NW_022060567.1, on the reverse strand, counting down.
TGAAACTGCTGCCGCGTGTAGCAGCAGAGCTGCAGGATTCTGTTCTGCCAAATCGGCAGCCAATTTTCTTTTTAGTCTTGAGCCTGCTTCCGAATAACCTAGATGGGGATGTTCCATTTTACTTTGCAAATGTGTAGCATGTCTTTCAGGATCCAGCTTAACATACGATTTCATTAAAAGTCATTGTAATTGTTTGATTTAAAAATTGGAAATATTTGATGAATTGTGGTTTTCGTATTTAGGTCAACATCAGCCAAGCCGAGTTGACCGAAAATCCAATCAGAAATATACTTTCCTGTCCTCTTGTTGCTCCATGTAAATTGGTGAAGACAAAAGTAGCTGCAAATACATGCAAAATATTCTGGAAAACGAAAAAAATACGCAAATATGATTATATGAATATATTCTAAAACTGCATATTTTTATTCAAAACGAGACATATTTACTTTTTGGATTGAAAGGATTGAAAGGGTGTTAGTTCTACTCCACAATTCACGAGCACTCGGGTTTACTTTTAAACATAAATCGCTTTAACAACAAAAACAATTCTTACTTGGAATTTATATGAAACATATCTTGCTCTTCGTTTTCCATTATAAATATAACTTAAAGATATTTACTGAACAAATGACACAACTTTAAACTTTTAGAAATTTTCGCACGTGGGAAATGCAAACAAAGTACTAATCATATATTTGGCTTTGACCGCAACTATATAAGTTTAATTATTCAATTAAATGTGATTAGAATATCAATTTCCAAAATATAAAATCAGAGCCACAAAATCTGTTCATGAAAATATGGCATAGAGTATGCCAAAAATCAGGCTATCACATTTAATTTGATAAGATTTTGATTGAAGAAAACTTGTAAATCTGTCAATGTTCCTATTTAAAAGTGTGAAGGGCCCTTTGGCGTATTGTCAAGCTGCGTATTCTTCGTTCCAGGAGTGTTTTTCATCGAGTGTATGACGGATTATAGGTAGTTTAGTTGACAACAGCTCCACTTAAGTTCTAAAATCCGTCGAGGAATGCAATGGCATTTGTCGTCCTGAAAATTGATAGCCCAAATGGTTCAGTTCACAAGTGTCGCAACAATTTCCGTATCATATTTTAAGCGCACACTCAACTCTTTTGGGATGACAGAGAGACAGACAAACGGTGAGACAAGCAGGGCTAACACACATGCCTCGGTGTATTTATCTTGTTGGCAGCGTAACTTTAACATAGCAACAGCAACAGCAGCAGTAACTCACATCTTGCCACGCCCCTTCTCAGCCCAGCCGTCCACCTCTGGTATTCACACTTGAAGTCAAGTGGTTCACTTAAAAAGCGCTGACAAGGGTTTTTGACACAAATTCGCGTAGTTTTTCAGTTTTGACACATGTCACTCAAAACACTTGCCATGTGCACTCAACACACTCACACACATACTTGTAGATGTGTGTACCATATATGTCTCTGAATAAATAAGTGTGTGTGTAGGTGTTATTGTCCCCAACCTACAGTGGCTCAGAATAATTTCAGTCTTTATTTATTTTCCAATTTTCAAACTAATTTAGTTTGTGAAATCTGAAGCACCTCGAACATTTTCAGCTATTTTATTTACTTATTTCCTTCAAATCTTGTCCAAGTAAGCTTTCATTCTGAAATCTCAGGAATTGGTAGCGACACACGTTTGTGCAATTGAAAATTGATGTTTTCTTTTATTATACGTATTTCATTTAATTCAATAACAAATATGTATATAATTTTTGTTGAAATCGAAAATCCAAGAACTACAGGTTGCTTAAAAGCAAGGGACCTAAGAGAGTCTGCAGATAATGTTTAATGGCTCGAGATTCTTGCATTCATATAGTCAAGTGTTCAGCTGATCAAAAACATAAAAACTTTAAAAAATTTGTTTTGATGTGGGTACTGCATTACATTATTGACCTTTTTTTGGTTTTTACCTCAGCATATTCGATTGAGTGGATCGATTTTGATGAATACCATTTGAAAGCTGGTGCTTCCCGAATAGTTCCACATTGGTCCAATTCTAAAAATGGCAATTATGAGAAAACTACCTCACACCTCATTTAGTCCGAATAGCTGAAAATTTTATTCTTCAAAATCATCCTCGAAACATTAAGCCATTTTACTATAAATGACAAAAAAGTTTTACTTGTTCAGAAGTGGCTACTAAATAGTATATCCTGTCTTTGCATGGCATTTGCCTTATAATATCAGTATTTTGGACAAAAAGTACCTTTTCTTAAGTAATCTTTTCCTAATCGTCATAATCGAGTTCCTTCTAAGCACATAGGAGTTTAAATTTGTTTCTATCGGGAAATATACTTTAAATGTTTTTTTTTTAAAGACAAAATACTATTTCGATTCAGAGATCAGGGGAAATATCGGCACACACCAACCGAAATTCAGTCGCATTTGGAAATTAAAAAAAAATTAATTAATTAATTAATTAATCGAACGCCTTGACTCACTGATTAAGGATATATACAAATTTTGTCCTTAATTCTTATGAAAACGATAATATTACAGCTTGAGTTTTATTTTTTTTGCTCATCAGTAATGATCATTGGTTAATTTTTAAAGTTAGACTCAAAATTAATCATTAAATTGTAAACGAATGAATAAAATAAACAAAAGAATTTTTATAATTATAATGTTACAGCAATATATCAGGGAATAATTGTTTCCATTTGTTAAAGAAATAATAATATATAATAGCTTCGGAGCTGATTTAAACAAACAATATTTGCCGGCAATAATTTGTATATAAAATTCTGTATATAAGTATTGTATGTTAAGTCACTATTACTTTGTACTACAAGTGATTTAAACTCCTGGTATACTCTGTACCCGGGAGAAGGGAGTATTTTCCACCCCATGAAGTAAAGTTTATTTCAATTTTTTATAGAACCAAAGCTAGAAGTTGCTTTAGAAGAACAATAGAACCTCAACAAAACTAATTTGAAATTTGTTTAAAAGCATGAACAAATCTTTATTAGAAATTATAATTAGAATGCGTAAAAAGAACAGATTGTTAAGATCAGGACAAGGAATGACGCAGCTCGACTTCTAGAGCTACTTTTATAAACCTTAGCTGCATGAACAGAAATAATATTTCGAAAGTTACTAGAAAGTCTTGAAGAAAGTGAAATACAATTAACAGAGAGCCGATTCCGTTATAAACAACAACAAAACAATACTTTATCGATTCATTAACTAGAAAGGTGCATACTTAGTTGAACTTCTTTGTTTCTGTTGACAAATGTTAATGTTTTTAGAAATAGGGATTATTTTTTGTGACATATCTCCAGACTGAGTGCCACAATTAGTTGTCAGACTTTCGTTTATAGTTTCTATTTGACACACAAGAGAGTGTCCTGGCTTTACGAAAATTTATCTCATCATTAAAATATTAATTTTAAACTTCTTATTACATTTTCTTCAAAGCGTTACCATTTTGGGAACAAAAAATCTTCCTGCACGTCTCGATAGGTTTCGAGCGTTCACGAAAAATATTAATCTACAATAAAGTAAAAGCTGAAGAGTCCGGATAATGAAGAACCAAGAAATATTGGGCATATCGAGGTGCCTGAGATCAAAATATGTGTCAAAAAATTTAACTGAATTTCGAAATGAAGCCCATGTTTATTACAGCGTACATATGTGGGTGGTATTTATTTTATTAAAAGAATATGGTACAAAACAAACAAACAAACTACATTTTTTTTTTGCCGATTTAAGCATCAATAGCCCACTGTGTGTTACTTAAGTCTCTGTTAGTTCATTCTTAATTAAAATAATAGAAGACGTTACAATTGAAAACAGCAAGGCAGTATTGTAAGTACACATTTGTCAGATCTTTTCTAAACCTTTTATAGCATTATGAAATTTGAAAACAGGCTATGGAGAAAATAGTTAGTAATTAGGTGCATGTGAGCCACACTTTCGAATATGGCCAGATATTTTAGTTTTGGGTCACTGTGCGGCAGAAGTTAACAAATGCCTTAACCGCCGCATTTATTATTATCCCAACGGGCTTGGATACTGTTGGCTCTAGCCTACCCGCCATCACCCAAACACACACACACACACACACACACACACACACACACTCACACACACACACTCACACACACACATGTGCTATTCGGCGCGTTAATGCTAATAAATAATAGAGGCTCCTACCACTCGTTGTTTGGCGTCTGAAGTTCGCCAAGACCCCCACCCCCCGCCAGCCACCCGCTCAATCACTCACACACACACACACACACACACATACACACACATTTGCACACGTATGCATAAGCAACCCTTTTTTGTATGGCAGCCGCGCAACTGAGGCCGCCGCTGAGGTTGACAAATGTGTCAGAATGCAAATCCGCAACAATTAAAAGAAAAATCAACACAAAAGCGTCGTCGACAGCTTTTTGTCGCTGGGGCGTCGCCCTCACTTCCAAATGCTCCTTCTATGCTCTTAAGCCCTCAAGCTGACTTGCACCCCCAATCCCCCGATCCCCCGATCCCCCGCACCGTTTCTGCACCTGCATCGCCAACACTTGGAACGTTTACTCTTTGCTTTCTCACTTGAATGAATTATTTGCACAAAATCTTGCTGTCCAGAATTTCTTCCTCCCGGCCTCAAGTGCTGCTATGCTGGCCTCAGTTTTTGTCGTTGTTTACTTTTATTTGTTGTTGTTGTTGCTGCTGCTGCTGCCTGACTGCCTGACTGCCTGCCTGCTCATAATTGTTGTCATCTTCCATAGTCAGAGCCGCCCTAGTTTGGGGTGTTGCTTCGCGGTCGCAGTGGACGCGGACTTCGTTTCTTGTATATGTATATGTACTATATAGCACGTATATATCGTCTTGTATGTACATATTTCTGTTCCAACACTCTGGCTCCCTTTGTTTGTTTCTGAATTGCTTTTAGGTTACATTTTAATTGGCTTGCCACGAGGCTGCATTGCGTCGGCATTGTACATTCGGTCAATACGAATAAAGCCGGGACTGAGTAATTATAAACGACACAAATCAATTAATCATCAACATTTATTTCATCTCCCTGGCAATAGTTGCCATTTACACATATTTTTCCAAAGAAAAACAAGTCCTTCTCTCTCGTTATCTCAGCAATTTCAGTTTTCGAAGTAGGAGAGAGAACCTAATCCTGTTTTTGACACTGTTTGAAAATATAATTAAACTTTGTTGCACGATTTTATTCCATTTAGTATGATTCAAAATAGCACAATGCAGAGAAATAAACACGCAACATAAAACTGCTACATAGAAACCATTCTTGTATGGGTCGTTACAGAGAATTATACATAAAAGGTAGCAACAATTGGCTAACAACGGCTCATAACAGAGTTCACTGTTAAAACTGTAAATGCCGAACGAGCAAGAGAAAGACCAGTTCAAAATTTTCCCAGCGATGATAGCGATTCTATTCACATTCGAAGCAAGCGAATTCGATTAACTGATGATGACAGCAATTAAATTTATGGTCCTGCATTTATGATTATTATTTTAACTTTTTTTTAGTTTTTTACCATGCACATTGAATAGCCTATTGTTTTTCACAACATTCACAGCATAGTTGTTTTATATACATACATAAATGGTATTAGTTCCTCAACTTGTCATATAAATAAATTTATTTAATTAAATAATTTACATTGCATACTTTTAAGCTTAGAGTGCATATCTTTTTATAGCCTGCACCCAAAGGGTAGAAAGCTATACTAGTTTAGTACATATATTATTGATCAGGATGACAAGACGAGTCGATATAGCCATGTCCGTCTGTCTGTCCGTCTGTCCGTTTGTATGAACGCAAGGATCTCGGAAAGTATAAGAGCTAGAATAACCAAACTTGGTATCCACATTCTCCTAAGTCCGAGAAAGGACAAGTTTGTTAATTTTTTCCGATGCACCCCCCACTCCCCCATAATTCGTGTTTTTTCCACAACTTCTGTAATTTTTGGAATTTCAAAATCAAATTTGGTAAACACCTATGTATGCATGTGTTGAATATTTTATATTTAATTTAATTAATTACAATTTTAAAATTAATCTCATTGTGTTTTTTGTGGGATAGTACAGGGTATTTAAGAGTTGAGCCCTCTCGACTTTCTTGTTTTCTTTAATAACTATGCTTGTGTAAATACACATTGTATATGTGATTTAATAAAATAAACATGAATGCTTGATTTTAAAAGGCTTTTCACCAATTTGATGATGCACAATCCAAGAGTGGCTTGACAACAAATATGGCCTTCTCAACAAATTGGTTCTCGTGAATACTCTTTAAAGTATTGCTAGGATTTTCGAATACGAGTATTTTGGATCGGAAACGTTTGAAACTACTCTATGGCCCTATTCAAATGCTTAGCTCTCGAAATTTCAGAGCTTAAACTTGTTCTCAATTATCTTTCCATTATAAAAATATTCTAAAGCACTTGAGATTAATAATGTCCTAATGGGAATGTTGTAACAAAGGATAGTCAAAATAAATAACAGTACATTTTTCCAGCATACGAGAAGAGAACAATTTTTGAAGCGGCTAATATATTGTGACAGAATGTAGATTATTCCGTCCACATGGTGAGATATCAGTTCGAACTCAGGCAGAAAGGCAGACTAAACAGGAAGACAGGGCCCTCACCCTCTTAGAATCCACCCATAACATATTATTTTCTTGCTGTTTAAATTGAGTATACAAATTAATTGTTGTCTTGCTATTATTTCTATAATAAATAATATTAAGAGAGTTTATCTTAGCGTCTAAAGACGCCTAGATAGATTAGATATTTTACGAAGAAGATTGTTTTTGTGTCTGCAAAAAATTATGCCTTATGGCAGCACAGCATGAATTAATTTTTAATATTGTGAGTAATTTCAGATCTCAAATACTTCTTTAATTTAATTATCCATAATTACGATTATAATAGATTTATTTTATAAATAATTATAGTTAATAGAATTAATTTTCGGCTTTGCAAGCCATTTATTTATTTAAAACTTGTATTACGTACTTTCCGGCACAATTTCAAATATTAATTATCGGCTACAAATCATACATAATCCCAGTGCGTCGCTACTTTCTAATTTTTCATTTTTAACCACGAGTGATGGAACACCAACAGTCATGATAACTACACTCTGAAAGGGCTGTTCTGCTCCAAGATGCTTGTAGACATATTCTTTGTGGCTGTGATAGCTATAAGATATAATCGGTCTTGGTGTAATTCATGGTTCTGCAGAAATAAAGCTTTGCTGCATAGCTGTTGCAACACGAAATATATACTAAGTATAAACTTTTGAGAGAAGTGTATTTTGGAAAGCAACATACTGCAGTGAGGAAAAATCTAGGTTAAGGACTTGAGTCCAACATATATACTTTCATCCTACTTTCGAGGCCTTAATCAGACATACTTATAAGTAATATAGAGTCAATCAGGCTCCTTTAACAGATTAAGAAAGTCACCCTTAAAGCCCCTATAAATCTATAAATGCTTTACTAGTTAGGTGCAGAACGAGTCGGTTTTATGGCTCGTCAACTAGTGAGCCAGGACTAACTCCTCCTCTGTGTGCCAATAATTGTACTGGGCTATTGTGACTATTATATCCGCTCTGTACCAGAGTATTTTCGACAGTTCTTTAGATTTTAATTATTTTTCTGGCTTTGAATAATGATTCACCAACAGTAGGATCGAACAAATATGTTATAGCTGTAGCCACCATGGAGGCAATCAAATTTAGTATTAACTTTTTTAACAATAATAAGCTTAAATTTTTAATTATTTTATTCTTTAAGCTTATAACTTTCTTTCTCTTTTATGTTAAAGTGTATGTTTTGAAAAAAAAAAGGATATGCTTTAAAGGGTTGGTTGACATCTTTGATATGGATAAGTAAGTCCTTTTTTTCTAATAGATTTGATCCCATTCAATGGCATTAATCGGAAGTACGTTAAGTCTTTCACTTGGCTACGAGGAGGACTTACTTACTTACTTTTTAGTATTTATGTATATTATAAGATACAAGACAGTTTGAGATCTTGGGATACTTTTTTGGAATTTGTCTGGCGTCATTTTATGATCGCTTTTAAATTAACTTCTGTGTATTTAAATTGTACTCGTATGCCTTGGGCTTGAGTACTCGAAATAGTATCAAGAATGCATTGAGTCCGTGGATTCAGCTGGTATTCCAATTATCTTAACTAGATGCACAACTGCTTTGCACAGATGTATGCCTTCAAATTATAATAATCTTTGCACGTACTCTTTGCAGAATTCCCTTTTCACTGTACAAGAACGATTCCATCTATCTATTTTGGGGGAAATCTCTGACCACATATGGCTGTGAGTCGGCAATATAGCTTGCCGGACAGGCGATTAAAATTTCCCCCATTGGGTAGGGGATTTTCTTTTTTTTTAAATTTGATTTATTTCTTTTTCTTACCACCTTCAATAATTAATGAAATTATCCCTCAACTCTTAAATAACCTGTACACCCCACAAAAAAAATTAATTTTAATAAATTATATTAATTAAATTAAATACAAATTATTCAATATACAAAAGAGACTATTTTTATGGCTATAACTTCCTTTAGAATGGACCTATCATGATGAAACTATTCGGACACATAATCACAAACTAGATGTAACTGCCAATTTTGAGATCGAAATTTGAATTACAGGAGTTATGTAAAATCACTAATAGCGGGGAAGTGGGGGGTGCATCGGAATAAAAAAACAAACTTGTCCTGCCTAGGGCTCAGGGGAGCCTGTATACCAAGTTTGGTAGCTCTTGCTTTGGTACTTTCTGCGATCCTTGCGCTCATCCAGACAGTCGGACGGACAGACGGACAGACGGACATGGCTATATCGACTCGGCTCCTTCGCCCTATTACATACATTCGCACAAAGCTAGTATAGCCTTTAAATAGAGTGTCTCCAAAAATCACATTTTGAAAGTGAAGAAATCATTTTATTTATTGTCCTTCTCACAGGACATTGTTACATAGGTGCCGCTGAATCGGTAAGAATATATTGGATGTGCAATACTGTATAATGAATGAGCCAAATGGATTCGTTTTGATGTTAATCATTGCCAAAATGGTCCCAATTGGCATAAATTCAAAAAAAATTGCCAGACACTTTCAATTGGATATATGATATATATGATATATATTTTGGGCCGATCTGACCGCGAAAGTTATACTCCACCAAACAGAATTACTTTTGTTATATGTTATATTCCTGCTAAATAGACACTCACAAAACACTGGTATACCTTGATATTTATTCTACATTATGTTTACTCAAATAAAACAATTTTTTATGATTAGCGAAAGTTAGCAGAAAGTTTTCGCCAACTTGCAAATGCCAGGGCTGTCACCGATCAGTTGAATTAATGAGCGGGCCAAATGAACAGGGATGCAACAAAGCTCAAACAAAAAGTTTTATTCTATGTTGGTGTCTATTTATAAATATTTCATTTATATTCCAAAACAAGTAAAAAAGCTAAAGTCGGGTGTCCCGACTTTGAAATACTCTGTACATATGTTTAGAATAATTATAGAAATTAAAAAAGTAAGAGAATTACAAAAAAAGTTGTTGATCGATTTTACTTCTTTTGGTATTTGAACTCAAGTAAAGGGTGTATAATTGCACATATACAAAGCAATTGCGTCTATGTGAGTGTATGTATGTATATGCTCGTATATTCGTGTCTGAGTAAACATGTTAGCAGTCAACCAAACAGCAACATCAACAGCCGCGGGCAGCGCTTGAGCAGCGCTGCAGCAGCAAATATATTTATGGCTATAACTTCTCGTTAAATCGGTCTATCATCGTAAAACTCGGCATACGGACACATAATAACTAACTGGGGGTATTTGCAAAATTTTAGTTCGAAATTCCAAGAATTACGGGAGTTAGAGAAAATCGCGATTTGCATGGGAGAGGGGGTGGGAGGGAAATTCCAAAATATAAATTTTCTGCGTATTCACATAAGGCATCTGGGACTAAAATTTGGTGCTCGTAGGTCTTATAGTCTCCGAGATATAGGCGATTATACTAATGGTAAATCGGGAAAAGTGGGGAGGAAAATCAAAGAAAAATAAAACAAACTTGCACAGCGTACATATATAACGCATCTTTGTGCAAAGTTTGGTATCTCTACCTCTTATAGTCTCTGAGATGCAGGTGTTCATACGGACAGACGGACAGACAGACAGATAGGGCTAGATCGACTCGTCTCGTCATGCTGATCAAGAATATATGTACTTTGTGGGGTCTGCCACGCCTCCTTCTGCCTGTTAAATTTTCAGCACCCGCAAACCTAATATACTCTTGTACATTTTATGTGCGTCGGGTGAACACGACGGGCTTGATAATGCATCATATCCAAATTTTTACCCGTTTTTTGCCGACTTCAAGAAAAGGAGGTTATCCATTCGTCTGTTTCTTTTATACCCTTCACCCAAAGGTTAAAAGGGTATACTAGATTTGTGCGAATGAGAAGGAGGCGTGGCAGTACGAGAAGACGAGTAGATATAGCCATGTCCGCCTGTCCGTTCTTCTGTCTGTCTGTATGAACGCAAGGATCTCATAAAGTACAAGAGCTAGAATAACCAAACTTGGTATGTAGATTCTCCTAAGTCCGAGACAGGGCATGTTTGTTCATTTTTCCGATGCACCCCCCACTCCCCCTATAAACGCGATTTTCTATAACTCATCTAATTCTTGGAAATTTGAACTAAAATTTGGTAGTCATATCCTGTTAGTGATTATGTATCTGTATGGTACGTAGTAGTTTCATTATGATAGATCAATTAGAAAAAAGTTTTAGCCATAAATACAATCTCTGCCCAAGCTCTGCGCTGTTGTTGTTGTTGATGATGTTTGTTGACATAATTCTGTACTTCACTTATGTTTCCACTTATGTATGTATGTATTGAGTAATTTTTATTTAATTAACTTATGAATTTAAAATTCAAAATTTTTTCTTATTTTTGGGAGTGCGTACCCTCCCTGGGTATTTAAGAGTTAAGCCCCCTCGACTCTAGCATTCCTTTATTGTTTTTTGCTTGTTACTGAACATTAGACTGGATTATTGTGATTTTTGGAGCCGATGTCAGCCAAGGAAACACTACAATATACCTAGCAGTAATAATACGAGAATACTGCAAGAAATATTATTTTAAAATTAACTTTTATACGAACGACAACATACTTGTACTGTGACAGAATACCAATATCTAATTAAACCCATTTGCAAATTAACTTTTATACGATAATACACGTATACTTACTGTAACAATATCTGTGACCTTGAAACGACAAAAATTCAGATAGCGTTGATTGGATAATATAGCCAACATTGAACATTAGAAGGACGGTATGGATATAGAACAAATCAAGCGACTCGTTTCGATTCTTTCTCTTGGCGGACACCAACTCCAAAAATAAGAGTTATTGAACCTACATTATTGCAGAAGAATACGCAATTTTTCTTTTTTACTTGTTGGCGCATATTAATTTGTGCTAGAAGTGTTTGAAGTCGGTTTTTGTATGTTAAAATTGTTGTTTATTTGAATCATTTACACTTTAGGCTCTATTACCGGCTGGGAGCACGCTGGACGTGTTACGGAAGCTTCCACATCGCATCGGATTTGTTATACTGAAGATATTCTGGCATTTAGTTCTACTACAATTTGTAATTTTAAATTTAAAATGTAAAGTTGAAGCATGAATATAAATAAAACAAATAAAGTACGTAGGCTTTACGCTACATTATTTAGTTGGCAGAGTCCACCATTTGTAATTGGGAATGAAGCTACTTGCGTGGCTTAGTGGGCGCAGTGGTTGCTCATTGGCTGCACGGGGGCCGCTAAGCAGCGGAGTGGTTTGGTTGGTTGGTCGCTTGATTAGAGTTTTGATATAGTAATCGACCGCAGCGTATAATAATTCTTGCGGTTTCATAATGCCAACCACACACACACACACACACACACACATAGACACCCCTGAGATGAGTGCGTGCGCACTCGCTGAGACGATAAACCACCACAACCACCACGTCCAGTTGAGCTGCGGAACTGCGGTGCAGTGGACCAGCGACCACCACCAAAGCACCAAGACAGCCCTTTCTTTTTTATCATCCGCTTCTGCTTCTTTGGTAAGCTGTTGTTGTTGTTGCTGCCGCGCAACTAAAACCGCAAAGTGTAGGAGGGTTGAAGGTAATGCGTGTCACTTCTAACGTAACTCCGCCCTGGTGCCAAAATAGAAAAAACCCACCATATAGGTGTGTGAGTGTGTGTGTGTGTGTGTGTGTGCAAGGGGGCGTCTTACATGGCACACGCAGCTCATGTGGTTACAATTTTTCACTCAAAAAATGCGTCGGCATTGCGGCCCATCCTTAAAAGTAGGTGCCGAGTGCTCTGCTCTTGTTGTTGTTGTTGTTGTTGTTGTTGCTGTTGTTGTTGTTGTTCCTGCTGCCGCAACGCAGTTGGGTGCCAGTAAAAATATTGGTTCGTCGTTCGGCCGCAAATGGCAGCCGCAAGATTTTACCACGGCGGCGGCACCGCACCACCCACAAATACCATGTCATCGAATAAGAGCGAGATGGAAAGTGCGATGACAGCGCGCGCTGGAACGGGACAGAGCGAAATATATACGAGTATTTGGCAACACACACATACACACACACACAATTTTCCCACAGTCCGTCGTAGCGTCTAGTCTAAGGTGCCGTCGTCCAGCAACATTTCTTGAGGTTGGCGCGCGCGCCTTTACCACGTTGAGATTTTTTGCTTGAGTCAATTCCAATTCCAAGACATTGCCGCCACATCGCATCGCATCTTAGGGGTTGCTGCTCCAGTTGGCTGAGCCAAAAGGCGCTAGAAGACAGAAGCGAACAAAAAAAGCAGCACACAGCAGCCTTGTGAGGGAGGGGGAGAGCGCTAAGAAAAAAAATCTGCGGGAAGAAATTGCTGAGCGAGCATTGTAAGAAAATGTTCTCCCGCATTTAACGGCAACTGACTTCCAAGCTGAATTTTATGCTCAATTTTTTTGTGTTATGCTGCTGCTGCTTACTTATTCTCCCATTCTCCCATTCCCCCATCTACCCATCTACCCATCTCCCCACCTTCACTTCCCCATTTCGCTACTTCCCAATTTTTCCAGTCTTGCGGGCGTTCGGGCGGGCGGACGCGTGCTTCAGCATTTTAGGGCATGCCGCGAAGGTGTTGCGCTCCAGAAATTGAGCGCATTTTTTCACCACCAGCAGTCAACAACAACAACAGCAACAGCAACAAGAAGAAGAAGAACAGCTAGAATAACATTGGGAACAGCAACAACTTGAAGACGCCGTTGCGGCCTTGTGTTTGTGCTTGTGTTGTAGTTGACGTTTTCTGGTTTTGGTTTTCGGTTTGGTTTTGGGTTTTGGCTTTGGTTGCTTTTTTTTTCTTCCACTTGCTGGCATTTTTTGTCGCTCTTCTTCTTATGCTCAAGACGGCAGCGACGCGACGCTACAGAATCAGCAGCCTCAGTAGCCACAGCTTCGTCAACCGCTCGACGCTCGGCCTCTCGGCGCTCGAATGTCGACTGTCGACTGTCGACTGCCGAATGTCGACTCTCGTCCTCATTTCGTGTGGCGGCGGCAGCGGACAGCGCAGCTCCTTCGCCAGCTTTTTTCGGTGCGGTATTGAGCACACCACAAGCGAAAACCACTGCTACTGGTTCTCGCGGTAAATGTTAAGCCAGAGCAAAAACAAAAACAAAAAAAAAGAAGAATTATATACCGAGCGCATTGTTGTTGGAAAAAAAGAGGCGGCACTCTTGGCGGTTGGGGCGACGTTGGCGCTGCTGTTGACGTCGCTGCTGTGGCTGCCATCGTAGTTACTACTGGGCGGCAATTATCAACATCATAGATTGTTGTTGTTGCTGTTGTTGTTCTTGCCGGCTGCGTTGCCGCGTGTAGTTGCGTTTTGGCCTGGCAATGGCAAATGGCGGCTGCCCATGATTATGATGATTGCCAGCGCTGCTGCCGTCGCCGCCGCTGCCACCAATGTCGCCGTCGTCGTTGCCGTTGCCGCCGCCGCTGCTCGTAGTGGTCGCGTTCATGGTTACCGCAAAAAATAGTTTAATATCTTCGTGTCGTTTGATTCGATCGCCAGCCCAGCAGCCCCAGCAGCCCAGCAATTGAGCCAACCAGAAAGCCAAGTTAGAAAGTCAGCCAGCTAGTCAGCTAGTCAGCTTGTCAGCCTGTCTGTCAAGCAGTTAGTCGCCATTTTGCATATATCGCGTAACGGTAGTGTCGCGCGTGTGTAGGTGTGTGTGTGTGCATACCCTTGTGCGTGTGTTAGTGCGCCTATTTTCAATAATTAATGCAAAATATATATTTCAAAAAATGCGGCCATTGGAATAATAACACATTTTTTTAAGAGTGAATACTTCGTGAAATGTATTAACAAATTTAAAATTTTAAATTTTAAAAAATGTACGGCACATCTATATTTTTTTCAAGTGTATAAAAATGCAAAAGTTACATTAAATGTCTACAAAATAATACAAATACTGGTTATTGCTAAAAACATCCCTACACACATACATACATATGTGCATATGTATCTATAAATTCGGATGAACATTGCTGCAAGCTCGCGAATATTTAAAACCAGAATGTAAGTGAATATCATGTTTAAATATTTCAAGAAGGATGCTGATAAGGATAATGTGGTAACAAAATCGTTACAAATAAACAACTTATTGAGATGAGACTATATAAGGCTGTCTGTGTCTGACGAGGCATGCCAAGAAAGATCGGACTGCATCTCGGACTTTATAAATAAACAAGCGTCCCGTATTTTAAAAAAATTTTAAAAATTATGAATTTTATACAAACATACACCCTTCTTTTTGCTATGAGTTACTAAAAAAAAAGTAAAATTATAAACATAGTTGGGATATTATTATTGTAATGATTTATGTTTTTCTTTTGTTTAGAGTTTTAGGTTATTCTCTACTGAGTCAGAACTTCTCTATACAGGATATTTGATGTTGTTTTATTTTGTGGCAGCAAAGTAATTTGGTTTTCAGAAGCTCCGACCAATAATACAACATACAGTTGGCCATGAGTAAAATATTCCTTTCGTAGGGACTTGATAGTAGTTAACGAGAAAGATGTTTTTAAAAGAAATTGAAGCAAATTGAAGTTTCAATGGGATTGACAGATCAGTTGAGATCATCGAGATCATCCTCGAAATATGAGCTAGTTGAACAGCTGCTGTCTTGCCACACGTAAATTGTCCTGCAATTCCTTAATAAGCAGCCTCGTCCCCACATTAACCATACTTGGTATGTAGACTCTCCTACTGATTGGGCAACATGAGTTCATTTTACTTTCCCCCACCCCCAATAAGTTTTTACAAGCTTTTGCAAAAGTCTTGATAAGTAAGAAAGCTACCATTTTCAAATATGGCATATATTCTAGATCTTAGGACGGGCACGTTCAGTCCTTTTCGATGACCCCCCACCCGTACCCCACAGGGATTGTGGGTATGTGTTCAGCCAAAGCAGGAGCAACAACTAAAGCTGCTATCACATTCATGGCCATTAGTGCCTTTAGTGTGAAACTCTCAGAGATTGGTTATTTTTGCTTGGATATTCCGCGAGATCTGTGCGATCAGACAGACGAACAGATTAACGCGTCTCGTCATATTTTGTGGGGTCTGCCATGCCTCCTTCTGGGTGTTACACTAACCTGGTATAAGTACCTTTTAGGTTGTTGGGTACAAAGATATACTTATAATTACTTCAAAAGAGAATGTGACTTTACAATCTTTGGCTCTTAATTAAAATTGCATCATAATTGTAGTATTGGAATTTAATGTTGAGCTTATATCCGATAGCGACACTAGTTCGTATCATACTTTTAAAATCAGTCGAGGCAGTGCTAGCTTCGACGTAGCCTGACTACCCCGCCCAGCAGACTTACCTCAACCAGACCACATTTTTCTTCTGAAGAGAAATGGTACAGATAGTTTTGATGGCTGTATTGGAAATACGAACAATATAACAATAGCGTTGTCTCGCCTACACGTACCTTTTAAAAAGCCTTTTAGGATCAACAGTTTCTATTTATTTTTCTTTTTTACTGGTAGATCATATTGTTTTTTGTAAGAGTTTAGGCTACAGTTTCAACAAATTTGTCTTCAGTGACGATTGGTGATTGGCGATCAGTGGAAGGAACATTTCAAATTCAAAGGGCGGGAAATGGGCCAAGATTACCAACGTAATATTTGAAATAAACATTACTCAGTTTGTGTGAGAAAATAAATTAAGTTAAATGGCATGTACGGGTTATTGATATACTCTGAATCCACGATGTTTTTGGTTGTCTTCCATAAGGAAGAATGGTAAACATTTTACAGGCATACTATACATATGTGCTTATATGTGATCAGGCGATGTCCGCCTATCTTTTCCAATTAGTGGTTCTCCCACTGTTCTAGACTTTTCACATTGCAACCTTTAACAGCTCCTCTTTTAGCCTACAAAATATGTTAAGATCATGTCAGATGTCATTTATCTATCTCTTATAAGGGTAGCTGTCACACATATTATATGATTTTGAAAGAGTTTTTGTGTGGAAATCTTTCGATGGGCGCTGTTCTTGTTGTCATTATTGGGTTGCAATTACTTATAGTAAGTATGATTCAAAAATATTAAAAACTTGTCGATGCAAGACACAATATTTTATATTTTGGTTTTTAAATTGGTGGTGCCCGCATTTGACTCAAGCATTCTATTCTCATTTAGATGAAACCAAAATTCTTTTGATTCCTACACTAAAATTAAGATAATCAAAAGAGCATTTTAAGACAAATGGAAAGATTTCTTTCGATAATTGAAACAAAAGCACTCAAAAGTTCCGATTAAAAATAAAAGTTTGATGAAGGCAACGATCAAAGCCTATATAATACAAGAGTGGCTGCCAAAGATTATGGCCACTGACGACCACTCCTGCTAAAAAAACTGGACTACCAACTACTTGAAAATTGGTTGGGTGATCTTTTCTTACTTCTCACATTAAAAATCCATTTGCGAAATATTACATCGATGTCAGAAAACGAACGAGTATAGTATACTACTTTTACAAGTATACCTCTATAAGGTTGAAAGGGTATATTATGTTTGTGAAGTGAAACTTGAACAACAAAAATTATAAATTACGAGATAAATCGATCTAGACCTGTCTGAAAAACGGCTGTATTTTGGGAAATTTATATGTAGACTGTCCAAGTCCATAAGTAGGTTGAGTTTGAACCGAACTATTTAATAATATCCTTTTATCATCATCGGGGAAAATATCAAATTCAAATGTAGACTCGTCCTACTTATGGACGCTCATTTCAAAAAAACAACCACAAACAATACAAGGCTTGTCGCAATCTGGCTTGCAATTTGATTTTCTCATTTCATACTTAAATCTTTGTTGCCTCATTGGGGATTCGATGAAACCGACATCGAGCCCATGGTGCAAAAATGGATGATTTTGGCGCTAATTTAAAATTAAAGAGAGTCGTTTTTTTAAGATCGTGGTCATTGATAATTGCATCAGAGCTATAGAGCTACGTGGTAATTAGACCAAACAGAAATAAGATTATAGATCAAGGCAGTTAATAATTGTTTAGAGTCGAGTTGTGTTATGAGAAAAAGGTTTACAATACTTACATATATATTACACATAGAGTCCGTATTGGCTCAATACTACAATACTACAAGTACATCTATATATTTTTTACCTTTTGTTTCATTTTAATGATCTGTGGGCATTATATTCTCTATGTTGCCTGTTTGGCCAAGCAAAAAATTTACAGCCTTTTTGGATACAATTTGCGACAAATCGGGGCACTTTTGAAGAATTTTAAAATGATGATATTGCTATTTGATAAGAAATGATTGCCGGTCTGAACTTAGTTTAGGATTAAATACATTTCCTTTGTTACGAAACCGATTGAGCGTCTGCCATCAAACGCCGTAGTTGTTGATTGAAGTGTTCGGTATTATATTTTCAGGATTACCATTGTTAATTGGGGGATTTACGGGAAATTAGTTTAATGTTGAAGCTTTTACTCCCAAGCTGGATTCTAATTGTGTGGTGGATAAAGCACAAACACGGCCCCAACTCCTCTTTGGCCTGGCATTTACCATGTGGCCACATATGCCACCATTTGGTGGCAAGTTGCGTAAATGTGTGAAACAAAAACAAAAAAATCAAACGGATATTGCGAAAAAATTACACATGCACACGTGTGTGTGTCTGTGTGTGTGTGCGGGGGGGGGGGAGGAGGACGAGGAGGAGGGAGTGTGTGTACTTGTATGTGTTTGAGCATCACTTGTGCCTACAGACAGATGCTGTAGCTGTAAAAAATAGTTGTCGAAAAAAGTGAGAAAAAAAGCAAAACACACATACGAGTACACGGAAAGACAGACAGGCACCACAGAGAACGAGGCCGCACATTTGAATGGCAAAAATTATAAAACGCACAGCATACATTTTTTTGTTCAACCATCAGGCAATAGCGATGGCTTCGGCATGAGTGTGTGTGAGTGTGTGTGTGTGTATATTTGTGTGTGTTTGGTGCCCCAACACAAATGGGGAAACAGCTGGCGCATTTGTGTGGCGGCAACGGTAACGTTCGGCATTTTACAGAACTTCAGTTCGCAATATGTTTTTCCAGATTTTTTGTAAATATTTGTATATATGTATAAATATATATGCACATGTCTTTTTTTATTTTTTATATGAAATACTCGTATGTATTTGTATATGTATAGTATATGTGCAGGCATGGCACTCCCAATTGTTCTTAGCTCATCATTACGGCTATGATTTTTTATTATTTAATTGAGTTCGACCGACATCGATGGCTTAAATGCGGATTGTGCGCAAAGTAGTGCGGTTGTGCAGACGCTAAAGGTTTTTCATAACGAATGTAAAAGTATTAGGATTAGCATTTCAGTCGATGACATGAAAGAGTGCAAATGTATACAGCAAAAAAGTTAAGATCAAATCTCCAAAATATACATGAAACGGAACAGTGAATGAGTGCGAACACTTAGTCCAACATCCCACTTCCAAATAAATGGCATAGTAAGTCTTTTACCTTTCGGTTATTCTGTGTGTCTTCCCAGGATGCTTCGACTCGATTCTACTTCAAATTAAAATTGTGCCAATTAAGTGAAACTACCAATTAAGTGAACTGTGCATACTTTCAGGAATTACTTCTCGATTGTACGCCACTCTAAGAAAATACCAAAGATTCAGTTTAAAGCAAACAAATGAACAGTTGGCAGAGAATGCCTGTAATGAGAGGGTACTGATTTGCATTTGAAAATAGCAAATTATTTTCACTTTACTGACTTGGGCAAACGATTTGAAGGTTTCTGAAGCTGAACTTTTGTTCATCTATCTATCGATCATTAGATCTTTTAAAACGAAACTTGGTAATGGGCTTTTGATCTGTTATAACCAACATAAACATGACAATATCAACTCATTATAATTATTATAGAGAGCTAAATGTAAAGGTTCCTTTAGAATAGCAGTAGGAAAAAGAAGAAGAAGTAAAGCGAAGCAACTCCTTTGTCGGCTTTTCTCAATTCTTAAAAAGTTTTAGTAAAAAAGATAGTTGGTAAGGGGACAGAGACATTTCTTTTGCCCGACATTTAATTTGTGGGAGAACATTAACGGCTTTTCTACGAGTTTTGCCTGAGTAGGAGGACAAACAAGGACTAATCATGAACTTACATTTAGTACAGATTGACATTTAGTTCAAATGGTTAACAAAGGATGCCTGCATGGAGTTCCATCATCCTGCAGACTTTGATTTGATTCATAGGGTCGAGGATACATTGGGATTCATTTTATCGCCATACATGAGTATGCAGAAATTCGACAAGATAGAATAGAATGAACAATAAAGGGCCACGATGACGACTACTTCGTGGTAGACTAGAAGTCGGAGTCATTTTTTAAATACGAGCGAATTCAATCCAGAACTGTAGAACTGTAGGAAATCCAATAAGATAAAGCTTCAAAAAGAGGAAATCGTGTCTCACAGAATCAAATTTTTTACTGAAGATTATTTAGCACTTACAAAGATGTTGTAATGTAATACATTTTTTTTTTTTGCAATTTAGCAATTCTCTTTTAGTGGATTACAATATTAGAATAATGCAGGAAAAACTGCACATTTGTTAGACAAATTTTAAATGCAGAAATGATGACATTCATGGTGTCATCAACAATTCGAGGCAGTATTAATATTAATAGATTTTAATAAAAGAAATTATTTAATTTCCTCAATTAAACGGTTAAGCATGAAAAATCACCTTTGCCAAATCTCCTGTTTGGTCTACTCTGGCACTATTCGCGATGATGACGCTAATGCTATTATTAACACTCGCTAAAAATGCTATACTGAGAAATATGTGTTCAGTTTTTCAAAAGAAGCTGGATGTTGTTGCCAGTGGCTCGTCCTGGAAGGCCGATACGGTCGATTGCTAGATTGCAGTACAAGATGCGAACAAATATTCGTTCATATATATGTATTGAATCCTTGTCCTTTGTAACATGTCGTTTTGCATTATGAACCTATGCACAGCATTGATTTTTTCTGGTGCAACAGTAATTCCTAGACGACCTTCATGAGATTTGCTCCAAGCTATTCGCGATTATATTTGGAGAGCCTACAAGAAAAGCAAGAGGAAGCCCCTCAGTCGACTGCAGTCTTAGACGCGCTCATAAAAGAAGCAGGAATAAAGAGGAATATTAAGGATTTCGCCGTTGCAATAAGGGGGGTGTAGTATCGGTGGAAATTATTTTCTTTTCGTGTACTTAACCGACTTGAATGAAATTTGAAACGAAGGTATATATAAGTGTGCAAAATAAATTGAATAGCTCGGTGGCCTTAAGCTAATATAGATATCTTAATAAAACCAAATTAGTTTAATAGGGAATGAATTAATTAAATTTAATTCATATCCATTTATTTAATTGCTATTATTAGAATAACTTACATAAATATTATCAAAAGACACAAAGTACAATCAACTTAAAAAGAAAGGATATGGTAATAAAAGATACAAGATTCTCAGATTGGTATTTCTGAGCCAACTGACATGTTCTGCGTAAACAGCGTATATGAAATCGGGCCCAGAACCCTAGCCTGTGGGGCACCAATACGAAAAGTCTTGACCATAGAGGAGATCTGTTGTGCAGATAACTCACACTTCCAATTCGTAATACAAGTACCCCAATACCAATAGACAATTGTTTGGCATTCAATTTGTACTGATAATTGAGCATGCTAATTAATTATTTATTCATTTAAAACCACTGGTAATAATAAAACTTGTAAGTTAAATGGAATGGATGCTCACAATATGTTAGACAATAGGAAATTACGTTTTTTTGCTCATCTTACTTTTTAGTTGTCGTTGAAAGCAGATCTGTCTCTTTGGAATCCCCCTTTAGAATTTGTGCTTCGAGCTTTGCTTGATAATTTGCCGACACGCTATAACATAAACAATTGTACGATAGTTTCATCTTTCTAAATACTTTTAGAGGTCGCAAGCTATTTACACTTCTATTTTATTTTTCGTTAGGAAACACTTTTTTGTAACTATATTACATTTGATCATTCATGGTCACCATTCGCAACTTACGATTCCTACATCTTTAGAAATAAACAATTTGTTTTTAAGCGATTCGGCCACAGTGATCGAATATCATTTTAAATTGGAGGGCACTTTCGATGTACATCAGTTTTTGAAATGTAAATGCACATAACCGATCCTTTATTTTCAAAGAATTAAAATAACATCGCAATAATTGTTTATACCTTTTAAACGCATAGTGATCCAGAAGTTTGAGTCTTGAGTACAAAATAGCCATTTAAGCCACGATAAAACCTATAGCAATTTATTTCGGTTCACATATCGACCATCTACATATGAACACCTAATTCTGTTTTTACACGGTCTTTTTTTACACGATTGTGATATAACATCTATACCTATTTTTGCATATGATAAATGTCTTTTTTTACACAGTAGTTTCTGGAACCAATCCACCGTGTAAAAACAGAATTAGGTGTACTTCCTTTGTGGCGCACAAATGTATGCTATAGTTCTTGTTTATACAGATTTTTTGATGGAAATCAGCGCTTTTAATTAATTAAATGTCCCTATGCCTAAACCTATCTTTTCAGATGAGCACAGCTTATACAAAGACTAAACATTGAGTAAGTGATAAGAATTAAGAGGAAACCAATAACAGCAAGAGCAACAATAATGCACATTTCTGTCGAGGTTAGTTCAACCACCTCCAATCAGCAGCAACAACAACAACAGGGCTTACATAATCAGCAGCAACAACAACAACACGGGGCAGGTAGTACAACAACAAGCACAACGAAGCGCCGCAATGCGGAGTCGAACAATAATAATAACAATAACAATAGTAGCAATAATAATAACAACAACAATACAAAAACAAAGCCCGTCGATACAAGTCCGTACCTAACACCTGAAAATCTAATCGAACGTACCGTCGATGTCCTTCTCGCAGAGCATCCCGGCGAGCTTGTCAAAACAGGGTCACCGCATGTGGTAAGAAGAAGAGGCCCCCAATAATAATACATTTACCTAGGCTCCCTCTAATGGTGATTTTTGTCCATATTCAGGTTTGCACGACCTTGCCCACGCATTGGCGGTCCAATAAAACATTGCCCATTGCCTTTAAGGTCCTGGCATTGGGCGAGGTTATGGACGGCACGATTGTAACCATACGAGCAGGGAACGATGAGAACTTTTGCGGTGAGCTGCGCAACTGCACGGCAGTGATGAAGAACCAGGTTGCTAAGTTCAACGATCTGCGGTTCGTGGGCCGCAGCGGAAGGGGTGAGTACTGCAATATTCGTAAATGAATATAGCTCTAGGTCTTTTGATGAGATCGACTTCACTTTAATACATTTATTGCAACAGTACTAGACAACTGTGTAAGTGTGTCTTATACTGGCATCGGACTTCATTGTCATCTGGCCTCCTAATCAAAAATGTCTTTAGAATACTCGCATAACTGCATACAAATTGTGTGTCAGGGCGACTCGCGATAGAAGTGAGACTTAGGGGTTATAGATATTGAAGTAATTTAATTTGATTTAATTTTTTAGATTCGTACATTTGGCCTGAAAAGAATGGCTAGAATATGGTTATCGCTGTCGGTTATCGAAGAAAATGGCTAGAAACACAACTATGAGTTGGTAGAAAATGGCTGGACAATCTCCAAAAAATGACTAGTAAGGAAGAAACCCTGCGCTATTGGTTTCATCACAGATAAGGTGGCCAATCCAGCATTTAAAGCCCTCACATAAGAAGTTTAACTTCAAAAATAGGCAAATATCTACCTTCTTTCAAGCATTTCATAAAGTAATAGAGTGATTAGTTTTTTGTTAATTAATGGTAATAATGTTGAGCACAGGCAGTTGTTACAAAAATCAATAATTACATATGTTAGTGTATGCGTTTTGCAAATGAAATCACACACTTTTGCTTTTAAAATGCATAATGCAACGTATGGTGGAGATATTTTTGAAAAACTCCTCGATGAATATCTTACAAAAAGTAATACCCACCCATTATGTCCAAGCGTATAATATGTACCATGATCCTGAAGATGTCATTTACTAATGCAGTGGAAAAAGGAGCTAAAATGCTCGAATTAGTGTCACTACCTTTATCGTATATAGCCGCCTAATCTGCCCCTATTACCACTCTTTTTAAATCTCAGCAACAAGGCCTTGCACCACAAAGGATCCGAAGATCCCAAACTAGTATTATAACAATTGTGAGAAAATATTATAAATTTCATGGCTCTTATGAAGAGTTAACTACAAGAACTACAGCGCAGCCAAAAATCTCTTATTCAGATGCTACACAGTTAAAAGCTGGAGATCTCAAAATTACCTACCGATAGGGAAATCGTCCCAATTATCCTTGTACATACACATCCTGCTAACAGACGCCGATACCAAAATTATGGGTATGCTGTACCCTGTACCCGAAGCATAATAGGCGAATATTTGGTTTATATAAAACAAAACAAACTTAACTTTCGTACAATCGTAATTGTATAAGTAAGTCCCTACTTCTTTTTCAAGTGTTTCTTCCCAATCGGTTAATAGGATAGAAAGGTGAAGTGGGTAACAATTTAACGCCAGTACTACGTCCTGAATGTGTGCCGGTCGCTCTTCTTGCTTCTGCCATGCGCGCATATAACATCGTACTACTGTGAACATATACAAGTATATGACCCGGTCTTATTGTTATAATTTTGAAAATCTTGGTATTTTATAAAAATCGATTTTAAATTTTGTATAACATATGCAAACACTTTTTTTAATCCTCAAAGCAGTCTAAAAAATCCTTTTCTAGAATGTTACGTGTCAAAACGATGTTCCCTGAGTTCTCTTTCAATTTATCCAGAAGTTCCACTGACCTAAATCAAGTTTATACGGTGGTTGTGGACCGATTTGTTTCTCATTTTTGGCGATATGGGCAGAAAGAACGACTGAAGTGGTGCAAGTTTTTTGGGGCCAAACGACATTTGACTTTTACGAGGCACAAAGTTCTCTTAAAATCGTGTGATTGATCTACTCAAAAGGCCAACAGAATCAGTAATGTCCCTAATTGTTAATAGAAGGGTTTTATTGGACGTGGTTCGTCTTCAACGCTTCAACGGTAACTTTTCCCATTTTTGCTTTGAATATAGCTCGAAAACAATTGGTTTGTTTATTTTCAGCATTTTTTCAATCAAAATACTGTACTTGTTCACTCAAGACTGAGAAATGTAAACCCACGACATTTCTAGAGTTTTAATTGCACAGTTATTTTTTCACAAATCAAGCAACTATGAGTACATACTTTTCGAACAAGATTCGAACTTAAATAAAATGAACAATTTGACTAATTTGGATAACTTCTCTTAATCGGAGGAATCGGAGGAATATGTCGACATTTGGGATGATATACTTCCAGTACACGAAGGATAAGTTTCAGAGCTACTTCCACCCGATTCCATATCACTTCCCAAATCTGGTAAGACATCATCTACATGTGTCTCTAATAAAAAATGATTGTTGTATTGCTGAATAACGCCCAGTCCTTGTGCTTCCGCCAAGAGTTTTGAAACCTTTATTTTCACCTCTGATCGAGAGTCTTCGTCCATGTCTTTAAATGTATGATATTGGCAATGAAATAACGTTTGGCGACTCTGCTTTGTTAAATATAATTGTATATCCGTTCCATTGAATTGGCCATTGTGAGCTTTGTGAACTTATGGCTCCTCTGTGGCTAACTGGTGAGGGAGTGGATTCTTCCTCTCTCCGCCAGGCACTCTAGAATCGTATTACGACCTGCCGCCTGTTACTTCCATTTCTGAACCAGAAGACTTTATGATATAGTACTACTATTAGCCATGTATTTGTCAATACAATCTGCCAAGTCACTAGTTGCAGTTGGCTCAGCAATTTGGATTATGACCCCGAATCCCTATTCTTGTTGTTAAGGTTCTCTGTGCTGTTTGATTTGGATATGTGTGTTATTGTTTTATCTGCGATATCTGGACTGGCATGTTTGTTGGGATGTTTGTTGTTAACTGATGCCTTGTCTTTGTCACTATGTTTGGTGTGGTAGAGAGAAAAGCAGATTTTCTATCCGTTTTTTTGTGGTACTGTAATGTGTACTATTTGAAAAGTATTGGACATTGTTAATCAGTGGATGACTCTTTGTTATACCCTGATTTTGGTTAGTTTTGTAGATGTGCAGCTGGGAGGACTAATTTTTTCACGATTGGATAATGTTGGTATCAGTGTTCTGACCTTGGACGTAAGTAATGCGAGTCCCTTGGCAGACTTTCTTGATAATTCTAGATTTGGGGCAATTGCTCCATCGCGTGAGTAAGGGAATCCAAACAGTGTGCACTCAGGCAGGGTATGTGTAGCAAATGTTATTAGTATTATGGAGCCTGTCTCGGCAAGTTTTACGCAGCTCTCTTGCTATATTTTCCTGACATTACAGACCGCTAGCTCTTTCAGCTTATTAAGGAAGAGTATTTCAAGTATGGTTCTGAGCTGGCGTTGGGTTGAGTAGGTCACACCTACATATGCACTGATGCACTGATGTGTTAGTTTGAGAAGCTTGTCAGTTAATTTTTGCTTTCTTGTTTCCATTAATAATAACTCCACCCCGAGGTCGATCATCTTCTGTTAAGGAATGTGAAAGTTTTTCATGCTGGGTTAGTCGTATAGTATTTCACATTAGTATAACTTTTCTTTGGATTATTAGAATTTGAATGGTATTTGAAATGGAGGTATAGGCATATAACTTACGTGTGCAAAGTTAAGTTAATCGAGTTGTGGAATTTTGGAATATCTGCGCAATACGATTGTCTACATAACACGTTCGTCTAATGTGCCCTAGACATTCTTCTAGATAGACGGATATAAGGAGTATGTATATGTCTGGGTAGATTTTAACATCTTAAGAGGGGTATGTATGTGGGGTTAGGTTTATTGGTTAGGCTGATATTTGGGATACAATATAATATTAGGAAATTTTGAAATACAAAAGTTATTAAAAATCATTAAACTTCGTTGGCTTGTCTTTTATATCGTTGGCGGACGGTCTGTCCTTAACTCCGTCTCAAAGCGAACTCTTCTTGTTGTCGTTGATGGAGCGTCTGTCCTACGCGGACCTACTTAATGTTGTCTAGGGTGCTTCTCTTTATACGCTTTTGTTTTACCAACCAACCCACATATATATATATATATATATATATATATATATATATATATATATATATATATATATAGTCTGTGAGGTCGACGATGCTTCGAACTTTTGAACTATCTTTATATCGAAATTACACTCATTTGCTTTTTAAAAAGTGGAGTAAGAAGCATAAACAGTTGTAATTTTCGGGACTTAATAGAACTAACAAACAGACCGACATCTCTAGAATGTTTCGACTTCTCATGCTCATCAAGAATGTGAACTTTTTCTAAAATACCCTTTTGGATACAGAGTATTTTTATGCTCTGTGTTTTCTCAGCTGCTCGAGAACGTTGCAAATATAGGATTCCTACTTGTATCAAAGCTTAGTAATCGCCTTTACCAGATACGCCTGCAAAGGGACCATTTGCATGGGTTGCTTTTGGAATCCGGTTATATGTCCTGCTTCTGTTTAAAAAGTACTTTGCTGCCCCTCTTCTATGAGTACTACTATGTGAAGGAAGCCACAACTTTGGCAATTGGTCAACCACTTGGCTGGCTCTGTTCGTACATACTCGTATATGAAACGACTTTGGTTTTCTTGCTCATCTTTTTGCGCTGCGCCCTGCACCCCTGGCAACAAATAAGATAAGTAGTCTGCAGTTAATTTTATATGTCTATTCAGGCGCGCTGCATGCCACCCTCCGCGTCCAGGCCGCGCACTGACAGTTGTCAATTTGACTTGAATTTTTTTTACATTTCCATTTTTTTTTTTTTTTTGGTTTTTTTTTTGGATCAACAGCGAACGTTATTGCTGTTCATTTCGTCAATTTATCACGAACGCAATTTAAAAATCAAATCGAGGGTGACAGACGACATACTGTGATAGAATTTTTCCTTGCTGATGATTTTGTTGCCAGCCAGCCAGCCTGCGATGATGCGTGGAAGATTCGATGGGATGATGGGACGATGGCCCGATGGCAGGATGGCAGCTCGGCGGACGCGGGCCAAATTAAATCAGCGTAACTGTTTATTCAAATCCCCAAACATAGCTAACAACGGTGGCGGCAACTTTTACTTTTTGCTACTTTTGTGCATTAAGTTATTTTTCTTATGACCATCCCCTCATGTTTTTTTTTTGTTTTCTGTTTCTTTCCGAGACTGAAGTTAGCAATGGCGATGGCGATGGCGCTGGTGCTGGTGATGGCGCTGACGAGGCCTTCCAGCCGGCATGTTTAAGTGCGCGTCTTGCCACGGCATTTGACAATTTGCTCATTAAGTTTGTCTGACCTCCAACTCCAGCTGGGTGCGATTTTATTTTCTCTCCTCTTCTCTTTTCCATTTTTCCTGTTTGTTTTTTGTTCCCTCTTATTTTGTATTTTTTGTTTGTCGCGTTTGCACCCTCATCAGTCGTGCGCGCCGGCGACAGTGTCGTCAGCAACATCGACAGATTCTTTTTGGCATTTTTAAACGTTTCAAGTGGCAAATAATTCCTTGGGATTTACTTGCAAATCTTTTTTTAAACATTTGATTATGGGACTCTGTGCCTTTGTGTTCCTTTTTATTTTGCCTTTCCGCTCACTAATTACCGAGCAAAAGCTGCGTAGCAATTGATGTGAGCCGAGCATTTGAAGAAGCGATAGGTTGGTGGGTTGGCGGCACAAATGTTGAACAAATGGATTTAAATTATCGTGCAGTACCCTTTCGACATTTTATACCGTTTTAATGCGCTACAAAAGGATTACTTGGGTCAAGCGGTGGCACATTCAGAAGCCGACCACTCTCTCCTTGCCTGCTTGTCTGTTTGTTTAATTTCAATTAGCAAACAAATGCAAATCTCTTGTACTAGGAAAAAGTAATGCTGCAATTTTTGTAAATGTTGTTGTTGCTGTTGTTGCTGTTGTTGCTGTTGTTGTTGCTTTTATTGCTACGCTAATGCCACTTGCAGTAGTCAAGGCTGCAGACGCGTCGGCTAATAACGTGTTTGTCCATCCATAAGTGTGTGTGTGTGTGTGTGTGTGTGTGTGTGTGTGTGTGTACGTACGAGTATTTGGGTGTATGGGTGTGACTGAGTGCGTATTGCGCTTCAGTGAATCTTGTAATGGTTCTTGTTGCATTTTTATGTAATTTTAATGATAAAATCTGGTCCAACGCCGCCATCACTCCCTACACACAAAGGTAGTGGGGGCGTATGCGTAATACCTCGTATTAGATAAAGTGGCGATCAGTGCTCGCCCTCCATATGCGTGCTTGGCGATGGCAGATATGTCGTGAGTCACGCTAAATAACAACGAAATGTCAATGAAGCATCGGTTTATAAATTAAAGCAACTAATTTTTAAAAAAGTGTCTTAAATTTTCTTCATTCATTTTCTTCTATTCAAAGCCAGACGAATCGTGAATCGTCAATATGTCTCAGTAAAAGAGTTATATGTGTCTCATATTGGTTCGCAGTTCTATTGCATACTATTAAGCATAGAAATAGAAAACAGAAAATAAGAAAAAAGTCACAGGAATCATACAATACTTAATGTAGATTTTACTTCATTATAAAGAATTATATGTGACTCTTCATGATATTTTCGACTTATACGATTAGCTAACTTAAATTAATTAAATTCGATATAATTTAGTGAACTTAGTAACCAATAGGCTTCCCATTATTCATTATTACCGAACTTAAACGAAATGACATAGAGCTAACCAATGATTTTAAGTGGGATAGGTCCATTTTTGGCCATTCTTGCTCTACAAGTATTGCCAATTTAATAAACCAATATTTAAGCAAACATATATGTATACTCAGGTTTTAATTTAGAACAAAATTCTTCGAGTTAAGCCTTTTAAAACCAATTAATTAAATTAAAAATCATGTAAAGGCTAAATTTAATAAAAATCCTTTTATTTTTGTCACCGAAACAGGAACGAGCAGTATTAGCCGAAGAAGTTCCTGCACTAAGCATTTTTTTTCATGTTCAACAAGAAAACATGAGTTATGTTTTATATATCTTACCTTATTATTTACCTTTCGGTTACATCAATACTAGCGATAGCCACATTGATCGTGTGGATGGCTGCTCTAGCATGACTGTATGAACCCGCATTTACCAAAGGGTTCAGTTTTTATATTGGAAAGCAAGGTGTGTAGGGAAGCGGTGACCTGTGGTTTCTACAATATCATGTTCCTCGTCTGCAATCGATTACATTTGCTTTCTTTTGTGATTTTTTAATAAAGAAATAAATATATATTGTTTCTACTAAATCTATATTCAAAATCAATCTGTAATTGAATTATTATAAAATTTTACCTTAAAAATGACATTATTCTAAATTGCCGGTTTTTTGGCAATAACTCTTAAAAGTGGTCAATTTTAAATTGTTAAATTTTTGGAAATTTACATGTTAAGTAAATGAAATTGCAATGCAAAATTTTAGTTCGCGGTTCGCAGATCACTGCATCGTCATTAGTCAACCAACTTGTCTTGGGAAAAATTCTCAGATGCGCGAAACGAATTCTATCAAAGAGACCGACGAATATTGTCGAACGAATAATCTGGCCGATGTTTTTGAAAAGGCAAGTGATACCTCTGATCCTTGTGCGTTTAGTTCGTCTCTTAGCGAAAGAAAAAGGCGTAAAAATAATGTATCAACAAAAGTTATTGAACTCTTTAAAATACCAGACGTCGAAAATGCTTCAAACTATACTTGTGACGATTCTGAATCCTTTTGTGAGAATGAAAACTCAATATAACACGAGTTAGATGTTGGGGAAATATATATATTATTTTATAATTGGTATTACAATCAATTAGAAATATTTCACTATTTGAATAAAATCGTATAACAACATAAGTAAAATCTTGAACAACAGAACAAACTAAAATGCTGGCATTGATTCATATGAGAGGTAGGAGTGGCAGTGGTCCGATTAGCCCCGTAATTTCTAATAACATCAATGTTGAAGATACCATAATTTTTGGAGTTTGTGCCAAAAACTTGCCGATTTAGACCACATTGCAATGTTGAGAAAAGTGGAAAAGGTCTTGTGTGTTGACTGTTTTCGCACAGACTTATGGCGAGTCTTTGGATATGCCGAGCTGCAAAAGTTGCATAGTTTCGCAGAGCCTTGCTATAAACCGTTGAATAAATACGGAAAAGTAGCTCAATCTTAACAGTATTATTTTAGAAACAGCAGCAACTTTTTTCTTGTCTAAATGCAGGCGAACTTACGCAGCAACTTGAGAGGGAAACGCTACCATGCCTCGACCCTATGTAGTATCAGAGACTAGATGCCATCACTCTGCCATCTCTAGAGCAAAGCGCATTCGTCGGTCTGTCTGCCCGCCCCTCCGTATGCCCGACTTGGGGCAAGAAGCATTCAAGCGGAACTGCATAATCCACACTCTATAATACACACACACACACACACACACACACACACACACACACACACACACACACACACACACATTGTAAATGCATTTGGTCATAGACACGACGCTCTTGTCTACTAATGAATTACAATTGCTTGGGCGTGGCTAGGGTTTGGGAGTGGGTGGTGGAGCTGGAGCTGGAGGTGGGATTGGTGGGAGTACGTGTGGTGTGGGTGCCTGGATTTTGGCGTAAGTCTGTTGCCACGCCCCGGAAACACATGTAATTATTGTTGTTGCATATGCAAATGAGTTGCCAGTTCCAATGCGTTGCATTGCATTGCATTGCATTGATGTGTAAGCACTTTGAAGTGCATTAACAAAGTGCAGTTGCAGTTGCAGTGGCAGCAGTGGCTTAGGCACTTGTTGTTGTTGTTGCTGCTGCTGAACGCATTGCATTTACGTTAATATGTTAATTAACTGCAAGCAGCTGCCAGCTGCCGTCTGCCTTCTGCGATTGTGGCATGCTTATCATTCTGTTTATCTATTGCAGCAATATAATAAATAGAGCCTTTGAGTCCGTGCCGCTCTATCTTACTTACTGCCTGGAACGTTCAATCGTCATTATAAATGCGAATGTGGAACAATGGTTCAAGGTGCATTAGTTGATTGCGATAACAAACTTAGCCTACATATAAATGAAGATAATGGGAGTTTGGCAATCTTTCCCATTTCAATGCAAGTGAACATTGTAGAGCATTTATTTAAAATCATCTGAAGTCTTATTTAAAGTTATCAAAGCTTCTTCAGCAATTTTGTTCACACGTTCTTATTAAAAAGGAACAAAATGTAACAAGTCAATAAATTAGAAGCAGCCCTTCATCACAATCAAATAAACTTTAAATCAAATATTATCTAACTTAAATGCGCTTACAATACGGGTGTATAGTGGACAATAAAAAAATCTGAAATGAGTGAAGCGCCTTTTTAATGACACCTATCCATTGGAATTTATTTGGAGTCCGTCTAATAGATTTTATTCATATTTCCATTCTTGAGCATTATGTTTTATCTTTGCAATATTCTAAGGGGGTGTCTGGGGGTCGCAATACAATATGTAGCCTTCCTTTAAAACGAACGTCTTTTAGCGCGAACTCGGTGTAGCACGATTATAAATTTGCTCCCCTCCATCTTTTTAAACGCTAAACACCTCGTCTAAGACACTTCAAAAAGGATTCTCCTTTGACAGACCAATTCAGTTGATAAGAGAGTTGGAAAAAATAATTTTACCTTATAAGGTGTGCTACAAATATCCTTTAAAGGCCAGTTAACAATCGCAAAACCTTTTATTTTGAAAGCAAGAAAAATGTTTAGAAAACGGCTTATAATTAGATTATATTTCTTCTTAAATTTGATGTTAAGCTGCTTTAACATTTTTACGCTTAAAACTATTTTTCTTTTTATCAAGATTAATCTGTTAATAAATATTTCACTTTTGGAGTAATTTTTTTTTTAATTATCAAAATGTTTGGGCCTTTAAAATGACAGAAACTTAAACAAGACAATTGTTTTATGCATTAGTCGAAATCTTCCTTTTAATCAATGGTCTTTTTTTACACTTTTCAACCACTTTACTTGTCTGGCCTTCCTTACTCACAACTGCATACACTGCCGCTCATCTGAATAGGTTCAAAGAAAAATTTCGTTCAACATTTTAGCTTGTACTGCACATACATTTTTCTTAATTTTATACTGTGATCCTTCATTTGCTTACCTTTAACAAAGCACAAAAAAGTAACGGTATTTTTTAAAAGGTAGTTCAGAATTTTGCTTTCGTCTTACATTCGCTAAAAAGGCAGCATATTTTTGGTTCATCAGAATAGGTTCAACTACTCCAGTTTGACTTTGTGATCGACCGCGTGAAGTAAATGGTTCCAACTTTTTTTCTATTTGAAATTAGAAATTAGACCGATGTTTTTTTGTGGATTAGGTAGCGGAATACAATTGAAAAATGACTTCGAAAAAGGTCAAATGAAAGGTTATCTCAATTCCGGCCCAAATCAGCGCGAAATTGCATTGAAAATCGGAAGAAGTCAAAATGTTATTTTTATTTTTGTGCGCAATAAAGATCTTACGGGAAAAATATGAGAGGAGCGTGTCCGCAGGCGACAACTCCAGCTGAACCAAGAATAATTCTTAGAACCGCCTCTAATGCTCAACGTTTTGCGGCCAAAATCGGGGAAGAATGCGGTGTAAGCGCAATTTAGTAACTGCAAAACGGAATGCCAAGCATTTAAAGAAGTTACAAATAAAAAGAGTACCACTACCTACGATTTGCCAGAAATCATATGACCTGGGACAAACAATGGCAGAAAGTAGAAAGTTCAACCTGGATGGATGGGATGGCTACAACTTTTACTATCATGACCTGTGAAGGGAAGAATGTGTTTTGAGTTGGAATCAGTTGCGTAGGCAGCCTATATACTCTTTATTTATTTAATGTTAGTTTAAAGTTACAACTTACAGCTAACAGGGTTGAATATCTACAAATAAATACCAGGATCTTACGCTATTACAATTGATGAAAGAATAATGCATACTCTTTCTTCGTGCATTGGCATATGTAGCTTACATTCTGAGGGATACCAAATCGGCTATTTAATTACATCATTTGAATATTCACGTCCACATACAATTATTCGGTTCTTAAATATATACATATTCAACTTACAGTAGTCGCTTACACATGCACATACCATCTGAACCAAATAAGTTAATCTTTGATTCGTCACTGAATATCACACTATTGCAGTATGATTGACAGAAATTTTGGTGAAAATTAGGCGAAAACCTGAAAACAGCTTCAAGAATAAAATACCATTAAAACTTCTTCCGACTTAGTCTTTATTGATGGGAAAATTGACAAAAATGTGTTCCTCAATATATTCAAAGAAAATGTCCTTCCAAGTGTGGATAAAAACTATGGTTAAATGGACACCTTTGAAGACATTTATCTGAGTTGGTAGTATGCGTAGGCCCTTAGAAGCAGTTATCCAGGACAAAGGCGGTGTAACAAAATATTAGATGTGTATTTTAAGTTGTATGCGGAATAACGGTGCAACTTAATATGCGTTTTGTAGATAATAAAATAAAAAAAACTAACTGCATCAAAAAAAATTCTCAAAATCCATCAATAATAGGTATTAAACACGTTTTTCATAAAAATGTCTGCCTGTGCCAACACTTTATTGATTCACTGTACATACTAAACTATACAACTTACAATATAATAATTTCTCCTATCACGTGATGAGCCCGATTGGTTTGCAACTGGGTCGCAATTTGCTCAAAAGTTGCCATTTATTCGCACATTTGGCAGACAAACAGCGACGGAGACGACAACATCCACCTACGGCTGCCGTCAAAGCAATACGCGAGCCAAGCAACAACTAATAGCATACTTTTGTGCTTCTTCCGTTTGCTTTTTCCTCGCTAGCACCAAAGTGCCTTGGCTGCCTTAGCTTTAAACTTCCGGCATCCATTAAACTTCATTAAACATTTAATATGCATCGACGTTGGCGTCGCCGTCTTCGTCTGAATACTTTGTGTTCTTTGTGTCTGATTCTGTGCCCTTTTTATTTCCTTTGCCTTCTTTTTAACTTTTCTATGGCTTTGTATTACATTTGAGTGGCGTATTGGGGCCTTGGACCTAGCGGAAATGAGCGTGAGCAATTAGCTGCTCTTTTAAAAGGACAGTAATCTGCCCTGCATTTTGTCAGAAAGCTATATTTGAAATATAGTAGGAAGTATTCAAAGGATAGTCTATTAGCAGAGCTCCTGACACAAAAGTCTGTTTTGGTTTTCTTCTTTGAATTAGACATTAAGCTATCATACTTGTATTCCTTAAATTAATTGTAGACTAACAAATGTCTAAATTAGCGCACCTTCATATACTTATAAATATTGTAAATAATATATTAACCGCGTAATTCATTGAACTCGACTTCTTTGTTTGCATTTTGTTGATTGATTTGGCAACAAAAATGCTCAAAATTTGAGCATAGAAATAAATATAATAATTAATAAATGCAGATCTCTACTTTTAATCAAGTCGAACATTTTAAGCAAAAAAGTGCTGTATTGTGTTTTCAATATACGTAAAAATGTAGACGATTGAACGATGAAGGATACATCAATCATTAAAACCATTATTCTTTAGATTAAATGATTCTCTAGCGAACAAGAAAACTCAACTTTACGTTTTACAATAAAATTGTATTTGTTAATTTTGTAGCTGAAATCAATAATAAAAACATTTTGGAAAGTAGAACTGCAAGTCACAAGACTCCAGTTCTGCTATTATTGCTTAACCTAATTAGTTGTAGGTACTGTTATGCAGTCTAAAAAAAATATCTTCTTATGAATTTCGTTTCCAATATCAATAATATATTTTTTTAAATTCGTTCATCACGTAACTAAATGTCTGTTGTTTTATTTCTTATAAATAAAGGGAAAATTTGGCATCGTGATATCTTCTAAAGGAAACTTAAGGACTACTTTGAAGGTTTTTTAAATGAATTCTATTGAAACAAACACGCAAAAACTTATTTAATGAGTTACAGCAACACCAAAATGATTCCCGGATCAAAAAAGCGATATGGAAATGCTCTTATACTTTGTACCTTTCGAGTCGTATACCGACCATCTCGATTGGTGCAGCATGTCCAAAGCCCAAAATAAGATCTAATATTTGTAGTGTAGTGTTCTCACACCATGTGTTGATGATTTGATTTTGTGTGTTTGAGGTCATTATAAAAGTTTCTATGAGCATATTTTTAGATCGTACTCCTTCTCTAAAAGTTTTCCCCAGCGTCCTCCATAGAAGAATGTTGTGCATGTGTTACGATACAAAACAGAAGACTTAACAATGGTATTATAAAAAAAATAATTCTCTTAAAGTAAAAAGTTATTAAACATTTGTATGATGCACCGATCGTCCCTATAGCAGATGGCTTAGAATAGTTTTGAAACTTATAAATATTAGATATCTACAAGTAGATATAAGCCATAAAATTGGATTTATAGAGCATAACACAGAAGAGTTCCTTCGCAGTCCAATTATTCGCCACCGAGCAGAATATCTTCGTAGCTTAGTTCATATAAAATCTCTAAAGTAGCAAGCCAAGCAATATACTTTATTTTATTTCTATACCCTATACCCAGAGGGTACGAGGGTATATTAGTTTTTTACGAATGTATGTAACACACATAAGGAGGAGTGGCAGACCCAACAAAGTACATACAAGTATATATGCTATACCAGGATGACAAGACGAGTCAATTCTGTCCCGAAGTCAATTGATGCTCAGCATAAATTACATATAGTAAGCATATGTGGCATAATAAAATTTAAATATTTCAATATATTTAAAAAAATGTGAATTTCCTTTCATTGTTTGTGGAATACTGTACAGGGTGTATGGGAGTTGGTGTCGCCCGACTCTAGCATTTCATTCTGGCTTTATGTTTCAGTTCATTTAAAATTCGTTTCTTGACTCCCTTAAACATACAACTTTTGTTTTTTGTTCGTTTTTAAATTAGTATATTAGTATATTGTTTTGTTGGTTTGGCGCGATGCTGAAACGTTTCGAGGATGGCAGCTTAGTACGAGAAGTGCTAAGGAAAGGTAACAGGCCTTTGAGTGCTGCAGAAATTTCACGGGCGACTGCCAGGGCACTAGGTCTGCCTGTGACATGTGTAAGGTGGCAGATGACAGGTAGGTGTTTATCACTGAACTGTTGTAGGTTTTTTAAATGCACGATCCAATCCGAAGGCACCGTCAGCATAAGAAAGAGACCGTCTGTATACAAAGGAAGGGTATCGGCATTAAAAGCAACAATGGCGATTAGCAACAGAAGAATAGTATGTATAAATAAAGGAAGAAAATGCTCTACGGCTCAGGGCTCTATGCGCGTTATTGCATCCATTGATATAACCCGTTCGGAAAGTACACAGCTGATCGAAAGCAAAAGCATCCCAAGTCTGAGAAATGGAGGTCGCTCAATGAGTGAAGCACGTTCTTCCGATGTTTACTGTGTAAATAAAGAATGTTTTTCCACAATTAATATCTCGGATAGCGTGCGAACTCTGTCACGGTGTTCTTCAAGAGGATGGACCTCAAAATGCATCCAAACAAAGAGTGGTAGTGATTGCTCGGTGGTCGTCAAACAAGAATCAAGTACAGGCTTCTCGGCATGTGGAAGCACCCGTCTGTCTCTAAAAAGAAGTCATTCCGAATGTTTGTTGTGTTGTGTGAAACGCGAACCTGAAAGAGCAAGCAGTTGTGATCCTACGGCAAAGAAGAAGTTAAAGATCAGCAATTCAAGTAAATCCCGTCAAGGGGCTGTGAGAGGAAATGCGTCAAAAAGTGAAAGCTCTGCTAAAGTGTGTAAAAGATGCTTCAAAATATGCAAGAAATGCAATCGTTAAGCCGCTCTTTAACATGGTTGATCAATATTGCAGATAAATTGGAAACCCTCAGCGAATCACGAAAAAAGCTTTCGTCCAATGTATATGCCCAGATTTCTCGTATCTGGTGGATTTCACGATCTGACTACATAAATGTTGTTTTTAACATGAAGAAAATTCCAGTTGAATTAATAGAATTTGTACTCGTATATTAAAATGTCCTTCCATGCAAAATGCTTACTTCTATTAATACCTTGTATCCACAGGGTTGAAGGGTATGCTAGAAAGACAAAGTGCCAAAAGTATGTAATAGGTAGAAGAAGGCGTAATAATCTGTTCGTTTGGTACAAAACTCATCCGCAGAATGATAAGAATTAGTTTATAAATCGATATCAAGAAAACACATCTGTACAAAAGCGTGGGTGAAAGATTCGAAAGATCGGAATGCTCAACAAACTCATGGAGAATACGGGACGACCCTTATGGTAGTGAAATATGGAGTACATGTCTTACAGCAGAACGCAGATCCAACATCAATTACGAAACAAATGCAAGAAAAAAATGTGTGTCAGGGCGACATGCGATAATTTTAATTCTAAGCTGGTGAGGGGATCCTTTTCAATTGCTCATCAATTATTATTGGCTAATATACATTGCCTTGAAAAAAAATCGCTAGAAAATGGTTATTGCTTTCGGTTATTAAGCTAAAAAAGGTAGAAAATGGCTTAATAATGCGATATGAATGGCTAGAAAATCCGCTAGAAAACCAATTATAAGTAGCTAGAAAAAGTGTAGAAAACCAAAATCAGTCAGAAGGCTCACGAATAATAGATAGAAAAATCGCTAAAAATTGCTAGAAATACCGCCATAAATAGCTAGAAAACCCGCTTAGGAATAGATAGAAAACCCTCCGTCACTTGCTGTTCATTTATGTGCGCCTATTATCGTGTTATTGGTTTCATCACAGCAAATTTTGCCGATCTAGCATCCACGAGAAATATCACTTCAATAGCTCCAAGAATGTTGGGAAAACTCTTCCAAAAGCAGGTGAACTGCAAGGTTGGTTCCAAGGATTGAAAGATAGGGTAGGAAGACTGGATAGGTAAATTGCTACTGTCGGGACAAGGCTATGTGCGGAAATGCCTTCCTGGAGATGAAGCCATCGAAAATGGAAAATAGAAAATATAATACACCAAATGGGAGAATTGGGCGGCCAGTTATATAGAAAGATATGCTAAAGTCGAGCAGGCTCGACTCTTAAATACCCTGTACCACCCCACAAAAAAAAAAAAATGAAAATGGAAAAATGAACAAACTCGTCCTTTCTCGGGCTCAGGAGAATCTAGATACCAAGTTTGGTTATTCTCCTCTTATACTTTCTGAGATCCTTGCGTTCATACAGACAGACGGACATGGCTATATCGACTCGGCTTGTCATCCTGATCAAGAATATATATACTTTGTGGGGTCTGCCACGCCTCCTTCTGTGTGTTCCATGTACACTCGCACAAAACTAATATACCCTTTTACCCTTTGGGTACAGGGTATAAAAAAAGAAAATGCCTCGACGCAGGACAAATAGATGCAGCAATGGATGCCCTGAGTCTCTAAACGGAGTTATGCATACGCGGTCCCAAATGCAGAAACTCTCAGGAGGTTTTTAGTGGAATTAGCACATAGCGGATGTGTCGAAATCTGATGATTCGAAGGGATTTCCCCACCTCACAACAAATAAACAACGTAAATTATTATCAATGTAACTATTACTTTTAGTTTGAAATGGAA
Source organism: Scaptodrosophila lebanonensis (assembly GCF_003285725.1). Taxonomy (NCBI): domain Eukaryota; kingdom Metazoa; phylum Arthropoda; class Insecta; order Diptera; family Drosophilidae; genus Scaptodrosophila; species Scaptodrosophila lebanonensis. The sequence goes on along the minus strand of NW_022060567.1, from coordinate 4,475,951 downwards.
AACGCCATCGATATGTTATTTTGCCGAGTCTTACGAGCTGTATATAGTTTGTTTGTACGGTGTCCTCCCCAAATTCGTGCGACGTCTAAGAAGTTCGTGAGGTCCAACCCTTTTTTGTCACTTGCCTCACCACTCCTGCTCGAGTGTCGTGCCTCAATTTTAAGTAAGGCTGTATTATATATACAAGTATGTATGTACGAGTACTTCTGTGTGTAGTGAGGGAATGCTTAATACTTTTAATGAGATGAGGGCGAAATTTCATTATAATGTTGCCTGGGGATTTGTGCGCCAGCTAAGACGTTGCTGTTGGAGGTTGTTGTTGCTTGGACGGCCTTTTGTCTATGATCATTGGGCGGCGAAACAGGCTGAGGTTGCGCCTGGTAACCTCGTTAAGCTTAATTAATAGCAGCAATGTGATAAACACCGGGCCAAAATGGTGGCATCCCGCATTTCCAGTTGCCCTTGCCCACTCAGCAGCAGTCCCAGCAGTGGCAGCAGTGGCAGCAACCCCCCCGGGCTCCCGAAATTCCAACCCACTAGCTGGTATGCCACGGCACTCACTTGCTATTTTGTGCGCATGCTGGCAGAGCCAAAAACTTTAGCCAGGTGTCAACTACAGTGAGTTTTTTAATGAGTTGGCAAAGGTGTTCGAGGTGTGGGAGTGGGGGTGGGAGTGGGAGGGGGCATGGGCGTCTGAGTATGGGGGTATATGGGGGGGAAGGAGCGGCGGCTGCCTCTGACATTTGACAGATTTGGCTTGAAAAGCCAAAAGGTTGCGTCTAGGCAGCAGCAGAGCGCGATTTGTTAGCATTTTCTACTTATTTGGGCATTAAGTAGGTGGGCGAGTTGTGCCCCATTTTGTTTGTCTGTCTGTCTGTCTGTTTGTTTGTTTGTTTGTTTATTTGCTCATAATGTTTGTTTGCAGAGGCATGGTTGTATGGGTGTGTGCCTTAAATTCCTTGTTGCTAAAGCATTTTGCTCTAAAATGACAACAGCAACAACAATCAAAGGCAGCGAGGCAGCGAATGTTGCGAAGCAAATATTTGCTGAGGGACAAGTATGCGCAATTAAAATTTGATTTAATACAAAAGTACATACATACATACATATCTACACACCCACCTACATGTACGTACATGTATGTGAATAAGTGTGGTCACACACAGAGACATATACACCCGCCCACACCCAGGGACACACCCACACATTCAACATGTAAATGTGCATTTGCATACATATGCCATATGCCATATGCGTGTCTCTGTTTGTCTCTTTGTCTGTTTGCTGTTGGCACACAGTATCCAATTTCGAAATTACTTGCGCATCATCAGTTGAAATTCCTTGAGTATCGAATGGAATTTAATTGAAGTCACGATTTCACAAATTCAAGCAATTTATTGTAAAAGCCAGGCACACGCACACGCACACACATCGCCGCTCACATACGACGTATACTTGTACATACATACTCGTGTGCCTGTTTATAAGCATATGCATGTATATGTGTCCGTATTTATGCGCCCTCCTACACATAAATAAATCAGATAACACATTAACACTTCTTCTTCAGAGACCCGTTGATTCCACTCACCCCGTCAAAGCTGTTTGATGTCCTCGTCTACTCCTTGATGTTGAATTTTTAATTTTCATTAACATTTGCGCAGCCTTGAAAAGCAAAAGTGACGACCCACTCCTCCGTTCCTCCCCCATCGCTGGCGGACAGCATTCGCCCCGCTTCCACTGCCACCCGCATGCGAACGCCATTTGCCTGTTCGTTCCTACACACACACACATACACACACACACACACACACACACACACACACACACACACACACACACACACACACATACATACATAAATAGATACATAAATACATATGTATGTACCTATTTTAAGCTTGACGCAGGAGTTTGTTGTTTTCGTTGTTGTAGTTCCGGTTCTTCTTCTCGTTCTTCGTCCTCTTGTCCTTCTTGACGCACGTCCTTGCCCCCACACATGCACACACACGCACACTCATGCACATTCTCGTACTTACAGTTATTAGTGTTTGATTCGTGCTTAATTATATTTGCATAAGGAAATGTCCTCTGCAGCAAACATTGTTCGAAGCAGGAAGGAGGTGTTGTAGAGCTGCTTCTAACAGAGACACATTTTGTCGATTTTTTCACTTTTTCAGTTAGTCTCTGTGAACCAATGGCCACAAAATGAATCTTAGCTCTACAAAGTAAATAAAATTAAAATACGATTGTTACCTTCCTCTTGTCCTATATGTATATATTGTACTGTATTTAGGGAAATAAAAGTTGCATCAAATTTTCAAAACATTAATTGATGGGTGAACTATTATGAAGGGAAAAATGTAACAGCCAGCGCCTATATTTCAGAGACTATAAGAGCTAAACACACAAGATGTTCTACAAAGATGCCTTTATATATGTTCGCAGTACAAATGTGTTTCAAATTCCTTCTTCCACTGCCTCAGAGTTTCGTCAATACTGTCGATGCATAATTAACTTAAATTTATATACTTTTTATTTTAAATTTAACCTCAATCGGTCTGTTCTAAGAAAAGTTATAAGCGAATCAATCCAGTTCTATCGGGCCTGTTCGACTGTAAAAAATATGCTTCTTATTTTAACAAAATTGGTTTAAATTATCTTCTAAGGCTAACTAAAGACAATGCTATTACAAATATGTTACGAAAACTTAAACTAAATGGAAAGGAGTTATAATAGTTAGGGATTTCTCAAAATTTGAAACTAGACTTAAGGAAGCTAGGGAGTTTTCGAGAAACCAGAAATCAAGAGTCAGAGAAAGAATGAAAAGATGAATTAGCAAAAAATGTGGTTGAAGAAACATTTGTTGAGGCTTCAACTTCCTGGAAAAAAACCTATTATTGTGACATAATGTGCTTGGATAAGAGCTGTGTGTTCACAATTTTTAGCTCCTTATAAATCATACAGTAGATTGTTCGGCTTACAATGTCTTAACATCCTTATAGACCAGCGACTTTCCTATTATACAGTTACTATAATTAATAACTCATAAATACGAATATTGCTTTAGTTAAACTAAGAAGGTTTTTTCGCCGATCGGTCATATCGCAGCTATTTAAAAAATATGGTTTGTTATATACTCCCTATACTTTTACGCGTGGGGAAAACAAGGCTACTTACCAAGTTAGGTCTCCATATCTCTTATAGTTCAAAAGTTTTCGCTGCCCATACAGAAGGACAAGAGGAAATACCTTTATATTAATTCGTCTCGTTGTGGTGATCAGATATTGTCGCAGTGAGCGTACGTCATAAAATAAGAATCGAAATCAAATTTAAAACTAAGAAGGATCGGCTAGAATTTTAAATGAGTATACGCACTGTGGGCACAATTATAGCGCCCAGAATGAATTAGAAATTAATAATTATTAACATCTATTAATTGAAAACAAAAAAATGAATGTGAAAAATCTCTTTTTTTAACACTACTGCATTGAGAAAAAAACTTTAAAGTAGAGTTTCCGCCAATATTTAAAAAGAAAATCTTCTTAAAATAGGGATAAAAAATGTTTTGAAAATTAAAATACTATTTAAAAATCAAATCAAATGATGACTTTTGAGTGAACAAAATTAAATAAAACGCCGTGTTAGTAGGAAGTTTTCTTTTTAAATCCCATCCACAGGTCAGTGACAAGTAAAATATAACGAAGATATTTAAAATATAGTCCACAAGCCAGTCTGATATGGCAATATTTTACGAGTGCCTGCTTTTAATCCCATAGCTCATCACCTGTTGCTACATTTGTTTACACTTTTTGCTTCCTTTCCGACCATCGCATTCGAGTCGTTCAAAATTTAAAAAGTAATTCCCTAAAAATCTCTTTGATGTTGAGAATTTGTCAAGGTATAGTAAACATTTTCCTGGCTGTATACCCGCAGACGAAGAGAAACCATAATGTATAGTTCAAAAAGACTTAACATATGACATGGTTGAGAAACAACCAATTACTAGGCGTTATTGAGGGAATCGTAAACTAAAAAGGCAGCAAAAATATATAAGATGAAGCAAATGGAGAAGTCGACCATCTGAGACTGTCATCTGAGATAACTCGAAAAATTTATGCCATTAAAGAAATTCTGTACGCTTAGTTAATCAAAAGAAGTTATGCATTTGTATTTATTTGCTTTCTTTATCGGAACTTGCACTCCACCTTCTCCACAATATATTGATGGACACTATTCTTATTTGTAACTAATTTAATTACATTTTCCAATTGCTGTGTTTCCCTTTCTTTTTGTGAATTTGAGTAAAATTTCCACCTCTTAATATTCTCATAAGTATTAGCAATCAGGAGAGAGCTGCTTAGAGTTCAAAAGGACAATCTCTAATCGTTGATTATTGCATTTACTTATTTAAGATAGATAGTACTGCAAAGTCATTTTTCGCTTCATACTAGAGCATCTGTAGTCTACAAAATCACTACGACTCGAGGTTAATATACCACATTGGCCGATCTATCTGGGGCGCAGTTAAGCCCGATAACTCCATGGTAAAAAAAAGCACCATTTATAAAACCCCTCTGCACCATTTATAAAACCCCTCTGCTAACCAACTCTCTAACTTGTATTATAAATATACAGACTTGTATTATATACATACAGATTTATAGACAGCCATAAATATTCATACACTCAAAAAAATTAGTTGCCTTGATTTTAAAAAATCGCACTGAAACAAAAAACTTACGTAAGTTATGGTTTGAGTTGCGTGTTAAGAAGAAATGATATTGAAATGATTTTTTTTTTTTGAAAAAGTTACGGCTTTAATTCCATATCGCTTCTTTGAAAATCTAACAAATCATAGATTTTTGTAGTTCTTCGTGGAAAATCTTCCGTTGGCAACACAGGCTCTAACATAACAGAAATCCACAGTCAAGCAGCAGGAAAATATCCTGACCACCAAAAAAATTAAGTTTTTAGTTTATGTTGCTCTTAAACTTGAGTTGCATAAGGGCTAGAAGTATCTACGTACCAAGTTAGGTTAATACGCTCCGGAAATACGGACGGACGGATACGTCTAGATCGATTCGTCGCATCACTATTATAAGAGGAACACTCCTGTGGAGTCGGAAATGTTTCCTTTCCTTAGCACAAACCTAATATACACTTTATAGCTTTCGCATTTATTTCGCAATTATTAAAAATATTTTTTGATTATAAGAAATATTTTCATTATTTTCAAGACAAAGGATAAGGCCACAAGGAAGTGTGGCAGGCAAGCTACCATCATTTTCATTTAAAGGCGATTTCGGGCATTTGTTTTTAGTGTAAACATGTTTATTTTGTACTCGTACTTTGCCAGCAATATCAAGGAGGACAAGAACAACGGCAGTAGTCTGTAAATTTTCTTTGGTGTTTCGCTGGCTGCCGCCATGAATTCTTGACTTGCTTATGATACATTTTTCAGCACCCTCCCCTCTCCGCCCTGAACTGATCCCACGGCTCTGTAAAAGCAGCCAGAGCAACCAACGCCCTGCTTTTGGCTTTCACTTCATGCCTGATAGTTGTTGTTGCCGCTTGTGCTGCTGCCGCTTCTGTTTTTCTTTCTCGTTTGGGTAGCGGCCCTGGTTTAATAATCATAAATTGTAACCCTTTTTAACGCGACTTTGGCAATACTGTGTGCTCTGTGTGCTTGCTGTTGCCCTGCTCTGTGTGTCTGTGTGTGTGTGTGTGTGTCCTGACATCCGCTTTGTTATAAGTATGTAAGGATATTCATACATATATGGCAGCCGTTTAACCCGATTTGTTCTACATGGCCCAAGGGCAGTGTCAGTGTCGACAGCAGTGACTTGTTTTGTCTCCATTGTTGTTTTTGCAAATATTCTTGTTGCTGCAGACTTGTAAAATGTTTCTGCGCTGAAAATTCGCAAAACCTTGGTGGGTGTGTGCCGGAGTCCGTTTGAGAGCTACAAATTATAAACGCTAAACTTTTTCGCATGCCAGCGAACTGCAGCCGAAGAGAGGAAATTAAATTTTCAACAGTCAAAAATTATATTGCCAATAAATGAAGACGCAAGCAATAACAGTGGGAAGAAGCAACAGCTAAGCAGCCAGACAGAGGCAGTCAGGCAGACAGCAATTACCAACAGGAGCTTCTCTCAGGGTGGCTTTTAAATATACTTGCTGGCTTATACAGTGAACACTGCTGAAGCGAAACATGCCCTACGCTAACACTACACACAAGTATCTGAGCAGTTTGTGCAATCTTCTATATAAAAACATATGCATCGCACGTCCCTGTTGCTAATTTTCCAGTGCCTAGTCTTTGAGACATAAATGGTTCTAAAATAAACCGCTGGAATAAGACCCTGCAATAAGTGTTGTAAAAGAAACTTGAACATTTATATTTTTAATTTCGATGACATATGAAGGTACTTCTCCGGTCTTGCATCGGGCTTGTGTCTATTCTGGTTTGTGCAGAGTTTGGCTAAAGCCGAACTTACACTTTACATTTTACATTTTGCCGCAAATAAACTAGACAAGAGGATACAGAAGTTATAATCGGATGTAGTTGTTGGGTACAATGGAGTAATGAAAAATACCTAAAAGAGGGAAAATGGACAAGAAAAATAAAAAATAAGAAAATCTTGTGCTTTCTTGGACCTAGAAGTATCTGGATGCCAGGTTAAACATTCCGAGATCCTTGCATTCACATAGGCGAGCAGCCTGCTTAATGATCAAGAATATATGTATATATCTTGTGAGCTAAATAGTGTCTATCGGTTCAGGGCAGAATAATTAATTGAAAAATATCAACAGCTAAGCGGCTGCTTTTTAATAGAAAGGCAACAACCCGTGGCATACAATGCTTATTAAGTACAATGTAACTATGTCAATAACTTAATCTAGTCAAAGATTTATAGAGCTGGTTAGTACAAAAAACCGAGCTAATTTTTTCAAATGGTTGTCAAAACAATAAACCAACCATAAATTCTAGTCACCTTATGTTGTAAAGGTCGTGAAAATCAATCAAATAAACTGTACACATTATTACTAAAGATGGATATTTTTGGATTCGGATTTCTACTACCATATAATACAATTCAGCCAAAAAAATGTAGGCCTTGTGCTTTCGAAATCTGATATCTATTATTTGTATTTCACTTTAAAGAGTAAGGGTATAAGGGCTTTGATGTGTAAGTTTCTAACACTCGGAGGAACAATAGTAGAACAAGCCATCGCGTTGCTGTGCATCAGGTTTCTTGGTCATGAATGCTCTCTAATTGTAAATAAGATAGTATGGAAACAGTAGGGTTTATAGTTCCATGGGGGAATTGTTTTAATTTTTTTTAAAATTTTATTTAAGAAATCAACAAATTGTGCTGTCGATGTTTTATATTACAATAAAGCCTCAAAAACAACTATACAATAATGTATATTAATGCCTTGCCACGTAGGTGGAATTTTATTTGCCATTTGGCCAGCTATGCCCGATTCAGAGCCATATGTGGTCGGAGACATTATAGACCAAACAAATTTGAAAACAAAAATAGTTAGTAGAGGAGAAAACTTAATTCTTCTTAAGAGCTATCAAGATAAAGTGAGGAGCAGAAAAAGACGTACGAAAATCTCCAAACCATAGCGAAAGGTGTACCTATAGATGCAGGGCAAGAGAAGATTACTCTTAGCACGCTTAATATAATTTTTTTTATCAATTTAATAATCATTCTATATCGGATATTTGAAATTATATCAAAGGGTCTTAGTTAAAGCGTACTAGTGTTTTTCAAATCTGAAATAAAACATAACTACTCGAGTGAGATGAGTCTTCCTTCTAAAGGCGATATGTTTTCCATAGTTGTATGATACACTCTTCGAATTTGATATTTTTGGTCGTTGATAATGAAAAAAGTATACTATACTGGACATACTTTAATTTTAACACAAAGCGTACCAGATTGACGCAGATACGCTTTTGTCGCTATATATTTACTGCATAGAAAAAGATAATCCCCGAAAATGATCGCAATATGATATTTTATATAGATATTTTTTTAACAAATTTAATTTATAAATTATTAAAGATTATTGAAAGTAATATTATTTTATATTTTTTATACCTCTTTAAAGCTGCGGGATATAATATAATGTTTTTGTTCTCGCGTCAACATATTTTTGTTGTTCTATGTATAATTTGTAATTTTTTTTTGCTATGCACACTTACCCTTTTCATCAAATAGTTAACTAATTAGTCGACAGAGTTATGTATAGACCAGTACAACTAGATCCAGAGCACAGATACGTGACAAATGCGATACGTTTATTGCGAAAGTATATCTTTGTCTTGACATTATTCTGAAATCTGTCTAACTTGAACTAAAACAATTGCCAGTCTGTGCTTAAAACTAAAACAACTAATAAAATAAAGATAAGATGAAGCTTCCATCACTCGAGAAGTTTTTTTATTTTACTTCTAACTGAGAAATCAATCAAGTAACTTTAAAAACTAAGTATTGTACATAGTTTATGTTGTTGGGAAAGACTCAACGGGTTGGGGGTTCAGAATCGAAACAAAGCGATCTTTAAGATTTTTCTTCAAAAGTAAGTTGCATGTTTGGTTTAAATATTTTCTACTGTACATTGACATATATGAGTATATGCGTACGAGTATATACTACTTATAAAGATCTGTATGTGTGCATGTACACACACACACACACACACACACATAGACAAATGGGCCATATACTTAGGACTTTTGCTGGCTGGGCAAACAGGAAGCCGGAATCGACGTTTATTAAAACGGAAACTCGAGACAACTGTGCGGCGTCGACGACGATGATGTTCAAGTCGAAGATGATAGCGGCAAAGAAGAATGGGAAGAAGGAGAAGAAGAATAAAAAGAACAACAAGACGACGAAGATGGAGGAAGAAAAAACGAAACGCGCTATGTCACTGAATGGAATGAAATATAAAGCACAAAGTCGAGCGGGAACGGCGTTAAGTTAAAAGAAGTTAACAACGCCAGCGGCAACGACCAAATAATTCTCGACTTCAAGGCAAACAATGTCCTTGGGAGATTGGGCATTAACGGCAATGGCACAAGTTCGGTGGTGGCAACAACAAAAACAACAACAACAACAAGAACAACATCAATTGCTACTGCTATCGATGCTGCACGCTGATAAGCCGCCGGGCAGACCAACAAACGAGCCAAATCATTTGGTCGAGGAGAACGAAACTGAAGCTGGCCTGCAGGAAGCCAGGCAGGCAGGCAGGCATGCAGGCAGGCAGGGTGGAAGGAAAGTGGACGGACTGCGTGGCAGGGAGGCGGACAGGGAGGGAGGCAGCCAGGCAGGGACATAGGAAAGCATACGTCGAAACGGCGACCCAAACGCCGCTAAATTGCAATTTTCAAGATTTAAGCGTGAACAATAAATGTCACATAATCTGTAAGTAGCTAAATAAAAGCCAACGCCCGGCACATCTCTCCACCTCACGGGTAGAAGCAGAAAAGCGGACAAGAAAAGCATATTATGCCTTGGGTCATGGGCTATATATTGAGTGCGCTCGTACATTGGCCGTTTAATTTAATTTATCGCATTTTAAACAGCAATGCAAGGCAAAAGAATCCAACGAAAAAATAGATGAGGAAACAATCCAAATTTAACAAATTTATTTGTTGTTTCTTGGCCAGTAACATGAAGTATTGTGCGCCGCCATCACAATCTCCTCCCACATACCCAATCAGATTTGTGTGTATTTTCAAGTGATTTTTGTTGAGCTTGGCAATAGAAATGTTAACATTAATGATAGCAAGTATCAGCTGTACTATCATTCTCAGCAACTAACTCAGCGCCCCAAGCACCGTACGATTGCATACAAGATTGTTAGCTGGGAAAAAACAAATCCAGAAGATGCAAGAAAATATATTCAGCCGTGGATTGCTTAAGTCATTTACTAAACTATCTTCAAAAGATGGACTACAGTTTTCGAAATATTATTCCAGCTTATGAGACGAGAATGGCGCATATATCGAAGCTGAACGGAGGCCAGATGGGCAGTACTAATTTTAACGCTATCGACGATTATTTCGGCCCTTCAAGATTATAGTACATACATTTAGTTGTGAACCAACATGACGAGATGAGACGAGATTGGCGCTTATATCGAAGCTGAACCGAGGCCAGATGGGCAGTACTTGTAAGGTTATAAAAACATAATAGGTGAACTACTTGTATATGTTTTAATGCCATATACGATTATTTCGGCCTTTTAAGATTAGACACACTTAGTCTTGAACCAACCAAGAGCAGGTGTTGCCGACTCCACAAAAATATTCTTGTTCAGTATTTTGGGTTCAGTCGAACAAAAGGAGCTCAGAAAGTATTAATGCAATTACAACTTAACCTTTTTTTATGCACCCCTACCAACCTCACTAAAAACTTTTAAATATGTTACGCAAGTTACGTAACTTTTGGCAAAAGAAGGAGCAGACAGACTGGAACCACATGCCTATGCATGTCACTGAGAACGCTCTAGAAGGAAGCATAAGGCTTGAAGGAAAGCTGGTGCATGGTGGGAAAACACCGTCAACTAATAAGTCGCGCATACAATGTACTACTTGTATGATAAGGTCCTTAAATTAACCCAAAAGAAGAAGTGCAGATTCTTAACAGGTGCATGCTTAGGAGATGGCATCACAAAGGAAATGTTGAAACACCTTGCCCACCACCTCTACCTTATAGAGCGAGATATTTCAATGTTTCCGTATTTCACATAGAGGTAGCGAAATGCTCCGGTACAGCACAGTGGCGTAATGGATCAGTAAGCCGCTCCACCAGCAACACTAAGCACCAACCGATCCACCGGCATAGCTTAACCTAAAATATAGACGTCATTTATATTTCGGAAATGAGCAAATTTAGTTCTGTAAGATCGAATCTGACACTTCTGTAGGGAACTCTAGCTCAAGAATCAGCAAAATGACTTGTCATATAAAAGATTTTGTTTTCTTAAAAGTCACTTGCAAAAATCGTTTCAAGTATTACACAATTCTTCTTCATATAGTAATTCTTCCATGCTATGTTCGGTCGAAAAGTGGTGGTATATCTGATCTCTAGGATGCAGCTCTTAAGCCTGCATCCATTATCGCAAGAACATGACTCATTGTTGTTGTACTTGTGTTAAATTCCAATTGAAAGTTGTATACCATTTTATAAAATTACAGCTATATTATATCCGAAATGATGATCTAAAAGCATGGATAGTCACGTCTACGCATCTACTTACCCCCCGCCACCGCTTGGGCAAGGCCAAGCCAAGTCGCCCCACATGCCTATCTGGCGTACGGCATTAGAGTAAAGTGTTAAAATTATGATCTCTTAAGTGTCTAAATACGCACACCAAGTCGAGCAGAAGAGCGGGGCTCTGGCAGCCGCGTTGTGGAGAGGGTGTCTGAAGTATGGCAGGCAACGGCGTCCATTCATTAAGGACTTTGGCTTCCTTTTCTACTGTTGTTGTTGTTGCTGTTGTTGTTGTTGTTGTTGCTGTTGCTGCCGGCAGCTTCCGCTGTGTGTATTTAAAATGTCATTTTGTTGTCAACCTCAGACTTCTTGTTTTACGTCAAATTATAATTATGGCGCATGCTACTAACGACATTAAAAGCAATGGCGCCATAGCCAGCCATCCAGTCATCTAGCCTCGATGCTGACGGCTTTAAATTGCCTATGCCTGCACACACACACACACACACACACACACACGCACACACCCTTGGTGGCATCTTTGTATGTATGTGTGTGTGTGTGTGTGTGTTCATTATAAGCTTCAAAAGTTAAAATGCAGGCGAAAGGCGAACTACGAAACATTTTCTATTACGAGTACACACACAAAAATGGGAACGTAAAACGTTTAAAAAACTTTGTTTTAAAATCACTTAGTGAGTACGTGCAGAGCAATACATACAGACACAAACACAAATACACACACACACTGTAGATATAGATGTATGTGTGCCACTTTTGCCCTTTAAAAGGGTGCAAGTCAACTGCTGCCATTGCCTTTACTGTCGTTGTCGTCGCCTTTTGCAAAGTGGTGATAATTTCTGCTTTGTTGCGAAAATGACAACTTTTTAACCCAGGCACTGGCACTGGCACAGACACCCATCCCCCACCACCCCACCTTAAAAGTAGAAACGCCGCGGGTGTGCCAGCAATGGACGCGACTGTCGTTTCTCGGTCTGCCCTTGCCCCTGCCCCTGCCACTGCTTGCCTCCCAGCGACTTGTGTCGACTTTTAATGGTTTTCATCTTATTAGCAGCAAAGTTCTTTGTCGCCGCCGCATTCGCATTCGCATTGCCCCTCCCCCCGCTTGCCTCCTGCCCTGATTATGCATATGTGTGTGTGTGTGTGTGTCTGCGTTTTTGTAGTGTCACGCCCAGCTCTTCTAGCCTTCTAGCCTTCTGGCCTTCTGGCCTTCTGGCTTGCAAAATGGCTACAGATTTATTTGCAATTCCTGCTCATTTGCCGGCCCAAACAACAACACCTAAGCCCTCCCCCTACCCCTCGCCAGCCACCGTCCGGCACGCCTCGAATTGGGCTTCGGCCTGCGACTGGGCCTGGGCTTGGGCTTGGGCTTTGGCTTTGTCTTGGCCACTTTGGCAATGTCTTCGCCTGCTGCTCCTCTCGTTAGTTGGTTGACGTTTGCTAAAAGCAGATACCCAGTTAACCGTCCCCCCTCCCCATCAGCCCCGACACCAAGCTCTTTGTTTTCGCTGCTTGTTGCTCTGCTTCTGCTTCTTCTTTATATTCTTCCTCTTCTTCTCCATGCTGTTGTTGTTGTTGTTTTTGCCGCCGTTGAGGGCGCATAATTAAAAAAGTTTCATTTCATTTTGTTGGTTTTCTCGGTTCGTTTCGGCTGTTTATGTTCATTTGTTTTCTTGTGTAGGTTTTCTGGGGTTTTCGCAGCCATCGTCCCCCACCCTCCTATCCCCCCCCCCATCCTCTATTCTTACACTAGGGCGTCATCTTGTTGTCGTTTATTTTTTCTTGTTGTTGCTGTTGTTGGTGGTGTTGTTGCTTTTGTCTTAATGATTACCGCCTTCTTGCGTTTTTTGCATGCTTCGTTTAATTTAATATTAATTTAAGAAGTTGTACGAACAACTGGCCTTGAAGTGGGTGCGAATATGAGAGCCTGGGCCCTTGAACAATTTAAAATATTCTGTGCGTTAATGGGAAAAGAGTGGATACCATAAAGTGTACTGTTTAAGTGGATTTCCTAAATTTCCCCAAAAGTTAGATGAAACGAATTATTCTCATATATCCCCCTCTCTGCCACTTATCATTGGCGACCCGGGGAAAGGGACTATATTTAGATATTTGCAGATGTAATTTTATGCTTAACATTGTCATTATATTTGTAAGTATTCCTAAAGTTTCGACACTTCCGGATTTACTTATGACGCAATATAGCAATAAATGGAACACATTCAACTTACGTAGCTTGTTTTCCCTAAAAACTGAAGACCGGTTTCCTGCGAAAAAAAAACATTGGTTTTACTTTAGTTTATAGTTTGTGATTATTTTTTCAGTGACAGAACATACTGATTCTTGATATAAGAATTTCCGAGCTGTTCAAGCACTTGATTATTCTGATCTCCTCTTTTTCTTCTATGGGTATTGAAATGTGGAATGAAATATAGTAGACAAAAAAAAAAAAAATTAAATAAAAAGAAAGGAGTACATGAGGTATAAACAAAATCAATTTCGCGCCGTAGTGCTTCTGTTGGCATCGTTCTGTAAAAGCGAATAAGCCTTAAAAAGTTGTAGACTTTAAAGAATTACATTTTGGTTTCTTAAATAAATGACTGGAAGTACATGATGCGAGAATTTTAAGCAGCTTCTCTCGTATCCTGTGCGCTGGTATAGTTTTCACAAAAAATAGTGTCTGTTAATTGGCAGTTCCTCGACAATGTTTCGCACAACTGACAGGCAGAAGGGCAATCGCAAACGAAGTCATTACTATTTCTTCGATTGATTTTTTTTGTCAAAATTATGCATTACTTTCAGCAATTATAAATCAGTAATCGGAATCCTCTGACTTGCGTGATTAAAATGAAATAATGTCATCCATGCCATTACGATCTATACTATATAGGAGGGCAGTCCGAAATGTTTCTAGCCAGGCCATGAAGACGACTTTCTACATAAATCAAATCAATATTGTAATCATAACAGCAAAATTAATATAGAGAATGAAATATTTTACGTAATATAAAATATTTTAATGTGTTTCCGTCAAATTTTTAGCCATATCGATATTATAATTATCGTTCAACAATCGATGGACAGATTCTTATCGTAAATAATTATTTTGAGGATCAGGATGGCGAATATGAACTGGGCGCATCGGTGGGGAAAATCTTTTGAAAAAATGATTTCATTGTCAAGCTAAAAACATTTCGGTCTCTCGAATACCATAAGTACATTTCCATAGGAAAAAATGATACTTGTATTATACGTATATTAACTATAGGGAAATCTTGCAATGATGGCACGGGACGGAAGAGCAGCCGAGAAAGATTTCCGGTGCCTCCCGCATTCTTTTCCATAATTACAGTTTTTATTTTAAAATAATAATACTCTTTTAATGTTTAATCGGCGATAAAGGCGATCAAATTTAGAAATATATTTAGAAATGTAGAAATAACGGCAAGGAAATAATTTGTTAAAATGGAGTAATCGTGCCTTAACAAAATATAGGTATTTGTGTGGATGGCCGGTCTTTGTATAAATAAACAAGATAGAACGCTACAGTCAAGAAAGCCCGACAGTAAAATAGCCTGTACTCTCCACAAAAAGGAAAAATTTAAAAAAAAAAAAAATTTTTTTTAAATTAAATTATTAAAAAAAATGAATGAATTAATTAATTAAAATAATTAATTAAATTAGAATACATGTTTATGTTCAGTTTAAACGTACATCACGTACCTATGCGTGTTTATATGCGTGTATGTATGTAGCACAAAGTTGAACAAAAGCAGCAACAACAACAACAGCTACGGGCAGCGCTGCCGACAGAGTTGCAGGCAGCGCATGAGCATCGATTTTACTTATGGCTATAACTTTCTTCAGAATTGACCTATCATGATCACACGGACACATTAGTACTAACTGGATGTACCTACCAAAATTGATTTCAAAATTCCGAGAATTACGGAAGTTATAAGAAAAAATACGAATTGCGGGGGAGTGGGGGGGTGTATCAGAAAAAATAAACAAACTCGTTCTGCCTAGGGCTTATAGGAACCTTGATACCAATTTTGGTTATCCTAGCTCTTGTACTTACTGAGATCCTTGCGCTCATACAGACAGACGGACAGACGGATAGACGGTCAGACGGACAGACGGACATGGCTATATCGACTCGTCTTCTCATCCTGATCAAGAATATATATACTTTGTGGGGTCTGCCACGCCTCATTCTGTGTGTTACATACATGCGCACAAAACTAGTATAGCCTTTCACCCTTTGGGTACAGGCTATAAATATATGTATGTATACTTTTTTATGGTAAATTATTAAAATAGGACTTACCAACAAATTGCAAATGGTTTTGGAGAAAAAAGATATAGTATCGTTTGTGGCGGCTTCTAAGCAACTTTATTCTGTAATTTTATTCATATTTTGATTCTTTCTAATGCTTTTGATGTCTCAAAAATTCTGCAAAAATATATTCCTACATATATAATCTTAAAGTATATGTTAAAGTGCGGCTTAAGTTCAGCTTGCTGGCTTTATTTGCAACCACACGCCACACAAGTACACAGATACACGCATAGAAAATTTCAAATGCTGCGAAGATGTGGTGCTGCTTCCGGTTTGGAGTGCTTTCGCCTCCGCCTCCGCCTCCGCCTCCGCCGTTTGTAATGCCCGTCTGACACGCCTTAATAAAGTGCGGAGCAGTGTTTCATAATTTAGTATCTATGCGAAAAGGGCACGAGCGAGAGCTGGGCCGCCTTCGATTAGATGTACCGCCCCCTTCCGAGTCGCTGTCATAAGCCGAACGTTTGGTCTTGCAATGGTGCGCGCGTTTGGCATTCGGAATGTTTCGAAATGAATTTCACCTTCGCGCGGGCGAACGCACAACGGCCGCACACACACACACACACACACACAGAGAACAATAACAACAACAAAAAAGTCGCACGTCCTGGGTTCTTTGCAGCCACACTCGTATTCTTGCATACCCCTAATCCTGTAGTCGCGTATTTCCGTGGTGCTATTCCTGTTCATGTTTGCGCGCTTTATGAATATTCGAAATATGTGCCCGGCTGCGAAGTAAAACATACGGGCACGCGAGCGTGCCTTTATGACGACGACCTGCCCTTCTCGACCTGGGCGCCATGGCAGCCGTCGCCCATCGCCCATCGCTCATCAGCCATCAGGCATGAAGGACGGCCACAATAGTTGGTCACATTGCGTGCGGCATGCCTTCGTTCGTGGGTTGCCATGTTTTGGCTGAGTTGTCAAAGTCAGTGCGCTTATCAGTTGTTCGGGGCTTCAATGCTTGAGTGAAGCTCTCCCTGGATCTCTGTGCAACGCCAGACTCATTATGCAGAGCCCATTCCAGATGCCACCACTGCCTTCTCACCATAGTCCGCCGCCCACTCATTCATGCATTCATTCATTTGTGCCATTGCGGACGCATTTTTGCATTTTATCAGCCGCCAGTTTTGCGGATCTGAGAGTCGCGGCCCGCTTACAACTCCATGGGGGTTAATTCCACGTGTTGTAGTTCGATGCACAAAATTTTGCATTTGCCAACAGAGCAAATGGAAAATCTATAAATTCACAGCATAATTGCCCGACTGGTTGTGGGTTCGGGTCATTGGGTGGTTGGGTGGTTGGGTGGTTTGATTTGGGTGGCTCTCTGTGATTTGTGTACCGGTGGCAAATAAACTGCACAGCGCTTATGCGTCGCTGAGGCAAGTTACATAGCTGGTGGTTTTCGTTGGACTTGGATCTACTTGTAAATTGAACACTAATTAATTTTGCATCTTTCTCTCTCCCTCCCCCCTCTCTCTCTCTCTCTATGTACCTCTCGCACGACACAGGTAAAAGTTTCACACTGACCATTGTCATATCGACGAATCCCATACAAATTGCCACCTATACGAAGGCCATCAAGGTGACGGTGGATGGACCGCGTGAGCCACGCTCCAAGGTGCGTCATCAAGGCTTTCATCCGTTTGCCTTTGGGCCGCAACGTTTCGGCCCGGATCCTCTTATGGCCGGTCTGCCTTTTAAGTTGCCAGGTAAGCATCGCATCATCATCATCATCTACTGCTGGGGGGTTGGGTTTTATGTTCTAGTCCCGAACGTTCGCAACTAAGCCGCTTTAATGGATGTACCTATGTATGTTTTTGTAAACTGCCTCAAGTGCGTGGGTTATTGGGCTTTGGCAATTTGACAAGGCATATCAATAACGCAACACATTATCTGGCAATGGGTAGGCATTGGGGTGGGAAGCGTATACTTATTTTTGGGGCTGCCAGGCACCTTACGAAATGAGCTGTAAATAAATACCAGTAATTTGCTGCTCGAAAGGGTTGAGAACACAAGCTGACAACCGTTGCCTCTAGCCAATTGCTTAAACTTGATAGTACTCCCTCCCCCTCCCCCTCTCCCTTTCCCTTTTTTCCTTTGCTTTGGTGAGCTGTGGTGCCTGCCGGCATAAATTCAATTGGGGTCAGCTTTAACTCATTAGGCCTATTTGCATCGAAAGCTCGTAGGATATTGATACCGCCCCATATTCGGTTTAGCTATAAACCAGCTTCCGTTACTACGAAGAAAACTGCAAAAATATTGTGTAGTGTTCATACTTAAGAGCTAATTAGAATAGGCTTTAAATGTAGTATAGACGGTGGATGGATGAAGTCTTAAAGCTTCACACACCTTTCAAATATTTATTTTGTTGGAGTTTTTGGGTTTAAGCCGCGTAATAAATTGCATGACACATTTTGGAAGAGCCCGCTACCTCACTATGAAAAGTATAAAATTAAAAGTTTGAGTCAACGATCTATTTTATTTGCATTTGGTGGATGTAGTCTAAAAAATGTTGGAAAAATACTTTGTTTACTCTTGTAAGTTAGTAAATAGAGTACAAATAGTATAGGTTGCAAAATTTGTGATAAGTACTACCCCATGTCTATCTAAAAGTATTTTGTGATAACAATTCCATTTTCATTACAATCTTATACATACGAGTACATTCCACCCAACCTATCCCTGAATCGAATATGTCTCTCCTTTTTACCAAAATTATTCTTTATAATTTTTTGGGTCGCATAAATTCTAAAACTTGTTTAAGGGAAGCTTTTTTTTCAGGCAGGTTTTTTTTAATTTAATTTTTGTGTTTTAGTCCTAAAAATACTGATCGTTTAATTTTAGGAAATCCTCTTCAAGTAAGCCTATTATTAAAGCTCTCTCATCAATCCATTCTGCACAGTCAAAATTTTCCAAGTGTTAATTTTAGATTTATGCAATAATGTGAATGGTGCCACTCAGATGTTTAGCTTTTGAGGTTTTTCCCCTCACAACCTTCGATTTTATCCCACTTCTGGGCGGAATTTTCTAAAAAAAAAACTTTGAAGTGGCTCATAATTCTCATGCTAATTGTATTTACAATTAAAAATTGAGGCTTTTCGAAGATGTAAAAAGAAAGAAACGGGTTACCTCGTTTATTATGTCGTTTTTATTTGATCTGATAGGCAATGGTTTATGTAAGAGCTATCTGATAAAATATTTAAAAAGAAAAAAACAAAGAGTTGAGCTGACTGCAGGTTAAAAGGAAAACTCTTAAGCAAGCCAAACAAGAAGAATACTTTTCTTGGCCACTTCAATACAATTCTGACATAGCATTTCGGCAGAGGACTCACCATGAACGCAACCGGCTTTTTGGGAGAAATTACTCGTAATGTTTTGATAACTCACCAATTTGTACAGTACCAGCTTTATTCGCTACAATTAATCGATATATTAGCAAAATAATAAAAAGCTTATAATAAGAAAATGAAATAATTTGTTCTCCATATCTAATATTCAGAGATTCCGCTTATCGTTCTAAGTATAAGAATTATAATGCGAAATTATATGGAAAATGGGAATGACGCTCGTAAAAAAAATTAAATTGGTAATTGTTGATGACGATCGGTTTGATCGTTGATCGAATGGGACTCAACATACTGATTTCTTGATTTTTTTGGTATTGAGATTTGATTTAATTATAATTTAATTTATTTAATACGACATTGTGGGCTCTACAGCTATATCAAGTTAGCATCAATTTCGGTATCAAGGATGCACTAGTGTTTTTTTTTTTTTTTGTCAAAATGTGACAATTTATGTTTCTTATCATTATAGAACTTAAGGCTCTTTATAAAACAGTTTACGGATTACTGCATGATACCTTCATCATTCAGATCCAAGGCTTCATTTACAACTCAAGTCATTAGCATAAGGATGATGACAAATGAGCAGTGCCAGTCGAGTAGACAAGGGTCAGGGGTAGGCAGGAATACGCAGTGAGGCAGTCAGGCAGGCAGGCGAAGTTGTCTTTGAGAATGTCGATGTGTTTGTGCCCTATTTTCGCGCCCATAACGCACACACACACACACACACATACACAAAATGTTGGCATTGTTATACTATATATAGATACGCACACACATCAGCACAAAAGAGGCGACAATTATACAACAAAACAACAGCTTGAAAAATCCATTAAAATGATTTTAATCCTTTAACGAGTCACAAAACGGCAACGGCAGCTGTGTGTGCGCATCAATGTGTGCGCTCGCCCCTGCAACCCCCGGCGTTAAATTATTTTAAAGAGGCAACAACAATAAGAACAACGGCAGCAACAACAACTGCTGCTGCTGCTACGTCTGTTGCAACAATAAACACGCGATATAACCAGACTGTGAACAAGAAGGATAACGAGGGGGAAGGGGCATAGGCATAGGCAAAGGCAAGGCGGCGGCCGCTCCTCGATGACGGCAGAAACAACAACAACAACAGCAGCAACAACAACAACAACAACAACAGCAACAGTTACAAGAACGACAGCTTACTTTCGTCCCAAGCAACGCAGGCGTCGTCTGGTGAACAAATCGCGTTTGATACGCTTTGATTTTATTAAATTTTAACAATTTCGCTATGAAATTTATGAGGCGCGTTTCAATTTTGAGGATGGTGTGTAAGTGGGTGTGCGAGTGTGTCTGTGTGTGTGTGTGTGTGTGTGTGTGTATGTTAATACATATGTATTAGTGCCGGCCACATAAGTCCATACGCGAGCCTTCAGCTGGTCACAGAAGTTGCCAGACGACACAATGTTGCTACGCAAATAATTTAAAAATAAACTTTCTGCCAACTACTGCCTTTCTGGCAAAGTAAAATGATGACAAAAGGCCGGATAGAATGCAACAGTCGAGCAATCCCGACAGTGAAATACCCTATGTGTGCATAGTAGAAGCAACAGGAAGAGTAACATTTTTTCTTAGAACTGGGCGACTAACATTAATTTTCAATTAACAAAAATAATTACGTATTTATTATGAATGCAAAGTTTAGTTAATGTAGCTTTGAGCTTGTGGACAGTATTGACGAAATTCTATAGCGGGAGAAGGGGGAAAATTTAAGAATACACTTGTATTTTGTGGCCCTACCTCATATAGTCTCTGAGATTTAGACGTTTATACGGACGGACGGAAATGCTTACTACTGTCTCTTACATTTCACTTTGCAGACGTCTATACAACCCTTGTCCTCGGTAAAGGGTATAATAGGGCCGCCCGAAGTGGGAGTTAGGGGATCAAAAAAATGTCAAGCGACGACAGTTCAAAAACTAATATAAAGCTGCCTTTTCATTATATAAAGCCGTGTAGGAAATTAGCTCAACAAGTTTCCTATACATGACTTACTCGTAGGTTTATATTTATAGTACGAGTATAATATATATCAGATAGTAAAAGAGCTATTCGAAACAAACTTTGTATTCATATTATAAAAAGCACGGCCAGTTCGTGTTGTTTTTTTTTTTTTTTGCTATACTCCACTTACTTATTAGTTAATCCCCCGACAATCCTGTACTATGTGCTCTCCAACTAGTGCTTTTCTTATGTCAAGCATCATCATGATAGGTCAATTCTTAAGGAAGTCATTGCATATGTAATAGTATTGCATAATATTATTTGTATTTAAGCTGATGTAAATGCTAAGAAACTGTTTAAAGCTTCCATTTAGAAAACTCTAGCATTCCATGCAATGTGGTTTCATTTAGAATTCAATGCTACAACTACAGAAATCAACTTATTCGCTAATAACATTGAAGCCTTGTTTATGGCTTTTTTTGCACAATTTAGTATTATTATTTTTAATCGAAAAAGTGGGTAAGCTAAAGTCAAATTACTTCGTATGGGCAGGTTTTTGCTAATGCTGGGATCAGCTGTTAAGGGCGCTCATCGCCGATCGTATTAGACTTATCGTAAGCTGTGTAAACGAGGATCTATTAGCCGAAGCGTGCCCTTTTATTCAAAAAGTCATCGACAAACGCATTTGTAATGATAATGTGTGTTAAAAAAATGAATTGTTTAAACAGATAAGTTGGGCATAAATTCTGAAGTAAGTGAGCGCAAAGCACTGAGAGAAATAATTAAAATGTAATTCCTTCACCACTATTCTGACAGTCGTCAAGCTCATACATAACATATAGAATTATGCGTGGAATACCACATTGGATGCAAGTTCGATTTATAAGCTCTACATGAATGAAAGCAGAATTAATTCTTCCTATTTTCAAATCAATTTTTTTTTTTCAAAATACATCATTGCTTTCCTTATTTCGTCTGGCAAAACCTAACAAGTTAGTTAGCAGGAATAACACCATGTGAGTTTGTTCCTGAGTAGGCAGCAACCATCATGACAGAAGCATGATTGACGTTTCCAAGTTATCATAAAATGTATTTATTTATTTATAAACTTATTCCAACGGTAGAAGTAAGTTAATTTATGTTAAGTTATTACGCTAGTCATTACATTAATTTAATTTAATTTAGTTTTAATTGATGTTGAACATTGCAATTATTATATATATATTATATTTGTTTGTGTTTTTATTCGTATATACTCTTATATTTTTTGAAACATTTTCCTTAGCTTTAACTATTACCTTTTTTTCTTATTTTATACTATTAATTTTTATTTTATTAATTGTCCAACCCGAAATTAAGATTCCCAAAAATCATTTATTTTATATTACCAATCCTTCATAATTATTTGATGATGGCGAAAATTGCATTTATGAGCTGTTTTGGTAAATTCGACATTCAATTGTACTCCAGTTATTTCCAAATTTGAGTGAAGTGAATAAAATATGCATAATTCCTTCACCATTTTTCTGACAGTCGTACAGCTTATACATGCGCAGAATTCTTGCTTCCAATTTTCACTAAATACATCAGTTAATTTAATGTACCATTCATTCCTTCATATTTATTTTACATATATAAGTTCTTTCAGATTCGACGTACATATTGTACTCCAATATGAAGTTGGTTTCGATATTGAATAGAACAAGCACTCTTATTTTTAGTGCACACGTATACTCTCTAGGTTTTTGACTATTGCACATACACGTACATACAAGAACATACTCTGAATATTATGCTTGAAAAACTGATGTACATACAAGTACGGGTATGTGGCAAGTATCCAAGGCCCTTTCCCCATGCATGTGATATACTCGTATAAAAAGCTGTGAAATTATATTAGAATCTAAAAAGGCATACATTTTCATGCTAGCCAACATCATCCACAACAACAACAACAGAAACAGCAGCAAAGGCAACAAAAATGTGCTGCGATAGTTTCAGCGCCGTACACAAAATGTACTTGACTTGTTATCCAAGCGACTCTTTTGATGGCGGCTTCGTGTCACAGAAAGTTTGTCGAATGATTAAAAGGCGCACTCAACTGGGTGGGTGTATGGGTGTTTGGGTGAGGGTGCGTGTGTGTGTGTGTGTGTGTGTGAAAGTTTCCAAAAAATAGTTGAGCTGGCAAAAAGTGAAGACTGCGTTGCTGAAACGCCAGTAATAAATATAAAATAGCATCGTAAGCAGTCACAATAGTGTTCCCTGATGGCAGGGGTGTAGGTGATGGTGGATGGTGGATGGGGATGAGGGTCCTGGTTCTCTGCTGAGTGAAGGGTGGTACATGGTGCGTAATAGTTTTACAGTTCACGTGCGAATCTACCCTGCAGTTGAGGAATCGGAATCGTTGGCTATTCAATAGTATTTCTGAGCACTATTTGTCATCAAATTCCTACTAAATAGTAAAAACGGGTTCAAGTGTTCTCACACCGTAGCCACAAAAATCAAGAATGGAATATTATAATCGTGTTAGCTAAACTCATGTTTACTCTGCACCCCCCTTTTAATGAACTAATAAGCTATCTTAAGTGTGCCTCAGTGCTTAAAATCGAAAAAATATATCTTTTTCGGAAAAACAGAAAAAAGCGTACTGTTTTTTTCTCGACAACCTTTCTAATAAAATATAGTAAGCTTCGTTCTACCAATAATTTCTATGGCAGCCATATGATATAGAATTTTAGATAGGTGGTGTGATTTTTGCACTTATAGTTCCTTTGCTGTTACCAATTAGCGACAACCGGTTGTAAAACAAGTTTCTGTGGCAGCTGTACGATATAGGCGACTGATTTTGACACTTTTGGGACACTTTTTAAAAATCGACTACACCAAATTTCCTTAGAATATCTTCGTAGACAATAAAAATATCCCACTAAGACAGATCTTTACATTGATCAGTCCAATGGCAGCTATATATGGTGTGGTTTGTAATAAAATTGTTATGGATAGGAGAATCTATATACTAAGTTTGGCGTCTCTGGCTGTTACGG
Source organism: Scaptodrosophila lebanonensis (assembly GCF_003285725.1). Classification (NCBI taxonomy): domain Eukaryota; kingdom Metazoa; phylum Arthropoda; class Insecta; order Diptera; family Drosophilidae; genus Scaptodrosophila; species Scaptodrosophila lebanonensis. Next base: position 4,451,977 of record NW_022060567.1, on the reverse strand, counting down.
ACATATCTCTGATATTCATTCCGTCATGCTAATCTTATACTATACTATATGAATCTGAAAAGCCTCTTCACGTCTATTGTAGTCTTAGTCTTTGTATCCGTTGGGTAAAGGTTATGAATATAAATAAAATTGCATATAATATTTCACATATATCTTTAGAATCTATACCAATATTCTTTCGTTACGATGGAGCTATATAGCAATGACACAAATAGTGTGAGCTGTTGGAGTGTTTGCCGGTACTATTATTATATATTATTAACAATATGTTTTGTGATCCTCAACGATCAGCCACCCAATAAATTCCTTTAACATATAACAACATTCCTTTGTTAGCTAGCTGTTGTAAATATTTTTGGGAGCCATGATGATATAATCGTAGTTATATGTATAACACAGTTTCTAGGCAGTTAAATTATTTTTTCTATCTTCCCAAAATTAATTTAACAAAATAAGCATATTAATAAGAAAATTTAATTGTATGAGCACTGGAAGAGGCCCGAAGGCAAAACTTGGTACGCCGAAAGTTGGATTTTTTGAAGGCAGCTTCTAATCTTCGAATCGACGCTTTTGGGCTATGACCTACATTACCAGAAGGACATGTTACGGATCATATTTAGAAAGAATTAACACACTATGATCGCATTGTGATTCGAGAAACAATAGTTCCTTTTTTCTCTCAGCGCCTTAAATTGGCTCGAGTCTTAGTTAACAGGACAGTCCTTCTCCAAAATAAATTTTTGGTGAAGTCAATTCTCATTATCTTTTGAAGCGATCAATTTCAAGCATACTATACTATATCTATCTTTCGAACAAATTGGATAAATCGCTTTTAAATTCATTGTTTGATATCAAAAATGAACAACAATAGACTAAATATGTATAAGAATTAACTGAATTGAAATTTTAAAAAGGGATAATGTACAGGTTTTATTATTATCAGAGCGTTATTATTATAGAAGAAACAAGAGAGAACGCTACAGTCGAGCAAGTCCAACAGTAATACCCTGTACCCAGGTAAACTTCCGTCACTGAGTTATATGCGCCCAAAGCAGCAGCAAAAAGAGGAAGAAGAAGAGCGAACTTGTTGCTGCAGTTTGTGGGGGTTGTACTGGCGAGAATTTGTTTCGCTAATAACTTTTCCTAGAATTGACCGAATTGAATAAAATTGAATGAACAACAGTAGACAATTATGTATAAATTATGTGTGCAAAGTTTGGTTTAGGTAGCATTTGAAATGTGGACGCTATTGACGAAGCGGGGGAAGGGGGGGAAAATTCCAAAAAATAAAATGAACTCGTCCTTTCTCGGACCTAGGAGAATCTGGATGCCAACTTTGGTTATTCTAGCTTTTATAGTTTCTGAGATCCTTGCGTTCATCCAGACGGACGGACGGACGGACATGTCTAGATCGATTTCTCTCGTCATGCTGATTCAGAATATATATACTTTATGGGGTCGGAGATGCTTCCTTCTGTATGTTACATACTTTGCACAAACCTAATATACCCTTTTTACCCTACGGGTACAGGGTATAAAAAGAAGAAAATCGACCCTAATAGAATTTAATAGAATTGAACGTTTTTTTTTTTTTATTCTAAACTTAATTCAATTAGGTTCTAATGAAATATAAACTAGCCATAAATAATAAAGTTATAGTAGATGTAGAGCATTATGTAGGAACTAGTCAGGTTTATGTAGCTATGAAATTGTAGACAGTACGTATGTAAGTATATAGACAAAATTCTGAAGAAAATTATAAAATAAAATGTAACAAGAGAGAACGCTACAGTCGAGCAAGCCCGACAGTTAAATATCCTGTACGCACTCCCACATTTATTTAAAAAAATAACTCAAATCTGTACTTTCTCGGTCATGGGAGAATTTGGATACCAAGTTTAGTTATTATAGCTGTTATACCTTCTGAGATCCTTGCGTTCATACGGACGGACATTGGCTCGGCTTGTCACCCTGATGGGTTTACCAACATTCTCACAAAACTAGTATACTCTTTCACCTTTTGAGTCCAGGGTATAAAAATAAATCTCGTGTTAATTAGCGATAAGGAGCGTCTACTTGCTAAGTATACTCAGATGAATGGACAGATGGACGGACATGTCTAGATCCATTTTTAAATTTTGGATCAAACCAAGTAAGTGGATCTATTTTCCAGTGCATGCCCGTCTAGTGACAAGGACTGTTGGGTAACAAATTTGGAGACGAAGGTGCTCGCCAGTTAGCCAGAGCGTTAGTGAGTGAGGCCTTGGTCATGTCGTCAGTGTGGAAAATTTGTAGCTTCCGGAGCGGATATCCTTGTTCACTCCGTTCTCACATACAGGCGGGTGGGCACATGGGCGCATGGGCGCGTGTCAAATATGACAGTGGAAGTGTGCGTGCTGGTGTTTGCTTACCTATACGCCTTTTGAAGTTGCCTTCATCACGAGCATCAATGAGGATGTGGATGGGGCGGCGAAGTCAAGAGCGTTGACAATGTTAACGTTGACAACTACAAAAACTTTTGCTGCGCACTTTTTAGTGCAAATTATATTAAAATTTTGCGCTTGATGTAATTTGTGTCATAAAAAAGCCGAAACGGCGGCACATGTGCGCGTAATTATTTCATATGGGAAGTTGTGCGTGGGTTAATGTCTTAAATGAATTTTATGCTTGAGTTGATTTCAGTAATGTATTTAAAAGCGAAAAAGGCTGTCTTGGCATTTTAAAGTAAAATTTGAAGCATAAATGCATTTTATTTAAGACTATTTAATACCCCTTTTTGGTTGATGCCTTTTTTTGTTGTTGTTTGGTATTTCGCCGTCAAAGCAAAGATCAAAGTGCTGACAAGCAAAATAATCATACACACACACACACACACACTGAACACACAAAACGTCTGTACCACATTTGTTTTGCATTGATGTTGTTGTTGTTGCTGCTGCTGGGTGGTTGTTTTGTGCATGCGTGCGCTTTAAGAAAAGGCTCAAAGGGTTAGGCGTGCCACTTTAAACAAGTTAATAAAGCGCTGCCTAAAAAAGTGAAAAAAGGACAGACAGACAGACACACACAAAAAAAGCTTAAATACATACGTGCATATGAATACAAGTATATGTGTATTTAAGTACATGCTTACGCAGTCCACCCCTCAAGGCGCACTGCCTACAGCTCAATTTAGAAAAGAGAGAAATTTTAAAGTCATTGACAAACTCGGCCGCTTGTGAACGCCCCAGGACATGCCCGGCTCCTGCCTCCCACCTCACCTCTTCACAGACAGCACACGCAACGCCCCCAAGGACATATTACAGCATTGATTCAATTTCATGTCAATTTACGTGTCAATGCGACACTAATACGCCAGCTGGGCAGACGGCAAGAAGGCGAGAACGAGCCGTACACGGAATGGGGCTGAGGGGGTGTGGTTGACATATGCCAATGGCTCGTGCGTACCTTTTGCCGTGTCCTATCGTTTTGTTGTCCTTGTTGTCGTCGCTGTTGTTGTTGTTGTTGGATGCGTTTAAAATTATTTATAGCGTTTGCGAAAATATGTTTGCCGAGCGCACGACGACGCCTAAGCAATTTTTATTTTTGGCGAACCCAAAGAAGTATTCTACACATTTTTCTTCGATAACTTGCGGCCTGTTACCAGTTTGTACGCCGTAGACCCCGATTCGGTAGCTGATGGCATACAACAACAACAACAGCAATCATTTTACTGTCAACACCACGGGTCTTGCCTTTGCATGTGTGTGAGTGTGTGTGTCTTGTGCCACGGTAAAAATTTGTGCGTATTGTGCGTGTGTTGAGGGTCACGGGGTTGGTGGCTGAAGGTGGGGGTGTGGGTGTGGGTGTGGGTGTGGATGAGGTATGGCAGCGTATAAGGTCTGGGTCGGTTGAGTTTATTGACTTGTGCTTGGGTGTGTGCGAGAGTGTGGGTTGGCATGCCTTACAAAATGGCAACAAATTTGCCAAAACAATTTGCAAATCTACAACAAATACGTGTAAATACCGATATGACAAACACTTCACACACATACGCACCCACACTTAAACGCCAACACACACACACTTTCTGGCATATGTCTATGCATGAAGGGAGAGTAGGCAAGTCACTTGTCTTGGCTTATTTTCTATTAACTTCTGCTGACTGCGGCACTCTATTTGTGGATACTGGATTCCAGGACAGCTTCTGAGAGTTGTTAGAAATATAACTGCGTCTACAAAATAATTGAGCAGCTTTTCACTAAAAATAGGATGGCTGCTTTAAACAGTCACAGACAGCGCTTTAAAATTGCCTTACAAACTAACAAATCTGCCGAAAACCTAGGAAGTGTATAGGTGTTGGAAAGATTTTAACTGAAGGAAATACTATAGTTCATGCTAATTAGGCTTTATACAAAACAGTTATTGACTGTTTTTGGTTTAAGAAATTAGTTCTAGTTCTTTGACAAGTACCGGTGCATTTTTCGTATCTTCATTTTTTCTTCAATGAAGGGACAAATACAACTTCTTCTATATTACAATATAGTGTTGTATTTATTATTCCAGTAACCGTAAGTCCATAAGAAGACAGTGGAGAGAGCTTTCCACAATTAAAATGTAGGTTATCCTAAAGACAAGTTTTATGTTTTTTTTTTTTTTTTTTTTTTTTTTTTTGAAGGTACTTCCCACTTTTCCGCTAAAGGCGATTTGTTGAAGCTTCTTAAAACTCCAGGAATTTCGATTAAATTTGACATTCTCTTAGAGCATAATGAAGTTAAGTTACACAAATTTGCGACAGAAATAAAAGACAGTAATATTAAGTTCAAGGATTTATTATGCTTCAGCCATTATGGATGATTTTTCTCTACAACTATTATTTTAAATATTCTGCACTATCTACATATATACCGAGCATGTAAACAATGTTGCTTATTTTGAAATTTATTTCTTAATAGAAAATAAAAGTTGTTTCGAACCGGAAAGCCATGTCATAGGCACTAGACGACAGTTTAATATTTAAATCTTTTCAGGTGTTATGTATTGCATACAAAACTTGTAATTAAAAAAATGTTGTACTAAAAATAAAAGAATTGGGTGTTCTATGCAACTTCTTTCTTAGTGTGTCTCTCTATGTTCGTCCCATAATTAGACTCGTTTTTAAGAATACTTTATATGATAGACTTTTTTATCGTCGTTTAGTTATTTTTAACTACTAAACAATTTTAACTTGAATGGAGACAGCTAAAGATAGTTTTCTGATAGATAAAATGTAAATGTGATTTTGTAAAATCAAATAATACCTTAACTAAAAAAAAATAAATTTTTTAAATTATAAATCACAAATTGGGAATACTTTAGACTCTTTGTAAATTCTTAATTAACATTAAATAGCAATTAAATTAAACATCCCATAACATTCATGGATTTTCATTTCATAAGTTCGAAACCACCATAATAATATTTCTGTCTTTAAATCTATTCGTATATACAAGAAACCTAACATTTTTCTTCACAAAGTGCATCTTAACAACTAATTACCAAATTCCCAACTGGGAATTTCTTGTTATGTATTTTCACCTAGCCTTTTTGTTAAGCTGTTTAGGCCGTGAACATTTAAAAAAATTAATTTTATAATCCGTAAATAATTGGGGCAAGGAGGGGCATCCAACAAATCGAGGAAAATATTGTGAAAATGGATGCTTTCAATTTATTGTAATGAACATGTAATTTTTACTAAAATATCTATTTTATAACTACTACACCTTGCAATATATTTATGTTAACCACCATCAAATATCCAAGCTTATACTCGGACATCAATAAATGTATCCGACCTAATTATGAGTGTATCTTCTAGAGTTAGTACACATGTCAGCATGGTGTTAGAGTTGTTGTTAAAGTTTTGAGTTTTTTGTGTACAAATATTAGAAATCATAAGCATTTATTGTTTATAAACGTATTAATTAATAAGGTAAGTTGCTCAAATCCAATTCCTTGGACATCTCTTTTTATTGTACATACATTTTTAACTGTTATATCTTAAAGGGTTTCTGTTCAGTGTGCAACATAAAAATCAATATAGGTCAAAACAATTCAGATCTAGCTATGATTTTAGGTTATTTACACCAGCCCTATTACACGTTGTATATTGATTTAAAAATAAATTAAGTCCAGTTAATGAAATTGTTAATTGTCTGTTCTCTCACTCTAAAAAGCCGGAATTTATGAAACACGGTCTATATTATAGGTATATACGTACATGATATGCATGATGAAACGAACCGATATAGCTAGCTATAACAAAACCGCACTTGCTGACTTGCCTTAATCATGTGCAAACCGAGTGTACCACAAATCTTATAATACCTCATTATTATGTTAGCGAGAAATCGTTTGTATAGCAGCTTTACGATCGCCTATTATGGAATTATTTTCTTTTTTTTCAATAAGATCTCAATATATTTGACAGCTTAATATAAATTGGTGCACTACTTAATAAAGCTAATATATGAACGATTGTAACAATAAGTTATATTTAATTCGTCGGACTAAGGGAGAGGGGACAGGCTTATATATTTCTTTGGCAGGCGACTGAGGCAGAGTTTGTTTTGCAAAAACCTATAATTATTTTAGACGTGCTATCATTGTTATGTGCATCTGTAAAAAGAAGTCATCGCCTATTTGTGCCTATTATTGGTTATATAGTGCTATAACTAGGAATTGTGTTTGACATTTTGAGCTGCCCTCAAGTATTGCAAGACTCAATGTATTCACTTCCAACTCAACACAAAGGAATGAGCAGGCGTAAATTGAGAAAAACATCAACACCACAAAGTGCTCACCAGAGTGACCAGCACAATGTTTGTCCGCTGTCCGCGTCCGTGTCCGGCCTAACGGTAATGTAGTGGCCAGAACCGCGTTCTACTCTCGTCTTAGAAGAGAAACAGAAGTAGCGGCGGTGGCGGCGGCAGCAGCTGCGGCTACAACAGCGGCAGCAACAGCAACAGCACCAGTATTGCTAACATCTTGGCTCGCGCTAAAAAGTAGGCAACACACAAAAGCAAATATGTGTTGCCTCTGACTGTTCGACGGCTGTCTCTGCTGTCTCGGCTGACTCTGCTGCCGCTGCCATCGTCGTGGTGCTTGTTGGCGCACGCGCCGTCGCTCTTCTCGCACTTGAGTGAAACGGGATTGAGCGCTTTTGTTTCTTTATGTACTGGCGCTATTTCCCCTGATTCTCTGCTCCACTCACTCAAATGTGTGCGTGGGGGTTGCTGGCGCTGCCGTCGCTGCCATCATCGCTGGTGCTACTTGCTCTTCTTGTGGTGAGTTCAAAATTTGTTTTGCACGTTTTTGTTTATGCGCACTGTATATGTGTGTGTGTGTGTGTGTGTGTGTGTGTGGGTGAGTGTGTGTGTTTTTTTGTTTGCGGTGCTGCTTCTGCTTCCAATGCTCGTTTTTTTCCAAGACGTTTTGTGGTGAGAAATTGTTGCGCACTTTTGAGTTTTTCTTTGGGCGCATTAAGTTTTCCCTTCTTGCGAGAGTAGTTGCTGCTGGATCTTTGTTGTTGTTGTTGTTGCTATTGCTCTAGTGGCTGTTGTTGTTGTTGATGTTGTTCATGTTGCTGGCAACAGGGTTTTGTGGGACGCTGTCGTGTTGCCGTCGGTAAGGCGAAAACAAAAATTCCGACGGCAAATCGCGAAAGTTCTGAAACAGTACTTATTAAAAAACTTTGAATGTCATTAAATGCATGCACATGTGACACACATACAAGCACACACACACACACACACACACACACACACACACTCCATCACACAAAGACTGCACACATGGAGAAAAAAGGGCGCAGCTTGGAATAAAGACAATAAAAGCAGAAAAACGCAAAAAAGTGTAAAAAACGCAGCAGACTCATGAAAGCTTTTTGTGGCGCACCAATGGCACCACGTTATGCCCCGCCAGCTGGGTAACACACACACCCACATACACGCACACACACACACACACACACACACACACATATGGCTTACCCATGCATGCCAGTGAGCGGCCACTCACACACATGTATGAGCCAGGCAGCACCTGCCTAGACGACAACAAAACCGCTGCCGAGGCGACGCGACGCCAACGACGACGACGACGACGACGACGAAGAGGACGTGCAGAACGAATACCGTTACGCGGCGCACCGAAGAAAACCCGACCCCAAACTGACACCAACGTGGCTAACCCTTTATCGCACATAGGGTTTCCTTACAGGACCGCATATTTAGGTTTTTGTTATGGGGTTTCACTGTCGCCAGCATCGGTGCGCCTTAGTCTCGCTCTCTGGGCAAGCGTATGTTGACGAGCTGAAGTGTTGGAATGTCTGTGTCTGTGTGTGTGTTTGTGTTTATGGGTGGGATTGACCAAGCTCCCCCCACATATGTACATATATACCCTACATATATATTTATATATACATATATGTATATACTCGTACATTTATATCTATATACATATTTTGGGTTACCCAAATCGACGCGATGTTATATTATATGGAAACACAATTTGCTCAATGACTGCCTCTACCATCATCGCCATCGCCATCGCCAACGCCATCACCATCCAGCTATCCAGCCATCCTCGTTCTCATCGTCCTCGTCCTCGTCCTCGCCTTCGCCTTCGTCATCGACTTCGCTGCTGCTGCGCATTTTGGTGCCGTCGGAGCCGTCGCCGCTAACTTTAAGTAGCACTCGAGCGTGGGCGGGCGTTTCCTTTGCCTCTGTATGTGTGAGTGTGGGTGTGGGTGTGAGTGCGAATGTGTCGGTCTCTGATCGTCGTACTTCTGTGGGCTGTTACTGCTGCCATTTTGTGTGACACAACTAATACTAACTATAAAATTTGTATGTGCATAGCTCAGAGCATACTTGTAGTATACTCGCACTATATGTATGTATTGTTTTCATATAAGTACTGACAATTACATGTATGTGTCTGTATGTTTCTAGGTATTACAACTAACTTAGCTATGCTACTTAACTATCTATACATGCATAGATATGTATGTGAATTTACAAAAACAATATTGCAAGCTAGGACGTTTACAAAAATCGGCATACATGTCTCCAAAAACTTGCCCAGCATTATTATTATATTTGGTCGAATATCCTGTGCGCTTTGTGTTTAGACATTCTTATGAAAACATTCGATTTTCAAACACAATAAGCTACTTTTGTGAAATGTAGTGTCTTCATGGAGCAATAATTCTCTTTATTTCGGAACACTTTCACACAATTGAAGCTTTTGACTTTATTTAAAGCAGTAGATATACCCAGTACGGTGAGTCTACACATAATTATTGATTATGGTCCACTTTTGAGATTGTTAAATTAATATTTGTTGTAAATTTTTACACAACACGCTCCACTTTCACTTAAAATGTTTGAATCTATGAAAGAAAGAATAACAATACTTTTAAATGTATTTGGATCAAAATATCACTTGAGATAAACATAATCTCTGGTTGTGGATGCTACTGGAACTATGCGGTAAACTGAAATCATATTAAAATGTGTATATTAATTCTGCTTTAACATTAAAATAGTGGAATTGTCTTTTTATGCTTTAAGTAATTGTGGACGCGCGTAATACCGGTTTAGTTTAGATATATTTTTGTTCAGTTCGATCTGTCCTTCGCTTAATCTTGAACCTACTCTGTCAAGCAGCAGTGTAAGGATGGAAGTCCTTAGAAAAAAACCTGATTGAATGAAGTAAATAAATGAAATAAAATATATTAGTATAGCTTTGGTGACTATTTGTGAGTATACAAGTATGTGTAGTACAGCCAAAGCTGTCAACGGAAATGAGATTGGAAGGGGAGATTAAATTAATGAGTACAACTTCCTTTCGAATTGACACATCACGATGAAACATAAAGAGACTTATTGCTAATTTGATGTAATTTTTAAATTTTGGCTGTGTATTAGTGGGAGATGCAAACTCAGGACAAAGAGGAATAAGCATTTCAAACTTTTGTTGCTCTACCTCTTATACTCTCGGAGTTCCTTGAGTTCATACAAACGTACGGACAGACGGATATTGCCATATCGACTATATGTAGAGAGCACAAAAACTGGATCTAATTTTTAAAAATTTGAATGCGACTTATTTGGAGTGCTACAGAGTTTTTAAGAGTCAAGCCAGCATTCCATTTTAGTTTTGAAATATTTTCTTTTTAACTACATTCGGCCTTCAATAATTGTAGAAGTAATTACATGTTAAATATGTATGTTTTAAAATAAATAAACTAAAATGTTAAAACATATAAGTATATTTTTTTAACATTTTAAAAGGCTTTAAAATTACATTATTATTCCTTGCTTTTAATCTTTCATTTCCAATTATCTTGCCTTATAAAAAATGTACGATGCATTTTGATCACTAACAGCAAGATGAGGCGGAAAATATTAGAAACATGAAAAAATACAAATATTTGTATATTAAAGCTATTCAATGAAGGCTTTGAAATGAAATTAATAGTATCTCTTAATAGTACTTTATAAGTGAATTAATTCCAAAACATTTTCGTCTGGAACTTTGACATACAAGTAGAACTAAAATGAAAAATCGTCCATCAATTAATGAAACTTGCATTCGCTTCACAATAAAATAATAAATAATGTTTACAAATTAACAATTCCTGCCCTTCCTTTTCTCCCTAACCACTAATTCAGATTATAATCGAGGCATATACTAATGGTAGTAGTAGGTATAGAAATATATGAAGTGCAGTTGGCGCAACGCGTCCTTAAAGTGCGCATTTGTTTGACCCACTTTCTGGCCTAGTGTCGAGTGCTCTGGTGTGTGTGTGTCACATACATACACACGCACACACACCCACACACACACACACACACGCACACTCATTAGAATATACACATGCGTACGGATTGTGTCTCATAAGTAATGCAGCATGCCAATCAAGAGTTGCAGCCCCCGTCAACTGGAAAATAGAACCGATGTCATAAATGCCGTCGCATCCTACGGCAGACGCCACAGTCTTAGGCTCAGACCCCGTCTCAGATTCGATTTCAGCCTCAGACGGAGCCACGTTCCTAAGACGTTGCAGTGGCACACCGACGACGCTACCACTGCCACTGCCACCACCGCCGCCACCGCCAACGCCGTCGTCTGCCGCCTACCGTCTATTTGGCCTGTCTGACTGGTTGGCTGTTTTGGTTGCCAGCTTGGTTCGTTGGTTGGTTCGTTGGTGTCACATTTTCGGTAAAATTTTGGTTGCAAACTTTGGCAAAACTTGGCCAAGTATTTGCGTCAAGTGCACGGGAGCGAGACAGCACACCAGCATGGGAGAGCGTGTGTGCAGGAGAGGAACAGAGCGAGAGCGAGCGCGTGCTCATGTGGGTGTGTGTTTTGTGGTGTGGCTTGGTATGAGAGTTGGTCTCGTGCCTTCACGACGACAGTGGCCACGAGTGAGCGAGGGGGAGGGGAGGGCAGCTCGAATGTGCCATAGGGCGGAGGGAGAGCGTCATGTAAGTGTGTGTGTGTGTGTGTGTTCTATTCGCGCTTAAGAAAATTCGAAGCTAAATGTGCAACAGCAACAATGACAACGGCAATGAGTCTCTGACCTGTAATGCCCAGACAGCAAGGAACGTGGCCTCCTTAGCCTCTCCCCCCTCCCTACTCTCTTCCACTGCATTCCCACTCCCACCACTCCACTATTGCTATACATTCGTATGCTTCTTTTGCTGCTTCTTCATCTCCTACAATATCATCTGCTCATTGTCTGGGCCGTTGTCTTTGTAGCGTCTGCTCGCCTCAGTCGTCGACCTCGTCTTCATCGTCTTCATCGTCTTCGTCATGCTTGCCGTCCTCGTCCTCGTCCTCATCATCGCCATCGTCATCTTCACAACCGCTCAGTATGTGCGACTGCGGCCTGGCATTTGAGGCTACACTCCAAATGTTCACGTCCCTCCTTTTCCGACTGGGCCACAAATGTGGGCTGCCACTTGATGGCGGCAACGGACTTTGGACGACGCGTCGTTGGCACAAAAGATGGCCAAAAAGAAGCTGATGAGGGGAAGGGAGGGAAAGTGTATGTGTGTGTGTGTGTGTGTGTGTGTGTCTGTGAGTGGAAGGGGGCGGAGCGGTTGGCATCAGGGATAATTTTAATGAATTTATTTAGGAGTTTGCCTTGAGCTGCCTCTCGTGGATATAGTAGTAAGTATATACTTGTAGGTGTGTGTGTGCGTGTGTTTGTGTATTTGTGCTTGTGTGTCTATGTGTGGGCTCTGTGGCTCTCGTTCTCGCTACCAGATTTGGCCAAGAAGCATTTCGAAGAGTCTTGTCGCTGTGTGTCTGTGTGTGTTTGTGGGCGTGTGTGTGCGTGCGTGTACATCGAAGGTGGAGTTCTTACATACGTACATACGAGTGTGTACATACATATATGTAAGCACACTCGTATGTGTGTGTGCATTAAGCAGCAATGGCGGCCATGCCCAAGGCATTGTTCATGTTGTTGTTGTTGTTGTTCTTGTTGTCGTTTTGCAGCAACCAAAATGTGCGGCAACGTTTTTGGTCTTGCACAGTTGGCTATATGTGGTCGGTGTCTTTGGTTGCAGTTGATTTAGTCTTTGCTCTTGTTGTTGCCCTTCCCTTTGTTGCTAAAAATGAGCAAATATTTTAGCTCCGAGCGCATGTCATAATTTCCGCAAGACTTTCTTTGAGTATGAAAGGTCACTTTTTTATTAGCATTTGAAGCAGACTAATTATAGTAGATCTGGATTGAATGCTTATTGATTGCTAGCTGTACCTTTTAGATGGTTGCTTCTCAAGTTAACACAGTCTGTAGAGAAATATTTGTACAAAAATATTGATGAATCTTATTGGTCTTCTGGAAGAAAGATTTCACGACAGAATGAAATAAATGATTGCTTTCTTCAGCTTTTAGATCTTTGATGGTTGCTTCTCAAGTTAACACAGTCTGTAGAGCAATGTCTGTACAAAAGTATTGATTAATCTTATCAGTCTTCTGGAAGAAAGATTTCACGACAGAATAAAAGAAATGCCTATTGATTGCTTTCTTCAGCTTTCAGATCTGTGATGGTTGCTTCTAAAGTTAACGCAGTCTGTAATGTTTGTACAAAATGAATTAAAAAGCTTGTCAGTCTTCTGGAAAAAAGATTCCACACCAGAATGAAATTTTAAAATTTTTAAATCTTTTAATTTTCTTGCTTTGATAAGTCAATTTCTGATAAAGCGGAATCAGATCAGACATCATTTATCCGAATATGATGAAAGATAATTTGTTCTTATTTGAAATTTATTTAAATTTATTTTCTTAATTATGTTGCGAATTGTGACATTTTTAGATATGAGACTCCTCTTAAGACTGTAAGTAATTTAAAATCATTCTTTATATGCCGCGATTCAAACCGAGTCATAGTCAGAAACGAACACAGATTGTGGGAATCCGTTTAGCTCGTTGAGTTATGCCAGGTGCCGAAGGATATTTTGTGATGAGAATTTGGCTAGCAATGGGAAAACAATGCAGACCAATTGACTTTTCCCTCATGACATGGAAAACTTTACATCCTCTATGCATCAGATTTCTGCTTTATATGACTGCAATTTACTTGTATAATGTATTATGGATACAAAGAGAAAAGTTGGAAGGCGTTAATTCCTTTCAATATTCTACCTACGGATCTCAATCGAAAATGGGCGCATATCTCTATTGGAAACTCTTCTTCTTAGACTTAATCCTCTCAGCATTCAATGGCATATACTTGTATAACATATGGCGTATATTACGCATACGTCGTGAAAACTAACTATACCTCGCTCTGTTCTAAATCGTTTTTTTCAGGTTTTGCGCATCATTTGGTGGGCATGCACAGTCACTTGCATGCGCCCGATTGGCGCGCTCACATGGCTCTGGGTGTGCGTCCCGCCTTCGCCCATGCAGCGGTGGCAGCTGCAGCCACTTCGCCCTTCTTCCCGCACCACCATGCAGCTGCAGCGGCGGCGGCTGCCGGCGGCGGAGCTGGTGGAGCTTTTGCTGGACAAGGCTTGCGGACACTGAGCGGTAAGTAGAGGTGGCCCCCGAAGCGTAGACAGAGACAGAAGTACTCCAAACAGCATTAAACATATTCAATAAAACATTTGTTAAGAATATTGTGTGTTGAAGCACTTTCATGAAAATGATAAGTTTCTTGGGAGAGAGATAACAACAATTTTTAATACTTATGCATTCAATTTCTTTCTTTTTATCCCTTTACATATATTTGTTCAAGAGAAATCTAAGCCAGCCAGTTTTATTTTATTTTTGTGATTGTAAAAACGTCGCCATATTTTGTAACATCCAAATACTATAGTATACATACTGTATCCCTTTTAATTAGCATATTCTATTAAAAGTCGCATAAGTCATATATTATATAAATAGGCCCTTTTGCTGCTAGATTATTATTAATTAACAGTTCTTGTTCCAAGCTTAATTTCCCAGTGAGTGCCATCTTTACTGTATAAAGATGTAGTATAATACAAGTAGCTATTGAAAGTTGCACAGAAAGTTGCAGATTTATTCTTCAGCTTTGAAGCAATAAGGAGCAAAGATCTATCTCCCACCACTAACAGAGAAGATTTTGTTTTATTAGTATTAGTAATAGTAATATTATCAATATTATTTAGTTGATTGCTAATTTTATGATTATTTATGTATTTATTTTTTGTTCTCAGAGGAGAAAGGTCAGGGATTCTCAAATTGCTTAACTTTTAATTATATTTTTATTATTTAAGTATTTTAATTGAATTTTACTTGTTTTTGACTTTAATTTTTTCTTATTCATCACCATTTCTTTTTATTAGGTCTAACTACTTTGTGCTGTGAATCGCGATTAAAATCTCCCCATCGAGTCGGATTCATGATTAGATATTATTGTAAATTTTATAGTTATTTTTACTCTTTAATTTGATTTTTTCTAAGTTTTCTATTGTATACATTTTCTTTTACATTAACAGCTATGTTTGTTGATGAAATAAAAAAATAAATAAATAAATGGGTTAAAGCGACACCCAGAAGGAGGACTGGTGATATTTTGTTTTAATCGGGCAGACAGTCAAAGAAATATCCGATTATTAATTCGGCTTTATGTAGGAGTCTACGATTAAGTGTAGATTGTTCCAATACTAAGCTCTATCCTTGCTTGCAGCCGACTCTCAGCAGCTGGCGACAGTGGGGGCGGCGCATAGCACAACCAGTCCGGAGGGCTCCCCGAGCACCACAACAACAACGGCGACAGCAGCTTTGAGCGCTTTCGCTCAACCACCACCTTGTCGAACCACCTCGCCACCGCTAACCACAACGACCAGTGAGAATGACAATAATAATAACATCGATGCGGGCTTCGAAAGCGACAGCATTTCGGTGACTGGATCGCCGCGGAAAAGTCTCGGATCCGATGATGTGGGCAGTCGATCGCCGACGCTGCTCAGTGCCGATGCGAGCAGCAGCATGGGCATGAACATTGGCACAGCGGCCACAGAACTCACCCAACAGCAGCAGCAGCAGCAGCAGCAACAACAACAGCAACAACAACAGCAACAACAACAACCTGGCAGCGGCGGTGCCTTCACTTCTCTCATACAACGCAATTCGGCGGGGCTGCGGAAAAACCCCACGGAGCAGCTTTTCAGCGGTTTTGCAGCTGCTCAGCATTTTGCACCCGCTCACAGCTTCAATCCAGCTTTGGCCGCTCAGCTCTTCTTGCAGAGTCCGCTGCTGCCGCAGTCGAGTCAATGGCTGTACACACAGCTGTATGGGAACTACAGCGACCTGCCCTGGTTACGGAATGCGGCAGCAGCGGCGGCGGCAGCTGGCAATGGTGGCGGCGGACCGCTGAATACGGCGGCAGCAGCAGCTGCCCCCTCCTCATCCAGCCCGGCGGCCGATAGTGGCGCCATCGATGGCGTAAATCTGGTCAAGCGATGTGTCACGCTGATCACGCACAATCCACCGGATGCGGAGAATGCCAATCCGAATGCGTCACCGCCGGTCAGCTCTACGCGACGTTCGCCATCGCCGGTGGAGACCATCGATCTGGATGATGTGAGCACCACCTCGCGCTCCGGCAGTGGCAGCAGCGGAGGAAGTGGCGTCGGCGGAAGCGGAGGCGCTGGACCCATACGCTCTCGCACACCCAAGCCGACAGATGTCTGGCGTCCCTACTAGCGGCTGGCGGCCGCCTTCCTGGGCAACTGCCTGGCGGCGCGCAGTGAGGCGGAGGACAAGTTGAGGGCAGGCTCTGACAGTGGCTTTGGAGGTGCAACGCAGCCGCTCGAGTTGTGAATTATCTTTTAGGCATATCGAGGCAAGGCGTTTAGAATTTAGTTTAAGGGTATTTGTTTTTTTTTTTTTTTGTGTACTTAAAACTTAGACTAAGTGGCTCACATATCGAATTTAAATCAATTATAAAGCATAGCCCACAATTCACAGATAACAGTACGAGTATAGAAGACACGGTTTTCATTTAAGAAAATAAAAGGAACAGGAATCCACTCTTGTGACGAGAACATGTTTTCACTTCCATTCCTTAAGTTTAATATAATTACTTGATTACTTATACATAGTTAAACAAATAATATAGCACCAATAACTTGCATTTATTGATGTACTTCTTTAATTGCACACATATGCATCGGACTTTGGCAGAGATTACATTTTTAAGCGACTTCAAAAGAGGAGGAGGTTATCAATTTGTCTGTATTTTTTATGTTTGTTAGTTCAGTACATTCGACCGCTTTTGATGATTCCTTTTCAATTTCAATTTGAAAGCTGGATCTTCCCGAATGGTCCTATTTCAATTTGGTCCAGTTCTCACAATCGCATGCATGAGAAAACCTTAATCATGGCTGATTTAGTGCGAATAGTTGAAAAGTCTATTCCTGAACGGGATGCTGTTGCTTCAAAATCATCCTCGAAACAAAAAAAATGCCATGCACTAGACCTGAGGTCGGGTTTTTTTTGTTACAATTTTATTGCTCTAAATTCCTCTCTCGGATTTATTCCGATAAAACTGTACACATAGTAAAAGTTCTAAGGAGTGGCTAATTTTGTGGAAAGCGTTAGCCTCAAAATCTATGAACCATAAGAAAAAATACCTAACTTTGTCCAGAACTATGTGGAGATTTGATTGCAATTTAAAGAATGTTAGGAAATAGGTAAATCCAATTCTAGGAAAAAAATATGAAATCAAATAGATCTATTTTTCACCGATCCTACGAATAGCAGTGGACAATTGGACTATTATTGAGTTTTCATTTCAGTACAATTTTTCGAAATGTTAAAGCGAGGTCCCAGTCTTAAATTCAAATCACTTGGCTTGTTACAATTGAATTAAAAGTTGTTCAAATTACATAAAATTGAAATGAAAAAGTAAAAGCAAGCCCAATGTCGGACTGTGAGTCGACTCCCAAATCTCTACTAGAATCGGATATGAGAACAGTACTGTTTATTATATAATATTTTTATTCGTAAATGTAATCGATATGCGCTTAGTTGGCTCAAGAAGGTGCAGTTATTCACTCCAATAATATAGAAAGAAGTTGGCCTCAGTCAGCTGCAAGTATTGTAGACTACTATTAGATAGTTTAGAACAATCAATCAAGAAAATGGAAATTAGGAGCAGATGAGTGTTGTTTGCAATTTGAAATCATTTTCAATAACAATTCAAATTTAGTTTATAACTTTAAAAAGGTAATTCCTTTGGTACCTTTAGTGCTGATCTCAATCAGATTCGTAAGATCTCTCTCCCACTGAAATGAACTAAAAAATTAACTGAATTCAGAAGTTCGTTAGAGATGTTTGTACATTAAATGGAAAACCGTGTCAGCTCTGTGTATTAAGAAATAAGCTTTTCTTCTTGTTTTTTTTTTCTTTCAAATATTTAAACTAGAAATAAGCAACTGGTATTTTTTTTAAATGCATAAAGTAATGAGAAATCTTTTAAAATTTATTGAAAATTAATTTAAGACAACACACCTACAACCACACACCCACAGAGATTTTGTAAATAGGTAGCGTGGCTGTGTGCCAAATTTCGTTAAAATAAAATTTCAAGCAAAAGTAAAAGAGAAGAACACTTTGGGAGAACTCCGCTTCGACTTCGTATACTTAGTATACGAGTGTTTGTGCGACTATTTAAATCTATGCGCCTTTTTACATTTTCCAGCCAAATGCGACACACACACACACACACGCATACACACATACATAGATACATACAGACACAGTCAGAAAAGCATCAAGATAATCAGCACCACCAAGAAAAGCTTTTAAGAAAATTAATGCACATTTCTTTTGCTGCCCATTTTTGGGGCAGCAGCAAAGGGTTAAAAGGCCAAGCGATGGCTGGGCCCGCTAAACACGTTGAATACGCTGGAACCCGCGTAAACTTGGCGCAAATAAAAATCAGGCGTATAAAAAGTTTAAATAAATGGTCAAACTTGTAAAACGAAAGAGGGAAAAAATACTGGGAGCGTGGAGTGGGTGGGAAAGTGACAAAGGCGGGAGAAAATTGTAAAGGGCTGTGCGGCTAAGTGAAGGGCAGAAAACCGATGTTGACGCGCCTTAGAACTGGTCTGGGGCAAGACACAGTGCTGGAGTGGGCAGAGCTGAAGGATTCATGTTTGGGGCACGAGGGGTTAGCATATCTGGGTTCTGGTTTTCGTCCGGGAATTGCCATGCACTTTAGCAGCTTATTTAAATCGAGAATAATGAATGAGCATTAAGCGCATATTAAATGAGGACCGGAGCGGCACCAAAACGAGGTGACGGACTGAGCTTAGGACATGCGGATGCTTATCAACGGACTAAAGCAATTAGCGAATGTATAAGCGACATTGGCTATTCTTTAAGATTACGGGGTGATTATAGATGTAAAAACAATTCAAGTATCAGGAGATCGACGGCGGAACTTGGGAGGAAGCATACTTGTACTTTGCCTATTTTTGCTTCAATTCCTGCCATAGCTGGACATCTGCATTCCGAGCAGACATAAGAACAGGTGAGGAGGCTTTTCATCTTCCAACTCTACACACATGTCCGGCTGCTTGACTGTAACAACGTTTCTTGTTCTGAATTCGTAGCCAAGCTGTCTCACTATATCTCTATTTCTTAATAAAATAGATGCTTCATAACTTAAAGCTGCTATAGGAACTATCGGCCACATTACGATCTCGATTTTATATTCTAATTTTTTGCAAATTTGATTTGAGCTTAAGTTCTGTGGGAAGGAGAGCGCGACTACTAAGCCGGAAACTAGCACGAGTTGGGAGCGATGAATGAATCCAAAACGCGATGTCCGTCTGTTTATTTCAATCGCTACTTCCCCACAGTGCTGGAGCTATTTTTATTTATTAATTGACGCTTTATTTGAGATCTGTCCTAAAATAATTCATATGCCTTGAGAAGTGGCATCTTACAATGACAAAATTGCATAAATTTTCTAATTTAACATGGAGCTTCGAAGACTAAAATTCAAAGTTATTTGGAAACTCTAGTTGATCCGGAATGGAGTTGAAT
The DNA here is from genome assembly GCF_003285725.1 of Scaptodrosophila lebanonensis. NCBI lineage: Eukaryota > Metazoa > Arthropoda > Insecta > Diptera > Drosophilidae > Scaptodrosophila > Scaptodrosophila lebanonensis. The sequence goes on along the minus strand of NW_022060567.1, from coordinate 4,432,419 downwards.
TTGAATTTTGAGATTTACACAAAACAAAGTTCAAAAGTTGTATTTAATTTAATGAATTGCTGATGTGGATACAGGGTACATATTATTTAACAGACGGATGAAAATGGAACTATTTTCGCTAAATGGGTAATTAATCGGCAAGTAGAACCATTCCGGAATAAGAATATATCAATATGATAACAGAATATTTCATACACTGATAAAAAAGTTGCATAGTACGGATGAATATTTTCATATTAAATTTAATGTTCACTTATTTTATATTCAAATCAAATAAAAACATCGTAAATTTTAATAAAAACATATTCAATTAGTGATTTTAATATGAATAACATTCAAAACAAAGTGTAAAACTTCGTTATTAAAGTGTGTCATATTCAATTTAATGTTGAACCATATTAAATATTAATATGCACACACTTCAAAAAACAAATATTTAAATTTACTATATTCCATAGTAAATTATAATATTTATCTCAACTTTAATTTGAAGTTTTTTGTAGCCGATTTAAATATTCTAGCACTATATAATATATTCCAATTGACTAGAATTCTCAAGTCGGTTTTCAGCGTTTGTGTGGTATAAATACAAAGTGTAACCGCTTGACATACAAATATTGTCATTAGGTATGTGTCAAGTAAGTGTTAATCAATCAGCTTCTTCTCACTTTTAATATTAATATTGATCCAAACAATATCTATTAAATATTAAATTAATATTAAAATGCATCAAAAAATTAATTTATGATAACAACAGAACTTTAAAATTACTTTCTGCTAAAAATGGTGGTTCTATAGAAAAAATATATATATACATATATAGAAATAAAATATGCATCATGATAATGTCAATATTGGAAAGGGTTAAAGAAAAAACAGCGTAGACAAAAAAGTGGAAAAAATATTTTATAATTATAAAAAATGAACCTTTGGCGTGAATCAAACCCACGTCTCCCCATTGTGATTTAATATCGTCACACTTTAAATTTAATATTTGAATATTAAATTTTTAAATTTAAGTGTGCACACTTCATATTTACTAAAACACACGATGGCGCAAAATCGATGGTAAAAATAGTTAAATCTACGTGTAAATATTGAAATTTCCGTGCTTTTTTTTTATCAGAGTATACTATATTATTTCAGTTTAGGAAATAAGTATTTTTTATTTATTTTTGTTTATGCTGCAGATGACAGTTTAACATTTTTAGATATGAGACCTACAGAGTTTTTAAAACTGTAAGTAATTTTGAAATCATGCTTTATGCGTTGATTCGAACCGAGTCATATACTCAGGAACGAACTCACATTATCGGATTCCCTTTAGCTCGTTGCGCTATGCCAGGCCCATAAGTATTTGTGAGACACCATTCGGGGAATTGACATTTCCAAAGAGAGAAAAAATTATAAACAATTTTTCTGTATAATATTTATTTATGAATGCAGCTCTGTGGCTAAAAATTGGGGCAGCATAGCCGGCAACAAACATCGTTAGCTTTTATGTAGTATATACATATACATATGTATGTACATGTGTTCAAATGTGTGTGTGTGTGTACAACAAGATGTAATTGCTAACCACTCTGTGTGCGCGTCACGGCAACCAAACAATTTATTAGTAATAAGCAACAATTAGCGCTTTCGCACATGTTTATGTTTATTTTGATGGGGAGGAGGGATCGGCAGGGGGATGCCGATGCCAACTGCAGAGGCTGTGGAGTCGTGTGGGTCTGACTTGCTGCACTTCTGATTGATGCACCCGCTCCCGTACGTGCACGCACCCTCTCACACACACTCTCTCTCTCTCACACACCCACTCACACACACACACGTCTGTAGGTGTCATAATAAACAGCAGCCCAAGTCAAACGCTCCACACAACAATTTGCAATAAGCCGAAGTAGACGATGTTCGCATAATTTGGGGCTGTTTGCAAGTGTCTAGGTTTGCGTGGGGGTGGGGGTTGGGGGTGGTGGATGGAGGGTGATTTGGTTTGGGGGAGACGAACGACAACGGCGATGACGGCGCTGAATTTATTACATCTGGCGGAAGAAAGCAGGCTGGGGAGTCTGTCGACTCGAATGATGACATAATTAGCAGAGCCAAAGTGTGAAGGCGACAAATTTGCAAATCGTCCTAGCTGATTGAAGGAAGGAGCAATAGGCATATGCAGAATAGGCAGTTTAGGACAACTAAACACTGTCGGGAGACAGCACTTGAGGAAATAGCACGAATCGTATGATAGTGTTGTCCCGACCCATAAATATCCAAAACACAAATAAAAAGTATTATAACTATTTATCCTTTGGGTGTACCCAATAATTATTTACTTAAACAGGATGGGAATGCTGACACTTGCATATCCTGTATCTTCTCTTGCCAATACTCCTTTGACAAAACTGTGTTACATAAATCGATCCAATGGCAGCTATATATATGTTTGATATAGTGAACGAATTTGGCTGAAGCTTCAAACACCTTCACTTATCACACTAAGAGTTCATTTCGATCGGTCCTATGGGAGCTACATATGTATACAAAATAATAATAATGCCTTGAAGTAAACTTGCTCTGAGTATTTAGAATTACAGAATTCTACATACCGGCTCATCTAGTCATGTTTATACACATACATATGTACCTATAGCCTTCTCAGTACACCTCTGCACCTTTCGGGTGTAAAAGTTATAACTTCAGATAATGTAGCACAAAAAAACCACACATTTACTTCGAGATCTTTCTGAGATCTTCGTTCATACAGATGGACTATATTGACGCGTTTCGTTATACTGATGAAAATCACCTTCTGGGTGTTTACCCAAAAACAGCGGCAGAGCTTGGGAGGAGAAACTTGATAAGAAAACAAATAACAACAAACAGTATGCAATTACGAAACTAATGTTAAGGTAGGTTTGAAAACAAGCTAATAGTACAAGTAGGGAGTGCCCCAAAAAATAAATAAATATAAATCTTGTCCTTTCTAAGAGAACGTGTTACCAAGTTCATTTACTATATATTATTCTAAAAGCGTTCCAGGCTATATCAACTGATCCACTCATGCTGATCAAATTTAAATATACTTATAGTATAAACCATATGTAATTATTCGGTCATCCGGTACAAGCTATACAAAAATAGCCGCTCACCTATTACTGTCAGATAACAAACATTAATATATATTAGTTATGTATATCTTTCGCAGCTTATGAATCATTTTTAGACACTTCGAAATATTCTAAATGCCTTTTTATAGTGGAATATTTCATGTTTGTGTCGCCTGTACCCAACTAGAGTACATAAGCATCATTTATCCGATAACTTGGGATCGACAAGAAGCTGCATCCAATTGAACTGAAACACCATATATTGGAATCGTATACAAAAAAGCCTCATTACGGCATAAAGGCAAGTAATGAAATACCTTAGAAATATTTATGATGATTATCGATCTTTTGCAGAAGAGATATTTCCTTCACATAACGAAACAACAACAACTTACAGAAGTCCAAACTTAACGCTGCCGTTGATAAAGGTATCACAAAATATGGCAACATCAAATGTCTAAGCCAACAATAGAAGGAAATCTTTACTCTCTTTTTTCCATCAATTGTTTTCTTTTACTATGTATTTATTAAACACATGACGTAAAAATCGGCTAGCTGTTGATCAAACGTAATGATTAGTATATATTTAAAATATTTTTGCTAAAAAATTAAGCACCTATTACATTTATGATTTCAGTTTTAATTGTATTTTTAATTTGGAATTGACATTAATTAAATCTCGATGGAAGATCTGTACTTATATATGTATATGGACAATGAATAATGTAAAATGAAAATCCAGTCTCCTATATCACGAATTTAATTCAAAGATTTATAAATTGGTGTTTACCAGAGAAAGTACATAGTACTATATATGTGGATGCTGTGAATATTAGAGTAGAGAGGTGATTTCTTAGGCATTTTCATTTTTTGACTCTTTGTATTTAGAGAAAGATTTTGAATTGCAAAAGCCACTGAAAAATATCTTTCTTTAAGAAATATAATCAAAACAAAAGTGTTATATAAATAATGAAATTGGAAAATTTACTCTTGCGCTACTTCAAATACCTCGAAACGGGCTCTTCATATTTTGTATATGTATTTAAATTAGTTACATTTGGTTGCTGTTAATAACTTCTAATTATAGCCTGTATTTTTTGATTGAATTTACTTCAATTCTACATTAAAATGTCAAAAACAAAATGTAATATAAAGTTGAGTCGGCTCAACTTTTTAATAAAAGATAAAAAATGGCTATGAGAACCTCAAGACGTTACTTTTCAGCGGTTACTGGGAGCATGAAGGATCAAGAGTTGTCGGATCAGATAGCTTCAAAAATATAAAATAAGTTACTGTTGAATGTTACAATAAATTTATTCATTTAAATTAAATAAAAAATAGAAGGCATTAGCTTTAAAGACATATCGCGAGCTCCAGGCACTATTGTCGATGACATAACCCTACCAGAATCAATAACTCGCATTTAATTTTCAGAATTATTATTTTACCAATTTCATTCCTTCTCGGAATTTTCTAATTTGGCAAATACCTTCAGTTATGAATTATGTGCTCGTATGCGAAGCTTCATCAGTATGTCAATTTGAAGAGAAATTATAGCTATAAATGCAGTCTCAGCCCAACCCAACTCGGCACTGCACACATTCTCACACACAGACACGCATATGTAGATACAATTCTGATGCGAATACCCAATATTTATCGAATAAGCAATACTCGATCAACATTTTTTGCATTAAAACATTTGTTTGAAATCTAATTTTTAGCTTCTATAATTATTGTGCACTTAGGTACAGAGTGCACTTATTTCAAAGACGGGGCACCTGTACCTGAAGGGTATATTAGGTAAGTGCAAAATGTGCCACAGGGCGCTCCTACGGCTCACCACTTTCCCCGCTACAGAATTTTAATACCGTTCACTTTTCTAAAGCTACTTACATCAACCAAACCTTGTACACATAATAAAAACACAATTCCTGACTCGTCTTTTAAATGTCATTCAAATTTAAACTTCACTGCGGGCTTAACAACATTCCAAAAAGTGCCCCTACTATAATTTGTATCGCTTTGACTAAAAATAGCTTGCACCTTCTTTTACAAGAACGAAACAAGTAGCATAACGACAAATAACTGAAAATATTTATTTAATATATTAACTATTTTAAAATACGAAGTTAAAAACATTATCATTATCATTAGGTTTTTTAAATCGAGTCGCTATTATATTTAAGGCCATAATTAATTAAATAGAATTAATTAGATTTCGAATCACTTTTTGATCAATTTTAGCCCATTATAGGGCAAAACCATCTTTAAGAGCCTTCTAAGTATTAAGGTGCATTTAAATCTGAGCGGCGAGCAGTTCATTAGAACACATGGGTATTTCATTCAGAAAGGAATATTTGATATAAGAACAATGTATATGTAATTATTTATTTGTGTTATGCAATTTGTTTCAGTGTACAAATTTAGCGTAAGCAAATGCGAAAATTGTATGCTTCTACAAACAATGATTACAGTACATTAAAATTTTCCCTTTGTTTAGAGACAGACAGTGCTGGGGACAGAGGAAATAGTGGGCGATGGCGACGGGTGGCAACGATTTCTGTTCTCCTTCCTATTTTTCTCGTGTAACTTAATGAGGCATCGACATCTAATAAGCTTCTTGAAATATTGAATTTACTTTCAAGGAAAATAATCACTTAATTTCATAAGTAAAGGTATTAGCGGCTCCTTTTAACGATGAATAAATATATATAAATGGGTATGTACATAATCGTTCATATATAAAATATTTATAGTATATACTAGATATATTTAATATATCAACATTTTGGTATAAATTAAATTTTATAAATTGGTGAAATTGATATAATAAGAGAAGTAACATTTGCAATCTGTATTTCACCAATTGCATACAATTTTCATAAAATTTGTGTCTATAACTTTACATTTAAGTAGCATGATGCAGAAAAACACATAAGGATTACCAATTAGCTATTTTTGCATATGATCAATGTCTTTCTTACACGGTTTTTTATGGAACCTATCTCCCATGTAAATCTGGCATCTGAGTAACATATTTTGCACAAGCCTAATACAGCCTTTCTACCCTATATAAAATATTGGCAATATTCCAAAACACATTGGTTATTGGCTGTTTAATGTTTTACAAAGATGTGATGAAAATATGCCTTTTTTTACAATCATCAGGAAAATGGTTGATGAAACCAATTTTTTTGAAATCGGACTTTTGAAGTCGCTGATTTATTTCTGGACCAGTTATCTAAAATGGGTAATCAGTTGAAAAATATTATGTAATATTTCCAACACGCTGATGCTGAGACCTGATTAGTTTCAGAAATATAGGCAAGCATTGTCGAACTACTAAGTGCAACCCTCGCGATGCCCAGTAATATTGATATTTATAGCTCTTTTTGCTGGATCGCACTTCAACTCTCTTTTGGCAACTTTTTTTTTAATGTAGCAATACATATTTAAAAAGCGTAACGTAAATACGATTGAACTTGTTGTTCTATTCGTGGTATATTCATTTAATTACGTTTATTTTTATTTGGAATTTGTTAGCGTTTCCATACTCTGTACCCAAAGGCTGAATTTTTGTATCCAGATTCTCCTAAGAACGAGAACATGCGAGTTTCAGTTTTTTTTACGATGCCCTCCGTTATAAGTCATGTTACAGAACTCCCGCAATTCTGGGAATTGTAAACTAAAATCTGGTAATTAGGAGTGGGTACAGGGTATGACACTGTATGGCTACAGTCGGGCAGTAGCGTTCTTTCTTGATTTTTTTCTGAACAATTTAGCGACATGTTTATAGTCACGTGTCAAGTTATTAAAATTTCTATAGGCGTCTTGATTACAGTTCACTAAAACCAACGGTTGCGTGTGTTCGGAAGGTATGGCTTATGTCTTGGCCACAGCATCATCAGCAATCACAGGCAACAGAATAATAGCAACAGCATCAGCAACGCCTCTGCATGGTACTTGAACACATATGCACATACATACATACATACATATGTGTACGAACGTGTGCCTCATTGGCATGCCTCGCCAAAAATCTCACAACTTGGCGTTGATAATGACGTAAAGCCAAATTGCTAACGTGATGGCAATGTCGCCGTAGCCGTCGCCGTCGCCGTCGCGTTCTTCAGGCATGCGGCATTGTCTGCCCCATCCTCCTCGCAGTAGGTGGCACGTCATGTTGCCACGTGAGAATGTGTGACTATGTGTTGGTGGGGCAGAGTGGGGAGGGGGGGGGGGGTGTGGCAAACATGTTAATTGAATGCCTACTTATTGAAATGCGAACACAAGGTGAGCCACATGTGTGGCCAGAACCAGCGAGGAGCAGTAAGCTCTGCAGTAGCAGTGGCAGTTGCAGCAACTGCACAGCCTTAGTGCCTCAGCCAATTATCAGAGATGGCAACAAATTCTTGATCTTGGGTTGCCAGGGCGCACGCACACACACAAACAAACAAATATTGGCAGGTGTATTTGTATTCACATATTCTACCTATAAAAATTTCTATTTAACGCTTGAGCGACAGCACATTGCTCGGCTGGGAAGGGCGGCAAGGGTGGTGGTGGGGGTGAGGTTGTGAGTCAGTCAGCCAAATGGGCGCTTTAATTTCAACTTGTTTGACCTCAAACTCAATGTGAAAGTTTTGTCTACTGGCCTTTGTCGTTGCCAAAGTTCTCGTCATCAGCAGCATCGTCATCTTCGTCCTCGTTGTCCTGGGCAACAATTTATTAGGTTGTGTCGTTGCTCAAGATTTCTGCTCAACATCCTTGGCCTGTGTGCGTGCGCAAGCCAAGACCCAAGTATATGTCATGGCAACGCCAGACAGAAAATCATATATATTTCCATTCCGAAAATACAAACACATACAGTAGAAACTCGTTATAATGAATCTCCCACACAAAATGCTTAGAAGCAATCTACTTCCATATTTACACAGAACATACAAATACACCCTGCTTTGAATTATATTTTAACTACTTATACACAACGATTGATGGAAACACAGAAATATAAAATTATAAATAATTATACTTAAACGTTTGTTTCAGTTTTCGAGTTTGCGGACAAAAGATGTAGAGAAGTCAGCAGATGTTGATAACTATACGTGTTTCTTTTGTTTGCAATCGACTGATGTCAATTTGTCGTTCATACATACAAATCAAACACCAATTCAACAACCTCTATGAAACCATGAAACTATTTCCGCACGACAGCAACTTCAAAAGGGAAAACAAAAGAAAGCTCGAAAAAAGATCGGCTAAAGATTAGACCACTTTAATAATTACGAAATTTACTAAGGATTCGGAAAAGTACTGCAAATATTAATAGACAACAATTTGCACAAAAAACTCAATAAAAAAGACTAAAGACTAAAAAGGTATACTAATTTAGTGCACAGAAAGACACGTAGCAGATCCCCCAAAGAACATATTTGTATCTCCATCGAAAAGTATGGAGCTAGAGCGGAAGTGAATAATCGTATTCGCGTAATACGTTTACTCATAAGTTTCTACATTTTCAGATGGGCCAATTGAAATGGGAATTATAGTCATAAATATTGTGAACTTTCCACTTTGTTGTTCACACATGCACAGAAATAGACATACATATGTACTCCCTGTTCCGATATAAATTTAGACGATTGTGTATACATACCTTTTGAGCGGCGGGTCCAACGTTTTGTGTAGCGTCGAAAGCGGAATTACTAGGATCAACAATTTGTTTTAAAAAAAGCATTCAAGCAGCTATGAAATCCACTTAAATGAAATCGGAAATTTTGAATATGTGTTTCTATACTTTTCGATTGGCATATTGTACTGAAGTCTCATATTTTAATTAATTTTCCATCCATTTGCGGTTTTTTTCTCCACGACATGGCCTGCTAGCCGTACTATCTGTTCAATACACTTACTCGTGTATTTTTAAAATTGTAAATGGCTTCGACGTTGGAAGCAGGGGTCTCCTTTAAAGCGCGGTTGCAGAGAAGCAGCTGAAGAAACGCTCTCTGTCTCGAATATCCTGCATGCCAAATATTTATTTATTATGATGCAATCCTTATTCAGAAATTGATGTCGTATACTTGTACTTGCTTTAAACTTCCAAACTTTCGCAATCGGTAGATAACTAAAATTATTAAACTGAATGAATGGGGCGAGAAGACCAGTTTTAGTTAAAGTCGGATAATGGAAAATTTCATTCTTACAAGCAACACCTTAGTTTTATGTGCTTCTTCAGAGTCTATTCTTTATTCACTTTTACCAAATCTCGGCCTCTTTGATAAGATTTTATACAAATATGCACTTCGTAATTTTATTATTGTTGTTTATTGCTATTACAAGCTGCGGTTGGGTCACAAAAGCTAATGTAACTGATCAAAAACTGATATCATTATCTCTCTGTTTGGTTATCTTATAATTGGATTAACTTATGTGCGTAATTCAAATTCTAATAAAAAAAAGAACTTAGGGCGTTTTATGTGCCTAAAAAATAAACATTTTTTGAGGTGGTAGATCATCCCTCGGTACCAACTATTTTTTCGAAACATGTTACGAAAATTTCTACGCCTGCATATCCAATAGGAAAGTGTTCTTAGAGCTAGAAGTTCTCTAAACTTTAGATTTTACAGTTTGTTGTGCTACGTACTTAAGTTTAGCGAAGAGATCAAATAAATGCGTACATTTATAATGATTTTATTTTATTTTATTTTAGATAAATCCCAATCCAAATATTTTGTAATTTGGTGATAATTAAAACTTTTCTAAAGCAGTTTCTGCTCAAACCTAAAGCTACACATCAACATTGTCGGTCCCTCTCTTTTTAATTGTCGAAATGTCAGTGCTACAGCGGACCTCTTCTCTTCCTTAACATTTAATAGAGCATATCCAATACAATTTTTTAGCCTGTCTTTTTTATGATGGGCTTAAGTGAACATATATTTTAAAATCTTCCTTCTGCATATTAGATTCATTTTATTAAAAATCCAATATCGATTTGATTTTCTCTTCAATTCCCTTGCAGGTCACTTCTCTTTTGTGTCTCTTGGATTCCACCAGAGCTTACAACCTGATAATACTTATGATTTCTTAGGCTAGAGAAAATATGATTGTAATGTAATAATATTTAACTTCTTGGATGGTAAATAAATTGGTCTTTCCTCAAAAGATAGCATTGTCCCAATTTTTTTTTATTTTTTTCAACAACTGTCCTAAACGAATTAAGATTCGAAAGATAAGAATTCTTTTCGAATCATTTTGCTTCAAATTGCTTAATCTGTTGTAAATGAGGTAATGTAGTATTGACTGTTCTCAGCGTTGGGTATTTTCCACCAACACAAGCCGAATATGTTATAGACTTTATGACATATTGGTTGATCTGGGGGTACTTCTCTGCTTGTTTATTTTGTTTGTGCGCTGTGAACTCTACACAAATATGGGTCACTGTTTTTCTGCTATATATAGTTATTTGTATACTAACTGTCTCCCATACATATTAAAACAGCGCTATTTGAAGAGGTATCGAAGAAAAACCTTTCAGGACTTTTTCTTCAAATTAAGAATTAAAGAGTGCTCTGCGAAGAAATCAAGAATAGAATGCGAATTCTCCCAATAATTGTTATTTAATAAAATAAAATGAAACTAATTAAATGTCAAATAAAACAAGAGAGAACGCTACAGTCGAGCAAGCCCGATAGTAAAATAGCCTCTACTCTCCACAAAAAAAGGAAAATAAAAAAAATTTAATTTTTAAAAAAATGGAATTATTTAATTAAATTAATAAAGAAAATTTATTTAATACATACATAGAAGACATGTTTATGTACAGTTTCAACAGCATACATTGACATCGTCGTGTCTATGCGTGTTTATATGAACCAAAGCAGCAGCAACAACAACTGCGGGCAGAGCTACAAGCGGAGCATGGGCAGTGATTTTATTTATGGGCATTACCTTTTTTAGAATTGACACGAATTGCGGGGGAGTGGGGGGGGGTGTATCAAAATAAAAAAACAAACTTGGCCTGCCTAGGGCTTAGGACAATCTGGATACCAAGTTTGGTTATTCTAGCTCTTGTACTTGCTGAGATCCTTGCGTTCATACAGACGGACAGACGGACATGGCTATATCGACTCGACTTGTCTTCCTGATCAATAATATATATACTTTGTGGGGTCTGACACGCCTCCTTCTCCCTGTTACATACATTCGCACACAAATAGTGTTGCCTTTTACCTTTTGGGTACAGGCTATAACAAGTAAAATATAGTAGTGTTGAACTACAGTTTTCTTTATAAGCTGGGGCAGACTACATTATCTATTATTATCTATCTGCATTATCGCACAGCTTTACAGCACTTGAGGCACTTGACTCTCAAAACTCAATACAAACTGGAATTAAATCAAATTTCATATAGGAATAGAGTATCTACTCTACACTCACAACAAACTAGACAAATAATATAATACCTATATATGCATATAAATAAGATATAATTTTTCAATTGGATAAATTGGACATATACCGATAACCATTACCATATTAGTCATATTAGGGAAAAATTTGAAGAATGAGGAGCCTGATTAGGGCATCAGAATCATCGATTAGCCATGCCACTTAAATGGTAATAATTGCTTAATAATGCAATAATTTTTGCTCATTGCTCGTATATGAGGAAATTCGTTATAGGGAACTTCGACCGTACCAGCATGAGGCTCATCAAATTTTATAGAAAAATTTCTGGCTTGAAAAAGATAAGAAGGAACAGGCGAGCGAGCGACAGAGTCGGAGCCGTCTGTCCTGTCATGTGTTTGTTTGTGAAGGAGGTGGCAGGAGGAAGTGTCAGCCTCTGACCAGACGGTGTCAAAGGTGACAGGAAGACGCAGGCAGGCAGCGTTGTCAGTGGAAACAACCCTAAGACCGAGATCCCAGACGTGTTGATTTGCTTTTGAGAGGTCGCACACACCCTGATCCCATGGCCAAGTTATACGTACTCGTATACTTGAAGCGTTCCACTTTGTTACATTTTGTGTTATTCATTTTTAATTTTTAGGTTGCCCAAACGCATGAAATGTCCTTGTCTGCATGTGTTCGAGTATATTTCTATGTGTACGCGTATGTAAATGTGTGCGAGATTTTTGGGGGTTTTTAGAATGTTAATTTTCGTAACTTTAATGACATTTTGCCAGGCAAGACAATTTGTCAGTTCCAACCCATAAGCCGAGTTAATTTTGTGTTAAAAATATTCTATCCTTTCAAATGCGGCAACTCGCAAACACACGACTACACTACTTGAAAAATGATGGGATGTCAAATACAGGAGGTTGTGCCTTCAAGATGACATTCTGATTGCTACTGAAGAGAAAGAGAAAGTTCTGTCGAGCATTCGATAAATACGAGTATACATAAATTTATTTCCTTCGCGATTATAATTGTCTATAAAATGAACTACTTTCTGCATTCTATTTCAAAGTCTTTTAGAAAATCAGTCCAGCCAATAATGTCGTGCTGCATAAAAAATTTAATTTCCACTATTTATGATGTTAATGATTACGACCTGCGGTTAGTTTATTATTAGTTTATCAGGCATATTGATTGCATTCATGATAATGTTGTAGCCAAGACAAAAATTGTGCAATTTGTTACTCCCGACAACACTTCATAATAGAAAAGGCTCCTTCTGGCATTCTTCATGATTCATCGCCGCTGATTCCGTTATGGTAAAGAAGTGGCTGTTTTAGTTCCCTCTTAGACTCCTATTTTAAATAGCAACATAAATGAAATGCAATATTTTGAGCCGTACAATCATACAATCTATATACAAGTAGATTTACGATGTAGATTAAAAATGCTTCAATTCAGGGATGCGTGCGTATCCCCATTTTCTGGAAAAAGTAGGTAAATACTATAGTGTTTGGATATCAAAATATATCAAATGATAAGAACTACAATTTGGAATCAAGTGTAGTATGTGAGCTATAAAAAGCGGTTTTGGAAAATTCAAACTGCAAAAGGTGGAAAACCAGCTTCAATATTGGTATGAAAAATGTTGATTTTTCAACTGATTGCTTTCAAGCTTTATAGAGTATACAAACTCTATAAAGGAATTCGTAATGGCAATTGTAATGGCAACAACCATATTTTTGAAATTTAAGGACGATATTAGAGATGGTGCGATTTTCTAAAATCAAGAGAATTGATTTTCCCGAGTGTTTCTATAGTTTTAGTGAGGCATGATGTAACATATGTTGTTGACATAATATTTGGGGTGAGGGGTGGAGGATCTACTAGTTGGGTAAATGGTTAGCTGATGGCGATGATGACGATTGGACATTGATAAATCACATATGTCTGTTGTATAGAAATCGCCGAGATGTGGGGACTGGTGCTCGGCTATTTGAAAACGTAGCATATAGCCAGCCAGTGGACCGTTCAGCTGACCAGCGAACCAATACATCCACACCCGCACCCGCACCCACAGCCATGCCTATACCCATACCCATACCCAGTCCCCCCCATCAATCTAGCGAGGCATCCAAACGCGCGACCAATATGCGAACGCACACACTTGGCCAAATTCAACAATTTTCTGCAGCGACATCAAATTACGAACTCATTATTGTTTGGGACGACGACTACGACAACGACTACGACAACGACGACGATGACGATGACGGTGACGGTGACTGTGACAGTGACGACGATGCTGAGCATGACGACGGAAATGGGTAACAATGGGTGCTGGCAGCTGGGAGGGGTCGCGGATTGGGAGCGGTGTGGGGAGCGGCAACAGGACGCTTCTGGTGTTTGCGTTAGCGCGAATTTTGCCAAAAATACACATCCACATGCATACCTTTGCATTGTATGTGTGTGTGTGTGTGTGTGTGTGTGTGTGTGAGGGTGTATATGAGTGGGTTTTTGTTGACGTTGATAGCAGCGTGTCGCTCTTTTCTTTTTTTTTTTTTTTTTTTTTTGAGCGCAGCAGCAGCAACAACAGGCTGGAAAACCCACATCAAACTGACCAAAATGCATGGAATGCCTATGAAAATTGTAAAGAGCTGTTGCACTATAACTGCTGCCGTTGTTGTTGTTATTGTTGTTGCTGTTGTTACCGTTTCTATGCTAAAGCGCAGGGCGCTCATTAAATGACACTCACAGTCACATCCACATTCACGGGCCGCTGACTGAAGCGTTCAACAATTACACGTTATAATGCACAACGCCGTGCACGGTGCTCGGTGCTCGGTGCAGGGTGCACGAGGCAGGGTGCAGGGTAGGGGATGCTCGACGGAAAGCTGCGTTGATGAGCAAAGAGTGGGGCGGGGGCTGTGGGGCCAAGGGTGGAGGTAACGTTGCATAATTCTAGTTGCCATTGAAACGCGCCAAAAAGCCACGCCGGCAAGTTGGCCGCCATTTTGTTACTTGTCACACGCAGCGAGCTCGCGCGCTTTCGTTTTATGCCCGCCGACAACCACACCACCCCACACCACCCCACACCCCCCCACACCACCCCACACCACACTACAGCGCACCGCACCGCACGGCACCACACATTTTTGGGTGTTTTTAGTTGCTGCTACGATTGTCGTCGTTGTTACTGGGGCGTTTTTGTTTTTGAATTTTTGAAAAACTATGAAAATTACATGCGTCTGATGCCGTGGCAACAACAACAACAACAACAGCAGTAGCAGCAACAAGCCAAGCAAAACAACAACTTGCAGAAAAGATGCCTCAGTTTAGACGATTATACGGGTCAGCTGCCAGCATATTGCAATCCAATTCATTAACTATCTGGAGAAACACTTGAAATCCTATATTCATGTTTTCTTTTGTCTGTTAACTATTAAATAAAAAGTAAGCAACTGAAGAGGCTGAGAAGGTTTCTACCTGAAATATTAGGCTGTGTTTCCCATAGAAGAGATGTCCACTATTGCCATTACTACAACCTAAATCTAACCCAATTCATTAACTATTTAGTTAAACACTTGAAATCCTATATTCATGTTTTTATACCCTGCACCCAAAGGGTGTGTGGAATAATTTTTATTTAAATAATTAATTAATTTAAAATACAACATTTTTTCTTATTTTTGGGAGTGCGTACAGAGTATTTAAGCCCGCTCCACTCTAGCATTCCATTCATGTTTTTTGTTTTTTTGTTTTTTTTTTTAATTATCTATTCAATAAAAAAAGTACACAACTAAACAAGCTGATTAGCTTTCTAACTGTCTTCTCCGTTGTAGAGATGCCCACTATTGCCATTATCGTGATGAGAAGCTTCCTAAAATGCAGTTTGGATCTAATATAATCTCTATAAGAAGTATCAAAGGAGTAGTGATTGAAACAGACAATTTGACAGACAGGAATTAGACGCATAGCATATAGTATGTACTCTACATCCACTTCATCGTTTTTTCGAAATGAAATTGGATTTTTCCAGAGAGACGGGCGGACACAGGAGTCCATACTTGTATAAAGATCGACTCAAACATTACAGCTGAAATCAGAAACTGAATACCCTTTTACCCTTCTATCATATCATTTCCCTTAGATATAGCCGTAGTTTGTAGATCGTATCCGCTCTTAAGTTTCCAGATCTTATGTACAAGTATATTCTGAAAATGCAGTTGTGAACCTTTTAATTATTGCTTGATTCTAAAACAGCGTGCATCATAATTTATTTTCTTAGCATTTTTTTATTAACAAACTTATTTATTAACAAATGTTTTGATCTTTGATGAGTTTTTTCTTTAAGTGGAGGGCAGCAACGACAACAACACGGACAACAACAATAAGGGGAACAGTAATAGCAGAATTTGCGTCACTCATGCTGCGCTCTTGATGTTCGAAGGCATGGGGGCTGGCGGGTGGGACGCGGACCGTGGGCCGCAGGTCGAGGCCACGGCCATGGGCTGTTTTATTTTTGGGCATTTTATTCGCGCTGATACGGCACGAAGTTGTCACAAACCGCAACATCGCATGTTGTAGGTGCGCCAATGACGCTGATTTTGTTCCGTCGTAGCGCCCACAGCGTTCAACGCTGCACATTATTAACAGTTCCTGTGACAAAGCGTGGGCAACGGCAACGGCAACAGCACCGGCACCGGCACGGGCACGGGCACGGGCACGGGCTCCGGCAATGGTCACGGCAACGGCAACGGCAACGGGAACGATGGCGTTGGCGATGGCGATGGCGATAGCGACGTTTGCCACTTGTCATGTTACTGTTTGGGGCGACGCGGCGTCAAGGGTGAGCTAGAAAGGCCGCCAGCGCCGTCGACATCGTTGTCCTTTGCTGGCTATTGCTGTCCAACAAAATGTTTTGTGGTTCCTGTGCCTCTGTGGAGCTTGCGATGCCATCGCATGTGGCGTCTGCGCCGACCCGCGACTTGCCTAGCTTCCTGCTGGACTGCCTGCCGGTTTGTTTGTTTAGCTTCGCTTATTGTCTGGCATTTTAGTTAAATTAAGAGGCCGTGTGGCACAGCCGTAACTGGTTTGCATCTTAAAGTAGCAAAAACCCAATGCGAGTAACTAACAAATTCTTAATAGTCCTCCCTAATGCTGCTAAGTAGCTTGAAAATTTAAACAAGAATGGAATGCTAGTGGCGAGCTGACGCTGTCGACTGACTATCCATTTCCAAATTTGTTTATACCGTTTACTCCAAAGGTAAAATAGTTGTTGAATCAATTTGTTCAAGTATACTCGGAATGGGGATACAAGTCGATTATCTTTGAAAATTTAAGTGTAGCAGAGTCGCCAGACTTGGAATTCAAATTCTCCAATGCCCGAAGCAAGTTGGTGTTTTTACCGGACGCAGCCCCACAAACCTCCGCTAATAATGATCTTTGACAGCTCTCTTTATTCTCAAGAGAACTTCATCGTATATAGTAAGTGATTATGTGCTCTCAGTTCAAGTTCACATAATAGTGTTACCCCAATGCAAAAAAAAAAAAAACAAACCTGTTGCGAATATTTGAAATTCAAAATGTACATGAATAAAAAGATTTTTTGCTTTGTTTAATTAGTTTGTGCCTCTTAAACCAGTTGTTGTTTTAAAGCTCTAACGCGATAAGTGTAAATTAGTCGCGATTGAAGCCGACAGACAGACAAACATGTACCGTTCTTCTTTATGGGTGCTTCAAACTACTTGTAATACACCAAAAGCAATATATAAAGTGAAGGGTATCTAAACTCGTATAACCCTTTTGGTTGTTTTAATCCTATCTCATTGAAAATTTTGTATGTACCGACGAAGTATAAGTATAACATTTTCTGTCGTTTTGCGATTGTAGTATATGCTTTACGGATTAGGGATATTTTTTTTGGAAATACTATATTTCTCGTGGAAATAGTTAACGTCTCCAAGACATTTATTTAGCACTCGATAACAACGAGATCACAGACGTCTCAAGTATAGTCTTCCGGGTAACTTTCAATTTTAATCCTTTCCTTAACTTAATTTCTAATCTGCATGTTGCATTGGAAAAGGGCATGTAATCGTGTGATTTGTGAGATGCCACTACTCAAGGGATATCAACTGATTTAAGAATTGCTCATTTAGGACAGATCTTAAATAAAGAATAAAGAATAAATAAACAGATGGAAAATAAAACTAACTTTGACTTGCTTAGAGAACATACATACTTCGTCCTAGCAGTGTCATTGATATTTTAATATTTAATAGGGCGCTGAAACCCATTTGCAGCGTTTCGCTAGCCTGGCTCTGTCATGTTTTAAAGATGTGCCTTGAATATCTCTGCGGATATGTTGCACCTTTTTTTTTTTTTTTGCATAAATGAAAAGTGAGTATACAACGCTTCTATATATTTCGATAATAATTGCGTGATCGATAACCTACAAGGAAATAGATAAAGAAGGGAGTCTTTCGACTTCTTCATAATACTGTTGTAACTATATCTGTGCTGCATAAAGCATAATAATAAATAGCTTGATCTTTATACTTGGTCATATTTTTCGTTTTCCAAGAAATGATTGCCAAGTGCTGTTTAAGAAAAGTTGCAGAAAGTATTGTCTATATTAACATGTAAGAAAACATTTACTCGTAGTATATAAGCCGAAAATTAAAATTGGAATGAATCTGGCATTTTGTTCCCTCTTTTATCTGTGATATTACAAGTAGGGTATTACACAAAAGACACGTCTTCAAAATGTGGTTTACGTACACAAGAGGTGTACAGAATTAACTAAATTTACATAACTTACATTTTCACAAACGTCACACACCCTTTTTAGTCTTTGTAGACGAATTGTAATAAATCACAGGATAGACATATTAATGAAACAAACCCTACCTATTTGTACAAATAAAACAAATTTGATTCTTTACATTTTAAATACAAATAAAGCGAAAATTGTGAAAATTTATGGTACATTGGGGCGCCTATTGAACAATTAAAAGCATTGACAGCTCATAGCATTTCGAAATCAGAGTTAATAACCGATAAAAAGAATATTCAATATTAAACTGTGAACTAAATATAGCTTTATCGACCGATTGGTTTGCATTTCGTACATACTATACATATTTGTTGTGCATTGTAGTTTTTATTTAGCTTTCCTATTGGGTTTTGGACAAATCTTAAAATATTTGCAATACAAGTATGAGTAGCATGAGCCATGAAGCTCTTTATATGTTTTTTTTTAATCAATAGGAGTTAATAATTGACATGTATTATGTTATACTCGTATGTGTTGCAATTCAAATTTGAAAATTGTAATTTTGTTTTCTGTCTAAACACGTTTGACTTTCACATTTTGATTCCTGAAATGTCTTAATTATGTAACCAGAAAGTGGCAGCATTCTCTTCTGGTATACATATATAATAGCCGTGGGTAATCCGACAGACTACCTAGACTATGGAGGGTAGTTTTGTGGCTCTAATTGCAAGTCATGACATCCTCATCCGGCCACCGACTCAATTTGCGATGCGTAGGCAAATCAAGAGATCAAAAGTTTTGTGCGACAACCCTTCCAGAGCACTAGGGGCGTGGGCGGGTGGTTCTATTCGAAGTTCAAACCCTTGTGGTCATTTCTTCTGCTTCTGGCCCCGTTGGTCAATAGCAAGTTTTTTGCATATCTAACTACTCGTACGCAAATGTGATGCAGGTCTGTACACACCCGTATAAGCATGAGACCAGAGCCAATATACCCGTACGTGTGTGTTAAAAGTAAAAGTGAAGGAAATACTTACTATATAGTATAGCGCTTTGTCCTGAGCAGTCGTCACAGTGACGACCATCGTCTTGGCCCATGGCTTCCACCACTGAAGGAAAATTAATGACTGCTGTCGTTCAGCAGATTTGATTAAAAATTTAAGCAGAGACGAGCGGCCAACACGTCATGCCATCACGCCTTCAGCTTGACTTGACACATTTTACTGCTCGCAGTGGCTGGCGTTGTTGTTGCTGTTGGCTTGGAGGTTTGGAGGTGGCGTCAGCTTGTCAGGAATCTTTCCTAGTGATTGCTGATGGCGGTGGGGTGGAGGCAGCGGCTGTGGTGGCTACCCAAAGACATGCATGACGTTGTTTTGACAGTATTCCTGAAGGAAGAGGGTGTGCAAATAATGGCGATAATGAGCAGAGGCTTCGCAGTTGATATGAAAATTAATCCTTGCAAAAAGTACTACACTCTTAACGATATTTACTGCGAAATAAGAAGTCTGGCACATACACAATAGCTGTCAAATGAGTTGGACGCTCGGAAGTCTGTAGTCTCGTATACCCCATAACCAATTTGTTTCATATACTTGTATAAGTCCATTGCTTTTTTTAGAACCGTTTTTAAACCACCCCGTATTACCAATGAATTAAGCTAGTTTAATAATCTCAATTCTCCATTTTGGAAGCGTTGGCTTAGTGCTGGCCAAAAATAAAATAAGAAGCTCTTCCCCATATCTACAGCTTCTGCAGTAACTTTTCCTTTTCAGTTCTAGGAGCGAAGTTGTCTTGCTCCACACAATTTTATCTTTTCCCAGCGCTGCTGTGTCCTTTCCTGTATGTGGGTGCGCGTCGACAGCCTGAAAGGGTTAAGAAGCTCACCTATTTCCTTCTTGTCAGAAGAGATGAATGCACTAGTTTCCTCTCTCGGAAGCTCGTGTGGAATGCAGTTTCCGTTAATGTTTTGGTGTCTCGATAAGGCTGACACTGACCTGCTGGGCATTTAGACATGATTCTGAAGATGTCTATGTTGGTAGCTTAGGCGTCGCTTGGTTGTCCGATTAGTATATGGATATTGGTAGGGGGTAGGCGTCTTGAAGCCTCCTGCAGCGCAGCAACTTCCGTCTGCACACTGCAGTAAGCCGGTATGGTAAGAGAAAGTATTGGTGTCACTAGAGGACTGACTTAAATGAACTTTCAGATTATTGTTGATGGTAAAAATAGGCGGAACACATAAAAAAAATTAAAAATATTTATCTTTTAGCTGCATTTGAAAAAGTTCTGGCACTGTTATCTTTAAATGTAACAAAAAGCCAAAGGTATTGTAGCGTAAATCGTCCTTTAGCCGAGCGATGACAAGAGCGGGCCGGAGTGCAAAGCAGCAGGGACCGCCAGCGAGGCGACTGGGGAAGTGCTGGCAGCAACAAATCTGCCTCGCGGAGGCGCTCAGGACCCGCTTCGACGCTTCACTGAGACGGGCCCACTTCGGGAGAATTAACAGCAGCGCCAACAAATAAGTGCGTCGTTCAACTCAGCTTTATACCAATGCACCTTATTAGCCTTAATGGCAATCAAAACAGACGGATGGCCCAAATTCTTAATTGTTTAAAGAACATGTTCTTACATGTCTCCCTACAACGTAAGAATTTCGAAAGTTAAATTGGGAATAATTTTAAACAACGTTTAATAGCAATAAGTTTTTAGGGAAAATTAAGAAAACATTTATAGAGAACAATTTTAGCTTGATTTAACAAGGACACAGATGATGGTATCCAGTGCATTTCATTTAAAGTTAAATTAAGAATCAAAGACGAATTCGTACATGAATTACACCTTCCTCAAGTGAAATTTTTATACTCTCTACCCAAAAGGTACAAGGGAATATTAGTTTTGTACATGTAACACACTGAAGGAGGCGTGGCAGACCCCACAAAGTATATATATTCTTGATCAGTATGACAAGCCGAGTCGATATAGCCATGTCCGTCTGTCTGTCGGTCTGTCTGTGCGTCTGTCTGCATGAACGCAAGGATCTCAGAAAGTATAAGAGCTAGAATAACTAAACTTGGTATCTAGATTCTCTTGAGCCCGAGAAAGGACGAGTTTGTTCATTTTTCCCGATACACCCCCCCACTCCCCCTATTCAAGATTTTCTATAACTCCCGTAATTCTGGGAATTCTGGGAATGAACTAAAATTTGGTAGACACATCCAGTTAGTGATTATATATCCGTATACCAAGTTTCATTATGATAGGGTAATTAGAAATAAAGTTATAGACATATAACCAGGCCCAATGCACACATACATACAAGTATGTACAAGTACACCAACACGCATAGACACGATTCTGAAGTAAATGTAAATGTATGTATGTATGTATGGAATATTTTATATTTAATTTAGTTAATTAATTAATTACATTTAATTAATTAATTTTTTCGTGGGGTGGTACAGGGTATTTAAGAGTTGAGCCTGCTCGACTTTAGCATTCCTTTCTTGTTAATGTCTTTAATATTATATTGGCAAAAGGGCGAGTAAACAAAAACACAAACCAAATTATAACTTCAAATCCATAAAAATATTTTGATATAATCTTTCTTCAAATTTCTTCAAGCTTAAAATGGTGGTTAAGTCTGAGCGGAATCATTATTAATAACTTTATATTCTGATTCAGGTTCATTATCTCTTAATGTTTTTCGCTGCGACTTCGTTCTTTGTTACTAAGTCATTCAAAACCAATGGCAATTAAATTCAATTTCACGAAAAATAGTATTTATTTCCGGTTAATATAAATGAGATGTCCGTTAAAAGAGTTTCCGTTGCATTTCTCGTCACTGACTTTGGACAAAACAGCAACAACATGGACTGCATAGGCAGAGATTATGACTCGGACTTAGAAGAACCAAGATACCAATGATACCTATGATTCCAGCATTCCTATTTCCCATATTCCTTCAGACGGAATTGGTCTTTGGACTTGCAAGAATCTCATCATATTGATGAAGAATATATATATATATATATCTTGTAATACGCGTTACAGCGCTGCTTTGTTGTTTGCATTTTTCTTTCGTTTGAATCACGTACATATTTTGAAAATAAATTACAATAGGTACTTTCTGGGATCTAGGGGAATTGTACAATTTGGAGACCACTCTTCATTCACTCCACTCTTAACCCAACTACGAAATCTAGTTCCATTTACAGCTACTGTTTTTAAATGTGCCCATCTCGATTCAATGGTATCCAATTTAGCAAGCACAGTTCTTCTCCAGATATTGCGGGGCCTTCCTTTTCTTCTACCTTCCAGGGAATTCCATTCTTATGCAGACCGGAGACTATAGCTATCGATGATAAATGGGCTCTTTGTAGCAAGTTTGCTGACTTTACAGCTATATACTTTCGGGTCCCTTAATTTTTTACGGACAGACGTAAATGTCTGCTAAGCAGTCAATATCATTCTATACATACGAGTATAAATATAACTCCTTCTGGGTGTTACAAAAACTGAAAGAATTCATTATACGTTTATAAATAGCTGGCGGTGCATTGTTTTAGAATCAAATAAACAGTTTGACGGGCCCTTTAATGCACCCTTGTCCCTTCACCGGCTACTCGCCACCCTTTATCCCATCTACCTAATACTCGTACTGATTTCAAACGGGAGTAGCTTATCGTACAATAAATTACAGCCTTAGCTGCACCCGAATCAAACTCAACTTAACTAAACACGCCCTAAATGGGTATTATCTTTTGGCTACAACATTTAATTTCAATAAGCGAGTGTCGAGGACAACAAGGACATTCCGGACGTAGCAGGCAACAGCTGCAGATGGCCGAGTCCATTACCAGGTTATTGGTCAACTGGCTGGCCACCTGTGACCAATTTCGATTATGAGACTTGGAAACTTTGTTCTCCCATTTTTGTTGTTGTTGTTATCCTGACTTTCAAGAAAAAAATCTCTACCTCTAAGGCGTTGTAAATTTTCGTGCCTCATAAAACTCAACCACCACTGACGAGGGAGCAACTGAGGAAACGGACGCAGCACCGGAAGGACGAGTGTCCCCACAGGCGTTGCGACTTCATTTTGTCTACTGGTTTTCGTGTATATGTGGGAGTGTGTGTGTGTGTGTGTGTTGTGTGGGTGTGGGTGTGTGGGGGTGGCGGCTAATCAGCTTCCGCATTTTTATTTACGCACCAGATTCGTGGGTCCCACCTCTAGCTGGTCTGCCTTCCGGCCATGTAACGGAAATCGCGAGTAGCTTAGCCTAATATGCTTTGTGTTTTGCTGTTTATTTATTTATTCCACTTTGTTGTTGCCTCTCAGTGAAATTTGTTTTATTTGTTTTATTTGCTTGGTTGTTGTGGACCTTTTTAACGCTGATGCGACTAGGCAGTGTCGATTGTAAGGTCATTTGTTTTACTTCGCCTCAAATAAATCCAAATAAATAATTCATGGGGCAGCACTTCGCCTTAGCTCCGAGAGTTCGAAAAGAAATTGGAAACTGGTCCTTGCCTTGACCAATCAGATCTTTGAATTATGCGCGCACGTGTCCTCTCGTAATTAAACTGCAAGCAACAAATGGATGCGAGTATGTTTTCAATCAAACGGCGCCAATCACACCAAATCGGGGAATTAATCAAAACACGAGCGCTGAACTTGGCAAAATGATTTATGGGCGAGCAAATAATTTCGACATAAAGGTAACAAATACGTTGATAAACATAAATCACAACGACAGCAACAGAGCAGTACACACGCACACTCAACACATTCGACCTGGGCTCGGGCACATTCAAACCGCACATTGGCCTGCAAGGAAGATAAATGATATTAAATATAGCGGGTTGGGGTGCGGGGGCGGGTGTAAGTACAAGTAGTTGGCTTGGTCCTGCACGTCTAATGTGTGAAATATTTCATTTCATTTCACTTTGCGCCGGAGAAACGAGAGAGCCAAGAGGCCAAACAAATTGCCTATTGAATGATTAAAAGGCTGGACTGTGGCAGGACGAGCACGAGCACGAGGTCGAGGACGTGGACGTGGACGAGGAGGACGACAATGATGCCCACAAAGCTTTGCGCCTTTCATTTTGTATTCGCGTGCGTGCATCATAAATCATCATGGCTTGCCTACCCTGGCAATGACCTTCATTCCTTCGCTCGCTTCCTCGGGCCTTGTTCCTCTGCCGTAACATATGAATTAGAAATTGTTACAACTCGACGGCCCAGTCAAGCGAGCTCCTGGCTATCTGCTGTCAACGCCGTTGCCGTGTTTTTACTCTTGCCTCTGTCAGTGGCGCTGGTCCTTATGGTGGTGGTGGTCCTGGCCTGCCAACACGTGTTGATGTGCGTGAAATTCTTATGGTAAAGGATTTCATTTCTTTTGTGCCGCACGCTCAGTTATCAAGTCAACCGGTCCTTGCTCGCCTCCGGGCCACAAGTTCCTCCGACATTGCCGCACGTATTTGCCTAAGCGTTTCGTATTTGTCTTTAATTTCCACAGTTATTTGAAGCCTCGCCATTTTAACCTTTTCTCGGCCTCAGTTGCTAGCCTTTGCTTTTTGTTTTTATTATAATTTGTTCTCTTCTCATTTTTTTCGATGTCGGTTGTCTTCCCTTTTGCCGGCTTTCTGTTTATTAGTCTGCACTCGGCGGCCATTTCTTGGCCATAAATCTGCCTGCAACGTGTCTTGCATGCAATTTAGCGTTTTCGCTTTTCACTCCGTCCCTCATTCCAGTCTGTTAAATGCCAAGATTACAGTGGCTTTAAGTGCTTCAGTGTCGGAACTGCAGCGGCAACACTTTGTTATTGTCGCCTTGGCCACAACGCAGGCCAACAACAAACACGTACTACAAATAGTAGTCCATATAGTATACTCCGAGTACGAGCATGAGGAAACATTGAAAATATGCTTCATGCTCGTAAAAAAGAAATGGAAGAATACTCGTACGACAAAAACAAATGTCGGCGATAGCCGCCAAGAGAAAGCTGCGGCCATATACATGTACATACTCATATACGTATACTACAGATATTTACGCGTTAAAAACTCTGCTTTGGGAAAGCATGCTGCATGTCCTTTTAATTTTCCCATCAGCGCACAGTAGCTCGGGGTCGTTTTTCAATTACGAAAAAGCTCTGTAACTTTTTAGCCAGCAAAGTCAATTTGTTGCTTTAGTATTATGAGCCAAATTCGTTTGAGGAGGTATTGATTAATATGTGTACATATGTATTTTCTGAGCTTAAAACTATTATTTTGTATCTAATAATTGGGTTTCTTCTTCCAACTTAGTTTTTGTATGCTTTTACTGGGTCCGAATGCCTGCCTGCTGCCAGCGTATTAAGTAGAACCTCATGGGAATTAGTTCAATCTTGTGTTGCTCTTGCCTTTTTTTATTGTTTGTACAATAAATATTTGTTATACAATAAAAATAATTTCTGTGATAGGTTCCAGTCTTGAATCGTTGGATTCAGTACTTCGTCAGCGCCTTTGAATACTTTATTGTGGACATCGCAGGACGCTCAATAGATTCCAGCCTACTTGAAAGGGCTAACTGGAAATCCAGGAGCGACGTGTAAGGCCAGAAAGTAAAGGAAACGCCGCGAGAGGGGTAATTTTTTTTATTTTCCACCAAACTTAAAAAACGCCCTAAAAATAGATAGTTTGAAATAAAAAAACGTTTCTTGAATACTACAAATCCAAAAGAAATTGTTTTAATTCAATAATCCATTAAATAAATACACTTTGCAATGCAAATCAAAACAACAATGATTCGACCCATAATTAAGATAATTTTATAACTAGAAGTATCATTTGTATAAAATTGAGTAGAAGGGGTCAAGTTTGTGTGCATATGTATATCTCCTAATCTATAATTCTGATTACTTTGAGAGTAACATTTTCTCAATACTATTACACGCTCATCTTTATGATCCCCAAAGCGTTAATTAAATTTTTGATTTTGGCAAGCTAAGCCCCGCAGTGCAACGCCAGCCTGTATCGAAAACTGCAGCTCTAAAAATATATACTTGTTATTATTCCTAACACCCAATTCTGTTTTTACACAGCAGATTGGTTCCAGAAAAAGCCGTGTAAAAAAGCCATTGATCATATCATTATTGTGAATCGTGCCAAATGGAATAAAAACGTGCAACCATAAAAAAATGTACAATTTTTAATTTTCAAACCGTGTTAAATCAAAACCGTGCAAAAAAAAGGAAAGTGTAAAAACAGAATTAGGTGTATTTATAACGTTTTACTTTGCTTAGTATTTTTACATAGTATTTTAAGGACTGGGGACGAGTAATTTCAACAAAGAATGAGCTCATTAAAAATATTACTATATATTCTACTTATATGTGTGGACTTTGGGGACTCTGGTGTTTCGATTATTACCTATTATTAAAATGTCAATAATAATTAATAACAGATTGGGAAAATGGTTTCTAAAGAATCGCGACTAACTAACAACGGTAGTCCAAGAGGAAGCTGCGAACCGACGCGTCTACTTTAGAGTCTGATAAAGAAAAGCCCTTCAGAATTTGAGGAAGTAAGCTTTTTGTTAGATGAATGAAACGTTTTTAATATTCAAAGAGTCTTTATAAAAGTAGTTATTTATTATGTTCTAAAAACCATTTCTCAAAAAAAAAAAACAAGAGAGAACGCTACAGTCGAGCAAGCCCGACAGTGTAATACCCTGTACCCAGGTAAACTTCCGTCACTGAGTTATATGCGCTCAAAGCAGCAGCAAAAAGAGGAAGAAGAAGAGTGAACTTGTTGCTGCAGTTTGTGGGGGTTGTACTGGCGAGAATTTGTTTCGCTAATAACTTTTCTTAGAAATGACCGAATTGAATAAAACAGTAGACAATTATAAATAAATTATGTGTGCAAAGTTTGGTTTAGGTAGCATTTGAAATGTGGACGCTATTGACGAAATTCTGTAGCGGAGGAAGGGGGGGAAAATTAAAAAAATAAAATAAACTCGTCCTTACTCGGACCTAGGAGAATCTGGATGCCAACTTTGGTTATTCTAGCTTTAATAGTTTCTGAGATCCTCGCGTTCATCCAGACGGACAGACGGACGGACAGACGGACGGACATGTCTAGATCGATTTCTCTCGTCATGCTGATCAAGAACATATATACTTTATGGGGTCGGAGATGCTTCCTTCTGTATGTTACATACTTTGCACAAACCTAATATACCCTTTTTACCCTACGGGTACAGGGTATAAAAAACAGCTGTCTCGGAGAATATTACCGGGTGGCAACCGAAACATCTTTAAGATTGAAATAAATGGACTAACAAGTCATGTATGAATCTTGTCGTTTTTGCAACATGCACAAACACATGGAGGCGCAAACACAAATACACACACACACACACACACACATAGAGAGAGGGAGAGAAAGAGAGCCACCGAACCGAAAAGGAAATGAGTTTGAAAAGGAAAATATCAAAAGCACAACCGCGACGACATTTAAAACGTGACGAGTCGACTATGCCGGGCATTAAGCGCTCCCTCGCTCTTCCCCACATTCTTTCCTGGCTCCCACCCTCTTTCCGCTCGACGCTCGCGTGCGCCTGCAGCTATGCAAATATTTTATATGTATGTATACTACTTGTATATATGTATGTGGAAGCATTTGGCCGCTGCTCCTATTTGGTGAATGCCTTCTAGCCAGCCAACAAGGCAGTCAGACAGTTAGTCAGGCAGGCAAGGAGCAGGCAGGCAGGCAGGCAGACAGCCAGTGGCTTTTTCACAATTTTTACCGCCAACACAAGATTTAATTAAACCAAAGACTTGATTTATGAACGAAAGGATTCGATGGCCGTCCGTGCGGCGTGGCGCACAAGGATGTAAGTAGCAAACGGATGAACGAGTGAGCAAGCGAGCGAGCTGAAAAATGTCGAGCAAATAGGGCGCGCAGCTTATGGCAGTCAAGGCGCAGCACTTGCGTTTAGTGCCCAGTGCTGTTTCCCAGTGTTGTTGTTGTTATTGTTTCTGATGTTGCTGTTTTTGTAATAATGATTTGGTTCACAACCACCAGAAAACAGCCCAACAGCTGAACGAGCCGTTTAAAAGCGTCAACCATGCCATGTCGACGGTGGCATTGGCATTATAAAGAATCGTTGCCGAATTTCCCCCTCCACAGGCTCGCTTTCCTTTTCGTCGTTTTCGTTGTTTTCGCCGTCGCCGACATCGTTGGCAATATTTTCTATTGTTTTAACCCTTTTTCTTGTTTTTGTTGCCAGAGCGGAAGTGGCAGCTGGGGAGATTTGCACGCTTTGTGAATTGTGGGGCACAGCTTCGTGGCATCGATTTAAAAAATTCAATTGCACATTTTCCCCAAAACAAATTGAACGAGAAATAACATCTTAAAGCACCCCAACAAGGCTTTAATACAGAAATAATAACTTATCCAAGGAAATCTTGATTGGTAAAAACAACAGCGACAACAATTGCTACACTAACGAGCAATTACTTACATGCCATGTCATGTGCGCAATTAAAATAAGTCCGTATCTAGAGGTATACAAATAAACGTATACTATACTCGTATATGTGGTGGTATTGATGGGCACAAATTCTTGTATATATTCATTTTTATCTTCATTTCAATTGTTGTGCAAAGTCCTCACGTCATCCATAACCTGGTTGTCGATCACTTGTTTTGATAATTGGGTTCAAGCTCCAATGCAGTCGAGCATTCTGTGCCCAGAAGGACTTCCGCCGCACGCATCGCAGAGGAAAAATAAAGAAGAAAAAGAGAGACCCCGATGTTGCAGCTTTAAACGGAAGTAGAGACTTACATAAAATTTACGTTTGTAAAAAGGAGAGTCTAATATATACTCTGCTTACCAATTAAATGAGACAAACGAGAACAGTGCGCGAGACTTACATACAAGGTGTGTTCCAAAGTAAACAGGACTTTTTTTTTTTCAAAAAAACAGAACTAATGGTTTTTTTTGGCAAAATCAATTTATTTTATTCAAAATAGTCTCCTTCTGCTTCAATACAGCTTTTTGCACGATCCGAAAGCATGTCGAACGAGTGTTTTAGCTCGTTGGACGGTATGGCCGCCAGTATGCCGGTGCAAGCCTTTTGAATGGCCTCTACGTCTGCATAACGCTTTCCTTTCATGGGCAAATGGATTTTTCCGAAAAGGTAGAAGTCGCACGGTGCCATATCAGGTGAATACGGCGAGTGGTTAATGGTTAATGGTTAAAATGCGATCGATGAGACGGATTCTGAGCAATTTTTGGTCATCAGTCAATGTGTGCGGAACAAACCGTGCACACACCTTTCGTAAGCCCAAATGTTCGGTCAAAATGCGATAAATCGATGTTTTGGAGATGTTCAATTCCATTTCCATCAATTTCAATGATGATTTCGGCTGATTTTTGATGAATTCACGCACAGTTTCGATGGAATTTTCGGTGATCACGAATTTTGATTGGCCCACATGTTGATCGTCATTTATGTCCTCACGACCACCTTGAAAACGTGGAAACCACTCGTGCACTCTGCTACGGGATAGGCAATCAGCGCCATAAACTTGTTCCATCAATTGAAACGTTTCGGTAAAAGTTTTACCAATTTTAAAACAAAATTTAATGTTGGCTCTTTGTTCGAAGCTCGTTTTCGCACCGATAACACAAACATACTGACACTTAAAACGCAATAACTTCACTTCCAATCGATGAAATGCCATGAAATTCTCACTGGACAATCGATAAAGATAGCAGATTCTAACGCACCAGTCGACATATAGATAGCGCAAGGGGGCGCTAGATTCAAAAAGTCCTGTTTACTTTGGAACACACCTTGTATGTCCAGAACATATCTAAATCTATCTGGCTTGCAAGGCTATATTCTTGATAAGATAATAAGTTATATATGAAGATGTTTCCTTCTACCTGTGAAGCCTAAAATACCCCTTTTTCCCTTCGGGTACAAAGTAAAAGGGGTGTCACCGATATTAAATCATTTTATTACACTCGAAAATAATCTTACTTATTTTAAATCAGTTTCAGGCTTTATTTATGCTCGTACAAGTATATCGTTCATTTTCGCTACGCTCCACCCTGGCCGAAAAAGCAAAAAATAAAATGCGGTTCGCAGGGACTTCCAATTTGGTACAGTTTATTGTAATAATAAATATATAAATTGGGAAAAATTTTAGGTTGATCGGACCACGCCCACTCTTATCTCCCATATTAACCATATTAGATTGCTTTGAATTTGCTTTGAACAATTTCAGTAGCAGCAAAATATTTTCAAAGTAATGAACCATATAGTAAAATCATCTGACTTTAAGGGCGCCGTAAGAATACCAGGGTTGTACAAAACTAATTTTACATTTGTATTTTTATCTCTTTGTCTAAGTAAATTCTATAAAAGTACTACAAGATTATTTCTGTATTTTAAAATTTTACTTTTTGATTTTATGCCCCAACTTTTGCTTTTTCGGCAAGTGTGCGCCCGAACGAAATAGCTTAAAACCAATTGGAAATAAATCTTAAATCAAGAATTTTCATGCTTTAAATAATTAGCAACATATTGTTGATATAAGATTAACAAAATTCTGTACATGTATATATATATATAAATATTTTTTACGTAATTCAATCATGAAGCAATATTTCTCTCTTCCCCTTTCTCTTCCTCTTCCTTTCTCTCCCTCTTTACCTCTGTCTCTTTCTACTCCTTACTTTAGCTCCTAAGTAGAATTAATTTTCATCTTCTACATACTATTTGTTTAGATTGTCAGGTCTATAATGTCTCTGACCATATATGGCTGTGAATCGGGGCATAGCTGGCCAACTGGCAAATAAAATTCCCCCAACGTTTCGGGGGCATTTATAGACGTTATTGTACAGCTTTTTTGTAGGCTTTCTTATCTTGTAAGTTCAGACTTTGTTATATTAATCATATTTGTATTTTTAATTTTAATCTTAATATATATATAATATGTTAATACATATATATTGTTTTGAAATAAATCGACAGAACTACTTGTTGATTTAAATAAATAAATAAATAAATAAATAAATGAAAACTCAAATAGAACCCCAAACCTTCATTCAACATTTGATTAAGAACAATTTAAGAGAAAGATTGATAAACCTACCAGAACCGAAGAACAAAAATTAAGTAGTTTTGCGATTAATATATGCAATAACGCTAGTGCAAAGGAAATGGCAAGAAGTGGACAGCTCTATCGATTTTATATCCTCTGCTGTGTCAATAGCTTTGTTTTTACCCTGTACCCCTGTATCCGTACCCCTGTACCCCTGCACATTAGGTTTGTGCAAAGTATGTAACATGCAGAAAGAAGCCTCTCTTCCTGGAGACTCTCCTTATCCTTAAACATCACGAGATTATTTTATTTTTTGATTTCCCGCCCACAGATTATTGAAAAGTCTTTAATTCAGTTTTACTGATACTGAATCTTCTTGGCTTTCTATAAAATCTGATAGACTAGATAGTTTTGTATTT
This sequence comes from Scaptodrosophila lebanonensis, assembly GCF_003285725.1. NCBI lineage: Eukaryota > Metazoa > Arthropoda > Insecta > Diptera > Drosophilidae > Scaptodrosophila > Scaptodrosophila lebanonensis. The sequence goes on along the minus strand of NW_022060567.1, from coordinate 4,400,631 downwards.
GTCGGATCGTACTTAGAATTCCATTTAAAAACCTATTAATGTTGCATTTGATGGCCACACGTATTATTTTAGAAAAGGTCTTTATGTTTCCTGATGAAGTTAAGTTATGCTTTTTTAGAGTACCGCTCCTGTGTGTATGGGGTCTTCAGAAGCTATTTCTATTTTTTCTCTTCGGGGAAAGTGTTGGAAACTCGATCGTTCTCTTCCTTCATGTGAAAATAGGCTCAGCTCATTTCGCCCTACCATCTTTGAAACATCTAAGGACGCAAAATTCATATTATTATAAATTATTTCCCAACACCTATTGAATAGACTCAGCTAGCCCGTGCTTGCTCGGACTACCATTAACTTTAAGTTTCTCTTCAATAACTCGTAATGAACCATTCAGAAAGCCATTTAAAAAAAATCCACATTTTATTTATTTACTTTTATTTTCAGGTACATCATCTTTTAAATTCTTGCTATGTAATACTAAGTATATACCGTATTCAATCGATCCGTAAAATGCCCTTCGAATCATTTCATTTGCAGAAGTCCAAATTGGCAGGCAAGCTGAAAAGTTCTGGCCAAGATGTGTTGAGGACCACAAATATAACAAAGGGCTGAAACTGAAACATAATTTGTAGCTGCATAATTGAAATATCATTGTTATTTCTCTCCACCTTCCTCATCTAACTAGCGAAGAAGGGGAGAAGCAGAGAGAGAGAGAGAGAGAGAGCGAGAGAGAGAGAGAGAGAGAGAGAGTAACCGAAAATAGCTGCAGTTTAGTTCGAATTTTTCTTTGGATGCAAGTTGCTTCCATCAACCACCGGCCAAGTAATAGTGGAAACTTTTACACATATATATAGTACTTATAGTATATATACATATATATACTTGTATACGAAAAATATGCTCCAGTAAACTGGCCAGCGGCAACCGCACACCACCATCCGCCAGGCTCTTGTGAGCAGGCACTTTCCCTATCTGCACTCGGCCTGTTTTGGCCGAAAACACTGCATTCTACATCTCGGCTCTATATCATATCAGAGGTCGGCCAACTGCCCACCCGCATCCTTGCCCACTTATTGTTTACCACAACCTCAGTTTTTGCTAATTTTCAGTATTGCCATCGTAAATCTTTTCATTAAGAAAACTTTGCATAAGTTTTCACTGGTTGTTGCTGTTGTTGCTGTTGTTGTTGTTGTTGTTGCTACTGCTTCTGCTTCTGTTGGCAAGCTCCCCTTCGGCCATTTCTTTTTCAGAACGCTTGCGCCTTTTCGTTGTCGGCGTGTTTTCGTTATTAGTCTGATTAATTTGGATCTTTTCATAAATTGCCAACAGCTTTGGCCGGAATCGCCCCAGCAGCGACGTAACGCCGCCACAGCCCACCCACAGCCCCGCTCCCTCTCCCTCTCCCACTCCCGATCCCGCACCACATCGGCCAAAAGACTCGCCCTTCATCACCTCAGTTCGCATGCCATGATGCTGGGCCCTTGGCTCTATTACAAAAAGGCGAAAGAGCTTGTAGTGAACCTTTTTGAGTTTTCTGACTTGTTGGTTGTTGCTGTTGGACTTGCGCTGCGTTTGCCAACGCCAAAGGAAACTCTTCAGAACCACATCATACATTATCCTAATAAAGGATAATTCATTAGTGTTTGAACTTTTTGGCATTTTTTGAAGTCTTTTGGTTGGGCTGGCCGACCCGGCTAGATTCAAAACTTCGCCACAGCACCACCGCTTCGCAGCGGAACTCGTTGAACATCTTGACAGCGATTTTAATTGTTCGGGCATTTTCACATTTTATTTGCATTTCACATTTTTTCCCGCACATTGCAAATTTTAGATCGCTGGCAATTTCGTTATTAAAGTTTGCTGGAACGTGTAAAGGATTCGAGCATGCCCTTTAAGTTGCCAATTTTTTGCATCTTGTAGCAACTTTGAAATGTTTACATCGTCCTCGCTGCCTGCCCCTAGTACTATTTTGTGTGTGTTTGTGTGTTTGTGTGTGTGTGAGTCTGGCGCGTCTATTAAAAAATTCCATTGTGTATATTCGAATTTTGTTGTTGCGGGTGGCGCTAAGCTGGATATTCTACGAATGTTTATTAATAAAAACATTTCACGAAATCAATAATAATACCAAAAAAATGAGAAAAGAAAACGAGGGGGCCCTCGGGCAAGAGAAGCGCAGCAAAGGCAATAAAAACAACAAAATGCTCGTGGATTTGGTTTGTGTTGTTAAAGTGTAATAAGAAGGTCGCGCACTTTAAACTTCAGCCAGTCCATACCCATCGTATCCCCTCTCCTCATCTCCTTGTGTCCTCATCTGCCAGGACCCGTTTACACCGCACTTTGAAAAATGATGAAAGCATGGTTGTGCTTAAGCCAAAAGGTAAAGCGAAGAGGCAGCACAGTCTGACAAATAGTGTGTGTCTGTGCCACGTGTGTGTCTCTGTGTGTTCGAGTGTGTGGCATCTTATTTTAAGCTCGGCACTCATTATGCGCTGTGGCATGCGCTGCCACACAGCTGACACACTCGTATATATTAGTATGGATTTTTAATGGATTTAGAGAGCGTTAAACTAATGTCAACTAAAATCTAGCAGGCAAGGCGTGGCCTCTCTGCGTGGGCTCTCCCCCACCTCTCGTGTCTGTTCGTGTTCGTCCTTTTATTATCTTATTGTTTTAGTGCTCTTGTGGACAGCTGCTTCGTCAACATATTGTTGGTGGCTTGCTACTTGAAAGGCGATTCATTTTAACTTGGCAAACTATTAATTTTGGCGAGCGTGTCCTTCCACACATGTTTGTATACAAAACATTCGTACATATCGTAGTATATACATACACATTACATGTGTTCAGATTTACGAGTAGAATTGTACCTCGAATCTGGCCGTGCCTAACTGGCAAGAACTTCAGCAAAGGGATTTAAAAATCCAGTTCCTCGACCAAATTCCATTTCTTCTCATTTAAATCGTTTGTCCTCAGCCATGGGAGTATCTATACCCAAAGGGTACAAGGGTATATTAGTTTTGTGCGAGTGTACATGTAGCACACAGAAGGAGGCGTGGCAGACCCCACAAAGTATATATATTCTTGATCAGCATGACAAGCCGAGTCGATATAGCCATGTCCGTCTGTTTGTCCGTCTATCCGTCTGTCTGTCCATCTGTCTGTCCGTCTGTCTGTATGAACGCAAGGATCTCAGAAAGTATAAGAGCTAGAATAACCAAACTTGGTATACAGATTCTCCTGAGCCCGAGAAAGGACGAGGTTGTTCATTTTTTCTGGTACAGGGTATTTAAGAGTTGAGCCTGCTCGACTTTAGCATTCCTTTCTGGTTTTTTATAATTTTAGTCTACGTTCACAGAAGTAACTTGTGATTGTGGCATAGCTTGTCGAAGTGGTTTGTGAATTCTCCTCCATCAGATCCTAGATTTCATAAAATTGAAATTATTTTATTTATTTTGTTTCCTTTTATTTTGTTTTCTAATACGTACATGGCCGCCTGTTTGGAGTTGTTTTTCGATCTTTTAAAAGTAAATACAGGCATTTGTTTTACTTTTTATATTCATTCACACGCTAGCAAGTTTATATATTTTAACTGAAATTTGTAGACTTTTTCAGTTTATGTTTCTATTTCTAATTTGAGATTGTCATCTTCTAATTGCCTTAATTATCTGTGCGCAGAAAGCTCCCCAATTGCAATCTCTCTTTTCGAGACACTTATAATTTATAAAAATATGTATGTCGTTTAAGATGCTTAAAATGAGAATAGATATAGTTAAAGTACCACAAATAGGAAATAAAATCATTTACTGTGAGAACATATTGATGCTTTGAACATAATCCAGATTAGATGGCACCTTCGTAAGTATTCCTTGTAACAACTCCAGGATCATGGTATGCAAACTGCGTCCTTTCTTCAGATTTTTCATAGCTCATCCTCTTTTTTAAAGGTAAAACGGTGTACTAGCTTATAATCTATAATTTATCCTATTACCCGGGTCCAATTAAAGGTGCAACTATCCAACCCCACGATAGGACGCCCACTACAAGCAACCCGCGCAACAGCTAGTTTCTTAAACTAATATTCTTTATTAAGTTTCTATTAAGTAGGTCTGAACCCACTATGTTTAGGCTGTCGCCGGTTCTATTTGGAACACTTATTTTATATTTGTCGAGTTTGTTCATGCCATGAAATGTAAAGCAAATGAAATTGGTCACATATGGCTCATTTGAGCTCCTGGACATAATGAAAAACATTATCATTAAAAGGGATCAGTACAATCAGATGAGTCACTACCGTGTCTCTATTTGCCTGACCTCCTCTACTTGTATAATGACCAAATATGGTATTCAATATTCTTAATACCTTGGAAAATGGCCAAGTTTCATTCTGATATTGTTGTTGCTACTTTGGCACTTTGCTACTTTTCGCAGACTTAATGCGAATGTCGCTTGTACATTGAAAGGTACACCTGAAAAAATAAATCACTGCCTCTGCTCTACTTCTAATGCTTAATTCTTATTACTTATTTTTCATTTGGTCATTAATATCAATTGTTTTTTTAATATCTTCATAAACAAAAATTTGTACGTATAGTACAAAAAGTTTTTGTAAGTCTCATTGTGTCTATTAATAGAATAATGATATACATAGTAATCTGACATGGTCGATCTTAAAGTTGTATATGCGTCCATCAAAATTGAAGGATCGAACCGAATCCACCATCTACGACAGCTGTAAGACTGTAGGAGGAGAAGGGATTGGACTGTGCGACTGTATGGACAAGGCGATTTGGATTCGTCTCGTCATGCTGTTCGCATACATACAGTATTTGCATTTAAAAAACCGATTGCAAAAACCGATTTCAGTACAGCTTTCAAGTGGTAAGAATATGTTACTTAAATGAGTTATCCAATCCAAATAATTTTACTTACATTTCCTGTCTTCAAGTCGAACTAACAAAGTAACCAATTAGAAAAGCAGAAACATTTTCAGTATTTTTGAACTATTTTAGCTGCGATAAAATTAAAATTTCTATATTTTTTGAATTGAGTTTCTCAAGTAACAGCTGTTGATAATTGAAATAAGAAATTAAATTTGTTTCGAATTCATTTTGATCTGAAAAATTAAAAAACGCACAAATTACATATTCTCTGTGTAAAAACATTCCGAGCTAATAATAGTGCATAGTGTATAGTATAATAACATACTCGTGTTACATAAAAACTTCATCATTAAAAAAATGTATTTATCATAACATCAAAAGTATTGTACATGTATATGCTATGGCTTTTGTTTTCGCAGTTATTTCGCGTTGATTTTGATCTGAAAATTATGAATTTATCGGGCATAGGAATTAGATTTGCCATAAATGTGGAGATGACTTTTTTCTGTAATCATACAGTAAGGCTTAAGTAGCTCACGTTTCCAATTGGTTTGAGTTCGACACCCACCACCCGGCAGTATCGGCTGTGCGGCTTCAACGCACACATACACACATTACCGTTAGCCAATGCTGTCTCGCTCGCACACACTCTTGGTGCATATGCCGAAAATTTTCTTGAATAAATGTTGCGGTTAACCGCAACTTATAATTGGTCGGAATGCCTTATGCTCGACTGGGCGGCAACTTACCCTTAACATGTGGGTCTGTGTGAATGCGTGTGTGTGTGTGCGAAAATGTGTATGTAAGCATGTGTGGTGCGGGCCCAAGACAATGGCGTCCGACTAAGAGTTGACTTAGAAATCAATCAAAGATTCATATTTTGGGAAATAAACAGGCTATATTTTAAGAAAAATACGAAGATAATTGAAAGCTTTTGAGAGGCGCCATCTGTCGTGATTCGCGCGTAGCTGCGAAACTTTTTTCAGTGCCTGGGAAGGTTAAAAAAAATTGCGAACGTTGAAAAAGTTTGCGCGAGCACCAAAAAGAACGTCTTGAGTGTGCCCAAGATGCTAGCCCTTGGAGTCCTTGTCGAGGACCCCGTTCAACGCATTAAAGGGGTGAAAGTCTAAGGAAAAGTTCTGCGCGCGCGCATTACGTCAACATACACACAGACACACACACAGGCACACACGCACACCCATATAGAGAAGCATTGGCTTCGCATTGGCGGCGCAGGAAGTCGAAGACGTTGCCGTCAAATTTTTCTTAAGCAAAGTTCCTTGGGTAAGCTTTTGGCGCTTATTAAAATTGCACGGATATTAAAAGTGTACCGACATTTCTTTGTGGGTATTTTTTTCGCTGTTGCTGGTTTTGGAGCGCACTCTAGATGGCGCCACAGTGTATAAATTGAAACCGTAGAGCGCGAACCGCGGCATCGTTTTTCAATCAAAAGTGCAACGCGCACAAATAAATAAACATGCGTAATGAAAACTAATGAATAATGTAATCATTTTCCATTTTCTAATTTTGATATTTTAATTAAAATGATTTGCAACTCGTAAAAACCGCAAAACGATTTCAAATCATTTTGGCCGTTGCTGTCATGCCCGTTGCTGCTGTTGTTGCCGCTTTCGCTGCAGCCGCCGCCAAACTCCCAAAATGTATTAAAAATCATCATAACATGCCGTAAAATGGCATCGCATTGTTGTTGGTGTTGGCGGGGACGCCATTTTGTTTTAAAATGATCTCATTTATTTCACAATTGTTGCAGCCGCTGCCGAAATCAAAATCATTTTGTTGTCGCGGCATGCAACACTAACTGAAATAGCAGCAGCAATAACAAAAAACAAAACATGCCCAACAATAATAATACTATTTGTTTGTTTGCATGTGTGTGTGTGTGTGTGTGTGTGTGCGTGTGTGTGCGTTTTAGTGTGTGTCGCTACCCCTTTGTGTGGTAACACTAACGCACGCCGCTTTGGCTTTGAGTGGTCGGTAGCTAGTTGAATGTTTTAAGCCAAATAGCATAAATAGAAATAATAATAATAATGCATGAATGCATGCATTTTATTAAATATGAAATATGATTTTAGTCGCCATTAGAAGTGATGCAAAAAATATTAAGCACCTCCGTGAACAAATGAGCTTATGTGATGATATGGGTAGATTTCGATTGTTGAAAGGCTACCGAATTAACAGGGAATTAAAAGTGAAACATCTATTATCTGCATATATGTACTACATAGGAGCATGTATTTAGGGCAGTTTAAGCTCGGGACAACTTTTTTGTCGAAGCATTTATCACCATAAATTGTTTATGCGTGATTCAATTTAACATAAATCAGCCAACTTTTTCGGTAACATTAATGGAAATGAAGTGCAATATTTCAAAACTTGCTTTGTCCTGCAAAATAAAACTGAAAATCAAAATTTGATCTGAATTAACATTCGGAAAGACATCATTGTAGTGTTTTCAATCTAGAAGCACATAGATCGACGCACCTATACTGTAAATTTAATTTTTTATGTTGGTGTTTAAAAGCGAATTCGACTCGAATATTGTGAAGGAGGAAGTAAGCGGTTGTTGCTAAAAATCGCATTACAGCCATTACCCACTTCCCACATTCGCCTGGTTTGGTTCCGTATGTCTTTATCTTTTCGGAAAATTGACTTTGTCCATGAAAGAAAAGCGCTATAAGCACGTTTAAGGCTTTTACCACCATTCTGAAGGCCGTTAAGGGCGTCCGCTTAAAGCACTCATTCTACTTGAATATGTTTCGTGATCATGCAAATGCTGTGATTATTTTGAAGAAAATGAGGAAAAAAAAAAACAATACCTTGATTTGCTTAGGGCTTAGGGGAACCTGGATAGCATGGTTATTATAGCTGTCTCTCTTCTTAAGATCGTTTCGGCGGACATCGCTATATCTTATCTGGTCATCCTAATTAAGAACATACTCTGTGGGATCTTCCGCGCCTCCTTCTGTGTGCTACATACATTCACACTAAGCATTTATCCTTTGGAAACGGGGTATAATAATATTGTATAGTATTTGGATAATAGCTCTGGCAAACGCTGATCCCTGATTTCGCCGTTGCGTTTCACTTCAACAATTCACTCGCAGGTTGTTTCTGTAGCCGTTCCAGACTATAGATTTGTTTTTCTGGCCGATTACTATTGCACTTTACGCTGAAGCTATTCTTATTATGGCATTACTTAATTGTGTTGTGTACCGCACAAGTACTTGTCCCTATTAAATAACTGCTGATAAATGTTGTCCTCAATACCATAGCCCGCAACTTAAAAGACTTTTATGACGGGGTATTTTAAAAACCAGTCATCCATTTCTATTAATAGGGCAGGCGTAGGCTATGTAATTTTTATGCAAGACAGCGGTGGTGGAAGTCATTAAGCTGTGTAATATCAGCTCTACTCCGATGTTTTTAGAATTTTGTTTCGTTTAATGAAATGACTATCCTCCTCAATCAAATCTCTTGATAGCCTTAACACAACCGTCGCTGCTGTAGAAACACATAGCACTTCCTTAAAAAACTGGCATCGATTTACAGAAATTATTTCATTTACTTGTTCTCATTAAAATGTTGAACCAAGTTTTCTTAACGCATTGGCTAGAAAATCTGTAAATCATATCTGGAATGTGTATATACTCGTAATATTATAATATTGACATGATACTTTTAGGCAAATCACTAATCAATGCAGTACACTAAGGCCTATTCGCACAAGTACAATGCTCAACTAGCTTCTGCTTCAGCTCACACTACGTTGATCACAATAGACAAAGGTCCAACGAGATTGCAGTTATTTACAATAAAATACAAATATTTTCATAGGATGCGATTGGAATTGAAAACATAATAGTTTCGGAAGTCCTATAACGTGACTCAACCACATATACCAGTTGCTCCACAACTTTGCTTAATTATATAGACCATTCTATCTATAGAGTTTTTGGAGTTAAAGTCCTAATCAAACATTACATCGACCTGGACTCAGATCAGATCAGATCGGATCAGTGTCATTCTGGACTGCACACCGGACTGAACTTTTCAACCTGAAAATGAACAATATGCAACTAATCCTCTATTTTAAAAATAAATAAAATTAATAAATCGAAAAAAAATTATACAACTCGCTTAGCGATAAGCTGAAATATTGAATGAAGATCTTCAAGAGGAGCAAGGCGCAATTTGAATTGGAAATGGTAACAAAAGGACAATGCGGCAACCCATTAGACAAAATTCAGTAAGAAAAGTAATCATCTAATGATCTGAAACCTTTGTAAATGAATATTTAGGTGGGCTATTTGTCTGGCCTATATTCTAACTAATTGTGGATAGACTACTTGAAGGAAGCGCCTTCTCTTCTCCGGATATCCTGCATATAACTACTTATCAACAGTGACAATATAAGAGTATGCTGTTAGCTTATTATGCTGCTGAAAAATTTATTGCAGGCACTGGGGCAGTGATAACATTGCCATCTAAAATCTGCTCTAAGATTATCCGAACAACATAGTATACAAGTATATGTTCCTGATACTTTGCATTACATTTGTAAGCATTTGTAGTGCCCTGCTACTCCTAGCTGAAACCCAAGCCCAACTATATTGTCTACACTAGCCAATTGGTCTAACAGCCTGCAACCTGGGCCTTAAGCCTTGGTCAAGCGGGATTCGCTGAATTAATACACACACACAGAGGGCGCGATTTGAATTGCTGCCGCCGATTTGAATATTATTTATTTATAATTTTTAAAAGGAAATTCAATCATGTGCAGGCAAACTCACACGCACACGCACACGACACACACAAATACCTATAGACGTAGGCGCCAGTGAAGCTTTTTGGAATAGTTGAAATGCTAGTTACACACACATGAGCTGGGACACACACACATACCCATACACCCATACGCACGCATACACGCAGAGGTGGTGCCTCTGCAGCGTGTAGCTGTGCAAATGCAATCAATTTAGTAGCAAATTGCATAATTCGACTTCAATATAAATTTTCAGCGTTGCACCTAAAATGCTGCCAAAATGTCGCCTCATTGTATGCGTGTGTGTATACACCACTGCACTGTTCGTGTCAGTGTGAGTCTGTGTGTGTGTGTAGTCGTGCATTAAAATTAATTAGATTCGAGGGAGTAATTCCAGCGACAACCGCACGAATTAATTGATTCAAATCAATATTCGGCATTTCGGGCTGTGCTCCAAAAACCGAAAGCCGTGTCCCAAAACGAAAGCCGCGCCAAATCAACGGCCACACTAACAAACCATATTGAAAACGTGGCACATAGTGCTTTCAGTTTGATTTGCCTGACAGTTATTCGGCTTGGATTTCGGGTCAGCTGCCACAAATGCAGAAACGGAGACGGCGCTGGTGGTGCTGACGGCAGTGGTGGTAGCGGTGGCAACGGTGGCAACGGTTGCAACATAACCATGGCCCGTGGACCAAAAATCGCCATCATGTTAGATTGGCAGTTGAAGTGATTGCTGACACGGCTGGTGCTGAGTGAATCCACTAGCTCTCTACTCTGTTGCCATGGGGAGGCACTACTTGAGCCCAAACTTGTAGTTTAGTAGTTTGATTTCAATTCTCGGCCTCTAAATACAGCCAATAGTTGTTAGACCGCACTGCATAGATGTGTATGTGTGCTCGTCATGCGATTAATGCGGGAGATCGTTGTAGCTGAGAAGCAAATCCAAAAAATGAGCCAACTTTCACTAACCCTGCCGAAAATCGGCCGTTTTTTTACATACAAGTAATTATTGCGCAAGGTCGAAAGAAATGAACGTCAAATTTCTACGAAAAGTTGCTTCCAAACAGAGACACGAACAAAAGCATTCAGAGCAATTGCAATTTCTAAGCAAAACATAAGCAATGATGCAAGAGTATTTAAATTCGTACAAGTTTAATGCAGAGCGGAGGTCTGAAGAATGCGTGGCAGAGAAAGAGAGAACCCACAAATCAATATTCCAAGACGAGTCGATGAAGCCAAGTGTGTCTGTCCGTCCGCCTGTACGCCTGTCAGTCTATATAAGGATCTCAGGAAGTAGAAAAGCTACCCCGAGAAAGGCGAAACTTAGTTTTTTTTCCGATGCACTCGCACTTGCCAGCAATGAGCTTTTGGTATTAAAAGAAGTTAATTATTTGTTCTTAAATAAGTACCTAACTTAAGATGTAAGGTGTTTTCATTTTCTGATTATAAGTACAGTGAAAACTCTCTTGGCCGGACATTCACGGTCGGCCAATTTTTCTCCGCCCAAGGGAAGTGTCCGGATAAAAGAGGTATCCATTAAGGGAGTTTTCACTGTATTAATTAGTTGTATGTAGTTTCCGGCGATTGCGTAAGAACTTTTGTGTATGGAAAGCTATTCCCCCATTATTGAAAGAAGCCATGAGGCTTCACAAACCGGCCAGCCCCAAAAAGTAGGCAATGCTTTTTTCTAAAGTTATTTTTCCGAACTCTTGTGCCGCATTCTAACTGTATAACCTCTAGTGTGTATAAAAGCCCATGTATGTAAGCCCATAGCCAATGCAGCAAGAGGCGTCGTGGCCGCAGACAATGCGGCCAAAGGCGATGGCAGCACAAACGCATACAAATAATGCAATGTTCAATGCAATTGTATTGTACTTGTATTTGTTGTTGTTTGTTGCTTTTGCCACTTCTGAATGCCGCTTCTGACTGCCGACTGCTGGTTGCTGGCTGCCGGCTGCCGGCTGGGCAGCCAATGTGCTCGCTGTTTGCTCCCTGCTGTACGCTGCTGGCTTGGCTGTACTGTCAAAGCGCGAATGCCAAAAATGCAACAGAAACGCAGAAAAACAACGGAAGCCGCAGCGAAGAATGTTTTCATACCTTTTTGAATGTGTGTCGGTGTGCGACTGTACGAGTATACACGTGTCTGTATGTGTGTCTGTTCGTGTGGCAACATTGAAAAATGTAGCAGCGTTAAATATTTTGCGCGCGCCTCATTCGGGAAACAGCAACAGATTTTTACATTTGTGCCACCGCAACTGGCAGTCGAAAAAAGCAAAAAGCAAAAAAACAAAAAGCAACAACAACAAACATGCAAACAAACAAAAAACCATGTGAACAAAAGGAACAAAAACGCATGTAATTTGTGCACACGGGTCGAAGAAAAATTCGAGAAACGCGATAATGCTCAGAAATCACTGCATTATTTTTGGCATTTACCTGCAAGTCAGGCAATGGCTGCAAAATGAAAGCATACCAGCCACATTGTTGTTAGTTGCATGTGTTCTGTTGCCGCTTTTTGTGGCTGAGTGTTTTTTGCACTCTTGTCACGAATGTGTCAACAAATGTGTTCATGAGGCGCCTGTTTTGCAGGGGATGGTGGTTCGAGTTCGGGTTCAGGCTCTGGTCTGGGTATGGGTTTGGTGCTGGGGCGGTGGTGGCGTCGGGCATACATAAACAAGTGAAATATATTAGCACATAATTAAAAAGTTTCATGTTTGTTTCGTTTGTTTGCTAATTGAAAACGGGCGCCATAAAAAGGCCGCGCTCCTAATTAAGCGAACTTCCGACGAACATGAAGCCATACAGAATACAGAAGACAGAAGGCAGAAGGTAGAAGGCGAGACAAGCACTTGCCAATGCACATAATTGCTATCATAATCAAATACTCACATGCAAACACACACGCATAATTAAGACACGCCCCGGCAGCGTCAAACTTTTTTGAAACTTCGAGCAAATGAAGCGCGCAGCCGAAAGATGATTGTCATTATGTCAAACATATATTCATATATTTATTTGCGTCCGGGTGCCCGTGTTTATAAGTACGTACGTGGTGAGGGGGGCTCTTAAAAGGCGGGTTGGAGTTACGTGCTTTAAACTTTTATGACAGCCCCACTCAGTGAGTGATACTTAAGGAGCGCACGATTTCTACACGTCAGCAGCTTGATAAAGTGCCACAAATGAAGTGGCACATGCATAGGCGCAAGTAGAGACGATTTTTTGCACCGCATGTGCTAACGAATATTGTACGCCCTTATTTTACACCCTGTAGCCAATGTCTTAGAGGGTATGCTGGTTTTGGGCAATAGAAAGAAGGAGGCGTGGCAGATTCCAGAAAGTACACACATTCTAGATCGGTATGACAAGATGAGTCGATGCTGCTTTTCCAATTGTGCGATTGCCCGTCTATATGAACGCCAGGATCTGACCAAATCGAAGCCAAAATGTCTAAGCTTGGAATTCAACTTCTCCAGCTTGACGATTTTCCATAAATTCAATAACTCCTTAAATGAGTGAAGGGAATTTCAATTTCCGGTTGATGCTTATATGTATATCGTCATATCAAATTCTATCGATGCATCAATTGTAAATGAAGTTATAGTCGTGCTTTGCCAGCAGCTATTGTTGAGTAATATACTTGTAGTAAAGAGTTGAGACACATCAGCAATAACACTATAGTATATGAGCTATAAAACAAACACTGATAGCTGCTGAGTGTATGGTGTTTTAGTTACAAAACACACACTTGTCTTATTTACGGTTAAGGGGAATATGAATATCAATTTTTCTATTATACTCTAATAATTTTCGAGACCGATGGGCAGCAGAACCTGGCTGCTCGACTCGTTTTGTCATCTTGATCAAGAATATATATAATTTGTGGCGGTTGCCATGCCCCCATTTGGGTGTTACATACACACATACACTAACATACCCTTGTCCACAAAGGGTATAAGAATACCAGATGCATGATGAAAAGTACGAATGGCTTAATGACTTTAAATTGTTGAATATAATATACGTGCTTATATGGTGTAGTAGATAAGCAAAAACAACCTTAATTTTTTCACCTTCAATTAAAATTCGAATTTCTTAACGAAAAATACTATTTTAGTTATAAGATTAAAACTGTGTACTGTGTATTGTACTATATATGCGCTTTTCTAAAAAGTGTAAGGGTACATTGTTTTTGGCTTGGAACAACCCGAAATAGACACAATGGTTGACTACATGTTGTTGGTACATATACGAGCAGTAGAGCGAGATAAATCCAAATCAAAAACAAGAGAGAACGCTACAGTCGAGCAAGTCCGACAGTGAAATACCCTGTACTTAGCAGAAGCAATTAGAAGAAGAGCGAACTTCGCTAATAACTTGTGTTCGAATTAACGTTTGGTTGATATGGCTTTTGAAATGTGGACAATATTAACGAAAATCTTTGGTGGGGACTGGGAGCGTCTATATAGCAAGTTTGGTTAATGTGCGCTTAGCCGTTACCGACACCGAAGCGCTCATCCAGATGCACAGACAGACGGACGGATAGACAGACGAACATATCTTAATCGATTTCTTTTGTCATGCTGATCAAGAATTTATATACTTATGGGGTCGAAGATGCTTCCTTCTGCTTAATACATAATTTACACAAAACTAATATACCCTTTTTACCCTATTGGTATTAAAATACCAAGAACTACGGATGTAATTTTAAATCATTAATAGCAGTGGAGTGGGTGGGAATGTATGGGGATACCAAGTTTTGTTATTCTAGCTCCTGTATTTTCAGACATCGGACATCGCTATATCGCCTCATCATGCCGTACTGATAAAGAATATATGTATATACTGTGTTTGATCTGCAAAAATGCCTTGTGTATGTTACATGCATTCGCACTAAACTACTATAACCTTTTACCCTTTGGGTACAGGGTGTAATATCATATCATCATTAGACATTGGGTGAAAAGGAGTATACTTCTGGATGAAAGTTGCGAAAAAATTGAATCAATTGCCTATGACGGATCAGAGTTACCCAAAATAGACGACAGCCATCTTCATCTGTCCTTGTGTCCTATTAACGTATATGCATCTGAGTTCAGTTCCGTGGCGAAAATGCATTCGGAATGATGCCCATGAATGACCCAATGCAAGATAATTGAAATACTGCATTCGATAGTACGGATACAGTACGGACCCAATGGAATGTGTATGGACGATTTTGTTGTAAGGCACTGTGAAGGGTATACGGCTGCGACGCTCGAGTTTCGGGCGCCCATTGCCATGCCTATTGCCACGCCTGCGTGCGTGAGGTCGGTTTTGTTGTTGCTGCTGTTGTTGTTGTTGTGGTCGCTAAGGGATTTGCCTGCTTGTTGCTTTTGTGAAGTGTGTTAATATTCGAGGCACAGGCAGGGGAAGAGAAATAGAAGCCATTCACTGCATCGCCTCCCATGCAACACTGTGAGAGGGCGGGAACGTGTTGGGTGGAGATTGCCATGCTGTTATGGGCTAGTGGGCGTGGCAAGGCACAATCAGTGTCTCAAGTTGTTGCCAAGTAGTCGGCAAACGCCTGGTTGGGCTCATCTTTGCTGCTTTTGAAGACGGCGTGGAGAAGGGCTTAGGATTTTCTCAAAATGCCAAACGGGCGCCTTTGTGTGTGTGTGTGTGTGCTTATGTGAGTGTGTCGTATATGCATATGTGACTAAATATAAACCATTGCATGTGTGTAGGTGTGTGTGTGTGTGTGGGTGTGTGTGTGTGTGTGTGTGTAAGCGTATCGGTCTATCCCGTTTGAAATTTTATCAAGCGCCGAGGCAATGGATAGAATTTTTAATTATTTCACTTGCCTTCTGCTGCATACTTCAAGGCAGACACACACTCGCACACTCACACACACACACACACACCCACACACACACGGAGCTAAGGGCGGATTTCTTGTCTTCTGATCCTACTAATTTGTTATGCGAAACATCTTCAGCATGTTTATAGACGAAATGAAATAATTAAAAGTTGCAAATGCTCGCGTCTGTAAAAAGGGCAGTTGTTTAAAAGAGCGCAGTGCAGAGAAGTCGGATTAAGTAGTAGAGCATTACTTTAAGGATTTCCTCCTGCCACTGCCACTGCCATTTCCGTTGCCACTGACACCATCCCTGCCCCTGTCTCGGAATGAACACATCGAACTGGTTTTTATTTATCTGGCGCTTAAGCTCATTTGCCCTTTTAATGCCCACACCTTTTGCGGTTGTGCTCGCCAGCCGAGCTCTTAACTTATTTACACACACGCACACAGTCGGTCCCAAGCACACACACAAACACAGACACACGCACACATACAGACAGACAACCAGCACATGCTCACATACTCGTGTAGTACATACGTGTAGATAGGAGTTTATGCTGCTGCTGGGTTACTCATTTGTTACGCTTCGCCTCATACACCAACGCCCACGCCCACGACCCCGTCCACGCCCACTTTTATAGCTCCGCCTTGCCTTTCTCTGTAGCTTCTTTTGGCGCTTCTTTCTATTTTCTTGGGCACCCACAAGCGCATTTTTATAGTTGGTCCATTGTCTGGTCGTTGTGCTCGTCCCGACTCCAATGGCTGGGTGGCTGGATGGCTGGCTGAATGGCTGGCTGCCTGGTTGCCAGCCTGGCTGCTTGGTTTGCAGCTTAATTGGATGCCACAATGTGAAATAAATTGAGCAGAAAATTACTTTGCATGTTACGTAATGTCCGCCAATCCAAACCACACTTGCGCGTCCATACAAGTATATTCGTATTCGTACTCGTAGGTACGTTTTTATAGTCCCGCCAGAGCTAAACAACCTTTGTTGCTATTGTTCCTCTTATGGCGGGCTGCTCTAGCTATAATTTCTACCTTAGCCAATTGTCTCGATTGTCTCGTAAAAAGCTGCTGCTTCTACTGCCCTTTTTCCATTAAGAGGGTGGTCGCTAGGCCCTTGAGTTGGTTTCGAAACAGGTTCATTCTACAGAAATACAAATTGCTGATTGTCCTTACATGTCCAGGTAGCTAGTCTCAAATGTGAGCTATATGTATGTACTTGTATACGTTTTTCTCTGTATAATATAGTATCTCCCCCTCGGAAACGTTATAATACGTTAACGACATTGACGCAGAGAGAGAGAGAGAGAGTTTTTATTTAATTTCTTAAGTCCTTTTTAATTCTACCTATGCACTCAAAGAGTTTATATGGAATAAATCGTGTTCTGAAAGAAATAATTCTGCCGAACGTCAGAGACGCAATTTCAAAATCGTCGTTTCCCAGCTAGCTTTTCTCGTCCAGCAAAAATATGCCTCGAAAGAGCGGTTGGCGAAACCGAAAATGTTTAATATACATACATTGCTAGAAGTGTGATCGCAACAATAGCAACAATTACATTATTAACAGTTGATTGCAGAGCAGAGATCGTAATTCGAGAAGCTATAGTGCAGTCATATGCATTAAACGACTCCTTTTTCCATGCGGACAAGAAATATACATACTTGTATATGCTTTGTTAGGTTTCCTGGGCATCATTTTGATTGTGACAGAAACTTTTAGATTCATACTTCAGACATAGGGTAACAAATTTTAGAAAGCTTTGCCTTAATTTGGTAAAGATTGAAATGAAACATAGGATTTGAGTGTTGCGTGCTTTTCAACCTTTCTGTTTTTCTTAATTTCTGGGCGCATCTTGCATTAAAGATAGTTTTATAATTATTACAATGTCGGCTCTTATTTTATTTTACCAAATTAATCACATGCAAGAATTATTCGGTGCAAAGGTTTTATACTTTTATCTGCCTTCTCTTAGAATAAAAGGCGCAGATTTTTCCAAAAGTTTTTACAGTTCTCTGGGATGATGGTATACCTGAGTTATGGTGCACTACTATAGTCGCACCTATTTTTCTCAGTATCAGGAAAGGAGTTGAGGTTAAAAAAAAGAAAGATAATGAAAAAATAGAGATAATAAAAAACAACACTTTTCTTTCAATATATACAGTAATATTAATATATTCTTTTCTGGACTTGAAGTAAATAAAGTTGATAGCTTGGAGTGGCCTGCATGCATCCTCACATGAATCCAATTTAGATTTTCTTGGTTGGTATGACTAGATAAATCGATGTGAGTTCATAATAAGTTCCTGATAAATGTTTAATCATATTACAAATAGAAGCAAAAATAACTTATATGTTAGGCAATTTTAATTTTAATTGGAGAAAATGGCAGAAAACTATTACTAGAAAACTATTTAAAAAAAAACTATTGAAATAAAACTATAAAAAACAACTCTTAAAATAAAATATAATATCAACGATCTATTTAATTTCAAACTATTCGTATGAGCATCGAACCAATTTCAAATGTGTATATGAGTTAACGAGGTAAGAAGCTTATTGCCGAAACAAACACTGCAACTCCCTAAAATTCTGAGCCGAAAGATGAAAAACACTGCTACTACTGGCTACATGTAGTCTCTTATATTAATATTGTGTTCTATAACTATCAGTCTACGAGTTAGACTTAAATATATATATTTCAGAAATTCATAAAAAGTTCGTTAGGCATGTATTTTTGATTATGTTCTGATATTCTGATATACGAGTATCAGTCGGTCTCGGTATCGGTATCGGTCTCCTTTCGATCAAAAGTTCCACAAATAGAGTAGCACAAAAACGCAAACCACTAGCTGTAGTGGGTCCTGCGGGATCGCCCCTAGGTTCGAAAAATCGTATATCAGAATATCTCTATCAAATCTATCATTAAACCACTCCGTAGTAGTCAAATTTTTTAAATTTAGTATAGACGTAGAAGATTTAAATGTTTTTACGATCAAACGAAGTCGAATTGCTCGGCTATCTAATCAGAAGTGTTGTTTTTATTTATTTAAGGCATTTTTCCTCCTTTTTTACTTCTACTATATTTTGTTGTTTTCAATTAAATATTTTTATGTGCTTTACTCAAAGGGTAAAATAGTACATACCAGTTTAGCAGAATGTACATGTAGCAGACCCCACAAAGTGTATATATTTTTGATCAGGATGGCAACACGAGTCGATCTAGCCCTGTCTGTCCGTCCGTTTGATCACCTAGATCGCAGAGACTATAAGAGATAGAGACTCAAAATTTTGCACAAAGATGCCTTATATGTGTATGCCGTGCAAGTTCATTTTATTTATTAATAGAATAACAAAACCTGGCAATCATAGTCCCCTAAGCAGGTAAAGTTCATGTTTGTTTTTCAAAGTATGCTGCACGATAGCACCAGTAAATTTTGGGATCTTCATCAACAATTACAACAATACGTAAGCGTCTTGCACCCCATTGCGTATACGTATATTCTTAATTAGCATGACGAGAGAAATCGATTTGGACATGTCCGTCCATCCGTTTGGATGAACGCCGGAATTTCAAAAACTGTTACACCTATATTGACCAAAATTGGCATCAAGACTCTCCTAGTCCGTAGGCAACACAAAATTCATCAAAATCTATCTATTCCAAGAAATGTTATTATTCCAGTACTTCATCTTCTATAAAAACGTATAAAACAAAGCGGGGAAAGATCGGCTTGGGATCAGGGTATTTCACTGTCCGGCTGGCTCGACTGCAAAATTCCCTCTTGTTTTATTTGTGGGCGTGGGTAAACGAGATTTTAAGAGCTGGGCCGGCTCGACTCCAGCATTCCCTTCTTGTTTAAGATTGAAACTCTTAAAATGTGCGAGTCGTAAAATAAACTTAAACACTTCTAAGACACCAAAGAAATATACGAAACATATGTGTGTATCCTGCTCCATCTGATATGTGAAACTTGCTTAAAGTCCTACTTCTTATATGTCGTAGTACACTCCTTATTAAATTTATTGAACGATGTGAGAAGCTTCTTTCCTTCTGAATACATTAAGCCATTGTGAATTATTCAGTCAAAATATGATTTTGATTTTATTGGCAACCCAGGTACCTTCGGTTCCTTTTCCTTTTACATAAGTACAGTCTAAATATTTGTTGGCTAGCTTTTTTACTACATGTCTTCGAATTTAAATCCCAACTTTGGCGATCCAATAAAATCAAGCGTTTTATATTGCTTGCATATGCATTCGAATTATTACTTAATGAACTCAAACGACAGAGTACCTATCCGCGTGGCATCGATTTATACTAGACTATGATTTTAAGCTGCAAGAAGCTCAGTCTAGTGGCGGCTGCAATAAACATGTAGTGTAGGAATCCGATCGCCTATCACTTCAAACTGAAAATTTATGTTGATCCCATACGGCTATCGGCATTCGAGAAAAATAATATAACAAAATTAAAAGTGCAACGCATGAAACATAAAATAATATTTTTTTTCCCGGCCGACAAGCCTTGTCTGAACTCAAAAATTTCTTCAGGAGATGGCGGCACACAGACCCTTAATGCAGATATCGTGTACTATTTGTGGTCTGAAATATTTTACAAATATTGATTTCGTCCAACTTCATTAGCGATTTTGTTACGGAGCTAAGTGCAGAGAAAAATGTCGTAGTCAGATGCTGTACATGATTTGTTTTTGAAATTTCGCCACAATAATTAAAACAATAGTTTGGAGTTTTGTTTTTAATTTTTATAATTTTATTAATATATTGTTTAAATTTATTTATTTTCTGTTTGTTTATCTGTGTTGTTTACAAAGAAATTTCTGCACAAAAATTGTATACATATATCTTTTTTTTTCATATATATATATTTATTTTTTTTTATGTGTATTCGTTTTGTTTTGTTAAGAATTTATGTTTTCCGCTTGGTTTAAATCTTGACTAATTACTCGTAATTTGTTATTATTTATTTAAATCTCTTCTCTGTGTTGTTCGTGTTGCTTTGTTTCGGTATACATCGATTTAATGCCTTTATTTTATATAGCTTTTATAATAAAATGTTCTACTGGACAGTTGAATTCTAACTCGGCGCTTATATCAATACGATTTCTGTTGCATATGCGCTTCAGTTAGTTCTGAGATAACACATTTCTAAAGGCTCGAAATATCATTGGAGATTGGCAAAGTGACTTAGGAAGTATGTGGAAGGTGTTGTGCAGACGGGCGGAAATTATATGGAAAAATTATTTCTTTTTTGAGATCCAATAAATAGCCAATATGACTAATTAGTTCTAGCTTTTATTCTAACAAATAAAGTAAAAAAAAATTGTGCTGCTTTTATGACTTTCTTTTGAGTGATCCAATACACAAGAACACTTAACAATGGCGTTAAAAAATAGTTGTAGTAGCTTTGAAGAAGTATGGGCTTAAAACTTAAAATAACACATGTAGAATAGTTGAAAAAATTCGGTTCCTTCTCGGGATGAGGAGAACCTGCATACACGAAATATTGTAGTTGAAAGGAACTGCTGAGCAGAAATAATATTTTCTTTATCATTGCGAGGAGGTATGTAAATTCGTTGTTCCAGTAACAACAGCGAGGGAAATACAGAACCTGATTAGCCATGTGGAATATCTCGTACATATGATATTTATATAAAATCTCACGCTTATATCCGTTAATGCTTGTCGCTAAAACATCATCGCTCGACGCGTCAGCGATCCTAGTTTATTCACTAAACACTTTTATGTACTAGTCAAAAAAAACATATATTTTAATTTGTTATTACAATTAATTTAAGTAAGTGTTGCAAATTGTTTAGGGGTTTCCTTCCATATTTACGACTACATACATATTGTACGAGTATGTATGTCTATGAATCGTATGATCGTACATACCAGTATATTGGTTTCATTAGCTTACGAGTACATTGCACACATTTATACACATTTAAAGTACACACACGTATATCGAAGCACATGAAATGAACAGGAAACAAATTCACGAACATGGATTACGGCTTAGGAACTCATATACGTCGGCTCTTCAACTCCACTCTCAAATACATCGTTCATACATACATATATTACAATAATTAATTATAAGAAACTCAAGCACAAGCTTCGAAACAAACATCTTATAGGTATTGCTAGTGTGTGCTAATTTTTTGTTATAATATGCTTCAAATACATACATATACATATACATAGGTATGATCAATCTTAGTGGGCGCTTAAAATTCGATTGGTATGTACTATATCTCTAGGTTTTAGTTTCGCATCTACTGACATTAAATCCTTTAGTTCTGTTTTTTTGTTGTTCATTTTAGTTTGTGTTTTCTCTTTACTGATATCTACGACTAGAGTTTTATTTGTTTTTCTATTAGTTTTGTAAGTGTATGGCTCGGTCATAATGCGGGCCGGGCCCGCGGCCGACGGCCACTAGACCCAAGATCTCTCTCTGTCCTTGCTCTGCTCCTCTTCTCCTCCGCTCCTCCACTCCTCCACTCCTCCGCTCCACTCTCTGCTTCTTCAACTAACACTTAAATAGAGTTACATTACATACATAGGTTAAAATGTGATCGCTTGAAGATTCTTTGGATGCTCTGTTCAATTGGCTAGATAGTTTCCTTGTGTTTGATTAGATATATACCATATATACTATATATATATTCGTATTTGTATTGACATTTCGCTATATGAAAGTGGAGCAGAGACTTCAACAAATTCTACTAGTTCTTAAAGTTCTTAAAAAATGTTTATGTTTATGGATGTGTGTTGGTTGTAAAAAAAAAAAAAACTACTTACTTATATACAGAAATGTACAAGAATCGCCAGCGCCCGGCGCTGGACCTCACCGGTCTGTCCGGACTCAACCAAATTGAGGGTGGGAGTGCTGCTTCTCCTCCGTTCGCTCCTCGTCGTGCTCGTAGCACTATAGAACAGCGGAGCCGCACCACAAAACCTGACCTCAATATGGCCGCCAAACGCTGCCCCCATTGTCGGTTGGGTTGTGGTGGCCGCGATGGGCAGCGAGCGCAGCCACCTGCCGATTGGTGTTGCCATCCTCGATGTTGCGTACGGATGCGCCACAGTTGCCGATCAGTGTCAGATCGCCCGGGTGCGCCACGCCTCCGCCAGCCATTATATTGTGCTGCTGTCGAACGCCCACATTACTGATGTGATCCATAACGCTCTGCAGCTCCCCGTGCACCGACGAGTTCGGCGAGGCGTGGGCGGGCAAGGTGTGGGAGTGGAAGCCGTGGGCCGTCTGGTTAGCCGCGGTGTAGAGCTGCGAGTACAAAAGGCTGGCGGGCAGCACGGGGTAGAGGGAGCCGTTACAACCAGCGCCGGCAGCTCCACCAGGACCACCACCCACGCCCGCCCCACCACCATAAGCTGTTGCATGCTGTGCCTGATTCACAATGCCGGGGAAGTTCTGATTTGCGCCCAGCATGGCGCCATTGTTGCCACCACCAGATCCCCCGCCGCTACCTGCACCAGCTGTAGGACCGCTGCCTGCTCCCGCAGTGGATCCGCCGCCTCCATTGCCGCTGTTGGTGCCGTTGCCTGCGCCGGCACTGCCGCTGCCCAAATTCGGGGTATTCGTCGAGAGCAGGTCTTCCTGCACCGGCGACTCGGCCTGTGAGGAGTCGCTCAGGCTGCGCGGTCCATTCTGGCTGGAATGTACGTTGTAGTCGTTGCTCGCGTTGGTGTGGTAGCGCGGTACAAGGATGGAGTTGGCACCGGCGCCACTGCCAGTGCCTGCACCGCTACCGGCACCGCCCGCACCGCCGCTGCCTGTACTCGCGCCATTGACAGTAGAGGAAATAGAGGCCTGGCCGCTGGCGCCAAGCAAACTATGGTGTGTCATTTGACCGCTGGTGGAGCCCACTAAGCTGCTCAGATGTTGGTCCAGATCGCTGGCCGTCGAGTCTGGGAGCACTGCGGATACAAGAGAGAGAGAGAGAGAGAGAGAGAGAGACAGTTATAGATTGTTTTCTGAAAATCACAGAAAAGCAACTAAACAGAAAATGAGCTTGATCGGACTTCAAACGGGATTCAATTTTACAAGTATATTATTAACAAACACTGAATGATCTAAGTTCTCTTCAAAAAAAAATGCTCCCTACCTAGAAACATATAATTCTCCATCTAAATCTTTATCTTTTTAGTCATTGCATAATTTGTAAATTTTAATGTTATACAGTATTTAAATAAATATAATAAATATTTGTTTCAACTCACAGAGCAATTTCGTTGATATTGAGGTATATTGAAGGCGATTGGTTTTAATATTATTAACGAATACTGAATGATCTAAGTTCTCTTCTGAAAAAAACTCTACCTACCTAGAAATATATAATTCTTCATCTTCATCTAAATCTTTATCTTATTAGTCAACTCATAATGTATATATTTTAGGAGAAGATATGTTATAAAGTTTCAAAGAAATATATTTGGTTTAACTAACAGAGCTTTGTCGTTGATATTGAGGTATATTGATGGAGATTAGTTTTAATATTATTAACAAACACTGAGTTCTCTTATAAAAAATCTACCTATCTAGAAATGTTTAGTTTCTCTTTATCTTGTAACTGAATCGAAACGTAAATATATTTCACAGCACGAAACGTAAATATAAATCACTCTGGACTCTTCTTTGGATTCTTTGAGAGAATGGAAGCACACGCATAAATGTTTAATTTAAAGCAAATAAATAAAACCTATTTTAACTTCATAAAATCACTTGACAGATCCTCGTTTATCCCTTTGCAACATAAAGTATTCAAATAAATATAAATATTGGTTCAAGTCATAGGACACTATCGTTAATATTGAAGTAAAAGGAAAACCAATCAAATTTTTTGGGTGTGCACTTAGTTCGTTATTGAACCATAGGCTACCACAAGCAAAGGACATTCGTAAAAAGTCGAATCCAGACGTACATATGTGTAAGGAAATGGTACAAAAAAAGGACAGTGTAGTTAGCTGCTGGATTAATCGATGTCGATGAAGAGAATTATATGAAAGTTCTGGAAATATATGCTGCTGGAGAATAAATATACTCGTTGAACTCAGAGATGCTTCCTTCGTTTGTTACAAACAAAACAAGCTACAAAAGCTGATTCCAATCGCTGGCTATATTTTCACTATAGCAGTATGGCAATGTTTTGGTGACCCCTCCCTTTTAGCAAGATTTGGGTTTGTACAAGTACATTAAAATATGTAAGTGTTTTTACTCACTTGGCACACAGTCGCGATTCGTAGCGCCTCCAAAGTCCTGGTTATTCGTCTGATCGTTTGAAGAGCAGGTGAAGCCCAGCGCCGGATTGTTGAACTGCGCCGAGGTCGGCGTGGTACACGAGGACAAGCCGCTGCTGGCCAAGTACGGCGAATAGGCCGAGGCGGCCGAGCTGTAGCCCCAGTGTGTGTTGCTGGCACCTAAACCAAATTGGGACACATCTTTTGTTTGGTATTGGTATTGGTATTTGCGTTTTGTTTAAATGTTACAAATGACAATGATGTGGATGCATTGGATGTGGATGTGGAGGTGGCACACGAGATTGTACAAAGAAAACACAAAGAGAAGAAGGTACACAGTAGAATACAAATTCAAGTACAACTACAATGCAACTACAGCGCAGCAAGGAGAAAGCAATGAAAGGCTTGCACGAAATCATGAAATCACGAATTCAAAGAATCGAACAAAATTAGCAAAGCCTTAAAAAATTAAAATAAAAACCAACAACAACAAATATCCTTCAGATTGGGGCAGCGTGGAGGCAGACGGGCAACGCCCATAAATACCATTACGAGCGCCATCATGAGCGGCTGTCTGCAATTTATGGGCCTTCGAGGGTTACTAATTAGTGGGCGCCACTGTATATACGTACGTACATATGTATATGCATATGTATATATGTATCTACCCGTACATGCATCCGTACAACCCCTTCCCATCCATTCACGTACTTTTCAAATAGGGCTCATGCGGGTGTATGCGATCAATACGCAACATTATCGACGCGCTGCTTCGAAAATGTTGCGCGCATTTTATACAAAAAAAAAGAAAAATGAAAAAAAAAATAAAAAAAAAATTACAAACAATATGTTGGAAGCAACAAATGCAATGGCGTCATCCAAATGTGTTAGACAACGAGCCATGCCGGCCAAATCGGTCGCATCCCCGCGCCCCATTCATGACCCATAGACGACCCAACATCCCAGCACCACCAACCGATGGCCAACGACCGTCGCTTCCTCGTTTCTCGTTTCTCATCTCTCGTCCCTCGTCTCGCGCTGCTGCGATGCGCCGGCCCCAGCACAGATAATTAGGCTTAATTAATAGCCCATTCGGAAATTATTAATTAGTTTTTATAGGCGCGGGCGCATTTTCGTAGCCGGATATTGATTTTGTGGTGGCTTTATTAATGCTATTGGCTTAAATGTTTCTACCTCCATTAATTACGTGGCTTTTGTGTACAGCTTGGTTGGGTCCAGCAGCAGTCGATGTTGTTGCTGCTGTGTAGCTTTTGACATGTGTCTGTTGCTCGGTTGGTCGGTTGGTCCGTTTGTCCGTTTGTCCGTTGGTCGTTTGGTTGCTTGTTTGGTCTGCATGTTTGTTGTCATACTGATTGACTTTATTTGCGCATATTTTGGCTGAATTATTAATAAGCCCACAGCCCAAAATGCCAGCGGCGCCTTTTGAGGGGCTGAGAATCGAGGCATCGAGGTCTTGCACGGTTGCCGAGTCTGAAATCAAAATGAGCCGTAGCTCTGGGGTAAAGGATGGGGCTCAGCCATCGAGTTAATGCGGCTTGTCGTGTCAAAAGGATTGTCACAGGCTGCTGGCAGCAGCAGCAAACCCTTTGAATTAACGACTGCCCAGTGGAAATTGCGATTCATTTGCAGCTCGCAGGCTCTGCATTGAGAAAGCTGAAACATTCCATGCGTCTGATAAGCGGTTTTATTAAATACTTTTTTGGATACATACATTGCTCTGAAGTTGATTTTTCTTGTGGAATATAAAGCCCATTTCATATTCTCTTGAAAAAGTTTACCCCCACATCTATTCCCATCTATTCCAATTTTAAAGTAATTCTAGGGTCACTCACAAATTTTTCATCTTCTCTACTTAGTCTAAGGCGTACAGCCAGCCAGTTTAGCTCGATAAGTGTACCAAGGGAATCCTTAACTTTGTTAAAAATGGAAGGCCTACTCCTACGCTGCACCATACTTTATGGTGGCGCTTCACAAAATGGTTTTATGAAGCGCCGAGAGGGGCGTAGAGCTTTTGGGCAGTTGTATTTTTATCAATAATCAGGCAGAGTTGATATTTGGTTTAAAACAAGACCAGAAATCTGCCCTGATTGTCATTGCAAATAGGATATGCTAGTGAGCGATATTAAGTCGGACTTGTCTTATGGCGGTTGAAAAATGTGTTCGCCTCGAAAAAGGATAAACATATTATTAGCATGATGAGATGAATCGAAAGAGACATATACGTCTATAAACACACAGGACTTTTGCACCACAACATCTAAGGACCAGACTTGGTATGTACACTTGTTTTATTTATACGCAGGATAGGTTAACTACCACCCATATACTCGTATGCTTGAGGACCCCTACACTAACTTAGAATAGTGTTGTAACGTCTGGTGCCCGCAATATGCAATTCATAAAAATCGCATTGAATCTGTTAAAAAGCAATTTCTTTTGTTGGGTTTCCGTGGCCTTGGATGGAGGAGAACCGACCCTCTAACACCATATTTTCACAGGTTACAATTGTTCGGCCTTCCATCACTTACTAAACTCCCGATTTCATTAGGTATTTTTTATATATAAATTGATTATGGCAAAATCGAATCTTCAATGCTTTTTAGCCAAATTAATTTTAAATCCTAAATCGCTGTATCGTCAACTATGCTTTTAGGGTTCTATGTAGCAACTATAATCAATTGAGTCATCTCTTTGGCCATATATGCACGGATTCAATGCTTATATTAAACATAAAAAAAAAAACTAAATTTGAAAACCGATGCTAGAGTGCATCATATACTTATCATGGCAGCAGCTAGTGCGAAAAACTGTATATATTTATTGAAAGATGATGGCGGAAGGAGCGACGGGTACAGAGTGTAGAAAAATCGAGCTATTTATTTTCAGTGTTGCCATTGAGCTAACTCGTAGTTTTATTGCTTGCAGTATTGTTAATATTGATAGAGTGAATAATTCTCGCAACTATACCCGTAATATGTATATTGGAAAAATGTTCGAAGCAGAGCAAACATAATATGCAATATTGTATTTGCAATAGTTGCAAATTGTTTTTGTCAAGGAAGCTTCTTCCTCTTGCCACACTGCAGTTGAAATTTAATATTTTTGCCGCTGGTAGCACTTTAAATACTTAGATGTTGTTGCTGTTGTATTTGTTGTAGTTGTCGCTGCTTTTATTGGCATTGGTTGCTGCTGGCTGCTGGCTTTTTATTGATGTTGGATTTATTTATGTACATTTTTGTTTGATATTGGTTGTTTGTCGTTTTTTTTTTCTCTCTTTTTCCCCATTGCTTTTTATTTTGTGAAATTAATAAAATATATGCCAGTAATTAAGTCAAGCAGCGACTGTCAATAAAATTTGTTAATAAATAATTCACGTTATTTTGCTTTTTGCATATTTACAATTATATTATGGGTAATCAGTATCAACAGACGCTTTCAGTAATCATTATTTACTTGTGCGGCCCACTCGTGTGTTTGTATCTATGTACGTGCATATGTATATAGTATACACATGTATTTATACAAGTATAGCAGCCACATACACTCCTCGCCCGCATACTCATACTATTCACCGTTCCTGCATCCTGACTGCATCGGGGTGTGTGCAAATGTCAGGCTGTAAATCGCGCAATTTGCATTTTGATTTGTGCGCTCAGCTGCCGCTTCTGCCGCTGCCTCTGCTGCTGGCTCTGTTGCTGGCTCTGCTGCTGCTGCTTCTGCCACTGCCACTGCCCCTATCGGAGGCAGGGCAAGAGACGAGGCGTAAATTGGCCATCATTGGCAGGCAATTTGTGTGCTGATTGAGTTGCATTTTATAATGTCGCAAAGTGCATGGATCGAGCATTGGCATGGATATTTAAAACAATTGCTTCCAAATGTTCAGAAGGCACCAGACAATAGTTAATGGGGAAAGAGCGCTTTCATAGTTTTCACAATCCAAGATATAATAGAACACTTTGAACTTTTTGTTTATAATTTGCATAATTCTTATTCCAACAATAAGTTACAGCCTGTTGGGGTCCACAAATTTCGAGTTTTCAGTTTCAAGTTCAGAGAATAATCCACTTTATTTATGTATTAATTTGTTTGTATGGAAATGAACTAAAATATTTTACAGCGTTTTTTACCTTTCTTTACTTTGGCCATACATCTGGTAGGACAACCTATTCAATTAGATTCCAATATCTTATCGCAACTGTTTATAATAACTAGCCCTCGCTTAAAACGGAGGTTGCGTTCCCAGAAAACTTCTTGTTAAGCGAAATCGTGTTAAACGAGACATGGACTCTATACAAAATATGGGGTTACTTTCCCAGATTTAGGCATATGCACAAATTTTCCGCTGTTTTTAAGGTCCACACGTTTTCAAAATTAACAAAAAGTTACTCCAAGTATTGAATTTCTTACAACAGATTATTAACAGATTAATCTTAATAATAAAATGGAAAATACTTTAATGCGTACAAATTATTGAAGCAACTTTATATTAAATTTAAGAACCATTTGGTGGCATTGGCATATAACTAATTATAAGCCGTTCTCGTGCTAAACGTTTTTGGCTTTGTGGTGGTCCTCTTGCTTCCAAAAAAAAAAGTTTTGCAATTTTAAAAAACCGCTGGTCACGATTTCTTTCTTCCATTCAATGTTTTCCCTTTAAGCTCTATGAGGCATTAAATAAACAATTCCAGGCAATAGGCAATTTCTTCCCAGTACTGATTACACCGATGGAGCCAGTTTCAGTTGTATCCAAGTAGCTGGAACTGATTAATTGTATTATCTGCAGCAACAACAAACAGTGAGCTGAATTGTTACACTACCTTTTTAAATATTTTCAACTTCTATCGTGTAAGAACGAGGTGTTCAGCGTCTTTGCAGAGAAGAAGGTAGCAAATTTTTAATCGTGTTACATCGTGTACATACAAGTATTTAAATTTGTCATATCATGTTTATTTAAGTTCAATTTCTTTCCCTGATGGTCATAATTTATTGATATTTATTAAATTTTATTTTCAAGTTTTACTTTGGCCCTAAAATTTGTTTTTAATTTAATTTATTGTAAATTCTAGTATGCAAGTTTATTTATTTATGCCCCGAATAGTAAAAGAATTGCACCCAGAATTTCTAATGGATTTCTAATCAATTTTGAGTAAAGACTTTCAGAAATGTAGGAATTTAAAAATACATGTATTGATTACTTTTCTAAAATTCAAGGAGTTAAGCAAAAATAAAACAGTGATGGTAAAGAGAAGACAAATAAGGCTCCTGTTTAGTAAGTTCCAAGAGCCTCTTTACCAGAAATCGAACATGCATAATGAATTTTAGTGGATAGGAGGAGAGAAGCTCCAATAAGCACACTTTATTCTGAGCAGTTATGTCGACACTTATTTAAATACCTCTGCATCAATTATTAGAGTGAACGTGAACCTAAAGATTCTCGTGTTTTTGGGTTGAGAAAAGGCCCCCTATTGGAGACGGTTTCAGGGGCAAGCTGGAGCAAATGGTCGACCATATCCAAGAACTTTCTGGCCTATGCACCCCAGCACAAAAGTAATTATGATAGTTTATACTTTTTGTCTGCCCACACAAAGCTCGAATATATTGTTCGACTATAACAGAGCATTTGCTTATTATAGGTACATAGGCTGGCAGGCAGGCAAGTAAAAGTATTATTGAACTATTGGCTGTAGGCACTATTATTATTTGTATTATATGGCTGACGCTGACTGCTATTGAACTGTTGTCCTGTTGTTGCCTCCATTCTTGTTGTAATGCAATTAATTGCCAATTGAAACATCAAATTTAATATAAATGCATTTTAAAATGCACAATTAAATTTAATACATCAGCCAGCCCGCAGCACACACAATTCAAATTATTGATTTTATTATAGTTTTTTTCTTATACGATTCGCTGGTTGTGTTGTTTTTTCCCCTTTTGCTTCGTTTTGGTTTTTTTTGTTTTTTTTTTTGTTTCGGGATTTCATTATGCAAAAACTAAATTTATTGCGCGTATGCGAATATGTCAATTATATGACATCTATAACTAGTTGGCATTAAATATTTACTGCTATTATTTATATGCAAATGTTTTGTAGTTTTTAATTTAAATCATCATTTGTATTCGTGATGTGATTTATGAACACACACCCACCAGACACCCACTCACAGTTGAGGATGATGATGGAAAACGCTGGCGGGCGTGCTCGGACATTGAAATGCGTACAGAAATAGATTCTGGCAAACAAATGGCCACAAACGATGCGGCGATTTTTTAGGCGTAGTTTGCGACACTACAAAAAATATATAGTACACACACACAAGTACTCATATGTATATAAATAATAAATAAAAAAGGAAAAATAATATTTTTTGTATTGCTGCCACTGCGTCAACGTTGACCAATGCCTCGTTTGTTTGTATAGTAAACTTTGGTTAAATAAAGTGGCCAACAACAGCAGCAGCAGCAGCGGCAGCAACAATAGCAACAACAACTGTTCACCACATGCAGTCGAGGCTGGGCTTCGGTTCTTTATGGCAAGGTGACCAGCCGTTTACCACATCAAAATGGTTACACAACAACAAAAACATCAACAACAACAATAGCAGAAGCAACGACAATCCACCAACAAGAATTTGTTGCTGGATTTTGTTTGCGAATAAGCATGTCGTAAAATGTTGCCTACTTTTTAGCGCTCGGCTGCAAAACAATTACAAAAATTTATTAAAAATAAGCGCAAATAATTCTGCAGCAACTTTAAATGCCCGGAAATTTATTGCAGGTTTTTGTTTTTTGTTTTTTTTTGTTTTTGCTATTGTTACATTTTTTCCGCTACTAATTTTTTTATTTACATTTTTTTCTCTGCTGGCCACAACGATTTTGGGTGCTGTGGCATGGATCTGCTTTATTGCCGCTGCTGTTGTTCTTGTTGTTTGTTTGTTTTATGTGGCTGTAGTTTTGTTGTTTTTAATTTTGTGTTGTTGTTGTTATTATTGTCAGGTCTCGCACTAATCGTTTTGTGTGATTTTGTGCGGTTACATTTGAGGCCCACACTGTGGCGTTGTGGTCCACACCACAAGCGACAGCTCAAGGATCCCAAGCGCCAGTCCAGCCCGTTTTCAATTTAAACACTTGGAGGCAAGGCGAACCGAATCGAACAAATCAAGTGCAACTCAAAACAAATACAGCAGCAATTAACAAACACAATAATGCGATCAAATGAAATATTTGGCTCATAGTATGATATATAGTATGCTAATAATAAGTTTGTTGTTTCTTTCTTTTGTTTATACTTACTCTGACAATTGCCGATTGGCGGCATTCGAAAGCCGGAAAGAGGGTCCGTGGAGAAGTGGAACGGCCGTTGACCAAACGCAAAGTGAAATTGCTGTTGTTGCCCTAAAAGGGATAACACTAAGTTTTTTTCAGTTTTAATTATCTGTCCTTAACTAAATGTTTCGCAAGTGTATGTGTCTAAGTATATTTCTGTATCACCTATTAATTTGAATGCAATTCGTAAATATAGCTTAATAATATATTTAATCTATTTGAAAAGTAAATTACAGATTTTGATTGTTATTTCTTGCTAATTTAAATATTAATATTCGTTGATAATACAAAGTTTTAAAGCTAAAAATATTAGTTGGAATTGTCCCTAAAGATTTCCTTTTGTATCTTCAACATATACACTGGCGTTCAACTGAATAGGTTCAAAGAATGCAGCTTAAATGTCCCAGTATTTTTTTTTTTAGTTTCATGTTGTAAACATTAGTTTGCTTACATGTAACATGTCACACAATTAAGTCAATATAAAGGGCATGTTAAACTATGTTCATTGAAAAAATTAAAAAAAATGATTGAACAAAAATTTCTTTAAGCTCCAGACTTTGCTGTTTTATTAAAAATTAATTAGTCTTTATTCTATATAAAATTTTATTTGATCAAAATCGACGATTTCGTTCAGCTTTTGAGAATCGTTGGCCCTATTCAGTTGAGCGGCAGTGTAGTCTACAAAACTATAGAGCCCCTCTAAGTTCACTCTATATATTGATAATTATTTTTTAAGTTTTAATAAAAAAGTGATTAGTGGAAAAGTTTAATGTGCGTTGCATATTTCAACCAATTTTTTTCAATATAGTTTTCCAACTTCGATAGTATGAAACATTTTCAAATTGTAGTTCAGTTAATGATTCATAGGAAACACAACTAACTAACTAATTACAAAAAAGAGTGAAATTATTTTAAATTTGGAATACTACTCGTATATATTCCATTGAAACTATCAGAGCTAATACTTGTTTATGAACACAAGCGGGAAGTGGTTGGAGCGATAAGCCAGCTGTCTTTAAGTTCTTTATTTAATTAAATTTAAGCAGAATCAGCTGTGTATTATATATATACATATAATAATAAAAAAAAAGCATAATACTCTCATATTGGGAGACAAGAATATTAAAATGCTGCTAATTCCATCCAAGCTGAGCTCTACAAATAGACGCAAATTAAATTTAAAAATTGAAATAAATTTTGCAGCCGTTAGAAATAATTTAATTAAAGAATTGTTAACTAATGATGCGCGAAGAATGTTTTATTTTTGTTTAAAAAAGTCCATTAAGCAGTGTTTAATCTTTGAATAGGATAGCAATAATATTTAGCTTATGAAATTATTTTCGAAATGGAAAGTTCTGTTTTAGTTAAGGTGAAACAATTTGTCTTTATTCTTGGACAGATCAGGACAATTCAACATTTAAGCAATTCCTTTTTCGCAGTTGATAGCTGCCAATAAATGCCCTTTAAATGCAATGTGTGTATATAATAATAATCCATTGAATTCCAAGAAAATGGAACAACTAATTGTTATAGTTCTTATTGCATCTAATATACTATGTGTCCTTTTAGCGATAATTTCCCCTTTTATAATTTATTGATAGATATTCTCTCACGTACTTCGTATATGCCGCTTAAAGTTTCAAAGATGGAATTAAAGTTTTGCTTTTGTGGCACACAAGGACAAACGAAGAACTGTCGAGGCTGTGCAAAAACTGAACATGACAAGGCGAAAACTTTTGCAACATAAACTCACACCCCCGCTCGCAGGAACATACTATACATACTATATAGTACAAACATACATACATACTCGTACATACTCTTATATGTGTACATGCATACATACGGGTGTATACGACTATATGCGTTCGGTACATGTGTTCAGAAGTTGGCAAACTAAACGTCCCGCTAGCCGCTCTGCCAGCAATTCACGGCAGATTGTATTCATTATAAAATAATAACCTTTCGTCTGATGTCGGTAGCGGCGGCGATGGCGCAGCTTAAACCCAACTGCCATTTATGCAATATGCATGGCTAGCAACGCGATTTGCGGCCAAGTGTGTATGCGTGTGTGTGTGTGTGTGTGTGTGTGTGTGTGTGTGTGTGTGTGTGTGTATGGCAGGGGCCAGTCCGTTACGCTTGTGGCCATGCCTTTTTTGTCTGTGCCACCACCAAACGATATAAATCATTTTATGGATTGAATTGTTGCAACAGTGGCCCGACGCGTCGGACATTGCAGATAGCAGGATTACTGGGACTGCGACTAGGACTGCCTTTCTGTTGCCTGTCCAATGAGCTTCCACTTCTACTGCTGCTTCTACTGCCTTAACATATGCAAAGTAAAATATTTGCATGCTTATAAATATGTATTTAGAGCTTGAGAGGCAGCCAGGCAGCCAGGCAGCCAAGCTGCCAGGCATCCAGTCAGCAAGCACTATTGCCTAATGAATATTCCTTAAAGATGAATTGCAGTGTTAAGCGCACATAGGAAATACACATACACACTCATACAAATACAAATACAAATACTTAATCAAGACTGCCGGCAAGTGTTGGACTAAAATCTAAGCTAAGCGCCTTGTCCATTGCTGTAATTGTTGCCATTGTTGCTGCAAGCGTTGACAATTTATATATTTGGCAACTAATAAATTGTTTTGCATTGTGTACAATACGTGTCCTTAACATTCCCCTAAGTGTGTGTACGTGTGTGAGTGTGCGACCGTCTGTCTATCTGTCTGTCTGCCTGTATATGAAATGAAATGCTGGAAGCCCCTGTCCACTCATTTATATAAATGTGTGTCGACATGTAGAGTAATGGCTCGCTCCAGAGCTTCACCTTCACATGCAAAAGAGTTCAATTATAAAGATGTATACTCGTACGTTCATTTATTAAATTCTTGAAAGGAGGAAGTGAAGTTACTAAATTCTTGATTCTTCGTTCAGATAAAATGGAGCGTACTATTCCCTATTATAATATACATTTTTCGAGGTCTTAAGTTATTTAGTCACAATGCTTAGGCAATCTGGAAAGAAAGTCTCTTGCAAAATGATTCTGGCTTTATAATTATTTTGGCCTTAGTCCTTTTTCTGACACCAATAGAGTTTACGGATCATGTTGCCCCATTACATATTTTGGTACAAGAGTGTATTTGCACGTGTAAGTGATTTTAGGCAATGTATAAGTAATGGTCTTTATGAGCATGACGAGTCGTTCTAGATATGTCTATATGAAGGCAAGGATCTAAGAATAAAAGCAAACTCAGTAAGCACGGAGTGTGGAAAAGAACTGGTTTATGTATTTTTAGTGCACCGAGTCTAAGTACGTACTAACAGTAGGACTAACACCCATGAAAATGCTTTAAAAGCAGTATGGTTCCGGTGATCGAATACTGTTTTTTGTTGTGGTGCTTCTTACTAGCACAATCGCTTATGGTTACCTTACTATATTTGAATACATATTTGAATACAAAATTTGAATAAAAATTCGAATAGAAATTTAAATAGAATTGAAATTCTGAAAGTCTGCTTCCATACCTTTTAAAGGCTTTTATGGGGCTGTGGATTAGAGAGAAGTGGGTAGAGGGTGAGTAAAAATTAAAATTTTCTCACATGCTCGCAGCTTCGGTGCTTGATTTATCATTTCAACCTGAGTTGCTTTAAAATGTGAGTGCTTTCCTGGGACTAGGCTTCTAAGTATAAACCACGTTTCAAATTGACAATGTGACCTTCAAATCATTGACGTTTTCGACTCTGGATATACATTACTTTCTGAATTCATATTGAATTTCAATCTTTATATCTCAACTAAGTACCTTAAAACAAAGCTATGGATGGATGGACTTACAAGTATTATTCGCCGCTTAACTATCCTTACACAACTTTTTTTATGCTTCCCTAGACCATCCTATGTTGAAACACTGAGCAAGCGCACGCTCCGCGCGCTTAAAAGGGATCACAGTCTTCGTTTGTTTTCGTAATGTAGTAGGATTCGCTTTGCCAAGGATAATGCCTCTCTTTAAAAATAGGTTAGTGGTGGATTCTGCAGTCGGCTAGACTTTTTGGCGTTACAAAGTTTTAAAATTGTTGCAATCTTATTCTTTACAAGCCTTTTCGCCCATGCCCCAAGTATTGTTTTAAAGTATTGCTTTTTTTAAAACCTGCTTTCCAGATTCCAGTTGATTGTTTCAGCTTATTGTATGTATATTTGGACCTTAATATTATTTATCCCCAATAAACTGAGACTTGTTTTAAAAAATGTACAAGCATGTTCCAGCTGTGTTTTCTCTGACTTCGAAAATAGCTCGGATTTGATAGAATTGAGCTGGTCTCTGCATGTTAGGGCGTGTGTTTCTTTAGTTGCCTGCCTAGTTATTGTATTTATTGCCAAATAATACAGCGGGCACTAGCACTGGCACCCAACTCGCTGACTATTTATTGCTTATTTATGGACGTTTCCTACTTACTTGTCTTGGAGCGCGGCTCACGCGGCCCATCCACAGTCACCTTAATGGCCTTGTTATAGGTGGCTATATGTGGTGGATTCGTTGACACGGTGATGGTTAGTGTAAAACTTTTCCCTGCAAGCAGAAAGAAAGAAAGAAAGGACACGGATGAGTAAAAATATTCGAACAGGAGCCAGTCAAGAGCTGGGAATGTGCACGAGTCACGCGATGCGCGGGAAAATCGTTGACAAATTTATGAATTGTAGTTTCGGGCTTACCACCGTTGTTTGTCACGTCGTAAAAATCATCGACAAAATAAAACACGCCGCCATGAAACAAATAAATGAATACCATAATAATTGCAACAATATTTATGGACTTCCCTTACGGATGTATGTTTTTCTCAGTGCAACAGTCAAAGCGACTAAATAATGTGTGTCCGCTATGTAGCTAGGTGAAAATTAATTACATTCAAGAGAGGGTGTGTGGGTGTGTGTGTGTGTGTGTCTTAAAGCAGCAGCCGACTGGCTTCTTGTACAAAGATTTATTTCATTTGCGCCGCAGTTTTCTTTTAATTAACTTGTCACGCCCAGTCGCCCACACCCTGTCTTGTTACACATTCTTTATCTCTTCCTATCTCTTTCTCTCTCTATTTCGGTGTTTCAAGTTTCTTTTGTCATTGTCAAGTGTTGCCAGTCCCACAACCAAAGTCTTAGTTGCTTTTCAATTAAAAGCATTTCACAGACTCGCATTTAGACAATTCGCAGCATTTGTTAGAGTTTTTGTCTATGGCAACGTGGCGTATGTGTAACGTGGCAAAAAATGTCAAACGTTTCTGTTGAGCCGCCCTCGTCGTCATCATCGTTGCCACGTTTGCTTTTTAAGTTGGCAAACAAAGCGTAAATAATTTCGGCACATACAAATAAACCGCCGACTGCCAGCCAAACACCCAAACACCCACACACTCGCCCCGCCCTACTAGTGCAGAGCTTACACATGTTCCACACATACTCTTCCACTCTTCCGCTCTCCGCCACTGCTATCCAATTTACACAACATCGCCCTCAATCTCGCCCTAGCAGTAAAAAACGAACTTCATCTTTAGTCCTTTTCGCAGTTTTCTCAAGTGGCAGTTGTCCTCGACTGCCTGGTGTCTTTGCCAAGGCTTCCTCAAGGGATGTGGTGCGCATTGTCCTGGCAAAAAATGCTTTTCACGTTCGTAAACACACATGCAGGCACATCCTTGCGAGAGTAGCAGCATCCATTCCCAACACATGTATTTTGCACGAAGTGCAGTACATTGTTGAGCAATTCTATCTATTTTTCAGTGTGTGGGTGGGGGTGAGGGTGGGGGTTCCCCGCAATGTAATTAGAGCGAAAATCGATCATTTGGAAATGTCAAGGAAACAAAACTGAACTGCATTCACCGGCTGTCAGTAACTAATGGTCCCACGAACAATAATTAAACTAAAAGGGAATATTATTTTAATTTCAATGCAATGAGAGATCTATTAGTACTCTACAGAGTAGTATATACATATATAGTACATACATATATCCAAGGCTAACCTTTAGTCGGGGCAAGTGCTAGAGGAGCTGTGTGATGTGGTGTTCTTGAAATTCATAAAAAATAGATCGTGTCCACATCGAAATCATTCAAGGGGTTGAGGGAGTCACCCAAGCTTAAATCAATCAATGTTTCCTTACCACTCGACGTAAAAAGCTTGGAAGGACTGTATCCTGCATTAAAGGATATACTAGTTTGGTGCGTATGACAAGACGAGCATAGAAGCTACAAGTAGAATAACCAAACTTGCTACTCAGTTTCATCAAAGCACTCAGAAAGACAGGCATGTGTTTTTATTTCCTTATGGTACCCCTCCCCCCAAATAATTTCATATTAGTGATATGATGACTCAAATAGATTTTAGGTAAGTATTAATGTAACGTCTTTGTATTTGTTGAATTCTTGGCAATGGACAAATTCTGGTTTTTTGTGGAAGTAGATTACTGGTCTCTACGAGTCGGACCGGCATTCTTGTTTTTGATAAAACAGTGAACCTACAATTCATGATATATATTTTAAATGAATATAAATAATGCATATATTTTCTCATTTCACTTCAAGTAATATATTTATAGTTTATAATAAAATGCATTCTTTCGATTCTATCAATGTTGTATTGATATCCGAAAGTTTGTGAGTAGCAATGAATTTTTGCATCGTTAAGTGGGTTTTTAGTGCTATATGTTTACTAGAATTGCTGTATTAACTATGGACTGGAGCTTTAAATAAAGGAACGTGAAAACTTCTTCGTATGTATAGTATTTTTAAAACGCCGTTCTTTAAAGATCGGGGTGATAAGGGCAATATTATTTGAAATCATCCCAGAACCTTCAGAGCCTCATTTGTCGTAGTATCCGTGGTGAAGATTTTTTAGAGCTTTCGTATTCTAAGCGTGCTTGTCGCTTTGAAGATCACATTCCTTTTAACAACACTTTTTACGACAATTTTATATTAATGCGTGATCTGAAGAATAACCAACATGGCCATAGCTTTGAGCCTTCCCTTTTTTTGCATCCTTCGGGGTGTACCCTTACCATCAGTAGTTCTGACTGGCTAGTCACTAGGAACTGCTGCCGGAATCCTGCGACTTGTTCCCAAATGGCACCATGGGGCATGTATCCACATACACGTGGTTTTGGGGAGATGGGACTTCTTAAGTGAACGCCTAATCGCATGCTCCAGTGCAGCTTTCAATAATACTCAGTGTCCCATTCATATTGGTAAGCCAAGTACAAAGAGTTGTGCAAATTAACTTGACCGATGGCATAACCATGTGTGTGCTTTTGTGGCCAACACAAATGGCCACCAATCGCTCAGCTGCTCTTGAACAAATAAGCCATCAGCATAAATACCCAGGCCGGCAGGAAGAACACGCACATACTTGAATTGTCACAGGTAAGCAAAGCGATACTAACATAAACATGTTTGTATGTATGTATGTATATGTACAAGTATGTATAGGTATTTGTGAGCGACGAGAGTCGAAAGATCCGGCAGTCTTGAGTAAAGGAGAAGAAAGAAAAAACAGAGGCAAACCCCAAAAGCCACAAAATGCGTTTGGTGTCTGGGCTTCCTGGCTGGATTAGAAAGCTTTCAAGAGCTTAAGGTCAGGCTAAGTGAAATTTGGCTGCCAATTGGTTGTTTACATTTGGCTTTGGGCGGCGTTGGAAAAATCAGGCAAGGACGGCAAAATATGACTGGCAGCGCAAATATTTGTCAATGCCTATAGAAAATGCAGGATGAGAATTATGCTCGCATATATACATAATGGTGAGACAGAGCCTGCGAGAGAGAGGAGCAAAAATTTAATTGCAAATAATCCGCAAATTGTAAATTTTAAGCCACGAAAACGATTATGTGACTAACAACAAGCCTGCCTACAAACTACCTTCACTTGATTGGGACTCTCTGTGTGTTTACGGGCTGGCAAATAAGACACGTACGTATATGTAGGCATATTTATCATGGTGTTGTTGTAATTGTTGTTGTTGCTGTTAAACGATATTTGTCGTGCCTGGCGCCATCGTGATTTGTGAGGCAGCCACAAGTATTGACAGACACATGTGAGCCCTACTTCACTTTGTCTTATACTCGTACATAGGTACAGCGGCCCGTCCGTCCCCTTCACGACATCACGACATCACACACGCACGCACACACACGCACACACACACCACACCATCTACATAAATACAGGCACGTGTGTGCGTTTGTGTGCCTTTCATTACCCAATTGATTTATGACGCTTGTTTTGTAAATTGCCAAGGATTTGCAGCGAGGATTTCCGTTATTTGTCAAAAGCTTTGATTTTAATGTCGACAAGATATGTTCTCACCAGAGTGAGTTCTCTATTTGTCGACTGTGACGACACGTCGCCTTATCCTGCACACACACACACATACTTGTCTATGCACACATATATGTAAAACCTTTCAAAAAGAAGGTCCAAGCGGCAGCTGCCAGTGCACGTATATACTATAATGCAACGATTCTAATGCCCAAATCAAGAGAAAAAAGATTAATTTTGGGAAACGACAAATCATTTGTTTTTACGATTAAGTGATTCAACAATTTTAAATGTTTATACGAGCTTGTATCCCCTTTCAAATGTGTCGAGTATTCAATCCATTTCTATCTCCATTTTCTGGCTGCATTTTTATTGTGCACCAAAATTTATATCAGTTTGATTGATTTTAAAAGTGAGCTGGCTTGCATCAATTTTTGAAACACTTTTTTCACTTAGAGGACAATACTTCCTTCCTTCCTTCAAAGGACAGCTTGCTACCGGATTCAACAAGAAGTTTTCGACTTGAACCATTTATTTCAATAGCATTAAATTGTCTTTGGTGGCGTCTAGATTTATTTAGCATGTTTCTTATACTTTTGATAATAACCTGACCTGACACATTATGCGTTTAATTATTTGCTAGCAATTTCTTCTAAAAATTAATAATTATTTGAACATTTCAAGTCCGATAATAATATAATATAGCCATTAGAAATTAATGGGTGACAGCCTATTTGTGGTCTGAGGGTTGCCTGTTGTTTAATTAATTGCTAACAATTGCTTCCCAAATGATTACTTTTTTTTAGTTTCAAGTCTGATGATAACATATATAGCCATTAAAAATTAGTGGGTAAGGTCTATTTGTGGTCTGAGGGTTGCCTGTTGATTCTATGGGCTTCAGGGGCCCATGCTTCAGTGGCTTCGTTGCGCGCTCCCTCAAACAAACAATTTAAGCGAAGAATAAAATGATGTTTAAACAACATCAACAACAACAAGCCCACCCGACAACAGATAACAGGCTGAAGAAAGTCACACAGATTGTAAAAAAGTTGGTATTGCTTTAAACACGCCCCCACAAGCCACCTTTTCACACCACACCCACACCCACACCCATACCCACATTTCCATTGCCACTGTCGTACTCACAGGAACCTTCAGAGTCGAGTCATACGAGTAGAAGGGCAGACGACCCAAGGTGTCAGTTTTTAGCAGTTCATGGCAAGATTTTCTTTTTATTTTGTGTATTTTTGTTTTTGTTGTCTTTTTTCTGCTGCTACTTACAGTCGGTTGCCTTTTTAACGCCTCCTTTTTGACACCCGTAACAGCTTCGACTTGGGCCACAACTTTTACTTCGGCTTCAGATTTTGCCTGCCTGGCATTTGTCTTACCGGGCGGGCCTTTGTGGGGCTCTCGGAACACACATTTTGGGGGGCTGAATGAACCTCTGTGAATGGAGTTGATTTTTTGCGCCCTTTCGAGTCGTTTGTCTTTTCGTTTGTTTCTTTTTTGTTGGTTAGATGTGTGTGTGTGTGTGTTTGTCTTGGCGCAGTTCATTTTGTGGCTCTTTTGGCTGTCTTGAATGGCTTGAAAATTGTGTGTAAATAAAAATGTTTGTGTGCTGAGCCTTTTCCCCCCAGATCGGATACATGGCTATGGCGATGGCGATGGGTATAGGCCTGTGCATTGGCTTGACTTGTGTTTTGCGTTCTGCGTTTTGTGTTTGACTTATGTGCTTATAATGTTGCCGATGTCGATGTTGATGTTGATGCCATTGACGATGGTAGACGATTTATCGACGTGGGGCTGTAACTTTATTAGCGCTAGATGCGTAACAGGCAGCGACCTGGCACCAAACAGAGGGCCGCAGACCAAACTAACCAACCAACGAACCAACGAACCCACCAACCAACCGACCAACCAACACACCAACCTACGAATCTGACAGCCCACCAGCAAACTACGTAACTGTTAGTCCTTATTTGTGTGCGTGTCGATTGGATGAATGCATGTGCATGGCACTTTGCTAATTAAAAGCGGAGCCAGCCCAACGCACTGTTGGGCGCGTGCAGAATAAAATCGATAGCGTTGTAATTAAATTGCGTGCATTGCATGTTCCCGTTACTGCTGTTGTTGCTGCTGTTGTTATAATTAGCCTGACGGCAAAGAAATACATACTCGTATGCCCATATACAGCAACTAAACAAAATGCTGCAAATGGCCGCATAATACAAGTATAGAGCCCGAGCGCCAGCATTAGTTGCGAGAGGACAAAGGGACGCGGAGCGTCTATTGAAAAGGCAGCAGCCGCACATTTCTATTATCATTTGTGTGTCTCGCCAATAAATCACGTAGACGCCACATGTGCATTGCCAGTCGATCAAATGCAGGCAAACGCGCAAGCCCGGCGCCTTAACGTATGCGCAACATGAGCCCTGGACCATGAACTACTTATGCCAAAGCAAGCCAAACAATTGAATTGAAGAGACGACTCGTGTGAAGAATTCTAAAAACTCCCTTTGCTCCACTATATACTCGTAAGAAAAAAAGAATAGGAAATCAGCCAAACAAAAATATCAAAGTATTGAAGAGACGACTGATGTGAAGAATTCTAAACAGCCCCTTTGCTCCACCATACACTTGTAAGGAAAAGAGAATGGGAAATCAGCCAATCAGAAATATCAAAGAATTGAAGAGACGACTAATGTGAAGAATTCTAAACAGCCCCTTTGCTCCACCATACACTTGTAAGGAAAAGAGAATGGGAAACCAGCCAATCAGAAATATCAAAGAATTGAAGAGACGACTGATGTGAAGAATTCTAAACATCCCCTTTGCTAAACCATACACTTGTAAGGAAAAGAGCCAATCAGAAATATCAAAGAATTGAAGAGACGACTGATGTGAAGAATTCTAAACAGACCCTTTGCTCCGCTATATACTCGTAAGGAAAAGACCTCGAGGTCTTAATAATATACAACAATTTAAAAAAACTGAAAACTGCATGTAATTATTAAATTATTTTTAATTCTAGCACCCCTTTTATTCTACACCCAGAAGGATAATGAAATAAAATACAATAAATTCTAAGAAACTAATATCCTAATAATATAATTAATATCCCTAACATTTAAATTTATGAATTAAAATTATATTGTAAAAAAGAAAAAAATGCACACAACCTTTCCAACGCACAACCAGATCATGTTTTTAATGTACATATGTACATATACATAGGTATGTATAGGAGGGCTCGAAAATAGGAAGGGCTGGAATAAATAGCTCATTCACAAATATTCAAATTTCAGAAATTAGTCTTTATGTTTTTTATTAAATTTTATTTATTTACACTCTGTCGTAAGGCAATAAGTAAATTTAGTTAGCTATGTATAAAATGATCAGGAATAGAAATTTTCCAGCGAAACCTACTATTATATTCCAATTACATTTAAGCACTTTTTGTCTTTTGCTATACATTAAATTCCATTAAGAAGTTATTCAATTATTGCTAACGATCCATCCATACTAGAGCTGCTCCGCAAATCAGAGGGAACATATTTGTACAAAAAGCACATCTTACAGTCAACAGAATTCCCAGCAGAGAGTCCGACGACAGAGAACATTCGACGGTTTTACACGAAGAAGAAGAGAAAGTGCTGTCAAGACATACCAACTAAACTCAATCACGACATGTGCGAACGATCAAATTCTCTCTCACAATTAGTGTACTTCTGGAGTCTGCTCTCGGCTCCACCCTAAAGTAGGAGCAACAAAACGGTCTCGGACCAGCTACCCCCAAGAAAACCAAACTTTATGCCTAAAGAGAACATAGCTATCGAAAAGGGCCGAGTATATTCCAAGGCAAGGGATGCTCTTCGCATCTGTAGAAAGAGCTTCGCAATAAGATCTACACTATGAAGCATTGGTCTGGGGGGCAAGCGGCCGAAGCCAAACCTCCACAAGGCACAACGCAACCACCTTGGACAATATGGGGCTACGGGAACTGAAACTTTTCAAATAATATACCTTGGGCCAGAGCACCATTCTACCAAATGGGAGAAACAACGCAAAGGCATAGGATAGTGACTACTGCATACCAGAGCAGAGGTGGATCGACAGCTTCAGAGTAATTGCCCCGGACGGGAAGGATTG
This sequence comes from Scaptodrosophila lebanonensis, assembly GCF_003285725.1. Taxonomy (NCBI): domain Eukaryota; kingdom Metazoa; phylum Arthropoda; class Insecta; order Diptera; family Drosophilidae; genus Scaptodrosophila; species Scaptodrosophila lebanonensis. The sequence continues at coordinate 4,356,057 of NW_022060567.1, read as the reverse complement.
GAAGCAGGAGAACGCTTTTCCGCATTTATTGAGGATAACGCAATGGTAAGGCTCAGCCAGCATCGAATACGATATCATGATCGCAGAAATGTGACAGGACGGTAGAACCGGCAGAAAGACAGAGCCTTATGACCTAAGAAAATAACAGCATTTGGATAGTTAGAAACTGAGAAAATATGAAAGAGGAGGTATGGAGGAGCTTTGTTGCCCTAAAGATAAGCTTGTCGTTTTACAATGGACTCAAAGACTCAAAGTCGGTCTAATTGCAATTACCTGCTTGTGGATGCAGTCGGGGAAGAAAAGAAAACAAATCCATCGTAGCATCGCGCCCAATACAATGAATCAATGGGTGGTGAGGACATTTGAGACCAACAAATGAAATCATATTGGTGCTTTTTCAAAACCTGAAAGTGTCCATTGAAAGTAATTATATCTTTGAAAGATTTAGCGCGTTGCAGTGTTTGGATGGAAAACACCAAAGATTACTCATGAACTACTAAATTTGTCGAGTTTAGTTATCTAAAGCTTTGCAATTTCGAAAACTAATAATATGTAGTGGGGTTCTGAGTCTGCTCCATAATAATCAGCCATGTCCCGAAAACCGGGGGGAACAAGTATTTACAAAAGATATAAAATGTGGTTTGTGACTTTAAAACGAAATGAAAGCGTGATGCATTCTTGAAGAATATGTAAATTGCGAAAGCTAGATATTGAGAATATTTTCATACCCAATAGAAACCATATACTTAACAATTTATTTGGCGTCGTGTCTTGAAAAATTGGCAATTGTAGTAAGGATAGTGCATCAAAAGCTCAAAATAAGCTGGGATATTAGAGTACTCCTAGTGCCTTTTGGGTACCTTCGTCAATAAATGAACTGATTGCTGCTGATTCGTTGAAATAAAATAAGTTTACAGATTGTTAACATTTTGGAAGGGGCGAAGGCTGATGTCGTTTAGTTGGAAACATGCTAACTGAATGATGTGGACTAGTAGTAGAACTTTTTGAAATACAAAGCACACATATGTATGTATGCGAGAGTATTGTGTACTTGTGAGGAGGACAGGCAACTGAATTCCTCAGACACGTTTCATAATTCTTCGCTTGTCCGTTTAAATAGAAAATCGAAATCTCTGTCCTTTACAATCAGTTCTACCAATTCTACCTTTTTAGCTTCACGTCAATGTAGTCCAGAGTAGTGCCACCTTCCGAAATGAAAGGGAGAGGGGGAAGAGAGTAAAAGAGCGAGAGAGAGAGAGAGAGAGAAGCGAAGAAAGAGAGATGGAGAGAGAGAGAGAGAGAGAAAATCAGCGAAATAAAAACGACAAATAAAATGAAAAATTGTTGGTGCATCGTGCGTTTTTCATGTCGCACGGCAAATATGCGATGGCTGTCTAAATGAGGAGCGGACGCGAATGTGAACTCGGATGTGAATGCGGCCATGTTCCACACACACACGCACACACACACACACAAACACAACACGCGCACACACATACGCACATGTGGACAGAGAAAGGATATGGACAGGCTGGCTGGCTGGCTGGCTGGCTGGCTGCCATTCATTCGTTCGGTTTGTTTGTCCAGGCTCGTCGCGCATCGCCGGACAGACGGGCGGACGGACGGACGGACGGACAGCAGGCAGCCTAAATGAATGGGAAATTTACAATTAAACGCCTCAATGCGAATGCTTGAACTGGCGGGACGGACGAAGGGATGGTAGGTGGGTAGCTGCTGGCCTTTAGAGCTGGGGGCTGAGGCTGATGCTGAGGCTGGATAGCATTTTCATCCATTGGCATGCCAAATGATGACAATGAATGAATCGTTCGGTCCAGGAGAGCGGTTTGGTGGAGGCGGAAAAATTTCTGATGCTGATGAAGAGGGGTGCGTAGATGAAAGCGTGGGCGGTGGGGGCGAGGCTTCTCTCTGTCTGCTCAGACGTGCTGACGACTCTGCCACTGCGGCTGGCACTGTTGAGGCTTTGGTTTTTGCGGTTCTACCGCAGCGGATGCGTAAGCCTTTCCCAATACGCTGTACAACTCATCGTGAGCGGGTGTGTGTCTCTGTGTGTGTGTGTGTAAACAGCAAACACATCCTCACACATCCTCACACACACACACATACACACTCACATACAAAATACAGGGATACAAACAAGCACGCAATTGCGAAGAATTTTTTGTTTCGCTGTTTGTCCTGTTCGACATGTTTTTGGGCATGAAATTTTGACGGCGTCTGCTTTGATTTTTGGACGGACGTACAACACAATAGGTACGAGTACAACAACAACGACAACTACAACAACAACGATGTGATGCTGATGATGATGCACATGCCGATCATAATGGCGAAACGGACTATGACTACACAGAATACAGTTTAAAGAAGTTTATTTGCAGTTGATTAAACGCTTTAAGTCCACAATGGAGCATCAAAAAAATAGCAAAAATTGCTGCCAGCTCTCCTGATGAACTGCTGACAATTTTGCAACGCTTAACAAGCGGTTAAGAGAGCACAAAAGCCGCCGCCAAAAACCGTTGACAGCAGCACAAAAAGTGCACGGCAAGGTCTCATTCTGAATAATAAGGACCAAAGGCATAAAAGATGGGCGAGCAGACGGTTTTTGTACACCCGAAAACTTTTGCCACTCAGCGTGCGGCGGCAATAATTGAACAAATTGTTTTGAGCTCACGAAAGGGCCAAATAGCAGAGACAGCTTGTTGGCTAACAGGGCTATGTGCAGGGAGAACATACGTCCATCACAACGAGGGCCAATAATGGACGTATTGTTGTGCCTAACACTTAGTTTCGTTTCACTTCTCATTGCTGCATGCTTTTGCACTTGAAAACTTTTCGTTGAAATAGCTTGAAAATGTTGCTAATCAACTCAGCCAGCCACCCAGACTTGTCCTTTCATTGTGGCCCTTCAGATGCCTCCCTGATAAATGGCTGTGGTAAAAACCCAGGAGAGATACTCACAATATGCTCAAATCTGATAACCCAATGGAAGCTCATTAAAAGTAAAAACACTTTTTAAAATTGTGTCCGTAATTTAATTCACGAAATTAACAATACAAAATGCTAAAAAGTTCAGTGAAGAAGAATCAATCAAATAACATTTGGAAATATTGACTTCTTATTATTAAAAGGGATACGAAAAATAAAATAAACTCGTGCTGCCTAGGGACTAGGAGTGTCTACATACCAAGTTTGGTCAATGTAGGCTCAGCCGTTTTCGGAACTAAGGCGTACATACAGACAGACAGACAGACAGACAGACAGACGGACGGGCGTATCTAATACGCTTGAGATCAACTCAATATGTTGATTATGTTATATATAGAATCGGAGCTGCTTTCTTCTCACTGTTACCGAATACATGTAGGGTACCCTACGGGTACTATATACATACTATACATATAATTGCATCGATGAGCCAGAACACGATAAAATGCATGCCATATATGCAGAGTATGTACAATGAACTCATTTATTTACTAAATATATTTTTTTTTGTTTTTATTTAGTTATCGAATCTTCTCTCTCGGAGACTTACGATAAGTAGTCAAATCATAATCTAATATAGTTCTTTAATAAATTGCAATTAAATATTTGAATTACGGCCCTAACTGTTATTGCTGGGTTGGGAGGTCTCTTCGCCGGAGTCGTGTATGGCTAGCCTGTCAAGTTAAATTGTGCACAAGTCTATTTGGATGGTTCCGAAGCATATTTATGTTTACGAAAAAATGGACTGTCGGCTGTGGAAAACTATTTATAAAGATTATAAAAAACCTTATAAACGAGCAAAGCCTAAGGAGAAATCTAATTAAATGACATAGTATCTAAGAAACACCTTCATCCCGGTGGGGGAATGTTGGTTGCCTTTCGGCTAGCTATGCCGTCTTACAGCTAAGTGTGGAGAGAGGCGTCAATAGATCTGCCAATATAAAAAGAAACGAAGCTGAGAATTAATTAAAAACTATTTCAAAATAGCAGACAAAAATAATTGGAATCTCCGACCCGGTGGGGGAAGATTTATTAGCCATTAGCCGTTCCTGGTCAGAGATTCCAGAGAGAGGCTTTTTATAACAGGGAGGGACAGTTCAGCTGAGAGTATGTGAACATGTTCGTTATACGTTAAAAATAAAACCCGAAAAGGATCAGTTGTACATCTATTAAGGGAAAGATAATTTCTTGTCGTTCTGCAAGGAACTGAGAATTTCAGACGACCTAAAAGGGTCGTAATCCCTCAATCCCCTCAATATAGGGGCTTCACTGAAAATATGCTCGTGTCGCTGGAACGGAAATTGGCATTTCCCGCCACCGAATGGTGCGGCCTAGACTTTTGTCACTCACCTCGTCCACTGCGCCCGACGAAGCGTAGATCGTTAAACTTGGCCACCTGATTCTTCATCACTGCCGTGCAGTTACGGAGTTCGGCGCAGTAGTTCTCATCGTTTCCGGCCCGTACTGTCACCATCGTTCCGTCCATGATGTCCCCCAGCGAGACGACCTTGAAGGCGACCGGAAGCGTCTTGTTCGAGCGCCAGTGCGGCGGCAACACTGTGCAGACGAAGAGCGGGCTGCTGGTGCGGATGAGCTCGCCGGGGTGTTCGGTGAGAAAGTCGCCCAAGGTGCGTTCGGCCAAGATGTCTGACGTCATTTTGGTGTAGGCCTCGTTCAGTAGTTGGGCGGCTGTTGGCGGCGTGTTTTGCTCTGTGCTGCTGTTGTTGTTGTTGTTGTTGCTGCTGCTGTTGTTGTTGGAGCCGTTTGCATTGCTAGTGTTGTTATTGTTGTTGCTGCCGTTCGAGCTGTTGTTGTTATTGTTGTTGGACGTGTTGTTGTTATTGTTGTTGGCATTGGCCGCCGTCGAGTTGCTGCTGTTGGTTGTCAAATGCATTTTGTGGCTGTTGTTCTGGTTGTTGCTGCTGTTGTTGTTGTTGTTATTGCTGTACTGATATGGCAATGTCTGCAAATGAGACGTCTGAAGTTGATTTGAGTGCTGATGTTGGTGTTGATGTTGTTGTTGTTGTTGCTGTTGCTGTTGCTGCTCAAACTGCCCCAGATGTTCTTGAGCGTGAGCGTGTACTTTTTTTAAGCGCACAATTTTGCCTTTTTTCTACGCCTCTTGACTCGAGAGAGCGATGGGATTTTAGGCTGCAAAATCAAAAAAAAAAAACGAAGGGCAATTAATTAATATTCACTTATTACTTATTTGTTTAACCAGCTCCACAAGTTATTATTTAAATACGAGTAGTGTGGGTTCTTAGAGGTGTGGATCTTCAAATTTAAATTAAACACATACAAATAAATGCAAGTACATTTTTTAAACCACATTTTCTATTTATACATTTTTTAGGCTGTGACGTCAGATTACACGATTTTTATCATCTTTTCGCATAGCAGACCCAGATTGTGTTGACTTGTCAACGGACAAAGCTCGTGTCCTCTATTGTATTGAAATAAAACTCCATCGTTTGCAAGCCCACTTCAATCGTGATGAATTGCCAGATAACTATAGAAAGATAACTATAGAAAGTCACCAGAGTAACGCCCTTCAGACTTAGGCTCAAGCATGCGTGCAATAGTATGTACATCTAAATGGACGTCACCTAAATTAAAATACATACATATCAACAATTTTATAAGTCAGACACACATATACAAATATGCCACAACAACAAAAAGTTTCAAATAAAACTAATAATATAAAATAAGAAAAAAAAATAAATCACAAAAATAATAACCATAACAAATACGAAAAATAAAAAATATATAAATAAATAACAGTAATACTTAATGTCAAATAAAACTAAATTAAAAGTTATAATAACTTAAAGGTCAACTAATACTTGTAACAATAGGATGAGGTTTATAAATAAATAAATGCAAGTGTGCAATCAACTTTTCAATAAGCCGCAATCTGTGTGACAAAGATGTTTGATTTGCCTAAATAGGTAGGTCTAAATAGGTATTTAATTACCAAACCAATATTGTATTTCCTGCAGTTGTAACAGTTTTGCTGCTTAAATACCCAAAATACTATATTAATCCAGTATCTATCACACCGATCGAGTTGGTGCATAAGAATATCAATCAAAGGATTTCAATGAAATTGATAATTATCGCGGCTTGAATGAATGAATCCTTGAAAGGACGCACCCTTTGGATTCGAAACTTACACTTTTACTTTTGTTCTACGGTTTTTACCGTTAAGTAAGCTTGACGAAAGCTAACACTTTTATCGATCCCTGTGTACACTCGTATACTTATATCCCGTTGGAAATCTGCAAATGCCTTTTTAATATGATACGAGTAGTACAACTATTATTATGAATTATATAAATGTCCATCTAAATTAATGAGGATATTGCAAATAGTAGGAAAATCCCAAAAACCCCACTCACTGATTCCGCCTCCATTCACCCGCTATTTTGATATTTCCATAACTTCTTTCAGAACTCTTGGGAATTTATGGCACCGCTTACCCAAATTCAACCACGCGATTAGTGCTTATTGTTCGCCATGTCGAGTTTCATCGAGAAGGAAATTTAAGCCATTAATTAGCTGTTGCTGCTTTGGCTCGACTCTATGCTGCACACAGTCTCAAAAATAGTCACACATATATCACAATCCCGCAAACATTATTGCTTTATATTTGTTATTGTATTAATTGTGTTTAATTAAAAACTTTTTAGTTTAAAACAGCGAGAAAGTCGAAATGTACGGGGAAGGCTACAGGATATTTCATAGTCGAATCCACTCGACTCTAGTGTTCGGCTCTGCAATTTCTCCTTTTAAATTGTTACTTGCAGAGCAAAAATAAAGATAACAGAGAGCCATTGGTATAACAGATAGTGCTGGGGGAAGCGGGACGTGCAGCCAACTCAAACAAACACATAGCAGGTGTGCCATGCTCCGCTCAAAGTCGAGATTCAAGAGTAGCAGTGTAAGCCCGTTAGTTATGATATAATACATATCGATTACTATAATATATATAGATGTGAACAAAATTAAAATATTGCGAAGTTGCTTTAGAGCTTAAACCCACCGGGTCAGTCCTTCTCCATTCTTTAACTTGTAATTATATTTTTATCTTTTTATTATTATTATAATTTAATTTTTTATTGTTATTTCTTCATCTCTATTTATTTTTTGTTAAGTATAACGACGTCTCTGACTACTCTGTGCTGTGCGTCGGGGCATATTATTGACAAATAAGAACCCTCCACCGAGCCAGCTTCGTTATTAGATAATTTTTTATTCTTTAGTTTTATTTAGTTTAAGTTCACTTTTTTATTTTTATTTTTTTCAACAAATTTGTTGATGAAACTAGAAGATGATTGGCTCTGATGCCTGTAGCGCCCAGAAGGAGGCGGTTTTCTATAGCATATAGCTGCTGGCCGATTTCACAATATCTTACTTGAGAATATTTAAAATGTTTTTCTGCAGTTTGCTCCACATGGACCGAAAAGTTAGCTGCCAAATATTAGAAAACTGCCATAACTGCCATCCATGATGGGGTGGGCAATTGGTGCTTATATTTAATTGAGATATTCTCATGGCCATTTCAAGGAAATGGGCCAGCAGCATGCAACTGTATAATTTCTGGATTGCCAGCTCTAGCACCATTAATTCTTATACGGCCGCATAGTCGTGCCATAAAACTGTTAATGTCTTTAAATCACAACCCAAAAGGACGCACATAGCACAACTCAATGGGCCGACAAGTGCGCGCGCGCCTGGACCCTGGACACAAACACATAAACACAAATCAATTGTCAACCACTGGAGCTGGAACGTGCAACGACCGAATGGCGGCCAACAATCGACGAACTACTAAGGGCGACCAAACGCCGTGCAACAGAACGCAATTTGCATTGCGCTTTTCAATTTCCTGCACAATGCAACGTGCAACGAGCCCCTGCGAAATGTGCCCTCTCCCTCCCTCTCGTACACACACACACACACACACACACACACTCCTGCCATGTGTGGGGTCAGGCAACTATCCAAATCCAAGCGGAACGAGCGACTCAACGTAACCAGTGTCAAAATGATTGTGGACTCACGGGCGAGAATTTGCGGTTTGATACTTGCATATTTTGTCACTTGTCGCCATCGGTGCTCGGTGCTTGGTGCTTGGTGCTCGGCAGGCGACAGACGACAGTCGACAGACGACAGTCGAGAGTCGACAGTCATCATTCAGCGTGTAGCACTCGCAGGACCATCAGTCAACGGTACTTTGCTGGACACCAAACTACGGCACCCACATGCTCGTACAGGCGGAGAGTCGGGCTCGGGCAGGGACTTTGTCATGAAGCCTTTCGTGATTGCACGCACTGCCCAACCGCATCCGTTGACCTTGTTGTCGCTTTCATTGTTGGTGGTCATGTAACAACTTTAAAATTTCCTACTACCGATTTCTTGCCCTGAGTTCCAGAGAGGACACAACTCCACCTCCACCTCCACCTCCTCCTCATCCCGCTCGTCCAGCTCCAGCTGCGACCGTGACAGTGAGTGGAGGCCATGTGTCGAGACTCGTGCCCACGCGTCCGTTGCTGACCGATAAAAATTACTTAAAAATGCCGCAGCTCATGGGTTGACTTTTGGCCAACGTTGTTCAAAAAACACAAAAAAAAAAATACAAAATAAAACGACAACAACAACAAAAAAGTAATAATAAAATAAAGAATGAGTCTGACGCATACAAAACGAAAGACAAACAAAAAACAAGAAATGGGGAAATGAGGAAGTGGGAGACGCGCAGCATAGAGCTGACGGAAATCGCGGCGAAAGTCCAGCGGATGCGAAACGTGTTGTTGCTTGGGTAAAACATCCAACAAACCAAAAAAAGTGACATCGACAACAACAAAAACAACAGCATAACAAAACACAGAACAAACGGGAAACGATGGCGTGCTCGCTATCGCCATTTGCATTTCACTCTGCCGGCCTGCTTTCTACTCTACACTGCTTTAAAAAGGATGTTATCGAGCGGCGCAGGTTTGCTTGGTAAGTCTGCGAAATGTGCTTACATTGTCAGCAGTGGAGAAAGGTTTGAGAATCGCACAGAAAAGTTTCCAGGTAATGCTGATATTTATTGCAAAGATGCTTGTCACAAAATGCACCGATTTCAGCGATGAAGATAAGGAACTTCAAAAATCGTAATGTAACTAGAACTAGTTCCATGGCTGCTCTTATAAAGGAGTTAGTCTACATACTATCCAGAAGGTCTAGTTGAAAATTATATCATCCAACATATAACCTATAATCATAATTAATAAGTATCTGAATATTTCACAGATAATCTTTTGATTTGCATTTTGTTTCTAATTACATAAAATTTAGTATTCCATCCAATTGTATTTAGATAATAAGAATGAATGGTTTGAGAGATAATGGAAAATTTGGTCTTTTTTAGATTCCTGTTCAAATAACATGTACTTAATAGTGCTGGCAGTTTAGAAAGGAGGAGGAAATGGAAACATAAATTTATTCTTGACAGGGGTCAAATATTTTAGGCTTATATTTTTGCTTACAAGTAGAGAAATTTCGATATAGTTATATTATTAGATTCCAATTACGTGTACTTAATAGTATTGGCCATTTAGAAAAGAAGAGGAAATGGAAATAGAAATTTAATTTTATGCACATGTTTCAAATATTTTAGGCTTATATTTTTGTTTACAAGTAAAGATATTTTCAAATTATTATATTATTAGATTCTTGTTTATTTTTATTATTTCATTTATTTATTTTTCTTTACAAATAAAGAAATTTGGAATAAGACTGTATAATTATAATTAAGAGTAGGGCATCGAGGCAATAGCACACCCTATCCATCTAGCTGTGATGGTGGAGCCAGAAAGAGCGCAATAATCCGAGCTTGCCGTCAAAAGGTGCACGGATAACGCGCGGTTTGTCACCTCTTTGTTGCCCTTGTCTTTGCCTTTCTCTGCCACCCACTTGCCACTTGCCACATCCCACACCCCACATGCCACATGGACACTGTCACGCTCACTTTCTGCCACCCATTTCTTTTTTTTTTTTTTTTTTTGCCATTCGCTTCGCTTGCTAAATCAAAATTCATGGTTTTAAAGGCGGTGGCGAAATAGAACAAGGGTGCGTGGTCGTGGTCGTGGTCTGCTCAATCGCGCTCTGGTATCAATAGCAGGACAACACAAAGGGGAGCGGGTGGAGGGAGGAGTGGATGGCGCCGGGCTATACATGTATATATACGCAAGGTTAACCCTTTGATGCCCACACATGTACAACATGTAAATTGTTTCAATTTGCGGCATTTGCTGTAAAACTGCGCAATTTTAGACATGCCTGGACCACACACACACACACACACACACACACACACACACATTTCGGCATGACACTCCAATCGCTGTCTGTGTTTGTGTGTGCGTGTGTCTGTGTATTGGTCGTCCTTTCGTTCGTTCATCTTTTTTCATAGTTCGCATTAGCAGAGCTTCGCGCGTTGTGTGTCCAGCTGTTGTTCTCCCACACCCACACACACACACACAGAAACCCATACAATCCCTGTTAACGAACCCACTACCGAGCACTAAACTTGTTAAATGTTATGGATATATGCACATATGTATGTGTATGTGTATGTGTAAGTGTGAGCAACTGTCCATGTCGACGGTGGCGTTTGAGTCGCTGTCTCATCTAAAAGACTACTACTGCTGCTGCTGTTGCTGCTACTGCTGCTGATACTGCTGCTACTTTGATGTAGTTAAGTTTTAATTGGACTTTGGGTTTTTGTAGCCCCGTCTGTGGTATTTCATTTATGTTGGGTCAATAACAACAACAATAGCAGCAGCGCCATCACCTCAACGTGAGAGCTTGTGTTAGTTCCTATTATGGAATTTAACATTTCACATATTAAGTTAAGAACGTGTAATAAAACAAAAGGCATAAAGAATGTCCTTTAAATATTGGAATTTCTTTGTTTTTTTGGAGGAAAAAAGTACCTTTCATTCCATTCCAAAAACAGGGGGAAAATTAAGATTTTTTACTCAAAGTTAGACTATGTTTGTGATTCCAGGCTCACAGTGATTCAAGATTGCAATTTAAAAGACTGTAGTTGGTTAACTTCGCTTCTGTTATAATTTAAAATTGCACGCCATATAAAAATACAATTCATTAATAATTACCCTTTTTGTTGTTTATGGAAAACAAGAACCTTTCATATGCCCCATTCCAAAAAGAGAGAGAAAAGTTCAGATTTTTTACTCAAAGTTAGAGCTATGTTTGTAATTGTGATTTCGTTTCTGTTACAATTCAAAATTACATGCCAGATAACAGTATAACAGACTAAGAAGTTATTCTAATTCTTTATGTTATCGTCTGGAAGAATGACTTGCGTATTACACCCTATCCTACATATTAAGATAAGAAAGTTTAATAAAATAATAATAAAAATGGCCCATAAATATTTTAATTTCCTTTCTTTTTATTGAAATGAAATTGAAAAACCTTTCTTATGCCCCGTTCCAGAAAAGCGAGGGAAAAGATAAGATTTTTTACTCAAAGTTAGAGCCATGTTCGTGATTCCAGGCTCATAGTGAAATGTTATAAATGAAAATTGAATGCCATTTAATTGAATAACAGTCTATAAGGTTATATTACATCTTTATGTTGTTGTATGTCCTATTACAGCCTATCCTACATATTAAGGTAAGAATGTGTAATACAAGAAGTCCTTTTAATATTTGAAATGCTTCTTATTTTGTAGGGAAAAACAAAAACATTAGTGTACTATGAACATTCTTGCATATGCCCCATTCCAAAAAAGACATAAGACTGTTTACTCAAAATTAAAATTAAAATGAAATTTAATAAAACTAAAATTAAAATATAAGAAATAAATATAATATTCAATTAGAAATGTATTTAAATAACTTTATGTAATATGTATTGTTAATATATTTAATTATATATATTTTTAAATTTAAATAAAATTCTTAATTAAAATTCTTTGCTGTAATTTGTGAAATATAATTGATAAATAAATCTCAGCTAATACACATATGTAAAACGCGGTTTAACGGCTGAGTTGTTAGAATGACTTGTACTTCAACATATAAGTAGCTATAAGTGTTGCACTAGAAACTAATCACAAATAAATGAATTAATTAAATAACACTTAAAAAAAGATAGAGCTCTGTTTGTGATTCTAAAAAAAAGTCAACTAAAAGTCCATAATTGGTTAACTTCGTTCCTGTTACAATTACAAATTGTATGCGTTATAGCAGTCTATATGTTGTTGCCTGGGAGAATGACTTCCCGTAATGTGCAAGAGCATATTTGTATAGCTTTTAAAAAACAATACATATTTTTGTGATAGTGTCGTCCACAATTACCTCTCCACCTCAATTTGAAATGTTATCCAAATCGGGAAATTCTAAGAAAAGTTATGAGCGAAACCATATACAACAATACTAAGTACAAACTGCAGCAGCAGCTTCGTCTTTCTTTCTTCTTTTTTTTATTATCAATGTTTTGTATTAGCTTTAAACAGCTTCATTTTAAAATGCACTCTAAAGCAAGTTTATTTTTGTTAACTGCAATATTTTTACTGATCCAACTAGCTGCCTATTCGAGATGTATATTTGTGTTTTACAATGAAATGAAATTCATTCGAAAACCCAAATTAAATGACAATTGATTTCGATTTAGATTTTCGAGTTCGATAAATGCGTGGATTTTAAAATGCAAGGACTCTTAATTTTGTTTATTTATTAGAGCTAACTAAGTCAACTGCCGCATACATTATAAAGCGATTTGAAATGTAGTTGGAGGCACACATCTCTGAATTAAAACGAAGTACGATACGCAGGTCCAATGGAAAAATGCAATCACTCTTGCAACGAATCTCGGAATCCTTGTGCTACCGCATATCCATGCAGAGGCTGGACGCTCGTCGGTTGGCTGTCCTTTGGCTCTCTAAATTAACCAAATTTGCTAACTAACAACAAATTAAGCAATACATTGTTTATAAATGTGCCAAGTGGCAGACAAGTGTCCCTTGCTGTACGAGTAGTCGTAGTAGGTGTCAGAATCTAAGGCTCCGGATCCGGATGCGGATGCGGACGAGTGTCAATGGGAGAGCAGTGCTAGAGTGTTGTCCACGTGGTCGCTTTAATGCCTAAATCAACTAACTTTGCGGCAACAAACTTATTTCCGGCATGCCGAGAACATGTGGTGTGGACGGAGCGATAAAAGACCAAACACATACAGACACACATTAGTACATAGTTGCAATCAAAAGGCATACGCTGCTCCACCTACGTACTCGTACCTATGTGTGTGTGTGTGTGTGTGTGTGTGCCTGTGTAGCTTCATGTGTGGAAATGCCTAACGACATTGCCACACGCCCAAAAGAAGACACCAAAATCAACCATAAATTGATGCAGTAACATGCCAGCCGGTGCTAAGTCCAGAGCCAGAGTCAGGCCGAGGCCCACAGTCGGAGGCAGAGGCAGAGGCAGTGGATGAACTCAGCAAAGATCCTCTGTTTCGGTTCGCCTCTTCCCTGCCCCTTTTTGGCAGTCAGTGTGCATTGCAGCCAACTGCTCGTGGTCCTTGTGCTAGCAAAAAAAAAAAAGAAAAAACCCAAAAAAATGTTTTCGGGGCCTCAATGCAACTGCAACTGCAATTGCAATGGCATGCCTTGTGTGCCAAGCCCCTTGCCCTTCGGCAGCTTCTTCCCTTGCAGTTTGCTCCATGCAATGCAATCCTTCCGCCGTCCACCGTCTCTTCGAAGCTTGGTTACGTTGGCCTGTGCCTGTGCCTGTGCGTGTGTGAGTGCCGTGGCTGGGGCTGGGGCTGGGGCTGGGGTTGAGGCCGAGGCCGAGGTCGAGGCCGTGGCAGCAAAACCAGCCAACAATGCCAAGTTTTCGGTCAACTTTGGTCAATCAGCGACATTAGAACACTGAACCTTGGACAAGGACATGGCAGGACACAAAGGACAGTTGGCCACAAAACAAAGAGTCCAAACAAACGGGTACGGCACGCATCTTTTCATTGTTGCAACGTTGCATGGACCTTAGTGGTGCATCCAACTGTCCCCCCCCCCCCCCTCCACCCCCGTCAGAAGCCTGGAATGCGCCTCTACATTAATAACGTCATGTGCGGCACGTTCCACATCCTGTATTCACTTCCATGCGCCTCTTACGCGTCATCGCCGTCGCCCTCGTCGCCATCGCCATCACCATCGTCGACGGCGTCGGCGTCGGCGGCATTGTGTTGGGACGACCCAAAAGCAACTGGACTTTTTGGTCAATTCGCGGTTTTGCTTGTCACTTAGCCGTGCGGCGTTGGCACGTTGCCGCCTGAGGCCTGAGGCCTGCGGCCTGTGAGGCATTTGATAAACGACAATGAAGGAGAAGAAACAACCTGTCTGCTGTCCACTGCCTTCCCCCACACCTTCGCCCTCGCCATCGCCCAGCTTCACGGCCATTGTAGACAAAGTGACGACAATTTGCTGCATTGAATTATCTGCAGGCCGGTGGACTCCCTAGCTGGTCGGCAGTCACAGTCACAGTCACAATCACAGTCACAGTCACAACAGTAGAGCGCACAGCTTCATAAGCTGACCCGCGTCCTGCCGCCTTCGACTCAGACTCTTCCCCGGCACAGTTGTCCGTCACTTTGGTTTTGGCATAAGTGCGTGCGCTTTGCAATACATAGAAGACCTGATTACGGGTTCTTGATTGAGGGGCACTGCCGTGGCGCACTTAGACAGTCAGTGGCACAGTGGAACAAATTATTTTCCCTTTCTCATGCCTATTCTTGTTGTTGATACTTATTATGTGTCGTGTCTCTCTTCTCTTAAAACTAGTATTCACATATTAAACTAAATATTTAAGAAGAGTGCACGTTTTGGGGGAAAAGGGGTGGATGGACATTTACTTTTAATTTGGAATGTTTCTGCTTTTACGGGCGGGATGAGCAACACAAAAGTACCAGGGCTCCCCATTGAAGCTTCTAAAGACTTTTGACTGAGCTCTTGCAAGAACGTCCGTAACGATAGCCATAATTCAGCCGTATATAGTATTTCAATTTTTACCTTTATTGTACACATGAAAGCGCAGGTATTGTAAGCCGGTGACCTGTTTGAATATCTCAGAATGTTTCTCCGTAGCCTTTAAAACCACTCTCCTAATCCTGCATTGAAAACCATTCTGGTACTAACATACTTCTTAAGTGTGTCACTAAGATGTTCTACGTGTTTGGGGGAAGCTCTATTTAGATATTCTACAAGAGTACACCAACTCTTAGGAATACGGTCTTCGCAAACGTCTGCAATAGACAAAGCAGCAATATTATAGGCCTGAATAATAACTGCAATATCGCTTGAAAGAGTCTGTAGAGTGAGTTTTTGTTATTACTTGTATTGTGGCTTAACTTTAATCGGAAAAGGCTGTACAAATATATTTATTGGTAGGTTTAACTTTGATCGGAAAAGGGCGGTACAATCCTATTCGTTGGTAAGTTTGGCTTAGATAATTTATGGTGCAAAATCGTTTGCCTTGTCCTTGGAGAAACAGAGCCAATTTCTCATGCAGTGCGATTCCAAATGTCAACCGTTAGTCAAAATCGGAAATGAGATTAATATAAGAATATTTACTTCAGTTTACTCCAATTACATTAACGTAAATTAAATTTATGTATTGGCAACCGTCTTTCTGAATTGAAAAGTGGAAGGAGGTGGCGCAGAAAATTCCACCTTTTATTTCAACGGATTCGCAGGACATGTTTGTTTGTTGGTTTTTTTTTTTCAATGCAGACAGTTATTGTCGCACTCATTAACGTTTTAGTAAATGGTAAATTAATTTTAATAGCCAGTCTTTCATGGATTGGAAGAAGTTTCCGATCCACTGTTCAGCATTTGTGCTGTTTTTGTGCTTTAAGTGGCGCCATAGGTTCATGTTGCAGTTGGTGCTGCACTTATTTGTTTACGACTGTCCACAGCTTGCTTTGGCTTTTGCTTTTAAGCCCTCAACTCTCCCACACCTATGAGTTCCGAGATCCTCCATCGTCGAGCGTCTGCAATTTTCCTGCCAGGCGTTTACAATTTTTGAGGTTTTAGACTCTGAGTGTTGATTGGATTTCACACATGGCAACAAAAGCCCACTGCCAGCTTAGCATCCTGGACTCCTTCCACACCACACACCACACTCCACACCAGTACTTTAGTGCCAGTGCGTAAAGTGAAAAATTGCATTTTGAGCAGCTGCAGTAGCAGTAGCAATGGCAGTTGCAGTTGCTGCTGCAACAGCATTAGTGCAGTAGTTGGCTGCTTAAATTGTTGAATCTTGGGCGCTTGGCAACTTGTTTAACAGTTTTATTGTTGATGTAGTCATGGTTAGGTTGCATTTGGTTTTTCTGGTTTGCTCAGTTGCTCAGTCCCCCCGTCCCAAGTCCCAATGTCCGGGCCCGGCAGGTTTGATATTTTGAAAGAGTCGTTGAGTGACTCGTTTGTTTTGCAAATGCATATGGCCGCCTGTCATGGCCAGTTGGCCTATTGGCCAGTTTGCCGGCTCGGAAGTCTGGCAGTCTGGCAATAGCTTGCTCATTTTTCTTTGCACTTCCAGTTGCTTTCTAATTTTAGTTTGGCAACTCCCACTAACGGTTGATTAGCATCAGCCCAATATACCTCAAATTTGTTTTCGAAGTTCCCGCAAAGACGCAGGCATAGGCAGAGGCAGTGCCAGCGGAATGGTCAGATGGTCAGCTATGCGGAAAATATTCACAAATTTGCATGCTGCCTTATCGTATTCGTTGCTTCTTAATCTCAATACTTAAAACATTCCGATTAGATAGAACTAAAAGAATTTGGAATTTTAATAATAAAAATCTAAGGGAATGCTTATACAGGAATTGGAGTCAACACATATCAACGCGAAATATCCCTGGACAACTTCTAAAAAAAAACTTCCTAGCAAGATATTTGTACGTCAGTAGGTCGTTTTTTTAGGAAATTAATTTTTAAACATGATTGCAAAAACTACATATAAAAAGTGGTTTATATCCAATGTCCAATCGAAGCAGCTTTGAGACTTGAAATTCACTTTGCAGCAAATATTTTATTAAGAACATGCATTACCTTCCAAGAATAAAGATTATACACTGGGATCAGAGATGAATAAGTGCGCGTACATTAGAACAAATATTTTATTAAGAACATGCATTACCTTCCAATAATAAAGATTATACACTGGGATTAGAGATGAATAAGTGCGCGTACATTAGAGCTGAGTTGTTTTTGTTTGTGGTTAATCGTGTTTTATATTCCGATTTGACTCAAAAGGACACAAAAACCACGCACAAAAAACAAAATGAAAAACAACCACCTAAAAAGAACTTAAAATTGGAAAAACTTAAACTATTCAAATTTTCTGCAATATCCGTTTCTGACCTGACTTTAAACTACTGAACATTTTTTATTGCAACCAAAGATATAAATTCTTTGAAAACATTCAATTGCGCTGACTTCACTAGGCTTTCACTATTTATAGAATATACTTTTAGTTGCAGACACTATATATTTTGACAAAACTGAAAAGGCTTTAGACCATTCCGATATTTTTTTCTTCATTAAATAAAAGTGGAAATATTGTGGACAGAACCAACCCGCACATTCGATGCATCACAGCCTGAAAGGGATATATCTCTCTATTGTTCAATCGGTTTGTTAAATCAAATTGCAGCAAACTCTTGTTATTTTATTCAACTTTAAATGACCCTTCCATCATAAACTACACGTATAACAAATTGTATTTCCGCTTTCTGGTTTTGATTTGATTTGAAAAACATTGTTTCTTAGGTCCATGCAACATATTATGTTAAGGTGTTCTTGGCCGTGTTACGATAAATCAATCCAGCGCAATCAAATAAACAAATTCACGAGCAGTACATTAACATACATCCGAGTTTACATATATATGCTATATATGCTATATATGCTATACAAGTGTAACTACATAGCTTCCAGTAATTTACTTGCTAACGAAAGAAGTGACTTCAAAGTGACTTACTCGAAGTGACTTATTCTAAGTGACTATTCTTTAGGGATCCAATAAATACTCAATAAGATCTCTTTTGCCTTTTGGATATGGCTCAGCTCGCGTGGATTAAGCTTGAGCTTGATATGTAGACCTATCCTTTCATTGACCCATCACAGAATTCCTACAATAGAGTATTGAATTACAAAGCTATATACACTCCACTTTCAACACACACATGTGAATTTCAACCTCTAAATCTTATCCAAATCGGTTAACCCAAGGAAAGGTGATTAGGAAAATAATTGTACTCTAGTACAACGCCATCAAGCTGCAAAAGCGGGCTAGTTATTTTTCTTTTTTGCGCTTTAAAAAACGCATATGTATCGACTATTGTAGATTAAAAAAAAAATAAATAAAGAATTTCTTTGAAAATCACAATTGGAAATTATTACTTGTTTATAATACAGCGGCAGAGGTCTCTCTGGGGCACAGATTATTTTACTGTCGAGGTTAGACTTGTTTCGAATTTTTATGTCAAACATCATAAAACTAGAAATGCACAGAAGTGTTCCTAATATAGTTATGCCGAGTCTAGTATTAACGACTAGAAAGATAAGTTTACTATATTCATCAGCTGTTGGTTTTACAGTTCTATAGTTTTTAAATATTCCAAATATACTGCAAAGGTAAAATAATGGAGAAAAACACATATACAAGTAGAATAATAGAATAAATAGAATAGAATAGAATTGATTTCATGAATTGAAATGAGCTTGAGTTGGTAAACAAAACAAGCCAGGTGCAAGGTGCTTTAGCATTTTAAAAAAAAATTGAAAAACTGTAAATACTGTGGCAAATTGTTTGCTTTATGGTAGCTTACTATTTAGCTTTAGGCAAGCAGCTGGTTTTGTCAAATTCGTGGCCACTCGACTCCTTAAGCCCAAGTGATTAAATCACAAGGCTCAGTCAAGCAATGCAGAAACAAATTAAGTTTGCGCTCCAACGCATGCCGCCCATTAGATGTGATGTGTCTGTGTCTATATCTTTGTGTGTGTGTGTGTGTCTGTGTCGGTGTAGAGCATGCACGTGTTATAAGTGCAATATTGCATTTCTACGGCAATTAAAATGCATTTTCCGGTTACTTGACACATAACATAATTTGCATATCCGGCGCTGACACATGCGGCAAAAGTGGGGAGACAACGACGCACACATACACATAAAGGCCACAGACCTGCGATAGACACAGCCTCGCCCTCAGCCTCAGCCTCAACCTCAACCTCAGCTGCAGCCTCAGATGGTGACGACGAGGGGGCGTGTGTGGGCGTATGGGAGTATGAGAGAGTGCCATGCCATGCCACGGAGTTAAGGCTGGGGGACAGATTGAGGCTGAGGCTGAGGCAGAAGCAGAGCAGCATTCCAGGCGTTAGATTGTTTAAATGCATAAATGATGCAATGATGCAAGGCAGCAGCAACAACAACAACAACTGCAACAACAACAACAACAGCAACAAGAGTTGCATTTTAGCATAGCCGGCATAGCAGCAACCGCAGACAGACACACGCAGCGACAGAAAACGACAACAACAGCAAACCCTTAAGGCATCATCATCAAGCTCATCATCCTTAACAGCATCCTGCCGAATGCATGGATGTGTAAGTGTGTGTGAGTGAATGTCATCTTCATGCAAGCGCCTTGCTCAGCATTTGATATGCCAACACATTGGGCATGAGCAGGGGTTGGGGTTCAAGATGAGGCTGGGGCTGGAGCTGGCGCTGGGGGCGGGGCTGTGGTTATGGCCGCAACTGGCACTGAAGTGGGGAGGAGCCTGAGACACGATGAGTTTGTCCAAATCACCGAGTTTAACAAATTAAATGACTTCTAGTGCGTACATTGTTTTGACACGGCTGTCCGGTGAGCGTGTGGCAAGGCCAAGGGGAAACGGCAAATCGGTGTTGATTGTCAATACAGACGCCCCCCTCCCCCCTCCTGTGGACGCACCTAGGCTCACAGCATTTGAATTTGTCCCCTTCATGCTCCAATCCATAGGATTGTTCCTGCTCATCAACAAACTACTAAACTATTTCGAGAGCACGCGACCATCTGTTGTTGCTCCGATTATAACTGCCTGTATTATTGCCGGTGTTGTTGTTGTTGCTGCTGCTATTCTGCCCATTTGTTTGACATCGTAAAAAATGTTGAACGGACCACCCACGCTCATACGCCACATTTGTTTGTTGCCGCTGCCTTTGCCTTTTTTCCTTTGATTGAGCGCATTACGTATGACGTTTTATGACTTTTGTCTTGGGCCTTTCGGTTTTAATGTCTTTATAAATACACAAAAAATGCGCACGAGAGCGTGGCGCAGCGTATACTCGGACTGTATTGTTTATGGCAATTAAATTTGATTCATTAAAACATTAAAAACAAAAGCAAATTACACACAACAACAGCAACAACAACAACACCAACAAATGTACTTGACAGACTCAATGCGCCTCACTTTGATGATGCAGCGCCAAAGCGGCACAGGCCATAAATCGGGCTATAAAGCATAGTACATACATATGTACGAGTACTATATAGCTGGTTCATGTGTGGTAGCTAGACATTTGTTTTGTTTATGAATGGCATACTTTGCAAAGGGTCCAATGCTATTCCACAGACAATACAGACTGATTAATTGCTGTCGACCTACCAGACGATTCAATGAAATAAATGCAATATTTACATAAATAGAACTGGGCACACAAGCAGAGTTTTTACTTCAAAACTGGACTTAAAAACTTAGTAGCTTTCTTGCACTCACTTACTTTCAAAATTATGTTAAGTTCACTAGTTCATCCAGTTTGTCATATAAACAGAAGATAAAACAAAATAGGCTCACATATTAGTGCTCAATAAATTGCAACTAAAATGCAGCAAAAAGTTATCTTCTTCTATGCTGAAAATTAAGAGCACCTACTTAATGTTAAGTGCAGTTTTTAAAATGAAATCCTTTATCACTTCCATTCCACAAAGTTATATTCATAAGATTGGTACATTTTTTTGAGTTGCCTGTTTACAAATCTTTGTAAAATCGTATTTTATTGACATCGAAGGTAACCTGAAATCCGGGGGACTCCTCAGGAGCAAGCATAAATCACTCCACCTATCAAGATTTCTTAAATAGCTTCAAAACCCTACACAAGTCTTCAAAGTCCAATCAAAAATGAGAAAATAATAGTCGGCCACCATAACTACAAATATGTATCCAGCAAAAAATAAAGTCATTGCAGAATAGTGATAATAACACACAGAAGTGTTTTGGATGCCCGGTCTTCCTTCTAGGTGTTACACACTTAAAATGCACTCACTACCGTATAATTGTCAAAATATACCTTTTCATATATTGAGAACTATATGCATAATATGGATTTGGTAAATATTGCTATTAAATAAATATAAGCTTGTTCCCTTCGGTAACTCGTTTCTTATTCGGAATCAGAGCAGTATGTCAACATTTCCGATGAGATACTTCCAGTACACGGAGGATCATTTCCCGAGCTACTTCCACTCGATTCCATTTCACTTCCCAACACTTGTAAGATATCATCCGCATGGCAGAGGCTCGTTTGCAGCGCGCATGAACATTGTCAATGGGAAACGCCATTCCCAACAAATTCTTTTTTACTAATAAAATTTTAAATGTTTAAATAAATTCTAAAAGTAACCTATTCGAAAAAAAAAATGCAATGATTACTGAATTTCTAATTCATGTGTTTATGTTTTCAATACAATACAAATTTTTGAATAGGAATGCTTTTTCTAAAATGACCCGCCAGTGATGTGCCGCAATAGAATGCCCGATGAATGCCCAATCAAAAATAAAATAAACTCATGTTGAGTTAATATAGCCTTTTTATCCAATACTTTTGTAAAAGTATTTTTCGTGTAGCAGACAATTGAAAATATTCCTGACCCTATAAGATAAATCTTGATTTGCATGACGCGACAAATCGATATGGACGGTGATCGTCTCAATTTTGCAAAAGACCGAGCCTTCATCGACCACATTTGTATGTAGACTATCCTAATCTTCTGTTTTCTTAATTTCCTTGGAAACATACAATATATTATGTTAGAATAGGAATATGCACTTTTCAATATGTGCTAGAAATAATATACGGCTATACCATTTATTATCATTATGAAAGAATGACAGTCCGCTGACCCAAAGAGAGTGAAGTTGTTCGTAATATTTAATGGCAGGACATTCAGAGACCGTGAAAAACGGTTTCTTTTAAAAAGAACTGTACAAAGCCAGGAAAATACATTTCTGCTTTAATAACTTCGAAAGGAAGTCCATATATGTTGCTCACTTCTAGAGAAATCCACTTTAGTCGGAAGCAAGAAAATTGACTTTCTATATGCAACAAATTGCTCTTCCCAATTATGCAAGACTTAGAAATTTGACCGGGATGCGAACAAGAAATATTTATTTTTTCTAAGTGAAGTCAAGACCATAACTTCTTTTCGGGCACTGATAAGACGGTGGCATTCATAAGGTGGGTAGAGGATATCCAAATAGTGTTTTACAGCTTTAAAATTGCTATATTTCTCAAAAGGGGAGATACATAAGCAACGAGCAATTATACAAGTACGTTGTTATCATCTACAAACAAGGAAACTAAATATACAACAATAATTTTTCAGAAGCTCACGAGCGTTACTCTCACTCTTTTGTACACACCTACGTGGCTTATTGACTCGTGGCACCTAACAATAAATACGGTTGGATATATCCGATTAATGCTACTGGATTGGGTCATGAATAGATTTTTGAAAAGTTCCATCAATCAATGCTGGGATAACATTCAATCTCCACATCAAAGCACCACGCAAGCAATGCTTAGAACCCTTAAAATCAAACTAGTATAGATGTCTTATCTGCAACTTACGAGGTAGGTGGTAATTTTAGCTGAATCTGGTAAGCACCACCCAGACAGCGTCGAATTAAGAACCAATACAAACAATAGAACTAACATCTAAATGGATCCATTTTGTTTGCTTTGCACAAACCTTACATAACCTTGTATGTTAACAATAAGAGTGTAGTTGTAATACACCAGTTTTGGAAAGGAATATCACATAAAATGGAATAGACTTTCGGTATTCATCTTGGAGACAAACCATCCACGGCGTAGTGCAGCAAGTTACGCCAATGGCAACAAATCTAGGACCCACTTTAATGCTTAAAATGTAAGCCCTGTGTCCAAAAGGAGCGATCTTACATAATGACATATGACGGCAAATTTTGGAGATGTTATAGAAAGGCAACAAAATATGTGCTACCAGGAGCCATTGCATTGGCTACTTGTAGAGTATCTTTTCTGAAACCCTGTACCCGAAGGGTTAAAATGGTTTATAGGTCTATTAGATTTGTGCAAAGTATGTAATAGGCAGAAGGAAGCAGACACGTCCGTCCGTCTGTCTGTCCGTCTGGATGAACGCCTGGATTTCGGAAACGGCTGAACGCACATTAACCAAACATGGTATATAGACGCTCCTAGGCCCTAGGCTACACGAGTTTATTTTATTTTTCCGATTTTCCCTGTCCACATTTTTCTAAACAAAATAAACCAAACTGAACACAATTTATATACAATTATCTACTTTTGTTCCACATTTCATCCAAATCGGTCAAAGTTATTGGCGAAACAAATTCACTCCAGTACCACGTCCACAAACTGCAGCATCAAGTTCGCTCTTCTTCTTCATTTTGGGTCTGCTAGAGGCGCATATAACTCAGTGACGGTACAGGGTATTTCACTGGCTTCACGGGCTTGCTCGACTATAGCGTTCTCTCTTGTTTTTAGCTTCGGAAAGTTGTGGATTATTTTGCCGGCGTTATGCAGTAGACACTTGAGCCAAGCCGCGAAAACTATTTTGGTTGGCAGGCGCGCGCACTCGCTGCCCTTTGTGTGGGTGTACTCGGTGCGAGTATGTGTGTGTTTGTGGCAACCGCAACTGAAACGCACGCGTGTCTAAATTTGCCTCCGTTTGTTTCCATCTGCCACACTGTGCGGTGTTGCTTTTGTCGCTATTGTTGTTGTTCCAATCCCCTCCACATACTCGCAAGTGTGTTATAAACGCGAGTTTCTTGTGCGTCGAGTCTTGCATGGAGCTCCACTCTGAGCGACAAGTGTGAGTCGAAGTCCGCCGGCGAAAAGGCATTGGGATTTATGCTCAAGAGCCGCGGTATGCATAGACTTGGATGTATAGGTACGGGTATATCTATATACTTACCTTTTTTCTATATTTTGTTTTTTTTTTTAAACTTTGTTTTCCTTCTATGTGCGGAGCTCCATGAGCGAATGAGCACGCGGCATTTCTGCCTATTTGTCTGTGTGTGTGTCTCTGTGTGTGTGTGTGTGTGTGTGTGTGTGTGTCTGTGTGTGTGTATGATCTACATTCACATGCGCAAACAAAAACGTCCGCTTGTTGTCGTTCATTCTTATTTTTATGTTTATTTCGTTCAAACAGTTTTCCACTCGCTCGCTCATTTTGGAGCCACTCGCAGACTTATTCACTCACTCACTCATGCACTCACTCACTCACACACTAATTCATTCACTCACTCACTCCCTCACTCACACAGGCAGTCTAACAGACGAGCTTGCTCTCAATTAGCAAATTAAAACGCAGACTCACTCGCATACTTCTTACACTTACACGCACACACACAGACACGCTTCGTGCGCTCAACACGTTAGCGGCCCCCTTGGGGCCACACGCTCGCACGCTCACACACGCTCACACACACCCACACACACTCACACATACATAGAATTTAACCCTTCAGACTCTGTGGGGCGCAACCTCTCTCGGCACTTGTGTGTGTGTGTGGCGTGTTCGCTGCTCAGAGCTCCACTCAAAAATTGACTCAGAAATTGGCGCCGCCTCCACCCGCGCCAGCACTGTGTGTGCATTGCAAGTGCAGTGTCAATTGTGTGTGTGTGTGTGTGGTCAGTTTTCTGGCCACCCGGGGGTGTTTTCCATTTCGTATGCAATGTGCTTTATAATTCTGGCACTGATTTTATTATTTTGCGTGCGTCTTTTTTATTTTATTTTTTTTCCATTTTCATTTTCATGTTATTCTATTTTTGTTTGCCGTTGCTGGTGTTCTTGCCGGGCTTGCAAACCAAATCACACAACGAACTCTCGGAGCCCCAAAATATTTGCCCTTCTAATTCATAGAAATGCCGTTCACAGTATTTTGCGGTATATGCGAGTGGGTGTACACATGTATCCTTATGTGTGTGTCCGTGTGTGTGTGTGTGTGTTTGTGCCGGGCATGCCATGTCCAGGCTCTGAAAGTGCCTGTCCGTTTCCCCACGGCCCCTTAGCCACGGCCTGCCTGACCAGCCCGACTGACCAGTGCTAAAATTTTTGTGTGCAATTTTTAGTTAAATTATTTTTACACCCCGAAATGCATTCGATGATGTTGTTTCTATTTCACGCACGTCTACATACTACTCCTGCATACATACATACATGCATACACACATACATAGCTACTTACATACGTACACGTGTCTAGGCATGGATGCAGGGATTCATGGCTACATGGCTGTGTGTGCGTCTGTTGACTTGCACTTTTATGCAACTGCAACTGCATTTATTGCCCTACGTTGGTTTTGGCTTGTTGTTTGTTTGTTGTTGTTGTTGCTGCTGTTGTTTCTGCTGTTGTTGCTGCTACTGCTACTACTGCCATTGCTCTTTGTTGTTGCTGCTGCTGCTGCACAACAAAGTGGCAAGTACAGATTTTAAGTTATTACCAAAAACTAACCAACGTTTTGTGGCATTGAAGTTGTGTGGAATAATATTGGTAGACCTAAAAAGTATTTTTTTTGCTGTTTGTAGCTGTTGTTGTTGCTGCTGCTGCTATTGTAAATAGTTTTAGAAAGGACTTATGCGTGTGTGTGCGTAAATGTGTGATGTCTTTGATTGCATGCAAAATTTGATTTTCAAATTGAAAGTCCACAGCAAATGTGCTCCATCGAGAGAAACAAATCACAGCACTGGCCGATATAGTGCAAAGGAATGCATATGCAGATATATCTATTAATTTGTTCACTGATATGCTACTTGGTTAGTTAGTATTAGCATTAGTCAGTGTTGATTGCCAATAAGTGAGCTTGGAAAATGCATTTCCCCAATTGACTATTCAGAGTACACGTTTTCTAAGCATCTGAATGCATTTTGTTCCTCAATACCAACATTGTTTCTATTGATAGGCCTTATACAATTTAAAAGAACATAGCCGCGGTGATGATTTAGTGAGCAGGTTATGTCCTTACTGCAACGCAAGCACTCTAACTATAGAACATTTCACCAACTACTTCCAATTTATCCTCAACCACGGAACTGTACTTCCTTGAAAATTCCTTGAAATTAATAACTTTACAAAACCTATTTTTAAACTACATATAAACAAATAATTAATAGATTAAAAAAAATAAAAAAAGTAAAAAAGCTAAAGTCGGGTGTCCCGACTTTGAAATACTCTGTACATATGTTTAGAATAAATATAGAAATTAAAAAAAGAGAATTAAAAAAATTTTTTTGATCGATTTTACCTCTTTTGATATTCGAACTCTCGTAAAGGGCACCCGCGGGCAGCGCTTGGGCAGCGCTTGAGCAGCGCTTGAGCAAAAAATAAAACAAACTTGCACAGCGTACATACTATACATAACGCATCTTTGTGCAAAGTTTGCTGTCTCTACCTCTTATAGTCTCTGAGATCCAGGTGTTCATACCTATTACATTTTCAGCTCCCGCAAACCTAATATACTCTTTTACATTTTATGTACAGAGTATAAAAAGCCTGAACGTCTTCGTTGCTCTGGCAATAAATATACTTGTATGTGTATATAATTCTGTGATTTAGGATTAATTCAGAGTTATAAATGTTAAATAATAATATTAAATATAAAGCAGGCCGACGATTTCCTCTATAACGTGTTATTGTCAACTACAGCGAGGCCTCTTCAATTCGAGCATTTAAAGCAGGCCGACGATTTCCTCTATAACGTGTTATTGTCAACTACAGCGAGGCCTCTTCAATTCGAGCATTTAAATAGCTTCCGATATTAAGTTAAGAAAAGTGTGGGGGTATTCTACATTCTACTAAAACCAATGGGCATAAACTCAAAATAAATATTTACATATTTTTGCCCGTCCGCGTAACAACGAGTATAATCCTATTAATAGTGTGTTATTATATTTTACTTTTTTATTTATTTATGTCATCAACTGAAAGCTGTTGATATAAAAAAACAATGAATACAAAAGAATCCTTTAACTAAATAAAACTGAAGAATAAGAAATAACAAAAATATCGAATAACGAATACGAAATGCCAAACGGCCAGCTCTGCCCGGACTCATAGGTCAGAGTAGTCAGAGATGTAATTAGACCTAACAAAAAAGAAATAGAGACAAAGAAACAACAATAAAAATCAAAAACAAGTAAAACTAAATGAAAATAATAATGGAATAGAATTAAAGTACTTAAAAATTAAAATAATGTATAAAAACAGGATGCCCAACTAACATTGCATAAATGTAGTAAAAACAAAAATGAAGAAGCAATTCGCATCATCTTTTTCAAAACTCGAACCTCCGTTATAAGCATTCGTTTTTGATAAATTTTTATGAGATTATATAGTTGGAAATTCAAGCAGTTGTGTAAGGTGTGATTCACAGGGAAAATCCGAATCCTGCAAACCATAGCCCTTCGCTTGATAACCCTGGAACATGAGAACTGCAAACATGGAAAAGGACCTAGGCCTACGTCCTGGAGGAGTGGCTATGGACCCAAGCAAATCTCGTAGCAAGACGAGCTAAAAAAGTTTTTCTTTTTACAATTTTTATGTTTTTACGGTATATTTTCAAAATTAACAAAAATTACTCCAAGTGTTGAATAATCATCATTAAGAGATTTATCCTACACAAATTAAAAATATTTCTAAACTCGTGCTAAGAGCCCCGAGCATTTATTAAGCTAAAAAGCAATACGAACCGTGGCCAGAATTTGGTGCAGCTGAAGGAGCCGTCTAGCTAAGGGTTATCTAGTTTTAGTTTCCTAAATCCTACAAAGAGATTTCAAAAAGTATGGCTCTCTAAATACTTCGACTTAATACTATACGATAGAAAATACTTCAATTTTGAGTCTCATGTTATTACCCGGTAGTACGAATCAATCAAAACTTTATTAAAAACCACACAGTTTATTGGCAAAGCAGTTTGTTATCTCTAAATATTTTTTACTAACAAACAAGTTGATAATTGAAAACATAGATAACATAATACTCATGACTAGTAAAAACATTTCTTGAGTATAAATATCGGGGCTGTGTATTATTGCCTTTATATAGAAAGTCAAAAAAATAAGAGAAGGACGAAACCGCTACTGCAGATGATGAATCGTGGAAATGGTGTACAAATGTTTCTCGAATGACTTGTTTAAGATCAAGTGATTATGATGATAAATAATATATTCTACCTACTTGAACATGATGTAGTAGTTTGTTTTGGGAAACACCATAAATTTATTATAAAAAGGGACAATTAATAAATGGGCTGTAGTCCAGTTAGAAGTCTTGGGCCTAATATTTGTTATTATTTTATATTATTATGTCTCATAAGCGTAAGTATATACTAAAATAGAAACAAAATCCAAAGAAATAGCTAAACAGTATCAACAAGCACGATAACGTTTCAAGCCGGGGCTCAGGAAAAAAGCGAAACGCCAACAATAAAACCGCCAACATAAGCAAACAGAAACAACAAAAACAACAAGAGCAAACCAATGGAACAACGACAACACAACAACAGTGACAACTGCAGCAGCAACAACAACAACATCAACAACAAAAGAACAACAACAGCAACAAGAAACTCTGCGTGTGGGCACAAAAATTACGAAACCAAAAATCAGCAACCAAATATGTGGTTGCCACCAACAAAAGGACCAACACGAAAAAAATGGCAGCCAACAGATCGGACTGTCCTAGGGGGGAGTGGCACGGCCGGATTGCTCTGGCCTGGCGTGCGGGCCTCCAGGTGAGAGTTGTTTGGCGGTCAACGTAAAGCGACAAGAATGGAAATGCATACGAACAATGCAAACAGCCATAATAAACACGATGGGAATGAGTGTTGGCTGGCGTGAGATGAGGAGGGGGAGCAGGAGGAAAATGGGGATGGGGAGGGGAGCAAGTAAAACAAGCGGTAGCAGAAGAGTGAAAAACAGAAATAATAAAAGCAGAAAACAGGCAGAAAATGTGAAAATTACTGCAGTTTTTTATTTTTTATTGTGGGCGGGATGAGGGAGTTAAGTGGTGGGTAATGCAATAAAAGCAACAGCAGCCGCAACAAGGGAGTTGATAAACATTAACCCCTTAACGTGTTAACGGAAAAAAAGTTATTTCAATTTAAGGGCAAACGAACAACAGCGGGGTCAGCAACAAATGGCAAATCATCGTACAATTCTTAGAGAGAGTCTGAAAAAATTGATTAAAGTTGATTAAAAAACAGAGGCAAATGGCTACGTCGATTAACAAATTGTTACATTAACTAATATACTATAAACAGTATTAATAAATAATTAAATAATACTTCAACAACACAACTAAGTTGCAACAGTAGACTCTTGATTTGCTTTGTAGCTTAATTCTCCCAAAGCCG
Organism: Scaptodrosophila lebanonensis; assembly: GCF_003285725.1. Classification (NCBI taxonomy): domain Eukaryota; kingdom Metazoa; phylum Arthropoda; class Insecta; order Diptera; family Drosophilidae; genus Scaptodrosophila; species Scaptodrosophila lebanonensis. The sequence continues at coordinate 4,326,295 of NW_022060567.1, read as the reverse complement.
AATTCGGAATAATAAAGATATTGCGACCACGCTTTCTATCTTTCCTCTCTTCCTAAAGACTTCAATTCATCGAATAAATGTTTCTTTTCGGTCAGTGAGATTGCGATTTCTCTATTAATGGATATATTCAAATACATTATTTCCAAAAATCATTATTGATGACCTTCGTACGAGTATGATGTCAATTATTTCGATTGTGTTCCACCTCAGGCAGCAAGTAATTGCAAAAGAAATGTATTACAATCTTTCCGAATAATCGAGATGTTCTTCAAAATTTGGTAATTGGCTTACTTTATTGAAAAGTCGCGCTTATTTCAGACTCAGTCAATCATTAACTAAACAATGCAGTTTATTTTAACTTCAATTTGCTGAAAAAATAATATTATTGTAGAGAAAATAAAATTCTCATATGGCCATGAATTGCAAATGCAATTGTCCGAGTCATAATAATTCGGAATAATCGAGATGTTGTTCACCGAGAAAGTGAAATATAATTTGATAAATGGCTTACTTTTTTGAAGTCACGTTAATTTTAGTCTCAGTCAATCAATAATGAAAATGGAATAATGCAATTTTAACTTCAATTCTATGAAAAAATTATTATTGTAGAGAAAATAAAATTCTCATATGGCCATGAATTGCAAATGCAATTGTCCGAGTCGTAATAATGCATGAGGAAAAACATGGGGTTAGTAGAGGGTTAAGTGGGGGTGAAGAGGACGTGGGTGGATGAATATTTGGTTTGACCTGTTACCGACAAACGGCGCGCACGGAAGCGCGTTTGGTCAGTTGCACGGTTTCCGTTGCACGTTGCGTATGCGTAATGTGTCTATGGGGACTGCATGGAAAACATGAAAAATCAATAAAAAGAAAACAAAGCTACAGCGGCAGAAGAGCGCAGGAAACTGCAAGAACAACAACAACAGCAAAAGCAACAGCAACAGCAACATAACCTTCACGGCAACTTGCTGGTGCATGTAGTATAAGCAATCATATGAAAAATAAAAAAGTTGCAAACTCATGCGGTGCTCGTCCATTCGCTGGCCTCCACTTTGATCTGCTTGCAACGCACACTCCTGTTGTTGTTGTTGTTGCTGTTGCTGTTGTTGTTGCTCGTTTTATGTGTTCATTGTGCGTCTGTCTGTCAGTATATCTGTCTGTCCGTCTGTCTGTCCGTCTGTCTGTCTGTGCAACGTCGACGTTCTGCAGTCAAACTTGTTGACAATATGCAAAGATTGCGTTTGGCCAACGGTTTGGTCGCGTATTGCCTTGTTCTGGGGCGCCTCCTTTCCGATTTTTTCATGCTGCTGTTGCTGTTGCACTTGTCTTCTCCTTTTTGCATTTTGAGGCCAACATTGAGGCCACGAACTGTGCGTGTGCGTCCATCGATACGTACATGTATGCAAGTGTGTATGAGCGTGCGAGGCAACACCAACGCGGGTTGCACTTTGTGGACGCTGGAAATGGAGGCAGGGTGGGCAGATCGATGTCAAGGGGAGCACGGAAGGAAGAGGCAGATGGACAGCGGTAGCTGGCTGGTCATGAGGTTGGCCATGAGGTCGAGGCTTGTGGCCAGCTGTCGGCGCTGTATGAATGGAGATGGAGGGACTGTCCATTTCAGACTCAGTCTCGCTCACCCTTTCCTCGTTTTTCTTTTTTTTTGCCTGTTTGTGCGCCTGCCAGCCTTTTGTTGACCTGTTAACTGCAATGCATGCAAATTTATGAAACTGGCAAGTAGTTGTTCCGCCCACTTCTGTTTTCTTTTTTATGGTCAGGGTTGTTTGTGCCGTTTTTCAACAGCTTGTTAACATTTTGTCACCTATCAATAGCAATTCGTCGCGGTGCCAATTGCACTCTTCATACGACTTCATTGCCTTGAGTAGTGTTGGTATTGTGTGATGATATCGTTTATGTTGTTGTTTCTGTGGTAAGTGGCTCGTGCTTGCTGTCCACGTGTAGGGCAGCGAACTTAACCAAAAAGGTCTACGAATTCGAACTTAATTTGTTTGAACTTTCTGAGTTTTGTTTTATTTTTTATACATGAAAAAATATGGGCTGTTGGCAGGGGTAAGTAATAATCACAACTTAAACGATACGAAAGCCTCGACAATAAACTGGAAAAAATATATTTTATTTGCCATTTATTAATAGCCATATGAGGGCAAAGATATTAACAGACCTAGCAATTTCAGAATGGTAACTAGAAATAATAAATAGAAAGAAATTATCAAAGGGCTTATGTGGAAGGTATACTCATATAAGAACCATTACTTATAGTTTCAAGAAATGTGTCGCCTGGACATATTTTTGAAGATCTTGCAATGTCGAGGTGTTCATTTATAATATTATTTTCCAATTATTATTGTAAAGAAAAAAATAGCTCAAAGCATCATCAACAATTTATAAGGCATAACTGATTGTGGATTGTGCCTGTATGTGCAGTATAGAGTTAAGCCAAAGCAGTAGCAACAACCAGAGATGCTGGCAAAGAAAAGAAGTGGCCAACATAAATATCTTTTTCAGATATCAGTGGAATTTTTACCTTTTGTTCAGTATAAGTATTACCTTGCTCGTCACTTATATTTAATGAATTTTTGAATCAATACAACTGTAACTTACAACACAGCCTATATTGGTTTGAGATCACCAGCCATGAACTACTTATCGTAGTTACGTAAGTACGATAAGTGTGCCCCTATTTTCTTAGCCTACGCCAGAAAGCAATCTAAATTGTTGAACCTATTCTAATATCTTAATATATACTTGTATATTTATGTGCAAACATTTCTCATAGCAAAACAGTTTCCATATCATATAGTGAATCAGTCAGTTGTGATTGAAGCAGAAATATGGAGCGAACATGTGCCTAAAAATTATAAGCTATGTTGTTTCTATGTTTCGTCAAAACTGTATATTTGTATATAGTGTATTTGTTCTCTTTGGTAAATATTACAACGGCAAAAAGATGCTATCGATCCATGTTGAGATTACTTTTTCAGACAAAAATGTTGCTGAAATACTCAACAATTAAAATGCGTTTAGATGCAAAATATAGAAAAAGATTCTTAGGGATTTCATGTAATTTCTCATAGTATTGTATTCAAAACGTTAGATATTGAAATAATCATTTATGTGGATTTAGTGGCCAATGAAATATATACGACTATCTACTTATATATGTATTTTGTATAGCTCTTTGATTCGATGTGTTGTATTTTGTCATAGTTGGCTTCCACATCACAGCCCGATCTACTCAAATGAGACACCGTTTCAAACAGTTTACCTATAATTAAATGCAACTGCTTAAGGTTTCTTATTCTTCTATATTCATAGCATTTTTCAGGTTGCAATCCAAAATAAAATATAACCGTCCCACAATGTTTTCATTCGAGACGTTTCAGAATTCCTAAAAGCATTTGTTGCTGATTTGATTTCGGCATTCGGCAACTCACAACTACTTTATAATTGATGTGCAATTTGTTGCTCGCAAATGGACCATGTACCAGACCTCCCTGTATCTAGACTCTGAACGTCAGGAGGTGTGTTGAACCACTTAAAATACGAGGCTTAAATATTAAGATTAAAAAGGGACTATGCAGGTCTATTATACTTATTTAGAAGATGTAATCTAATAGCTGATTTTGTAAAAATTATGCATTAAAAAAACACAAACTGGTTTTCTTCGCGAAGGATTTTTTAACTTTCATGCCGACAAACATAAAGACGGTAATAGGTAGACCGACGCACAGACGTCTCGATATACTCGACTATATGTACCTTCTGGAATCTGCACGATTTCTTCTGAGCGTTACATACATTCTCACTAAAGTACTAGTACTCTTGGGAAGAGTGTACAAAAAACCGTTTAAGGGAATTACAACAATATGCAAAAGGTAAGAGGGATTTATTTAGCTTGAGTCTCAGATAGTTTTGGCGCAAAAACATACTTGACACCTACTCTGTTTATTGGTGTCAGTATAAACCTAGAATACTTTCGACCGTTCTGTTAGATATAGCTCCGACTTGAGAAGAACTGACCATATAAAGCAATTTTCATATCAATCTTAATTTTAAATAATGGCCCGTTTCTTTTCCTTTTATTCTTTTTTCTTCATTTAAATCAGAAATGTATATCAAAACTATCAAAGGTATAGTGAAAAACATAGTTACGCCTCAATTTCAATTCCGTTAGAAAAGGATTTTTTGCTTCCTCTCCACAACTCGTAAACTTTTCGCAGACGAATGAAGGCAGGGAATGGTCCTTTGACATAGTTTCCAATTCGCAGAAACTCTGGCAATAGCTCCAGTTGCGGATTAAACTTCAACTCCAGCTACAACTTGAACATCGACGGAAACTTTAGCATCCTGGCTGAACGCATCGCATTAATGAAGTGTTGCTTGCAAGCTCATTATGCTTTTTGCTCACGTTTTTTAATTTTTAATTGCATTTTACCTTTTTGTGCTGCAACTTTTGCGTTGACAGCCCACGGCGAATGGCGAATGGCCGGAATGGACAGTGTACGGTGCACGGCAAACGATGAATGTCGAGTACTGAGCAGTGAGAAGCGAGCAGCGAACAGCGAGCAGCGTCAAGCGATTAAAATGACCGCGTTGCAAATCGAATTAATTTTTGTAACGTGCAAATGGCCGCAGAAAAAAAGATACACACACACACACACACACATACCCACGAACATGCTGGGTGTGTTAAAAAAAAGGAAGAAAAAGTGAGAGAGCGGAATAAAAAAATGTTGCAGCCAAGCAAAATGCGAACGAGCATTAAATCCTTTGCCGCACGACACATTTAAGTTGCTGATTAAGCGACAGGATCGTGTATGTGTCTGAGTGTGTGTGTGTGTGTGAGTGTAAGTGTGGGTGTGCACATTACATAGCTGTACATTATGTGCTTAAGCACATAATTACATAGTGCACACGCATACCTTCATACATATACACTCACACACCCGTGGATGTAATGACCTGTATATGCTGATGATGTTGATGACCACCTGGCGCGTTCAGCCGTTGGGCTTTTGGTTTCCGTTAATAAACTGCAGGCACCGAGTCCCGTGGCATTATGCTGGGTCTTCTGTGGCAGGGACGGCGTGCCAGAGGGGCAGTTGCGCGCGTTCAATAACGGCGGCGGCGCAACGTTTTAAATGCTTTTAATTGAAACTGCAAAAAGGATTCCACTGGCAAATCACGAGGCTTCACTGTACTGCAACACCAGCAACAACAACAACAACAACAGCAACTGCAGCAGCAGCAGAAATAGCAAAAACAACAAGACCAGAGCCTGCAGCAACCTGCCAACGGGCATATTTTAATGAATATTGAGGATTAAAGGAATTTGCGGATTTTATTGAATTATGCATTTTTGGTTGTTGCGCCGCGGCCAGAGCCATGTAGACCGCAGGCGGGCCGAAAGGACGACAAGCGGCGAAAAGGATGGAAACGAGTGGTGAGGTGGCGGGGACGCTTGGGAGGCAGCTGCTTATATTTCTTTGTCGCACGCGATGATTTATTAAGTCATTAGCACTTGTGTGGCTGCCACCCAGCGAATGGCGAATGGAACGAATGGCGAGCCATAGCAGTCATGCAACATGCAACATGCCATACCATACAACTTGTAATTCATATTAATTGTGTGCGTGCATATGTAAGAGTGTGTGTGTGTGTGTGTTGCCGTTGCTTTAACTGGCCCTGTTGCACAGTGGTCCAGACTTAAAGTCCAGCTGATGAAGTCTTAATGGCCGTAGGCTCGCACAAAATTCATTTGCTGCCTGTTCTGAAATATGCTTTTAGATTTACACACATATGTACAGCTGTTGCACACACCTGAATGTGTCGTACCTAACAAAATATAAAATGAATATAAGCCACCTCACGTATCAGCAGGAGTCGCCAGTAGACTGTCTGACTGGCTGTCTGGATGTTTCTTGTATTTAACCTGGTATTACAATATTCCACAACGAAAACTCGTAATGCTTCTACTTTTTTACAATAAAAAGCTAAAGGCTTTGCAATCTTTTGATTGATTTTTTCAATTAGCTTTTAACTTATTCTAAGCTTCCTTTCTCTGTTAAGTTTTTTCTTTTTATAGGGTAGATCTATTGACGCCTCTGACCAAACTTGCCTGTGAATCGGGGCATAGCTAGCCTTTCGACAAAGAATATTCCTCCACCGAGTCGGAACCGTTCATTAGATATTCTTTTTATTTGATTAGATTTCTCCCACTTAGGCTTTACTAGCTTAAAGGCCTTTTTTTTATAACTTTTCAATTGTTTTCTTATGTCGACATGCAGTGCTTGTTGACATGAAAATATAATGAACTAAAATAAAATGCCAACCTTCTTGATTTGATTTGGTGGCACACTCTGCAGCCATTGTACTTTTTGTAGGAAAGCGACTAGTGTGATATTCCCAAATAAAATATGTCATTATTTAAATTCAATTACAACAAATTTAAAATTCAATACTAGTAACGAGGCATATAGCAATGTTTTTGTTTAAAACATTTGTTAATATTTAACTAAGAAATGTTAAATAATCCTTTAGCAATATAGGTATTAGCGAATAGCAATTTATAGACCAACTTGAAATTAAACATGAAGAGCACACCTGAGAGCCCTCGCGTTTCGTTAAGTTATTTGAACGAAATGAACTCTTCACCGGCATCCAATAAGAAATTTGGTGGCATGTAATATTTATAAAATAAATAGGGCTTGCACTCCTCGCCACTCCTCTTGCCGTTTTACCATTTGAGGACAGGGTCGAGTATTATTCATCAAGGGGGCTATGGTACTGCAGGGTCGTGTTCTCCAATTTCCTTCAGCGACGTAAAACCCTACTAGAAAGAGGCGCTACCATTATGTGCGATTTAAAAATAGTTCCAGCTACAAAAAAGAAAATACTGCAAGATTGTTCACTTATATAAAGATTTCAAGACTGTCATGTTATGGCCAAAAGAAATGAAGAAACAATTTTTTTTTTGTAGTTTAAAACTTGTTGCGAATTTTTTAAGAACGAGCTGCATTTCTCAAATCTTGATGGATGAATTATCATATTACTGTTTTGCATATATTTAAGGCATAGATTGTCATTAATTCCTGCACCTTACGAGTGTCAATGCAGCTGCCGTACTGGAAGCTTAAAGCTGACCGATCAACATTGTTGATTCACATTTATATCTTGGAATATTGAAAGGAGCTGGCCATAAATACAAGATACAGTGGCAGAATGTTTTTAAGCATTCTTATACATTTCCAAATAATATTGCTAGACGAGATTGGGAGTCTCTACCACTGTGTGAGCCCATTAATGTTGTTAATATGTACTGCCATTGTGTGGGCCACTAACACTTTTATTGTTGTTGTTGCTGCTGATGCTATTGTTGTTCTTGTTTCATACACAATATTGCATTGCTGCAATGCGTTATGTACGTACTTATGTTTTGTTGTACGAGTATATGCTGTTTGTTGTTGTTGCTGCCGTTGTTTTTAAAGCAGCACGTTGACAAATATACAAGTATATGCTATATTCGAGTATATACTATTGGGTCGTTGCATTTCTTTCAAAAATTCCATTTTCTTAGCTGTATTTTTGAAATGAACATTATTTTCAGCAATACCTTGTGTTACATATATGAATATAATTACAGAAATTTATATATATAGTATATTATTTATACCTTGTATTACATATGTACATATTATTCCAGCATAACATTATAGTAGCATTTTTATTGGTTGTCCAGTTCAAAAATCATATGAATACTTTTTAGCACACTTTGTAAAAAATACACGTTGCGTAAAACAACACCAATTTTTCACAATGGGATTAAAGAGAAGACCGTAAAAGTAATGCTTGAATATACTTTCCATTTGTTATGGTCGACATAAACTTGAATTTAAAATATGTACTTTGCACGGGTGTTCTTTATTGTAAGCCTTATTCAATGTTTGTTGATCTTTTGAAAACAATGTTAATATCATACATGTCACATCCGAAAAGAGAAAACCAAATTAATGTCGAAGAATGAACCGTAGCGAAAAGACAAAAAGTCTCTGTGCATCCTTTCACAGCAACATATGCTAAGAATGTGGAATTACTACAATAAATAATCATTATTTAATCAAGGTACAAAGATTAGAATTGCTTCATAGTCATTAGTTATTCCTCAATCCATTTGAAACAACAGACTCCCGATTGTTAAATTAACCCAACAGTTCTAGGCCATAAGACAGATATGTATAAATCAAATTAACCGAACAAGAAAAATCTTATCCGGTTTACGATGTGAGTATAGATGTGAAGATTGAAGTTCAATTTGTAATTATCATATACCTAATTAATTGGGGACGGATAAACCCTTTCGTGATTGCATGCAAATAGTATCATCCTGTGAGACAGGGGGGCCTTCTATGGCAGAAGAAGTTGCATACCATATAAAAATATAAAAAATTTACGTAAAAAGTATTGGAATATTCCAAGTCTTTTTTTCATTAAGAGCAAAATGAAGAGGAGACCCAATACTACCGCGCTTCGAGAGAATATCGTGATTAACAGAGTAAAATGTTGTGCATATTTAAGTCTGAGACTGCATCATTTATAAGGATCTAAAATATAGAACTTGACCAATTTTTCATGAGTCCATGCTGAGAGGACTCACTAGATGCTGGAAATATGAGTAGATATTTTTTACATTTTTTAAATGATGGCTAAATTTCTCTGATTTGCAATCTTTTTTGTGGAATGGAAGAATTAAATAATCTTGGATCGAAACACAATACAAGCACAATGATTGGCAATCGAAACTGAGGACAAGCTCTTTGGACACACAACTAGAAAAATGACCTCATCCAGAATATGAAGATTTGATAGACTATATGTATAGTATATGCATATTATACATTTTAATTAAAATAGTTTTTTTCAGTATTTTCGCTTAAAGTATTTTAAAAATAAAAGCAAAATATATAAAAACATAAAATTATTAAGTTAATTAAGTAACTTGTCTTTGCTTTATAAAAAGGCGCCTTTAGGTAACATATCAAAAGATTTGCCGATTTTAAGAGATAGCAAGTTTTTAATTGAAAGTGTAAGTTCCGGTTAAAAAGTTGGAAAGAAATGTACAACCAACATCAACAAAAATATCAACACATGTGAGGGTGCAAGTATTTTGACCCAAATAAAATGAGTACTGATTATTATGGACCCTATTGTAAAACTTCCAAGGGAACGTGCTCATTTATTCTGGACGCGATCGTAGGAGTGCAACTCTAAAAGCCTTGCACTCAGCCGACTGCCCATGCGCAGCTGTTGCATTCCAAAGCTTTTTATTTGCCAAAAATAAGCTTTCCTAATCTAATTAGATTTCCGGCTTAAGCAAATGATTTATTTCTGCTCAAGTCTTACTCAAGATCGGATGCACGTCGCTCTAAAGCACTTATAATATTTAATAAGGTCACGTGTTAGACCCAAAATATTTAATCGGAAGACATCGTCTCCATATAAAAACTGTGCGATTTATTCGAGGTGCCGGACTATTTTAAAACCCCCACCTAAGCGCGCCGCCGTGATTATTTTGATTGTTTTTATATTTTGGTGCAATTTGGCATTTACACCAGGTAAGCCTCGTGCAATGTCAATAATTTAATGCTTCTAACAAGCATCCCTTTACACCAGTGTAACGGCCCCGACATATATTGGTGGCTTTTGTTTTGGGCTACCAACGCATTTGCGAAATTTTGGTACGCTTACCCAGCCCAGATCGCAGTGTCGGCGCTAGGAACACGTGTGTTAAGGCCCAGCATGGGCAGGCGTTAGAGACACGCCCGGCTAGCTCAGTTGCCAGAGCATGAACTGATGCTAAAGCCCAACACCAGCTCTACTGAACCCCAGAATTTGACTCCAATGCGCGCCCTATAAGCTGATCTTTCGTATTAAAACATGGCGCTTGCCAAATCCACCTCCAGTTCAAATGGTTTTAGATCTGACCGCACCTAATTGAAAGAGACACACAGACCACAATCTTTGTATCGATGGGATAAGTCATATTTGCCAATAATCTTAATTTAATAGGTTAAATCTAATTCTGTTTTCTTTTTACGTCTTATAAAGCCTCGGTGCGCTATGAGTGTATTGTTGCAAACATAAAATGCCAATTTGTACCAACAGCCAATCAGCGTCAACAGGCCTGCTGACATCGATGGACTCTGAATGTTGTAAGTACGGCACAGTCAAAAATATTAAGTGTAAAAGGTCATAAATTGAGTGCAACAATAGCATAGCAATCTGCTAGAAAACGTGTTTACTTAAAACGCCTATAATTGAATGCGGCGTACACTTTGTTAGTATACTTAACTATTCACCTTTATTCTTGTATATATCACTTCCTAATTATAAGTAATTTTGTAAAAACACTTCTTATTTTCCTTATTTTACTTAAACTTCCTATCTTAATCAATATGAATTGTTTCTAAAGATGAATTTTCTTGAATTATATGCGGTTATTTTTGAAGAAAACATGATATAATTTAATTTCCCTATGGGCACCTAAAGTATCTCACACCTCAATTGCAAAAAGGGTAGGATCCTATAATTTCTCCGATCCTACAGGTAGGGAGGGTATAGAAGAAGAACACTTCCATCTTGGTTCTTCAAATACATAAAGTAGACGCATCTCAAGGTAATACAAGTGGCTTTTTGGATTCATTCCTTATCTGTCTACGAATTTTTATTTATGTGACGGCCATGGAGTAAGCAGCACCAAAGAACCCCCCCATTAGCCCTGAGCACGGCTGGACCCCTATAGTAGACAGAGGTGTTGCCGAGACCGCATGATGTCGTGCACGTTACATAAGATAAAATGGCGCCCAACGTGTGGGGCCCGAAGAAGAAGAAATTTTAGGCTTCATGTCTAAACACCCCGCGCTTCCCAAAATTCCCTTCTAATATTCCTTTTCTCCTTAAACCACGCCTAATCATCCAACGTTCTTTTATTAGTTTCCGACCGTATATTTTGAATCTAGCTAGGAGAAGCTGACTTTAAGGTTATTGCCGTAGTCAGACCAGCAGTCAATTAATACGAGATTATTGTAAGTTTATGTCTGCTGTAATAAGCAGTCATAAATCTTTCAAGTAAAATATTACGTTAAATATCTCATTGCTTAGGACTATTAGATCTGATTGGTAGTCGAATCTTTTCCAAGTAAAAAGTATTTAAGTATTATATTTCATTCTAAATAGAATCGAGATTGTTCACGCTGGATATTTTCGGCATGTCCCTCTTCAATTTGGAATGTAATTCTATTTGATTTTTAAGTAGTTTCAGTATTTTCCATTGAGATGCCCTGCTTTATGCATGTATACATAAATTGTTGTGTGAGTGCTTATGGATAAGTCCCATTTAATAAATTTTTCGCAACTATCTTTTATCTATCGATACATCGAAATTGTTATACTCTTATAAAGAAAATTTTTTTTTTCATTAATTCATAGTCATGGCTGTACGTCGTAGTACCGAGGACTTAGTCAGCTTATCAGGCGTACCGAACGAGTCTGTTATATGTACCATTTGTAATGACACAAGTTCAGAAATAGGTTTCACCGAAACCGTCTGCAAGCATAAGTTTCATAGGAACTGTCTATCAGAGTGGTTGAGTAATAACAACTCATGCCCAATTTGTAGGCAGCCTTGTACGCTCGCACAGAGCTCCGATAATCTCTCGGCACAACCTAGATCAAATTCTGGAGGTGTCGTTGGGAGACATCGTGCTCCAGTAGGTAACACTCAGTCAAGTGCCGCCCCTAGAACTCGGCAGGCAACGAGAGCACAAAATAGAAATACTCCAAGTAGAGTAAATATGCAGCCATCATCTAGTTCGCGCATAAGGCATGCACCAGGTGTTCAGGCTTCCGAGACTAATACCATATCCGAAGACCGTATTCAACAAATAATTGCTAATTCTTTAGAAAACTATCGGCTAAATATTACTGCGTCAGTAACTGACCAGATCAGCGCCGCAGTACGGAATTTGTCTTTGTCTGGCCTTTCAAGAGAAGCCCGAGAAGAGCCACAACTTGAATGGGAAAATGATATTCATTTAGGCGGTCCGCGTTCAGTCATTGGACACGACCATAGTCAAAGAAATAGAACGGCCAATGTTCGAGCCACTACACAGGAATTTACGATTGATCGTCCCGATAGAATTTCAAATGTTATTTCTAATTGGAAATTAAAATTCTCGGGATCTGCAAATGACATCCCAATCGAAGATTTTATATACAGAGTAAATTGTTTGACTTCACAATATTTCGATGGAAACTTTGAGTTATTGTACCAGTTTGCAAATCTATTGTTTTCCGGACCTGCTCTTTCTTTCTTTTGGAGAGTTCATAGGACCGTAGGTCATATGGATTGGTTTGAGTTGTGTAACCGCTTGAGAGAGAGATATCAAGATCAGCGAACTGACCGAGATATTAAAAATGCAATGAGGTGTCGGAAGCAAGGCAATAATGAGAGCTTTGACGAATTCCTCGATGCAATGTTAGCAATTGCCGATTCATTAAGAGATCCCATGTTAGAAAGTGACATAATTATTGAAGTTAGACATAACTTAAAGCCAGAATTAAAACTTGAATTATTGCACGTAAATACACCAGACTTAGCCACTTTACGTAAGGAATGTCATCGCCACGAAGAATTCTATCGTCACCTCCGAACGAAACCATATCCCAAGCGATTTATTAATTCTATCAATCATGAAGAGAATTTTGATAAACCACCAGAACAAGATTTTGAAATTGTCGATCAGGTCTGCGCGATACACCAAGCAAATAAGTTGAAATGTTGGAACTGTGACGAGCAAGGTCATAGATACCATGATTGTTTAAAACCTCGTCGTGTTTTCTGCTACGGGTGTGGCTTACTTGATACTTATAAGCCCAACTGTGTTAAATGTACACCGATATCGGAAAACTCAGCACAGGATGTCCACCGTGTTTCGATAGGGGATGTCCGACGTTAGCCTTGGGTTCAAATACAGTTTCATCTCAAGCATTACCAGACATACCATATAATACACCAGACGTAACACGTAATTTTCCATTCAAACCATATCATATACGATTACAAGAATTTAGGCAACGGAAAGCTGAGATTTTCAATGCTGTTCCAAAGCATCGTTCTTCATTACGCATGAGTAAATTTTGGCTCAATAGACACCGTTTAAAACAATTTAAAATATCTTCCATTGTATATAAAAGTAACGATATACGCCCTTTTACTAGCATAGAGATATTTGGCACCTCGTATTTAGCACTTTTAGATAGTGGGGCCAACAAAAGCGTAATTGGTGGAACACTGGCGGAACAAGTTATCTCCAAACAAATGCAATTTAATTATATAAAAGGCGTAGTACATACAGCAGACGGCCACAAGCAAAGCGTTGCTGGAACGATAATAATACCCTTGACGTATAACTCAGTTCAAGAAGACTTTGAATTTCTAGTAGTACCGTCCATTCAACAGAATGTGATTTGTGGAATGGATTTCTGGAAAATATTTCACATTTCTATTTTACCAACTTGTTCTATAAGCGAAATTAATGTGGAAATAAACGAAGATTCGAACCAATTATTACTATCCGATGTTCAGAGACTTAAATTACAATCTGTCATTAATTACTTTCCCTCATCTGAACGTGATGGATTAGGGGAGACCTCATTGGTTGAGCATACAATTGACACGGCAGATGCCAAACCTATTAAGCAACGGTTTTACCCTTTATCTCCGGCTAAGGAGAAACTTTTGTGTGAAGAAGTTGACCGCATGATCAATTTAGGAGTTGTGGAAGAAGCTCCGTCATCGCCGTGGTCCTCTCCAGTCACACTCGTCGTCAAGCCAGGAAAAGTTAGGTTCTGTCTTGATGCTCGTAAGGTTAATGCAGTAACCATCAAGGATGCATATCCAATGCCAATTCTAGAGGGCTTGCTTAGTAGACTGCCTCCTGTGCATTGCATTTCAAAAATCGATCTAAAAGATGCATTTTGGCAAATTCGATTAGATCAGGATTCTCGTGCAAAAACAGCTTTTACTATTCCGAATCGACCCCTGTATCAGTTTAAACGAATGCCTTTCGGCCTCACAAACGCTCCACAAACCATGTGTAGGTTGATGGATCAGGTTATACCATATCAGTTAAAATCACATGTATTAGTATATCTCGATGATTTATTGATAATGTCATCTAATTTTGAAGAGCACTTAGAGCATCTTGCTACAGTATCCACACAACTGCGCAAAGCTGGACTTACCATAAACGTTAGTAAGAGCAAGTTTTGTTTAAATAAAGTTGATTATCTTGGATATGTTGTTGGCGAAGGTACACTTCAAATTAACCCTGATAAGATTCAAGCCATTGAAGAATTTCCAGCGCCTAAGACGCGCAAACAACTTAGAAGATTCCTAGGAATTACTGGTTGGTACCAGCGATTCATTTCCCAGTATTCATCAGTAATTTTTCCGCTCACGGAATTACTGCGTGGCAAATCGTTCGAATGGAATGAGCAAGCTCAAACGGCATTTGTCGATATCAAGCATAGACTATGCACAGCTCCATTTTTAGTCCATCCGAATTATGAAAAAGAATTTATTGTACAATGTGATGCCTCAATGTATGGCGTGGGTGCGGTTTTAGCTCAACTGGACGAAACAGGATGCGAGCGACCTATCGCATATATGTCGAAGAAATTAAATAAAGCTCAACGTAACTATACTGTTACTGAGCTTGAATGTTTAGCTGTAGTATTAGCTATAAAGAAATTCCGTATGTATGTTGAAGGACACTCTTTCAAAGTCGTCACTGATCATTCAAGCCTTCGTTGGCTTATGAACCAAGCTGACTTGAGTGGAAGATTGGCGAGATGGGCAATTAAATTGCAGGGATTCAATTTCAGCATCGAGCATCGTAAAGGAAGCGAAAATGTAGTAGCAGATGCGTTATCTCGTTCATTCGAAGAAAGTATCGAAATTGCCGCAGTAGAGATTGAACTCTTTCCAGAAATTGATTTAGCTTCTGAAGCTTTTCAATCCCCCGAATACAGTAAGCTTAAAGATAACTATTTGTCATCTAATCTACCAGACTTTCGAGTAATTGATAATTACATCTATCGGCGTAGCAGTTTTCATGAAGGAAGTGCAGATAAAGAGGACAGTTGGAAATTGTTTGTTCCAGAAGCATTGCGTAATAACGTGATAAGCTCCGCTCATGATCAACCATCGTCAGGACATTGTGGTATTGCCAAATGCCTTGAACGTATTCGACGTAGATTTTATTGGCCAAAAATGGTTAGTGATGTGCGGGACTATATAGGCAAGTGTGATATATGTAGAACATCCAAACACCCGACATGCGCACTTAAACCACCCATGGGAAATCAAGTGTCGAGCGAAAGACCCTTTCAGCGATTATATATTGATTTCATTGGTCCATTTCCTCGAACTAAAAGTGGAAAAGTCGGAATTTTTATTGTTCTTGACCATTTTTCAAAGTTTACCTTTCTTAAGGCAGTGAAGAAATTCACGTCAAAAATCGTTATAGACTTTTTGAGAGAAGAACTATTTACATGTTTTGGAGTACCCGAAGTAATTGTAAGCGATAATGGCACTCAATTTAAAAGCCATGATTTTGCGGCATTTATATCCAAGTACGGTATTCAGCACATTTGCACAGGCGCATATGCTCCACAATCAAACGCTGCAGAAAGAGTCAATCGATCTATTAATGCAGCGTTAAGAGCTTATATACGAACCGATCAGCGTACATGGGACGTATATTTACCTAGTATTAATTCGTCGTTAAGAAATTCAATCCATCAGTCAATTGGAATGTCGCCATACTTTGTAGTATTTGGCCAACATATGATAACTCACGGTCAAGATTATAAGTTGTTAAAGAAATTAGACTTACTCAGCGAAGGAATTGAGAAATTGGGAAGAGCTGATGATTTTCAGAAAATTCGTTCAACGATAGGAAAACAGTTAACGAAAGCCTACGAAAAGAATCAGCGAACATATGATTTGAGAAGTAGACCACGATCATTTGAGGTGGGGCAAGAGGTAATAAAACGAAATTTTGCCTTGAGCAATATGTCTACTAATTTCAATGCAAAATTAGCCCCAATAGGAACCAAAGCCAGAATTAAGCAGAAGCTTGGCCAATCTATCTATCTTCTCGAAGATCTTAAAGGAAGAGAATTAGGAAAATTTCATGCCAAAGATATTTGGTAAAGAAGAAAAGCACCCTTTCTTTTTTTTCAGCTTTTATCTTAGGCTGGTAGCCAAGATTAAACCTGTGGTGTGAGGGTGCAAGTATTTTGACCCAAATGAAATGAGTACTGATTATTATGGACCCTATTGTAAAACTTCCAAGGGAACGTGCTCATTTATTCTGGACGCGATCGTAGGAGTGCAACTCTAAAAGCCTTGCACTCAGCCGACTGCCCATGCGCAGCTGTTGCATTCCAAAGCTTTTCATTTGGCAAAAATAAGCTTTCCTAATCTAATTAGATTTCCGGCTTAAGCAGATGATTTATTTCTGCTCAAGTCTTACTCAAGATCGGATGCACGTCGCTCTAAAGCACTTATAATATTTAATAAGGTCACGTGTTAGACCCAAAATATTTAATCGGAAGACATCGTCTCCATATAAAAACTGTGCGATTTATTCGAGGTGTCGGACTATTTTAAAACCCCCACCTAAGCGCGCCGCCGTGATTATTTTGATTGTTTTTATATTTTGGTGCAATTTGGCATTTACACCAGGTAAGCCTCGTGCAATGTCAATAATTTAATGCTTCTAACAAGCATCCCTTTACACCAGTGAAACTGCCTCGACATATATTGGTGGCTTTTGTTTTGGGCTACCAACGCATTTGCGAAATTTTGGTACGCTTACCTAGCCCAGATCGCAGCGTCGGCGCTAGGAACACGTGTGTTAAGGCCCAGCATGGGCAGGCGTTAGAGACACGCCCGGCTAGCTCAGTTGCCAGAGCATGAACTGATGCTAAAGCCCAACACCAGCTCTACTGAACCCCAGAATTTGACTCCAATGCGCGCCCTATAAGCTGATCTTTCGTATTAAAACATGGCGCTTGCCAAATCCACCTCCAGTTCAAATGGTTTTAGATCTGACCGCACCTAATTGAAAGAGACACACAGACCACAATCTTTGTATCGATGGGATAAGTCATATTTGCCAATAATCTTAATTTAATAGGTTAAATCTAATTCTGTTTTCTTTTTACGTCTTATAAAGCCTCGGTGCGCTATGAGTGTATTGTTGCAAACATAAAATGCCAATTTGTACCAACAGCCAATCAGCGTCAACAGGCCTGCTGACATCGATGGACTCTGAATGTTGTAAGTACGGCACAGTCGAAAATATTAAGTGTAAAAGGTCATAAATTGAGTGCAACAATAGCATAGCAATCCGCTAGAAAACTTTTGTTTACGTAAAACGCCTATAATTGAATGCGGCGTACATTTAGTTAGTATACTTAACTATTCACCTTTATTCTTGTATATATCACTTCCTAATTATAAGTAATTTTGTAAAAACACTTCTTATTTTCCTTATCTTACTTAAACTTCCTATCGTAATCAATATGAATTGTTTCTAAAGATGAATTTTCTTGAATTATATGCCGTTATTTTTGAAGAAAACATGATATAATTTAATTTCCCTATGGGCACCTAAAGTATCTCACACCTCAATTGCAAAAAGGGTAGGATCCTATAAGTTCTCCGATCCTACAGGTAGGGAGGGTATAGAAGAAGAACACTTCCATCTTGGTTCTTCAAATACATAAAGTAGACGCATCTCAAGGTAATACAAGTGGCTTTTTGGATTCATTCCTTATCTGTCTACGAATTTTTATTTATGTGACGGCCATGGAGTAAGCAGCACCAAAGAACCCCCCCATTAGCCCTGAGCACGGCTGGACCCCTATAGTAGACAGAGGTGTTGCCGAGACCGCATGATGTCGTGCACGTTACACACAACATTTAAAGCAACACAAAAAAAAAATACATACAATCGTTGGTCGGCACAAATTCCTATATGTATATTTGTACATCTATCGGTCTGTCTGATTGTCTGTCTGCTTGTCCGCCTGCTATGTCCATCTCCAGTGTCCGGCGTCTAGTGTCCTTCCCGGTGCGCGGCATGTCCTATGCGTGCTGAATGTCAGAAATGCGTGTGTGAAAAATAAACGAGATTTTCACAATGCGCTTTTGATATTTTTGCATGACAGAAGCCAAATGAGAAAATGCGATTTTCGCATTGCACGGGCCAGTGACATGATGGCCGACGGCGCGGGCCCAACGAGCCAAATGGACCGTCGCGCTGCTCGTAGTGCTACCAAATTAATATGCCATGTGTTCTTTCTCTTTTTTGCTCACGCCTTCACAGCCTTCACAGACATGCAAAAACATACGCACACAATAATTTTTACAATTTGCTGCAAACATTAATTTAAATCGATAAAAGTTACACACACAAGTACATACTTAAGCAGACAACAAATTAAAAAACGACGCACACACATACACACAACAACACACAAAAACAACGAAATCACAATAAAATATAATGCAATATAATTGCATCTGCATGCCGAGCAGAGCAAACACTTTTTTGGTTTGTTAAAAAATCACTTTTGAAAAATTTGCCTGAAAGAAAATCAACAAATGCTGTGCCAATTGGCCAAACAAACATCGGAACAGCAAAGCTATTTGCATAAATAAAAATAAATTTGACCATAATAGTGTGTCATTCGGAGCTGCCACGTTGCATTTGGCCAAATGTCGCAGTCCTGGAGGGTACGAGTATAGGCAGTTTGCTAAAATCCTTGCCTACTTTTCAGCGCTGCACAATTCGGCCTCAGACGTGTTTGTTATGTTAACAGTTGTTGTTGATGTTGTTGTTGGTGTTGTCTTTGTATTTTTTTGTTTTTGATTTGACTACCATTCTGTTTTGTGAGTGTGTGTTTTATGTGTGTGCGTGTGCGCGTGTGTGTTTGCCTGCGCTGTTTGTGTCGATGTGTTTATTCCATTTTATTATTTTTTCTCTCTTGTGGTCAACGAGTTGGTTGACCACTTTCAAATACAGTCGGCCGAAGCCCCGCCCCCTCTCACTTCCACTTCCATACCCCCTCCCGCCCCAATACCGCATAACCACATGGCACCCCCTTCCGTCAAACAGCATTCCCAACAGGCTCGAAACAAACACAGCAGCTCAAAAATAAAATGCAAACAAAAAAATTAAAATCAAAAAATAAAAGAAAAAAGAAAACAAACAACTTGAGTTCTATCGTTGGCCTTTTTTGTTGTTGTTGATGATTGTTGCACCATAATATATGTATGTATAAATTTTTTATTCTTTTTTTTCAAACCGTTGATTTCAGTGTTGCAGCTCATTTGTTTTTGCCTTCTCATGCGCATTTTTTTCCATCCAGCGTGCATTTTTTTTAGTTGGTCACTCGGTTAACCGTTGAATTATCAATTTCGCGGTAGAACTTGCGGTGCATAAGTGCGGTTCACCAATGATTTTTCAAGGTATCATATTACTGTTTGTTGTTGTTTTTATCGTAGTTTGTTTAAACTGTCGGGACATTGCTGCCATTTAAGCGCCGCTTGTTGCTGATTGTTTGATTGCCGCTCTCCCCAAATTGAAATGTTCAATTTTATTCAATTGTAGTATTAAGTAAAATTTTACATTTTCGCATGTGAAGTGGTCATTAAGCGATTGAATCAAGTTCGCAAAATAACAATTAAAAAGGAATCACATTGTATGAACTTAATCAAGTACGAGCATATACCTGCTATTTCAGTTATGAGTTAAGTGCCTCAGCTCTTTTTTTTATGAGTAATATACAACTTATATTAATGAATAATTACATAGCCGGAAACCATATTCTTCCAATATATACTATTTACGAAAAAGAAACTTGCTGGAGAAGTCTGCCCATCGGTAAATTTCCTATAAAACCAAGCACCATGCCGATGGGATTAAGACAAGACTTAAGCTGAGGTCAAATATGCAAATGATATGAACAATGAAATGTTTTAGGGAGAAAATTAATCATTACATAAACAAATAATTTATTACATTATCTCATTTTTTGTTAGTTTGAATTAAGTTTTTCCCTCTACATTCTCTGGTTTTATAGTTTGTTAGGTCTATTGCGTCTCTGACTACATTAAAAGAAAAAATACATATGTATTTTAGTAATTATAAACTTAATGTTATTTTAATTTAGATTTTCTTTTTGTTCGAATTTTTATTTTATTTCCATTTATTTTATAACGAATGCACTTACTCTGTGCTGGGAATAAAGGCAGAGCTGGCTATATTGCTGGCTATATATAAAATTCCCCCAACGTGTCGGTGGCGTTAATAAAGTGTTCTACTTTTATTTTTAATGGTTTTTTTATCTTCTAAGTTGAAATTAAAACGTACTGGTTTTAAATATGTTTATTAAATAAAAAAAAAATAATAATACAGCCATAGCAATAAAACATCTTGTAGAGTGGCATAACAGCTCTAACAAAGATAAATTTGTTTGCCAAAATGGTTATAAAAATAAAACGGAGCCCAAATAATATTAAAAACGATTTATTAATAATGATATTCCATTAAATAAAATAATATTCCAAGCAATCAAAATAAAGTTTCCTTGAAAATGAACTAAAAAAAAAATAAGCTTCGTTGCAAAAACGGCTTTAATATAAGACGGAGTCTACATAATATAAAAATCCTGGCTTATAATTATATTAAATTAAATTGTAATTATTATTCCAAGTAACCAAAGTTAAGTTTCTTTGAAAAATAGGTCCAGATTAAATTCAATCTGTGGTTTCTGGAGAATAAAATAATCCGCAGCTTCAAACTTATATACAAATAAGCAAATGGACATAGTACCGATAAACAATGATATTTCATAATATTACCTGCACTAATCTTATTTATAATATATCAATGATATTAATAAAAGATGATTTGTTAGGAATCCTTTATGGTACAACTTGTGTACTTAATCTTTTTAAGTTTAAAAGAAAAAATGTTTAATTTTGAAAATGGTCCGCCTTTTTTACCCTACCTATTCCCAAATTAGTTAACCTTCAATATAATTTAATCAAAAATAAATATTGTATGTAAGATATTGTCAAGCTGTGCTTGGTTCCCGAGAGCTTAAGAATTTGGTTTTAGACTATTTAAAAATATTCCCTTACTTGCTCGAATTGATTTCCCTTGGCCTTAAAATTATGCCATAAAAGAGCTAATGTTTTTATTAATCTTTAGTAATTTTTGAGACTCCGAATCGTTGCCTTACAGGAAAGCTACAAAAACATAAAGGGCCGGCTGCTTAAATGGGAGTTGCTATCAAAATATTGTATATAAAATGTGTAAGAGAACAGAAAACAATGGAAAAACTAGCGTTTTAGTTCTTGAGATTAATGCGAAGTAATTGTAGGATGTAATATACTGTTGAAAAGCGTCATGTCTATTTTAAAAGATGTCTTAAAAATTGGAGTCCTTAAAAAAAAATTTTTTGTTGAAGTGACAAAGTTAGTTCGATCACAAGTCTTAAGAAAAATGTTAAATTAATTAAAAAACAACCAATTGTTGAGCAGCAGAGTGTTAATCCTTTCTGAATATGCAAAGGCACAGTTTTTGATTTGAAGAGTTCCGAAACTTAACGCAGTACTTAAGGTTTATTCCACATGGTTGCTAATAGTGTAATGAAAGTATAGTATATTTCAAAGAACTTCTGTTCTGAAATGTATCGCAAAAAACAAACGGAAAAGTAAAGAAATTAAATACAAAGCAGGGGATCACGACCAGCGATTGTTTGGGTATATCAAGTCTTCAAAATAGCTTAATTATTTATTTAAAACTACAAACGAACAATTTCGTAATTAAACTGTATTTATCAGTAATTTTCAAAAATTAGAAAATCCACGTTTTAACAATAGCAAAATTTATTTACATTATTTTCTATCTGCCCTCCAATCTAGTACATACACGCATACCGCACCACAGTGTTGGATTAAGTCCGCAAAGTTTTAGGTCATACTATTTCTTTGGAGCACCAAAGCTAGGCTACTCCCTGAGCTGGACATACTATTAATATCTAATAGTGAAGACAACTACAGACTGCAGATTGCAGGTGGAAGCTATGCAAGTGGCAGGTCAATAGAGCGGAGAAAACAATGAAATATTTCAATATCTACATAAGTAATCAAGTTAATAAAGTGCATATCAAGGCACAATGGCTATGTATCGTAGATTTATTTATTTAAATTAGCCGGTGGCATTTACATTTACAGATAAAGAGTTCAGTCCTTTTTTACTTAATTAGATAGAAATATGTTTTTACATTACGAATGAATGGGCAGTTTCTAAAATGTAACAAAAGCGGGGGAAATATTTTATCAAAAACCCAAGATATCGTTGAATTCATATATTTTTGGAGGCATCTCTCAAACTGTATATGCTTTTATCCACATTTAGTAACGTCTTATAATTTAAGTGACACCTATGTGCTAATTTTAAAAGACTTACCTTGAAGTCGTATTCAAATAGTTGATAATGCAGCTGTTTATCTTCTTATTGTATTTTTTCTCTTAGCATTTGCTCTGGAAATGCACTTTAAATGCAAGCACACACTGAGACAGTAAGACGGTGGCACACACCATTTGTAGAACCACTGTTGAAGTACAAATCTACAATTTGATTTCTATATACTACCTATGTATGTATATATCTCGTTAATCTTGTATATGTATTTGTGCTTGCAATCCCAATGCAATTTCAAATCAACTTTATCTTCAGCTTAATTGATCGCATTCAACATTTTCCACACTTCCTTCCGATGGAAGGCCGGCAAAAAAAATATATATGTTGGACACCAATGTGCTAACTGTAAAAAAAAATAAACACACACACACACAGTACACGAGTACACGACACGCGTTGCTAATCGAGACCAAAATGTGAATCGCAACCGCGGGGGTTCACTTTAAAATGCTTGCCTCACTTTCTTTAGCCTTAGCTTTGGTTTTGATTATTGGTGGCTTTCGCAATTGCCGGTGCGATTTGTGGCGTTGCGTTGCGCTGCGTTGCGTGCCGTGGCGATGCGTTACGGATGCGGATGCGTGTGGCGCCCGGAAACACGGCCGGCGAGTTAGTGGTCAGAATGCAAAGTGACACATGAGCGACGCGAAAACTCGAACTCGGGCTCGAAGTTGAAGTCGGAATTCAGTTGGATGCTGCTGCTGCTGCCTGCCTCTGCCTGCCTACGTGGCTGAGTGTTGGCTGCTGCTGTTGCTGCTGCTGCTTGTGTTAAAATGGCCAAATGCATTTGGACGACAGGGCCGAGTGGTGCCGGAGAAGTTCGAGACGAGATGCGACGAGACGAGACGAGACGAGAAGGTACGAAACGAGCCGCGACGAGTGTGCTTTGGCTTTTGAGCGGACATACGAGTCCGAACCCGTTGCACTTCAACCTGCGACGAGCTCAACGACGAGCAGCCAGCCGAAGAGTGACGAGCAACTAAAAATCGAACGAACTTGGGGCCAAAAACAGACGAAGTCCAAGTACAAATGACAGCGAATAACATTAAATGCACACGAGCACCCGATAATACAAGTACAATGTGCAATATAGCACGTCGTTCCTGTTCCTGTTGCTGTTGTTGTTGTTGTTGTCTATCGTAGTTGTTGTTGCTGTTGTTGCTAATATCGTCGGACTCGTGCCAACATGCGTGCGTGCGTAAACCGGTTAACGGCACAAATTCAAATGATAACGCGAGGCAATCCAACAGAATTTCCAAACACAAAATTTCGAAATTTTCACACAAAAAACTTTTCAAATTTCAAAGAGACGACGGCGTCGCTCAATGTTCTTGTTGTTGTTTTGGTGTGTGTGGAGGCGTGGATATTGTGGGAGTAGCTGTCGCTGTGCTACATATGAGCCACGCACACGCACACACACACACACACACACAGACACACACATAGTCGCAGAGCAGCCTGCTCTTGAATAACTCAAAAAAGGGCTAAATTGAGTTGAGCCGAAATTGGTTCGTTTTGTAAAATTTTTGAGTGAGCGAGCGCGCGTGTGTTTACAGATTTATGCAACAATTAAAACCGAGCGAGTATATATGTATGTACGAGTATGTGTGTGTGTGTGTGCGCGCATTTGTGTGGGTAGGTGCGTATGCGCTCTGCTGTAACGGAAACGGAAACGCAACCATATTCTCACCAATAAGTACGAGAGCCGTTGGTCAGTTGAGCTCGCGCGAGCGTCATGTAAAGCGCTGCATAAACAAGTGCTGCGGCCTGCTGTGCGTGTGGTGGTGGAGCGGGTGTGGGTGTGGGTGTGGGTGTTGGTGAGGGTGTGGGTGGTGGGGTGGTGGAGTTATGGTTGAATATGTGTGTGGGTAGCAGCAGCGGCATTTTACAATTATTGGCAATGCGCGAATGTGTGAGATACGCACATTGAGTCCAACACTTGCGGGCTGACTTTTAGGCGAGCGCGTGATCACTGGGGGGGGGGGGGGGAGGAGGGGGGAAGGACAGAGCGGACAGTGGGACAGCAAGCCAGTCTTTGTTGTTGTTGCTGCCGCTTCTCTTTTAAATGCAATACAAAACTAATTTTAAATAAATGAGCGGTATCAAAGGTTGTTGGGTTTCATTTGTTTGGGCTGATGTTCTGGTGTGTGTGTGCAACCCTTTTTTTTGGTTGTGGCCGGGCAAGGGTCAGCTTGTGTCGTTGCCAGTGCATTGGACATTTTAACAGTTTCACTCAAAATCAGGTTTTATATTATTCTATACAAAATACATAAATTCTGCATCATTATTAGCTTCAGCAACAACAACAACCACCAACATGCTCTCCACACGCACACACACATACACACACGTGTAGGTACACATGTACATTTATAGTACATAACCAGAAATCTAGAAACAAACTCCATTTGGGTAGTTGTTGCTGCTGCCACTGTTGCTGCTGTTGCTGCTGTTGCTGTTGTTGTTGCTGGCGCTCAAGTAGGCAAATGAAGCGAGATGGCTATATTAATGTATGTACAAATATAGTATATGGGTGTCTGTGTGTGGGCCATATGAGCGAAATGCTCATTATCATAAACAACAACATGCTAGCGACAAAAACGGCATCAGCAGCAGCAGCGGCAGTGGCAGCAGCAGCAGCAGCCGCAACGGCAGCAGCAACAACACCACCACCAACAACAACAACAACAGCAATACAAATAATAGAGCATGGCGAAAGCCTTCTCGTTGCTGTTGCTCTTGTTGTTGTTGTTGTTGTTTTGAGTTTGAGTAGTAAAATGCAACATTTTACATAATATATAGACAACAACAGCAACAGCAACAGCAACACGAACATATAGCAATAGTTGCTGCCAGATTTATATGAGCACGCTCACACACACGCACACACACACCCACCCACCTATAAGTTCTCCTCACACATATAAACATATACATATTTATATACACATATATATAAATAAATAAATATATATAGATATATATATAAATATATATATATATCTATATATATATATTTGCACGTGTATATATATGAGAGCGTGTGTGTGTGTGTGTGTGTGTGTGTGTGTGTTAGTGTGCTGGTCTCTATGCTCACTTATATACTCTTCCAACTCAAAAGCCATTGAGAGCAGTTCCAACCGTAACTATACGAGTCTGTGCGTGTGTGAGTGTGTGTGCGTGTGGTGGTGTGAGTGCGTCGGTAGTTTTGCATATAAAATGGATTTTAAACTATTGGGAAAACTATTGCCGCATTATTTTGTAGTCGTCGTGCTCAATGTCGTCTTCAACGTCGTCCTCAGCGTCGTCCTCAACGTCGTATCGTCGACTTCAACGAAGTTCTCATCAGTAGTGCTCAGTATTTTCGATAGTTGTTGTTATACGTTGTTATACCTAGTGGTAGCTGGGTGGGTGTGCGTGTATGGGAGCGTGCATTAATGTATTAGAGTGATGGGTTGTGAGTGGATAGCTTGTGCGTGGGTCTGAGCGAGAGCAAAACCTGAAACTGTACCTAGGAGATTGCAACTGTGAGTGCGGGTGCATTGCCATTTAAATGGAATCACCTTTTTTTTTAAAAAAACGAATGCACAGTGCCTCAAAACCGAAGACTTCAACAAATCGAGTACCTTGGGAATCACCGAGGACAGAAGATCAACTAAATCGAATGTTTCGCAAAACTACGAGCTGGTCCATAATAAATTTGTAACTTTTTGTTATGCGAAATGTATATAAGCTGTCCTTTTCGGGTGAAGGAAATCTTGCAAGCAAAGTTTGGAGAATCTATAAGAGCTAGATTCATACTTTTGAAGATCCAGACACATAAATTGATAGACGTGAACGACCGCTCTTGCCATGCTGATCAAGAATGCATACCTTGTGGCTTATACAAAAAACTGAAAGGCCTTAAAATTTAACAATTCGGATAAAATGTATAGAAAAATGGAGTCCCGCACAGATGCTTTTTTAAATCATTTAAATATGAAGCCAGTACTAACTATTATAAATCAAACGAGAATGATTATAATTAGCCGTGATCACGTTTTGATAAAAAAAAAAAAAGAAGATGTTTAGTCTCAACTCGTAATGTCTGGTAACTCTGATGACCTGTAAACATGATTTTAACAAGTACAATTTATTTACATATATAGAATGTCCCTATAGGCTCGTACTAGTATTATTTCGCTTTCTATAATGTTTTAAAGATCATAATTAGGTCTCCTTTTTTTCTGATTTTAAGGTGGAATATACTGGTAATATTATATTTTAGCAAATTCATATATAAACTGCATTCATATAACATGCCACATTTGCTCGGTTTTTTTAAAGCCAATTTTCTAAATATTTGAATTACAAAGAAAATGCAGTGTTGAATTTTACAAGATTAGAAGTATTGCCTAAACATTTTTTTTAAATATTTCCCATTACGTTCAAACTATCAAATAAATTTCGGCCAAGAGAAATGGAACCAAAAGCACGGTTTTATAGAATTGTTAAAACTAATCACCAATGAAGTAAACTTTTTGAAATTCGCCATCCATCTCGTCCATCCATCCACCTAGCCATGCCACATCCAGAGAACTTGTTTGCAGTCTACTTTCGCGACTGTCTTCATATGCTGCATGTTCAGAGCCAGACCCAGGCTCAGACCCAGACCCAGGCGCAGTCCCGCTCTTCAGCGCTGAACCACCTAACCCCAAAGCAGCCCATCATCAGCATTATCCTAACACAAAACGGCCCGATGCGACCTTTTCACTTGCTTTGACGGCAGCGGCAATGGTGACGAGGACGAGGACGGTGACGGGGACGGGGACAGGGACGGAGGGGATGGAAAATGCCGCGTATGTGTGACGGACATTTCTAATTTCAAATATGTTTACTTGCCCACACACACACACTTATATATATATGTATATGTAGATATATATGGCTGTGCGTTTGTATGTATGTATGTAGGTATGGACAGGCGGGCATGTGGATGTGAGTGCGTGTAATTCCTTGCTAACAAAACAACTCATGGCAACTGTGTTAATGATTAGAAAAAGCTTCACTTGCTGCCGTCGCACTTTTCTCAACTTTTTGCAGGGTCGCTTGGCCTGTCGCTGTTGCTGCTGCTGTTGTTGTTGTTGTTGTACTTGTTACTGTTGCTGCTGCCGCTGCCGCTGCCTACTTCCTGGCAATTAATGTGTGCAACATACGCGTTTTAATTTAAAGCAACGCAAACGCAAGTTTTGCGTATGTGGACGACAGCTAACCACCGACCGCCTCATTTGCGTAGCTGGCACACTGAGAAAAACGAAAATGATTTCGTTGGAAGTCCAAGTACAATTACATACTTAGCTGCATAGCTCAGAGTGTAAGACCGCGAGAATGAATTTTACTTGTAGTACACGCTCTGAAAATCTCTTATATGCAGCTATCACCAACCGAGGGAACGGTAAGAACTCACTTTATGCCGGCAACCTTTTCTGTAACGAAACCAATGACATGGTATCTGGCTCATTTAAATGAACACCGCGTAGACCAACTGGCGAAATTGAAATTATCAATGTAAACAAAAACCAGCTGTGATAGCTAACGGTGCAATCTAAAATCTGAGCAAACTTGGTGTTCTCCTATTCTTCATATTTCAAAACACATTGCTGCATCGTCGGTCTGCAGTTAATTTGCCTTCAGCACTTTATGACTACCTGGTAGGTCTTGATTAGTAAGAGTCGCTGTTTCTTGTTGTTTTCGGGGGACTCCGATCTGCGTTCGCTAATACTCTTGAAAGCTGGGCAACCATCGATGACGGCGGGTTTTCTATATATTTTATAGAGGTGCTTCTTGCGGTTTTTCTAAATATTCTAAGTGAGTTTTTTAGCCATTTTTTGAGCATTTCCTATCAATTTTACCAGTTCTTCAAGTTAATTTTTAGCTATTTTCAGCGGTGTTTCTATCCATATTCTTCTAGCAATTTTTAACGGGTATTTTTTAACCATTTTCCTGCTGTTTCTTAACTCTAAAACCGACAACCATAACCATTTTTTAGACATTTTTCATTTATGAGTAATTATAAAAGTTCCCCCAGATAAATATCAAAAATTGAGCTCAAATTGAATCATTTCAATACATTCAACCATTAGGTTTCCCTTTTATCGCGTATCGCCCAGAAACTCCAATTTTGTTTCCTATGTCTAAGCTTATATATATTCCTCACAAAAAATGATATCGGAATCAAAAATAGAGAAAATTTGCGATTTGCTATTCTTATGCAAAATAAAAGGACATAAAATAAAAGGCTTAAAAGGTTTTTAATCTAACCTTGTTACGATTCGGGAATTTAGTTTTCTTTGGCACCCGGTACCAGAGACAAATCAATCTAGCCATGATGTCCATCTGTCTGAATGAACGCCTGCATTTCGAAAACGATTGAGCCCACACTTACCAAACATAGTTAGAAATCTCTCCTAATGTCAAGTTCACTTTGTCTTTTGATTTCCACCTCCTTCCCACGCTAGAGATTTCGTCAATGCTGTCCGCAATTTTAAAGCCACATAAACGAATACCTTCTAACGTTAAATAAATTAATTATTCTCTAATTATGTTTTCATCTCACTTTATCAATTTAAAAACAAGTTATTAGCGAAATAATTTTACTCCAGTACCTCGGCTACAAACTGCAGCTCGCTTCGCTCTTCTTCTGTTTCCTTTAGCAGAGAAAGCTTGGGTGGATGTTTGGTGTTCCACTGTCGAGTTGCCTCAACTATATCGATCTTGTTAAGTATGGACATGTTTTCAAACAGACATAAAAACGAGCTAATGGTTTACTTCCCCAGCGCTTAGCTGAGCTTTAAGCTAAACCATTCATTCATCAATGGACATGGACCGGGAACTACTTGTACATATCCTGTTGTATACGAGCTATTTGAACTTCCATAAGAAGACATTTCCTATTTTTTTCTTTTGTGAACATAGAACAAACTTTTGATACAAAAACCGTTTACCGTTGACAGCCAAGTGATACAATGATCGGACACTGTCCGTCAGGAAGAAAAGGATCTGCACAGCTTTCGAGAATGGGATTGATCTTTTTGATCTCATAATCTCTCCTTATACAATAAAGATTATACGAGTTTATTTATTTCGAAGCTCATTTTTCTGCGAGTGTAGCTGTTAGATGCCATATCCGAACCGGTACCCCACCTCCACCCACACCACCATAGAAGGAACTCACAACAGACTTCCAAGTGGAACTTTGTTGGCGCTTTTTCTGTATTTTAAATGATTTTCTACACAAGAAAAAGGGGTGCACATTTAAAATAAGAGTAGAGGAGTGGAAATAAGATAGGCATGGGAGTGAGTGCGAGGAGACGCGGAATGGGGGTCTTTTGGAAAACTAAACCAACCAGTTTGGCAAGTTCCTGGGAGGAAAAAGCGGGGGCTGTCAAACGGGGCGGTTCGTGCGTACGGGAAAATGCGTGCCGGCAGGACCTGCGTGTCCAAACACCCAGACAGAGAGGTACATGCAAACATGATATTGAAGTTGAGGGACGACGAACCGGACCAGAGGTTCGAAGGATGTTCT
Source organism: Scaptodrosophila lebanonensis (assembly GCF_003285725.1). Classification (NCBI taxonomy): domain Eukaryota; kingdom Metazoa; phylum Arthropoda; class Insecta; order Diptera; family Drosophilidae; genus Scaptodrosophila; species Scaptodrosophila lebanonensis. The sequence goes on along the minus strand of NW_022060567.1, from coordinate 4,296,088 downwards.
ATGGCTCTGGATGCGTGCGCTTTTTGGTTATGCAAATGAAAAACGCGGCTCGTCGATTTTCGTGAACATTTTCTAAACAAAAGTAAACCAATGCACACAGCAGGACATCAGCATATCAGCCTGGTAAGCGGGCATCCTCATGGACAACGGCAACCCATGAGTTGATAGGCAAAAGTGCATCAGCAATGGAGGCGAGATGAGCCGGACTCCGTGGGCATTTTGAATGAACACACACACCCACACGCATACACGCAAACACATACATACACGCGCATACTCGTATAAGGACACTCACCTATGCAGGGGAGAGACTAGCAAATGGCGTCAAACACTTATTACAAGTGTCGCACTCGCGCACACACGCGTGCCAAAGGAGGTCTGCTATTAGTTTAGCTGTGAGTGGGAATACCCCTCCCTCCATACCCTCCCCATTATTCCGCTCATCAACCGAGCTTCCCTGTTAGTTGGAGAGCTCGCCAAGTGCGTTTCGCGGCCGACAAGCGTTAATCTCCTTAAGTGTACACACATATGTGAATACTTACTTATACATACATATAATATAATATAGTAGATATGTCTAACTATATACAAGTATGCATATATTATCCACCACAAACTTGATATCGATCGGACAAATTTTATAAGACAAACTTTTCATTTGACAAAAGTGAAGAAATGTTGAACAACATTTTTTTTATATTCTTACTGAGGTTATACTAGCCAAGATTTTCCAAATAAACGTTTGAACCCGTTTTCCCCCCTTTGGCTTTCGAATTTGTAAAACCGCTTGTTAGTGCTCACCTGCACTGTGAAAGGAAACTTGTTTCCATAAATCGGCTTCCAAGCTCTTGCCGTTTCGTTTGGGCTGTGCGTTGATTGCCAATCAGTCAAAACAAACTGTTTTCTATACATACTTGTACATATACGTATACACATAGATATAGGGATATTCCACCTGTAACGAGAACAATGCTAGTCTTACAAACATGTTAGTCTACAGAACGCTCTGAGCTGCTTAGTCTTGTTTACATTTTGTGCCACGTGTCCGAGCAGTTGGAAAAATGAATGCAACACAAGACGTGAACTCACCCCAGTACCCCTTCAGAGTCCGAGTCAGCAGAGGTGAGAGAAAATTGCTCTCATTGGGTCACGACGTCACTTACAAAAAATAGCTTCAGAAATGCAACAGAGTTGCCAGAGTGCCAACACTTCGCAGGTGGATTATACAACCAAAAATATCACAAAAAATTATGTCCATGAACTGAAAAAATTAAGTTAAATAAATATTACATAGATTTGTATCGATGTGCGAAATAGCGAACTGCATATGCCAATAATTTACTTAGTTATTTAAAAAAGTTCAATATTTTCCTCATCTAACTGACTCTGGGGAAAATAAAACGAAAAATGCTGCTTAACGCAAGTATTTGCAATATTTCGAACTTAGTCTTCTCAACTCACGGATGAGTCAAGACAACAATTTCCTGGACTTTTTAGTAAGTAGACAGATTTTAAAAATAAAAAACAAAAAACAACTTTTACCAAGAATTTAATTCTCGTCTGTTCTGTCAAAGCAACGACTGTGAAGGTAGAATTTAAAAAATATTTAAAAAACTCACTTACAGGTAGAAATTTACTGAACTATTGCCACTACTTAATACTTAGCATTTCCATATAACAGATCTTTGTTATTCAAATAAACATTTTAAAAAAATGTTATATAATAAATGCATAACATTTTTCAACCAACTAAATAATTAGTTTTCAATTAACAAAAAGATCTAGAGAACTACAAGTTTCTGGCTAAAATTTTAATGGTACTAGGCTTTTCCCGCCAACTATGCCATTGAGTTAAGCAGTATGTAGACTGGAGGATAAAGATTTCGAACACTATATAATTTAGTTTCAAAGAATTGTGCGCGAGCCACTTGGCAACTCTATGTGCGCGAGCACAAGCCTAAATGCAACTCCACTAAAAATGAAAAAAATAAACATAAAGGCAACTTTGCACTCTGAGCACTTTTCGTACTTCGCCATCGAGTAGGAGAGGAATCGGTGTTCGCTCCTCAGTTGGCGCTTCATTTCCACTCGTATCGAGCAGCACCCGACACCCAGACCCAGACCCGGACCCAGTTCCGGACTCAGACCCGGACTCAGACTCAATCACACTAATGCAATTGAGAACACAGATTCAGATTGAGACTCACACTCAGACTCAGGCACCAACACCAACACGAACGCCAAAATAAACACGGACACACGGACACACAGCCACAGAGACAGACACATGCACTTGCAGGCGGAGTCCTAGCCGGCGTTTTTTCTAGTTTATTTTCTATGCTGGTGTCGTATTTTTTGTCGTTTTGCGTCCTGCCATTTTATTTTATAGAGCAGAGGTATGAGAAAAATGCGCAGCTATGCGACTATCCGTGCGCTGATTGGAAGCGGGCTCCCTGCTATTCAGAATGCAATGCCTTAATGCCATGGGGTGCATCGCCATTGCCCGACTCGCTGACTGGGACTGTGACTGCGATTGCGACTGTGTAGGTGGCGGCATTGGCGTCGCTGTTGGCTTCGGCATTGTTGGCGCCACCATCATCATGTTGCACTTTGTGGCAATGTGCCACTGGCTGCCGATGATCCCCTCTGCCGTCGCCCTGAACCAGCAGCAGGGTTGACGGAAAATGCCTGCTTGTGTATGACAATTCTTCTTATTTTGTGAATCAACCAGAAGTGCGGCATTTCAGTTTTCCAGGATACATTTACATTTCCTTAAGCAGTATCTTTAATGCTCGATGATGAACTGTTGTTTTATAAACTGCTTCTTGACCGATCAGATCGACGGATGGAAGGTGAAGAGGCTGCAGATGCCAGATATTATTTTCAAAGATCAACCATGAACGTTGAAAAAAGTAAAAATTTGATTACAAACTTAATTTAGATTCTCTATGAGTCACCAACTAATTAGTAATATTACTGCCAACTCCTAATCACATATGCCGCTTCAGCTGCAAACTGCAACTTGTGGTCCTAAATAGTTTTTAAGCGACCATTAACCCTCAGTAGGAGTAATGCTTCCGTTTGAGTTCAACATATATATTCGTAGCCGTATACGGTCCTTTGAGAAACTCTGAGGAGGGTTTGAAAACATTATATTGAAAAAGAAAGCGGGTGCAACAGTCGTTGTAGCTCGTGCTTTTCCGCTTCTTCTTCTTTGACTAACTTGGCGCTGCAACAGCTTTAGTTGCGACAACAACAAAAACAGCAACAACAGCAGTACTAGCATCCCTTCATTCGATTTTCTAGTTTTTGTTCCATTTTTGCTTATCCAATTGGTAGGGAACATGCGCAGTTTTTTGCTTCAACAAAATTGCATGGGGCATGAAGCATGAAGCATGCAGCATGGGCAAAAAAGGCGACCGGCACACCATCACCATCACCATCGCCATAGTCGTCGTTGTCGTTGCTTTCTACTCCGATGCTCCACTGATGGGAACGATGTCGACGACAACGACAACGACGACAACGACAACACCACGCAACAAGAAGCAGAGCACAGACAACAAACACAAAATAAATGCAATGCGATGAAAATTGCGAAAAATAGAAAAACGAAAGTTTTCGTGCTTCTCATTTGCTGTTGGCTTGCGCTCGTTCGTCTAAGTAGCGCCCCTATATGCCAAATGGTGGAGCGGCGGGAGCGGGGGGTGCGGGGGCTGTCGGCAGCATGGCTGTGGTTGGCTGATGGGCCAGTTGTTGTTGTTGTTGCTTTGTTTTTGTAGACGGTAGAATAGCGTGTAAAAAAGCAGAAACAGCAACAGTCGTAAAAAGAGGCAAAGGCATTCAAGTTTGTGTGTGGGTGTACAAGTCTGAATATATGTATATATATATATATGTGTGTGTGTGTGTGTGTGTGTTTGTGTAGCTCTTGGGTCCGCTCTTGTTCTCTCTTTCTCTCTTTTTCTCGCACTCCCTCTCTCTCTCTCTCTCTCTCTCTCTATTTCTCCTTAGCCACCGTCACTATTAGTGTAGCATTAATTAGTTATGGCAGACGATTTTGAGGTTTTGCTGTTGCTGAAAGCTTTTTACTGTACGTAGTGACGAGGAGTATAGTGTGTGTGTGTGTGTGTGTGTGTGCTGGTGTGTGTGTGCACGTATGAGTGCTCTGTCTCTTTGCAACGCCTGTTTGCTTAAACAGAGCTTCTACTTTGCTCGTACGTACTTAGATAAGAAGGGGCACGTACATTTTCTTTTGCGGCACTGCAGCGAAAGTTTTTTATTTATTTATATGAAAAAAAAAATACAGAAGCAACAACAAGAAATGCATGCCAAAGTGCTGAAGGGGGATGGGGGATGGGGCGGAAACAGCTTTCGCTTTTTGCCACATTAACCCTTGCTTTCAAAGTGTTCAAATTTCTTTTTTAGAGATATTTTAATTAAATATTTATTTGCATGCAGCGCCAAAAATGTTCGCTTCCAACTAAGCAAACATGAAATTTGCTAGCTTTTAAGTAGCAAGGGGTGCGGGAGGGGAGGCCCCGCGGCTTGCCTTATATAAAAGGCAAAAGGCTCGTGGGTATGTGTGTGTGTGTATGTGTGTGGAGCACACTTGAGTGACTTTCAATTAGTTGCGCCACAACTAAACAGCGCCGGCAACTCATCAGTAGCAGCCACCAGAAAACACACACATCACACACAAACACAAGACAGCAGAAGCTCTCCTTTTACAAGACCCGGCACTCTGGCACTCCTGCAGCCACTCACCCACTTACGAGCTCACCGACTCACCCAGTCACCAACTCGTTGTCCATTTTGTCCATAACAAAAGGCTTACGAAAAATTTCTGCACTTTATTTGCTCGTTTATTTATTTAAAAAGCAATAAATTCATGGCAAGTTTATGCGCAAATATCTGAAAATTAAATGAGCGCATGAGGCACATCATGGGCCCAACCAACATCGCAACGAAAGGTAGTGGGGAATGGGAAATGGGAAATGGAAAATGGGTAATATGGTCAGCACAGCTTACACTCAAGGGTGGGCGGTCGGTTGGTCGGGCGGACGGGAGGTCGGGAGGTCGCAAAAGTCAATGGTGGTCAGCGTTGAAAAGCGGCAGCCTCAAAGAGTTACTCTTAAGGCAAGAGTTGTTCTTCCATGGTACATGGTACATAAATGCAAAGAACTTGGGCAGCAGCAACAACAACAGCAACCCTTTTCACAAAGGATGCCCTCAGTGCGCTGCTCTCCTTTCTGACCATTCGTCGTTCATTATCAACACCAAAAACTAAACAAAATTATTCGCCTGCCGGAAGTTGGCAATAAATTAGTTGGGTTACACTCATGCTCGGCTGCTTTATTCAGGCCGCCGTCTTTCGGTCCATGTGTCCACCATAAAGCATTCATAAATCCCAAAGTAAACTAGAATGAAACACCCACATACTCACGCACAAACAAACACACAGACAGTAGAGATGAGCAGCGACCATAAGCATGTACATACGAGTAGTAGTGCCGACTGCGACTTCTTCACGAATCACAGTTCACAAATGTATTTTTCTGTGTTCTTACTCTCGATAACAGCACATAAAAACATTGAAATTATACAGAAACTTTTGATATTTATATGTATATTTCTGATGTATCCCTAAGGTTAAGCTGAGTCCGTCCTAAAGTGCTAGTGATGTGACTGTGATCATCATAATCATTATTATTTCACGCTGTTTTTTTTTTTGTGACAACAAAGCCAGATTTGTGGACAATGTACCCTAGTATTCCTTTTACTTTTATTTATTTATTTTTATATAATGCTAGCTTAAAATTAACATCTTAAAACTAACAGAGGCCTTTATGTTAGCAATGGCTTCCAGGACCTTCAGCTAAATTTTTATGTACATTTTAAAGTATTAAAGGAAAAAGTGGTAAGTGTTTATGGCTCTAAAATATTTTAATATGAGTTTAGTGTCTTTTTTTATTTTTAATTAATTTCAGTTTAATTGACAACTGTTTTGAATTAAAACAGAATTTGTTTTTTCTCATATGTGAAGTAACCCCATTGTGGCAGTAAATATTTATATATATATATATCTCCTAATATCCAAATATGTATTCATTTATAGTATATGTGACACAGTCACTGTCACGGTATTGCTCATCTCTAGCAGACAGGCACTGCGATGATGGGCGACGACGACGGTGGCGCAGACTCTTGTGTAACATGCGGTGGCCTTTATTCATTCATCCGTTCATTCATTTAACTCCTGACCATATTTTCGCCTCCGCCATGCCTCTCCGTTCCTTCCACCGGCACCTTATTCGTTTCCCTCCACCCACATAGTTTCACTTTTGTTTTCATTTGGGCTCGGGCTCGGGCTCGGACTCGGGCACTTTGCATATGGCGCCGAGGCTGTGGGTCGCATTCCCATCCACAGTTCATGTTTAAGTCCCTGCTCCTGTCCTTGTCCTTTGTCGTGTTAGTGTTTGTGTTCACATGTGTAGCAACTTCACTTGGCCACTTCGTTAGTTGGATTTGCGGCCAATTGTTTTGGGTGCCGGCAAAGGCGACAATGAACAAATCAGAGGGCCTTAGCTCGATCACATGCTTCACGACCCGACCTTTTCACTTGCTTTGGCAACTGTTTAGACTAAGTATATGACTTTAATTGCTATCGAAAGTCAAGCAATTTAAGTAATCTAACTATCATCACTTTATGACGGATCTACCAGTTGCTGAGTTGTCGAAGCTTCATTAAACACTGGAAAAACTGAATAATCAAGGGAAACAAACAGGTGTCTATTGCTTCAAAATTGCATATAATTTTTTTATTTATTTATTTTGTAATCTATATCCTAGCGTTACTAATATTAAGTTACTTTTAAATTAGTACACTAGTAATTAAATATTTAGATCGAAATCAATATACCCCAATAATTAATAAACACCTAATGTTATCTAAATTAATTTATAATTTAATATTATTTTTCTTTGCTCTCTTTTAACATAACATGTTATATTATTTTTATTTAAATATATTTTTAAGCTTATAGCGCTTTTTATTTGTCTTATTATAGTATATAAGTGTTGCCTACTAATTGTTAATGTATTAATATTATACTTTCGGGTTACTTTTATTTAGTTATCTCTTGCAGGAGTGCTTAACTTTTAATTCTGAATTGCGTTTCTTTTTGCCGATTATTTTCAACTCGTTCCACAATAATCTATCTTGAAGATTATAATCTGTACCTTACGCAAACTACACTGCTAGTTCTTCTTGATGGAGTAAATGAGATTTTGTCCTACAGATAATACGGTTCTTTTCTATTAATGGTTCTATGCATGAAAATTATAATCCTAACCCTTACTTGTATTTCACATCAACTACGAGCGGCCGAAGGAGCTGAGAACCATGAGCCATAGCCTAGACATTTGAATCTGTCAGTAGAAATTGATCGGGTTGCGTAGCTTTGTTCCTTGTCTCAAAACAACGACAATTAAAATGATTTCCTTTTTGAGAATTCGTCGGAAGCATTACTATTCCCAAATTACTAGCATTTGTGGAGCAATACTAAAATTCAATACAAACAACATATGTAAGTATGACTGTTTCTCGAAAATCCAATTTTGAAATGGACTTTCGACAAAGCTATGTATATCATTTTCCAATGGCAATTGTTTTCATTCTACGAGATCGATACACAAATCTTTGTGCCCCCATCCCCATATTATTTTCATTTCATTTATTCACAAAAATTGGCACATAAATTGGTGTGTATCTATAATTAGTTAATAACAAAGAGTACAGGTTACAAAACCTTACCAATTTAATTATATTTAAAGTCTATTTTTACAGCTTGTGAGTGAACGGTCAGTTTCTAATATGTAACAAAAGCGGGGGAAAAATTTAATCAAAGACCCATGAATAGTTTATTTATTAAAAACTATACTAACACTTAAGAATAAGTATTTGAAGCAGTGCTAATAATATGCCAATATGTAGAACAAGTACATCTGTAAAGAAAATTACGAGTTAAACGTGTAAGCCTAGCGGGTACCATTTCAGTACGTGATACATTATGAAGGTCTGTAGTAGATTGGTACCAGGGCAGATTGAAAATCATTTAAAATTTAGTTTTGGGTAACTTTCAGTTTGTAAAGGTGACATTTGGCTACATCAGACCAGACTGGGGCTTCATAAAACATAACTGCTTGGAAAATGGATCTAAAAAGATTCATTTTGTTATCCAAGCTGAGGCGTGAGTTCCTGTTAATAAAGGGGAAGAGGATGCGAATCAAAGTATTAACCTTTTTTTCTACATGAATGACATGGTCTTTAAACAGTAATTTATTATCAAGGAGCACACCTAGATATCTAACACTGTCTCCCCACTTCACATCAATAGAATTAAGGTTTATATGGGTACCAGGAAGGTAGATATTTTTCCGCTTCCTAGAGAAGAAAATTGCTTGAGTTTTATCCTCGTTAACTAGAATTTTCCATCTAGTAAACTAGGATACAAGGGAGTCCAAAGCTGATTGGAACTTGAGAGCGATGACTGCATAAAGGCATCCCGCGCAGCAGTGCCATCAGCATAAATTGACGTAGTGCAGAATCTTAAAGTTGGAACAACAGGAGACAGTCAAAAACCTTGAGGACAGCCTGCTTTAATGTCAAATGGTTGAGATTGGGCGTTACCGATTTAAACGATGAAAGACCGATTTTTAAGGAAACTTTGTACTGTTTTTATAAGTTCTGTGAACTTTCCATTCCTTTCATTTTGTAAGCCAGGCCGTCATGCCAATCAGTATCAAATGCAGCTCTAATATCCAAAAGAATCATGCCAGTTGATTTGGACTTTGAAAAATTCGACTTCACCGTTATTTTAATTAATTTTTAATTCTCTGTGCTCACGCCGAAACCCGAATTGTTGTTGAGGGAGAAGGTCGTGCTCATCCAAAAAAAAGTAATGTTCCATTAAAATTGAACATTTCATTGAACCATTTCAAGAATTTTGCTTACCGAAGACAACAAACTTATGATCCCCATATTATAAATATCAATCGGCTTGACTGGAATGCGCTTCTTTGTTGCCTGATATGTCGATGGCAAGTTCCAATATTATCTCAATTCCTTTTTTTTTAGTTTTTGGCAACAGATATTATTCTCTTGCACTGGAGTTATACTATACTCTTTAAAGTTTAGTATAGACTTTGTATGCTCCCTTTTCGGTATTGTCTGCTCTACTAGTTCTATTGACGGCTAAGCCTTTCTGTCCAGCAGCTTGAGAGATTTCGAATGGGTGCAAGGGATTGGTGCAGCAAACACTGACTGGGACGAAGCAGCTGCGCCGGGAGAATACTTCCGTGACTTCGTGAAAAGCGTATTTTGCATGTATGTATAAATGGAATATTATATATAGTATTCTGAATCATTGCGGGACCGTCTGTCCTTCGCGGCGAACTCTGCTCGAAAGTTACACATGCCGCCCGAAATAGCTTTGTGTTGCACTTCTTGCCGCTGTTGTTGTCGACTCTCGTCATTCACCGTCGATCACCTCATAATTGTCGCCTTCGTCGTCTAGGGTAGTTCCAATTGTTGCCTAGGTTTTTCATTCATTCGTAAATAAATAAAATTGTAAAACCGAATTTAGAAAATGCAGTTGAAAATGCCGATAAACGCGAATAACGTTTGCCAGATCTTTGTGAAAGGGCATCCACATCTAGAGCCATCAAAACGTAACAAGAACGGAAGTCGAGGCTTCGCCAAATGTGCGAAAGCGCATTAACATCTGATCCAAGAAACACCAAACAAAAAATATGATTAAATTAAAACGTTAAAGAAAACACTAAATTAAAATATTAAATGCTTTTTCAGATAATAATAATAATTATCAATAAATATCATCAGCTTCACAACAATTCGATACCCTCAGCAAAAGAACAAATAAATAAATAAAATAACGTTAGTTTAAAAAAAGAAATGATTTGTAAAATTAATAAAAATGTTTAAGGAAAAACTAAATTAAAATATTAAATGATTTTTCAGTAGCCAATAATAATAATAATTATCAATAAATACAGCATCAGCTTCACAACAATTCGATACCCTCAGGAAAAAAAACAAATAAATAAATAAAATAACGTTAGTTTAAAAAAAGAAATGATTTGTAAAATTAATTAAAACGTTTAAAGAAAAACTAAATTAAAATATTAAATGATTTTTCAGTAGCCAATAATAATAATAATTATCAATAAATACAGCATCAGCTTCACAACAATTCGATACCCTCAGGAAAAAAACAAATAAATAAATAAAATAACGTTAGTTTAAAAAAAGAAATGATTTGTAAAATTAATTAAAACGTTTAAAGAAAAACTAAATTAAAATATTAAATGATTTTTCAGTAGCCAATAATAATAATAATTATCAATAAATACAGCATCAGCTTCACAACAATTCGATACCCTCAGGAAAAAAACAAATAAATAAATAAAATACCGTTAGTTTAAAAAAAGAAATGATTTGTAAAATTAATTAAAACGTTTAAAGAAAAACTAAATTAAAATATTAAATGATTTTTCAGTAGCCAATAATAATAATAATTATCAATAAATACAGCATCAGCTTCACAACAATTCGATACCCTCAGGAAAAAAACAAATAAATAAATAAAATAACGTTAGTTTAAAAAAAGAAATGATTTGTAAAATTAATTAAAACGTTTAAAGAAAAACTAAATTAAAATATTAAATGATTTTTCAGTAGCCAATAATAATAATAATTATCAGTAAATACAGCATCAGCTTCACAACAATTCGATACCCTCAGGAAAAAAACAAATAAATAAATAAAATAACGTTAGTTTAAAAAAAGAAATGATTTGTAAAATTAATTAAAACATTTAAGGTAAAACTAAATTAAAATATTAAATGATTTTTCAGTAGCCAATAATAATAATAATTATCAATAAATACAGCATCAGCTTCACAACAATTCGATACCCTCAGGAAAAAAACAAATAAATAAATAAAATAACGTTAGTTTAAAAAAAGAAATGATTTGTAAAATTAATTAAAACGTTTAAAGAAAAACTAAATTAAAATATTAAATGATTTTTCAGTAGCCAATAATAATAATAATTATCAATAAATACAGCATCAGCTTCACAACAATTCGATACCCTCAGGAAAAAAACAAATAAATAAATAAAATACCGTTAGTTTAAAAAAAGAAATGATTTGTAAAATTAATTAAAACGTTTAAAGAAAAACTAAATTAAAATATTAAATGATTTTTCAGTAGCCAATAATAATAATAATTATCAGTAAATACAGCATCAGCTTCACAACAATTCGATACCCTAAGGAAAAAAAAACAAATAAATAAATAAAATAACGTTAGTTTAAAAAAAGAAATGATTTGTAAAATTAATTAAAACATTTAAGGTAAAACTAAATTAAAATATTAAATGATTTTTCAGTAGCCAATAATAATAATAATTATCAATAAATACAGCATCAGCTTCACAACAATTCGATACCCTCAGGAAAAAAACAAATAAATAAATAAAATAACGTTAGTTTAAAAAAAGAAATGATTTGTAAAATTAATTAAAACATTTAAAGAAAAAATAAATTAAAATAATAAATGATTTTTCAGTAGCCAATAATCATTATCAATAAATACAGCATCAGCTTCACAACAATTCGATACCCTCAGGAAAATAACAAACAAATAAATAAAATAACGTTAGTTTAAAAAAAGAAATGATTTGTAAAATTAATTAAAACGTTTAAAGAAAAAATAAATTAAAATAATAAATGATTTTTCAGTAGCCAATAATAATAATAATTATCAATACATACAGCATCAGCTTCACAACAATTCGATACCCTCAGGAAAAAAACAAATAAATAAATAAAATAACGTTAGTTTAAAAAAAGAAATAATTTGTAAAATTAATTAAAACGTAAAAGGAAAAACTAAATTAAAATATTAAATGATTTTTCAGCAGCCAATAATAATAATAATAATTATCAATAAATACAGCATCAGCTTCACAACAATTCGATACCCTCAGGAAAAAAACAAATAAATAAATAAAATAACGTTAGTTTAAAAAAATATGATTTGTAAAATTAATTGAAACGTTAAAGGAAAAACTAAATTAAAATATTAAATGATTTTTCAGTAGCCAATAATAATAATAATTATCAGCATCAGCTTCACAACAATTCGATACCCTCAGGAAAAAGAAAAAGAAATAAATAAATAAAATACTTTCAAAAATGTAAAAAGAAAATAAATTAAGATAACGAAAACGAAGTGTCTACTCCAACTGCAAACAGTCGAATGAGCCCAAAATTATAAAGTACTATGAGTATGGCGATTGAAATATGTCAAAACGAAACCGAAAAGGCTGCTTAGTTAGGTTTTTTTGCAACCATTTAGTAGCAACAATTTGTGTTGTTTTGGAGACCCCTAAAAGACAAGCACATATTCTCGTTATTGTCAGGTATACCTATTTCTGCATGCACGGCTTAATTTGGTTTGTCCTCGAGTTTTGCCTCGAGTGGAAGCTGGGGAGGCTCAGGATTGTCCACGGTCCGTACAACAAATTCATAAATGAATTTGCGTAGCGTTCTCGCTGTTGACTACCTCATCATAGTTTACTGGAATCGGTACATCTCTTGCTGCCAACACATTGAGTATGTTATACTGTTTCTTTGGGCGACCAGGTTTCCCGGTGCGTAGTAATTTCGGCCTGCCAGGTCCCACACGCATCATCTCAGGTCCAACATCTTCTTCGGCGCTTTCAAATTCATCAGAATTGCTGCTTGAGTTTCCCAAATTGTCGCCGCAGGTGCTCGAATCGTTTACAACGTTTGTAACATTGCCTTCAGCTGATCTCTCCTGTACTTGGCCACGGCTGGAATTCAATGGTGACTGCTCTCGAACCTCATCCAACTGACAGTCGAATGAAATTACATTTGAGTCGTTGTTCTGCCGTCCATCATCGCGCTCATCAAAAAGAACATCTCTCTTTTTGATCACTTGCCGCTTTTCAGGATCATACAGCCGATACGCTTTTGCTGTACGTGAATATCCTACCATGCGATATTCAATCCCTTTGGGTTGGAATTTGCTCTTATGGTGACCCTTGTCCAGCGCAACTGCAAGGGAGCCAAAAACTCTTATATGACTGATTGTAGGCTTCTTACCAGTCCAGCATTCCATTGGTGTCATATCAGCCAGCGCACAGGTGGGTGATCGGTTTCGCAAATACACAGCTGTGTAAACCGCCTCAGCCCACAGTGCCTCATCCAGTCCCGAATGCACCAATAAGCATCTTGACATCTCAACCAAAGTGCGGTTGGCACGCTCTGCAACACCATTTTGTCAGCTGTCTCTTTATGCCATTCGTTTTTAAAAATCGATCGAATGCATTGTTGACATACTCACGACCGTTGTCGCTACGTATACACATCAGCTGCTTGCCCGTTTGTCGCTCCACCATCTTTTTAAATTCTACGAATTTGTCAAAAACCTCATCTTTGTGTTTGAGGAAATATACAAATATTCGCCTTGATTTGTCGTCGATGAACTTCTGGAAGTATTTTGAGCCTCCAAGCGATCCTATCCCAAATGGGCCGCATACATCGGTATGCACCAGCTGCAGAAGCTCCGTTGCTCTGTTATCTGTGACATGTGGAAATGGCTTCACGTGTATCTTACTCATCATACAAGTCTTGCACGGCACTTTACAGTTAAAATCAGCCTTTTCCATTCCACTCACTAGTTGTTTTTGCTTAATTTCATTTAAACTTGAGTAATTTAAATGACCGTATCTTTTATGCCACAATGCACTATCGGTCTCAACTGCTGCAAAACATTTGTTGTGTCGTCCGCCAAACAAATATAAGTTGCCGATTTTCTTTGCATTCAAAATACACTCGCCATTCTGCAAAACGGTCGCACATTTCTTGTTGAAATTCACCACACAGCCGTTCTCAGCTGCTCGGCTCACTGACATAAAATTTCCTTTCATATTTGGCACATATAATGTGTTGAGTAACTTTAATTCAAATAAATCCGTTTGCAAAACTATTTCACCTTTTCCTTCTGCACGTAAGAGACCTTCGCCGGCTAGTCCAATAAATTCAGTGTGCTCTTCGAACTTCGTGAACAGCTCTCTTTCACAACGCATATGACTAGTGGCGCCACTGTCTATACACCACATCGAACGATCAAAACAAAATGCGTCAAGAGCGCCCAGCAAACTGCATTGCTTTTGTTGCTCCTTCTTCGTTGCTCCTTCTTTGTTTCCATTGACCGCGTCGTTACTGCGACAGTTTCTCTTTATGTGCCCAAGCTCACCACATTTGTAGCATTTCACATTTGATTCTCTCTCCGTCTCTTCTTTCACCTTCTTCCTTTAATTTGATGCATAGGTTTTCAAATAACGGCAAACTGTCGCGCGTCTCAATGGCAACAACAAAACTTTCAAGGTCTTTAGGTAGACTGGAAAGCAAAATGATTACTCGTAGCTCATCATTTAGCTCTATTCCAACTGCCGCAAGTTGATCTAAGATTTCGACGAAACTATTCAGATAACTGGACATGCTCTGACCATCTGCCATGCGTAAGCCCAACAGCTTTTTGTAAAGCGATACCTTGCGTAACGGGCCACTTGGCTGATGCACATCTTTCAGCTTATTCCACGCATCAAATGCGTGCACACTATGTTTTACGTAGAATGTACCAGAAAGCTGCGCATCTGAATGCTCCAAGAATCGTAATTCTTTTCATCTAGCTTCTCTATTTGGTACAATGCACTCATGTTAAATATCGATCCTCCGATTTAAAAAAACGAGTCAACTTTCATTTACTATTATTTATTAACCGCAGGTAGTTATGTCTGGGCCCATAACCTGTTGAAAGGCGGAACCGCTCTAAATAATACGCGCACAGATGTCGTACATGTGTACAGTAAGAAAGTTTATTTGCGACTGACTTGTCCTCTTCTATTCCAATGTTCTTATGTTTATAGTGGTGTCTTTTGGAGAAGGCAAAACACTTATACAAGTCATTATAACTTACACGCGAATGCATTGATAGTAAACATATGTTTTTCAACAAATTAAAAAAATGATTTTTCAGCAGCCAATAATAATAATAATTATCAATAAATACAGCATCAGCTTCACAACAATTCGATACCCTCAGGAAAAAAAACAATAAAATACTGAATAAATAAAATAACGTCAGTTTCTAAAAAAATGATTTGTAAAATTAATTAAAACGTTAAAGGAACAACTAAATTAAAATATTAAATGATTTTTCAGTAGCCAATAATATTATTAATTATCAATAAATACAGCATCAGCTTCACAACAATTCGATACCCTCAGGAAAAAAACAAATAAATAAATAAAATAACGTTAGTTTAAAAAAAGAAATAATTTGTAAAATTAATTAAAACGTAAAAGGAAAAACTAAATTAAAATATTAAATGATTTTTCAGCAGCCAATAATAATAATAATAATTATCAATAAATACAGCATCAGCTTCACAACAATTCGATAACCTCAGGAAAAAAACAAATAAATAAATAAAATAACGTTAGTTTAAAAAAAATATGATTTATAAAATTAATTAAAACGTTTAAGGAAAAACTAAATTAAAATATTAAATGATTTTTCGGTAGCCAATAATAATAATAATTATCAATAAATACAGCATCAGCTTCACAACAATTCGATACCCTCAGGAAAAAAACAAATAAATAAATAAAATAACGTTAGTTTAAAAAAAGAAATGATTTGTAAAATTAATTAAAACGTTTAAAGAACAAATAAATTAAAATAATAAATGATTTTTCAGTAGCCAATAATAATAATAATAATTATCAATAAATACAGCATCAGCTTCACAACAATTCGATACCCTCAGGAAAAAAACAAATAAATAAATAAAATAACGTTAGTTTAAAAAAAGAAATGATTTGTAAAATTAATTAAAACGTTAAAGGAATAACTAAATTAAAATATTAAATGATTTTTCAGTAGCCAATAATAATAATAATTATCAATAAATACAGCATCAGCTTCACAACAATTCGATACCCTCAGGAAAACAAATAAATAAATAAAATAACGTTAGTTTAAAAAAAGAAATAATTTGTAAAATTAATTAAAACGTAAAAGGAAAAACTAAATTAAAATATTAAATGATTTTTCAGCAGCCAATAATAATAATAATTATTATCAATAAATACAGCATCAGCTTCACAACAATTCGATAACCTCAGGAAAAAAACAAATAAATAAATAAAATAACGTTAGTTTAAAAAAAATATGATTTATAAAATTAATTAAAACGTTTAAGGAAAAACTAAATTAAAATATTAAATGATTTTTCAGTAGCCAATAATAATAATAATTATCAATAAATACAGCATCAGCTTCACAACAATTCGATACCCTCAGGAAAAAAAACAATAAAATACTGAATAAATAAAATAACGTCAGTTTCTAAAAAAATGATTTTTAAAATTAATTAAAACGTTAAAGGAATAACTAAATTAAAATATTAAATGATTTTTCAGTAGCCAATAATATTAATAATTATCAATAAATACAGCATCAGCTTCCCAACAATTCGATACCCTCAGGAAAAAAAAACAATAAAATACTGAATAAATAAAATAACGTCAGTTTCTAAAAAAATGATTTGTAAAATTAATTAAAACGTTAAAGGAATAACTAAATTAAAATATTAAATGATTTTTCAGTAGCCAATAATATTAATAATTATCAATAAATACAGCATCAGCTTCACAACAATTCGATACCCTCAGGAAAAAAACAAATAAATAAATAAAATAACGTTAGTTTAAAAAAAGAAATGATTTGTAAAATTAATTAAAACATTTAACGTAAAACTAAATTAAAATATTAAATGATTTTTCAGTAGCCAATAATATTAATAATTATCAATAAATACAGCATCAGCTTCACAACAATTCGATAACCTCAGGAAAAAAAACAAATAAATAAATAAAATAACGTTAGTTTAAAAAAGAAATAATTTGTAAAATTAATTAAAACGTAAAAGGAAAAACTAAATTAAAATATTAAATGATTTTTCAGTAGCCAATAATAATAATAATAATTATCAATAAATACAGCATCAGCTTCACAACAATTCGATAACCTCAGAAAAAGAAAAAAAATAAATAAATAAAATAACGTTAGTTTAAAAAAAATATGATTTATAAAATTAATTAAAACGTTTAAGGAAAAACTAAATTAAAATATTAAATGATTTTTCAGTAGCCAATAATAATAATAATTATCAGCATCAGCTTCACAACAATTCGATACCCTCAGGAAAAAAAAAACAAATAAATAAATAAAATACTTTCAAAAATGTAAAAAGAAAATAAATTAAGATAACGAAAACGAAGTGTCTACTCCAACTGCAAACAGTCGAATGAGCCCAAAATTATAAAGTACTATGAGTATGGCGATTGAAATCTGTCAAAACGAAACCGAAAAGGCTGCTTAGTTAGGTTTTTTTGCAACCATTTAGTAGCAACAATTTGTGTTGTTTTGGAGACCCCTAAAAGACAAGCACATATTCTCGTTATTGTCAGGTATAACTATTTCTGCATGCACGGCTTAATTTGGTTTGTCCTCGAGTTTTGCCTCGAGTGGAAGCTGGGGAGGCTCAGGATTGTCCACGGTCCGTACAACAAATTCATAAATGCTGGCTAAAAAACTTTCTTCTAGAAACCTACACTTATCAGAAAAGCCTTCAGGCTACCGGATCACTGCAGTGTGTTCCAGGCGGAAGTAATAGCCATTCAAGAATCTCTTCTTATACTGCCAAGCCCAGCCACACATACCAGAGAAATCTGCATTTACTCGGATAGCCAAGCGGCTATAAAATCCCTTAACGCCATCACGTCGAACTCGACGTCAGTACAGAACTGTCGCAAATCTCTTCACGAGATGGCAACACAGCTCTCTATATACCTCATTTGGGTCCCAGGCCATAGGGATATCGAGGGAAACTGCATAGCCGATGAGCTGGCAAGACACGGTACTACCGCCTCCCTCCTCCCAGACAAGGAGAGCGTCGGTACACCGATGGCCAGCTGTAAACTGTCAGTCCGAAACCACTTTGACTTGGTCGCCAATCAAATGTGGACCACCGACACAGACTCCTGTAAAATCACACGCCAAACATGGCCAATCCTCAACAAGAGACGATCTTCTGAACTCTGCAAACTGAGCAGAAGCCAATGCTCAGTCGTAATCAGAGCCATCACAGGGCACTGGCTGGTGGGCACCCATGCCACCAGACTAGGGCTCCACCATAACGATTTCTGCAGAAGCTGCAGAGACGTGGAAGAGGAGGAAACGGAAACACACCTCTTCTGCGACTGCCCGGCCTTGTCAAGAACAAGACATCGATTCTTAGGAGACAGTCTCCTACCAAATCTATCGGCACTAGCAAACAAGAAGCCGATAGACATCTTCAAGTTCATCCAGGCAGCTGGATGGACGTAATACTCGCGCAGACATGCAGCCAAACACGGGTATTTTGGGAAGTGGACTTGTCCATGCGGTATCACAACGGGCCAATCTACAAGGCCTAAGTGAGTCGGGGTGCATACCCTGGCTGCCGCTCCGACCTACCTACCTACCTACACTTATGCGCTGTCTTTTCTGAATATCTGGCCTATCTCATGAACGCCTAGTTCGTCTGGAAAGGTTATGAGTAACTTCCTTGTGGTTGAGAATGTTTGTGTGTGTATTATCGCCAACTGTTTTATATTCATTTCTATATTTTTATACCCTGTACCCAAAGGGTACAAGGGTATATTAGTTTTGTGCGAGTGCACATGGAACACACAGAACGAGGCTTGGTAGACCCCACAAAGTATATATATTCTTGATCAACATGACAAGCCGAGTCGATATAGCCATGTCCGTCTGTCTGTCTGTCTGTATGAACGCAAGGATCTCCGAAAGTATAAGAGCTAGAATAACCAAACTTGGTATACAGATTCTCCTGAGACCGAGAAAGGACGAGTTTGTTCATTTTTTCTTATCCACCCCCCCACTCCCCCCCTATTAACGATTTTCTATAACTCCCGTAATTCTTGGAATTTTGAACTAAAATTTGGTAGTCACATTAGGTTAGTTATTATATAACCGTATACCAAGTCTCATTATGATAGAATGATCGGAAAGAAAGTTATAGCCATATAACCAGGCCCAATGCACACATACATACATATGTACAAGTACACAAACACGCATAAGGCACGATTCTGATGTAAATGTAAATGTATGTATGCATGCATGGAATATTTTATATTTAATTTAGTTAATTAATTAGATAAATTTAGTTAATTAATTAAATTAATTTAGTTAATTAATTAAATTAATTAATTAATTCAATTACTTTTTTGTGGGGTGGTAGTTTGTTCATTTTTCCCGATGAACCCCCCCACTCCGCCACTATTCGCAATTTTCTATAACTCCCGTATTTCTTGGAATTTTGAACTAAAATTTGGTAGACACATCCAGATAGTGATTATATATCCGTATACTTTTATTATGATAGGTTGATCAGAAAGGAAGTTATAGCCATATAACCAGGCTCAATGCACACATACATACATATGTACAAGTACACAAACACGCATAGACACGACTTTGATGTAAAATTTAGCTAATTAATTAAATTAATTTAATTTAATTAAATTAAAATAATTTATTTTTTTGTGGGGTGCTACAGGGTATTTAAGAGTTGAGCCTGCTCGACTTTAGCATTCCTTTCCTGTTTTTTGTTCGTTTTTATAATCTTTGAGGTCATACAAACTAATTTTAAAGTTAATCGGATACAAATGCATGACTTGTGATACAAACTTCAGCGCCCCTTTTCCCTCCTTTGGAGTTCGAAAAAACTATTATTCTTTCTAAAAATAACAGAATCCTAATCGGTTTTGGAAATTGTAATATTGTAATATTACCCCACAAATGCTCATAATTTGGGAAAAGTAATGCGTCCGACCAAATGCAATTGCAGCTATTTTTAAAAAGAAAATTGTTTTCATTGTCGAACATAACTAAGCAGCCCGGTCAATTTCATGTTGACAGATTCAAATGTCTAGGATACATCATGATTCTCAGCTTATTTATTTAGGACTTCATACCAAACTTAAAGGCATATATTAACATAATTCTAATCCAAAATCTTATCCAAATTTTACATCAAATAGCTTACAACATATTATTTCCTAAATTAATTAGTAGTCCAAAATCTTGCTCAAGGGTGAGTTCTTCAAAAAAAAAAAAAATCAAAACATTACAGAAAATTCATTTAAACTCCAACGTTAAAAGTGGAAATGAACGTAAATCGCAAATTAAATCAAATGTGAAAGTATGATGTCGAAAAGATAAAATATAAACAACAATTTAAACAAAAAAATAAACCGATTTCAAAGTATTAACAGGCACTAAAAAGTAAAAAATAATTGCGTATTCTTCTACAACTTAATATTCAATATATAATGTAGATACAATTATTGTTCTTTTTGGAGTCGGTGTCAGCGGTCGCGCGCCGCGCCAGTCAAGAGAAAGAGGCCCTTCATTACGAACCATTTCAGATTCTTTTCTCTTTCTATATCTACTACGTTATTCTTACGGTAATTCCTTGTGTTTAATGTTAATGTTGACTATATTTTCGTATCAGCATTTCCTTGATTACCTGTATGTCTCAGCATAGTGTCGTATTAAAATTCGTTTGATTCGTTTAACTAGGTACCGGTTTATTTGTTGTTTCAAGGTAGCAGATATTGTCACAGTAGTTATACGTGTATTGTCGTATAAAAGTTAATTTGAAATTGGGTTTAATTAGGTATTGGTAATCTGTCACAGTATATTGTCGTTCGTATAAAAGTTAATTTGTAAAAAAAGTATTTCTTAAAGTATTCTCATATTATTACTGGTAGATTGATTGATTGATTGATATATTGTAGTGTTTCCTTGACTGACACCGACTCCAAAAATAACAATAATTGTATCTACATTATATATTGAATATTAAGTTGTAGAAGAACACGCAATTATTTTTTACTTTTTAGTGCCAGGTAATAGTTTGAAATCGGTTTCTTTTTTTGTTTAAATTGTTGTTTATTTTTGGATTTTTAGTGAATGTGAAGTACACTAACTAATCTGTATGAATATGGGTAGACCTAATAAACGTGTTTCTCATATGAGACAGCGCCACTCTTGTTCTCAATATATTTTGTCGAAAACGTTCATCACACTGTCTGTCTGTCGTCTGCGAATATCTACTGTTCTGATTTGTTGAGTTGCGGCTCTTGTTGCAGTTTGTTCTTCTGACTTTTGAGCTTTTAGAACGCTGGGTCGTGTATTTTTCTACACGCATTGTTACGGTTAGATTTTTTCGACGGCATTATACTGAAATTGAAATTCTATTTCACATGATATCTCATTTAAATTTGACACTCATCTACCGGGTGCCTTCGCATGATATCTACAAGCCCGACAGTAAATAGCCTGTACTCTCAAAAAAAAAAAAAAAAAAAAAAATTAATTATTTAAAAAAATTTAATTAATTTATTAAATTAATTAAGAAAATTTATTTAATACATACATAGAAGACATGTTTATGTACAGTTTTACATTTACATCACGTGTCTATGTGTATTTATATGCGTGTATGTATGAAGCACAAAGTTGAACCAAAGCAGCAACAACAACAACAGATGCGGCCAGCACTGCAAGCAGAATATGAGCAGCGATTATATTTATGGCTATAACTTTCTTCAGAATTGACCTATCATGATGAAACTTGGCATACGCACACATAAGCACTAACTGGACATAACTATTAAAACTGATTTCAAAATTCCAATAATTACGGAAGTTATAAAAAAACAAGAATTGCGGGGGAGTGGGGGGGGGGGGGGTGTATCAGAATAAACAGTCGAGCAAGCCCGACAGTGTAATACCCTGTACCCAGGTAAACTTCCGTCACTGAGTTATATGCGCTCAAAGCAGCAAAAAGAGGAAGAAGAAGAGTGAACTTGTTGCTGCTGTTTGTGGGGGTTGTACTGGCGAGAATTTGTTTCGCTAATAACTTTTCTTAGAAATGACCGAATTGAATAAAACAGTAGACAATTATAAATAAATTATGTGTGCAAAGTTTGGTTTAGGTAGCATTTGAAATGTGGACGCTATTGACGAAATTCTGTAGCGGAGGAAGGGGGGGAAAATTAAAAAAATAAAATAAACTCGTCCTTACTCGGACCTAGGAGAATCTGGATGGCAACTTTGGTTATTCTAGCTTTAATAGTTTCTGAGATCCTCGCGTTCATCCAGACGGACAGACGGACGGACGGACGGACAGACAGACGGACGGACATGTCTAGATCGATTTCTCTCGTCATGCTGATCAAGAACATATATACTTTATGGGGTCGGAGATGCTTCCTTCTGTATGTTACATACTTTGCACAAACCTAATATACCCTTTTTACCCTACGGGTACAGGGTATAAAAATAAACTTGACCTGCCTAGGGCTTAGGGGAACCTGGATACCAAGTTTGGTAATTCTAGCTCTTGTACCTTCTAAGATCCTTGCGCTCATACAGACGGACGGACGGACAGACGGACATGGCTAAATCGACTCGGTTTGTCACCCTGATCAATAATATATATACTTTTTTCATAGAGGTATTTATGCAAGTATCAATTCGTTAGAGCATCATGGTTGCGTGCGAGTAAATTTTAGTGGCTTTTTGTGTCGCAGCACAAATTTAGTAAGAACGTGCAAATTCTTCTTTCATATAGCCACGGTTTGGGCCTCAAAAAGAAAACTAACATAAAGTGGTATGTAAGTAGTTGGAAAACTAGTGGCAATGGGGAGTCCGTTCTGCGGAATCTGGCCGATGCAAAGAGTCTGAAGTCGCCACCGAATAAAATAGTACAGCCGTCAAAGAAAACAAAGCTATGAGACTTTTGCGAGGCACTAGTAATATGTCCAGAAAAGGATTTTTCAGCATGTTAGATTTGGCCCTGCCAAAAGTTTTAAGGCACGTTCGATTTTGAACCTGGCTGGTGTTTCTAGACACGATCGATTTGGCTCTGTCGAAAGGTTTTAAGGCCCAGCCAAAAGGGGCACAGGCGCAAGGCACTGTGAACAAAAGAAATCACTTGACTTTCTGCCGAGTTGAACAAACTTCCCTTACCTGGCCAAAATTCATAAAAAATATGAACAATGATGAAATGCAGAGTGCTCCGTTCCTTGGCTTAAATAAAACACGAACCACATGCACTTAGGTGTTGTGTACTATGCACATTATCTTTTAAATATACTTTTATACTCAAAAAAGAAATATACGAGGGCACTGCTCAATAGTCGCTAAACTAATGTTCAATGCTGTGCATATGCGCGCATATGCGTGGGCGGCAATAATAAGATAAGAATCAGCGGCATAATCGTACGATGCGGCTGCTGCTTACCCAAGGTGGCCTAAGAGGGCAGTACCGCAGTAGGAAACTGCACACTACAGTGTTGCAAATAACGTATATTTTATATGGCAACCCAAACGGTAGCATAATCACTCGTACCAGTCTTTCTGGTAACTCTGTCATGCAAGAATGTTTGTATAACAATACAATGTAATTAGTTCATAAGTTGCCGCCATTCAATAAACATATGTAGTTGTATATACTTATAATCCTCTATATCGTGTACTTTGCATTTAAGCCCAACAACATGTGTACCTGACACTGCATGGGAAGCGATGGGAATTGATTATAAAAATATAAATTTTTTGTATATTTTCTTTAGTGATATATCTGATAATAATTTCTTTGTTCCGCTTTCCACGTGCAATTGTTCTATATTCTGGCTTAAAAGTGTTGTGTAGAGCTCGTGCAGTTTGGGTTTATTTATTAAATATATTTCAATTGACAAGCTTCACTATTAAATGATTATTACTTATTTAAACAATTTTTAAAATTCAAATACGACACAAGTAGTAGTATTTTCAAAATCAGGGTCGATAAAAAAAAATGAAGGACTAGGACAAGTAATTGGCCACTTTAGACCACTTAAAAATCACACTTTCTACTGAAAAAATTTACCATTTATTGAATTTTCCAAGAAACAATATTAAAAACGACCCAGACCTTTCAGTATATGTTTTCTTATAAATTTTCAATTCTTTACTGAAATTTCTTTTGAACAAATTTCAACTCGGGTTTTTCCATTAGATTGAAAAGGCAGAATCAAAAAATAAACGTGTTTTTTGTTTATTTTTTAATTGTGTTATTTCTACATTATTGTTGTTTCTGGGGTCAACAAATGTCTGTAAATGAACATTTTAAAAACAAATTATTCATTTTATTAAAGCTTAATGCGACCCCACACTTATCGCATTTTTAGGGTTGCTTTAAATATTTAAAAAAATTTAATACAAAAATCGTCTAATTTGCTTGCAGCCCACGAATCGCAAAATTGGCGCCAAAAGTAAATTAGGGTTAATTAAAACTAAACAAATTAAAAAAATAATATAATAATATATCCTACGATATCCTTAAATGAAAAATATGGATGAAATGAAATTTTATCAATATTTCAATTTAATCCAATGGGGTTGTTAGATCCTGTTTGAAGTAAAATAATAAATGAATTATTTTTAATGCTAGTACAATATTGCTCTTTTCGCGCAGATATTGTAAAATAATTGAGCTTTAGCGGTTTGTAGCAGATATGCATCATAAACATACGAAGGGCTGAAAACTTCTTTGTGCCTTTTCATCCTAAATATACCGCGCGGACCGACTCCCTAATCCAGGAGCAAGTTCGTCTTCACGAGCGCCGAAACGATGACATGCTTCCATCAGATATCTGTATTAATGTAGCATACTTTCAGGGTCGATATTTTCCACAGTAACTACATACGGTAGCTTAGAGCAATCGTGGATATATATATTAGTTATTTTTATGGCAATGAGCAAGATCTAAACAGCTTAAACGTCGATTTATATTTTGATCTTTAGCATAAAGAACAATCAAGGAATAAAGTAGTAAATGTAACCTTAGCGTCAGTGAAGATATTTAAAGCATACTCGTACTTTGCCGTAACTAGCAGGATCGGCTTAAGCTGTTTTAACTTTTAATAGCATTTTCAAATTGTTTAAGGCCCTCAGCCCTTTTTCTACTCAGCCACCATAGCTGTCTCATAAAAAAACTGTACACCCAATGAAATAAATAGAATTCTCGAATTAGACTTTTTCACAGACGTCGCTGTTTCTTGGTCAACACCCTTTTCAGTGAAGGGTATACAAAATCTAGAACCGGTTACCTCCTTGACAAATGCTGCATTCCTTACATGAATGCCATCATGTCATCTACACCAGCTTCTAAAATTTATATTTGACTCCATGATTGATTTAATAAAGATTTCATATTAATTCAAAAATATAATGTTTTTCAACGTATTTCTTGTAACTTCTGGTTTATCCTAAGGAAGTAATTTTAGAGTATTTAATACCCTGCATTTCAGTCGTCGTATTGTGCTTGCCTTAAATAAAGAAGAGGCCCTTCTTTGTTACAAACTTACGCAATCAGGTTTCTGCTTATTAATCTCCCAGCATTAACTATAGGATAGAACTTGTCATTGCTTCTATACCACTTCCGCTTCCCAGATGTGTAACTGATTACGCAATTCACAGCCCTCTTTGGGGTTTGTATTTCAAACACAATTATTTTTTGCACCTGCTCTCACCAGAGCTTTCCCGTTGTTCATAAGAAGTTTATCGTCTGGTAACTGGGTTTTTCCTATCGGGTGGGATACTTTCGGGGTATAAGGTCGTGAACATAAGTTTAGTTCGAATGTATGTATATAAATTACATCTAATTTCTTAATAATAATCTTATTAAAACGTCTGTCCCTCTACGAGTATAGGGGCTGGAGAAATCGAAAAAGTTATTACAAACAATACAAACATAGAAACTTTGGAGCTCAAATTTTCCAAAATGTTTCAGTTATCCCTTTCACTATAAAATGAATCTTGTTAGTGTAACACAATAACAAAAACATTAGATTATTCGTTTTCTGCTTACCTACAATAGAAATAAAAAGAATGGTAACCGCTCGATATATGAGCTTCCTCGATTTTGTAAACTCAATAAAACATAGATTGTAAGCGTTATAGGTGCATCTACTCACAAAAATTAACTCTATAATTGCAACATTACATTTTAATAACTACGTTTAATTTGTTTTCTTTTAGGGGTTTGTGGTTTTTTCTTGTTTTTGATTTTCGTTCATATGTATTCACAAACTGACTGAACCCAGGGTATTTAAGAGTTGAGCCCGCTTGACTCTGGCATTCCTTTCTTGTTGCTTTGCATTAGAGAAATTGTCTTTCACTATAAGTTAATTTCGCGACACAGCAGCATATCTAACATTTTAAAACAATTACAAAATTTAATTCAATTAAAATTTTGGGCGTCGCTTAAACTCAATTTTAATCATAAGTATTATTAATTGTAATGAATTTAAAATGCATAAGTCAGCAATTGCACGAATCAAAAAGAAACGATAAAAAATTATAAAATTTACCATAAATATGGAAGCTAAGCCAGGCAAACGGCAAAGGCTTAAATCTTCTAAATAACAGATCAAACAATAACATTTCCAATAAAAATTAAGCCCATCGCGTTATAAATATGCTTTTATTTATCAATTTTAGATTTTAAAAAATGAAATAAAACTGCTGCTGTGGTCGATTAGATGGCGATGCCAGTGCTACCCATTCAGAAAATCCAACGCTTCCATTCTCATATTAAGGTTTCGTAGTGGCATAATCAGCAACTGTAACATAAAAAATAACATAACGTTAACATAATAGCATTACAAAAAACAAATAACATAATTTAAGTATAATGTAACTGATTATATTATCAAGATCATGCCAAGAAGTAACATAGTGAGAAACTTTAAAAAGAACATACTACACCAAGTCGCGCTAATGTCATCCAAGGTCATCGACGCTACAAGTAGCTAGGAGCTGTTATCTTAGGAGGTGTTATCTAATGTTAAGTAATTAGGCTAAAGTCAGCTGTGAAGTAAAGTTGTCTGCAGTGGAAAGCCAAACGGAAAAAATATAGTCTAATAAGAACAAAGAACATATGTTTCTCTGTCTCCTACAGAATGCAACATAATTTAAAAGAGCGCCTAAGAGTATGCACCTATTTTATTGAATTGGTGGCATAATTCAAAAATGAAGTTCTTGCTGCAATTAAAGGGCATACATTTCGGTGCTCACTACTTAAAAGCAAACTGAAGCCTTTAATTTAAGAACTTGTTTCCGATATCTGCATATATCATATAGATCGGGCTTTTAGCTAAAAGAAATTATCCCTGCTGCAATAAGACATAAGTTAATAGGAGTCACGAATATACGCATTCTAGCTCTACCTACTGCGGTCGGGAAAATAACGGTCATAATGTTAGGTGAAGCCTTGTTTCCCGACACTATCCAACGCGAGCTTCTCCCAGGGGCTAGTTCACCCCAGGGGCTAGTTTATTAGGCAAATTAAATTGTATGTACAGGACATGCCCACTTCAAACCACTGCAGCCTTTTTTACAGCCAACCCATTCTGCATATCGTTAGGAATCATTTGCAACTTTAGAACATTTAGTGGCAAAAAAAGACTGCAGCTCACAGATATCAAATATCTGTGCGTAAAGATAAATAATACTGCTGTACATTCGAATGATCGATCATCGCTTTAGCCTCCGAGGGCTTTCCTGGCCATTCTTTTACATATTTCTAAGAACAAAGATATCATTATTTTATATCTATTTTTCATGAATAACAAATGAAATCCATTTGCATTTAAAATATATTGAAAACAGTCATAAATATCGTCATTATCAACTAGGTTGAAACATAAAATTCTAATTCCGAAAGTGTGTTTTAATACCTTTTGATTGATAGGAGAAGCCGATTAATAGGAGAAAATTTTCTTCCTATATTTAATATAAGAATTGAATCCTTGCATATGGGTTTAGCACCTTAATAATACGTGTTTACAAAAATAAATAGCCCAACCGCGAGGATTCTTTAATAGATGAAAATGGGCATAATATTATTATCGACAGCATGATACAGCATAATTGAGGTGTAAAATGGCGTGTGTGCAAGGAAATGGGAACGCGGTAAAAGGACCAAGAACTGACTAGAACTAGGAGCGATGCACCAAAGGAGAAAGCAACTGCGAACACAAGACACACAAACATCTCTTAGCACTGATGCCGGGACAATAAAAATATTACAACGATAATATCAATTTGTTGTGCAGAATGCCAATCCACGAGTCCTTCACTGTCAACAGATGTCTTTTGGGGAGTGATGCCTAACTTTGTATCCAAAGAAACTTTCCTGTTTACGAGTTGTTAGAAATAAGTGGATTCAGTAGGAAATGAAAATTGGGCGCTCATATTCTTAAAAGAGCATTGCGTATGTAAGTAAAGCGGATATCTGTGGCTATGGAATTTTTGCTTCCCACAAGTCCCGAGCATTGAAATATAATGTGCGCTAAATTAATGATCCATTTATAAAAGCTAAACACTTTCCATTTGTTCAATAAATAATCGAAAGAAGCGAATATTAAAACAAATTGAATGTCATTACCCGGCAGGAAGGCAGGACTTCCTTGAAGCAGGACCAACAAGATGGTGGTGGCTTCGATTGTGTGGGTGCCACAGGATATGCGCCAGTTGCTTAATGACACCATAAAAGGAGCTGTAGCCGTTCACTTAGTGCTAGGGCAGCGAACAAAGGAAAGGGTAAGCCGCTGAATTGAAACTCTTTAAAAATACTAAAGCGCGTGCGCAAACGTCGTTGGCGGCAACTGCGGCGCATGACATATCGTGTGCCTCTGCCTCTGCCTGAGCATGAACCTTAGCCTGAGTCTGAGCCTTAGCCTGAACCAGTGTCTTTGCTTGAGTCTGTCACGGTTCGAGCGCTCCATGCTGCAGAACATCATTTGCGAGATCGTCCAGCCGGAACTGTAAACAATAAATATATATGAGTATTGTGCTCGCATAGCTAGCGCCTTCGGCAGCATTTCATTGCATATGAGCCTAATCCCCAGTTGCTGGCTGTTGTTGCCGTTTTTATGAATTGTATTGAACGGCTGTTAATTGATTTATTATAGTCTGCGCCGGTGTCTTGTGCCCCGACGACTCCTCTCCACACATGCCTATACGAGCGTATAAGGATATTGCTTTATTAGCGTTATTAAATTTCATCTGTTATTGTTGCTGAAGTTCACTCGAAGGAGCGAGCACGACACGATTGCCGATTAACGACAGTTGTTACGTTTGGCACATGGGCGTATACGTGGAATTGGGAGTTTTGGAAAAAGGTCAAAACAAACAGACCCAAAAAATATGTTTCGTAATCATAAAAAAGAAACGCAAGTGAAAAGAATGGAAATACGATATAATTCCTTTAGTTGTTTGGAACTGTGCTGACAGCTTCATCAGCGGGGCCCGAGCAGTGGAGATGTGGAGTGACAGGAGCAGGCCGCAGGCCCTACCTTTTCCATTATTGTGTCCTTTTTATTGACTTTGGCATTAGCAGGCGCAAAAGTGTAAGTGTAAGCTAGTTGACTGACATCCTTCAGACATGCTTCAGGCGCTAGAATTTTAAATTAATTTCATGCCGTCGCCACAAGCTTAAGAACAGCCAGCCGGGGTGGGCGTCTACCCAGCAACCCAGACTCTCGAGCTTAGAGCCAAGTGGAAACTCCAAAACTATCGCATTAATCAGCTGTGTAAACTTTCAAAATTACCAACACATCAAAGTCGCTCGCAATGACGTTGATAATTTGTCAAAATGACAAGCGCGCGTTTCCGAGTTGACGGCCGCACACTCATACACACTCACACACACTCACACACCCATCGTACGAGTACTCGTGTGTATGAAAAGCCAACTAATACACAACAACTAAGTAAATGGCGCTGCTCTTAATCTATGCAATTTAAATTAAGTTTCTGAACTGAACTGAGCTGAGCTGTGCCGCGTTGTTATTGAAGTTGAAGTCCTTCAAGCACCATGGGGGTGTCTGTATGTATGTTTCTGTGTGTAAGAGCGGCATATGAGACTGTACAAGCTCATTAATATTTGTCTATACATACTTGTATGTATGCTCGTACATATTTTTCGTAAATTGTATATAAACATCGTACACAGAGCCAAATTTTAAATCGTCAACATGCAACGAAAAACAATTTTGCTCTACTCGTATATTTTAAGGAGCAAATAGAGAGATTAGAATCGCTATCTTTTGCGATTATGCATGTTTAATCCTTGAAATTACTTTGCAAACTGTCTTATACATATATATATATTTATCTTGTCTTTGACGAAACTCAGATTGTGAAGCTTGTTTTCTCACTGATGTAAGGTTTCTTTAGTGGGATTCGGTCACGAAAAAAGTCTTTATGTAAAAATTGCTTATTGTTTGTCCTGTGACATGAATATTGAAATATAAACCAATTTTTTACTGTTGTTTGTTTGCCGCAAAATCCAACGTTTGGTTGTGGAAGATAGTTTTGCTTTCGCACCTTTTCCGCATTTATCTTTTATTAAGGCGTCATTTTTATAACTATTTATTATTTCTTTAATTGTTGTTCGATATTTTTTTTAAAACCTTCTAAATAGTACATTATAATTAATTTACCTTAATTTATTTTTCTAGAAGCTGCACAAAAAGTGATCACAACTCTGAAAATTGATGCCTTAACAGGACATTTGGTATATCCGTAAAGAAAAAACAAAACCAATTCTACCGAGACATCAAATATGGCCAATGGCCATCAATGTGTATGATTTATTTATTAATTGGTATTACATTTTTTGAAGAAAAATTGCCTTAAAAATATATCGTCCATATTATTTTGCGCTGTGTATGTTGCAAGGGACAAAAATAAGCTAAGAGGAGAAAAGCGATTTTAATTGCGAATCTACTATATAAAGTATATGTACCTGAGGAAAATGTGTATTTGGCTAATCATGGAATATGTGAAAACCTCCTCTAAAAAGGTGTTTCCAACTACTAAGCATCAACAAAGTAAAGAACCAAAAATTAAGCTAATCAACAGCAAGCATTCCATTCACACATGTAAGCGTCTTTTTTTTTAATATAGTCTGATCTTAGCTCTCTGTCCGATAGCTGTTATGAATGGATAATAAAGCTAAATGCTGCTAAAACAAAAGCCATATGCTTACGAAAAAGCATAAGCCTTGGTTTCTACCAAATATTGAACTGATTTTTAAGTAAAGTCTTCGCAAAAGCCCAGAATATCAACCTCTTACAGTGCCTTAATTATGTTAGTGAAAATATACCTCCCCTCCTCCGTTTGAAAGACTAATTGATGGTTCAGTATTTGATTAATCGGCTGCTAAATGTTACCATCCATATATGAGGCTATGCGCTCCTTCCCGTCCCCTTCATCAATCAGCATTCACAATTCATCAGCACAGCTGAAGTGCAGTCAAAACTTAGTCACAACATTTGACAAAGACAAGGCCTGGAAAAACAGAACGCCCAGCAATATCGGTGGCAGCTACTATCAAAAAAACAACAGTCCTCAGAGCAGACATCCAGGGAAATTGATGTGCAGCTCAGTCGTCACTTTTGATATCCGATATGCAAAGTTCCTATGCCGGCGACGTCAATCTGTCTGGCCAGCAACCCGAAGCAACAACAAAACCCACATCAGTTCAAGAGGGGCGGCCAATGTTTGTTGGTTGACCGCCACGCCAAGTACCGGAAGAACCGTAAATTCGATCAAGCGGCGGCGTCTGACATGCAGAACAGAACAGAACAGAACAGGGCAGAGAATAGTGACAAGACAATGGCAGGAAGACCGGCACAGATACTAGACAGCCCCAGACCGCTTGGCGGCTTCAAGTGCTTCGAGTGTGGCTCAAGAAACCAGAACTGCCACTTGAGTGCAACAACAAACAGCGCGATGGAGATGGAAATGACGATCGGAAAATCCCTATTACAAATGACCACACATGGCGCAGTGTGCGGTCCAGTCTGGTCCGGTCCGGTCCGGCCCGGTCCGGCCCGGTCCGCTCGGAAGCGGATATATGCTTTTGATGTTGCGTGCTGTCTCAGTTCACCAATTGACTGTCAAGATGCCTCGCTTAGGAAGTATGCCAATAGGGCCAATCACAAAATATGCAATTGAGCTAGCCTGATATACATATATATTTTTTTGTTTGAATAAAAGCCACGATTTCTGCCTTCAATTCCAGAAGATCCAGCTGTCAAACTTTACAACATAGTAAATCCATATAATCAGTCTTTGCCATTTCAAGTCACACCATTATAAACAAAATATTAAAATAGTGAAAGCAACAAAGTGATATCTGTTCAGGAAACTAGGAAGAACACAAAATCAGGCATTGGCATTTTGGAAATTTTAGAAAATTTAGAAATGCAAAGTTCTCCACAGTATTGAAATCTTTTAGAAATTCCGCGATAACATTTCTTATTTCGGAGTAGAGCAACTGATTTAGATGCGTTAAGACATAATGCGCTACACTATATGTGTATACTGATGACTTCAACAGAGTCCAAATTTTAGCAAGGCCATGCAAGATGTACTATCGCTGCTATGTCTATTGAGTAGCGGAAATACCAAAAAATTAATATTTTGATCAAATTTAATTTATTTAAAAAATATCTTATGCAATAGCCTGCAACCCAGAAAGTGCACGTATCTTCCTCAAGTTAGGAAAACCTTTCTTAGTTCCTGTGAGAACAATAAAAACTAAGAGGATCAATGAGAAAATTCGCATTGAAAGCTTAAAAATGCAAACTTGGAAAATTGTATAGAAATATAGAATCGTATATATACTTAAATAGAAATGCAAATTTTTCAGATTTTTAAGAAATATTTTCATAATTTTCAGAGCAACGTTCACTTGCATCGTAAGTATCTCAGTCGTAGGCCTCATGGTTTTAGTTTTAATTTAAGGGCAATCTTAAGTATGGTAATAAGAATCGAGGACTCTTGGCTCAACCCGGCTCCCATTGAGCCCATTTCTACCGACCTGGTAGCAAGGATATAATTTATCTATTGCCTGTTCCTCTATCGCATAGACTTAATACAAATGGCGTCTGAGAAATATAATTACGATCTGGCTTTTTTCTTTATTCCTTTCATTTTTTGTTCTCTTCTGTGCGCAAAGCAACAATATCGACATAATGAGCAGACAAAGGGCACAGTTTGTTGCCATTATTGCTGTTCGAAACATGTGTAACAATTCATTAAATAGACCCAGACGCACTCACGCAGGCACATGCCCCACCACTCACATATGTACATATGTACATACTCGTATACACATGTACATGTGTACATACATATAGAACATACGTACATATGCTTAATGTAAAAGAAGGGTTACATAAGAAAATTAATGCGAATTTTTCGCAAATGCGCAAAAAGCGCAGAAGCTAAAGCTGATGCTGATGCTGAAGGAAGGTACTATTTGCTAACGGTATCCATAGCCATCGACCGAGGTGGGTGGGTGGCTAGGCACACACACACACATACACACACACACACACACACGTATGCTGAAGTGCGGTTTAAAGCGCCTTGCAACGTCGACAAAACAAGCGGCATTAAAAAGCCAATCCTGACGCTCATTTTGCTATTGTTGTTGTTGTTATTGCTATTGCTTTGAAGCTGCAAAGGTCTGCGTTTATTTAATGAGTATGCATACACACACACACACACACACACACACATGCGAGCATGTGTCTGTTTATGCTTTTAAAAGTTGATAAAGTATTTGCCTGCCTTTTTTGTTGCTGCTGCAAATAAATCGATTGTAAGTCCACCAACAGCACCAACCAACACAATCTGCGTCTGACTGCCTGACGATTGGCCAGCCACCCTGCCCATGCCTTCACCTTCGCCTTCACCATCTCCATCACCCAATACTGCTAGTTTCATTAAATCCTCATGCAGGTTGTGCGACCATCGACAGCGGCGTTCCAAAAGGGATCGATTCTGCCCCAAATCCTAGTACAAATCCTAGTACACCTAATTCTGTTTTTACACGGTCGTTTTTTACACGATTTGGATATAACACGGATTGAAAGTTAAAAATCTACCAATCTACCGTGTAAAAGAAGAAATACGTGCATACCCATTCTCTCCATTTCTATACAAGAAATATTTATACCCATCGTTTAAGATAGTATTTGTTTTCAGCAAATAGTGGCTCCCATCTATACACTTATTTCCTATAAATAGAAAAACAATTAAGGCTAATACGGAGTCACAACTACTGTCTCGGGCATGATGGTAACGAATAGACAAAGATAAAATACCCGAAATAGAACAAATTTAAAAAAAGAAACCTATAAAACTATTTACATAGAGGATATATCAAAATACGTTGTACCAGAAGGCCCCGATTGAAGCACAAACTATCGTATTCCATTTAACAAAAACAAAACATAAAATGTATATGTTTGTAATAGCTAAGCCAAACCTTCCATAAATGAACAAGATAATATACCACAGCCGATCAAACTCATTAATTAAATACCCAGTACCTAAAGAACATCCCGCCGGAGAATAAGAAAAAATAAAAACTTTTCTATAGACTTAGAACAATTTGATTCAAAATTTTTAAATATTAAGAAGAACGCAGTGCGCAAAAAATAAAAAAATGTAATAACATGTCTCAATAGATTTGGCGATTTTTCGAAAATAGTAAAAGTTCACCAAATAAAAATGTCAAGAAAACAAAACAAAGTATTGTGTGTTTAAATATTTAGCCTTTGGATGGAGTGTTTTATATAATTGTACGGAAAAGTTACAGACATACCCAAACCCATATATATACAAATACGAGTATATAAGTTAAAAAATCATTACTTTATTGACAATCAAGTTCAAAAACAACAATTTGTAAATACTGCCCCAAAACCCTCACCCTCCCTGCCACTGCGTGCTGGTAGTAAGCGGTCCAGCTAAGTAGCAACCACAAGACAGACACAAAAGATAAAAAAGATAACAAAGATTTTGGACGCACATGTGGGTGGACGGCGGCCGCAACGTTCAAGGAAATTTGTAAGCTGTTTTCGCTAAAAATAAAAAGCGGTATATTCAAAAACTGAAAACATATTAAAACTAAACCCAATTGGTACAAAAGATTAGTGGAACCTGGAAGAATTCATATAGAGCGGAATAATTGGAACTTGATTTGCGTGTCTTTGTATTTCTGAACACAACATTTTAAACTTTCGGTTAAAAGCATGTTTGTCCTTTTCCCTCGCCCCAAAGACGCCATTGAAACTTTCTGCCAACAACAACTTTGTTATTGTAGCTGTTGCTGCCCTCGCCTGAGCCCATCAAAGGGCAAAGTTTGGGAGCAACGTCGAGTCTCCGGGCTGAAGGCAACAACCAACAACAGCGATGGCGATGGCGAAAAGAAGGACGACGCCAAGCGTTTCGGGTATGCAACCCTTTCGCTTTTTTAAGCGCCATGGCGCCAAAGCTTTCGCCATTTTAAAAAATGCTTTGCACACTGCTGCTCATAGGTGGCGCCGCTTGAACATCCGCCATGAACAGTAAAAAACGCAAATGTTTACGCTGAGCATTGGTTTGAAAACGAAATAATTAAATAAATTAGGCTTGCTATGCATAAAAAATGGTTTATTCGATAGCGATATTGTTACATCCGACATATTGTTGAACTGAACTTGAGCAACCTAGTAAATAAAATAAAATAAAATAATTTAAAAAATGCACGAAAAGCAGCGACATGATTCAACTGCTTCCAGGCAGGTGTCGCTGCTGCCGCATGACGTAGGAGCCTCAATTAAAAGCAAAGTGTAAATCATTTCAATCAAAAAACTGCCAAGGCCAAGTTTTCAAATTTAAGAAAACACAGCTGACAAATAATTGGGGCATGCCTCACTAAAATGTAATTCAAATGTCATTTCTGAGCTTTCAATTGTGAAAAAGAATGTTCATTAGTTGGCGGGCTTTGCAAACTTTCCAACACCATCAACTGATATTGGGGATCAACGACTATAACAATTGTAAGGTCATTCTCAGGCCGATTTGTACTGAGCAGGACAATATTTAAGGGCAATTTCCCACAGATATGAAGACAGGAGCTGAATCTGGGCTCAAGAGAAGTTAAAATATAGCCATACAAGTATAAGCCAAATATGAACTCTTAAAACTATAAGCGTCAATAATTTCAAGAAATGTTAAATATTTCTCTAAATTTTAGAAATTAAAGTGTCCGGAAAATGTATGTTGCTCTGTTGAATTTACTTGTAGAATAGCTTTCTAAGTGCATGTACATGTAAAAGAAGAAGTTACACTGTTAACTAATTTAGTACCGCTCTCATAACTGATTGCTCCTGAGTTCTTCTGACAGGTGTATTATGAATACAAACCTATATCTCTAAATTTAAGAGATTAAAGTGTTTCAATTATACTGTTATTTTATGAACTTAATTTAAACTTATAGCTAAATACAAATACAACTTAAAGTAGAAGTTTAGTTTTATTAACAATTTTACATGTATGATTTATGTGAATCTATTGGCTGTTGAATTTAGAATAGCTTTCTAAGTGCACGTGCATGTAAAAGAAGAAGTTCTATTGTTTAGTAATTAATTATCGCTCTCATAACTAATTATGATTGCTTCTGATAGGTGTATTATGAATACAAGCCTATATCTCTAAATACAAATACAACTTAAACTATAAGTTTAGTTTTATTAACAATTTTACATTTATGATTTATTTAAATCTACTGGCTGTTGAATTTAGAATAGAAGAATAGAAGTTATATTGTTTAGTAGTTTAGTACCGCTCTCATAACTAACTATGATTGCTTCTGACAGGTGTATTATGAATACAAACCTATATCTCTAAATTTAAGAGACTAAAATGTTTTAATTATACTGTTATTTTATGAACTTAATTTAAACTTATAGCTAAATACAAATACAACTTCAACTAGGAGTTTAGTTTTATTAACAATTTTACATTTATGATTTATGTATAGTAAATCTATTGGCTGTTGAATTTAGAATAGCTTTCTAAGTGCACGTGCATGTAAAAGAAGAAGTTCTATTGTTTAGTAATTTAGTACCGCTCTCATAACTAATTATGATGGCTTCTGAGTTCTTCTTCTGACAGGTGTATCATGAATACAAATCTATATTTTCTATGCATCTACAAGTATGTATGGCGATGCGCATGAACAAACCAATTTAAAGTTTGTAGTCAAAACGATAAGCAGAGTGGTGGATCCAAAGAGAAGCAACAACAACAAATATTTATACACATATGTACTATATATATATAGTATAATATTATGGATGGAGTGTGTGTATAATCAACGCAACTGACAAGACAAAACCCATATCTGTGCCCACACACTTCCGAACGTTTGCAGATACATGGGCCGCAAGTGCCAAAGCTATGTATCCACAAAACGACCCGGAATGCTAACCAAGCTAACGAACGGAGCGGACCCATTTCCAAACCCAGAAACAGACGCTCGACGCATTGTCTGCAGTTTGCAGTTGCAACTTCCACAGTGCCACAGCGGCGGCAACGTTGGCAACGTGCTTCCCAATGAGTTTGTGCGTGCAATTTTTGATTGCAATGCAACGGCCTCTCCGCCTCCGCCTCCGTCTCCGTCGCCGTCGCCGTGTCCATTTTCGTCACATCGGCAACGCCAGCGCACTACCGTCAGCGCAGTGAACCGGAAATTGGAGGTGTGCGGCAAAACACGACGTGACATGACATTTCCTCTTCGTCAAAATGTCAAAATGCAGCGCGCGCGACATGATGGCAAACAAAGCCCGCCAAGTGTATTAATGCATGAAGTGAGCTTCTAAGTCCCATTTCCCACCTTCCACCATCCACCTCCCACATAGCCCCCTTCCTCCGCCCCATAGGCCACGTGTATGCACCTCCTGCCTCCAGTACCACCTCCCAAGTGCCACTTTTAGCTTTGACATGCGCACCCACGGCTTGGTCGCACACACACACACACACACACACACACACACGCACACGCACACTTACATAGTCGTAATGCGGTCGCTGCCTTGTAAGCAGCTCATTTTTGGTTGCGCCCCAAGAGCCCCGAGTGACAATTAAAAGCGACCATTAAGATGCGCCCATTGCGCCATGCATCAGTGGCCCGGCAACAGCAACAGCAACGCCTCAAGAGGTTCCACTCCAACGACTGGTTAGCGCAGCCAACTGGCAGTCGCCAAGTTAGAGGCGCTTCGTTGCCAACTCTGCCATGTCCATCACGGCAAGCTGGTCGACCGCAACGGGCATAACATATTCACATTTTCCAGCCCGAGAATTGATTAGGCAGAGTCCAAAAAAACTAAAACTTCTGCACAGTGGAGTGTGGAATATTGCGATGGTTTTTTCTTTTTTTCTTTCTCACAGCATGGGGAGCAGTCCATGTAGTGGCGAACGCAGTCTCTATACTGCACATAGATATATATTCTTGATCAGTACGCCAAGACATTCGTTTGTCCGTGTTCTTGAACGCAAGTATCCTTGATGTCCGTCCCCAATAAAATAGTTGGAATAACCAATCTTGGTGTGCGGGTAAGCAGGAACACTTCGAATACTGGGAAAGACCCTGCTGAGCCTTTATAATCAGGTATAACATAAAATGTCTAAATATACATATTTTCCCATCTGATAAGTCCTATGAAAACTATATAGTATTTTAGTTTGCTGCTATGGTATTATGGTTCAAATGTTCTTCATATTAATGTGGAGGGACAGATGGGCTTGTCTATAGAGACTCGATATTATACATATATGTAGCATATCTCGGCCACATCTGCTTCTACCTCTGAAGCACTCAAGCACTTTAGTATATCTTTTAACCCTTTCAATATAGGGTATACAATTCTTATTAGAAGGTGTGTGTGCTCATATATAATCGTTCTATACTTTTAGAACACTGATCGAAGGACTTTTACAGTGGGGTGCTGTGTTTTGTCTTCACATTGAGGAAGATTTTCGGATGGCTGATCGGTTAGCATCGGTGCGTTTAAATTCAAATTAGTTTGATGCCGATAATAGAAATAAATTCTATCGCTTATCGAGCACTCCATCGGAAAAGCAGCTATTTAATGTTGTTGCAACGCTTCCGGCTGATCACTTGTCTGTAGTAGAGCTGCAAAGAGAATCTATTCGAAATCGATTCAGAGTATTTTTAACACGTTTTTCTACGAGCGGCTTTTGTGGAGAATCGATCAATGGTAGAAAGTTAAATGCATTCTTGAATTAACACATAATTACTTGATCTAATCGTTAATTAATCGATTTTATTTTTGAGAAAATAGCAAGCAAAATAATTGAATTATATCGATTATTTGCAACTGTATCCTGTATGTTCTTTAAATCTGTGGTAAGTGTTTTCGAACAGCTGCTTGCAGGAAGACATAAATAACACGAAGTTTAATTGAAATTGTATTATTGACATTCTTCGGTTCGATTACATTTCACAAACAAATCATTCTTTCGAGAATTTATCAAATCAATTTCAGCAAGTTCTCCTCTACATTATTTTACGTGGCCAACTTTTAAAATTGTTGTTCCGTATTTTATTTTATTGTTCTGCCCCAGACTCATTTGTGGCAAGAAGGACATTTCTAGATGAGCTCGACTTGTTAAGCTGAACAAGAATATCTATACTTTTTGGAGTCCACCATTATGTTACGGAAACTATTTGATTTTTTAATACCCTCTTAACGTTCAGGTACATAAGCTGGAGTTGAATGCCAAAGTCGCACACTCGTAATTATTAAACTACACCCTGTACCGTGTGCAGTAATAAATATTTAAAAGAACTTTGATTAAACTAATTGTTTTTTTCATTTTAATTATACACTAATAACAAATCCACACACTTAAATTGAAATATTTACACTTAGCTTTAAATATTTATTGCCTTATAGGCAATACAATATTAAATAATTTATTATTTTACAAGTCTTTTCGACAGCTTTGTTTGTCGCTGAACAAATGAATTAAAGTCAGCAGTAAAGGGAGTTATGGCCACTAATTTTAGTGTCTGTCCATGCTCTGCCAGCAGCTGTTGTTGTTGCTGCTGCTGTGGCTCAACTCTGAAATGCACACATTTGTAGACACACGTGGATATAGTACAAATCGGCGAATACTTTGTCGAAGTGCCACTTTTTAAAGTCGTCGTTTAATTTGTTTGGTCAGCTCGACTCCTATGCCTTACTGGACTGAGTAATCGTAAGGGAGAACGGTCGTGTTGATCAGACTATTAGCTGCCAAGCCCGACCTTTGGGGATATATCAATTTCCTGAAACATTTTGGCGTTGCTTGAATTCTGGTTTCTATTGGTTTGTGAAATTTTTCAAAGACACAACGCTTGGTGTGGCAAGACGCAATTAGTTTGGCCTGCACGTATGTACCTATTAAGTATTTTCGGTTTATTTATTTCTTCATTTCATTTGTTTAATTAATTTAGTAAGGGCTTTTTAAGAGCTGAGCACACTCGACTCGAAAATTAAACTATTTTGTTCTTGGGCACATACTGAAATGCATCGGAGTTGTCTGTTCATATTTCTTTCAATTACAAAATCTTAAATAAGGTCACCAATATATTTTCTCTAGACTTAAACAAAAATCTTCGATTTTTTAAACTGATTGTAATTTTTCTACAAACTCAATCAAGTAAGAGTTCAAATTTTATTGACGAACACATAGTAAATATTTAAAGAAATTATAACAACCTGTTTTTTAATTAACATTACATTGTAATGTCCTGCTCAGTTTCTTGAAGTGAGATTTCTATTCTTTTACAACTTTTTTTTTAGCTATACAATTTCTTAATATGTCCTCCATAACATTAATTACTGTGCCTCTGAATTAATCAAGTTTTCAAGAAGTTTGCTTCTTTCAATTCGTTTAAGAAGGCAAATCGTCTTGCATACATAAAAATAGCAGAAAAGTGTTCTCCAGTTCTCTAAGTGATTAAAATCTGGACTTTGTGTAGAATTGTAATGTGCCGTTTAAGACTGGATGGCAGCTACAACTCCGGAATTAATGGAAGTTTCGCGGCTCTTTTGCGGACATTGCACTTTTTCCTGCAATTTGATTTCACATCAGGAATATTACTTATTTTGCTTTGCGTGAAGAATAAGACAAGAGGAGGGTAGTGAAGGTCCAGAAAACTCTAAAGTTCGTGCCCAACATACACTTTAGAATAATTTCAGAATATGTTCATGCCTTTGCGATACATATTTTTCTGTAAACTGCAATACAAATATATACATTTTTTCTTTACGAAGCTAGTCCGATTAAAGAAAAAAAAAAACAAGTGAATCCGTACTTTTCGTTACAAGCCGTGTGCCCGTTTTTTTTCACATATTGTGAATGTATTTCCAAGGCTTTTTACATTTCATTGTATGAATTTAAATAGATTTCATCGAAACAAAATTACTTTCACGAAAATAATCAAAAATACGACGTAAATTTTGGTATAATTCTAAATGGATCACTGAATAGCCTTATGCTTATTTGTTTTGAAAGTCTAGCAGACTGTTCTAAAATTAAATATGCACCGTTTTGATAACTCTAAGAGTCGAACTATTGGAATATATTTTTCCACATCTGCCCATATGTCTATTTCCCTTATTATACCCTGTATCCGTAGTGTATAAAGGGTATATAAGGATTGTGCAAAGTATGTAACAGGCAGAATGAGGCTCCGCCGATCCCATTAGGTCCGTCTGTCTGGATGAACGCCTAGATTTCAAAAACGGCTGATCCCACATTGACCAAACTTGATATGTAGACCCTCCCTATTCCCAGGCAACACGAGTTTATTTTATTTTATTTTTTTGACGTTTCCCGCCTTTCACCCGCAACAGCATTTCGTTAATGCTGCCCATAAGTCAAAAGCTACATAATTTTTTAATTTTGTTTCAAATTCAATCCAAATCGGTTAATTCACAAATATGACTGACTTGCTTGACTGTAGCACTATCTCTTGTTATTAATCGAACAGTCAACAATTTGTTTTCAACTTCTTATACTCCAGTGCTATATTCGTGAACTTTTAACTGTGAAATTTTAGGCAGCTTCGTACACAAAATACGGGAAAGTTGGCTTGATGGGATTGTTAAGTATAACGATGAACATACTTGTATATAATTGTGCTGTCCAAATTAAAGTAATCGAGGAACAGAACTGCACCGAAGCATGGGTCAGCTTTTGCCCTCGTATTAACCAAAGTGTGCCACTGTGCGACACCTAACCACGTAACCGTTTTATACGCGCTTCTGGCTAGAGGGAAAAGGTGCGAGCGACGCGGCGTCTAGTGACAGCATAATTACATAATTACCTGCAACTGCGCGGCCAGGGAACAGCAAGTGGCAAGTGGGGAGTGGCGAGAGGAGAGTGGCGACTGGCGAGCTGTCCTTAAAGAACAAACTATGGCCAGCAGTTTCCTGAATGTCAGCTGTTTGATTTGTTTAGGCAAATGATTGAATGTTGACTCTGTGCCGGGCTCAGCTGTCAAGCGCATTCGCTGAAATGCATTAAACCAACAATGTGCAATAACAGCAACAACAGCAACAACAACAACCACAACAACAAGAGCAACATCAACAACAACAAGAGCGAAAAGATATTCATTCAAGAAACACCAGTAAATGGAATGGACCAAGTCGTTGTCGGCAAGATGTCAACCGTTGGCTGTCTGTCAACATATTCATGCGCACAGCTCAATAAAGGACATTTGGCAAAACGCTCTAAGCGGCTTAAGGAACACAACAACGGCAGCAGCAGCAGCAACAATAGCTATAACAGGACTGTTAGAGACAGCACGGAAGTCCAATGCATCATCTTCCATATGCGCTCCGCTTAAGGAATCAACCTGGTGCCGAAGTACGCAAAAGCGGCAAACGGTAGCAATGTCAATGAGGACGACTTCCACAACGACATCGAAGGAAAAGAAAAGGACAATGCAGCTAACCGTGCGCAAGCGGCTCAGCGGATCAGCGGCTGAGCTCACAAGATAACGGCGGTAAAAAGGACATGGAAAATGCCGCATGGTATGGGAAATGAGCCGCTCTTGAACAACCTGTGGCAATGCCATGACAGCAAGTCCTCTTAATATATAGCCAGAGATTGATTACCGAAACGATAAGTGAGCGATTAGCAATGATGCGAAAAATCGTTGAAGCAGCCGAAAAAGGTTCCCAGCCCTATGAATGAAGTGCTCGTACATCGTCCGGGGGCGTTCTCGCAAGGTGTACAAGTACGTCTATGTCGCAGGGGCCGGCTTTTTCCTTTCTTCTATATTCTTTTTGCGCAGTTTTCTTAACTCCGATTTAAGCCGGCCGCAAAAACATGTCAACCCACGCTGCTGAGCCAAACAAGCCGCCTGTTAAAATAATTTATTTCCATGGCTAAGCCCACTAAGTCGGCCCGAGGCCCGTGTGACATTCCGCATAAACACACAAACACCTGAAGTTGCCCGCCAGTGTGCCACTCCCCTCCCCTAAATACTTTGATCCAATAGATATGTATGTACATACGTAATTCGTGAAAGACCGATTAAGCTTACAACCTAATGCCGAATTGTGAGCATTTCTCAATTATATTAAAGAAACTTTGAGCCGGGAAAACTGATATAGATATACCCCTGGGGGGTCAGCATTACAAAACGAATCTATATTTATTTATTTTTCAATAAATCAACAAATTGTGCTGTCCATACAGGTTACTTGAAGATGTTTCATATTCCATTACAATGTATTATCTCTATATATATAAAACAGTTTGTCCTGACTGACTGACTGACTGACTGACTGACTGATTGACTGACTGACTGACTGACTGATTGGCAATCAACGCACAGCCCCAACGGTAAGAGCTAGGAAGCTGAAATTTGGACACAAGATCCCTCTTATAGTGAAAGTGAGCACTAAGAAGGGGTTTCGGAAAATTCGAGCTCCAAAGGGGGGAAAACGAGCTCCAACGTTTGTATGAAAAATCTACAATTTTCATCCAATTAACTTCAAACTTAGTTTGTATACTCTCACAAAGAATACAAAAAAAACTGTATACTTGGATTTTCAATATTTTTCCTGCGGCCTGAATAATAATGATTTTCCGGTGGAAAATTCGGTAAACGAAAAGCTATGTGCAATCAACGCACAGCCCAAACGGTTAGAGCTAGGAGGCTGAAAATTGGACACATGTTGTCTTCAGTGGTGTAGGTGAGCACTAAGAAGCGGTTTTGGAAAATTCGAACGCCAAAGGGGGGAAAACGGGCTCCAACGTTTGTATGAAAAATCTACAATTT
Organism: Scaptodrosophila lebanonensis; assembly: GCF_003285725.1. Classification (NCBI taxonomy): domain Eukaryota; kingdom Metazoa; phylum Arthropoda; class Insecta; order Diptera; family Drosophilidae; genus Scaptodrosophila; species Scaptodrosophila lebanonensis. Next base: position 4,251,565 of record NW_022060567.1, on the reverse strand, counting down.
TCATCCAATTAACTTCAAACTTAGTTTGTATACTCTCAAAAAGAATACAAGAAAAACTGTATACTTGGTTTTTCACCATTTTTCCTGGGGCATGAAAAAGGGGGGGTTTTCCGTGGAAAAATTGAAACACAATCAACACCCCACAGCCCAAACGGTAAAAGCTAGGAAACTGAAAACTGGGCTCAAGTATCCTATCATGGTGTAGATGCGCACTAAGAAGGGATTTGGAAAATTCGAGCTCCAAAGGGGGGAAAAGTAGCTCCAAAGTTTGTTTGAAAATTCTGCATTTCTGAATCGATCAACTTTAAATTTGGTTTTTATAATCTATAAAAGAATACAAACAAAACTGCATACTCGGTTTTTCGAAATTTGTGTTGGAGCTTGAATTATTGGGGTTTTAATATTTATTCATTTTTTCAAATGAAAAGTTTGTGTTATAAATTTTGTCCGATTGATTTCAAATTTGGGTAATATAATCTACGTAACTAAAATTACAACTTTGCATTTAACGATTTTTAAAATATGCATTTTACAAATGCAGGCAGAACAAACAATACAAAATATCAAACAGTTGGGGACAACTAAGTATACATACACACACACATACATATATACAAGCAGCTGTTCGTGTAGTTGCGTGCAAACGGTTGAAGTAGCCAAAGCAAAATGTGAGACACTAATGTGTGAATGTTCATTTGTACAAATGTATGTACATATATACATACATACATATGTATAAAAGTACATTCGTCTTGCACTGACAGGGCAAGAAATGTTAATTAATTAAAAATTATTAACATTATAACATAAACATTTTTATGTTATTTTTTCTTTGTTTAGTACATTTGGCATAAGGGATTTTAGGACAACGGACTACAAGGGCGTACGCAGGTTGGGCAGGGGGGACATTGCTCCCCTTAGAAAGAATTTCGCATTATGAATTACACCAGCACCATATGTATTACATACGTACATACATATATACATACGTCTGTATGTATAGTATGTACATATGTACATCAATAAGTATGTATGTACGTACATACATTCTTATATACATATATAGGTTTGTATGTATGCAGTGGGCCATCGAACACTGTTGTTTAATTGTAATAAATAGTGTTCTATGTTTTCAAATCAAAATTTTTAAAACAACAACAACAAGTTATTGGCTCGCAAAACTTCTTTCGTTTTGATAATTTACGGCTGTTAATCGCATACGAAAAATGCCAAAAGTTTACAGTTACCGTACACACACAAATACATTTGTATGTATGTATGTACATATGTGTACAGTGAACAATCGAATACAGTATTATAATCAATAACTCTCAAGCGATGTTTTTCGATGTATTTGTATTCGACATGTATTACGATATATCAACACAAGTATCGATATTTTCGATATATCGCATTTAATTTTATTATTGGGGTTTTAATATTTATTCACTTTTTCAAATGAATAGTTTGTGTTATAAATTTTGTCCGATCGATTTCAAATTTGGGTAATGTAATCAACATTATATCAACAAATTGGCATTCAACGATTAAAATATAGCAATATGTTTTTTACTTGCCATATATCAAATATCAAATAGTTGGGGACATCGCATACACACACTCACACATACATACAACAAGCAACAGTTCGTGCCTATGTGTGCCCATGCATACATACATATGTACATGCATATGCATGTATGCCTGTATATGTATGTAGCATGTACATACAAAACAACAACAACAACTTCAAGTTGTTGGCTCGCACATCTTCTTTCGTTTTGATCATTTACGTCTGTTAATTGCAAAGGCAAAACGCCAAAAGTTTACAGTTACCGTCGCTAGGCAACGACTGCTTAAGCGATAGTAAAGCAAAAACCGAATAACGGAGCTACGTATATTCTGCTTCGCATTGCGGGCAGATGTATGTATGTATATGATTTGTTCTTATTGATGTCAATAAATAATTAGATTTATTATTTAAATATTCTGCTTATTGCATTCAAACTTCGATATTTTGATGGTATCGGTGGCTTCAACTATCGAAAGTTTTACTCTAGCAAATTGAGATGAGAATTGTCAGTGCTTTTTGATCGTGGCTCATCGCTGCACGGCATTGACACGAGTGCCGTGTTTCATATTCCGAGTTTGTGCGTGACCGTATTGACTCAATATGACTCGAAAAGGCTCAAATGTGAATTTAAAATTAGGATATACCCTTATAATTATTCCCCCTTTTTTGCAAATCGTCTATCTTAAAACGTTGCGTTATCTCTATATATAAAACAGTTTGTCCTGACTAATTGGTGATCAACGAACAGCCCAAACGGTAAAAGATGAAATTTGGACTCAAGTATCTTTTCATAGTATCCATCATATTGTAGGAGCACACTAAGAAAGGCTTTTGGAAAATTCTAGCTCCAACGGGGGGAAAACGAGCTTTAAAAAATATTAGTTATAGTGGTCATGTTCGTTTAAAGAAATAGTTTGGCAAGAACAAAAATGTAACGGACTACTGAACAATTTTTTGTCAAGAACAGAAAATGTTCATTTAAATACCTTAAATGCCTTCCTACTGGTAACTTATAAGGTGAAAACATATGGGTAGGTTATGCACACACAAAATAAATACAATTGGAAACATTATATTGAGCCGGGTTAAGACGGGCAATACCTGCTAGTATAATATATAATATTTATATTAGTTCCAACTTAAACAAGAGAGAACGCTACAGTCGAGCAAGCCCGACAGTGTAATACCCTGTACCCAGGTAAACTTCCGTCACTGAGTTATATGCGCCCATAGCAGCAGCAAAAACAGGAAGAAGAAGAGCGAACTTGTTGCTGCAGTTTGGGGGGGTTGTACTGGCGAGAATTTGTTTCGCTAATAACTTTATTTAGAATTGACCGAATTGAATAAAATTTTAAGCAACAGTAGACAATTATATATAAATTATGCATTGAAATGTGGACGCTATTGGCAAAATTCTGTAGCGGGGGAAGGGAGGAAAATTAAAAAAAATAAAATAAACTCGTCCTTACTCGGACCTAGGAGAATCTGGATGCCAACTTTGGTTATTCTACCTCTTATAGTTTCTGAGATCCTCGCGTTCATCCAGACGGACAGACGGACGGACAGACGGACGGACATGTCTAGATCGATTTCTCTCGTCATGCTGATCAAGAATATATATACTTTATGGGGTCGGAGATGCTTCCTTCTGCATGTTACATACTTTGCACAAACCTAATATACCCTTTTTACCCTACGGGTACAGGGTATAAAAATACGAATGCCTCAGATGTAACTAAACAATAATGCCTTCGACACGTAAATTTATAGTAGAGGAGAAAACTTAATTCTACCTAAGAGCTAATTAGATGAAGTAAGGATGGAGCAGGAAGAGCAAACAGTTTTCTATTCTCCACCCTTGTGGGGGGAAATATGATTGCCAGTCCGGCAAGCTATGTCGGTATAATATAGCCGCCACAGAAACAATCATCCAATTTGGAAAACGTCTGTGCTTTTAAAGCAATCTCCAGAACATTTTTAAACTCATATTCGAATTTAAGCCAAATGGGGCTCCCTTATCACTCAAGTAGCTAGCACAGGAACGATAAGCTTTGTATACAAAATATTTGAGAGCAGTCCGAAATGTTTCTGATCAGATTTTTTCCATAGTCTTCTCCTAAAAAAGTATTTGCCGTCCTGCTTCTGAAAATGGTTGTTTAGGACATTAGCTAATGCAAAAGCGATGTGTGAGCAGTAGCCTCCCAAATATATAGATTATTGGTTGAGTTTAGTAAAGTTTAACTCAGAATTAATCACTATATTGTAAGAGAATAAATACAATTAAAAATAGTCATTATTTTATTATTTATATAATAACACTTATAATGGTTACAGTCCCTGCAATATTTCAATAAGCTAACTTTTTTATATATTTTAAGGTCAATCGCACTATGGCCCTTCATTTTATGTTCGCATGAAGAAAAGTTGAATATTGATAAACAGTCGTTCCTTTGAAATTAAAGATGGATACAAAAAATGCAACAGAACCTTGGAGTTGTGAAGTTCGTCAGGAATTTCGCAGGGCCATTCAATAGTTAAGTGATTGCTTCTTCTTCTTCTTCGTTTGTCAAAATCAGTCGCGTAATGATTGTAAACTGGGTATCTACAGACTTAGTCATAAATTCGCATACATATTCTATGTAACCCTTCTGTACGAAGGTTGTACCGTCTCGTGCCGCTGCGCCTTTCATATCATAATAATGCGAGTAGGTGTACACTAAAAAATACTCTATGTTGACTGCATCGATCTTTATCGATTTTATTGCAATTTCCTCACTTAAAAAGTGGATTAACAGAACAAAAGTAAAGTTTTGTAGTTTTTTGAGACAACACACCATCAGAGTTACTTTTGAGTATGACTTCGATTTTATACGATTAATACATTCTCCAAAAACAAATACATTTTTGGCAAAACTGTTAAACATCGAAATCGACTGTGAATCTGTGAATTTATTTTTTAGTGCAGCTCTACATCAGCATCTACAGACGTCGAACCTATTCAATAATTTAAGGCGTATGATATTCATACAATTATTAATTATAATTCTTAAGTAAATGGATTCTACTTGTATTTTATACTCACAAAATAATAATTAATTTTTGAAAAAAGCATTCAAATTAAATATCAAACAATTACATTTAAGTATATACTGCATACTTAACTCAATTATGAAGGCTTAAGTGTGTAATACCTTTTTTATTTATTTATATATTTACGTCGACAAACATATCACTGTCGACATAGGATGGAAATATATAAAAATTATAAAAAGCATCTTATAAGCTAGAAAAGCCTAAGAAGGAGAAATCTAATCAAATTACAATATCAATATCTAATTAACGCCTCCGACCCGCTGGGAGAATATTACAAGTATTTGCCTTTCGGCTAGCTGTGATCGGCTAATACTATGATCATGATTATTATGCATATGTTATAAAAATGTTCAGTAAAATTTAGACTTAGAGGTAATACTTTTAAATAAGCCTCCATGAATTAATGATTTGTTGATCTGAAGATTGTTGTATGCTTGCAAGATTTGCATAAAGTAAGGACGATTTCCCTCAAGAAGGAACGCACAATATTTTGGGAAGGACACTGTGCATAGCTGCCTATTGAATAATAGTAATAATAATGATTAAATGACAGGCGGCCAACAACGAAGTCATTGTTCACTGTTTCTTAAAATTTATGCGCTTTTCACAAGTGCACAAGATGTGGGCGGGCTTTTGGGGGAGGGGTGTACGAGTAAGACCTGTTAAACCTTTTAATGATGTGCCCGGCAATGCTCACTTGTTAACTTTGAGCAACATTCGCGTAAATTGTGATTAAAATCGCTTGAGCGCCATTAAACCGCGTCCATTATGCGCTCCAAAGAAGGGTCTCTGACACTTCCTCCGTTTCTCTGTGGCACTGCGCCGTCAACCTAAGCCTGTTAACCCATTCATTTGCATTGTCTTCCAAAAGCGTCGGTACACTGGCACTTTATCAAAAGCATTTCCGGCTGCCGAAATGCTTCGCTCGCTGGAGCGTTCGCTGTTTTATGTCTCGGTCTAGCGGCCTCCAAGGAAATGCGATTTGAAAAAGGAAGAGAGCTGGCGGGCAGGCAGGCAGGCAGACAACCAACCACCAGCCCCTGCTGCGGGTAACGAGGGGAGCGGAGTGGAGGCAGCAAATTGAAAGAAAGTTTTAATTATTTTTAATTTTCATGATTAGTACTTTGCGTTTACGCCACATCGAGCGACCGGCGCGGCGGAGCGGCCTACAAAAAGTCTCGCTCCCAGTTCATTACGCGACGCAGCCACGTTCGTGGCGCCAAAAGGCTCGTTAATTAAGCGCAACAATAGTGGCGGGCCTGACATCAACAACAACAACAGCAACAGCAACAACAACAACAACATCACTGAGGTATTTTACAGCTTCTTGTCTTTTTGCTGCCTGTGGCCTGCGCTGATAATGATAATTTTCGCACTTTGTTGTCGCTGCTCCTGCTCCTGCTCCTTATGCTGTTGTTCCTGCAGTTGTTGTTGTTGTTGTAGTTTTTCTTCTTCTTCTTCTTCTTCTGCATGCCACTTTCCTGCACAAAATAATGAGTTCGACGCCTTCAAATGCCACCATCGGGTGCACTTTGCTACAAAACCCTGACCCCACCCACTCTTTCTAATAAGTAATTCACTCTCCCTCCCTCTCTCTCTCTCTCTCTCTCTCTCTCTCTCTCTTTGTAGCCATCCACTCGCGTTGATTCGTTTCGCGGTGTATGCGGCTACCCTCGAAGCATTTCAGAATCCGCTACTTTTCAACATTTTGGCCATTTTTTTAATTGTTTCTTTATGCTAAGTGGGAATGTGACAACTGCTGGGCAGACAGACAAACAGACAGACAGACAAACAGACAGGGTGGTGGCGAGGCCGAGCTCTTAATTTCCATTAATAATACTTCAGTGCTGCGTAAATCAAATGCACCAAACGGCTTAAAGCCTTTTCATTAACTTTATGGACGTTCATTTTTCAAGAACCCCGCAAGCACACTCGAAGGAGACAAAGCAATTAACACGCTCGGCGCGAAAATACAAAAAATTATTAATAAAAGCACTTTTATGCAATTTGCCGAAAGTGTTTGAAGAGCTGCGATGCAGCGAAAAGGTAGCTGGGATATAATGGGGTAACTATCCTGTGATTAAGTGCAATTATCTCCCAGTTAGCTCAAACAATGTCCAATAAAGCGGGCGAGAATAATGAACGCATGCCTCGTAAGCTGAACGATTTCTTTAAAACCAAACTTTTTTAATTGCAAGATTCCAATTTGAAAAGTGAACTGTATTTAAGTGGAAGGCTTTACTCTAAAAAAGAGCAACTGGATGTAAAATTATAATGAACAGTTTTCGGTAATAAGGTTCTGAAGCATACGGGATATTATTTATAAGATGATTTCAACTTGATAAAAAAAAACATTCTCCATTTGAAGCCAAAATCGAGAAACTGCTGTAAGCTCGACAAAGTCTATGAATTTAAATCATAAACAAATAATACTAGTTCCTATATTTAGGAAAAGTTGAAATAAGTTTCTTAAGCTTACATGTTCATACCTGCACTTCCAGTACAGACTTTAGAGAAAGAAAGCCTATTGCCTTTGCTCTATTGGTCGTAGAACAGGGCAAGTCAAATCTGAACTCACGACCCAATCAAATAAATATTAGTAAAAAAAAATGTATCTAGACATGTGCATCCCTGATTGTAACATACTTTTTTGTTTAGGAAAGAAAATGGATGGAACTATCCTTGATCCCCTCTGATTCATGGAACAAAAGACTAAGCGAAATTAGTTTTATTAAACAATGTATGCTTAATATTAAATTGAAAATGTGATGCCTGATGAGCCTTCACGTTTAAACAAATTATATATAGAGATGTAAAATATATTGCAGTTCTGGGGCTATTTGATATCAATTTACTTATCAGTCAGGATTTGTGAAAATTGTTGTGATCTGGTGATAAAACCTGAAGCCAAAATTCTACGGATAAACAAATGCGTTTTTGGATATTCTACATAGGTCTATAAAGTATCTAGTTAAGATATTTACAGATCGACTGTAGAAGACGGTTTATTAAGTCGCCAAGTCGCTCTCACTAAGTCGCAGGCACTGATGGCATTGGGTATTCCACCCCCTCAGGCACATACATATTGTCGAATGAAATAAACACACTCGTCCCTCTACCTTGCTGAGCAAAGAATACAGACAAAAAAAGTAAATAAATAAATAAGAGAAAATACACGCGGTTGAATAAGCGATCTATCTTGTTTGTCGGCCACTTTTTTCTTGTCTTTTATTATTTTATTTTTGCGTAATACAATATACATACATACCAGTACATATACACATGGATATAGTGCTAGAGCTCGAACAATGAAGGAAAGTACAAGCCTCACCATTTGAGAAAGTTCAGAGAGGACGAGCCGCCACTGCCCACAATAAATTAGCTGCCCTTTAAATGGTGAGGAGCAGCAAGATCGGGAAAGAAAGGCGGAGAAGAGGACGACAAAGTAGGCGAGGGAAGAGTGTTCCCTTTTTCCATTAATTTGTGCAGGTTATCCTCCATATATAGGTGTGATTCCTAGGAACGAACAAAGGAACGGCACGGCAGACAAAACGACACCAGCGGCGGACAGCAACAAAAAGGAAGTACATCGTAACAAGTCAATTTTCACCGACAGAGGAAAAACAATGCGGACAAAATGCGCAACAGAATGAAAAGAAGAAAAATCAGCGGGCAAGGATGTGTACATTGTTTGTGTCCTTTGCTGCTCTTTCTTGGCTGCAATGGCCAGCACAAAAGCCGTGGTCAAGCCATTCACAATATCTAGATATCTAGATATCTGGGTGTGTACCTAGATGTCTGGCCCTACACCCGTTTATGTTATATAAACCAGAGACTGTGCCTGTGTTGTGCCTATTTTTGGAAAAATGTTTACAAAACACATGGCTGTTAATTCAATTTGAAGGAAATCAGAGCGCATTGTGACTACAAATCAACTGTCACAGCAAAAAACAAAGATCCAAGCGTAAAGGACGCCAAGGAATGAGGGCGTAGCTGCACAGCAATGGCTGTTTGCTAATATTTCCAAACAACGGCGTGGGAATGCGAAGTTCTTGCCCAAAAAACACAAAAAGTGTGCAGATATTTCGTGCTATATTGTAGATACATACAAGTATATGTATTATTTGAATGCAATATATGTATATTATTTGTATGCATACAAATTATATACCCCACCCCTTTTATTGGCCAAGATATTAAGCTTGTTGCAAATAATTTATTTCACTTCCGTCTCCAAGTTCATTGTTCTTTAGTATAATGCTTGAGTCCCTGCCATTTTCTTTAAACAGTTTTCATATTTTAAATACATCTTTATTTTGAATTGGTGTTCGATTCAGGTCTCTTCCAATTGTAATGTATGTAGCGTTTGGAAATTTCTCACGAAGAGTGAAGGTGGAAAACTAGTATTCCAACAGCTACAAATATTTAAAATACGAAATTTTTTATGAAAACATATCTGCTATTGTGCCCTTAAGTCATTTCCCCTAATAATTTGACAATACAAAGAAGAAGGGGAATAATTAGAAGAAGAACTTGCTTAAAATCTGAGCTCATTGGGGCTATCAATATTTCATATAAAAGACTACTCTATAATGCTATTTCTGGCTGATCTTATCTCCAACAGCCAGTCACTACAATTAACTGCAAACAAATTGCTTAAAACACACTAAAACAAATCTATTTTCTATATTCATCACACAACTATATATGTATATTATATATTTTACTGTTTCCGCACTATCTTATCTTTATTAGCAGCAAGCATTATTTTCATTCCCATATTAATGTGTGCTCTACTATTTTTGCTCTGGGTATTACAAGCGTACACTCCGAAAACAAGATACCCTTAAAATGTTCAGTGCAGGGTATAAGAACTTCTAAATGTCTATTTAGCGTTGTTTGACATATATTTAATTGTATTTTGAATAATAATACAAATGCATTAATACTTATTAATATACAGTACATATTTGTAAAAAAAAGTATACTTTGAATATGCATGATCTTTGTGGATAATTTTCGAATTAATGTTCACTTTTTTTCAAACGAAAGCTAAGCATTTTACGAATATTTTACTGAACTGCCTTGCAGATTCCAATCATTTGATTCATTCTAATTATTCAGTCTTTGACATGCTTTTGGGAAGCAGTATCAGAATGTGTAAGAAGTACATATTTGTACGAAAATATAGTTTCAAAGTCCTTTGTGGATAATTTTCGAATTAATCTTCACTTTTTTTCAAACGAAAGCTAAGCATTTTTTGCAGATTCCCATCATTTTCATTTTATTCATTCTGATTATTCAGCCTTTAGCTCCTCACGCCTCATTTTGGAACCATCGGTTATATGTATGCCGTCGGTGATGGATAAATCAGGCTTATCTCTGATATACTAGTGATATGCTGAGTGGTAAGTGCGTGGAAAGTAAAGCCAAAAGTCGATTAAAAGGCGATTAAACATTGCGGCAACACACCGAGGAGGATTGTTTTAAAAATGTACAAGTATTTAGACATATTCTCGTATTCAAAAATACACATTTTTTATGTATATCATTTGTGCTATAAATCTTGAGTAAATAATGTTGTGCGGCGCCCAAACGCAAAAAATGACAAAGTTTATTTGGCGGTTTTTATCCGCCACCGCTGTTGCCTCTTTTTGCGGATACACGCAGATGGGCGGTTTTGTGCGGTCGTGCCAAAAAATGTGTACATATTTACACCCACACACACACACACACACATACACATATAGTATATGGGAATGGCTATATGCACACACTGAATGTTTTGTATTCATTTTGCATATTCGTTTCTGGCACGTCTATAGATAGGCATTTATATTTTAATTTATGGGTGAAAGGTGTGGTTATAGAGTAAAGCATCAGTAATTATGACAAACCGTTATAGCGGAATTTTCTGGGAATTTAACGGAATTTAACGTGAATATCTAAAAAATACTTAGTATGCCACTTTCTCTTGTCCACAAAAATACAAAAAACGCTTACGTTTAACATCAGTCAAGAAGAACGAAGTGGTTTTCGCATTTAAATAAATAAAATTATAAATTATTGTAGTCCCTTAAGAAAATTTGCGGGGATTGAATAAATAAACGAATGTTAAACAAAATTTAAATAATTAATGTGCCATCATTTTGCTAATTAATGTGAATACATTTTAACATAATAGAGCGTCATGATAGACCCGAATGGCCTGAACATTTCGAAAATAAAGTTGCCTCTTTAGCCGATTTTTATTTTGAAGCGAAACCACACTACAGCAAAATGATGGTTAGAGTGAACTGAACATAAGATTAATACATTACATATAGTGTACAGCTGTACACTCTGTACTTAAAGGCGAACAAGACTATACTATATTAGGCTTGTGCAAGGTATGCAACATACTATAGATACTATAAATTATTATCATCACGTATATATAAATGGAAGTACGAATGTTCCCTATAGACTCCGAAGCCGCTGAACCGATTTTTATCAAATTTTGTGACAATATTCAAAATAATTCCGTGGCTGATCCCGTGAAGTTTCATGGCGATTGGAAAAACAGAACATTGTTTTCTTTAGATTTTTCTAATTTTATTCAAGAACTTTGGTTTCCCCTAAAAATTACTCCTTCAATGGATTTTTTCGATTTTCCTTCTTGCTTACTTTTGTTTCAATATGAAACTAATGGATTCAGTATACAGCGGGCCAATAGACCAATACGCCTTTACTAGGTCCAGCCGCTACTTTTCTATGTTTTCGATTACAAAGTCTTCGCTATCAGGCTTCCGCGTTTGTAGCATTTTCTTTGCTTTATTTGTGAGCAGACCTAAGTCTTACTCGTATATAGTAAGTACTATATTCCAGTTTGAAAATATTGTGTTGTTAAAATTAGGGCGGCGAAAATTTTGAGATAGAGTCATCTGAGCCGCCAAAGAATTATTTCAAACACATAAACATATATATCACATAAAAAATGATCACCACAGGTGGTCAGCTGGTCTGGACTGTTCCAAGCTATGTAGGATTCGAAAAAATTGAGCATGTGCCTTCAGTATTGGAAGACATTCTTCTTCAGCAGCAGCTGGCCCATAGCCGTGGTCTTGACAACTTTTATGAGCTACTTAAACGTTCCTGAAGCGGCGGCGGCGACGGCGGCGTCTCAAGCCTCTCACCAGTATGCCCAAAAAACATGCCAACGATAACAGCCATAACAATGGACGCAAAAAAGAAGAAAAATGCAGAAGAATGTAAAAAGCCGGTCGAAACTAAATGCAAGCGTAAACGTAAATTAAAACATCAGCTCAGACGCAATGACGTCTTATATAAAGCATAGAAAATGTCAACAGCAAGAACAATAATAAGTATTAACAACAAGAACAACAACTGCGGAATCGAATGAAACTGGAAAATCTATTGACTTTGGCGAAAAAACAATGGGATGGCAGAGGCAGCAAAGGACAAAGAAAGGAGCAACGGCAGCACTGACAAGGGACTGCAGTGAGGATGAAGACGCGACAGTGACAACAACGATTACGAGCAGGACAACTGGGACAAAGGACAAAGAAGAAGACGTTGTTGTCTCCGCATTGTCTGACAAGGCCAACAAAAGAGGGCTGATCGTGTCGAACGAAGAATACTGTTGACTTTTAGTTCTGGTGTTTCTGCTCCTGCTCCTGCTCCTGCTCCTGCTTCTGCCTCTATCAAAATTGTGCGTCATAAAACGCCAAATATTTGAAAAATATGTTGTGTCAACGAGCGAATGAGAACGGGATGGTGAGACGGGTAGTGGTAGGAGAAGGGGAAGGGGAAGGGAACGGGGACCAGACGGTTACGTTTTCTATGCCACTGCGTCCATTGTTTGTCAACGGCGGGCGCGCGATCAATGAAAATGAAAATGAAAATGAGACTGGAAAAACGGTTGCATGAATGAAAATGCGCTGTGACAGTTTGGCCAACAAAAAAAAATTGAAAACTGAAAACAGCAAATGCAATACCAATGCAATGTTATCCTTTTGTCAAACGCTAAGAATTATGTTGCTGAAAATTAATGTCCTTTTTGCTGCTGCCTCTGCTGCTGCCGTTCAGCGGATGCAATGACAAATATTTGTAAACGCGCCCATTGTGGAAGAGGCTGGGGCAGGGACTGAGGCAGGGACAACGCATTCAGGCACCATAACACATTGGCAAGCTGGCAGCAGACATTTGATTCAAGCACCGACTACTTAGGGACGATGATTAAACGCCCTGATGTGGAGTGGCTCCTTACCGTGCGTGCCTTATCACTTGGGAGCCATAGCATAGAGCCGATTTCGTGTTGGAATTCTATATCAATTTTTATCATATTGAACCGCTGGGGTACTGCCTGAAAATATTGAAATATTGAAATTCTGTAAACAAAAACACTCAGATCCGTAGTGTCGTTTTTTACTTTTCAAATGCTTGCTTACACAAAGATCTAAGAATTACTTATGTGGAAGAAGAAATACATACATTTGGTAAAAAGTCTCAAAGATAATAGTGTAGCAGTAAAAATATACATTTTCGATCTACTGGATGGACAAATCAAATAAGTTATAGTTCAACCTTAAATAAATACAACTTATAATATTAGTTTCCACTGGAAACTTTCAATTCCTGTGAACTTCAATTACAGCTAACTAAATTTATTTATTGTCTTAAGACAGAGTGTAAATAAATAACATTTTTTTTATTTATAAATATTCAAACTTTTTCTCACCTATAATCCAGTTGATTTAAATCGATTTCTTATACTCAAAACAGCAGTTAAAAAGAATAACAAAAAAGCTTCAAAAATTGCAAAATAAATATAATTTTTTTTAATTTGGAGTTGTCTGACATGGTTTTATACGACATTGATTTTAATTAAGACAGTGGAGGGCAACCCATTTAAAAAGTATATACTTAAATTAAGAATTTATTTAAGACTGGTAAATGGAAGTTATAATTAGGAAACCATTTGAATACAATGACGCATAAAAGAGGTTTCTAAATATCAACATGACAAAAAAAAAAAAAAAAAATCACCAAGGATGAAAGGCTTGATCCACTCCGCTTAATATGGCCAGATTATGGACTCTCCTGTACCAAGAGCATAATTCCAGTGGAATTATGTACCAGATTACTATTAAGCTATGACGATAAGCATTACATATTTATTTCTGATTTAATTCGTTTAAATTTTTTTTTTTTTAATCGGGAAATATTTCAGGCGAGCACATCCGCGCTCAAACCAGAAACACCCAGAGGATGAAGAAGAATAGAAAGTCCAGTTCGGGGTGTATTACTGGCGTAGAATATAATTAACAGGCATAAAAACAATTTAAAATACTAGTTAAGGCAGGTAGAGTTACTTATCAATTGTGGTGAAAGGTTTAGTTTATGGGGAAAAAACAACCATATTGTCAAGAGATTGTATATTAATTACTATAGAATGTATATGCTTTCTTCTGCCTGTTAAGTACTTTTCCTTTTAATTTAATTATAATAAAATGGAGAACAGATTGCAACCAATTTTGGAAACCAATAATGTAAGCATTATGTTGAAAGCAGTGGGAACTTGAACCAATATATAATTGTTAGCCTTATGAACGTAATCATTTAAATGCATTAATATTTCTTTTATTTTCAAAATTCATAAATAGTTAAGGACTAGCTCTCCTAATTCTCTTGTAATAGCTGCTGTTTCATGCTTAGACACTTTCATCATTTTTTTTTAGGTTTCGCTTTACAATCACCCAAAATTTGTCCAATTTTGGAATATTTCTAATTTTTGAATAGTGTGAGCTTTGTAGGGACTGGATCTTAATATTCTTGCCAAATCTCGCACAGACACTGATTAGTTCTTGTCAATAATGATTCGCAAATGTTTTGGCAAAATATTGAACTCTAATTTTGATATTGTCTATATTTAGCAAACGCCTTTATAGACCCTCTAACGGTTCTTGTCATGGTATGATCAGAAGTCTACAGAGTGAAAGTACTTAGCGAACTGAATATGTATTTCATTCCGATTGATATTACTTAAAAAAAAAAGAAATGTCTCCATGAATTTATTAGGCTTCCACACTAAGTTCCATTCTATACATATATAGTATGTCTGTATATCCATCGAAAATGGTGCATAGTCCAGATCAACTTCAGTAGAGAGTCTGGCACAGAGTGCACTTCCAGTCTACTTTATAGTATAATACAGTACTATAATTTGCTTAGGTGTCTCCAATACTTTGCACAGACTTTCGAGGCAGCTATACTAAAAAGTTGGCTGCCTTTTAAATTTATTTTTTAAGTGTACAGTATATGTACATAATTTATTTTCAATGTGGTTTCAGTTCATAAATTGAAATTGTATTTTGTAAAATGTATCAAATTTCTTAGAAAAAGTAATCTGTAATTTGTCCTCCAAAACTAAAAGATTAACAGGGACCAGTTGCTGTTTCCCCAATATGCTTATATACTCGAATTTGAACGAGTGAATAATGCCTTGGTCTAGAATCTAAAGTAGTTTTATTTGGTGGAAAATTCTATGCTACAGCCTTCTACAGTGTGACTTTCAATTGCATTTTCAACTAGGAAGAATATTTTTCGATTTTGCTTCTTCATTTCACGTTTTCTTTCACCCACGATCACAACAAAAAATATTTTGCATATTGCCATTCTAACTGAATATAAGGGACTACCTAACTTGAAAAGAATGTTTCACAGATGGCGCAGCTAACTTTCTTAATACGATTCATAGAAAATGACAAAAAATTGCAGCTGATATGAGGCACTTACATAGGTCCAAGAGCTGTAATTATGTTCAACTCTTAATGCTGCCAGAAGAAGTTTGCATGCAGCTAAGTAAATTATACTGTCATACATATGTATATATACATTTGACATATATGTATATATGTATATGTATATGAATATATGTATAAGTAGTACATACATGCATATATGTATAGTATCTATGTGCATGCCTTGGGCTACAATGCCTGTCAGTGTTGTTGTTCTTAACACTATCGGAAGACACACACACACACACACACACACACATACACATACATGCACAGATGTATGCACAATGACACGAGGCAACCACCACCACCACCACCACCAGCAGCAGCAGCAGCAGCAGCAGCAGCAGAAGCAGCACCGGTAGTGGTGCTGACACCACCACCAACAGCAGCGATAGAGTGGCAACTGCCGGCGGCGTTGCGCCCTTCCCCCTTGCCCCTTCCCCCGGCCACATACTCGTGGACTCTTGTACATCATCGTCATCATCTGCGGCACGCCATCACCAACCAAAAACGCGCGGCCTTCCACATACGAGTCCGCTCTCCCTCCCTCTCCCTCTCCCTCTGCTGAGCGAGTAGTTTGTCCAGCGCGAGCGGTGGTTTATGCTTGTTAGTGCACGCGTTTGTGCGAGTGGTTGGAGAGGTTGGGAGAGGTTGGCAGAGGACGAGGGTGAGGCTGAAGGAGAGGGAGAGGGAGAGGGAGAGGGGCGACGACGCTCTTGAAGTGCCGCACTCACAACACTACACAAAACTAAACGCTGCTTCTTTTTTGTTTTTGCTGCTTTCTTCTGTTGGGTGCTGGTGCTGGTGCTTGCTACTTTGTAGGCAACAAGAACAGCGACGCGCAATGCACACAAAATGGCGACCAGCGGCATAAGGACTGGCCCAGGGACTGGGACGGAAGCGTGCACGAGCAAGGGAGCAGGGGGAGGGGGCAGGGGCAGGGGCAGAGGCAGAGCACAGCAATCTGCGGGTTGCAATGCGCACCGCGCTGCTTTGGCCAAAATGGTTTTTCGTATTCATTTCAATTTTTCAATTCCTGTTTCTTTTTTTTTTGCTGTTGTTATTGTTGTTCTTCACTTGGTACTTTGTATCCTTGTTTGTTTGATTTTTGGCATGTGCGATTGCGACTTGATGAGCCGGCAGGCAGGCAGGCAGGCAAGCAACTAGCCAGTCAGCCATCTAGCCTGCCAGCCTGCGTGCCATTGAGGAAGGGGATTGGAGGGTGAGGTTGAATATTAAGCGATAAAGTGGCTGAACGCTTGGACTAGGGCACGACAGTGGGCGTTTGTGAGACGCCGCGCCGTCGGCAAAAACATAATGGCCAGGCTATCCCCGAATCCTTGAAGCATTCCCCGGCCAGCAGCTGTTAAAAAAAAAAGAGAAATTAAAAAATTCCATAGATTAAATCGATAATCCCCATTATCCTGCCTTTCCAGCACTATGTACATAAGGAAATTCATCAAAATAATTTAGAAATTATTTGTTCGTCGCAAGAGAAACATATCGAACAAATTGTTGTATGCTTTCATTAATTTCCGGAACTGCAAAAACTAGAAAGAAGGAAACATCAATAAAGGTCAAATTTTCTCATACTTCTACAATATTGCCTATAATGGACCACAAAATTGTGGAAAGGAACAGACGGATATCAGAAGCAGGCTCAGCTCCAAGTGGAACTTGTATTACAAGTATAGCGAGTGCCAATTGTTTATGTTCCGGAACAGCAGGAACATATGTATTTATTAATAAAAACTTATTCGTTGATAAATAAATACTGCTGAAGCAGGCATTTATCCGGCCAGCACATAGGCAAGCGCCGTATAACAAATTTCCTTTGAATACAGATTAATAGAAATATAAATACTTACACATCAATTACATACAGTTATAAGTATTAATTTAAATGTTGCAATAACAAAGGCGCCGAAAAGTCTGCTGATTTAGAAAGAGTTAGAGTTATATAGACATTCTGCTCAATAATAATCAATCAATCAACACCGAGAACCAAAAAATAAAACATCAATTGAAAATACTTCGGATATCGCCTTAGTTCCAAAATATTTAAGACCGTTTAGTTCAAGTCAGCTAAAAATATTGCTTCTCAATCTATAGTGAACAAATTACATTTGAGAATAGGATGAACGAACTTTTGAAAATTAATTATAAGAATAATTTCCAGTTCCTGACGCACAATATTGATAGCAGAATATCCTACTTTCGCTTCGTCAACAGGTTTATCCAATTCATTTAATATAATAGAGTCCATTTAATAAACTTTACTCCAAGCTGCAGTTACTTTAAAAATTAATATATAAGCATATATTCTCTTACGAAGAAAACTTTTTGGATACATATAAGTATATTTTTAGAGATTAAAAAGCATGAGTTGGTCGACTAACTATCATTTTCATGGAAAATTCGAGCGTAAAAAATAATAATAATAGAGTGGAACAGTGAACGTGGAAGCTTGAAACGGAACCTCAAATACTTTACTTTTAAATTAGTATCGAAATAAAATTAAGGTACCCATAACAAATAAAATATTGTAATAAATATACTCATTACATGATGGAATATAGCACAACATTAAAGTGAGTTGTATTCATTATTTGGACATATGTATATTTTTAAAGAAGATATACTCTTATACTATATACATGGAACCCCGTTCAGCAAATATTTCAACTCATCACTTTAATACATTTAAATTGTTTCATGTAGCTTAAAATTTGTTTAGTTTCTAGCTTGACATTTATTAAAGCTTCGATTAAAAATAATAAAATAATATATAGCTCTTCTTACATATACTTATGAACATTCATAATAAAAGAATCATTTCATTCTCTGCTCAATTTTTGTACAACTTTCTTCCATTTTATTATTTAATTCATACTATGTATTCATACTACGTATACGTATAGGTACGTGACATTTAATTATGAATTGTCTTGGTTTTTTAGAAAACTCATTCACTATTAACTTTTCTAATTCCGCCTTTTTCGGCAACTAACTGACTGTGTACACTCAACAGAAAAAATCATTAAAAAACTTATATAGTACATAGCAATAGGGCTGTTATATTTAAATAATCCAATGTTTATTACTTCGTGCTCCATGCCTGTTTTTCCTTTAATATCGCCGAATCAAATATTTTTATTTTGATTTGCGTGCAAAATTGTTTAAAAAAACCGGCTTTTTTTAATAGCCCGAAAATCTGTGGGAAATCGGGGATATTAAAGAATCAAGATGTGGGACAAAAAAGACTCTCTGGTGATACAGAAGATCTGATGTGATTGATTTAAAGAATGTCGTATTACTTTTATATTATGCTTGATCCCCAACAAATATCTAATTCAAATATTTTACAAAATCGCCTTTTGTACATAATTAAATATATTTCTATTTATTCTAAGATCCAACCGTCCTTAGAGCTAACGTCACTCACTCTGTATTAAAATGTTGATGAAATAAAGTACGGTACGTTAAAATAATAATTTATGCATGTGATCAACAGAAAAAAACTTCGAAAATCCAATTCAATTAAATTTTATAGAAATAATCGAAAACTGAAGTATTTTTATGAATGAATTGTACGGGTGGATAGAATACAACACCTAATAATATATTTTCTTCTAAATCTTTAATTCTTTTTTAGCTTGGACAATTATTAAATCTTATGAGATCTTTGACATTCGAACCGAGTGGGATTCCTGCTAGCTCGTTAAACTATGCCAGACCCTCCTAATAACTTGATAATAACATCATCCAATATAACAACCAAGTTAAAAATTGATAAATTGAACATCAAGTGTGCTCTTGATTTTTGAACCTTCCTCTTTTTGTATTCTCCATTGGTTTTTGAAACATTTTAAGGCCTTGATCCCGAAAGCCGCTGATCATTTGGTGTTTGTCGGGGGTTTGTCGACTTCAATTGTAATTTGCTGTTTGGTTATTGGGCCACTTCTAGCGACTTGGCCCCGTGATTTGCCAGTTAGCTGGTGGCACTGATTTAGCCAGCAAGAGCCTTCTTGGCATTGTGTCTGTGTCGCTGCTTTTGGAGTGTGACCGAGAGGGGGAAGAGGGGAGAGGGTGTGGGTGTGTGTCGTTGAGGACAATGTCGCGACAAAATAATAAGAAATCAATACAATCTGTGTAATATGTTTTACGCGCTCTCTCCTTGCCATTTTTCCACGCAATTGACTTTGATGATGCCAACGGCACGGCAAGGCAAGACAAACCCCAACCAATTTAAGCTCCCCTCCTCATCCTCCCCCCGCCTCCCATTCATGTGGGAACCAATGTTTGTAAGTGGAACTGTGACGTGACTCTAGCGAGTCGTGCGAATCCTGAGACTCTTGAACGGCGGTGTACGATAATCAAAAATCAGGCACAATGGGCTCGCCAACAGGGCCTTGTGTGCTCGTAATAGTTGAATTGAATTGCTTCTTTGCAAGCGTCGAAGTCGGCGTCGCATATGGTTGGGGGCTAGATCAGGGTCTCTAGATTCTCGTTTTTCTCTGTTTGTTGCGGCAGTGCGTGCGTCTGTCTGTCTGTCTGTCTGTTGACTTTATTGGCCTCATTGCAGAAACGCGCACACACTCACTCACTCCACCCATCCATTCCGTCCCATCCCGTCCCGTCTCGTCCCGTCCCGTCGCATCCATCCAGATCCAGTCAATGGTGGCGGCACACTTTGACATGCTTTGACAGAGCTACGACCAGCCGAACCCCCCGCCATAGATGGGATAAGGGCACATACACTTGTACGTACATACCCCCATGTGGCAGCCACAGCACGGCATCATTACACGGCCGCGTTGCACGCAAAATTGTGCAAAATTGGTG
This sequence comes from Scaptodrosophila lebanonensis, assembly GCF_003285725.1. NCBI lineage: Eukaryota > Metazoa > Arthropoda > Insecta > Diptera > Drosophilidae > Scaptodrosophila > Scaptodrosophila lebanonensis. The sequence continues at coordinate 4,231,249 of NW_022060567.1, read as the reverse complement.
AGCCGCGTGTGGGTAGTCGTGTGGCGAATTCAATTCGCAAACTTTTATCCACCGCTGATCCCTTTTGATGCGCCATCATCATCATCGTCGTCGCCGTCGTATGGTCGTCGTTTCTTTAGTGTTGCTGTTGTTTTGCTTGTTATTTCAATGCCTCGGAGTACCTTCGATCAACGACCTTCTACCTCATCCTTGGCCTCCTCTTCATTTTCGTGTGTATGCCAAAAAAAGGGGTGCGCGTGGGCGTTTAACGCACAGCTGCCGCGTTTGTTAACCCAACCCCGATGATGTCGGGCACCCACTCACCCATACCCATACCCACACCCATATCTGCACCCACTCCCACCCACTCCCACCCACACCCACCCACTCCCACTTGAATGCACACTTTTCTGTTGTGCCGTTTTGCTCTTCTGATTCTTCTGATTTTACAGCTGTATTTTGTTGACTTGAGCTGTTTATTGTTTATTATTGTTGTGAGCAATTTTTTTGTATTTAATTACTTGTTCGATTCCTCTACTGCCAGCTACTTTCCGAATCTTGTTGTTGTTACGTGTGTTTACTAGCCTGGTCGCCATAAAAGTGCGCGCATGTCTCAATCCATCAATAAAAATGCGCTTGCGTTGGCGCCTCCTTTGGCATGACCAGAAAATCAAATATTTTGACTTTGTTCAAAACTTTGAACATTTTCATTGCACACACACTATAGTACATAGTACATGTATACATAATATGCGTGTTTATGCCATGTGGCGTTTTTATGGCCAACACACACACACACACACGCACACGCACACGCATAGGCATTGGCCTGAGAAGGGAAGGCATTATTGTTGCCACAGTTTTTTGTGTAGTTTTTTGGTTTGCCAAATACGTTTAGGCAGGGGCGGACCGGAGCTCGGAGCATGGAAAGACCTTTACGATTAGTAGAACATCAAGCGGATTCGATTTTATGTGCAATGCTAAGAACAAGATCTAAAATCCCTACACTCAGGACTAAATAAAAAGACTATTCAAATTGGTGTTCACATTTTTAGAAACAGTTGTAAATCAATCACAATTTTAGATGCGAGACAAAAATTGTGTAGAAGGAAGGCTCTGCAATTTGGTTATAAATTATACAAAATATTAATAATATCAACAAAGTTTATTTGAGATTGGAAGATTTTATAGAAATTTGTAAAAAACGAGCAAACTTCTTTGTTATTATAATTGTTATGTTATACTTGTACACCAGACTTCCAGATAAGTATCTGATAATTATGTTAATTTGTAGTACTTATATAATTCAGTAAGGGGATAGTGAACTGTTTCTATGAATCAATCAATTTTATTCGAATTTGTATGAAACATTTATAAATCAATAACAATTTTAAATTCGGAGCAAACATTTTGTCGAGTTTCAATTGGGTTTCAGTTAATCTTTGGGAAGATAAGCTATTTAGTTATAAATCATTGAAAATAATAAACATATCATTGTCTTTAATGCAAAATTGTAGAATTAAACCAACATAAAACCTTTTACGCACTTGTTTGTGAATATGATGTTTTACACTACGCCTCCAGATATATTTATCTACAAGTATATACTACAGCTTCGTATTTATCAGATATTTAATAATGATTAGTATCGGTGGTGAAATGTTTCCACCAATCCTCATTAAGTGCGGGCCTCCATCCCGTCCCGCCGGCAGCCGTCGCTGGACATCTTTGCCAAGCATTAAGGAAAGTTCTCACGCTATCAATGCTTGCCACATGTTGCACGCAAGAAGTGAAACTAAAACAACACTCGCTACACAAACAGATCCAGAAGTTGCACACTCCTATATACCATATGTATAGTACACTGTGCCAATACTTATTCGAGTATATACTATATAGTAGAGAGCGCCTATACGCGATGCGGCAGTGCCTGATGATTGCGTCTGCCATTGTGGCGATCGTTAAAGAGACGCCAAACCAAAGGCCTGGCCAACTGCCTTTCCAATTGATTATTTTGATAAAGTGGCGCCAATGGGTTTAGTTTAATGGCGTTGTTGGGGGTAATGCTGTTGTTGTTGTTGTTGTTGTTGTTGTTGCAGCTCCCAACATTGTTTATAATTCGCTTAAGCATTTGTTGTTGCATTTGCCAGCATAAGCCAGCAGCATTCTATCTGCTGTATGCTCGTACAGATAAAGTATCTGTATCTGTATGCGTGTGTGTGTGTGTGTCTGCAGCTGCCAGCTCGCGTTTAATGTAGTTCACTGTAAGATTTATGTGCGTTTAAACAAATTTGATGAGATTTTCTTGCCGTAACTCTTTGCACGTAAAAGACGCCATAAATCTTTGGCTTCGTACGAGCGCCAGCTGCCAGACTCCCCCCCGCCCATGCCCATATACATACATGCCTATGCCCCACTCCCTAACCCTCACCAGCACCAGCACCACCACCTACACCCCAGCCCCAGCCACAGCCTCAACGCCAGCAGCAACAATACATGCACACATTTTAGTTTTGTCAACCGCTTAAGTGGGCTTTTTATGGCGATTTGCAGTCACAATCGCGCGGGTCTGATTCCTGTATACCCTGTTTCTAATACTCCTTAGACCCCCCTATGTCGTACAAGCTGCAGAAATCCTTGTAGTCCAAAGCAGCATTAAATAGTAAATACACATAACTAAATTCATTTATTTATATACAGCTTAAAATAATTAAAAGCTCTATGGTAGTCTAGGGTACAGCAACGTAGCCTTAAGCTTGACTTGGAAAATAATATGAAAATTAAATATATTATAATACGAATTTATTTTCATGGAACTATTTGCAGAAGTGAATGGATGAATTATTGCAGATATTGTGGATTGGTCTGATATTTGTATACCCTCTTTCTAACACTACTTAGAGCCCCCTATGTTCTACAAACAGCAGAAATCCTTGTAATAAAAAAATTGGCGTTTGAATGTAGTCTTATCTAAATAAATTTATTTATTTGAATACAGCTTAAAGGTAATTAAAACTATAGAAAGGCGATAGAAAATAATAAGAATTATATAAATTATAATGAATTTATTTTATTGGAACTATTTACAGAAGTGAATGGATGAGTTATTGAAGATAGTATGTATAGTGGAATGGTCTGATTCTTGTATACCCTGTTTCTTGCACTCCTTAGAACCCCTATTGTGCATAAAATTCAAAAATGCTTGTATTTAGCATTAAATAGTAAATAAATAACAAATTAGTTTATTGTTTTTATTTATATTCAGCTTAAAAGCAATTCAAGTTACAGTAAAGCTAGTAGTGGTAGTCTAAGCTATAGCGACGTGGCCTTAAGCCTCGCTAAAAAATTAATAGGAATTATATATATATTAGAATGAATGTATTTTAATGGAGCTACTTACAGAAGTTTTTATTTTTTAGTTAATTTGTTTATTTGCAATCTGTCTTGGCCCATGCAAATTTTATTACCATAAATTACTTCATTAACGGGACGGTTTGAGCTCCAGTGAGCCCAATCCGTAAATGTACAGAAGCGGATGGATGAATTATTGAAGATATTGTGGAATTGTAATAGAACTCTAGTTTATGGTAAAAAGAGAAAAAAGAATTCAGAACACATGAGAAACCTATTGCAACTAATTCTGAATTCCTATTTTTCTACGGCCTGATCCGTTCATGAATGGCTAGTTACGATCTTATTTATAAGATGCTGGACAACAGGCACGGTCTCCTCATTCCTATCATATATATATATATATATATATATATATATATATATATATAGTATGGAGTTCCTCCCCCGCTTGTCACATTCATAGGAAACTTTTTAGTAAGTATAATTTTGCATCCTTCCGTTATGGGGCATGGAAGTAGTATTGGGGAAAAGGGCTTTAGAAGCCGCGCGTGCTGCCGCGTGCCGCACCATTGTTGTTGTTGCTGCTGTCGTTCCTGTTGTTGTTGTTGTTGTTGTTCCTGCACATCCGGGCCAAACAGTCAAGCAATGAGACAGTCGGGCTAAAGTTTTTAGCGCTTTTTGTCGCCATAGTCGTCGGAATCGTCGGAATCGTCGACTGCATCACGTATGCCCTTTGTGTTTATTTATTTTTATGCGCAGACAGCAGCACAGACAGCTCCGGTAGCCATTTATATTTAAGGCTGATGTCGACGTCGACGTCGACGCCGACGCCAATGCCTTCATGCCACTGCCTTCGTGCCACTGTCATGTTTCACTTTGTTAAGCGCCGCGCGGGACTGATTGAAATTCGCGGATAACCTGAAATGGATTTTTCCTCTCCACAATTGCTTTTTGGTGGCAATTTTAGCGATTCACTTTGTGCATGTGGCGGCACTTTGCGTATCGCCCGCGTATCCGTCTCCGTATCTTTGCGGGCGTGTGGTGGCGCTGCTGGTGGCAGTGCCGGTGCCAATGTCGGCGTCGGGAAGGCGCGGAGACAGGGGCTCGGGGAGCTGCCACTTGAAAGTCCTGGAAGCCACGCTGGGTGTTAACGCATAACTAAAAGTGGCTGTTATGCGACACGTGATGCAGCTGAGAGTTAAAACGAGGCCAGGCAGAAGAAAATGTGTGTGTGTGTGTGTGTAAGTGTGTGTGTGTGTGTGTGTGTGTGTGGGCTCACTACTCACACACTCAGTTGCCATTTGAGCAGCAAAGAGCGAACAGCCGAGCATTTAAATGAGTTGACATTAGAAACAATATATTTAAAGCAGCCATTTCTATTCCCTCTAAAGGGGTATACTATGTTAGAGAATGTTTAATGGGATGAGTCCGTCTGTATAAACGCAAGGATCGCGTTTAAAAAATTTAAGAGCTAGAATAACCGAATTGGGTATTGTTTTTCCCAAACAAGTTGATATATGGATATAACATAAGTGAATTTAAACAGGGAGGAAAATGAATATTTTTTACACATAATAATAATAATACATTTTTATATGGCTAAAAAGAAAGCGTTAGATTGGCTTTCAATCAAAAATTTTGCTTTAAGCACAATTTCAAAATTAAATAGAGAGAAGCACACAAATTGCTGGAATTGTAGTTCAATTAAAAGGATTCGAGACAAAATTAGCGTCTTCTACTGCAACATGCTATTTTCATTATAAAATCGATATATGCCTAGGGCATTTGGAGTATTCAAAAAAATGCAATACCATCATAACATATGGAATAATACAACATAAGATCTTTGACAGCTTCTATTGTTTGCATCCAAAAATTTCAGCAATTTACTTATCGAGAAAAAGTACGATTAACTTTTATTTAAAATCCAATATAAGCTATAAAAAAGAAGTTGTTATATAGTATATAACACAAATGTCTGAAGACTCAATCGAGCATATCTATTCAAATCTCTCTCTCAAGAGCTTAGAAATTGTTTCAATTTCTGATTTCCAAAGAGACTTTTTAGTTTCTTTAGAATATGTTGTCACACTAAATACATTTTCACTTGATACGCAGGCACCGCTTTCAATTTCGATCATGCCCATATATGTATGGATGCAAATGCTGTGATAGGAAAGGGTTAAGGTAAAGGTACAGGGATACATAGGTGCTTCATACGAGGACAAACGGGTGCTTTAATAAACACTCATCAGCGCGCTGAAAGAAATTCCAACGTCTGGCTATTTTTTTTCAGAAACCAACTTTCCTTTCAGCGATTTATCGATTTAGTAAGTAATTGTGCAAAATACCCCAAAATTGTAATTCCAACTTTAGACGAATTTCGGGGAGAAAATTGTGTCAAAATTATGAAGTTGCAGGAACACTATTAATCATATCCCCTCATAGCTGAAAATTACTTGTATGTAGTCAGAAGAAATCGTTCATTAACAAAAAACATTACATACTTGTAAATACAATTGTCGGCGCATCCAAGGCCTGCCGGCTTCCGCCAAACAGATGACCACAGCGAAGTGAGACGAGCCGATGCTTGCCGGATATTTCGCACGAGTCCAAGCATATTGGGCATGTCATCCCGTCGTCTTCGTCTTCGTCATCACCACTGGAACGCTTGCGCTTCGTTGATGGTGGAGGTGCGTCCAAATTAAAGCGTTCAGTGTCTTCCACATCTGCAGGTTCAGCAGCTGCTGCGGGCTCTTGTGCTCCCTTTGAGGTGGAGTCGGGTCGACTGCCGATGCCCGTCTAAGGCTAATAATAATGTAAATGTATAATCTTCGAAATCTGTGCGAAATACCCGTGCCGAGCAGGGAAGCTGGTGCTTAATAAGAGTATCTATCCTTTGGACTTTGTGCTGGCCTTTCTTAGAAGAGAATGTCGAGACAATCATTTAGGTTTGGATGCAACGACCTGCCTGCCCCCCTTGCCTGTATATGCCGTTATGATTACACCACATACCCGTACACGAACTAATTCCCCGCCTCAATTCAGATTCAGATTCAGTTTGCTATTCTCAGCTTAGCCACACACACACACACATACACACAAACTGGTGTATAAAAGGTATGCACACACCCACACGGCAGCATGTGTGAGGGTCCGGCTCGGACGGATCCGGTCCGATAAGTGTGCAAATAGATGCGTAATTTGACGTTAATGTTGCGCTAATCATAATCTGTCAGCTCGCATTAGACACATGAACAGGGATCGACAAAGTGCGGCAGCACTGATCCTGCCAGCGTCCGGTAGCTCTGCGATCCTCGATCTTCAATTCTCGATCTCCGATCTGCGATCCTTTTCGCAATCGTCGTCTTCTTCTTCTTCTTCTTGTTTTTCTTCCTCGTGTACGCTGAGTTTCCCGACAGGGAGCAGCTGATTGCTATCTAATGCACATGTGCCTAGGAGTGTGTACCTGAGATTGCGATCGAAGTGGATTCGATAATGTGCTTAAATAGTTGTTATTGTTGTTGTTGCTGCTGCTGCTGCTCTGTGTCTGTCTCTGTGTCTATTTGTGTTGCATTTGCCGCGCGATGTTGCATCTTTGGCTGCTTTGTTGTGCTTGCCATTTTGACGGGTTTCGATTACGCTGCTGCCAATTTGCTTCTGTGCTCTCTTTTTATACTCTGTACATGAAATGTACAAGAGTATATTAGGTTTGCGGGAGCTGAAAAATGTAACAGGCAGAAGGAGGCGTGGCAGACCCCACAAAGTATATATATTCTTGATCAGCATGACGAGACGAGTCGATCTAGCCCTGTCTGTCTGTCTGTCCGTCTGTCCGTCTGTCCGTCTGTCCGTCCGTATGAACACCTGGATCTCAGAGACTATAAGAGATAGAGACACCAAATTTTGCACGAAGATGCGTTATGTGTGTATTCTATACGAGTTTGTTTTATTTTTTTGATTTTCCCCCCCACTTCCCCCCTATGGGGGTTTTCCCGATTTTCCATTCGTATAATCGCCTATATCTCGGAGACTATAAGACCTAGGAACACCAAATTTTAGTCCCAGATGCCTTATGTGAATACGCAGAAAATGTATATTTTGGAATTCCCCTCCCTCCCCCCTCTACCCCGCAAATCGTAACTCCCGTAATTCTTGGAATTTCGAACTAAAATTTTGGAAATACCCCCAGTTAGTTATTATGTGTCCGTATGCCAAATTTCATTATTATAGACCGATTTAACAAGAAGTTATAGCCATAAATATATTTGCTGATGCAGCGCTGCTGCAGCGCTGCTCAAGCGCTGCCCGCGGCTGTTGTTGATGTTGCTGTTTGGTTGACTGCGAAAATGCTTACACAGACACGAATTGATGCGCATAGGCATACATACACTCACACAGACGCAATTGCTATGTAAATGTGCAATTATACACCCTTTACGTGAGTTCGAATACCGAGAGAGGTAAAATCGATCAAATTTTTTTTTTTATTTTCTTAATTTTTTTTATTTTCTATAATTATTGTAAACATATGTACAGAGTATTTCAAAGTCGGGACACCCGACTTTAGCTTTTTTACTTGTTATTCGTTCCACTCGCCTCTCGCTCGTCGCTCCCTCATGTGTGTAATCCACTCACTTGGCTCAAAGTTAAATGATGCGCACCTAAGTTGCTACAGAAACCTATAGCCATACATAATTGCAAACACACGAGCACCTCATATGTAGCCCAACTTATCCTTCTATTTCAGGATTCGGCACTTTGTTCCCATTTATTATTATCATTTGTTTTCTTTCTTGCTTTTTTTTTTTATTTTTTGAAGGCACGCCTCGTCGCTGCTGATGAAAGAGAATTGCACAAAATTGCCGAGAAAGCAAATTCCATTAGTAGTTAATAGACACATGCATAATGAATCCACCAGATACTCGAAAACGCTCACAACAGCGGCAATGCCATCTACAAGTAATTCTAGACACAAAACAAAACCAAACAATAGCCAGCAGCACGCTTGCTTTCATCAAAGACGATCTTAGTCTAACATCTAAGGCAAATATTTTGATTTGGAGCAGCTTTTCCCCTATTCCCATAATCCAACTAAGGCCTCCTCATACACGCACGGTGGTGGTCCGATAAATACTTAGCATACAAAAGGGAAACCAACATTTTGGAAACCAACATTTGGAAAAGTGGCGATTTATTTCTCAACATAAGTCTCTCAATACACTTGTCTGAACGATTCTCCAACTTCCTTAGCCCGTGTGAAAAATATGTTTTCTGGGGCAAAATAGATCTTCTCCTCACTCCACCCAGCTAGTAACTTTTTCAAGTTTGAAAACAAAAAACTGCCGCACGGGGCCAAATCTGGAGAATAGGGTGAATGGGAAATGCAGTTCGTAGCCCCTTTTCTTCGCCAAATGGGGTCGTTTTTCCAATGATTCGGCATACTAAAGGACTTACCTTCTCCACGTAGTTGTGAATCCCAGAAATCGTTGGCCATCACCTCTTCGGTCGATATGATAACCTGCGGAGCATGTTTGCTGGACAAAAAGTGCACTTTAGCGACTATTCCTTGGTTGCTGGTGTGTTCCACTGTGCTCTGAAGCAGTGTCACGGACTGAGCAAATAAGGGAGCCATTCCGCCGCCAGCTTTCTCATACCCAATATTTCAGGCCGGATATGAGATGCCTACTGTCTCAGCTATCTCGCGCATCTTCCATCGGCCGTCTGTTAATGCCAGATCATGGACTTTTGTCACATTGTCCTCCATGGAAGCCGTTTTCGGGGCACCTCGGCTGACTCATTCAAAACCAACGTCCGAAAACTTCCAAAAACGAGAATCGAATCAACGACCGGTATTGTTCTTCTTCCATTTTTCTAAAAACCACGAAAACGTCCCAAATAGAAAACAAACTAAGCATATTCGACTGAAATTTCACAGGAGCCGTCTACGAGGATGTACTATACGATAGAAAACTTTGCTTACCGGATCGTCCTTGCACAGAAAACATACATGTATCATCATACATATAATTTACACAACAAGATGACGCAAATGCAACTCTGATGGACATTTTGTCTGAAACTATTTTATTTGAGGAAAAGCAAAATCCCCCAACCGTAGATGCCAAAAAAAAAACTCTAAGGAACTCCAATGTTTGAAATAAATGCTCTTGCACACATAATTATACTTTTTGAACGACGAGATATCTATTTACGATTACGGGAATCCAAAGAAATGTTTGGAAAATTACATCAAAATGCAGTTAGACATTAAATTAGAGTTCAGTTCTGAAGTGTTTGTGAAGAAGTTTATAAAATATACTATGTGTTCAATAAATTATAATAGAAACTATAATACGGATAAATATACCGATAATTGAGCGAAGAGACATTTTTGTGAGTTTTAGATGAAACACATAAGCAAATAATTACGTGTAAATAAAAGGAATATTAAAATTTAAAAATTTGTGTGCATTTCACATCAGAAGAAGCAGAGCCTCAGAAAAACAAAGTTGCACCATAACTGACCCCTTCTTCCAAAAATAGTTGGGGGTCACTAAACTGGAACTGCTCCTTGGAAAGGGTATGCAACTATTGCGTATTAGAAGCCTCATATATTGTATATATACAGGTAACATTGGCACTCCAATAATTTTCAAAAAAAAAATGCAAATAAACATGCATTTATTTCTTAGGTCTATCCTCTACTATTTCATAACTAATTTTTTACCGCACTACATAATGAAAGCAGGGAGCCAGAGTCGGCTGATGTAGACAAATATAAAAAACAACGTGTTTTCGTTTAACTAACTATTGCTGGCAAGAGCTATTGCCTTGAAATTCAAAAATACTGTGCAATATCTCAACAATTTGGAAGACTTTTTCCTTCTGAGACCTTCTTCCATTTTTCGCTTCAGTGGGAAACCTTGAAATGTATGTACGAGTAAAGCAGCTACTGCCATAATTACAAGTCTAAGGACTCACAAAGCTGCGAGCCTTAACCCAAAAGTCAACACACATCACAAATACAAAGTCAAAACGCATAGCAAGTGTTAAATAGTCGGTCTGGCTCTATGTCTCCATGTCGATGAGTCTCTGTCAAGGCGAAACCAATGTCGAACGACATTAAAAATAACTTAGATGGGGCATTCCATGTAAAGCCATAAAAATCGAAGAAAAAGGACAATACGAGAAAAAATCACTGCCCATTTCGCACTGAACTAGAAACCTACAAACCTAAATATTCTGACAAATTCAGGGAACGCGGCCAGTGACAAAAAAATCAAATAAAGCAAAACCGAAAACGAAAAAAAACCAAGAGTTGTACAAAAAACGAGATCGGGCACATAAAACGCATTTCCTGGTACGCTGTCCTAACGGAAGGACGCCTTAGGTAGACACATCCCTAAACTTAACCCGTTGCCCTGCGTACAATTGCAAATTGTGTTTGTAGAGCACAAGGGGTTGTCAGCGAAAGGGGTTGAGAAAAAAACACAAAAAAAAAATTGAAGATAAGCAGGCAATAGGCCGTGCAGTGCGTAAAAAATGCGTCCATAAAACAATAAAACCGTAAAGTACGAGAAGAAACTGAGCAGCGAGCTGCACGGGGAATGCAAGGATTGCGGAGAATGCGACGAAGGGTTAAAGAAGTGCACGCATTTTATGACTGCCACTAGCGAATGGGTTAAAAAGTTGCATTTGAATGTTTCTCGAGAAAAATGAGAGCAACGGAATATCATTTATAATGAGAGGCATTATGTTTCTATTTTTTGTGCGCACACTACGCGGAAATTGTAAACTGTTCCATGGGTTAAAAAATAAACAAAATCAGTTGCAGTTTCAATTTTGAAAAATTCGTTCTTCTTTCTGCTTTTCATGTGAAAAATGCAATTCGGTTTGACGGCTGCGGCTGCGGCTTCGGCTTCGGCTGCGAACGGAAAACTCTTGACCATGCTGCTTAACATAAAGGTGCAATTAACCCTTTTGTGCCAGTTGGCCGTGCCGTCACTGACTTTGCGGGGGCCGACGCGTCGGCAACTGGGAAACTGGCAACTGTCGCTGCCTTTTGACTCTTCTACTATACACTACGAACGGCCCATAAAAATGTCGCATAAGTCAACATTTTGTTGCGCCTACCAGAAGGAAAGGCGGAGAAGGAAAAAGAAAAGATGGAAATGAAGAGAGACAAAGGCAAGATGTGAAAATGATGAAAATTATACATTTTAATTAGCGAGTCAATCATCAAATGACTTCATTTCCCCCCTCCCTCCACCCTTCCCAATGCCTCAACGAACTGTTGAACTGTTTGTTGCAGGCACCTTTTCTTTTCTTTTCTTGTCTTGTCTTTTTCCTCGCCTCAAATTTTCTCACTGTGCGGCCGTTCACTATTCAATTAATTTGTTCTCATGCCCAAGCACATGTCGTTACTGTTGCAGTGACTGTTGTGTTGCTGTTGTTGCAACATTTTGTGCCGGGGTTTCTTCACTCAACATTTTTATGGGCCCGAACAAATTTGTACAAATTGCTGTGGTGTCTGCGCTTGGTCAGCAGTTTAAACACCAAATTAGGCCACAACAAGTCGCCGCCGGCAGCATTGGCTCAATCAACTGCTCAACAGCAACAGCAACAACAACAACAGCAAGAACAACAACAAGAACAACTGCAACAACTCCGGCAGCAATAACATGCCTCAACATGATGCCTAAAAAATGTTGCTGCATACATGCCTGCGTTTCATGGGTGCTTGAGACCAGGAGACTAGAGCTAGGAGGGTTGGGGGAGGGGCGGGAAGCGGGAGGCAGGAGGCAGGAGGCGGGAGGCTAAGCAAATGCAACTCAATCAACATGTCGTGGCAATGTCTATACAGACAAAAGCTGCCTAGCCAAATGTTGGCCACAAGTGCAAACCCGCAAAATGCAAGTTGGCAGAGCAGCAGCCAAAAGGATGCGGATGGGGATGCGGATGCGGATAGAGATGGAGATGGGCCGCAGGACTCTGTCGGCCCTGCTAGCTGCAGCCAAAAAGTGTAACAAAGCAGCCCACAAGAGCAAACAGAAGCTTGCCCCAACACTTGGCTACACTTTTGGCCAACAATGCAACCGAAAATATGGACAAGTGGCAAGCACTTAAGTGACGTCCAACAACGAGAGCCAGGGAGGCAAGGAGCCAAGGAGGCAGCAGCAACACGAGTGACACGTTGACAACAGCAACAAACAGCAAGAAACAAGAAACAAGCAGCAAACAGCAGAGTGCGTGCGAGACGGCCAGGACATTGGTCGTTCGCAGTGTGAGGACGAGCGCAGCTTCCTTGATAAGCAATTCAATGAGGAGGTGAGAGTCCGCTAAAAATAACTCCAGACACTAAGCACATGATATGCGCTCCCACTTTCCCCATCACGACAGCATTTGTCACAATTCGTTTAAGGAATACAAATAATCTCCGAGCAAGCTGTGCAGCTTCCCCTCCTTTTGGTTACAATTTTTATTTAGCCAACCATGTAGTACTATATAGTATAGTCGTATATCGAAAAGTCTTTTATTTTGATACAAGAAATATACTTTTTTCACTTCCCATTAAAAACGTTTTGTAATAACTCTTATATTCTTGCAATTCTTTTTTTGAATAAACTAATAATTTACAAAATAATATTTAATAATATTTTTTTATGATGTTGCGAGTCGGCCTGCAGCTTTGGCCACAAGACGACAGTTTTTGATATTTCCACATATGAGATCGCTCTTATAGAATTTTAAGACTTTCGAGTAATTTTTAAATCATGCTTTTATGCGAAGATGGTAGCGACTTGAGGCCCCAAGTACCATAACAAACCCTGAAATGTGATCTCTGTCAGATCAGGCTTCTAACAACAATTGTTGCTGCTGTGAGCTGGGTTTAATTTAAGTAACTTTACTTAATATGAACTTACGTTTAAATAAACGCAAAGAGCATAAAATATTTGTAATCTAGAAGTCGATACAGTTTTCAAGTCGAGACAGCATCTTAATCAAAGAAGAAGAAGACTGTAACTCACTTGTACTCATTAAACAGCATACTTGTATCTAGAGACCTTAACGATATATTAATCGACACTGTACCCGGATTTGAGGATTGGTGCAATACTTAGCTGTATGTATGCTTATAATATGAGAAGTTCTCTAAATATTTGGAAATAATTAATTATAAAGATAAAAAAGAAAAGAAAGCATAAGAAAAAACTATACAATAACGTCTACTAATGCCTCCGACCCGTTGGGGGAATTTTATTTGCCTTTTGGCCAGCTATGCCCCGAATCACAGACATATGTGGTCGGAGACGTTATAGACCTAAAAGGTTAAAAAACCATAGTAGGTAGAGGAGGAAAAGTAATTCTACTTAACAGCTAATTAAGCATAAAGAGAAAGAGTAGAAGGGAAATCTCCAACCTGGTGGGGGAAAACTTGAGAGCCAGTCAGACAAGCTATGCCCCGACTCACAGCAGTAAGTGGTCAGAGATTTCCCCGGAGATACCTATAAAGGCTCAATTTTATAGGAGTTTCAGATTATAAATCAAATTTGAAGTCAATAAATAAACTTATTTGGAAGTAAAATATGAATGATCAAAAATGAACAAAAATATTTATGAAATGTCATTTAATTATATTCTAGTAATTACAAAATACAAAAAATTACATACATTTATAATCGTAATAGTACTTGCTTCCCATGATAGTTCCAAACAAAAAACATTTGTGATTCCATTTTTTTAGGTAAACAAGTGTTGCGCGGAAACTATAGTCAAGACTTGCTTCCAAAAAATAAAAGAAATTGGCATTGGCAACTAATAAGAAGATTAAAGCTGTGGCTCTGACCGACTGTCTTGCCTCGCCGAAAACAACAAACAAGCGAGAACAAATCAATTGTGTGCGAATGCTGGAGAGCAACAAAACTTCCAGGCTAGACCAGCGACCAGCTGCATTTGCAGATCAGTCGCTGCAATGAGAGCAAGAGCGCTGCCAAATTATAGTACAATGTTAATTGGAGCTAGAGAGCGCGGCAGACGCAGCCGAATTACATTATGTTAAGTAACAGCAAGCGGCAAACAATAATGTGTTAGGAAATGCGTTACAAATGTAATTTCGATGGCATTCCTCTCTTCGTTCTCTTTAAAGATGCTCGTATTCCTTACTGTTCTTGGTATTTCCTTCTCTGCGACTTGTTGGGGTCTCCGTTGGTCGCAATGCACAGGGTGCGCCATCTTTTATGTCGGTATGTAAATATTGAATAACTTTGTCATTAGTGAACCGATTGACTTGAGTAGACCAGTGTTGAAAACCTCAGTTCAAGCAATTGTACAGAACCAAATTAAATAAAAATATCTCATACTTGAAAATCGGTTGTTTATTTTCAAAGATATTCAATGTTTACATAACGACATAAAAGATGGCGCAGCCTGTAAATTACGTAATCGTCGATCATTACTGCGATTAAGCAGAATTAATGCCATCATGGCGTGTGCACGCCTTCATTTCTGGGCGATTTTATTTAATAAAATCAATTTAATATCATAAATTGTAAAATGCGAATACTCTCACAGCCCATCGACTTATACACACATGTGTATACATGTATGTATGTACGTATGTATGTATGTATATAATGCTGCTGATATGCAGATACATATACAAAATGGCGTGCACGTTTCATACTCTCGCGGTTATGTCAGCAACAGTGCAGTTGGCTGCCCTCAGAGCGACCGCCGTGCCTTTGGCACAATAGTCGCCCTCACCCATACACCCACACATCCTCTCCCCCTCTCTCCCTCTCCCGTCATCCCTATAGTACACCACGCAGTACACGTCAACCGTAACCAGCGACTGGGTGCCACATATTAATTCCAGTTTCGCACTTTCGCATAGTCCAGGACATGCCGTAAATAGTTGTTGTTGCTGTTGCTGTTGTTGTTGCATTTATTAATAATTATAATGTCTGTGCTTGTCGTGCATGTACAGAAAACACACACATGCACACAGCATGCGCCCAACATGCTCCGAAATTGGCATTGAGTTCGTATGTGTATGTGTGTGTGTGTGTGTGTGTGTGTGCGAGTGTGTGTGCAAGTATGTGAGTGTGTTTGCATGGCATTCATAAATCGCAGCTCATTTTGGTGTGGCCACGGAATGCGCACGCATAATTATTTCAACATGCAGCCTCGCCGTCCACAGGCACAGGCACCGGCACAGGCACAGGCACCGGCACAGGATGGCCCTCCTGATTGGGGAGCCGGTTGAACCTGAACAGGGACGTGAACGTTAGGGCTTGGAGATGCTGGAAAGGGATGCATGTGCTATAGCGAGGACTACAACGGATAAATATTTGTGGCTAGAGTGCCATGTTTTGCCGGGCTTTGTTTCCGTGGCCCGTGATGTGCTGTGCTGTGCTTTGCTTTGCTGTCAATCAGATATTGGCACTCCAGCTCCACTAGTCTTATAAAGTCCGCACATTGGTCTGCAAAAGAGGATTATTTAAGATTTTGTATTATTTTCATTATTGGTGTTTTAGTACTTTTATATAGAGACAGTATCGAAGGTGCTCGCTATATCGAAAGAACAATACAAAATATTTATGAAAGGTCATTTAATTACAATACATTGTAGTATTTGCAAAATACAAAAAATGACGTATAGTACTTTTATAATCGTATGTATGCACTATATATTTGACAAAAGAGCATAAATATGACTTATAAATGCTCCTGCTTTTCAGAGTTTCAATTAAATCTTAAATAACTTTTAAATATACAATGTTCTTATTTGTGCTATTATATATATGTATGTACTATAGCTATATACACATATACATATATGTTAAATTTAATTTAGTTTTATTGTGATATTTAATTGCAATGTAAAGGCTTGTGTTGCGCATATATTTTGTGGCCATTAGGCTAACAGCGAGAGAGAAACAATAGCCTGTTAACAGATCCAGCTGTAACTAAACATTGCATTTTTTACAATTCCACTATGCATTTAAATTTTAATTCAATTTACTCAATTTAACTTACAACACAGTAACAGAATGATGAGCACCGCAGGAGAAACAAAAAATACATAGCTGGCACAGCCAGGTTTAGATTTCAAGAGTACTATTTAATTGCAATGTAAAGGCTTGTGCTACGCATACATTTTGTGGCCATTGGGCTAACAGCGAGAGAGAAACAATAGCCTGTTAACAGATCCAGATGTTACTAAACATTGCATTTCATTAAAATTTTAATTCAATTTACTTAATTTAACTTACAACACAGTCATGCCAGTAATTAATAACTAATGTTAAGTTACAGAATGATGAGCACCGCTGGAGAAACAAAAAATACATAGCTGGCACAGCCAGGTTTAGATTTCAAGAGTACTATTTAATTGCAATGTAAAGGCTTGTGCTACGCATACATTTTGTGGCCATTGGGCTAACAGCGAGAGAGAAACAATAGCCTGTTAACAGATCCAGATGTTACTAAACATTGCATTTCATTAAAATTTTAATTCAATTTACTTAATTTAACTTACAACACAGTCATGCCAGTAATTAATAACTAATGTTAAGTTACAGAATGATGAGCACCGCTGGAGAAACAAAAAATACATAGCTGGCACAGCCAGGTTTAGATTTCAAGAGTACTATTTAATTGCAATGTAAAGGCTTGTGCTACGCATACATTTTGTGGCCATTGGGCTAACAGCGAGAGAGAAACAATAGCCTGTTAACAGATCCAGATGTTACTAAACATTGCATT
This sequence comes from Scaptodrosophila lebanonensis, assembly GCF_003285725.1. Lineage (NCBI taxonomy): Eukaryota > Metazoa > Arthropoda > Insecta > Diptera > Drosophilidae > Scaptodrosophila > Scaptodrosophila lebanonensis. Next base: position 4,214,146 of record NW_022060567.1, on the reverse strand, counting down.
TCATTAAAATTTTAATTCAATTTACTTAATTTAACTTACAACACAGTCATGCCAGTAATTAATAACTAATGTTAAGTTACAGAATGATGAGCACCGCTGGAGAAACAAAAAATACATAGCTGGCACAGCCAGGTTTAGATTTCAAGAGTACTATTTAATTGCAATGTAAAGGCTTGTGCTACGCATACATTTTGTGGCCATTGGGCTAACAGCGAGAGAGAAACAATAGCCTGTTAACAGATCCAGATGTTACTAAACATTGGATTGCATTTTTTACAATTCCATTATGCATTCCAATTTTAATTCAATTTACTTAATTCAACTTATGCCAACACCTTAAATTTAACAACATATTGACTAATCAAATGACGCTACTTAAATCTATAACTAAAACACTCATGCCAGTAATTAATAACTAATATTAAATTAAAGAACGCTGGACTGTGACGACGATCGTTTATCAATTGGGTGCAAGAAGCAGTTTTCCTTAATATGAACTGCTGGGGATGCGTAGATGTGTCTATTCGGCACACAAACTAAGCGATGAGTGATTTACGAGTTTTTTATAGTCATACTATAGCTGTCATATGAACGATTTGTACATTAAGTTGTAAGTACAGCTAATGGAAGGTGGGAGAAGGGGCGCGCAAAGGTATACAAGTTTTGGACCTATTTACGAATGGAAGCCATAATCGTCTTTATAAATAATTTGATCGCTTAAGTGGATATCAAGATTCACATCTTTTTACTCGACATAGTTTTAGGCAAACTATAGAAAGGTCGCCAAACAATTTTGAAGCAATATTAATCCATTATTTATTTTTCGAGAATTTCTTTCAAATTACTAACATATTTCTCTAATTATTGCAAGCTATTAAATACTATATATAATGGGGAATGACGGGAGAGAGCTTTTATTATTTGAACATCATCGAGGACGAGAGTTTTTATTTATTTATATATTTTTTTATCTATCAGTTGCTAGTGGGAAAAGAAGAAAAATACTTATAAATTAATGCACTTAATGCACAAAACACAAAATGTTCTTTGATAAAATTTAATATTGTTTTGATTAACCAACTCGACCTATTTTATAAAAGTTAGAGTTTCATTTAATGGATGCTGTTGTACTTGGAACACTTTATATTGTTTGTGACATATTTGTTAAAAACAAAGTTAAGTTATTAGCGAAACAAATTCTTTACAGTACAACCCCCCCAAACTGCAGCAACAAGTTCGCTCTTCTTCTTCCTATATTTGGGCGCATATAACTCAGTGACGGAAGTTTACCTGGGTACAGGGTATTACACTGTCTGGCTTGCTCGACTGTAGCGTTCTCTCTTGTTTTCTTTAAATGTTGTGGTAGTTGGTTCCACAAGCGAATATCATGAATAAATAATTGCCGTTCAGAACAGCCCAGCTTGTGCCGTATATTATTTATATTATATTTTTCAAAGTCATACTTTTTTACATTTTAGGTGTACGATATGTCATCATATTTTGAAAGCACAGCCACAAGCGACCTTTTTTTATCCAAGCATATCAGCCGCGTGTATTTCCTGAAAATTCGCAATGGAGATAAATTCTATGCCTAAGCTGTAGCTTCCTTACGATTTCAATACGAAAATTTGGAAGTACACATTTACTTTGCACTGCTCTGGCTCTCAAATGTGTCGGTCGACCATTGCACGGGATATGAATTGCTCAACTTCTTGGGGTTAACCAGAATTTTCATTTGAATACCGAAGCCAAAGCCAAAGCCAAAGCCAATTCCACATCAGCTGCCATTTCGTTGGGCCATAAAAGTTTATCAGGCTGGGCTGCGAATAATTCGCAAATGGCAGCTGTACGCACACACCCACACACATACATATGTATACTCTACTCTACTACATATATGTACATACATATGTATGTATGTTTGTATGCTCATCGAAATCTCAGACTTCTCGGCCGCAGCTCTTTCCTGTCGACATCGACATCGACGTCGCGCCGTTATGCTGCTTGTATAGTATTTTGCCAATTACGCGGAGCGTCAATTACCGAGCATCTCGGATACCGTTACAGTTACCAATTCTCCATGGTTGCGCAATAACTGCAAATTTAATTTTGCAATTTTTCGCCCAACGCCCGCCCTTTAGCCATGCCCTTCCGCTTGCAGTTTTCTTTTTTGCTTTGCTTTTTCCCTAAGCGTTCGAACATAAAAATCTTGGTCGGTCGCTTGGGCGGCTCAACAACTAATCTTAGAGCTGTATGGGAATATAAGTATATAGATATATATGTGTGCGTATATGTGTGCGTATGTGTGTGTGTGTGTGTGTGTGTGCTATAAATTTGCACATAAATTGGTATCGCTTTCGCTTTAAAGAGGCGCACAGTGCTAAACATTTGCTGACAGTCTGGGGTCCTTCCTCTTTTTTCTTTTGTCCTCTGCTGGTTAGCAGTACAAATTGATTTTTGCTCGGGTATTTATTGGTTGCTGCTATTTATTTGGCAGACAGTACGGTATTTGGGTTGGGATCTCGATGAAATCAAATTGCTGCTGTTCTGGCCTTGTTATGACGTTGCCTCAAGCAGTGACTGCTAATGGCTCGTATTCATAGAAGACTCAATTCAATTTCAGGCTATAATTAAAATAAAGAGAGAGAGAGAGTAATACGAATGATCAAAAATCGCGCTTTGAAAGAAAAACGAGTGTTAGGTACAGATTGTGAGATTCGTATGTCATTTTGTCTGATTTCAATGCAGTCTTTTTCCATTCGATAGAAATGGCCAAATACTACTATACGAGTTTTTTGGTTTGTGGAAATTTTGTGATTTTGTATATTAGTTTTACAAAAAACGATGTGTTTCATTTCTACATTAAAGTTGTTTTTGGTATGAAAAAGTCTGACATGAAATTACAAAAAAAATATTCTTTTTATTATTATTTTTATTTATTGTAAACTTCATAAATTGAAAAATGTAATACAGAAATCTGAAACTTTGCAAATTTAGCACATACATTGTAAAATAATTGAGATATAGACAGACAGAACTCTACCGAAACGGACGCTCGAAAAGTATTCTCGCTTTCTCCATATTTTCCAGCTAGTTTTCTCATCCATAAAATACTTGTGCTTTAGAAATCAGTAGGGCTTCCAAGCATATGTAGGCGTATTAATAAGCACTACTGCTAGCCATTCAAAAGAAAGTTTTCTCAACTTTTCCTGCTTTTTCTCAACAAAGTCCCATTTAGATAATCACTGATTTCATTCAATTTTGAATGTTTTTCCCCATTACCTCAAAAGCAAGAGAAGTTTCAATTATTTGTAAGGCAGACAAGGGGGCTCTCTCATTGAAAACTAGTCTCTCAGTTCTTTTTCTACAGTTGTTCTCCATTTATAAAACATTTTCTTTCCAATTGCTACCACAAGTTGTCGGCCAGTGAGGTTGCAAAAGAAAATTAGTTGTTTGTTTGCAACAAATTTGTCAATAATTTACTCTCGACTATAAATTTTAAAACATTTTGAAAACGCATATTTTCTGAAAATCGGAATCTCGGACTAGCTAATTAACATTTTAACTTTTGATTATTTTTCATCTCTTATTATTTAAGTATTTATAGCTGTTATTGACTTTTTTATTGTTATTTCTTCATCTGTGTTTATTTTTTGTTAGGTCTAATAACGTCTCTGACTGCGCTACGGCGTGAATCGGAGCATAGCTGGTCGTTTGTTAATTAAGATCCCCCTTTGAGACTCATTAAGACTGAACATCTAGTTTAGTTGTATTTGCATTTAGGTATAAGTTTAATTTAAATTTAAAGTCTGACGACGATATTAAATCACAAGTGATGATTTCTGTTTTATAATTATAAAACAATTTTCCAACTTTTTTGCTTAACTCTTTTCAATAATGATATTTCTATTATTTTTATCGAACATTTCTACCAGAAGGTGATTTTTAACAACATTTTTATTATCCATATGGTTTTTATATTTAATATAGTTCAGCATTAAATTGAAAAAAATGACACGCTTTAGTAATGAAGTTTTAAACTTTGTTTCGAATATTATTCTTATCAAAATCACTAATTGAATATCACTCTTTGAATATGAAATAGTAGAACATTAAATTGAACATGGAAATATTTTGAGTTTTATTTTTAAGTGTGAAAGGAAGAAGACCGACCACCTGAGGAAACTCCCACAAGTGGATAAGGCTAAACCAAAATGTCAATATTTTGCGACAACAAAAGAAAAACTATTTGTTGCCACCACCACTGAAGTGTAATGGGATGTTAAATGGGGAAGGTGGTGAGGGGGCGGGAGAGAGGGCAAGGACGAGGACGAGGACGATGCGTGACAATAATTAAAAGATTTGCAATGTCAACAGCATAAATGGAATCAAAACAAAGTTGTGCCCAACTAAATGCCCGAAGCAATGCCATCAAGTGCATGAAGCAGCCGATGGGCGTCGAATTGTGGTGAGAGGGTGGGAAAAGGGCGAGGGAGGAGGGCGGGGGCAGGGGCAGGAAAATGAAATCCGCGCGCTGTTTGTTTATTGAGACGGCTTTGATTTGCGTTGAGCCGATTTTGATGTGTGTTGCTCATATATATATATATGTACTTGTATATACGCCGACAATTGTTGTTGTTGCTGTTGCTGTCGTCGAGTGGGTGGGTGGGAGGTGGAGGGGATGACAAGTGCCTGTCTATTCCGTCTGTTTGCAAAGCCGTTGTGTGCATAAGCAACGACGATTATTGACACATGGCACACGCACTCGTACACGCACACATCGTGACCTGAGTCTAAGTCTGAGCCATAGCCATAGCCGGAGCCATTGCCGGAGCTGAAGCCGAATGTGAATCTGAATCCGGAGCCAGATACTGAGCCCAAGCGCAAACATCGCGGTGGCGGCAAAAGCACAACTCGAGGACAAATGCAAATTAAATGAAAGCCTGGCCGCCGCATTCGTGCGTGAAATTCAATCAAAACAGAGGTCGTCGCTGCTGCCTCAAGTGTTCAGCGAAGGCGCATGCTGCTGCTCATTTGGCTGCAGCAACAGTGGAAGGGATAGACGCGGCCCTTTTAACCCACAATTGGTGTCAATTTCTATATTTCACTATTTCACAAATATTCAAAATATACTAGATCTAAGTAGAGCTGCGCAGCGAGACAGTCTGCATCCACTACCCACTCACGTGAATTTAGGTATGTTTTGAATATAACCCCCCCCCCCCCCCCTCCCCCTCTTCAACACAAAATTGAAAATAGAAACCTAATTCTGTGTTTCCGCGGTCTTTATTTACACGGTTTTGATTTAACACGGTTTCAAAACTAAAAATTTTATTTATGGTTAGACGACTTTACAACTATTCCATTTAGCGCGATTTATTTTGCATACGATCAATGTCTTTTTATACCCTGTACCCAAAGGGTACAAGGGTATATTAGTTAGCACATGGAACACACAGAAGGAGGCTTGGTAGACCCCACAAAGTATATATATTCTTGATCAGCATGACAAGCCGAGTCGATATAGCCATGTCCGTCTGTCCGTCTGTCTGTCTGTATGAACGCAAGAATCTCCGAAAGTATAAGAGCTAGAATAACCAAACTTGGTATACAGATTCTCCTGAGACCGAGAAAGGACGAGTTTGTTTATTTTTTCTGATCCACCCCCCCCCCCCCCCCACTCCCCCCCTATTAACGATTTTCTATAACTCCCGTAATTCTTGGAATTTTGAACTAAAATTTGGTAGTCACATTAGGTTAGTAATTATATAACCGTATACCAAGTCTCATTATGATAGAATGATCGGAAAGAAAGTTATAGCCATATAACCAGGCTCAATGCACACATACATACAAGTACACAAACACGCATAGACACGATTCTGATGTAATTGTAAATGTATGTATGCATGCATGGAATATTTTATATTTAATTAGTTAATATTTAGTTAATTAATTAAATTAATTTAGTTAATTAATTTAATTAAATTAATTAATTAATTTAATTACTTTTTTGTGGGGTGGTACAGGGTATTTAAGAGTTGAGCCTGCTCGACTTTAGCATTCCTTTCTTGTTTTACACGACTTTTTTAGGAACCAATCTACCGTGTAAAAACAGAATTAGGTGTACATTTAATATTGATATGAAATTTAGTTTAGCCCTGGGAGTAGCCAGAATTGAATCCAGGGGCCAAGATTATTTTGGCCAATTTTGAAGGCAAACTTCTTATTTGAGAGTTTCAAATGCTGGATCGGCAACCTTTTCTGTAACGAAACCAATGGTACGATAACAGGCGCACATAAATGGACGAAATTGACGAAATTGACGAAATTGAAATCATGACTATAATCAAAAATCAGTTGTAATATGATAATGCGTGTATGAACCTAACGGTACAATCTGTCTTCATTTTTAAGGGTGGCCACCCTTTTCTGGTTTTAGGGGTTTTCAGAAACATTTTTAATGTGAAGTAGAGGCTCTCCGATCCAGCTGATCAGCAGCTATCAGAGACGGCTGGTTTTCTATATAATTTGTTCTATGTAATTTTAGTGAGTTTTCTAGACATTATCTGGACCGATTTTAAGCGGATTTACTACCCTTTCTCTAGCTACTTATAATTGATTTTCTGGCCATTTGCTAGCGAGGTTTCCAGCTCAATAACAGAAAGCGATAACCATTTTCTAGCCATTTTTTTCAAGTCAAACATTAGATAAGAATCATTGATGAATAATATAAATAATAAAATTATAAAGGTTTCCCTTGCCAATCTAAAAAAAATAACTCATATTAAATCATTCCAATACAAACATTTGCAAAAATAGGGAACAATTAAATTTAAAATAATGAAAATGTGTTCATATACAGATTTTGACTGCAATAAAAATATAAAAAAAAACAAGCTAAAACAATAAGATTTGTTATTCTGGAACTACAATATATTAGATAGTCTTGGTCCGTGCGACATTGTGAGCAATTTTAAAAGTTGAAAATTTGTTTTCTTCAATAAATGATCAATTTCTGTATATAAACATTATTTAATATAATTGCAATCGAGATGAACAAAAACGGCGGGGAAAAAAAAATATGTAATTTTTTGAATGAGAGCTGCTTTTAGATTGAAAACCAACTTTAGAGTAAAAAGGTCGAAGCAGTTATTTAATTTCTATTGATTCATAAAAAATTGCTAACCTTGCTTTCATTGCCAGGATGCTTCGGAAAAATATGCAAATGCCTAAATGCCAAAGACATGCCGACTCCCCACCTCTTTCTCCTTACACTGGACATTTAGGCTTACACTTGTACCCTATCAGCTGAGGACCGTCTGATGGCACCACTAAGTAAAGGACACATCTGGAGTTCGTTTTCCCTCTCTTAATTTTGGCGTCTAAGCTCAGATTCTTCACTTAGTAGTTTCGAACGCTAGTCCTGTACTTTTTTTGAATTCTGCATGTGTCCAAATGAATTAACAAAATAAATACAAAGTCGAGCTATCACATATTTTGAAACCCCAAATCGGTATGTTCTGGTATTTCCTCGAACTCTACCAAAAGCGATCTGATTTTCCATATACATATACATACAAGCATTGAATTGGCTCGAGTTCATGAAAAAAATTTTGACAAAAATAATAATTGTACCGAATTTGTTATATTGTTTGGGGTTTTCTTGTGCATAATAATTTATGAAACAAACGGCAATATACATATATTTATTTGTATTATTTATTATACTTGTAATATTTTTCTTACAATTCATCAAGATAAATTAAAATTTCGAGCTGAAGCTTATTAAAACTTTTAAATAAATGCTTTTTTAAAGCGGAACTTTTACTGATTTTCACTCAACTTCTCGTTTTACAAACACGTTTTTTTTCTTGTTCTCTACATACATATGTATGTACATATACCTACTTGTATTTACATTTAAATCGATCAATAAAATTTATTATAGTTCATTTTCGTTTGGAAAAGCTTTGATATTGTTTTCCCCTCGCGCCTGCGCTCAGAGCACCGATTTGAATTCGAAGTTTAAACATCGAACTTGCGGTTTCTGGGCCTACAAGCGACTCACGCTGAGAGTGCTAGACGGCTCTCAGCCCATTTCAGCTGATAACTGAACGTATATACATATATAAGTACTAAGCTGAAAAGCTCTCACTTCTAAAATCAGCACTCAACTTAGCTCTATCAGTAATTAGCTCTCTATACTTTAACAGCTAGACAAACAAAAAGTGTTGCGCTGTTAATTACCGGACGATAACAGAGACACCAAGTGTTTTACTACCTGGAGGTAGAGGTGGGCATGTTTTTGTCCGCAGCTGCGTGTCACGCACTCTTAAAATTATTCAAATTTTCTGCACGTGTACATGTATACCTAAAACTGTTCATGAATTTGTGGATACAGCATAAAATCGAATATAAAAAAAATCAACATTTTTTGCAATTTCTTCCCATTTGACAATTGCATGCGATTAATGGTTTTGTGCCAAATGTCATTGAGATCGGTTAATTCTAAAGGAAGCTATGGCAACTTATGCAATCTCTGCCAAAACTATTGTTGTTGCTCTGACTCAACTTCTTTACTGCACACATATATGTATGTACATGATACACATAGACAAATACGTGCTATACTTGTTTTTAATATTTTCATTTAACATTCGTAGGTATAGCTCTAACATTGTTTATGCCTTTTTTGTTTTTGGGCGCGACTGTAGGGTATTTAAGAGAGGGTATATAGGAAAGCGCGAGTAGTTTTTGAACTTCGTGCACTCGCAGCGTCGCAACTAAGAATCGTTTAAGAAAAATGCGCATTGTACGGCCCTGGTCGATTGCGGTATGTATTGATAAGCGTTCATGGGGCTTCAACAGCTAAAGAGGCAGCAAAGAAGCAAAGAAATGCTAAAGCTAAAGGGAAGAAAAGGAAGCCAGAGAACATAGAGAGACAATTTTGCATTCGAGTTTATTTATAACTCTTCGTGTGCTCTTCTCACGCGCTCGTTAAACATAAAAATATGTCGCTCGCCCAGCATTGGGAGAGAGAGAGATAGGGAGAGAGAACATGATAAAAGCGAAAGCTTTGGAGCACGAACGAGCGCCAAAAGTGGAGCGCCAATGTTGTAGTTTGTTTTTGTAAACAGTTTCGTCACGTGGAGGCGAGTGCTGGCTGCTATGTTTGTTATTCTTGTATCTGCTGTTTGTTGCTGGTTCGTTTTTAATAAGCACTTTAATTTGCTATTTGCGGTTATTCATGCATACATGCATGTACCATAGATGTATGTACATGTGTATGTATACTTTTTTATGCATGTACTACTTCTTTGCCGCACAGTTGGTCTGACTTCGCCAATAAGTACTTATCAAAAAATGTAGGGTAAATGTACACGTATGTTTATTGCCAACGTCGTAATGAGATTTGTTGATAAAAAACATGAGCAATGTTTACAAACTATGTATGTATGTACAAGCATTGCTTATGTGGAGGGTATTGCAGTTTACGATTTGATTTTGTCGTTACGAAAATAAAATACAAAGTATACAAAAAACGTAGCTTTTGGTTAATCAAAAAAATACAAATGTTTTCGGTTGGTCAGAATAATAGGTATGCCCAACAAAATTTGTAATAGATATTGAAATTTTTGTGTGTATGTTTAGTACGTTTATGATTTTTGTTTGCGTTTAATTATTATAGCACATTATTTAACCATAAACAGCACAATTAAATTGTACTCCCAGACTGGTATATTGTTGTCACCAATGCGATGTGAGTTTTTATTTTATTGTTTATAATCGTTATAAAATCCAATGCCAATTTAGACAGAGGAACCATGAGGAAATCATTTAATTTATTTAGTGTTGTGTATACTTTTTTCATAAATAAAAATAAAAAATCAAAGTGCATCGCAGACAGCTAAAAATATATGCGATAATAATTTCATAAACAAAAACAAGAAAGGAATGCTAAAGTCGAGCAGGCTCAACTCTTAAATACCCTGTACCACCCCACAAAAAAGTAATTTAATTAATTTAATTAAATTAATTAATTAATTTAATTTAATTAATTAATTTAATTTAATTAATTAACTAAATTAATTTAATTAATTAACTAAATATTCCATGCATGCATAGATACATTTACATTTACATCAGAATCGTGCCTTATGCGTGTTTGTGTACTGTACATATGTATGTATGTGTGCATTGGGCCTGGTTATATGGCTATAACTTTCTTTCCAATCATTCTATCATAATGAAACTTGGTATACGGATATACAATTACTAACTGGATGTGTCTACCAAATTTCAGTTCAAAATTCAAAGAATTACGGGAGTTATAGAAAATCGTTAATAGGGGGGGAGTGGGGGGGTGGATCAGAAAAAATGAACAAACTCGTCCTTTCTCGGTCTCAGGAGAATCTGTATACCAAGTTTGGTTATTCTAGCTCTTATACTTTCGGAGATCCTTGCGTTCATACAGACAGACAGACAGACAGACAGACGGACAGACGGACAGACGGACAGACGGACATGGCTATATCGACTCGGCTTGTCATGCTGATCAAGAATATATATACTTTGTGGGGTCTACCAAGCCTCCTTCTGTGTGTTCCATGTGCACTCGCACAAAACTAATATACCCTTGTACCCTTTGGGTACAGGGTATAAAAATAATGTAAAACGTTATTTATAGACGTTATTGTACAGCTTTTTCGTAGGCTTTCTTATCTTTTAAGTTGTGACTATGTTATATTAATCATATTTGAATTTTAAATCTTAATATATATATAAAATGTTAATACTTATATATTGTTATTGAATAAATCGACAGATCCACTTGTTGATTTAAATAAATAAATAAACTATTTATTTATTATTAAAAAAAAAAAAAAAAAAAAACTTTCTGCGCTAGTGAGGCCCAGTGTGCCGCCACTACAGCTTTTACTGCTGCTGATGCTGCCAGACTATGTAGTTGCTGGCGCATGTGCAAAGCTCAGCTCAGTCAAGCAGCACGTTTTGCGAAGCGAACAGCTTTAAGTCGCGATCTCTGAGCAGCACTCTCCCTGCGCGCTCACACAAATGTGTGTTTGGGTTTATTTGGCGGGGGCGGGTTTTGAAGTGTTCTTTGCTGTTGCTGTTACTGTTGCTGCTTCTGCTGCCCCCAAAGTGGCTTTTTGTTGATATGTAATCAGAAGCGCGTCGCTTTTCTGACGAATTCAGTGGGCCAGTCAGTCAGTCAGTTTGTCGAGTCGATTTGTGGAGCTTGCCAGCACGCTTTTTTGTTGTTATTATTATTTTTTGTATTTTTTTATATGTGAAGAATTGTGTTATTTGCTGTTATTGGCATTTATTTTCTTTCTTCTTTTGTTGTATTCTGCCAGTGTTTCTTTGGTTTTTGTTATTCTGCATTTGTGTGCGAATGCGTGCACATACATACATACATATGTACATACGTGCATATATACAAATGTTTGTATGCCTTATGCGCTCTCTTTTTTAATTCTGCCGCGCCACCGCCGTCGTCGTCGTCGTCACCACAGCTTGTCTGCCAGCAACAACAGTCAGAACCGCAGCCACCGTCAGAGTAGCACATTTTGTTCTGCTTCTTTTCCCGTTTTGTTGTTCTGTTCTTCTGTTGTTTTGCTCTTCCAGTCGTTGTTGTCGCCGTGGCCATCGTCTTACGGTTTCTTACTGGGAAAGGAAGCCAATTGTGATATAATTTGTTAAGTATTTATTTATTAATGTATTTAATGCACAAAAGCGGCAACTGCAGGCGCATATACACGAGTTAAGCGATTCGGTTTTTACGTTTGTTGGCACTGGCTCCCACCCACGCGCGCGCTCTCACTCTCTCCCTTCTTAGCTGCCACTGTTACCGCCACCGCCGTCCCGCCGCCCCGCAGCCCGCTCTCTCACTACCAAGTCGTTTGTTTGTTCGCTCACGGAACGCCACGCTCTCTTAATTCGAAGTGTCTGCTCAGCGCTCTGTTGTTGTTATTCTTTTGACTGAGGCCGCCACAATAGCCGCACTAGCGTCAGCTTCAGCCCCAGTCCCAGCCCCCAATAACAGACACCACAACAAACAACGAAATGGTATACTCTACCAACATATTGCTGGGCATTGTGACTATACTAACCGCAGTATTCATTTGGTCACGTCGGACCTATGTCTACTGGCAGCGAAGGCGCGTCAAGTTCGTGCAGCCTACCCATATATTGGGAAATCTGAAGAAGGTCCTTAAACTGGAGGAGTCATTTGCCCTGCAACTGCGTCGTTTCTACTTCGACGACAGTTTTCGCAATGAAGCCGTCGTGGGCATTTATTTGTTCCATCAGCCGGCGCTGCTCATTCGGGATCTGGAATTAGTGCGGACGGTGCTCGTCGAGGATTTCGTGAGTTTCTCGAACCGCTTCGCCAAATGCGATTTGCGGCACGACAAAATGGGAGCTCTCAATTTGTTCTTTGCCAAGAATCCGGAGTGGCGTGAGATACGAACACGGCTCTCTCCGGCATTTACGGGCGCCAAAATCAAGCAAATGTTCTCTCTCATGGAGGAGGTATGTATATGTATGTGCATACATAGGTGAAAATATTCAAGATGATATCGATATTCCCGTCTAGACTGATTGTTAATGTGACTTATCTTTGTGCAAAAAAAAGAAGGAACTATTAACTAAAAAGTGCACAAATAGCGTTAATGTCGACATCATCTTCGTCTTAATCTGAAAAACAATGAATCGTTGAAAAGGTCTCGATCTACTATTAATATTCGCTCCCATCTACAGATTGGCTGTGATCTGGAATGGTACTTAAAGCGTCTTATGCGTGACATGCGTCGAGGGGAGGCAGGCACGGGGGTCGTTGTCCACATTAAGGATGTTTGCGACCTCTACAACACCGACATGATAGCTAGCATTGCGTTCGGCCTCCGATCATATAGTCTTCGAAACACGCAATCGGAAATTGGATCGCATTGTCAGGACATATTTATGCCGAATATGCGGCGCATAATTGACTTCTTTGTGATCTTTTTTCTGCCAAAATTTGTGCCTCTGCTACGCTCTAAGCTATTTACGGAGGCACACGCCGAGTTCCTGCGGCGCGTCATTCTGCTTGTGATTGAGGAACGCGAACGGTCCGGCGATTTACGCAATGATCTCATTGAAATGCTGCTAACACTGAAGAAGGAGGCCGATCTGCAACAGGATAAGACCCATTTCACACATCAGCAGGACTTTCTGGCCGCCCAGGCGGCATCCTTCGAGGTGGCAGGCATTGAAACCTGTGCAGCAACGATGTCCTTTGCTCTCTACGAGCTCGCGAAGCAGCCCCTGATGCAGGCACGCCTTCGGCGAGAAATACGACAGGCCTTCGCGGCGGCGGGCCCCAGCGAGGGTCTCTGCTACGAGCGCATCATGAACATGCAGTATTTGGACATGGTTGTGGATGAGACGTTGCGAAAGTATCCGATAGTGCCGTTACTCGAACGCGAATGCACGCCCATAAATAAGAAACGCTTCTATTCCCTGCGACCACATGTGGAATGCTATGCCAGACGTGGCATGCCAGTTTTTATATCCAATCTGGCCATACATCATGATCCCAAGGTGAGCGAGAGGGTCTCCAATGTCTATATCTCCCATCCCATATCTCCCATATCCATCCATTTGCAGTACTGGCCGGACCCGGAACGTTTCGACCCCGAACGCTTCTCGGCCGAGAACAAGCTGCGGCAGACGCCCATGTCGTATCTGCCTTTCGGAGCCGGTCCACATAATTGCATTGGCATGCTCATAGGCCAGCTGCAAATCAAACTGGGACTCATATACTTTCTGCGTCAGCATCGGGTGGAGTTCTGCGAGAAGACTGTCGAGCGCATCACCTTCGATTCGAAATTTGCGCTGCTCTCTAGTGAGCATAGCATCTACTTGAAGGTCGTTGACTGCTTATAGCCACATATACATATGTACATATGTATATACATACGAGTATGTAGTATATACTATGCACTATGCGTATGCATACATATGTACATCGGTATGTTTGTATGTATGCATGTGTGCATGTATGTATGTACATCTATGCACTCACTCATGTCCATAGGTCACCCACAGCAGCCACGCCCACGCCCATGCCCATTCACACGCAAACACACACACACACACTCCAACACATTCACCGAGAGAGAACGCAGGGGGGAGAGAGAGAGAGAGGGGGAGCAAGAGAGAGAGAGGGAGAGACACGCATGTAAATATTGTACTTTCGGCAATTATCAGAAATAAATTTTTTTTTCAATGTACTTTTGTTCTTCATTTACGCGCGCCCCTCTATTTGTTTTTTTTATTATTATGTCATTGCTTTCAATAATTAGTTTCTTGTTTCTTCGACTGCTTTTGTTGTTGTTGCTGTTGTCGTTTTTTTTTTTTTGTATTGTTAATATAGCTCGCTTGTCTTGTCTTGACATTCTTTTTAGCCGCTTTTGCCCGATAGCTTATCAACGAGAACTCTCGCTCTCGGTGGCCTGATCGCCTGCGTCATCATTGGAGCTTTGTGAGCCTCAGGAGGGTATGCGGGGGCGGTTGTTGCTGCCATACAGATGTATGTATGTACGTGTGTGTGTATAGGTGTGACATACCGGCAGCAAAGTTCAAAATCAATCGTCGGTTATAAAAACAAAAACACTTGACGCCGCTTTCTGCTGTCTCATGCTGATTAGTCGAGAACTTATAAATAATGTGGATGTAGCCGAGTTGCTCGCCGACTGATCTGACGGGTTGGCTGCCTAAATACTCGCGCATATGTATGTACATATATACATATGTATGTATGTAGCTGCCTCCTGGGTTGCTTGAATCATCGCTCGCCGTGTGGTCAAAAGTTTTGCGAAGCGATAACAACAAATTTTAGGGACCGGACGGGGCGAGCGGAAGCCGCGACCGTGAGAATGAATAGTGACACGGATTAGGGAACATTTCGCAGATAAAACATTTGGCATTGAGCCAAGCCAATCATTCTGGCCAACTATTAAATGCCTATTAAATACTCGAACAACTTTGGTCGAAGTGGACCTGGCCCGACCTACTTCTATGCTAATCACAAATATGTACATATGTATATACGAGTGTGCATACTTTATGGCGATGCTTTTACAAACAACATTCGCACAAGCCTTGAATAGAGAAAGAGAGAGAGAGAGAGAGTGACGGTGATGTAAAAATACAGTGAACCCTCCCTTGGCCGGACACTCAGCTTCGGCCAACTTTTGTTTTTATTTCATTTATTGCTTATTTTCATTGTGTTTTCTAATAAGGCGATTGACTTTATTCAATATAAAGAATCAGTTATGATTTATGTAAGTACTTCCATAAACCAATCATAAATAAAAAAAATAGATGTATGTAATATATATTTATATAAACATCAATATTTTGAACCTTGTTGCAACTTTTTCCCTTAAAACCCAATTTGGTGCTTGGCTTCGACCATAGCAACAAAAACCTGATATTCACTAACTACTGCAAATTATTATAAAATAATATAATAATAGTCTTTAGCGAATGGAATCATTCTTGAGCTAAGTAACACATTTAATTTATTTAGCAAGTTGTCACAGTTAGTCCAAGCACTAATTTTATAATTGTGTAATATTAAAATAACTAAATCATTAAAAAGCGGAAGTTCTCGGATAGCTTGTTAAAATCTTGTAGTCGATCGCATAATTAGAAATAAAGGGAACATGAAAAATGCGGATGATTAAACTTAATTACAATTAAAGTATTTTGCATGCATTTGAAACGTCCATTAAGAGGAGTCCAGCTTCCAGCTAAGAGAGGCTTTTCTAAGAATTATAGAAATGTGAGACAATAGTGTCCGTATCCGGTCAAGAGATGCGAACTTGCCCCAAAAACTGCACCAAGACGAATGTTATAGAAAAAGTGTCCGCCTAAGAGGAGTGTCCGGATAAAAGAGCTGTCCATTAAGGGAGTCTTCACTGCACACATACGAGGTCTGTTCAAAAGAAAATGTGAAGTTTGCTCACTGTTTCGATTACAATGCGTGGTGCATCAAGAGTTCTTACCAAGAGGTCGTACGTTTAATAGGGAATACTAGAAGGTAGGTGTATGTAGGTCTGTTCAAAAGATAGAGAAATTTTGAATTCCTTTGAAAATCATTTATTTATTCATCTATCCATTTCGCTTAACGCTCAAGGCTTGTAGCGTTCGTTCATGGAAATGCTTCGAAGCTTATTGGAGCAGCCTAGCTCTTCATCATATACTTAGAGTAGTAGTACGAGTATTTTTGTTGTTTTGAGGCAGCTCACACCCTTCCTAGATCCGGACAGGAGTGTCGCTATGTCGGCAAAACAAAAGGCGTTGGAAAACGCCGAAGCCGTAAAGGGTTGCGCAGTGAATTCCGTGGAAAATGCAATGATTTTTCTCAGCTCAGCTCGGCTCGGATCGGATCGGCTCAGCTCGTTTTTGTTTTTTGGTTTTTGGTTGTTTTTATTAGACCGCGAAAAATCAACAGCAACGGCTGGCAAACCGTTGACTGTGAATAGTGGCCAGCGGCAAGGGGCAAGCGGCAAGGGTGGTCGATTGGCCGAGCCGTTGGTCGGTGGCTTAGGATGTTGTGCCGTAAAGGATGTTGCGTGTGCGTGGCTCAGATCGGCACTTGGCCCTGTGCTAAAAGGGTTTACAGCAATGTAATAAAGCAAGAAGCAGAAGAACAATCAGGCCTGCTCAAATAATGCAATGTTTGCCCAATACCAATACCAACAATAACAACAACACCAACAACGAGAATAACAACAAAAATAGTAAAAATAAGAAAATTGTTTTGTGGGTCATGTAAATGAAATAAAAGCGAAAAATTTGTTTGCGGCATTTGTTCACGTGAATGGAAACGAAAGAGTTGGCCAGAGACGAAGCCAAGCCTTTGGCCTGGCCTCTGGCTTCTTGGAATCATTTGCGCCTCTATTTGCCATGTACAGCTAATTTACATAAACCTATGTAAATACAAGTACATACATACTATACATACTACAAGTATATAGTAGATGCCTGAATATTGTGTGGTGAGGGAGGAGAAGGAGCGGAGCTGAGGAGCTCATTTACAGCTGTTGCGCAGCTCACATGGCAGGGCCCGGTTGAGGGCAGGCATTAAGACATAATTAGCCCCTTTTCCTACGAACTCGAGCGCTCCCACGAACGAACGCGGACGCGAATGCGCATGCGCATGCGCACACGCACAACCGTACTCTGTACGCGATGCTCGGCGACCCACGCACGTGTTGTTGTGCACTTGTCGTGTTGTTGTTGTTGCTGTTGTTGTTGTTGGTGCGCTGGCAGCCAAGCTGTTGACTTCGGCGTGTTCCTCGGCCCGACAGTTGCTGTTGTTACGGTTCACCATGACCAACACCAACAACAACAACAACAACAGCAACAGCGACAGCAACAATTATGGCAACGCCGCCGCCAAGCGGTCAGAGCTGTTGGCCAAAAACACAATTCTATTGTCTTTTCGATTTCCTGAGTCCGGGCACTCTTCTTTTTTATAGCTGTATCGCTCATTTCCCACATGTCGCGGCTTTCGGTGCGACTGCGACTGCGACTCCCTTGCACTAGCCCTTGCCGCTTGAGCCAATGACACTTTCGGCCATTCGATCAGTCAGCCACGTAAATGTTTCGGCTAAAACAGCTAAACAGTGTGACAGCCTGTTTTGAACGCATCTTGGCGGAACCAATTTAATGAGTCCAATTTGCCGCAGCAAGTTCAATCCTCGAATGTGCATTGGCGGCACTTGAAATATTGTTGTTGCTGTTGTTGCTGTTGCTGTTGTTGCTGTTGCTGTTGTTTTAGTTGCTGCTGCAGCGGAAGTTGCCAGTCATTGCGTTTCGTTGCCCAACAAACTAATTAAGGCTGTCAAATTTTTAATAGCCCCATGGCGAATGGAGTGCGCCCGCCTTACAATATGTTTATTAATACCCGATAATATGTCCAATTACTACCAATGCACAGGACAATACAATTTGTTGCAGCTCCCTCAGGAAGTGAGCGGCAAATAAATGGGTATGTGGGTATGTACAGGACGAGCAACGTCCCTTCTCCTGCCCTCAACCACTCTAAAGACTGGAGAGACGACTCTCAACATTGTCTTTATCCCTAGCAGAGTCCAAAATCAAAGGCCCAATTCATACGAAGATAAAATATATGCAGGCACAACATTTTCAATTGTCCAGCTTCAACAAAAGGCAGTATAAGTATAGAGAGTTTTTGGAGGAGTAGTCATGATGGATTGAACGACTTAGTCTTTATCGATACTACCATGGATTCAACTTTGAACTGTCCATTTGAAACCGAGCGCCAATCAATTGGGCTAAGCAATATTTCAATTTTATCAGCCATGAATACGGCTGTGGTTCTTAAAACGCCTCCCGAATCACCGGATCTTAATCTTATTGAACATTTGCTATTTGAAAATTCAATTAGGTCCGGTTCTGTCATGATAAAACCATAAAAGTCTTAAATTAGCTTTAAGTATGTGTGCGACAAATGGACGAATAACTCAATATCACACCCACCTATATCGATGATTCTTTTTTTTTCTTATTGAAAGGGATATGCTTCAAGGGTACTTTGATGAAACTCTAGTTAGGTTCTTCAACGGAGGTCGTTCTCAATTCGACTCTATTTTTTTTATAATTATTGAACTTTCGACTAGGTGAACAGATTTTGATGATTCTTCTGACATGAGAAAACTACCTTAAGCATACCCCATTTAGTCCAAATAGCTGAAAATTCTATTCCTGAACAGGATGCTGCTACTTCAGAATCGCACTCGAAACGCTAAGTCGCTTTAAATGACAAAAACAAAAACATTCACTGCTCTAGTTATGAAGTCGGGTTTTTTGTTGTTGTTAAAACTTTACTTGCTTTCAGTTATTCATTTAAACAAATATAATTTAGAGATACTTTTCAAATAACAAACAAAAAGTTCATAATTAGCGAGTTAATTTGATGAATTGAAATAAATAGTGAATTAAAACGCGGCAAAACATTCAGGCTCGGAGATGTCTGAAAGCCCATAGTAATTTAAAAAAATAATCGTAAATGCGTAAGCTTTTAAAACAAAACAAAAAATTGATGGTATATTAAATAAAATAAAGGCATTGTGACGGCCATGTCGTTCATTAATGCTCTACTGCAAGCATTTAGGTTCGGAGATGTCTGAGAGCCCATGCTCAGTTAAAATAAAAGAAAGTAGGGTAAGTCTTTGTAAAAAAATAAGAAACTAAAGTAACCAAAAATTTCCATAATTACTCATGAAGAGAACCATTGCCAATTAAAAACTCTAGAAAAAAACGTATTTCTTGAAATAAATAAAAAAAAATCATTTGTAAAATTAAAATAAAATAAAAAGGATTGGAGCTCCTGTTGCGGTGAGCTCCGGCGCCCGAATGACTGAAATTATAAACCGGCATTTCCCAAGTCAACTTTCTCTTTCTGCTTTTGATTCTATTTCAGTGTTAAATAGCAGAGTTGCACAACGCGGTGTGTGAGTGTTGTAAAACGAGATGGTAAGACGTTAAGTTTTTTGGAACTGTCACTCTTATTCCTTTTTAGTTTTTATCAGTCTATATTTTAAAGTGGGCTCTGCTTTCTGGCGATCTGCTTATCTTAGGACTATGTCCGCTTTTCTTCGAAGGCCTTACGCTCTCGCAATCGCATTTCTTTAAGGATAAAATGTTAATGCTATCGGCCTACATGGGACTACAAATGAAAGGAAATAGCTTTGCTGCATGTTTGAACGTGTACTTGTAGTAGAAGAACATACTGCCGATGGAGTCGTAATTAAGAAAATGCGTTTATAGAAACCTCCGAGTTGCTGAAATATCTAAACATCTGGCACCAGAACTTCAAATACAAATACAAGTACTCCATAAAAGTGCTAAAAATGTAATAGAAAGCTATGTAGACCCTCAAAGTTTCTTACTTTGAATTTTGAATGAAATACAGCTCTTCGTCAGCAACTTGTTCATAAACTAAAATCCTTGGAAATATCAAAACTGCTTGCTATGTATTGGTTTGAGATGCGTTTTGCTAATTTCCGATTCAAAAAAAAATATATTGAAATATGTAGACTTAATTAAAAGGATTACAAAAATGTGTATATATTTATTAACTATATTCTATTTCTCTTTCGACATTGTGTTCATTTCCAGAAAGGCTTATAAAGGGACTACCAAATAGCACGTATGTATGTACAAAAATGTATGTATGTACATATGTATATATGTTAGTGATAATCAGAGTAAGCAATTTCTAGAATTAAGGGCTGTACAATTTTGGGTTTTCGATTAAATTATGCAACTAATTAATTATATTAGTTTCCCAATTTCGTAGGACATCGAAGGCTGTAAAAAAACATTTCAAAGAAAAATAATTCTTTAGAACTTGCCCAATAATTGGCATTCTGTATCTGTATCTGAAAGGAGCAAGTTTGTGCTTTGGAATCTTTGGAATTATGGTCAGTATTGAGTGCAGTAGTGGGAGGGGAAAGCATTCAATGATCAATTCAATCAATCAATCAATTCGTGTCGCCAGGGTTCAGGTCTCGTGGGTACAGGGTATAAAACGGATTTAATAAATGAATGATTTAATAAATGTTGCTTTCTGGACACACTGTGTATATGCATATAACTTTCATTATCGACTTGTTTTAATCAATTTTAAGATTTAGTTTTTGTCCACCTACTATTTGGATATAGTGTGCTTATTAGTCACAACATGCTGTTCACCATTTTGGGGCTGCTTTTCAGCAAATGGAAACAAAAAACATGCGCCTATAAAAAACGCTATTAAAGTTATTTCTATTGTTTCGTTTGCTAACTTGGATGGATTGATGCTTCGAAAATGTATCGGAGCTGTTTATCCATGTACGTCCCCAGTCCGTTGCAGTCCCACTCCAACAGTATCGGCATCTTTGCAACTTACTTGTAGTGCAGGCGCTTTTCATGTGGTGGGCAGACGGGACGGACGACATCTGGGCGCCACTTTGATGTGCCTGTCAAAGATTTACAACCATGTCCAAGTGAGTGCAAGAATTTTATGAGCAGCCGTTGCAATTTCCCGCTCCCAGTACAGATTATTGTTGCGAGCGTGACAAACACTTGTTCCACAATCACGCACACTCACGCAGCAAAACTTGTTACACCAAACTCACGTTTGTAATACCTCGATGGAGAATCTGGCGATGAACTCCAAACGCGATGTTCGTCCAATTTCTAACAACGAGTTTGTATTCATTTTGCTTTAAAAATGATTAAGAAACCTTAAAAAATATTGGGAAACTGTTTCGGCAATGATACTCTAAGGAAAACGGCCATTAACGAGTGTCATTAATGCTTTAGAAAGGATCGTGAGTCCAAATTGGCAGGCCATTGACGTCGTAAATGGATGAAAACATCAATAAAGTGTTAGGAAAATTGAACAATAACGGCAAACTTACCATAAGAGAACTTGCAGAGGTCTTGGACAATTGCTTGTGGATCCATTTGAGCCTGAATTTCATACAGAAAAGGGACCGCCAAAGACATGATTGTTAACCAAGAACGAAACGAATACTATCCAATTCACTTTCTTGCGATTTTTTCAGTTATATAGAGTCTAAAAACCACTACGGGGAACACGTTTTAGCAGCCGAAAGGAGGTAATAGAAAAATCGAAAGCCGAACAGAGTTCCAGAAATTTTTCGAGAGCTGGATGCGAGTACTTTGAAGGCAAGAATATCACTTTTTATGAAAATACTTCTATGTTGAATTTTCTGAATATATTCTGGGAACTTTTTCATCAAGATAGTATGTTGAGTCCGACCAATGCAATAAATAATACAGCTGTCATAAAAACAGTATACTATATACATATGTAATGTATAAAGTCAAATCGTCTTTCTTTGTAAAGATACTGGATTAAGAGTGCATATCGATAATGTCGTTGTTATACCTGATGATGTTGCATTACCCGTGAGTGCGTAGATAAGTGGTGTGGAAACAGTGAATGGTTAGAGCTTCGTTGCTGACCAAGTTTTCAATTGGTATGAGATAGTTTTCTTAGATCAAACATAAAATCCACTTCCTTAAAAATTTTAAATGCCATATTTGGCAACTGCCCAACCACCACTTTAAAAATTGCAATTCCAGTAAGCGCTCTTTTCAAAGATTTCTTTCGCTCTGATGTAGCCAGAATCATTCGCCTCCGCCTGGAATACTCCACTCACTTAACCCATAATCATTTATTTCCCAAACCATCAGCCCCATTTTGCAGTCTGTGGAATACCAACACCTCACACTTAAGGCTAAATCTCCCGACTTCATTCCCAACCCTGAACTCTGTACGAACCTCACTTTTACGACGATAAAGATAATATTCAATTACTTTTCAAATTTTTAAAAGATGCTAATGTTGATGACTTATATTTGACATTAAAAAAGCTCTTAAGTATTTATTTATTTACACATCTTCTGCCAAGCTATTTATATGCAATTATTATATTTAATTAACAGAATTTAACAGAATTAGCTGTACTTCTAAATAATTTATTAAAATTTATCATCACTGCTACTTCCGTTTTAATCTTGAAAACTTGAAATTCTCAAAAAACTCATTCATAATCAAACATTTGCACTCCTAACTATTTTATTTGCTATGTAATATTGTTAAGTTAATCTTGTTTTATTTACTTATACATACGAGTATTAGCTTGGGCTTCTTTCTACTGCTCGTATGTAGATTTAGTTAAGAGTTCTCTTTAAATAAATAAAAAAATCAACAACAGAGCTTAAAATAAATGATAATTGTATCATTTTTTATTTTTTTTTTATTTTTGTTTTTAATTTTTTGGAATATATTTCAAAAATTGTGCGATGTTTGATATTTCAAATATTTCACTTTTCCTATACGTTCGCTTAGTCTGTCACGATCGCACACAGCTCTAAGCAGGATGCACACATACAGACACACACACATACACAGACACACGCACACTCGCCGAACTGCATGTCGCAACAATTTCGCACATTATGCGCATATTTTCGAGGTACAGAAACGAGGTATGGAAACCGCGAACGGGGCAGCTGAGGAGAAGGGAAAGCGGAAAAAACAAACACAAAGATCTCTCCTCATTTTCCTCAGCATCATCAATGAACGAATGAATGGCATCAGTGTCTGGGCAAGTTTATCTTGTCGTCTATTTAATGCGCTTAAGCAGGAGCAATAGAATAAAGACAAGATATTGACTGAACCATCTTGGAGTTCAATGGTTGTGTGCCTATGTGTGTGTGTGTGTGTGTGTGCGTGTGTGTGGGATGTAAATGTAATCGAAGAAGCCTGCCGCTTCTTATCTGTGCAGCACAATCAGTGGCATTAATATGCGTATCTGCGAGACTCGTAGCTCGTTGTACAAGTAGCTGCACTTCCGTTTGCCGCCCTTTTCGCCTTCCCTTGCACACTTCCTTCCACACTTCTTGGCCCATTCACTCGCTCTCCGTGCACACTCTTTGCATACCTGTCGCGCTTGTCGTTTGTCGCTTGTCGCTTGTCGTGAGCCATAAAGCTGCCAAAATCACTGGCCAGCAGTAACAAGGCGAACATAAAAAACGTATTACTTGTGTGTTTTGGGAGTTATGGGAGCGGATCATCATCAGCATCATCACCAGAGTGGCTGCCATCAGCATCCCAAAGGAAGTTCCAATTTGCTACGTCAATGAACCGTATTGCAGAGGCCTGGCACTGGCCCTCTCCCTGGCCCTGTCCCTGGCCTGGCTTTGGCCGTGGCCCTGATTTTCCCATCAAGTGCTTCTTTGGCCTGTTAGCGCAGGACTTGCATGAATGTTTCCTGCCCAACCCCTGATACTTGTTCCTCTGTTGTGCCCCTCCCCTACCACTATAACGGTGTTGAGTGCCTGCTGTCAACTGAAATTATTTCAGCCATCTGCTGGAAGCGCCTTCCACATCCCTGAAATGAATTCATTAAACAATTCAAATACTTGTATATAATTTACAAAATTCTTACACAAAATACATTATTTATTTCAATAGGAAACTTTCTAAAATAGCTATTTTTTGGTGAAAGTATTTAAAGAGACGTTGGTTTTTAAACCAGCGTGTTATTTGGTATTGAAATCAATTACATTTAACAATTTGTTTGGGAAGTCCGCCGAGTCCCTAGTTGCAGCCAGATTTCAATGAAAATAATAATTTTCATAGCTCTTTGAGGGCCATTAACAAAAACTACATACTTTGTTTAAATGCTTTTTATAGCCTGTACCCAAAGGGTGAAAGGCTATACTAGTTTTGTGCGCATGTATGTAACACACAGAAGGAGGCGTGGCAGACCCCACAAAGTATATATATTCTTGATCAGGATGAGAAGCCGAGTCGATATAGCCTTGTCCGTCCGTCCGTCTGTCCGTCTGTCCGTCTGTCTGTCCGTCTGTCCGTCTGTCCGTATGAACGCAAGGATCTCAGAAAGTATAAGAGCTAGAATAACCAAACTTGGTTTCCATATTCTCCTAAGACCGAGAAAGTACGAGTTTGAGTTTTTTTTCGATGCACCCCCCCACTCCCCCGCAATTCGTGTTTTTTCTTATAACTTCCGTAATTCTCGGAATTTTGAAATCAATTTTAGGTACATCCAGTTAGTACTAATGTGTCCGTGTGCCAAATTTCATCATGATAGGTCAATTCTGAAGAAAGTTATAGCCATAAGTAAAATCGCTGCTCATGCGCTGCCTCTGTCGGCAGCGCTGCCCGCAGCTGTTGTTGTTGTTGCTGCTTTGGTTCAACTTTGTGCTGCATACATACACGCATATAAACACGCATAGGTACGTAATGTAAATGTATGCTGTTAAAACTAAACATAAACATATATTCTAATTTAATTTAATTAATTAATTCATTAATTTTTTTTAATAATTTAATTTTTTTTTTAAATTTTTTTTTTTTAATTTTTCTTTTTTTGTGGAGAGTACAGGCTATTTTACTGTCGGGCTTGCTCGACTGTAGCGTTCTATCTTGTTTTCGAATAAAAATTAACAGTTGTCGACGATTTTGCGATTTAAAAATGATATTGTGAGATCGTAGCCTCAATTAAAAATAAATGAATAAAATAAATAAATACATAAAGTTCAAGCATACAGCTCCTTGAAAAGTTACCTTGAAATCAATTGTAATATTTGCAAGAGGTGTACTCTTGATGACCAAATATTTGGATCAGAAAGGGCTTTTCAGGAACTATAAGCCTAATTTCAAAGAAACAATATTCAGATCTTTTCGATCGTAATAACTGCGGTTACAAAGCTAGCGGCGAACGATCGGATCAAAAATGGTTAAAATTAGCATTGTTTGTATATTTGAAAAATTTGGTATTTATAGCTTTTTTTGTGGATATCACTAGATCATTTAGCTGTCAGGATCGATAAGATATGACGATCATTACCAAAAACGTTTTTCGTTTATTACGATAATTTCTATAACTTTTTAATGTATGGCTTTAAAAACTCCTCAAAACCGGTGCACTATATTTTATTATAGTTGTCATAGGAACTTTGTATACAATAATCGCATCCAAACTGATTGATTCAAGATGTGTATACCTCTTCCTACATTCTTATGGATAGATTTGGGTGGGGTATTTCAATTCTCAATTTTGTGCGATCGATTCTATCCAAGTGGATTGCACATATTACATGAAAAGAACTCTCGGTATGGAAGTGTGTACATTTTTAAAAAGTTGTAATACTGTTTAACATATCAGATCCCATGGATCATTAGACTTATGTTTCTCAGATAAAGAAGTATATAAACATGTTTTTCCTTAAAAATAAAAGTACTATGAGAAAAACGAACAAATTAAACGTAATTCTCAATTTGCTGTACTAATGATAATGATAATGATTCGAAAAATATGACACATAACTTTAAAATGGCTTAAACTTTAAGTTCTGTGAATTTGATAAATAACAATAAAAGTTCTTAGTTTTTCCATGAATTTGTTTAATTCTTGTGTTAATTTTAAGATTATTTTAATAGTTTATATGGTCAGTTATAACCGTTAGATTATTCTCTTTTAGAGTTGATGGATTGATTTCATCGTGGTATGGATATCACCATATCCTAGGGGCCTACCGATAAATTGTAATTTGTAATAATTATGCATTGAAAAATATGTGTTCTTCTGTTCCCATATAGAATGTATATTTAACCGACTTCAAAAAAGGAGGAGATTATCAATTCGTCTGTATTTTTATTTATATTAGTTACCTCAGCACATTCAACTGGGTGAACCGATTCCGATGATTCTTCTTCCATTTGAAAGCTGGTGCTTCCAGAATGGTCCAGTTCTGACAATGGCATCCATGAGAAAACTACCTTAAACATACCTCAATTAGTCCAAATAGCTGAAAATTCTATTGCTACAAAGGATGCTGTTATTTCAGAATCGCACTCGAAACATTAAGTCACTTCAAATGGCAAAATAAAATAATGCCCGCACCCTGTCGGATTCGTTATTAGATATTTTTGTCATTTTTATAGGCTTTTTTTATTTATTAAGTTTTATTTAGTTTCTCTATTGTATAGATTTAGATTTAGATAAATAAATATAAAAAAATAGCAAAATATAAATAACATAAAAATATATAAAAAACATTAAAAAAATACATTCATTGCACTAAATCTGATGTCGGTTTTTTGTTTGTTAAAATGTAACTTATTTTCTTGAATATACAAAAAGTTATATAATTATTATTATTTTTTTTATTGTCAAGCCTAGTGGTATGTCAGAGTTTTGGATGAGTTGAAAACTCCCCATTGCGTGTTTTTGCTCTTAGCCCTCTTTTTCGCAGTCGCCCTTCTTGGCACAACAGGCCTGGTGTTGTTCTTGGTACAAATTGTATGTTTACATTAAATGTATAAATTATGCAGCAGTTTATTTTTGTGTCATAAATTTACTTTGATTTTGTGTGCTGAGTGAAGTGGCTCTCTCCCTCTCTCTCTCTCGCTCTCTCTTTCGGTCGTTTGGTGGGCCGACGCGTCGGCATAAAATATGTCAAGTCAGACACTCAGAAGCTGACAAGGTTAATGTCTCAATCGAACACAAATCCGCACTCACACACTCCCGAAACATATCACAATGCGCGCGTGTGTGTGTGTGTGTTTTTTTTTTTTATCAATTTAATTTTGTATGCATTTGAATTGTAGTTGATATTGTTGCTGTTGCTGTTGTTGTTGTTGTTGTCATGCCAACGATTTTCTACGATTTTCATGGTTGCCCATTTATCCCATAATGATTATGTCTGTTTTGGGTCATTTGCGTTTGGCGCGTTCGCATTCGCACTCCTCATTCGCATTCTCATTCGCATTCGTATTTGTATTTGTATTCGTGTTCACCGACGCGTCGGGGGTTGGCAGCGACAGCGGCCCTTAACGGCAGTTACTATTTTGGATTTTTATTTCTATTTTTCTTCGGCTAACCACCGAAACCCACCCTGCTGCCGCTGACGGGAAAAGCAAAAGATGGCCCATGTTGACAGTTATGTGTTGATGACAATGTCGACGCTGCCCCTGTGCTGAGTACCTACCTATGGGCAGCATCGTGCCCCTGACACTCCAGCTCTCCGCCACGCTTGTCATTTCCAAGGCTGAGGTGTCTACTTAGTCGTGTTAGGCGTCGGCAAAACCGACTGAGTCCATGTTGCCCCTGATAACGGCGACAAGGCAAGTGGTTCGGAGTGGCACATTGGGAATTTTCATATGAAAATCTTCGCGTGCATTCCAATTACTATAATGCTGATTTATAGGCATACGTTTTTCAAATCGATCAAAGCCATACCCGCCTACTAATGCAGCCACTCAATGCCTTTTGACGACAAAATGAAAGATTGCAAAACGATTAGCTTTCATTTCGACATTTCGATCATTTCCAGGCGTTGTAGACACTACTAACTAATTAATTATTAACCCAAATACTTAACTCAATCGAAACCACTCAATTCCTTTTGATGACAAAATGAAAAATTGGACAACGATTAGCTTTCATTTCGACATTTCGATTAACCCAAATACTTAACTCAATCGAAGGCAAGGACCAGTTTTCCTTACTCTTCTTCTGACATAACCTATTTAGCTCTTCATTTGAATTAAGTTTTCTCCTTTTCTTGCCATTCTTTTTAGTTTGTTAGATCTATAATGTCTCTGACAATATTTGGCTCTAATGCGGGGCAAAGCTGGCATCCTGTCGGCTTTTTGGTGCTTTCTTATCTTTTAAGTGAAAATTATAACGTATTTTTAATTAATACTATATATGTATTTTATTGCAATCTTTATCGACAGCTCATATTTGTTGGTGTAATTCTAACAACATGAAATAGAAAATATTAAAAATGTAAAATAGGGTATTTAGAGGGAAGTTATTCGGAGAAATGTTGGATGGTATTAAAGGTTACAAAACAGTGATGTAAATTTCTTGTCTCTCAATTCATTATTTAAGTATTTTAATTTTAATTTGTTTTCTTCTATCTTTTATTGCTGTATCTTTTCATCTACACTTCTGTTTTGATAGGTTTAATAACGTATCTGACTACTTTCTGCTGTGAATCGGGGCATAGCTGGCCGTTTGGCAAATAAAATTCCCCCACCGTGTCGGAGTCGTTATTAGATATTTTTGTCATATTTATAGGCTTTTTTATTTCTTTAGTTTTACTTATTTTCAGTTCTCTATTGTATTGTACATCGACTGCACTGTTTGTCGATGGAAATAAATAAATAAATAAATATATAAATATGTGGTAAGCCCATGGTTCAAATTCAAAAGTTTGGAAAAAAATTATTATTTGTCTAAAAAAAGGCTTTGTGAGGTATTTCTTGACCATTTGTATAGCCATGTGTTAAAGACGTTTCATTATTTTTTAGTCTAGAATACTTGAGCTCTTCAGATGGATTTTTTCTCCAAACTATTAGTTGATGGAACTGATTCAGCCATATTTGGCGATACATTTTCTCAATATCTGTTCCAGAGAAGAAACAAAAGCAATGATTAAAGCTACGTTTAAAATACTTGCAGTCATAAATTTTGGAAGTGTATAAACAATTTACAGCACAATTAGTTAAACAAATAAATAAATAAAAACAAATAAAATCGACCAATCCTTCCGAATTGCATTAAATATCTAGAAGAGCCGAAACATCTTATCGCCAGATTTGATCCACTTCTGACAATATATATACAGGAGCAGCAGTTCAGATAGAGAGGGCTGTACAGGTGTCTTAAATGCTAAGGAACATAGCTTACATTATTCTCATAAAAATTACCAACGTACTCGAACTATATTCCCTTTATAATACAACTCCACATCATTGATGGCAGACACTATAATTGATAAAAGGGCAAACTTTCATTTATAACTAAACATTAAAGTTCTTGGCTCATCTGATCAGAGAAAGAAAGGAACCGCTTAACACTACTTAGGTAAATAAGGATGTACGTGAATATGGGCTATATCCTGTGAAAAATCAGTTTTGCAAGAAACAAGAAACCAAGAAATAGAGGTATACTAACATTCAAAACGTTGCGACCAATAGGAACATATCTAATACACCTATCCAATATATATGTATATATGCAGACTGCAAGCTGGAGAGTCTACATTTATGAAAAACAAAAAATCAAAAGCGCTTGGATAGTCTTTGTAAACCAAATTCTTGTATGCATTTCTTCCCAAAATAAACTCATTAATATAATACTTAAGTAAACCTGATTGATTTTTGAATGGGGCTTTAGCCTAGATCTCTAGATGTTTTATGTTTTTACGAACAAGCAATACAATTTTTGATCTGCTGAAAAATTTGTTAAAGGAAACCGATTTCGGTACAATTTGAAACAAAAGAAAGATTAGAGAATTAAATAAAGTGTACAAAGTTTCCATTTAGCTTTGGAATTGGGGGCACTATTGATGAAATTCTGTAGAGGGGGAGACGGGAAAGAATCCAAAAAGTCAAATAAACTAGAGTTGCCTGATGATAAGAAGAGTCTGCGTACAAAGTTTGGTCAATGTGGGCTCAACAGTTTCCGAAAACAGGCGTTCATCCAGACAGACGAACAAGCGAACTTGGCTATATGGATGCGTCTTATCATGCTGATTAGGAATGGTGATGTTTCCATAATCCTAATTACCCTTTCTACCCTTTGGGTGCAGGGTATAAGCATCTTGGAACCCAGTTGTATACATGTATTTCGAAAGCGAATGGTTACAATGGATGATCAATGCTTTCTAGTGAGCTATGTATGGAGAAATAAAGTTCTTGTTTGAACACACAATGAATGGTAGACTTTTTGGTGGCCCCTTATCCCTCGTAGTAGGCTTTGAATCAAAATTCTTTTCTCCTGACAAGTGTCGGGGCATTGACTATACTTTTCATTCTCATTTTAGTAAGGCAGAGAAAAACACGTGGTGCCAAATTTTAAGTGCATTTTAAAGAAATCTTTCAAAATTATTAGTAAGTTTTCGTTCAATTTAGGCGCTCTTTTGGTAACAAATTGAAACAGCTGAGCAATTAGTATGGCTTCTATGGGAAAGAGGACGCTACTAGTACGTCGATTGATAAACCTGCAAGGCAGTAAGTGTGAACATTTATTTCGTTGTCGTTATTGGTTCGACTCTAACCAGTTGTGGTCCGCAGTGCTGTGGCGAGCAGAAGCTACGCGGTCGGGTTGTCTGCCAAATTTTCCATATCCGAGCCAGATTAATTTGTCGCGCCATCAGATGGTTAAGGCGCGTCCAGCGCCCGTTATCTACAATAATGCCATGAAGGAGTTGCCAGTGAAGCGCGCGAAGGCGAAGCTGATCAAAATGAAGGCGGCGCTGTCGCAGGGCGTGTCGACGTCCGTGGACAAGGAGGAGGAGGAGGATCTTGGACAGGACAAAGCCTCAGAGCAGTTGAAAAATAATGCCAGGAAGGAAGAAGATGGTGCGGAAAAGCAGAAATTACTGCAACAACAGCAGCAGCAACAGCAGCAGCAGCAGGAACAGCTCGAGCTGCAGAAACAGCAGCTCCGCCAGCAACAACTGCAGCAACTATTGCAGCAACAGCTGCAGGTGCAACAGGAGCAAGTGCAGATGCAGCTCCAGCAACAGCTCCTGAAGCAGCAACAATTTGAGCAGCTGCAACGCGAGCAACAGCAGCAGGAGGAGCTGCAAGTGCAGCAGCACCAGCAACAGCGGCAGCAACAGCTACAGTTGCAGCAGCAGCAGCATGTGCAACAGGAGCGCCAGCAGCGTCTGCAGCAAAATCTTCAACAGCAGCGACAGCAGCACGAACGGCAACAAAGGCTGCAGCAACAGCGTCAGGAGCAGCTACAACAGCAACGGCAACAGCAGTACGAGCACTTGAAACAGCAACAGCAGCAATTACAGCAGTTGCAGCAACAGCAACTGCAACACCAACTGCAATTGCAGCAACATCAGTTTGAGGAGCAACAGCAAAAGCTGCAGCTGCAACAGGAGCAGCAACCGCGTCATCAGCAGCCGTCTCGTAACCGGTACAAGAGCATCCTGGCCAGGAAGCAGCTGAAGTCCAAGGCCATGGCCATTGCAGTGGGTGCCGTCAAGGATAAGAAGGACGATCAGAACAAGCAACAGCAGCCTCTTCAGCAGCAGAAGCAGCAGCAACAGCAACAACAACAACAGCAACAGCAGCCCGAAGAAGCCGTTTACGCTGCCAGCGAGTTGCACCAAAAGGGGAAGCGTAAGTTCCAATTCGGTCAGCCCAAGTTCATTCCGTACAAGGCCCAGGGCTTGAAGGATATGAAGTCGCTGATCTTTTATTCTCGTGATCAGTATGAGAGCCCGGAGCAGTCCGCAAAACACAAGCCACACAAGCACTACCGCCCCTTCAATGTCATGGGCGGGGTTCCAAATCCGACCGACTTTGCCAGCTACCTCAATTATACGGACTATATCAGTGACTATGGCAACGGTGGCAACAGCAACAACTTCGGTGCCAATGCAAGTGGTGGTAGCAGCAAGGACAATACGGCTGTTGGCGAGAAGCTAAGTGCTATAGACGAGCTGCACAGGCAGCGCGCGGCCGAGCTGGACGCTCAGAGAGCGATGAGAATGAACAAGGAGTCGGCCATTCACAAGATCTGGAATAGTGCCAACAGCCTGGCTGGCAACTTCAACTTCAACAGCAACGGCGGCAATGCCGGCGGTGTCAGCAGCAACTTCGACAGTTGCAACATGAACATGAACATTGTCAGCAACAAGAAGTACCAGCAGCAGCAGCAGCAGCAGCAACAGCAGCAACAACAACAAACCATGAACACCGACAGCGATGACGATGACAATGACGACGACGATGACGACAACGAGGCCGATAACAGCAGCAATCGCGGCCACTGAGTCGATATTGGCTGTCTGTTGGTAACCCCAAATGAGGAAGAACTTCCCATTGTAGATAGATTCTTGATTTGTTAGCAATATGTGTAATAAAGGCTTTTGTATTTGGACACGTGAACTGAATTAAGTGTCCTTTTGTTTCGGCTCTCTTCACCTTCAAAGAAATCCCCTCATGGAATTCAACAACTATTCGGAAATTTATGAGGCAACAGTTCTAAGAGGCTTCTTGGCCCTTGTTCACTGACTAGAACTACACTTCAAATCAAATACAATATCTCTAAAACAACCCAGAAACTATTTTATTGAAACACACGTATCTTTAGAGATTATAAAAAGGTACATCTTTAATCTAGACAAATCAGTTCTTTGGAACTTCTTGCCCTCGGGTTTCTGAGGACAACTACTCTTCAAATCTAACTATGGGTTATATTTAAAATAACCCAGAAACCATTTTAATGAAACGTCTACAACATATTTCCATACCTGGTTTTCAGTTTTCATTTTACTTTTCATATTTATTTATTACTTTTATTAACATTTTCATGTGTATAAGCTACTTAAATTAATTAAGCTATAGCAACAAGGGATTTACGCTTATGGAGGCGTATTAGTTATAAATATTGATTCGATTTAAGCTTATGAAGGTCTAAGAGAGATAGAAACATTGATGAGTTATCAAATAAATTATATATTTTGGTGGCCTGCAGGAGTGCTATTATTTTTGGGAGGTTGGTAGCTGCTGTTGTTTGGTTTATTGGCGGGTTAAGGTATTTGGGTCTTTCTCTTTAAAATCGACGTTTAAAATAAGAAGAATATTTCAGTTTGGTGGCAATTAAGCTCACTAGCAAATTATGCAGAGTTCTCTTCATCGTAAGTAGTTCATGCTGGTTTATTGTAAGTTATAATCCTATTTATAAGAACCATACTTGTATATAAAATCTTATAGATAGATTTTTTTAAGAACTATACAATATCTATGTATAAGAACTATATACTTGGAACTATCCGCTGGTGTATTTCCTTTAGCAAGTCTCCTTTTGTGTTATTTATTCTGCTCACAATTGCTCCTCTGAAAAGTATTTCATTCAAAAGTATATCCCGAGAATGTTGTTTATGCTGGAGCGATTCCTATATTTGATAAGCCTTATCTTTATTTTAATGTTTTCTCACTCGTACATTAATTAAATGAAATGAAAATAAAAAAGTTTTTTTTAATGAAAGAAAATGAAAGATACGGGCTAAGTATAAGAAATTCACATAACATTAGTACTCTACCATGGTGATGGTGATTGGAAAATAAATGCATTGAAGAATTATTGCCATTTGTAATGTAAGTCGTCTGCGTTTTCCGTTGTTGGTGTTCTTGGAGCGCAGGACTTCACTTCACAGGCTCTTCCACCTCTCTCTTCCGCTTCCTAAGCATCAATAGTTCCTGCCTCCATCGCATACAGCTGATTTGAAAGGGTAATACGAGTATCTGAGTGTTCTTAGTTTGCATAAATGTTTTGGGAAGCTGCGAAGCAGAAAGATCAAATGCGGATAGGCTGTTATCATAATTCCTGTGGCTGCCGGCTTACTTGACAATACTCCTAAAGATATTCAACGCCCACTTCTCTATCAAATATCGGTCTGGATT
This sequence comes from Scaptodrosophila lebanonensis, assembly GCF_003285725.1. Lineage (NCBI taxonomy): Eukaryota > Metazoa > Arthropoda > Insecta > Diptera > Drosophilidae > Scaptodrosophila > Scaptodrosophila lebanonensis. Next base: position 4,180,059 of record NW_022060567.1, on the reverse strand, counting down.
GCTCCTTTGATTTATTTTCTCAAACGCAATCTGTTGCAGTCATTCTCTGTTCATTTCTTATTGTGATTTCCTTGTTGATAGCTACAATATTATTATCTCTATTTGAGACAAGTCTGCAAGCATATATGCGGATCGAACAATCTTATAAGGGACATTTTCAAAGGGAGCCAGGTAAGAAAAAAATAATAATAATAATAAACTAACAAACTGTACAGTTGGAAACGATGAAGTAAATAATTATAACAACAGGGACTTACAATTACAAGTTCAAAGCATTCTATACTTCGAAGTGGTTCTAGGACTGCAGACTCGCTAAAGTCTGAGTTGGACAATATCGCTTAAAAGAAGAACCAATACGGTTTAGTTGATAAAGAAAATCTATTTCAAAGTACTTGTTTATTTATTGGCCTCCCCTTCTTTTCAAGGCGATTCTTTTATTCATCCACAATCAGTTGTTGTTTGTTCAAAAAGTCAAAAATTCTTCACCATACACTATACAAGTATGCATGTATGTTTGTAGTTTTCGATCATATTCTAACCATTTACAAAATACTTGTAGTTTAAAAGGCTACCTTGCTTACAAAATCAATTAATTGACAAGACATTTTTATTCCAAGTACTCCATAATAGTCTTGAGTTTAACTCATAATTTAGAGATGTCTTCAGTCCGACATTTGTGTTTCTTTTTTTCGGAGATAAAACACGGCTCAGAACTTGCATTTCTACTAGGAATTCTATGTCATTATAAGGACATACTACTAAGTGCCTGCCGCCTGATCATTAAATATTTTTCATTATGCGTTAATTGTTTTCTCGCCGCACAGTAGCCAAAATATTTTCAGCAAACATTTCGCTTCAAAGGCTGCCACCGCCGCTTCCATGTAAACGCGACAGACAGACGGACAGTGAGACAGAGGGACAGAGCGAGAGAGACAATTGCTAATGGACGATGGGATGATTGGCAAGAATGTGTTCGGCAGTGTGGCAGTGTATGGGAGCCGTCGGTGTGGTCGGTCACACTTCACTAGAAATCTCATGCCTAATGCTAACGTGCTGAATTCTCTGCTGGCTTCTGGCTGCTGTGCATTTTTCGCTTATCATGGCCACAATTAGCAGCGAAGCAAAGCGGAAATGCCACTGCAAAATGACAAACAGGACAAGCGTCCTGGCTGAAGCGGCAGATTTGAGACAGATCGACGGATGCACTGTCCTCTATATAACGGGTAGAGAGGAGGAGACTGACTGACTGCCTGACTGCCTGCCTGTCTGCCTTTGTTGTTTAGCGAACGATGTGCATTGCAATTCAATTTCGTTGACATGCAACTGCAAAAATTTTATTTATGAGCAAACCCATGCGCAGCATCAACATCAGGAGCAACAACAGCAACAACAACAGCACCAACAGCATCATAATTAGCAACAGCAACAGCAACGGCAACAGAAATACTGACAGCGGGCCTCAACTCACACCCAAGGCCTGAAATTAAAGCGAATACTGCAATCCACCCTGTCATTAGACGCTGCTGTCGATTCAATTGTGCGCGAAGCTTGGCAAAAAAATAAAAGGGTCCAGGTCCTGGTCCTGGTCCAGGTCCTGGTCCTGGTCCTGGGTGCACGGCGGCTCAAGGCCATTGTTAGACAACGGGAAGAGGGAAGGAGGGAAAGAGGAGAATGGCGAGCGTGAATGAGACTTTCTGAATGAGACGCGCCGGCGAATATTGACAGGGGGGATATAAATGTTGTGATTTCTTAATTTTTGTTTGCATTTTTCTCGAATTTGGTAGGCTGTTGAGGTAATTACACTAATTATATAGCACATGTGTGTGTCCGGGTCCTTGGCTTCCCGCTCCATCGTGCCATCGTTCCCGCTCTCTTGCGCCTTCACAAGGGTTGTTCTCATTGCTTCTTTTCGCGTAATGAGGTCATATTTGCAATGTCAAACGGAAATACAAGAACACCTCGAGCCATTCCTTGTATTTGTGGGCGTGGGCCAAGCTCTTAAGCGGCTGGGTAGTGGGAAGTGGGAAGTTTACGTCTAAGTCTTCGTATTTTTCCAAAATTATCGAAGTAGATAACAACCGATCAAGAATACTTTACGATATTTTACATGAATCTCAATATCTCCAGAATGCATCTAATACAGACTAACCTATCGATCTATAGCCAAATCCCTTCTTTCATGCAGATCCCAAAACAGGAATAGGAGGTTGTCTGTTTCCCATTCAGGCAACTACTTATACAAGTATACAAGTATATGGGTGGGTAGTGGGGTGTATGTATGAGTCTTCTTTTTTTGCCAGAATCATCGAAGAATAGATAACAACCGTTCAAGAATACTTTACGATATTTTACATGAATCTCAATATCTCCAGAATGCATCTAATACAGACTAACCTATCGATCTATAGCCAAATCCCTTCTTTCATGCAGATCCCAAAACAGGAATAGGAGGTTGTCTGTTTCTCATTCTGGCAACTATATAGTAAGCAACTCTTTATTTCCAACACTTAGTCTTCTGGAATAGGGTTTCCAGTGCCAAGCAAATTTCTCGATTAGACCCAAAGTAAAATAAATCGATAAGAATTTAAGAGATAGTCATTGCTAAGTGAAAAGCATTCTTGTTCGAAAAAATTGACGTGGCAGTGTAAGTTCTTGGCACTTATCTGAAATTGGGCAAAAGATAAATGTATAGTACTTATCTATCTGAATAAAAGTGGGGATCTCGAAATCAAGGGTACTCAACATCTTCATTAGAAAATTGGTTATTTGTTGCTAGTGAGACAAAAATTAATGAAAAAGGCACAATTGCTCGTACGAAGAGGGGAAACATAATTTAAATATTAAGTAATATTCAAATTACTTAAACGGAAAGTTTTGGATTGAGTGTTCTGAATTTCCGAAGACATCATATATAATACAAGGTGTGTTCCAAAGTAAACAGGACTTTAAAAAAAAAACAGAACAAATGGTTTTTTCGGCAAAATCAATTTATTTTATTCAAAATAGTCCCCTTCTGCTTCAATACAGCTTTTTGCACGTTGGCCGGTATGGCCGCCAGTATGCCGGTGCAAGCCGTTTTTCCGAAAAGGTAGAAGTCGCACGGTGCCATATCAGGTGAATACGGCGAGTGGTTAATGGTTCAAATGTGATTTTTGGTCAAATAATCGGTCACAAGCGGCGATCGATTCTGACCAATTTTTGGTCGTCAGTCAATTTTTGCGGAACAAACCGTGCACACACCTTTCGTAAGCCCAAATGTTCGGTCAAAATGCGATAAATCGATGTTTTGGAGATGTTCAATTCCATTTCCATCAATTTCAATGATGATTTCGGCTGATTTTTGATGAATTCACGCACAGTTTCGATGGAATTTTCGGTGATCACGAATTTTGATTGTTGATCGTCATTTATGTCCTCACGACCACTTTGAAAACGTTGAAACCACTCGTGCACCCTGCTACGGGATAGGCAATCTAGCCAATTTTTATCATCGATTTTTCACAGTGTGTTTATAAGTTCAATTTTGATAATAACAAAAAATATATTAAATTTAAAGTGTGACTTGTTTGTGAACTCTACTAAATACTGTATTTAATTGTTTTTAATAATTTTCGCAATTCATTTTATATATATTTACGCATATAACACAACTGTTTTATTAGAAAGTAATTCTCAAATTTCTTTGTTATAATAAATATATTCCGCTGTTTATAGCTACTATTAATATTGATTTTGAAATTGAGGAATAATAGCTAATTGAATATACTTACTTGACACATACTTAATGACCATATACAAGGTTGTCAATGGTATTGGGGGTATTTGTATTTATATCAATGTTTCTCTCTATTTAACATTTGAAAATATTCAAATTAACTATTTAAAATATAAAATTAAATATTATTCGTAGTATTTTTAAATCAACTACAAAAAACTGCAAATAAAAGTTAAACAACAATTTAAAAGATACCATGGAATATAGTACATTTAACTACTTGTAGAGATTTTAAAGTGCACATATTAAAATATTTATAATTTATATTAAAATAATTCAGATATTTTGTTCTCACCGTAGGAAATTCAAAATACTCGATCTAATCATAGATCTCTCTCTCTCTCTCTGTCTCTCTCTCTCTGACAAAATTAATTGTAATTTTTACAAAAACCCGGAAACGGAAGTGGTACAGCGATTTAAACTAAGCGGTGTAAAAATTAAACATGGTTTAGCATTCCATTGAGCACATCACACTTTAACGACAAGATTGACGCTTTCTTTTGAATATTATTCATATATAAATCAGTAGTTGAATATGTTTTTAGTTAAACTGACTTTGTTGATGACTGATTTAAATCAGTGACCGCACTTGTAGCAACTTTGCGAAAACGCTGATACTTGTAATACCAATATCCTTCTTTTAGAATTACTTTTGCATATTCACCATGATCTAAAAATGGTAATCTTTATTCACAAAACACAAAACAATACATAAATTTGAGTTCCACCTTACAACTCAACAATAATCAATATTTTTGAGCAAAACCTATCCATTAATGATAACAATGAACAAGAACCAAATGTATATATGTTTGATAGTATTTAAATATTTAGTTAAGTTAGGGCGAGTTGCAAATGAAAATATTTTTTTAACGATTTTTTTTGCCCAAAACTGAACTATGGGGGTTCTTCTTGGCTCATTGTTTAAGAATACAAGTATATATAAATTGTACCCCACTATAACTCAAAAATAATGATTAAAAGAATGAATAATTTTAAAAAAATAATTATTATTTTGTAATATTTATAATAACGCTTATAATGATTACAGCCGCTGATTTTAATACGAAATATTAGAACATTGAATTGAATTTAAAAATAATATTTTTTTCTTTTCACCGAGCAGGCACTGTAAAGGTTATAAAATTGAATAATTAATGCATAACCTGGGACAGATCTTAAATAAAGATTATAGATTTAAAGATTCTCAAAAATATATGATTAAATACGAAATAGTACAACCCTGAATCGGATGAGAAAATATTAATTTTTGCTGAGGAATTTCTTTTCTGAGTGTATCTACTGAGTGTGGTGAGAGCCCATAAATGGCTTTTTCTAATCTTTTACAAATAATTGCTGGTAGCACTCAACTTTTGCAGGATGCCTTCCTTATAGCAGAATTACGGCAGTGACAGTGCACGCGCTTCCGGGGCTTGGCTATAAACTTTATTTTTGTCCTTTCGTGGTAAGCAGCAGGCGGCGAGGCACCAAAAAACGCATTTCAAGGCTGAGTCGCTGTTGCTAAAAAAACAAAAAACAAGAAAAACCGAAATCAAAGTAACTGCATCGCACGGATGATTTACAAGCGCACGGAACGACCGACCACGAGACCCGTAACGCAACAAACACGGTCTCTCACATCACTCGTACGAGTATGCCACGCGTTTGCGTTTTGCGTAATCTTGCGACCACTTACGCTTTTCCGCGAACTTTCCACTTTCCACGCAGCACTTTTTGCGCTCGCCTTTCATGCAATTCTCGTGGCCATCCTTTTGTGCAGCCCTTTGTATGTCTGTTTTTTTTTCTTTTTTGTCGCCGTTTTTTCAGAGTATTCTCTCGCTGCCTGTTGGCCGCCCGTCCTTTGTTGGTCCTGTCCTCCTTTTATGGCCTATGCCGATTTTCAGCGCGTTTTACTGTAACTTCTAGTTGCGTGAAGTTTTTTAGATGACATGCGGCCGTTCGCGATAATTTTTTACGACCTACGCAATATTGGGAGTTAAGCTAAGATATTTTTTAAGATTTCATGCTGCATGTTGAGTATTTTTTTCCGCTGAAATCTCTAGGAAAATAATAATAAAATGTATATCTGTGTGGCTGTAGCTGCTGCGGCAGCTGTCGTGTGGCGTTTTGTTGCCAAATTGTGCGCACACACACATACATACAAACGGACAGACAGACAGACAGACAGACAGTGCGTGTACTCGTATGTACCTTTTGGCAATTGGCACTCGAATTTGTTGCGGGGTGGCCCCGTCCTAGACCTGATCCATAGTTCTACTGCCGGCTGCCGTTTGCCTTCTGCAGCTAAGGCATTGACTTTGTGTCAAATAGAGTTATTCAAATGTCAGATATAATGCACACAAACACACACACACACACACACACACACACACGCACACATCTATAGGGCCATATGCCCAGCAGCCTGTTTCCTTTTTTTCATTTTCATTTTGATAATGCAGGGCTGATGCTGACAACTGTTCGACATAATTCTCAATTGATATCCTGTTGCGTTGTTTTTACAAAATATTTACCTTTTCCATAATTGAAGTGTCTGACTGACTGACTGACTGAGTCACTGACTGAATGACTGGCTCAGTCTCGGACTCGAACTCGAACTCTCAGCAGTGTGCAATTTTGCGCCATTTGTGCTGCCAGCTCTCTCTCTCTCTATCGCTCGCTCTCTCTATTAACATCATGCACTTAACGAAAATGTGGCTAAATATTGTACGAAATAGTGAAACAAAACTAGTGCTTTACCAGTTTAAAAAGTTGGCCACTCACTAAAAAGTTGACACTCGTATTACGAAAAAAGGACTTTTAAAAAATGGGTCTCGTTTGTTTATTTTTCCAAAGAGCAAGTAGACAAGTTTTTTACTTTTCTAACAACTGTTAAGTGAACGGAGTTTCCAAATACATATACCTGGAATACACTGAATTCATCAAAAGCAACTAAAACTGCCTTTTCAGCTACAAGACAAAACATTTATATAACCTGTCTGTCCCAATGCTTCTTATTCTGTTCCAATAATCCTTATTCCATCGCATTAAAAATTAAAAATTCTGTAAGAGTGGGCTCATATATAAAAATTTCAAACTGTCGTGTTATAGCCAAGTCTACAGGCCAATTCCACAGCGTAGTTAATAATTTAAGAAAAAAATTATTATCTTACAATAAAAAACATTATTTTTCCAATGAGACTTGCAATAAATAGGGTTTTAATAACGATCGACAATAAGTCAAATAAAAAAAATTAAAAAAACATGAAAAGATTTTTTAATCATATAATTTTAATTATAAACAATAACAAAGGTCGATTGCTATTTAAAATCCTATTCAATAAAATTCAAGCAAAATGTCTAAATCCACCTCGTAAAGGGCATTTTTTGGCTTATATCTTTTAAGCTTGAAGATCGATTGTTATAATTTTTTACTGCATATAGCGCTATAAAAAGGACTTTGTAAAAATGTGACTTCATTTAAATATTTCATATTTTGCAGCACGAATGTTACGTCAGATTGGATTGAATACCCATATCAAGCCTAGTTTTTCTAGCTCTTCAGCTTGGCAATATCGACTCGTCTCGTCCATATCGAAATTTTTGGTAAGACCCCCCGTTTTTCTGCAAGTGTATTCAGTTGTCCTGCCTGTTCACGCTTCGCTGCACGCAGCGCTTAACATTGTTTTTGTTGCTCCTGCTGTTGCTGTTGCTGCTGCCCCCGGGCGGGCATCATTGCTGGCAATTTTTCAACGGGGCTTCTTGTACTTTTCGCTTTTTACACTGCCGGCCGTGGCGGCCCACCCGCTGCACTCTGAACGACAGGCTGCCAGGACGCGACGTGTCGTGCCACTGATTATGCTGTCGAGTGAGCATCAGCATCAGCATCAGCATCAGTTGACTGCACTTGCATTTGTCCTTTGACCCATGGCTCTAGCTCTCTAAAACAATATCCATACACATGCGTGTACACAGCTCCGATGCTGGGCTAGGGCCATTCACAGAAAAAGAATACTGCCATCCAAAAACTGCACTAATTGCTGTCATTAAGCACATTGGACATGCGTGTGGCCCTTCGCTGCCAGCTATTTACTGTCCTGCAAAGGCCGATGTCCACCGACCGGTCCACCGGCCGCCTACAACTTATTTAGGCAGCACCGAGGCACCTTTAGAATTCACAAATGAAGTCAACACAGTTGACTGCTCGGCCAGTTGCCTTGCCACTTCAATTCTAGGACACGGCGATTGTGTTTGCCACTCAACTGGCACGTCAATGGGCACCACTTGAGGTGGCCACAGTTGCAGCCACCTGCAAATGTCCTGCCACAGCCATCCATTGTTGCCCATCATGGCTGCACAGCAGCGACTGCGACTGCGACGCGGCCGCCATGTGGGCGATTGTTGTGAATGGTTTGCCGACCGCAGCATCTTAATTCCAGACTGAATCAGTTAACGAGAACCGAAATGACGGCGAACAGAATTCCTTGTGAAAATCAAACATATACTCTTGTCCACAAAGATGGACGGGAAGCAATGCACAGGGACGTGTGGCAGGGCGCAGCTGCAAGCCTCTCTCCCCACCCGCCCCCATCTAAATGAGACTAAACAGCAAATAACACACTTGCTGCTTTCAACGTTATTTTATTTTAGTTACTCATACTTAATACTCGGACTTTCAGAGAGTGCTCTTCTTTCAAACCGCCCCAATTTCAAAGAAATAATTGCGTGCACCACATTTCTGAAAGGTATCAGGCCAGCTCTTAAATAGCCTACAATGCACAAAAAAATTGATATATAAAAAATTTCCCAAATTAAAGTTTCTAAACTTAATTAATTATGTCATTGATTTGCCACACATGCTTATGTAATGCATAGTTAACATCAATTGGCATCTGGATTGCTATACGAGTTCAAAATTCCAAGCATTCCGGGGTAAATGAAAATCAGTTGGGGAGGATGCATCAGAAAAAAAGAACAGCCGTGACTTGCCTGGGACTTAGGGGAACCTTGTTACCAGGTTTGGCTGTTCTAGACCTTGTACTCCCTGAGATCCTTGCGTTCATACAGACTGACATACAGACAGACAGACAGACACCACTATATCGATTCGTCGGGCAATTTTGATCAAGAATTTATATATGTACTTCGTAGGGTCGGCTTGGAAGACCTTCGCATTAAACAAGTAAAGATTTGTCAATATCGTTCGATTTGAAGGTCACAATTTCGGTTCATATTTGTAACAGTACTATCATGCGAATCAAGCTTTCGATTTGTTGTACGTGTATATTAAAGATTCGTAATTCTATCGAATTAATTATTAATCAATTAGTTAATTTTGGACAATAATCTGATAATTCTGATTATTAAACGTTGCAGGTCTTTACAATTTACTAAAATATTCACGGATTTATTCAAACCCCAATTTAAATCCACATTTCTCCTCATTGTCTAGGTTCTTTGAAATTACGAAGGTAGACGATAGCTTATGCGTTAATTAAAGACCCGATATATAAAGTCTGGGCCAGTCGATTCTTATTATCTTGTACGCAACAGAATTAATTGCATTTGCTCTTATATGATATCTATATTCCAAGTTGTAATTATATAAATAAAAAATGAATATTATAGAATTGTATGCTCTTTCCCATGGCACAGGATAACGAATGGATAACAGATAGATATGGCTTTCATCGAAACTAGTGTCGCAAGCTGCAGTTCTTGTTACACATAGTTAAGGGGGAATATATGGCATATGTATATGTAAGTACGCCAATACATTCCCATCTAAGTCCTGGAGGATGAGGCGTTGCATGATGGACAACGTGGCTTTCTTTCGTCAATCTACAAAAACCGAGCAGATAAATCGCTGGCATTTTCGGTGGCTGGCACGTGCAAAAGGAGAGACACACACATGTATGTATCTACGAGTATGTATGTATGTATGAATGTATGTATGTGGCCACCCACATACGCATATACACAAATTTATGTGCACGTGTGTGTGAGCGATGCGTCAAACCCTTTCACAGGACGATATAAATTGGCATTATTACGCGCAGGGCTCAGCGAAAATTGATTATTGACAAAGCGAATTAAGCTGCGGAGACAAAGACGCCGACGTCGACGCAAGCGTCAGCGGCGACTGCGACGCAGCGTCGCTTTTATGGGCCATTTTTTGGCGACACCAAACTTAAGGCCAAACAAAATGATGAGCACATTTTGTTACCTGATGTACATACTCGTACATACTTGTAGTTGCAAAAGGATTCAGGTCTTGGATGAAAACAACCACCAGACAGTCAGCGAGTCAGACAGACAGACAGGGGGACAGGAGGGGAGTCGGGCAGGCGGGCAGGCGGGCTGGAAGGAAAGGGGTGCGCGATAGCTGGAAAAGTTTTACAAAAAGAATTGCTTTAATTTCTTGGCGTGCATTTATAATGAGTTGACACTTTTGGCAGCCATTTTGGACACTTGTCACGTGGCAGTTGGCAACACCTTTAGCGGAAACGCCAGAAGCCAGAAGCCAGAAGGCAGGAGCTTCCAGCTTGTTTGTTGCATAATTTATAAAGTTTCAAGTTTTAATACTCAACGCCCCGCATAATTAATTTCAATTTGAGGGCGTCTGCTCACAACCTGAGCATCGAGTGTAGAGCTGCTGTACTTGTATGTGAGGCTTCAGTTGCTGATTTAATACAAGTACAAGTAGAATGAAGGATTATGTATATAGTTGTACAAGTAGTATAGAGTATGTAGTGCCAGTCGGCACGCGTACGCAGTTCTTGGGCAGAAGTCTGTGCCCTCGACAGCGAAGAACATCCACCTGGAGAGGGAGAAGGTCAGCAGCTCATACTTGTATATACTGCTGAGCATTAAGATATCCACTGCACTTATTTGGAGCATTAGCAAAATTATGAGCTGCAAAAACTAAAACAAAAAAAACACAAATCAGTTTGTTCTTGGGGTTGGGACAATCCGTTCTAGCTCTTTCTGAGATGTTGCATTTATACAAGTAGTATACCATTTCACCCCTTGGGTAAAGGGCTTAAAAGGTCATAAATCAATGTTAAAGCGTGTTCCGTTTAGAAGTTATGAGCAATTTCGGTCGTTAAGTGGATTCTAGGACCCCCTTTCCAGCACGCTTGGAAACTGCTTTAATTTGCACTGCGAATGCCACCAAATACAATACATATGTATTTGGCTATATGCACAAATATGTATATCATGCGTGGTCTATGTTGCCAACAGGTCATACGGTTTGCGTGTAAATATATATACTGTTCAGTGCATATATCCAAGGGAGATTACTTTGAACATGGATAATAAATAAATACTTTTCAAAACAATTCAAAATTAAAAAAAAAAAATGCATCTTTTCTTTCGAACAGACCACGTATTTACATCTGAAGATATAAAACAATTATGGAATGCCGGAGACGATCCCCCAGTCCCGCGCTATAAGTGTTTTCGATAACTCTCGTATCTCTTAAAAATTTAATACCTCAATTCCCAGCACAGCTTTTGACACTATAGTACATATGTGATATTAATGTTGTGTCGGGAAAATGAAGTCTGCTCAGTGTAATAATTAAATCGGGTGAATATAGTTAACTTTTTTAAGAATTCCATTTTCTAATCTAATTTTTGCATATACAAGTACAACATTTATCGTAACGATGAGAAACTTCTCCGTTTATTTTTAACTTTTATTTCCCTTTCCAATGATATCTAAAGGTATAAGTTCCAGAACTTCTTATGAATGTGCTTCCAAGTCCAGAAAACGACAAGTACGAGTATATAGAGTTTTTGTTTTTCTGCAAATTTCGCATCTAGATGTAAGATCCATTAACATATAACCAAGGAAGGGCCTGCAATTTATAAATAAAAACTCTTATCTTAACATAGGAAACAAAATGTACTTTTTCAGATCAGTTAAAAAAAAAAAATTAAAGTCATCCAAAATAAAAGACAGAAAGCGATCTATATCCTACCCTTCTTCCAGCTTCTCTTCTACGGACTTACACCAAAAATCAAAAGTTAAATTAGAAGAATGCTGAAAGGATTGCGCCTAAATAAAAGATTCAATAATACTATAGATGTATATACTCTTCATACCCGAATATAAATAATATTAATTTATAAATAATAAGAAACTTGTATGGAGCTAGTTTAGTATTGGGTTAGGCTTAAGTCATTAGGCTTTATGGGTTTGTTGTTATAATTGTTGTTGAACTTTTTATTCTTCTCGATTCGGTTCATTTAAGTAGAAAAGAGTAAGATGCCTGTAATTGTAAATATAAATATTATAAGTAAAGGGAATAAACTAAAATCAATAATTGCTCTACATATAAGATTGAAGGTTAAATAAACATTTCCTTTTCGAATGCCGCTTTATAGGAGTTTGGGATAAAACATTTGGCGAAATCTAAACGATGATTGAAAATGATTTATTTTTTTATTGCTAATCAATATTCGTGAAATAAAGATTTGTACTGCAGAGTAAGCCCGACACTTGTATACACTGTACACCACAGATAAGTACAGATAAGTAGGGATATCACTCTAATTCCGTTTAGTAGCTTCGAGTCTCTTCTAACACGATTCTACAAGTATGTAGCAGAAGTCTTCGAAAAGTATCCATATATGTTTGTATACAAGTACCTTATAAACAACAACAACTGATTGCTTGTGCTTTTTAAATGCTTTTGTCATTCTCTGTTGCAGGCTACTGTAATTTTTCAAATACCAGAGTATTATTATTTAGAAGCGCAATAAATGCTCGACAAATCATTGTACCTGCCTGCCACATGAACTCATGCCCACACTTTCACACACACACACACCCGCACACACACACACCCGCACACACGCTTATTTAGCCTTTTCGGTTCTAATTTCATTTTAATCCTTTCATGCCACTAATCCGCCGACTTCGACCACGGCCATATTCGTGGAGCGAAACAAAGGCATCATCTATAAAATGACAATTGCAAACAACAATGACGACAATCGCGGCAAGGACAACAGTAGTACTCGAGTCGCTGCTCACTCCTTTCGGTGCCTGCCCGCTGTCGTTGCCGACTCCGTTGCCGCTGGCTTCCTATTCATAATTAGTTGCAGACAATTAAGGCAGCCCCCGCAGCCGCAGGCAAGGACGCCGCGTCGACCCAGTCTATAAGCCAACGTTAAGGATTCGCCCGTCAGTCAATGTGGGCGTGCTGCTGCTGGTGCTGCTGTTCTCAAATTTTTGCGAGTCCTTTGCCGAACTTCATCTCTGCTCGTATGCATGTAGCTGGGCATGCGTGCCTATTTGTAATTTGTTTATTTTGAAAACAAGCGACACCCCTTTCGCTTGAGCCTGAATCGAGGGATTCTGTGTGATCCCGGCTCTAATCCTTTGACTTTGACGTTTTTACATTTAGCGCGAAAGTGATTTTCGGCCCGTTTTTCCGGAAAGCGAACAGCGGTCGCTGCGCATCGGACTTGTATTGGTTCCGCTCTCCAAAGTTGGTAATTAACATTTGCGCGCATCGCTCCTAAGCTGGACGAACGCCACACCCACAGCCATAACTATAGTACAACTATAACTCGGAACGGTGCTCCGAACGCTGCTCGGAACCGCTCTGCGAAAGCTGATCGGGGGCGTTCAGAGAGGCGTTTGATGTTTGCTGCCTTTCGCCCGAAATTAGCGTTGACGAGAGTGTGAGATCGGGGCTGTGAGGCTTTAGCTTTAATTATCTGACTTTCTAATGCGACACAGAAATAGCACGACTGGTTGTATGTATGTGTGTGTCTGTGTGAGTGTGTGTGTGTGTGTGTGTGTGTGTGGGTGTGTGGGTGTCTCCAAGTACATACAAGTAGTACTTGTATGTAGTCGAAAGTCAGTGTCTGTAGTTTCGAGACTCATGTATAGGCTTCCTTTTCCCAATGCAGGAAAGAAAGCCTTACCCCCCAGACTGAACTTCAGTTGAAACACATCTATGTTGGTCTTAATTATACTTTTCTCAGAATTATGATTTGGACTATTATTTCTACACTGCCAATCGCTTTGATAATTTTATTTCCCTAATGTCTTTATAACACGCCAATTGCTCTAAAAACCGAACTTGGAAATCCTCTGAAATAAATGTCCAACGCTCCTTTTGGACACAGGGTATGTGGATGGTTTGTCCCCAAGAGGAATACCGAAATTCTGATTATTCCATTGTATGTGAAATTCTTTTCCTAAACGGGTTTAATGTGGTCGTAAATAGTTCCACTTACAATTACACCCATCGGGACACCCGACTTTAGCTTCTCCACTTTCCATCCATAAGTGGATTTTAATATACATATGTAGAAAATAATAATATTATAATACAATATTATAATAATAAAATAATATAGTAATATAGCAATATAATGAAATGATAATACAATCATATAATAATAAAATCATTTAATAATAAAATCATATAATGATATAATAATATGATTATAATATATTAATTATAATGTTGGGTTCCTAGACTAAGTTATCTTCGAACGCATAGTAGTGTACATATATGTGCGACCAAGAATATAGTATATGTATACTGGTTCGGTAATTATTTATGTTTTTTTTTTGTTACATTTTTGGCTTGAGGAATAATATAAATTACCATCAACAGATAAAGACGGGGTTTCTATCCAGACTATAGAATGTATTATTCTGCGGAAGTCTGTTTTCTCGCTGGAATCGATTTCATGAGAAGTCTAAATATTTTTCGTTTTTATATAGTGCCGACATATATACATACAAGTATGTATGTACCTATATGAAACTGAAATTTCAGTTAATTGAGAATATTGTAGGATCAAATTTCTCTGCTTATCAAAACTTCAAATGCATAGACGTCCTCGTGATCCGTGAACTCTTACTTTTGCCTTCAACAGACCTTGCTCGCACCACTTAACGTTTCGAGTGTGCGCCACTCATGTACAATCTGCACAAATCGCTCGACAAATTTGCCATAAATCCAAATGATTTGCTCAGATTTTCATTTTGGAAACGTCAAATACACATTAACAGCAATCGCAACACCAATGCGAACCGATATTAATAACAAAGGCAACAGCAACAACAACAATAACAGTCACAAGGACTCTCGTCAACAGCGCCCTCAAGTTGCGGTGCTCAGCACGAGGGATGGGAATGGGAACGGGAATGGGATTGGGATTGGGATCGGGATCGTTTGGTTCAATTTGGTTTTGGTGTCTGGTCTTTAGCTCGGACACCAGCAGCCGTGCGAATTGCGAATTGAAAATATGACAGCGGCCGATGCCGGACAGGGTCGTCAGCAGAGCAACTAAGTATGTTGTCTGTGCGTGTGTGTGTGCATGTATGTGTGTGTGTGTGTGCGTGTGTGTGTGTGTGTGTGTCAGTTGGGCAATTGGGTCTGCCAGTCTGTCTGCCAGCTTGCCGGCCTGCCAATATTGTCAATGCAGTTTGACAGGCACACATACACTCCCACACACATACACACACACACACACACACACACACACACATGTAACTTTTGTTGCTGGTGGTGCGGGTCCATCAGACCCATCCATCCATCTCAACAATCGGACAGAGGCGAAGGCAACAACAGTTGACGCACGAGCGGCAAAACATATTTTGTTGACATTTTAATTAATTTGACACTCGTCGCACGTTTGCCATTCGCGGGCGGGTACTTACACCCATCCATACAGTGTATATATTGTATATACATACATACATACATACACATATGTATGGCATATTCGTGTACTCGTATTTATTTGTGTGGCAATCAGTGGATAGGCAACATTTAATAAAAGTTAAGCACAAAATTAAACGGTAATCCAACTTACTTATGGATTGACGCGCGCACTGCGGCCCGATTGTTTGTTAAACGGGGGGAAGGCCCTCTAGGGCTCTTGAGACAATGAGCATGAGACACGCTGTCAGTTTATTAACACAGAGTGTTAGAATAATGAGCAATAATTTCTATAATTTCAACTAGTGTATCAGTTTCTAAAATCTCACTTCTACAAGTATTCCAACGTTATTTTCTGCCTTTTATCATTTACAGGAATTTATTTCCAAATTACAAATTAGCGGCTTTCTAGCTAGCACGATAAAACTGGAATAAAGAGGTATGTAAGTATAGTAAGGAATTGTCATATAATTAATTCTCAGATAATACCTGCCCTTTATCATCAACAAGAATCTCTTTACAAATTAAAAATGCGCGATTAGACTAAAATGAAGTATCATGGTAAGGAATTGAAAACATTGTTTGTACAATTAATTTTCAAATATTCATAACTATCTCATTTTTATGCTAATTTCGTTTAGTTTTCTAGATTTTTTAGATAAACCACATATTTTTTACTGCCTGCTTCTTACCAAGAAGTGGACGACTAGCACGTTATGAAATTGAAATCTAAATAAGATTTGATCAAAATTGCACCGAAAGTGCCAAAAGAGTTGTAAACTTACTCTTATAAATCTTAATTGTTGCCTCAAACAGTAAACACTGAGCTCCTAATTGATGCCATAAAGTAAGCCTAGGCCACTATATCGATTACACTCTAAAACATATTTTCAGTCCTTAAAAAGTCGAATCTTTGAAACTATTTAAAAAAAAAAGGTGGTCGTAATTAGAATCTTTTTATGATTAGCATTATCAAAGCCATGTAATCTCTTTTAATGTTAGTCTTTTTGGCTTTTCAATTACTAAACCTATTTAATTAAGCCAAAATAAAAAGGCTTTAATACAATGCTTTTTTAGAAAAAAAAAGTTGAATCAGTTTTTCTTTAATTCTCAAACTGTGGCTTTTTATTAACAATTGATTGTGGTTTATTCAAAAATTTATGAAAGTCGACGATTTGGCTTAAGAGATATATGTGCTTCAATTTTGAGAACGTTAAGTCTATTCAGTTGAGCGGCAGGGTACAAATGGTTGGAATTAAAATATGTCTAAGCATATTAATTAAGAATATTAATGAACTTTAATTCAAAAACTATAGACTGCTGGACTCGTACGAAAATTTACGAGCAAATATGAACATGACCGATTCAAAGAAATTAGGAAAAACCACAACTGGTTGCCATCTGGGCCATCCAGATTGAACTTCTCGTCGCTTAATACGATATTTTGCCATTCATCCTGTCAATATTTCCAAGACTCTGCAAAGCTCAATCGCCTCGACCTATGTCTGGGTAATATAGTCGGGCTCGAAAAGTGTTTTTTTCATCTGAAACAGCTTCTGAAGAGCTTGAAATTATTTGCACATGTCCTGTGTCAATCGTTATATTAAGTTTATGACGAATTTGGGACGAGCTGATGTTTCCTTTTAATGCTACAGTTTTTATTCGTCGAATTTCTACCAGGGGCAATCCAATCCAATGGAGAACCTTTGGGGGTTCTCTCAAATAAATTTAAGAATCCCGTATAATTAAGGTTATATGTAAATAACAATGGGCGCTCGATTTAATCAAATGTATAACCGATTACTTATTCAAGAATATTATAAGTAATAAAAAACACTATTTTGTGTTATTTGTAAAAATTGAGGGAACTTTTGGGCAATTCTTGCTATAAACATTGGTTGAAAAAAGTCCAAAAATAATGTAGTATAGTTTTTAAAAAATATGTTTATCCCAGAGAATTATTTAGCGCCCTTTATATGATTTATTTCAAATATATATATCTCGACATTGTCGCATCAAATCGAAGAACTAGTCGAAATGATGGAAACGGAGGATGAGGCTGCTAAGGCATCCGAAGGATACAGAAAAAGGAAGTGTATACACATATACTAGTATTTACGTATGTGCAGTGCAGTCAAGGCTACTTAGCCATTCCGCTTCAGGAAAAATCATAAAACACCAATAACAACAAAGCAAAGGGCTAGGCAAGGTGAAGAAATGCCAGCCCTTTCATTAAAAAAAGTGGAGAGAATAAAAAATGAAAATGTGTAAAAATGCTTGTTCCTGGTAGAGAAGAGTAAGGGAAGTGTCTGTGCTGCTGTTGTTGTTGTTGTTGTCTTATATAACGTTGCGTTTTGTTAAACAAACCATAAAATTTGCAAAAAGCACAGCAGCAGCAACAGCAACAACAACGACGGCGGCAGATAGAACAAAACGCGACTCCATTAAACAAAAGGCGGGAAAAGGCTGAGGAACGGGTGTCGCGTCATGCATGAGCGAGTCCTTGCCTTCTGCCTCTTGCACGCTATTGGAATTGTCGTTGTTTTGCTGTTGTTGTTGTTGGTCCTGTTTGGGACTTTTGCGTTTCCTTTGCAACAAAACAACAAAAAAAAAAAAAAACAAAAAAAAGAAAACGAAGCAAAACAAGAAGAAATGTTTAACTGCCTTTGAGTGCAAGTCAACAGCGTCAACAATAAAAGGCAAGTGTTCATATTTGCGCGAATATACTTAAATATACATATATACTATATATACATATATACTTGTAAGTAAGTGCGAGTGCATGTGGGTGTGGGTGGGGGTGTGGGTGTGTTTACCCCTTGTTGTTGGCCGTGTGCAGGAGTTGTTTGCGAAGGAGTTGCTGGAGTGTCCTCGGTTTCCTTGTGTTGGTTGCGTCGTCGGTTTTTGGTTGCCTTTGGCTTTGGCTTTGGCTTGCCTGCTTCACTGATTCGTTGGCTGCTTTGAATTATTTGGTTTGTTGAATGCGCCATAAAAACGTCAACGGAATTCGCAATCACCTTTTGTGTTGTTTGAGTGTGACTGTAGTTGATATTGTTGTTGTTGTTGTTGTTGTTTCTGTTGCTGTTGCTGTTGAATCAAGCAGCAATGCAATGCAAACAAATGACAGCAGCAAGGACGTTGCTGACAAAGCCAAAACGCGAAAATGTCAGCGGAAAATGCTTTGCTTGAATGGCTGTTGTGCCCGCTCCTTTGGCTCCCTCCGTTTGCTTGGTTACTAGCAGTTTGCGCGCAGGAAAGGATTACTTGCCGAACATATGGCAAGGATATGATAATGGAAGGGGAAGTGAAAGACATGTGCATTGCACAAAACAAATCGTTTTGCATATGTTGTCGAACGGAACGAACTGCCTCCCTCCTCGCCATTCCTCCGCCATTGCAGACACACCCCAGTCTCTTGCGCTCCTCCACATCCTTTCACATCCTTCCACAAACGTATGCAAGCCGTTTTGACTGCAATCTTTGATAATGTGTTTCATTAGTACTGCAATTGTTCAGATATTTTGAACACTCTACTTAGTTCGCTATGCCTCCAATAGATAGCGAATATCTTCCTCTCACAGCTCAATAAATGAATAATGAAATCAACAGTTTACTGTTATTTTTTTACCCGCAATCTCCATAACCAAGTGGTTCTTCTAACATCCAGAAAGGCGGAGGAAGAGTTTTGATCAGTAATTTCATAATTTCCAAAACCTAAACTACTGCTGAACAATTCTATTCACATCTTGTTTTAAATTTGAAGTCAGCTTTCATGTTCAATCAAAGAGTTCTCAAAATTTTTTAAAAATTACTTTTCAAAACCCATAAAGATTATTTGTTTTTTTTTTCATTTTTTAGTGTTAGTATTATAGAAATTCATATCTGCTTACTAAATAAGAATAAATAGAAATATTTATCGTACTCCCTACTAAAAAGATGAATAGACTTGAGTTTTATTTCTAAGCAAATAATAAAATAAAACTCAGAAATAATCATTATTTTATGAGTCTTTTTTTTGTTCGCAAATAGTGTTTATCGGTTTAACTCAAAATGAATTATTATATTCTGAGTGAATCAATTAAAAAGTTTAAATAATCATTGTAAAATAATATTCACATATAATAAAAACTTTAATGATTAAAAATACAAATGAAGATGCGATTGAAAATACAAAATTAGAGGAGTTCTTTCATTTCGATTGTTAGCTTTGATTAATATTTTCATTTTAGGAATTTAGTACGATTATTAAAAGTTCTTCAGCTTTATTTATATATTTTATCATTCAAAATTATAGGACATAAAAGCACAGGCAGAAAGATAACGAGATAATTTTATATAGATGTCAGTTTTCTTGCCAACAGGGACATAGGCACATGAACAATTCCAACAATTTTCTTCTGAAACTTAAAAAATTAAAAAAATAACAATGAATAATGAATTCGGTTTCAAAAAACTAAACGAGAACTAGTTAAGAACTTTTTCAAGAAGAAATGTATCCACAATGGTCTCAATGATCATCAAAGGTGTCTAAAACAATATCAAATATAATAATCACAAACTAAAAAACATTTTGGATTGCTCGGGATACAATCCACCAACCGAATTCAAAAATTAATTCAAGCCATGTTTATTACGGCTACAAAAACATTCTTTGATTTTCCAAAAAAAAGTAGCTTCAAAAACTGGGAAATCTTGGACATGAGAAGAGGAATGGAATGCTATGTGGCGCTTATAAAATGCTGTTTAATTTAATAATAAAAAAGATTTGCCTTACAAATACAAATTTATGCATTTTTTATATTGATATATTGAAGATTTTAAAAATTTTGTTCTAACTAGATGTTTTGTAAGTCTAAGAGAGCTATTCCATTTCTTACAACAAAAAGTATACGAAAATGTGTTTTTTTTCGATCGCAAAGGGGACTCTTCGACGTCGAGTATTTTATTTAGAAGTCAATGCATCCATTGGCCGTATAATCGCGACAGGTTGCCAATAAAAATCGAAAACGTCCGAAATATTGAAACCACTTGCCGTGTGGGATTGCGCCTACAAACATGATTTACATGATTTTTTTATGGCCAGGCAAAAAACAACATCGGTAATAGAAAAAACAACAACAGCAGCAGCTGAAAACAACAAAAATGTCATATAATATAACAAAAAGCAAACCGTTGCTGCTGCTCCAGTTTTTTGACCAATTTTTAGTGTCATTTTTTGTGATGATCGTGCCTTGAGTTTTTTTCTGGCTTCCTTTCTGGTGGCTGGCTGGTGTTCTATTTTTTCTGGCAAATCCTTAGGACCATAAACCACCACCCGCCTCAATTAGTTTGAAATGCATGCACTAGTTTTGGGCCTGCTCGTGCTTTTTAGTGGTCGGGACTTAGGATCAGGGCCACCTCTATTCCACAAAAATCCCGCAGCATCTTTATGGCTGTCGACAAAAAAGATGTACAGATTTTTATTGTTGCAAAAAAAAATACAAATAAAAATAAAAACAGAAACAGGACGTTCGAGCACTCTGCCGTGCCCTGATAATTGTGCGTTACGTAAGTGTCTGGCTGTCTGGCTGTCCATCCGACAGGACATTTACAAGCCTGTCCGCTCTCGTTTTACACTACTTACCTAATTTCGAGAGTAATTTTTTTGTTCCATTCGTTGTTGCTGCTGCTTGTGTGTGTTGTTGTTCGTTTTTCGCGCCTTTTGAATGAATGCGGCGCAAAAAAATGCAAATTTTTACGCAAGTCCAGATAGGTCCAGGAAGGAGGCTTCCAGGAAGCTGGCTTAGTTTTTTCCTTGCCTCGCTCATTTCCTTTTGCTATTTTCATATTTCGCATAATTTGTAGGTCAGCAGCAGTGGACATTTGCAGTTTTCACGCATAATTTATGAGTCTCAAATGACCTGAGGCGAGGGCCCCGACGCCGAAACGTATCGTATCCGTATGCATGATCTAGATCTAAATAGTTTTTATGGCTCTTTTTTAACATGCCCATAAAAGACAGCAGCAGGCCAAGCAATTTGCTGAAAAATTGGATAACACTCTGCTCTCGAGCTCATTTCGTGCTAATTGAGGCGGGCGGTCGAGGCTGGCAAATACTTAGTGGGAATCGTGTTTTGTTGGCCAGCACGAACAAGAAAAAAACGGAGCAGCCACAAAAAACTACACTAAAAATTGGTCAAAAAACTAGAGCAACGTTTTGTACTGCCAATCCGGTAGTTTTTGGTCTGTGTTCCTTTTTTTAGAGACCATTGTTCGGCTGGTGTTCATTGGTTTTTCGTTTGTTATGCTTGTGGCTTAGGCGCAAAAAATGATATTTATGATGATTGTCTAGGGATCGGGGAATGAAGAACATATTACTGTTTTGCAGATGGTCGCGATTTTTGATTCATCAGCGTTTTGATTTTGATTTTGAAAATGGTTCTTTCCTTCTGTTTTCCAAGCTGGCCATTTTTTATATACTTCTCATAGAAGTAGTCATAAGAATACATAAACATAAACATACTTGGACACTTAACGAGTACAAACAGAGCGATCTGGAATGCATCGCAGAGCCGCAGTACAAAAATACAAATCTGATAGGGAATTACTTGAACAGAAACGTTTCTCGAATAATTTAAGAAATTATACGGCGAATATATGATTGATGATGAAACATTTAAATTAAATAAATTTAAAACAATTTATGAAATGATGCGGCGAATATATAATTGCGGAAATGTAAAACAACTACTAAACAAAATCAAGGAAAACTGAATTTTTGAAAGCTTTTATTGATAATTTACAGGCCATGTAGGTTTTTGGTTATACGTGAAGGAAGTTTCAATTGCTTCTTCTTTTATCGATGAACTGTTTGATTAAACTTAATAAGTTAGTTAGGCATGTCATTCACATTAGACATTTTATATTAAATTTTAAAAGACGGTTAACACAAAAAACCATATAAAACACACACAATTTCTTACAAGTGTACGAAATAAAAATGATATTGTTTCCTTTCAATTTGGAACAATTGTATAAGAAAACATTAGCAAGACATAGATCAGTAAGAAATATGGCTAATTACAATACTTATTTCTACATAATTTTTGGCATAAATTTTTTGTGTGTCATTAGAACCACAAGCTAAAAACTTTATTGATTTAAGAACAGTACCTGTAGATTTACGAAGGATTGTCTTCTCAGTGCCTTGGTTACTGAGCGAACGGTGCTTTCTCAAGCCAGAACGATATAAAATGGAATCAATGTGACATTTTCAAATGTCTGCAGGGTTTATTTTATTCTACTAATAGTATTTAAAAAAACAAATGCATTATGATAAGATTGGAACACGATATTTAGATACGAGGGGAAAACATAAAGTTTCTAGCAAGTTCAAAATTAAATAAAAGTGAACTACTTTCTGCACAATAGAAGTATATTGGTTGTTGAACAGTTTTTATTTAAAAAAAAAACATATAAGCGATAGTAGTGTCGAGTACCTTTCAACCCTTTACTCTGTGTACCAGTTTAATAAATTTACACATTCTCAGATTTAGATTCACATACAAATAGATGGAATCTTCTATTCCACATTTCTATTTTCATTTCAATGTTTAGCAGGAAAACTGCCTAAAAGCGACGTTTCAGTTCAATTCAGATTTGATTTACATATTATTCATATTTAATAAAGCACCGTAGGTCTTTAATTCCTGGAAATGTGATAGCCTCATAGCAGGCAACTCATATTTCATTTTGAAGCATGGCATGTCTTTGGCAAATACAATTTGTGTTCAGTTTTAGCGAAGGATAAGGTCTTGGGCAGATTAGATTAGAGTATGATAACAAAGTATTAAGGATCCACGAAATTACGTTCGTGAAAACCTAGGCGTTATCCGTTTCAGATTTTTTGTTTCATTGGAAGTTTTTGTTTCCTTTTTTATATATTTGTTGAGCCATGGCTAACTTCAATATCAAATAATGGGTAAAAAGTTCAAGAAATATATGAAGATATTTTCATATTCAATCAATCTTCTAATATTTTGTAAAAATATCAAATATAAACAACGCTAATTGAACGAAAAATATGCTTAATTACTTCTTTGAATGCGACCGACCACTATTCAAAACGAAGGTAAATCTATGCCCTAAAAGTGTAATGTGTCATATTCAATTTTAAATTGCTCACAATATTTTTTACAGCTTCACTTACATTTTCATTAATTTTGAATACCTCATTTGAATTTTATCAAACGCAAAACTTGCTTAAAGTTCCGAAGTCGATTTCCAAAAATTGTAAGCAATTGATAATTTGTTTACTTAACCATCATTATTAACTTCAATGTTGAGCTGCAAATATCTGTAAAATACCAATATCTATATTACAAAAAGGTTGGGATATGGTTTTACAAGTATAATAGACAGATATATAAAACTAAGTATATGATTGAAAACAAACCAATATGAAGGAGCAAAAAGAGCGAAAAAGGGCAAATTATTACTTTGTTAATTAATAATTATATTAAGTATAAACACTTAATACGTCCTAAAACGCACTGTGGTGCAAAGTGATTATTACCATCCACTTAGACCTTAATATTTAAGTCTAAAGCAGAAGATTGCCAAGGGAAAACATTAATAAGTAGGAGGATAAATAGCAAGGGGAGTGTCTGACTCTATGCGGCGAAGCTAGTATATTTAGTCACCTAAGAAGATAGACATTTACTTAAGATTTCAATCAAATAATTGATACAATATTTATATTTAGGTCTGAGGAACAAGATCAACGTCAATATACGTAGACGTTTCCTAAGCTTGAGCATCAATTATCAGAGAGTTTTCCCATAAATAGCTAAGAATGCAGGTTAATATTAAATAATTTACAATTTAACAAGAGAAGCGTATTGCATTATTTTTAACGATGTTGCATTTACACTGCTGGCCACTGTTTCAATGTTTGTTTGTGTTTGTTTTTTTGCTTTTTTTTCGACCGGGTACTGATTTCTGTTGTTGTCGTTGTTTTTAATGGCCATTTTAAACGATAACAGTTAATCAAGCATTTTTGGTCAAGTCAATATTTTTTTAGCGGTTGCATGTTGACAAAGTTTCCAACTACTTGTACGTGTATGTGCGTGTGTGTGTGTCTCTCTGGCTGTTTATTATGCTGTATGTGTCTGCGTGTGTGTGTGTGTGTGTGTGTGTGTGTACGTGTTGACCAATAACCAACCACGGTTAACCAGACAAAAGGCCACAAAAATGCCACGAAAATCCCAAACTAAAATGCACGCAAACAGCAGCAGCAGCAGCGGCAACAACAACAACAACAAACCCAAGAGCGGCAGCAGCTCCATTTAGTTATGGTGTTGAAAAGAGTGAGAGCATGAGAAGTGAGCCAACGAGCATTGACATAGTCTGGCAGAAAGAAAGAGAGAGCGAGCTTCGAAGAGAGAGAGAGAGAGAGCACAATGGGAGCTGGCATCAACATCTCGCCACAGTTCCACAGTTCCCCACATAAAAATACAAGGCAATTATGCATATAAGTTGACAACTTCCATGGCAGCGAACAAACGCAAAGACACGCAAACACACACACACACACACACACACACGCTCACCGACACTCACACATGACTCTCAGCATGGGCAGCGAGCGCCAACTGTTACTGTTGTTTGTTGATGTTTTTCTTTTTGTTGCTGTTGTTGTTGTTTTCGTTTTTGTTGTTGTTGTTGTTGTTGTTGTGCTGTCAAGTGTCAATAATGGCGCTGAAAACTCTTTAACGCTACGTTTTTCATATTTGGCAAACCACACGCCCCCATTCCACTTCCACACCGTATTCGAGAGTCCTTTGCGTGTGCGCGCGCTCTCTTGCACTCTCCTCCTCGCTCGCTCACTCACTCACTCACTCTCTAGCGTTGACGGCGACGACGGCCGCGACGGCGGCGACGACGACGGCATAAAAGTTACGACGACTTTGGCCAAAAATACAAACCAACAAACCGCGTTTTGATTTGCAACCCTTAAAAAGCTCTAAGAATCTAGAAAACCAACGGGCAGCAGGCAGCAGCAGCGGTGGCAACGACAAGTCAAAGTGGGTGTTGGTTTGCCGCACACACACCTACACACACAAAGAAGAACACACACACACACTCACATAGCCACACAGAGCGATACGCCAAACTAGTTTTGTGGCAGCGACTGCGGCAGCTTTGGTCGCAGCTGGCACAACGTGGCACGACTGGCAGCCAACCCCTTGGCCAGGCCTCCTTCCACCCCAGCAACACCTCCTCCCCCTCCACGCTCTCACCTCTTCCTTAATCACCTACCACCACCCTTGGAATATGGGGGATATTCGTCCGTCTGTCTGTCTGTCTGTATGTCTGCCTGTATGTGTGTGTGAGCTCGCTCAAGTGTTGCAAAAATTACAAAAAGTGGGCAACGGTAGAAAACACGCTCTGTTATCATTAAACAAAAAAAAAAAAGAATGAAAAAAGGAAAAGTAAAAAACGCATTCGGCACATTTCCAAGATATGGCGGCGCTCTGAGCGCACGCTTGGAGTCCGTGGTCATTTCCAGGCGCTCGCTCTGAACTCAACAACAACAGCACCTACTTGTAAAAAAATCAAGAAGCAAAAAATTCTTGACAAGCCGAATGCGTCGTACCCTGCAAAGTATGAAAAACTATATGTACATATATGAATAAATACAAATTATTTAGTTGCCAAAGACTTTGCCTAAGCGATATATATTAGAAGTAAAATAAATAATAATTGAATGCCTTCAGTTATTTCAATAAATAACCGACTAATTTATAAAAAATTAAGAGCTTTAACTAAAAAGGAAATGAAGAGTCCACTATAACTAAGTCTTAAAGATCCATTTAAACATTCCAAAAAAGAAGGGCTTTCCTTGTAGACTCTTTGTTCAAAAAGTCGCCAAACAAAACTCTCTCACAACTCCTAATGTGGGAATTGACTTAACCAGTTTATATATACTTATAAATATTGCATATACTACATACTTATAAATATAAATAATTTAATAGTTTTTGTTCTACAGAGTTCACAATTGCCTTCATTTTGTTGTTGCTTCGTCCTTATACTTTTTCCTATTTCAATATACAATTTCTATCTTATACTTAACACTCATCTGCCTCTTAAAGTCACTTTACTTTAATTTGTTAGCCATATATCATTTATGATGACTTTATCCGTTATAAGAACTTATTTTGAGTGAAAATGTTTAGTCTGTCGAAGACATTAATACATTTAATATAGAAGCATGAATCATCAGCAATACATATACCTCTCGTTTTGGGTAAACGTTAAGATCCATTTTCAGTTCGACGAAAGTTTTATTTTTGAATCTTTTAGAAACTTTACAAGTTCTCAAATTCGAATTTCTGTCGTGAAATCCTCATTCCGAATACCATTGCAGCCACGTGTTTATATTTATTTTCCAACTTCATGTGGAAACTAAGGATGCTCGACCGGGGGCATGAAAGGACTTGGAGAGCAAAAAAAGAGGGGTAGAGAGAACACTTACAAACAAAAGTGTGCCTGTATAGGTGACCAACATTTTTCAACGGCCACAACAACAAAAACAACAACAACAGCTGTGGCTACCTTGGTCTAGACAGAGCAGCGCCAAAAACAACTCAGCAATCTCGGCTGCATTGTTGTAGGTCGCGCCCATTCACCCCTTTCTCACAAAAACAACAACATCGCCACTTTACTGACTTTGTGGCATGCAGAGGAAAAAAGCAAACGGAATTCAAATCCAACAAAAATTGACGGCCTTTAAAAAAACCGTATGGCAGCTGTTGTTGTTGTTGTTGTTGCTGTTCTTGTTGTCGCGATTGCGCTACGGTCAGCCGGCCAAGTTGTTCAGTTACCGATATCATTAGCTTACATACATACATATATGTATGTACTTGTATATACATGCGAGATGTACATATATACTCTAATATATACTCGTCCCTAATGCCTATTGTAGTATAATTTCATTTCCATTTCTGGTACGCCTTTCAAAATGGCGTCCAATTATCTGAAATCTGATATTTTTGCATGCCCGTGCGCTTCTTATATTCGAAACTGGTTTTTATTGTTCACGTTCTTGTTGTTGTTGTGTATCGCATTAAGGGCGCATCGCTGGAATTAACGGATTTCAGTCTTAATCTATAGTACGGAGTGCCTGCCAGTCTGCCGAAACTTTGAATGCCGCATAAATTAGCTTCTCACATCCCAAAAATGGCCGCGAGCCTATTCTGCTAGAATCTGACAGATTCCGGCAACTGGTAAACCGCTTATGTGGCCCGTAGTTGCAGAAACCGTCGGTAGTGCAACCCTTCTCCCTTCGAGTGTTTTGAAAACCAAAACTTATATTGGAATCCTGAAATGGAGACACTCTCTCACAAAATACTGCAGACATTTTGTTCAAGGAAAGACAGTTCTTTTCATGACTTTAATTATTCAGAATCAGAAATAAACATATATTTTAAAATTCTTTATGGAGAAATATGAAACTAGAGTTATCGTTCTTTAATTTGTTCTTATACTTCTGTCGTATCAGCTTCGATTTATAACCGACAGACCTCAATATACAAATATTTTATTACCATAAAATCACTTACTTATATGTTTTTGAAGGGAGGCTTACTAGATTGATTATTTGTTGTCCATTAATTTCAAACAACTCGAAAAAAAACAAAAACGGAAAAGTCCGAGTGATCTTGTAATTATTTAGTTTTAAAAAGTGTTCCAATATGTTTTATTTTAGTCGAATCTGTTCTGTATTATTTCTAAAATCTACTGTTGGCACATGTCTAATTTTTCGTATTATATTTGAATTATATTATTATTATTATATATTATTATAAGCAGTTCACATTCCTCTCACCTTACTTTATTCCCCATACCTACAGCTTTGCACTTAATTTAAAAATTATATCCCGGTAAATGAATTTTCTTAAAATCTGTATAAAGTGTGTATTATACTATAGGAAGACCTCAACGACATTAACAATCTATCTATTTATGTTCTATATATATGTATATATGCTTTTTGTTTTTGGCATTAATGTGTATAATTTTAAGAAAATAGAAATAAAATTCAAGCAAAATTAAGCTCGTTTAATTTCGCTTTTCTTTCCCAGTGTATATTTTAACGCGGATTCAAATATAATTCATTCTCAAAAACTGGCACCTTTTAAACTTAAAGGAATCCCATTTCGGAATGTGGGTATTTTCTGATAGTTTTCAATGCAGAAATAAACAACTCTGAAGGATTTTATTAGGGTTTTCCTATTCTAACAATGTCATCATCGCACGATTATCATAAAGATTATCATCCATTAATTTTTAATATTTTCCAAAGACCTTTATATCTTATCTAAAATTCTTAAGTACGCGTTGGGTAGAAAAGTACTGGAACTGCCAATTCTAATATACGATAGCATAGAACATCTATTATTCCTTTTTAGTCTGTTGTTTATTGTTTACAATAAAGATTCGACATGCCTCCATTCACAATTACAGAAATGTCAGCTTTCTTGTTTCCAAAATAATTCCCATTAATATTTCAACGTCAACTGTCTCCGAATGGCAGCTGCAGCCCTGATCGCTGCTAATTGTCGCGGCTGATAAAACGGGCTAAAGAAAGTCCAGTAACATATATATTACATATGTATACATACATAAGTAGGTGTACTTGTATGTGTGCGCATGAAAGGAAAACGAACGCCAGTTAACAATGCGAGCCCATAAGAAATGATGACAGTCTTCAGACAATGATTGTGGCAATGAATCTACAGTGTGCATATAGTACTATATACGCGTATATATGTATAGTACATATGCTCCGACTTTTACAAACAAGAAAACGCTGCAGTGCCATTGTGTGCCATGTTGTTGTTTTTCTCGAAATGTAAATAAATAAAACAGCAAACAGGGTCGGAGACAGGGACGGGGGCGGGGGCGGGGGCGCGTTCCCCTTGAACGCGAGGTTCCCAAATATCCATTCCATTGACATGTGCCTCGATTTGGCTTCGAAGCCGAAAATCGTGTAGCGCACATGTCAAGAAGCAAAGGACGGCGCGACGAGGCGAGGCGTGGTGTGGTGTGGTGTGGAGAGGCGGCTGTTCTTGATACTAATAATGTGGTGCTGCGGGGGTTGGAGTGAGTGGAACGCGCGGACGCTGGCTGTGGCAGCCAATGCCAGTGTGCACCTACACAGACACACACTTACTCACCTACACAACACACCAAGGCAGCCAAAATTATTGCGCACACAAACTTGTGGGCTGTCACCGCACAGTTGTCGAGTTGTGGCTGCCAGTGTGTGTATGAGTGTATATGAGTGTGTGTGTGTGTGTGTGTGTGTGTGTGTGCAGTTGTGGGAGTGTCACTAGCAGCAGCAGCTAAGGCAGCAGCAACGGCATCGCCAGCTGCCATCGTCGTCATCGTCATCATCGTCGCCGCCGCAAAACAAAATACAAAATACAAGAAAACCAAAAAAAACTCAAATCTTTACTCATCGCAATCGCAATCCACCACAGCTCTCACACCCCATCACCACGTCACTGCTCTCAGCAACTGAAACAACCCCCGCATTGAAAAAATAGGAGAAGAAGGGCATGAGCGACAACAACAACACCAACACGACCGGCAAAAAAAATAAAAACACTCAAAATAAAATTTTCATTTCCAATGGAAAGTGTGGTGATTTTTATATTCTCACTGCTCCAAGCGCTCACTCACACACACACACACACACACACGCACACACACGCACACACAGAGACTCAAAGACAGACATACACGTGTGCGCTCAGCCACTGACGAGCCGCAGCCGAACAAACCCGAGTTCATTCATTAACCGACCAAAGCAGCAGAAACAACAACAGAACCAAAGCGAGTATGCGGCAGCGTTGGAGGCGACGGCGGCTACGCAACACATTTTTATTTTCGCTCTCCAACGCGGTGGTTGATCCTGGCAGCGACGCTAGCTGCGACTGCGACGACGGCAGCGACTGCAGCTGCTGCTGGAGCTGAAGCTGAAGCTGGAGCTCAAGTGCAAACCAAAACAACAAACCACAATTCACTTACACGCGAGGCAGCCGACGAGGCATCGTCGTGACTTACTCGCGCTTTTTAAAATCTGACGGCACTCTGCTTCTTCTTCTTGTTGCTGGCCTAAAAAGTGGCCGGTGGGCGCTAGGAGATTTGAGCTTGGAGCTTGGGGTGGGAGTGGGGATGGGGATGGGGTAGGTGGCATTTCCCCAGCTGGAAGCAATAACAACAACAACTGCATTGTTGTAATGCAGTGTAGTCTTTTTTTTTTTCCCCATCAATGCCGGTGAATAGAAGAGTCTTTTGCTTCACTCCTTTAGTGTTGCATAATTAGCGGCGGTCTTTTAAGCTTAAAAACCTCTCGAGTCACACACACACACACACAAACACAAGCACAAAATGGCCATAAATTGCGGTCACAGAAAAGTTTGGCTGGGCTAAAAAGGCGGAGCCAAATAATAAAAAAGGAACAACAAAAACTTTTCGTGGCACACATTTTGCAATGCAAACGTAAACAAAGAGGCATAAATTGTGGTGAGTGCGCCAGTGTGTGTGTGTGTGTGCATGCTGTCTCACTCACGCCATAGCTAGAACAACAATAATTATAAAAACAACAAGCTATTGGCAAAACGATCGGCCGCCCCTCGTTTTACGCTTGGTTGCCAGCTAAAGAGAGAGAGCGGCACTGTCAATGCTCATGGAATAAATGGGCACGTCTATTTGTAAACAACCCCTCGTGGCTCACACACACTCGCACTCACACACACACACACACATGTGTACAGATCACAACATTAATTCGCTTGCACATCAGTGGTCGTGACCCACTCGATCAGCTCGCTGAGCTCGCAGAGGCCTCGGTTTGTTCCCAGCACACGAGTATACGGCGCCCCCATTTGTTGAAATTTTCGAGTGTGTGTGCTCTGTGAGAGCGTGTGCCAGAATGTCTGTGCGTGTGTGTGTGTGTGTGTGTGTGAGAGAGTTTTCAGGAAAATGCACAAGCGATCATTTCACATGCCAGCACTACGAAAGTAGTCGTGCAGTGGCAGGCAAGCCATACACAGGCCCTACGAAAGGTCTCATGGATAGCTAGAGTCGTTTCATGATCCATGATCCAACCAATGCTGGCCATATAGAAAATACATTTTCCGACTTTAAAGAACAAACTTTATGATTTAAATCTCATGTCGTGGCATTGCAGATGGCACTAATTAAATAGGAAATTACATTTTCAGAACTCTTTTGTTTGAAAGCGTTTAAAAAATTTACTTGCAATTGTAATGAAATGGAAACCCATACTTTATTGCTCGCAAAAAATATTTGAACATTTTGAGAGAGCAGAAAAAGTCTGCACCAACATTTTCAGGTGCCCGCATATCGTAAAACTATATAAAATCCAATCTAGACATGGCATAAAACCTTGGAGTACTCCAATATTTTGCACTCAGTTTAAAAAGAGATTTGTTTTATTTTGAATAAAACTTTGAAGTATTCAAATTTTCTTGTCATCAAATATAACAGATTTCTATTGTTTTTATTTTATATATTTTATATATCTGAAATAAATATGTTAGAAAATACGAATTGTTTGTTGGAGGCTTTTATTTCAATTCAGGAATTATTTACTATAGAACTTTTATTATTATATAGAACTTGTATTGTTATAATACTTGCTTTTGAAACTGATTTAATTTTAAATGTTGTGCATTTCCAAAAGTCCAAAGTGGAGCATATTTATATACATTTTTAGATGCTTTTGCTGATATTCTAAACTGTTCTTCTTTTTCTTTGCCTCAAATCTATAATATTTGATTGTTTAGTTTTAAAGCCTTTTTAAAGCTTCATTTAGGCCATTTCTATATCTTAAGTGATGTTGTCATCTCATTTCGAATTGCTTTCTTCATTCACAGCAATTTCAAATAATAATTCATCTGTGCAGCTATCTTCTACATCAGGCAACTCGTGCACAACAATTATATTCATGTCTTAATTTGCAATTAAACGAGCGAATTGTAATATTTAATCTAATATCTAATATCTAATCTCTAATATATCCTGATACATTGGCTGCAAAAGTGATGTTGTTGAAGCTTAAATCCATTGCACTAGATTAGTTAGTTAAAAGAGGTTATACAGAATAACTGTATTCAGCTGGGGGGGTATTTCGATATCACTCAATAATTGAATTGGATAAATTACTTGTCGTTGGGAAACTAATCTGTCTGAGATAATATAGAAGTAGAAGTTTTATTATTTCTAAAAGAGTTCATGCGATTATAAAATCATGTATCAATAAAATCACAAATCATTTACAATCACAAATTTAATACAATTATATAGATCATAATGGTTGGACGATCTTTAAGAATGATGTTAGAAATATAAATGAACACGATAAGCCGCTGATTACAGAAATAAATTGTAGAGCTTTTAATCTTTGGACCACGAGGGATCGACCTTATTGATTTGTAAATAAAAATATTGTTCAATTTTGATTTTGATTTTTTTAACATACAGCTTATTCAATCCTCGATTGACCTTGATTGGAACGGCGTTTTTAAAATGTTCCTATTGCCGTTAATCTGCAGGATTAGTTCGCCTAAGCCTGGGCAAGTGCCGTAAAAAGTGGGCGCAGGTAGAGAGCAGGAGACACCTCTTCCTTTTCTCATTTTACGATCGCGTGCAAGGCGGTCGCGGCCTCCTAATCGCCCAAATATTTGCTAGGCGTGCTGGATAATCCGCCCGATTGACTTTTAAAAGTAAAGGATTAAAGGGGGCGCACAGGATTCGCATGCGGTTTATGAAATGCACGCTACCTGTGCTACCTCCTTGGGAAATCGAAGCTAGTGGTATAACCTGGTGCTGTAGCGGGCGAGTTTGCTAAAAAGCGGCCATATAAAAAGGGTGGCCCTTGCAGCTCACAGCTCACAGCTCACATCTGACGCATAATTTGTTTTCTTTTTGGCACACACCAGGAGCAACAGGTAATCAAAGCGATGGAGGGACAGCGAGGGAGAGAGAAGGAGAAAGTCGCGAGTTGCGAGTTGCGTGCGCGCCACGCGTGCTGCTTCAGCTTCCGAGCTGCGACGGTGTGGCCGATCAGCGGACCATGGCGGCTTTCTAGCTAGAAAGGGCAAAAAGCGTTCGCGATGGGAGAGAGCGTCCGCCTGTCCGCCAGTCCGCCAGTCCGCCCGTGCGTCCGTCCTGCCTTCAAGAAAATAGCAATTTATCGAGCGTTGCGAATTCGCGAGAAGGTCGATGACGACGACGACGGCGGCGGCGGCGAAGAAGAAGAAGAAAAAAGTAAACACTTAATCAAAGGCAGTGAGTTGCATCCTTGTCGCACGCTCGGACCCAGAACAGAGCCAAGAGACTAAAGACAGCGAGACCTGTGACGCGTCCTTCTTGTCACTGACACTGTAATTGTTGTTGTTGCTGTTGTTGTTGTCACAGCGAGCGGGGACGCACGCACAGCAGCAGCGTCGCAGTTTATTGGAAGTGTGCGTGTACTTTCCCCGCACCCGCGCAACTACAACAACAACAACAAGAGGGACACCTCCTATTGTTGCGCCCTTCTCGCAAGTCTCTGCTCGCCGCACTTCGCGCTTCAAGCGAGGCGCGCTGCCGCTTGTCAGAGCTGAGAGCTCAGAGCTAGCGACATTTTGGTTGGCAGAGCCTAACCATCGGCTTGACTCGTGTCCTGCGCTCGCTGCCCCCCAACAGAAAACCAGAAAACAGCAACAACAACAACAACAGCGTCAGCAACAGCTGCGGCAACTGTGGCCACGGCGGCCGTGCTCAACTTGTTACCATGTTGCCCCTCATTGTGGCTGCCCCGTCCATTCGCCATTTCGCTCTCCTTCAGTCACAACTCCAGCTCCAGCTTCAGCGTTTTCTGTGGCGCAAACGTTGCCGCTGGTTATGACTGTGCAACTGACCATACACACACACACACACATGTATGTCCTTCTGTGTGTTGGCCTCGTTTTAACTTGTTTGGTGCTCCACAATTTGTTGGTTGGCCTGCCTAGTTTATTTGTCGCCTCCAAACAGTGGCGTGAGTCGAGAATTTTCGCGGCCCTGTCTCAGATTTTTATGCCGCGAGCTTAAAACAAATATTAATGTTCCTTTTTTTGCACTGCAACTTTTTGTTTACAATTCAATTCTGTACACAATTATTTCATATCTAATCTTTACTTGTTAGCATTTAGGCTGCCACAAGCTATACACGAGACATAAGGATAATAAATGAATTGGAAATAATCCGCATAACAGTAGTTTGTTTTCGACCTAATAATGCCCAACACCAGTATATATAGAATAAGGCTAAGGCTAGAAACTTGGCAAACGAATTTTTGTTATAAATGAATTGCCTTTTAAATAACACGAATATATAGTTATGTATCGTATGTTGCTCGCATTATTACAAGAGACAATTATATAACTATCTTGCTTGGCTTTGGTTGGAAAAAGTTAAAAACAGCCGCATTCTGAAAGAATTTGGGAGATATAGTAGAAA
This sequence comes from Scaptodrosophila lebanonensis, assembly GCF_003285725.1. NCBI lineage: Eukaryota > Metazoa > Arthropoda > Insecta > Diptera > Drosophilidae > Scaptodrosophila > Scaptodrosophila lebanonensis. The sequence goes on along the minus strand of NW_022060567.1, from coordinate 4,145,021 downwards.
TGTTGGAAATTTACTCCTTTGAAATGATATATATTGGTGGAATATATATAATATTTTTGTTTCAAAAAAGTTTGAAAAGTAAATAATTCGATCCATCAGTAAATTAATTTGTCATAGCTAAGCTTTTTGTTATGGCGCAAGTTGAAAACCAATTTCTTACTTAAATACAAAAAGGAAAGTAAATTGACGTTTTTTTTTTTTAAACGCCTTGACTATTCAGAAAGAGGACAGCGAGGCTTAAGCTCACTTTTTATTTATGAATGATTTTTAGACAGAAAAGCAACCATGTTGAGGTATAAAAGTGTTAGTATAATATTTTTAACTCTAAAAAAATCTACGACATATAGTACAACTGTTTGCAAAGTAAAAGTTTCGATTCGGTTTTAGCACACTTTTTATTTAGGAATGCTTCAAAGATAGAAGAACAGCCATGTTCTGGCATATATTTTGATCTTATATGTTTAAACATTTTAAGACATATAGTTCAACGGTTAAAAATATATTCGTTTGGAAAGTAAAGTATTGGATTAGTCAGTAAATCGATCGATCTTTGAATTCAGAAATGAGGACACATTTTATTCATGAATGCTTTTAAGATAGAAGAACTGTCAGGCATATATTAGTGCAATATTTGGATCTCTTTTGCTTTCAAAAACGGAAAATGCTCGTTTGAAAATGGACGCTTAATTGTAAATATTGAATATTCAGAAATTGTGACATCCAGCTTTTACAAGTAGCTAACTTTTTAGTACATATAGTGCTCTCTTAAAAATACTTATACTCCTTTGAAGAGTTAAAGATACGATTAGTCGGCAAATTAATCGATCCCTAATATTAAGAAATGGGGATATCCAAATTTAAGCTCACTTTTTATTAGGCACCAATATGGTGCAATATTTAGATCTCTTCTGTTTTCAAAAACGGAAAATGCTCGTTTGAAAATGGACGCCTAATTGTAAATATTGAATATTTAGCCAACTTATTATGTTATTACATACATATATTGTATGTCAGTAAGGTGTTTGGCCCATTTCGTTGTAAATATCTGATCATTGTCCTTGATAGCATGTAGGTGCATGCGCCCCTGATCATCTGGCCTAAGCGCCTCCCTGCTCTCCCACTATGGCGCAACTGATTGCTGATGCCGCACTTCGGCTAATTGAGTTCTCAAGCCACGGCACTGGCCACTGTCGCAGCCCCATGCAAACGAGTGGTACGAGTGCCAGAGTATGGCATGCCAGAGATGTGGCAGAGATGCCAGGAGCGCTACCTGAGGCCACCTTATCGTTCCCATGGCATGTCCTGTCTGCCGCGCCATGGGTTGCCAACACGCGCGCAGTTGGAACTGTTGCATACGTGAAAACTGCCTTGGCACACGGCGTGCCTAAAGATACGAGTATATCTCTATTCCATATAGTAGTATTGTCTGCAAAAAGAAAAGACAGCGTTTTCCAGCTAGCGACCGCCCGTTGGGCCACCATCGCAGTCGCAGTCGCAGAAGCGACCTTTCTGAAATGTCCTGTGCCGAGCTGGGCTCCAGCGGGTGGCAGCGCGAGATAGGGAGCGCGTCGAGAGCGTAAGGCGCGCGCATAGCATTGCGTGAGAGACATTTTCTTTACTTTCATTTTTTTATTTTATAGTACAATGCTATGTAGTCCCTCAGCATCCGCACATTTTTTGCACGCAGTTGACTTTTTCCGAAGCCTTTGCGCTTTCTTTATTTGTATTTTTTGTTACATTTCATTGCATTTTTCCAACAACTCAGCCGCCTCGGCGTCGCGAACGCCCCACAGCGAGCGGCGAGAGTGGGCGGAGAGCGCTCTCCCAAAGAGTGTGCCAAGCCAAGTGAGCGCGCACTCTCTGCCGCACATTTTTACAGTCTGTCTGTCTGTTTTTTTTTGTTTTTGTTTTTGTTTTTTTTTTTTGATTTGGCTTCCAATGTATATTTTTTCTGCGCCCTTGTTTCTCTTGCGTTTTTTGTTGCCGTTGTTGTTGTTGCTGGCATAAAGCCGCGCGCCCCTGGCCACAAGTAACAAGCGGCGGTGGCAGCGGCAACAGCAACAACAACAAGCCAACAACACACGCCTGCTGCCTTGCTCTATGCTTCCCTTATTTCTGTGTGTGTTTTCTGTTGTTGTTGTTGTTGTCGTCGTCGTCGTTGGCATGCCACTGCCTGTTTGTGTGAGTGCGAGTGTGTGTGCTTGTGCTTGTGTGTGTGTTTGTGTGTGTGTTTGTGTGCGCGCGAGTGTACACCGCAATGGAAAAATGGGAAATTTTTCCTGTGGTTGTTGCTGCGGCAATGGTGGTTGCTTGATACCTGCCCCGTCGTACGTCTGTGGCCTGCACCCTTAGTTGCTGCTCGCCGTTGTTGTTGTTGTTGTTGTTGCTGCCGCTGCTTCTGGCCATAGGTAAGCGGATGGATGGTCGGACGGATGGACGGACGGCCAACCAAACAAGCAAGGAAAGGCGAGGCGAGGCAGCCAACCAGCCAACCAACCAAACCATACCGCTCTGCACGCACGAGCGCTCGAGCGGACGACGGGCAGGATAATGAGAGTGAGTGCGAGCGAGAGGGGCTGCGAATACTGCCCGTGAATGCGCAACATGCGACGACAGCGGACAGCGCAGCCCTCGGCGACAGCGCAGTCAGCGCAGGAGGCATTCTTTACTTTAAATACTGGCAACGATCGCAGCAGAGAATCAGTTCACTCGACGACTTTAACGTGTGCACACTCAGTTGCCCAGAAAAGAAAAGTAGCGCATTGACGCAAAGAAAACGCTAACGCTAACGAGACGAGAAGAGACGTTAACGTGGACGTAGACGACTCGCAAAGTCGTTGCGTGTTGAACAGTGAAACGTAACGACGATACAACCAACACAAAGTATCGCCCCCGAGCGGGAGTGTGTGTGTTTTTTTTTTCCGATCAAAAAGAATAGTAATAATAATACTACAAGTATTGCCAATAGTGCAAGCAAACCCAAAACCAAAAGCACTTGGATTAGCAGCAGCAGCAACTACTAAATACTACCTAATTCCATATATTTTTTTGAGCACGTGTAAAAAGTGTAAAAAGTGTGTTTTGAAACATGCATCTGCCTTCGGGACCCACAATGGTGGCCAACACCACAGCACATACACAAGTCCTGGCTGCAGCGGCGGCGGCAGCAGCAGCAGCTGCGGCTGTAAACAGTGGGAGTAGTAGTGTGGCGCCCAACGCGGGGCACAATATAAGCACACACTCAACGGCAAGCTCCACGGGCAGCTCCACGCCTGATACGTTGCAGGGAGTTAATTCAAGCAGCAGCAGCAGCAACAATGGCAGCAGCAATAACAACAATGGCAGCAGCGCCAACAACAGCACCAGCAACAACAATAACGGCAGCTCCAGCAACAATAACAACAACTCGGCCAAGATGCCCAGCTCGATGACAGATATGTTTGCTAGTCTACACGAAATGCTGCAGGAATACCACGGAGAGTTGGCCCAAACGGGATCTCCCTCAATACTCTGCAGTGCGCTGCCGAACCACTGGCGCTCAAACAAATCTCTGCCGGGCGCATTCAAGGTGATCGCTCTGGACGATGTGCCCGACGGCACTCCAGTTACGATCAAGTGCGGGAACGATGAGAACTACTGCGGCGAGCTGCGCAACTGCATGACCACAATGAAGAATCAGGTGGCCAAGTTCAATGATTTGCGTTTCGTGGGTCGTTCCGGACGGGGCAAGTCATTCACACTGACCATCACGATTGCAACATATCCAGTTCAGATTGCCTCGTACACGAAAGCCATCAAGGTGACGGTCGACGGGCCGCGGGAGCCAAGAAGTAAGCAAAGTGAGTTTTTAGTTTGAAATTTTATTTTGATTTTTGCATCCCAACCACCAAACCACCCAACCACCATCCTCCAATCATCCTCAAGAAACCACCCACCCAGCCCCCACAACATACCCAACCAAGTTTTAAATCGATTCTGTATGGCCCATTAATTGAATATAACTAACCAACATTTTGTGGCTTCTCTCGCTTCTCTTCACTTCAGGCTATGGCTATCCACATCCCGGCGCCTTCAATCCCTTCATGCTGAATCCAGCCTGGCTGGATGCCGCCTACATGACCTATGGCTACGCAGACTACTTTCGGCATCAAGCCGCTGCCGCTGCTGTGCATCATCCAGCTTTGTCGAAGCCCTCGCCTCCCAGCAGCAGCAGCGTCCTGTCCCCAGGCAGTGCCAATGCGGGTTCTATTGCGCCGGGCGGTGCCGTGCCAACGTCCGATTATCATCATGTGAATGCTGTCGCCGCACAACTGACGCCACCACCACAGGTCCCGCCAAGTGGTGTAGCCACACAGCCTGCGGCCGCTTCAATGTTGCCTTCACCGCCCGTTGCCACCGCCGCTTCTAATGCATACGGCATGCCGCAATTTCCCTTCAATCATGTGGCCGCTGCTGCTGCAGCCGCCGCTGCTGCCGGTGCACATCCAGAGCTTCTGCATCCAGCCGCTGCTGCTGCAGCTGCCGCAGCCCAGCAGAAGACGCCACCATCGGCGGTGACGTCAGTTACGAATCTTCCCCATGCCTTCCATCCGTACAACTTTGCCGCCGCCGCAGGACTGCGGGCTCGCAATGCAGCGGCAGCAGCTGCCGGTCTCCACAATACATCGGCGGACTCCACGCACTTGAGTGGTGCACACATCAGCCCCGCCTCTTCCCGCCCCTCCTCGTCATCGCCACCCACGCAACAGCAACATGTGCTCCTCAAGCTGAACACCTCCATCGAAACGAGTTCGATTCACGAACAGAGCGCCTCCGATGCGGACTCGGACGATGAACAAATCGATGTGGTTAAGTCGGAGTACGATTTAGACAAGTCCATCGACTCCACTCGCTCCTCGCCCACGCAGCACATTACGGTGCCGCTGCGAATGCGTTGCGACCTGAAAGCGCCATCAGCATTGAAGCCCCTCTTCCATGAGTCGTCGGCGGCCGTGGCGCGCCAAACATCGCCGGAGACTACGCTGCCGGCGGCTACAAAGCTAAAGAATGTGGTGGCGCAACAGAAGACAGTGTGGCGACCTTACTGAGCTTGCCGGCAGCTGCTCGAAGGGATCGAGCTGTGACCAAGCCCAGAAAAGCAAGGGAAGACGCGAATGCACGCACGACAACGGATGCGAACGTTTGAAGGCATGATAGCCGACGGCAAAGCACAACGCAGGGCCTGTGAAGTGGACAGAGAAACGAACGAGAAGGAGAGAGCTCGCGGAAAAGCGGCCAGTGATAAAAACCGAAGTCGGCAGCAAACCAGAATATTGTGATATAGTGTTAAGTAAATGAAGGAGCAGCAGTAATCGAAAGCACCCACACACACACACACAGCTCCGGCCGGCAAACGGATGCACGTGAACATTGCACAAAGCCCCATGAGAGCAAACAGGAAGGAAGCCTAACCCGAACCCGAACCCGTAACCGAAAACCGAAAACCGTACCCGCAAATCCCCATCCTTCATGGCTGTCCGGCGAATTCCGGCGAAATTTTATGCTCGTTACATAAAAACGTGCGTTGAGTTCGTCTTGCACACCAACACATACACAAATACACCCAATTTATAAGGTCCTTAAGATCCTCAGTTAAAGCTAGTGAAAGTACTCTTTGAACAAAAAAAAAAAAAAAAAAAAAAAAAATAACACACACAAAACAAAACATAGGCACGTTACAAATTTCAACGATCGCCCAGCTGCGATTGCCTCTAAGTGAAATATGTTAAACGACAGGAGTTCACAAATACCCTGAGAAAATGAAAATCCGAACCTTAGTTAAATTTTTTAGTTCTTGTAATTATATATACATATTTTTTTTTTAGTTCTTGTCCTCTAAAAGCAATTTGTGTCTTCGATATGTATAACGTAAACCCATTCTAAATAATATTATACGATTATATTTTAAATTATTTTTGAATTCAAGAAAATACTATTATTTTTTTTTGTATCCCTTATTTCGATCTTTGGACATTATCCTGAATGTTGTACATACATAGGCGTTTAAAGTTGCAGCGACTTTTTGAGTAATGCGAATTTAGCGATTGATAATTTTTAAGTTCTTAGTCTTAAGAAGGAAACAATTTTTTTTCTAGCCTTAAGTTTTAGCGCGAAAGAAAACATTAACAAACGAATTTCGAAACCAAATAAGAAATAATAAACACAACAAAAATTATTTACAAATTGAATTTTCTAACTTGTTTTCTAAATTTACTTTAAAAAAGGGTGTAATCTGGGAAATTTTCAATTCATCGCCTTGGCAATTTCTTAAGTGTTTTAAACATAATGAGAAATTCTATAAAAAGTTTCTGAAATGCGATTTCTATAACTTTTACTTTTGCTGCCGACTTTTTATGTTTTCAAACGACTCTTAAAGATAAACATAACGAGTTGCAGTTTCCACAGATGTGTTTTCTTTTTAAGAAAAATCACAACTATATGTGTCATACCACAGGCTTGGGATGGGTGTATAAGGTTGGAGCAGAGAATGTTCAACCTTGTTTATATACTATATTTTCTTAATTAGTAAACTCATTCTTCATGATGCTTCGTGAATTACGGAAACGGATGTGTCCACATGAACCAAACACTTCCCTAATATCTAGGCATCATTGGCCAGATTTTTTTTCTTTTTTAACATTCTCACATTCTATCTTTTTGCTTTCGCCATGGGGAAAATGTATCTGATTTTTCAACTTGGGATTTCCGCACAACATTTTCTTATTTATTTTTTATTACTCTGTTTTTATTTATGGAATCTTCTCTCTTAGAGACTAACCACAAGTAGGCAAATCCTAATCAAATATATTTGGAGTATAGCCCTAACTTTTATTGCTGGATAAAGATAGACTTGTATCTTCGCCGGAGTCGTGTATGGCTAAATACTGCCTGGCTAAATACTAATGGGCCTGAAGCTTAACCTGATACTTTGCTTTTACCTTAGACCTATTTAAAAAATTTTAAAATAAAGCAATCAATTTATTATATATTCCTGGTGGCCAGGCTAGCTCAATGGGCTAGTGGGAATCACGCAAATAACTTTATTCTAGAGTAGGCCCCGTAGGTTGAAACTAAGCCGCAATTCTCATTAAAGAATCATGATTAAAAAGTATCCCAAGACATTTTTGAAATCAAGAACAACACGAGGAAGATTTTTTTTATTTTATATTATGTTTCTTTTAGCTTTAAAATGAATAACAAGTCTAGGTTTTCTTCGATGCGGTTGGAAGAAATTCTGGCCCTAGGGCCGAGAACAATACCTGTTGGTGGCCAGCAGTTAACTGCCATTTTCACACCACGACCCGTCCAAAGACTTATCAACCAAAATCGAAGGCCAAAAGCAACCGCAGCGCTCACAAAATAACAAATCGCTGCCAATTTATACGCACAATTAGTGATTGTGAGCAACACTGTGTGGCATGAATGGTGTGGTGTGGTGTGGTGTGGTGTGAGGGAAAAGGACATGTGGATACCTGTTGTCTGGTCCTAAGTGTAGAGCAGTGAGTTATGCGCCTGGGTAGCTGCTCAGCACCAGTCGGCGATTATTTTGCACAATTGCCGCATTAATTAGCATAACGACCTCAATTTGGCATTGTGCCGTTGACAAGGCTCACACACACACACACACATACACACACACGCACACACCTATATGTAGTATATAGTATTTAGGCATTAACACATAAATCGGGCCAACCACAGCGCATTAGTTCAGCGTTTTGTGCAAGGCCTGACCTTATGATGGGCCATCACGCCATGAGCAGCACCAAGTGCCAGATACTAATTAACAGATCCCTCAGAGATCCCTCAGACCTAAGACCACACCAAGAAATGCTATCAGCGCCACATGACCATTTTTCCGAGTGTTGAGTGATCGCTGTGTTAGCTGTGACCTTCGACCCGACCTTGACTGCAGCTGCAGCTCGCCATTGAGTTTAGAACTGGCTGTGAGATGAGTTAATACGACTAGGCACATTCATAGATAGATGTGTAGTGCCATGCCATGCCATCTCGAAACTCATTCGAATTTCCGAGCTCCGGGCTCTTCCTTCCCACATGGAACGAAATTTGGAAACCAACCAGCATGCTTTTGGAGCTGGAAATGCGATGAAATATTCACTTTTCGGAAGAGCAGACAATTTTTTAAATTAAATAGAATACAGATTTTGTTCCACCTAGGCTGTTTGGGTCGCCAGAACTGACGTGTCTCAGGCGACCATTTTAAAATATAGTGGAAGGAATGGTTCTGTGTACTCAGCAAAAAAAAAAAGAACTGACATTAACAATTGTTCATATTCGAACGATAAATGAAACTAAGAAGTTATTATATGTTTTACTCATCACTGTCTTTTGTATAAAACATTGTCGTCGGCCTCCAATCTGTCTTTTTCTAACCCAATGTGTGGATAACCTTTTTAGGTCTCGACTTTATCTGTCTTCATGGAAAGAAGTCTTGGAGCAGAGTGCAAAAAAGCGATAAAGCAATTAATAAAATACAATAAAATTAATAACAACAGAAGAAAATTCAAACGTAAATATGCATATTACACCTAATTCTGTTTTTACACGGTAGATTGGTTCCAGAAAAAAAGACATTGATCATGTCCTAAAATATGTGATTGGTTCCTAATCTCTAAAAACTATGTATTTAAATCAGTGAAAAAACAAGGGTTTATGTTTATTTCATTAATCAAAAAAAAAAAAAAAAAACCCTTTAAAAAGACCGTGTACAAACAGAATTAGGTCTTAAATATTTAGATGTTGTTTTAATTCTTTATGTGCTTAAGAGTATAATATGTCAGGCCTTATTTCAATTCAAGATTTAAAAAATTGGAATTAGACATTAAAACCTTTTCAACTTAAGACAGTTTTTATTTTTGTGTTGGCGGTTGAAACTGTATATACGTTCTTGATACTCTCTAGCTCTTAGCAAGTATCCAAAATATATTATCGAAAAAAGCGATCCGACCTTTTGATTGTCAATATTGAATGGCACTCCAATATTAAGTTTGAATTTGGAAATTTCTTACTAATAGTAGTAAAGATTGTATTTCTTAGAATTGGGGATGGATCTAGAATGGTACCAATAATAATATGTGCATTGTTGAATGAAACAAATTAAAGTTGAAAATTTGTATTCGAGAAATGTGAACAAAAAACTTAAGGCGTGGCATAAATCCCATCTATCTCTCTCTCTTTCTCTCTTGGCTGTTCGCGAATAGTGCTATACTTTGATTCACGTTTGATATACAGGTATATCGAAGTACATACCGGGTGTAACTTTAAGAAAAAAAAAAAAAAACAATTCGAATTAAGTTTAAAAAACATTTTTCGATATTAAAAATATGTTTCTCAAAACAGCCCTGAACCAAGTCGCAAACACTCTATAAATACTTAGTTCCTTAGCGATCTAGAGCCGCACTTTTTAAGTTGCTTAACCCAAATGAGTTGGTTGGAGAAATCATTAAATTTTGGTTGCAGTATTGGACTCAGATCGCAAGCCTATTTCCTCTCACTATCCCTTCGCCAAAAAATGGATTGACTGCTCCACGCATTTCGCATTTAATGAATGGAAAAATTTACATTTTCACAATGTGTTTTACACTTTTCTGTATGTTTTTGCAGCTTTGCAGCTCATCGGTCGCATTGTTGTTGTTGTCGTTGTTCTCTGCATTTCTTCACCATTTTATTTTGCAACTGATTTTTTTTTTGGTTTTTGCTTTGCTTTTGTGTTGTTGTTGTTGCTGTTGCTGTTGCTGTTACAGATGCAGATGCAGAGGCAGCGTCGTTTGTTGTTTGCATTTTATTGCAACATTTTTGTACGCGCCTTTTGTGAAATGCGGCGCGTGGAAAACTATTTGACTATTTGGCATTGATTTTGTTGTTGTTGTTGTTGTTGCCACACCACGGCCGCAGCCACAGTTAAGCAGAAGCTGCCATTCTGTGCAGGCCAAAAAATGCCTACGCATGCACACACACACACACACATACACATACTTGTACACCTACATAGGGGGATGGGGGCCCTATCGCCCATCAACCGAACCACCCGCAGCAGCCACCGCCCCATGCCACACCTTACAAACAAACAGACAAACAGACAGACAGACAAACATACGCGTATGTATGTACATATGCGCGTCTGGGGTAAACCGCCATGCACAACAAAACGGAATAAAGGCAGCAACAACAACAACAACAACAACAACAGCAACAACAGAAAGCAAAATGAGCGAGAAATAAAAGTGCAAAAAAATTGCAATGCAATGAGAATTGAACATTGAGAAATTACAAAGAGCTGATGGCCCTGAGCTTCTCCGATTGTTGTTGTTGTTGCTGGTGCTGACTTGCACTGCACATTACCACCAAATGTGATGAGCACCAATACATCCACAACATGTACATATGTACATACATGTGAGTGTGTGTGTGCGCAAATGAATTGCATGTCGTCCCGTTTTTCTTTTTTTTTTTTTTGTTTTTTTGGCATTATCTTTTTTGGGGCTGAGGGAGCTAGGCTCGAAATATTTGTGTTGCCAATTGTTGTTGCATTTTCCGAACGTTAATGAAATGCTGCCCCTCCCCTCTAGTCAGCCATCACCCATCACCCATCACCCGGCTCATCGAAACGCTGGCCGAGCGACTGAGTCCACACAACAATTAATTGAGACTCTAAGGTGCGGGATAGCCATGTTTGTCACGCAACCAAAGTCAATTGTCCAATATGGCCCGTCAGCCATTGGCATTTGGCATTTGGCCCCAAAGCCGTCTGCATTACAATTTAAATGCCATTGTATACGATTTGTAAGTTTGCACTTGTCGGCTGCCTAATACGCCTAAGCGTAGGCAACAAGAACCCAGTGTTTGGAGCAGCGAACACCAAACACTTTGGAATACCCTGATTACTATACATATATATAGTACATATATAGTGACAGTATTTAGTTTATCGCTGAAATTAGAAATGATGTTCAAATGTTGTACGATTGCTTTTTATTTAGCTCTTTATATATTTGATATATATTTTTACAGAATTTAAGGACTGACATGCTTGTGCGCTGATTGTAGTGTCGTGATTCGAACGGAGTGCCTGCTCAGGAAGGAACTCACATTGTCCTCTGGAAAATACATATATCACAACAGTCCTGGTATTTGCTGTAAAAACTGATTCCCAAATTAATCGCTTGCTATCTAAAATATTCTTCAAAAATGCATTCGCAGCTAAGCTTGGAAGCAACTTAGATGTATATTTATTATGCTCGCTGTATTATTTGGAACCCACTGGGAAGCTGTATGTAGAATGCTTGGTTTCCTAGATTATTATTATAGATCTATTAATAGATTTCGTTGCTTACATTTAAATTGAATTTTTTTTTAATTATAATTTAATTTGTTTTCAAAAATTGTCTCAATTTGTGTGTTTCTATAATAAGTGAACAATAAAGAGTTCAGGTTACGATACCATATCTACTTAATTCGATATAAGGTGTGTTTCTACATTTTATGAGTGAACGGACAGCTTATCCATCAAAAACGGGGGAAAATTTGATGAAAAAGCAAAAATTAATTTCAAGTGCATAAAAAAAAGAAAAGAAGTATACATTCTAATATTATGCTAAAAACTTGCTCATTTGCTTACTGCAGACTTAAAAATCTTTTTAAAAAAAAGCCTCTAAAAACCTTTAACTTTTTACCGGGATAGGAACTTGGTCTTTGTTGACGAAGATCCAGCTTACTGTTTGGACCTCAGAAACCATTTCAAATGCCTCTTTGCGAACTAACATTGTTCTTTTAGATGCTTCCTAGCCCTTGATAAATCGGTTTATAGAGCCCACATGCCTCCTCTCATTTAAAAATGTTCACCTTCCTGAATATTCATACAGAATATTAATAGTATTCCTTTTCCTGAAATGCTCACTTTTGTAACATAATGGTGTCAGTGTACAAATATGCCGTGCGAGCTCCATGCAGGATGCAGGGTATTAAAAAAACAGAGCTTCGCGGTTAGCAGACGGTAAGCAGCGGTGGCATCGAAGTCGATGTTGTCGGTGACGTCAGCAGCCGCAGAGGCATGAACATCACTGTGGCATTGTCATCGTGTCACTTACCAATAGGCGGGTGTTTTCTAATGCGCTTAACTTGAGTTTAATTCAGCCTTAAGCGGACTGGCCCTGAGGTGAGCGCATAATCCCCAATAGACTGAGATTTCCAGTCTGTGGAATACTCATGAAAAAGTTGCGTCTTCGCATTGGCTTCACTTTTTCTCTCTTCCGTGCCGCCCAACTCAATCAGCAACTTATCTGACTTACAACTACGATCCAACAACAATTTTTTGCTGAGATCAAGTCGACCTTTTACCTTTTACTGCCAATATCGAACGTTCTCCAGATAACACAAATAAAATTGTATACCCTGTACCCGAAGGGTATATAAAAGGAATATATTACGTTGGCTAACATGAATGTAGTGGACAGAAGGCCCCACAGGACAAATGCAGTCCTGATGGGTATGACGAGACAAATCGATATGCTGTAGCGGCACGAGTTAATTTTATTTATTTTTAAACTTCTCCCTTCACAAACAACGTAATTTCGTAAATATTGTCAATAATTTATTTATTTATTTATTTTATTACTATTTTTTTTTTTGTTTACTTCTTTGTATTTACAATTTATTAAACCAGTATTCTGCTACCAATATGGCAGCTTAAGCTAGCTGAAAATATCCATAATTCCAAAAGCTAAATAAACTCAATTTGGAACACGTTTTTTATATGCACTCGTAATTCTATGCATCTATTCAAATTTCATCTAAATCGAGTTACCATTAGGAAATGTATTAGCAAAGGAATTTTTGCACTCGAAGCTACGGTTTAGGTCTTCTTCTTCAGAATAGAAATATTGTTGTTGTGTTCAAGAGTGGTAGATAGGAGTGTAGAGTATTTGCATATAGTGTATATTTTCTAAAACGAAACCCTTTGCCACCCAAATGAGAGGTTGGCTTCGCATAATCTTTTAATGGTATCAGGGACATGGATGTTGTTAACTTTAGCTCATGGTTGTTTTTTTTTTATTAAATTAATTAGCAACACACACCTTGAAAAAACAGTAAACAGGATTTCAGCACAATTTTGTACCGTGTTAAAGAGATTTATAGCTTCAGTATGTAAAATACGGAATGTAAGGTGACAAAAGATAAGGAGTTTGATCTGAAAAGTATATCAAAAGTATGCATAATGTATCGCCGATCACGAACATCTATATCGCGTAAGTCGTTACATGTTTTCAAAATTGAAAACCGTACTTTAGCGGTTTCGTACTCCAGCTTATTTTAATTTCCCACTTTCACCATTTAATGTTTTTGGTCGGCTTTTGAGATTCTTATAGGCCCCCCTTTCTGAGCGAGACGTTTATGAATATGTTGATAGTATATGGGTGTTATATTCAGTATAAATCCAAAGCAAACAAACCCCAACAAACAGTGATGGTAATTCTTGCAAAAACTATGAGTAGGGTGGCTTATTTTCTGCGGATTTCTTCTGCGGACTTAGCGGTTTACTCATTCACCTGCGAGTATTAAATTCCTTTTAAAACAATGAGGGTTGTAAGCGAAAACTAGGAAGGGGACTATGAGTTCATATCCTGGTTGGCGCGTCTCCACCAAATTCTGGCTAACCGTGCCTGTCGTCCATCAGAATCATCAAAGCGCGAGCGAGCGCTTTTCAATGTCAGCTCTGACTTTTGTCAAACTCTTTTCCTTTTATGTGCTTGATTGAATGATTGACTGAGTGAGTGGGCAACTGATTGACTAATAGACTGCTGCTGGTGCTGCTGCCGTGGCTCCATCATTAAACTTGCGGTTGTTCAGCTGCTCGCTGCTCGCTTATCCTCTTATCCTTTTCCCTTTGACGCGCGACCTCATTTAATTTTATTGAATTTATTAAGTGATTAAAAAGTTGTCAATATCAACGAGTCGATGTTGTTGTTGTTGTTGTTGCCGATACTGCTGTTGTTTGCTTTTGTTAGCCGCTGCCGTATTGTTGTCCTCTGTCAACTGTAATCCTTTTGTGTTTACCACAAACAACCCATTGGCTCTTCGCCCTGTGGTTGCCGAACCAAAGCAAAAAACTCGGAAAATAGTGTAAAAAAAACAAAAACAAAAATAAAAACAAATCTGAAGCGCTGCTGAATGCTGAATACTCGCACTTTTGCGCCTTTAGGCCTTTAGCGCTTTATGGCCAACTCCATCGAGTGACGACGATCGCTTTTGCAATATTTTTCCAACAACAGCAACAAAATACTATATGTTTATTAATGTGTGCGTATCTCGCACTTTTTGCGGTTGTTCAATTATGCGGTCACCTCACACTTGTTGCATGCCCGTCCAGAAGCCAAAGTTTATTCCATTTTTGTTTTTCCCCTCTTCTTCTTCTTCTCCTTTGGTATCAATATTATTATTATTTGCATCGGCATTTTTGAGCAGTTTTGCGCAGTTTGTGCCGCCGTAATGCTTACCTGAACAAACGTGTCATCGCAATTAGGTTGTAAAACGCTTCTGACCTTCGACTTAATTGCCCGACCATGGCTGTGGATGGGATGGATGGGATATGGATCGGCGAAGGCAGGGCGCTTGCCCTCCCACGGCGCTAACTATTCCTTGATTTACGATGACCGCGTCGCGTGTAGGTGGCAGAGTTTCTCTCAAGTCCTCTTTCTGGCCCGAAACAACAACTATGGTATGTACGAGTATATGGCAGCATTGTAAAACGTTTCCACAAACCCAGAAATACAGTAGCAGCCGTTGAGATGTCGTTGTTATTGTTGTTGTTGGGCTTGATTTTGCTCTTGCTATTGAGATTGGCTAGGCATAAACTTTCTCCCAAAATGAAACCAAAATACTGCGAGACAACAGGCAAAGGTACATAAAACTACTCCTTTCCTTGATTGAACGAATGCCAAATACCCGTACTACTTGTAGTTAGTTGCTGTAGAGCTCCATAGAGATGAGCAGTCGGGAAGCAGTATTGTGGCTTATTAAGAAAGTTTGAAGAAAGTTTGGATGCAGAAGCTAACAAATACTATCCGGGAAGACACTATTACCGGAAAGTTAGAGATTTTCTTAGCTTGGAGCGTCATCTACAACATATTGTAGATATATATTTGTAAAGACATCAAATATTAGACATAAAACATATATTTTATTTATAAACAATCTACGAATATTTTGATTGTACATATTTGGACTAGAAAATAAAATACCCAGAGAATTAAAAAAGTTCCAACATACTTGTACTAAAATCGAAAATGGAACTCTATTTATTTAATTCAGAGGAAGTGAACACTGAAAAATAAACGGACTTAATTTTATTTGATTTATGGTAATATACTCGTATAAGAACAAGACTACAATACAGACCGATCCGATCACGCCATATTCACATATGTTGAGTAATAAGTTTATTAGAATAAGAATCTTTACATCTTTTAACTTGCAGGTAAAATATTAAAAAATAAGTTCAAAGTTGGAACAGTTAAAACAAACAAAAATATTGGTACATATATTTTATTAGTTAATTTTTAGCTCTCTATTATTTAAACATTATTATTGTTCTTTATCTAAGTGAAATTTTACTTAACTATACGTAGCTTATATATCTTCTATATATAATTCAAACGAATATGTATTCATATTTATGCAATAATTTCGCGGCATTGAAATCTTCCTTAATAATGAGATCCATTTTTGGTGCAGCAGTCGGCTCTTCTAAAAGATCCGTTTAGCGGCAATCTGTTTTATTTTGAATGGATCTGTTATTTAAATGCTTCTAAGCTTGACAATAATGGATCTGATGAATCCGTTGCCGTTTTGTTTTGGTCGATCTACATGAAGTCCAATTCCCTTCCACAATCTCTCTTGATTATTTTTGTATGGACCAACATTTGCCGCTCCTTAGGGTCAATCGAAATAAATTTTTGAATTTATGCCAAAATTTTGAAAACTCCGACCATTATGAAGTGGGAAGAATATTTTAGTACAAATGGAACCTGTTATCTCATAAAAACAGACCCTTGGCCAACAGCCAGATTACTAGAAACTGAGAAATTAAATCAGCGCTGAAAGCTGATAATATTGTTTTTTTTTTTGCTTAGATCTTTAAATATTTAGAATATCGTTTGTTTATAATAAGTTCGCTAAATTAGAGGCGTTCTTTTTGTCTTTCTCAACTCATTTGTAATGTTTTCAGTTCCATGCTATTTAAAAATATATAATTATCAACTGAACTGTTCATGAAGAATTTAAGCCAATGTCCTGGCAATCCTAAATACTCTTAGAATTCCTGTTGGAGATTTACTTGGACTTCCATTCCCCCTTCTCCAGCTGCCTTTGATTTTGGCCCCCTTCCGAGCATGTCGCTTGCGGTCAGGCAAATCAACAAGCGTAAGAGACGAACTCGCTTTCTCACTCTCGCCTTCGCCTTCGCCGTCGCCGTCGCCTCTGACTCTGGCAGTGGCCCGCCCCGGACTCCCCTACATGTGCGGGTCGGTCTGAACCATACGTTGAGTTGTCAAGTAGCCAACTCGAATGGTGCGCACAGTTTGCAATGCAAATTGCAAATTGCTGGCGCATATTTCGTTGCTTTAACTATAGCAACCAAACACAAGTCAACGAGTCCAACTGTTGTCCTGGGCAGGAGCAGCATCAGGAGCAGCAGTAGATCTAAATGCGCAGCTTGATGCTCACGAGCGCTCCTCCTTGCAGCCTCAGCGTTGATAAATTTTTGGCCAATTCGTTAAAACCCATTGCGCCATTGTTTAACAAACCAATTAGCAATCAAAATGAACTAACACGCTCGTCCTTCCCGGCTCCGCGCGCTCCTTCCTCCAGCCAGCCAGGGAGCCAGCCAGTCAGAGAGCCAGCCATGCAGCCAGTCACCCAGTCAGCCAGTCTGTCAGCCCGCCTGATGAGTTGTGGGCCAAATGAGAGCTGTGCGCTGTTGACATGTCGACGATGACGACGATGGCGACGAATTATGGCACCAGAGGTTGCCTTTGAACAGAGCGGAGAGATGTGGAGTAAAGCATCGCATGTGTATGCCCTTAACTGGCTCACTGACTCAGTCGCAGTCGCAGTCACAGTCACAGTCAACAGTCAACACCAGGAGCAACAACAAAGAGACAACACAAAAAAAAAAAACGAGAAAATTATATTTGTATTTACGGGCACTCTTAATTATGAGATACTCTGTGTTTCTACTCCGGCCATTTCTCTTATCGCAATGGTATTCGTTTTGTTTTTATTTATTATCCATTAATCATAAATCTACAATCGTTTATATGAATTATTTTTTGCAAAATGTTAATAATATTATAAGTGTTTTATGGGAATTTTATTTGAAAAATTCTAAATACATATAACAATTTTATTGAAATCCAATAATTACTTCGAAGCAATTGTTCTTTCAAATGTTGATATTTATAATACTAGTACTATTTTATGGAAGTTTCATTTAAAAACTTAAAAATAATATTAATTTTAATAATATTGCTATTATTTTATGGGAATATTATTTAGGAACTTAAATATATCTAGTAATTATTCAAAAGCCTTGTATTGATTTTTAAATATTAGTATTAATAAGAAACTTCTAAATATCTATTAAATGTTAATATTAATAATATTATAATAATGTTATGGAGTTTTTATTTAAATGTTTAATTTATTTGTATTTTTTTAAGTATCTAATATAAATAATAATATTACTAATATCCATTTTATGGAAACATTTTATTTATAAACTGGAAAATATGTAATAATTACTCCCAAGCAATTGCTGGTTCAAATGTTAGTATTAATTATAATGCTATTATTTCATGGGAATTTTATTTAAAAACTTAAAAATAATACCAATATTAATTACATTACGACTATTTTATGGACGTCAACGGGCTTCGTAATTCTAGAAACATATTGCAGCAATAAATCAATTTGGATTCAATTTTATTTAGGAAAGGTTCTTTGATTGCTTGCGACTCAAATACATTGAATTGAATTGAATTGAATTGAATTGAATTGGAAAGTCGGTCAGAGTCCGTTACATATATGTGCCTAGAACTTACATACTCCTCTTGTATGCAGAGTAAGACCAGTTACAATTTTACGCCAAGAGTTACATTTTCAGAACTCACAATTCAGAAGACAGCAAACCACGATAAGGAGAATGGAAGGGGGAGCATGAGAATATGGCGGACCGGGTCGAATGGATTCGTAGCCATGTTAACAAGCAGAAATCATGACAACGTTGATGGCTGATGGTACTTGATGGGCACTGAATTGCTGTTGGATGTGGCAGGTGCCGCCGGTTCCTGGTTACTAGTGTCTGCTGCCAGCTGCCAGCTGCTTGATGCCTGCTGCCTGGTGCCTGGCGCCATTGCTCACTCAGTTCATTAGAAAACTGGCACAAAAAAGAGAAGGAGCAGAAAAAAAACAAAGCCCTGCGCTGCAACGAGCAAGTTTCAAGTGTGAGACTGTGTCACTGATTGCACTTATTAGTGTCCAGAGCGACAGAGAGAGTGAGTGAAGAGTGGGGAATGGGGAGTAGAGAGTGGGATCTTGGGGTCTTAAATGTTTTAGCATTACATTTTTAATTTGATAGATCAACAGAATAAACGAATCGTAAGCAAGCAAGCAAATGCAAAAACGTCAATGCTGGATTGGGGCGTCAACAGGATGAATTGAATTGTTAATTGACTGTGGGATTGGGCGTGTAGTCTAGCTCCAAAGACCATGTTGCTGGTAAATATGTCAGGCGGTCGTAACCAAATGTGGAAAGTTGCCGGAAAACGGTCAGCAACAGAATTGTCTGGGTGTATGTGTGTGTTGGCGTTATGGAAATAATAGTCAAGCTATACAGTTTACGCAGGACTTGCAGTTTATTATATTGCTGATTAAAGGAAGGGGATGCAGTCGCCCGCCTGGAGGGGTATGGATTTAGGCAGGCATGCCCTACGCAAATATATGTAATATATATGCAAGTATATGTAAATACAGTTTAACATGCCCCATCGATGCGTTTAGGTTTAATTAACATTCATTAAGCATTATGGCCAAGGGGCCATGAAGGCAGGGGTAACTCCAAGTGCTGGAAGAGTCATATTCGAAAGCCGTTATTTGAAAGATAATGAGAAAACATTCAGGAATGCGAAATAATGTCATCAGCTATACGTTTTCAAATAAATATTTGTAGCCCTGTGGCGGGTTCTGCGATTCTTCAGAGTTGTTTGGTCTTTAAATTCTTTCGTGGCTTTAATCATTTGAGGTTTATTTGAAGCACAACAAAAAAAAAATATTCTGAGGAGTTTAAATATCTAGGGGTGCTGCTTGATAAAATGCTCCCCTTTGAGCCGCACATCCTTGCCACCCTGACTAAATGCAGGAAACAAATGGCCAGGCTCAATTGGATGTTGAGGCAAGCTCCCCCCACAATTTAAGGGGCTTTTTATATTGTGGTAATAGCACCCGCCTGTATCTTAACAGGATTGAGATTTGGGGATAGGCTGCAGCGCCGAATCGCAGACCGGTCCAGCCAAGGTTCTAGGTCCATGAACTAAATCTGGACCCAGTTTAGCTTCAGATGCAATGGGCCTCTCTGGCCTAAGTGCGGGGTCTATACCAGGGCCCCAGCCATTCCAACCTAAGCTTTACATGAAGCGGCTCACCAGTTGGTATAACGATCGGCTCAAAACCCTAAACAGACTGGCCAGACCTCTTCCTGACACTCGCCTAATTATTACAATCCTTTAATACTCTTTTTATATATTTGCAGTCAAATAATTTGTAATCCAGAACTTTGTTAAGTGAGATGTGATGCCATTAGGTGAACCGTTCTGATATGGCCAAAATCCGATTCGTAATGAAATAAAAATTCAAAAATTAAACTTCTGTTGTCTGGATACAAGAGAGTCTTCATGCTAAGCTTGGTCAATGCGGGCTTAGTCGTTTCCGAACTCCAGGGTTTCATCCAGACAGACGGACATGGCTCTACCGATTTTTCTAGTCATGCTGAGATGATTCCTTTTCCTTGTTACAGACAAACGTTTATCCTTTTGGTGCGGGATATAAAAAAAAAATGAAATATTTTTATAGTTTTATCTTATAGTTTTATCTCTTCTTTCCAAATTTCAATACGAAACTGGTTGGCGTTCGGTTTAAATATTGTGGATTGTTCATTATAGTTGAGTCAGCTTTGATGCTTGCAAGCACAATTTTAAGCCATACCTTTTAAGAAATAATATACGTATACGTGTATTTATGGATTATAAAATGTTATAGAATATGAATATGAATATTAAAAATGTAGCTGGTTGCAGCAAATGAAGACTTGCAACGTGCATCATTGTCGAGTAACCAAGAACTCAACATTTTTGAGCGAGGCCCCAGTGATGGGCATTCCTACATACAGACATACTTACATACATACAAGTATATGTATGCATGGGGAAGGGAAAAAACTGGGCGCTCTTTAGTGGACATGCAATGTTCAGATGCCACTGCAATTGGCCAAGCTGTGGCCAGAAGAGAGAAGGGGGAAGTGAGGAGCAGGAGGAGGAGGGGGTTCTGGTGGGGGTCCTGTATGATGCCATAGCCATTAATCATGTCATGTAATGCCGCCATAAATCCAACAACAATTTCAGCCAACGCCGCATTAACAGTCGTAGAGTGACCAACAAGCCGCAGCAAGAAAGGGGCCTGGCAGGGGGGGGGGGAGGGGATGGATGCAATAGAGGTGCCTTGCCTGCATGGCGGAGGAGCATCTTTCAGGCTCACAGTTCGGGCATTTTATTAAATGACAAAATGAAAAGTCGCGCTTATTGTCCGAAACGGCTAAAGGGAACGGCCAGCAGCTGTCGGTCCATTCTACCTACATACATATACTTGTATGTATACATATGTACTCGTATGTATGTGTGTGTGTGTATTTGTGGAGCGCATTAAATTTGGGCAACCCATGCAAGGCCCACAGGTGGGGGTGTTGGGCTGGTGGGGTGCTGGGCTGGTGGGCTGGTGGGGCCGTGCTCGTCGCCATCAATATGGACGTGATAATGTGCGTGTGTTTATCTGTGGGCGTGCATGCAAACGCAATATGGCGACCGCAATGCGCGGCATGTGAGCTGCGAGGAAAAAGGCTTTAACAGCAATAACAACAAGGAACTGGCGCAAAAGCTTTTTTCTCGTTGTGTCCACGACAGACAGCAGACAGCAGTCATCGGCAACAGCAACGGCAACAGCAACGGCAACAGCAGCAACAACAACAAAATCAATTGAGTGCTAAAACCAACAACAAGTGCCACAAAAAATGCATACGAGTATGACCAAGAGTTGCGAATCTTTATATATTTTTCTCATTTTTTTTTTTTTTTTCTTTTTTAATTTTGTTGCATTGACCGCACAACAAACTGAAACTGACCGAGCAACCAACCGACCTTTCCACCCATCCCTTCACCACTCGACCCTACCCTACCATATCAGCCCCATCCCCATCCTAGCGTCAGCGTCATTAGCAGCAGTTGAGTGACAGCAGCGTCTAATTGCGGCCAAAATGCTTCCAGAGTCGGAGGCTAATGCACTTTCTGTGGCCAACGGCGTGTCAATCAAAGAGACGAACGTATGCGGCGTCTGCAACTTTTGGCCCTCGAACAAATTGCCAAAAAATGTTGCGGAAAATGGAAGCGGTTTGCTGGTGACTGGATGGATGGGGGGCAGGGGGCAGCGGGAGGGGGGGGGGGGGTGCGGTGTTAAAATTGCAATGGCCGTTCCTTTTAAAACAAAACCAAAAACCAAAAAACAAAAAACAAAAAAAAACCGGTGGAACAATAAACAAAGACAAGTGTCGTTGGCCAAAACTGCAGCCAGGTTGTTATGGACAAAATGGCATAAAATCCGCCCACCGAAAAAGAGGCAAAGTAACGGTGAATGAATTTCACTGTGAACACGAAGCGACATGTGCACTTTATGGGGGCCAGCGCGCGATTGGGCTGAAGCTGCTGGAACGGGCGGATGGGGCGGATGGGGCGGATGGGGCGGTTGGAGCGGATGGAGGAGAGCAACTTTGACGCTCTGTATATAACCGTATATATATAAATGTGTGTGTGTGTGTGCAACTTTCGTTGTAACTGCGGACGCAGCTAGCTGGTGAAGGATGCGGGCAGGGGCTGCATTGCAACAGGGGGCCAGCGAGGGAGGCAAGGCAGCTTTAGGACTGATGCATGTGTATGACCATGAAGCGACAAAATCAAATTGCGTTGCAACTGATTGCGCATTGGAGACAGGCTGGTAGGACGGGAAGAAAGCCGATGTATGTTACATTATATGGCAAAAGTATTCTACCCGCCATACATGCTCATTCTATATACTATTCCAACATCAACCGCAATCGAAACAGCAGTAGACAGAGACAATGCATTTAAATGAAGAATTGTGCAGCAAAAAATGCTCATATTTATTTCATTTTATTTTTTTTCATTTGCTTAATTTTAATTTGTATCCTTTGGGAAAGCGTCTTGTAACACATGAACCAGAAGATGTACACGATATACAGTGAAGTGATCCAGCTCTTTGATTAAGCCTTGAATCGCTATATTTTTTTATTTTTATTTTTGGCAGAACAGAACTAATAAGAACCACAATTTTAACACATGGAAACATTCTAAAATAATATTAAATATAAAAACGAAATATAAAAAAAGAAAAAGAGAACACAATGAAAAATTGAAATTCAACAATTCTTTAATAAGAGTACAGATTTTAGTGTGCAACTCTTAAAACATTTAAAATATATATTAAATTATTTACCATATTTCATTCTGCCCTTCAAACAAACTGTTTGAGAATCATATGATTATGTATGTGGAAGATCCACGTGGCTCCCAAAAGCCAGGCAGATCCATAAGAGAGCGTAAACGCCTTGTCTGTTTGATTTTCTTTAATACAGTGAAGTGAGCATGACTTACGAGTTAGTAACAATGCGTAAATTAATCAGCTGTTATTAACCCTAACAGGACAATGTTCCAATACAAACAATTTAAGACAAATTGACAATAATTGTATTACATTCACTTTTGAACAACAATTAAGAATAATTGATCAATGACCGTAAAACCATAAATACTGTGCATTTTCATATTACAGCTTAAATGTTCCCCTTCGTGTAGTCTTTAATAATATCAAAAATAGGAGATTAGCTTACTAGTATTCATGTTATAGCCCTGATATTTTAACAAAGTTTTAAGTCGACTTTCATCGAATCGATGAGGTTTTGGTTTGTTTACGATTAAATCCGTGTGCACGCCTCTTAAGACGGATCGGGCTTAAGCAATATATATATTCCTTGCATATATCGAGGGATTCTTAATTTTTTTCCAGGATGGCCCACAGGTTTTCAATTACGTTTAAATCTGAAGATTGTGCGGACTGTGGAACCATTAAGTAGGAGCACTCCCAAATCAGCCAAAGTAACTAAAAAGTCCCTGGATTATTTTTTGGATCGTCCTCAGTCCGCTAAAGGACAAGTTGACTTTTGTTTTTGTTCCACTCGGAACTTTTTATTATAACTGCTGTTATTCTTGAGCTGGAGAATTGGTTGCATTGATGCACACGCATTTGGCGAGCACTGTGTCTGGGGGCTTTGCTGCCTGCAGTGGCAAGCTTGACATGAAGAGACGTAACGTTGCGCTTGCAACGCGTTAACGGCGGCAGCTGTCACTTGGACAGTTGGACAGTACGAGGGGCAGGAGCAGCAACGCGAAGCGCAAAAAATAAAACACGACAGCAAAAATAAAGCAGCGAGTCAAATGAAGCTACACTAACAGCACTAACAACGAGACCCGTTTCCCTTCCCTTCCCTTCCCTTCCCTTGCCGGCCTTCAAACGACGACTGCACTCAGTCAGCGTGCAGTTGCAACAACAACAACAACAACAACAACAACAACAGCAACCACATCAACAATTGTTGGCAAGCGTTTGGAAAACTCAAGTGGTGAACAGCAAGCTGGAGGTGAGGCAAAGCTTCGGTCAAATCAAAAGTTAGCCATCTGACAAATCAAGCTAAATTATAGTCAGCTAATTTAATCACACACACACACACACTCACTAGCTCACAAACATGCAGACACACATCTGCTAATTGTTGGCCCAGCTCGTCTGACCACATTTAGCGACGATAGCTGCGATGGCAAGCTTTGAAGCACGACAACTGACCAGGACGTGTGCGAGGACGATGCTGCACTCGGCGGCGGCACACAAATTTTACAGTTTATGCCACGAATTTGTGGCTAATTAGGCAAAACTCTGACAGGTTGGCAGTAGCAATGACAGCCCGGCCAAGCAAGAGCAAAGGAACGCTTTCAAATGACAACACAACTTGCGGATGCTTACGGACATGCTCGTACTCGTGCCCGTTCTCGTATGTATTAATGAACAGTCAGAGCACTACGAGGAGTATGCGGGAGGATGTTGATTGCTAGCATAAACAAACTAAGAGACTGAAAGGACATACAAGAGAATAATTTGAGAAAAATAGAGCACCTAATTAAATATAGAAATAAGCAAACTACTCCTTCTCCAATCCTCTCACAGCCTTAGAGCTGCCGTGTTGAGGTTTATTTTTGATAAGCACAGATAATAAGTCACAGTCGTGGTTGAGGTTTTACAAATTAAAGCCAAAGCTGTTTCTAACTCTACTCTGCTCACTCTGAAATGGGAATAGAAAACGATGGCAGAGTTGGCGTCCCTGTGGAAGGGTGCCAAGCCTGCGGAAGTGGATAGAATATTGTTCCCCTCCTTACTAAGAGCAAACAGTTTTTTCCGAAACCCATGCCGACCACATATGGTCCTAGAGATAGGTAGGGAAGTCAAGGATCTTTTTATATTTTTTATCGCTTACTTACTGGCTGGAAAGACGCTAGCCAGATGACAAAAACGCAAACAGCCAGCAGCTGAAGAAGAAGAGGGGGGATCTCTATTAAAAAATATATTGTAGAACGCTCTGCGCATGGATAGGAAGGTCAAAAGGTCGCAGAAGTGCACAAGTGCACTCTGCTGGCTGGCGGGACCGAGCGACTAAAGGTGACAGAGTTCTGCAACAAGCAAATACTTTTTTGTAGTCATTGATGAAATGTTTGCCGAAGTGGCTTTGGTCTAGAAGCATTCGACAACGTCGGGTAACAAGGTTTCGCATCTAGAGTCACCTAATTTAACGTGTTCTATCCAGTAAGTGAAGCAGGAATTACCATACTCGTGGCGAAAGTTAACTGCTCTACAAGTACCTTAATGTCTAATTACTGCTCGAATAATATGATAGTCTTGGCGTTAGGCATGCGGGACTCTTATATTTGTGTGGGGCAGTCCGTATATTAAGGAAAGAGGTAAGTCACTACTAAGATTAGCACAAGTCGACGAACTAACTCAGCACGCGTATTTATTGGACTGTACGGTTCTAAATAGACCCTGCTCCCCAAACCGAAAGTACTTACGTACAGCATCTTCAAAATTATGTTAAAATACGACCATGGCAGAATAATGGTCAGGATCCTGCGGAACAGGAGCTGGGACAAGTGAAGAACGATTCTGAAAGCCATACCATTTAACCAAACCACCAACCGTAACATCGGTAGCCGGCGTTCAGATGTCCCTAATAAGCAGGGCAAGAGAAATCGATCTAGACATGTCTATCTGATCGTACGTCTGTCTGGATGAACGCCTGGATTTCGGAAAGGGCCGATCCCACATTGACCAAACTTGGTATTGGTATTTATTTGTTAGTTTTACATAAATGTTTAATCACTTGTATAATATATATTTGTATATATATATTGCTGGACAAAATATAAGGTATTTGGTCGCATGGGGAGTGCATGTTGTGACGTCGTTTAAGTGTAAGACAAGATCCTTAAAACTGCTTCTTAAATAAAAGATGGATGTAAGTGCATATTTATATCATTCCACATAGCCTACCATAGACATATAATAGGAAAACACACACACACACAGACATGGGGGCAAAAGCCACAGAGAACACTTCAGTTGCAGTTGCATTCGCGATAAAAGCGATTGACGCAGGTTGTGGAGCAGGTTCCCCTCCGGACCAGGGCTGGGGCTAGCTAAGCACTTGATTTGTACGGAAAGCATTTCGTTTTTGTTTGTTTACTTGCCCCTAGCCGTAAACCGTGGGTGTATGTGTGTGTATGTGTGTGTGGGTGAATTATTCGCGCGAGTGAATATTAAATTTGAACCGCAACGACTCAGCCGCAGCGGCTTTGTATCGCCATAGTGTAAAACACCAACAAGAACAAGAACAACAACAGCAACAACAACAACAACAACAACAACGAAAACAACAAGGGCAAGGGGAGGAGCAGCAACAACAATAACGACCACAGCAGAAGTAACACATGTGGCCAGTTTCCGAGGTCAGTGGATGCTCGCCATTGTCTGGGCGGCTTTGGCTTTGGGCTCCCGGCCTTTGCCACATTGTGTGGCCGGCACACGCAAGTTAACTTCCGCTGTTGAGGGCAGTTCGTGGACCCAAAGCCAAAACCCAGAGCCATTCAGAGAGCCAAAAATGACTCGCATTGCAATCGCTGGGGATTGATGAGTGGATACTCCAAAAGGGCATGGGCGGGATGTTCGTGGAAGAAGAGCGCCCCGAAGCGGAGGGGGTGATGGTTTTGGTGATGGAGCATTGCATCAACATGAATTCCAATTATTTGGCCATGCCCCGACCATGGCTTGATGCCATTTTTTATGCAGCTGCTAATGTGGCGACTGCGTTGTTTGGTGGCTTTTCGGGGACCGGTTTGAATGTTTGGGAGAGTTTTTCTTTTCACTTTTGCAACAACATGTGCAACATGTAAGCCAAAGGTCAGACATGCAGTACAAAGCATTAAGGATAACAAAAATGCATATGCCTGGTCTTATGCAGAAGAAATGCGCTGCATAAAACGTTTCACAAAACTCTTCAAAAAAATGTGTTCTGCCTATTACGAAATGTTCTCTTGAGGATTAATAATTAATACTGCTTAATATGCATCTACTATAATTTAAAAGTAGTGAATAATATGTGAAGAGGGCCTGGCATAGCTGAACAAGCTAACAAGAATCCTACAATGTGTGTTGGTTCCTAGCTCGGTTCCAATTAATACGATCATCGCATAAAGCACAAAATCACTTACAGTCCTACAATTGCGCGGGAGTGGTCTCATCTGAAAATTCTCAAACTGTCAAACGCAGGCCGATTCACAAAATAATAAAAACAAATTGTTTAAAGAAATTAATATGAAAGACCGTGTCCCACTTCTCAATCTGGTTGTAACTTTACAGTCGCCGCATTCTGAAGATACTTATGTACACAGATCTCCTTCAAAAATCTTAGGGTCAAACCAATCAGATCAATATACAAATAATTTGTTTTATAAGAATACTACGACTATCTTGAATTTCCCATTCAAGTCGTCTCCTACAAAAGGAGCTGTGAAACCTGGAAAATGTAGGGACCTGTGGCTGTATAGAGTTATATGTTTATAATTATATTTGCAAAATTTGTTTGCTGTGTTCCTCATTGTAATAACGAAGCCTTTTTTTTGTGGTTTGCTGTTTTTGTATTTTCTGGTCCGTTATTACTGATAGAAATAATTATTTGTGCGAAACGGCTTAGTTGTCTTAGTCTGTCTGCGTTAAAGTGAACAAACATTTGTAATTTTTTTATTCAACTAGCAAAGTCAAAAAGTGAGTAAGGAATTGTGTGAAGCTAAAGAACAGTTCATTTAATCGGATCGGAAATATCGGTTATCGGCATTAGAGCTGCCTATCACTGGACAACGTGTGTAACTAATAAAAAAGCACCACCTTGGCTAAAGTTATGTGGCAAAGCTAGCCAGACCTCGACTATTGCAAGGGCACAAAGAATTTCGTATGGCAGTCTTCGACAAGTACTGATTCGGAAAAAGAATTCGAGGATGTAATTTTTAAGGACGAAGAAAGTGTAACTTGATAGTCACTACAAATATTGGAGGAGTATTCGGAAACCCAGGCAGACCTTTTTGAAATATGCTATGTGTTGAGAAGAATGAACGACGAAAAGCTTATAAAACTTTTGGACAGTAATCTCAAACACCGTTTGCAGAGCAATTCCATGACGATCGATGGACATTCCAGCAAGACAATGCTCAATCCAACATACCGTTAGTGCAGTGGCAGCGTTGAGTCCAGACCTTAATCCTGAAGGGAATCTGTGGGGCACACTCTCTGCTAAGGTATTTGCATTTTCCAAGCGATATAACACTCTAAATCAGCTAAAAATTCAGTTATAGCAGAGTTACATATATGGAAAATGGAGTTACATTAAAAAAATGTGTGAGTTCTGAGCCACGGAGGCTGCGTTTGGTAAAGGAGCACACAATGAACACAGTATACCATATGTACTAATAATGTACATAATATTTTACTTTTTGGTCGATTTCTAAAATTACATACTATTTAATTAAAAGTTATTTTGTTATTTTGCACATGTAATTATTTCCGATGGGGTTTGGAAAACCAATTGATTTTTTATAATAATACAAATTTTATGAATCCTGATTTTGTGTTTCGTAGCACAACTTTGGAATACCATATAGAAAAAAGAAATAAATACAAGTCCAAGAATGTTTGTTTGAAGGTTTTGGCTTAACCGATTGCATTGCACGTATAATTATTTTACATGACTATAAAATACGGCTTAAAACTTATTTGGCTTTCACTTGACGACGCTTAAGAATGCTTATGAAGCTTCTTATTACGTAAAATATGGAGAAATAGGTTTACTTATTAATGTAAATGTAGAAAATAATGACAATGGAATAGCTGGGACGTCAATGTAATTGTGAGCTTAAAATCAAATCTAATCGAACAGAAATTGGAGGCTGTGCCACTTACTTTGTGGCACAATTCTGCAGTATATGGAGAAGCTAATCTAAATATGAGTAAGTCCATTTGTTTTGATTTTTAATTCCGTACGTGTACACATTTTGTGTGCAGCTGCTAAATTAATTACAGACTATTTATTGTCCAGCGCTTTAAAGCGAACGCCTTTGATGGTCGCCAGATTCCTGTCTGCCCCCCATCAGCCCCCCGGCACCCTTTCCGCTCTGCAGTACTATTTGCACTCATTTGCGCCGCATTCTTTTTTGTTTTTTGGGCTTTGGTCAAAATAAATGTTCCACAGTCGGCAACGGTTTTTTGTTTTTTGTTGTTTTTTTTTTTTTTTGTTTTTGTCCATGTGTTACAACATGCGACACATTTGTTTTCTGTTTTTGTTTCCCTTTTTTAGTCTCCAGTCGCATTTGTGCAATGTGTTGTTTTTGTTTTTATTTGCGAGGTTGTCTCGTTTGAGTTGATGCGTGACGTATTTGCGAGAAAGCAAAAACAGCTCATTCCATTTCAATTTAAATTCAACCCAAAATGCAGCTTTAAGGGGTGCTATGCATTCACTTTCATTGCGCATACGCCCCGTTCGCCGACTAATTAAAAAACACGCACAAGCACAGCCTACCTACACAACCGCATATCACACATACCCGTCGTCTTCCTGTCGCGACAGGCACAACAAGGATAAGAAATTTCCAAATTCGCCATCCAACCCCACGCAACATGACAATTTTGCGGCTAATTAAAAATGAGCGGCAGACACTTTACATTTTGAATGCTTCTTTATGACTAATGCTTATGCCTCCTTAACGCGAAAAGTACGGCGGAATGACGTGGCACATGGCATGTCAATTATTTTACTTACTGAGCTTAATAGCAGAGTATAATACGTGTACAGGTACGAGTGTACACAGAAAATGGCATCAATATTTCACATCAATATTTCCCCAATCGTTGTCAAATCATCGAGATGTATGCGTACATATCAGGAAAATATTTTGGCAGGCATTAACATGATTTCTTTTAAAATTTCATCTGCTTCTTCCTATTTTCTAAAAATCATTTCTACCATAACCATAAAATAAAACTAATCTCAATTAACAAATGGCAAGAAATAAAACAACAAATTGTGTAATTCGTACTTTGTGGCCAATTTAGTTTTAATCAGCAATTTGAAAAATGAATATACTTCCAAGCGACTATTAGCCTGGTTTTAAAAAATTCTGTATAGCTGGACATGTTTGTAATGTAATTGTAATCAATTAAATGGTAAAAAAAACTAATTTAACAAGACTAAAGAGAGACTTGAAGAAACTTTACAAATAGAACACAGTGCATGCTGTTCTGCCTTTTAATTTAATAGTCACTAGTGTTGGTTATTTTTAATTTAAGGCTGGAAATTAAATTCAATATTGTACTTGGATTTTGCACTTTAAAAATCTCTTGCAAAATTCTCCTTTCTTTACAAGGATGCAAACAAATTAGATCAAATATTCTGATCAGACTGCGGCCAATAAATTAGCTTAATACTTAAATAAATAAATTATGGCTCTTTATTGTTTTTGGCTATTTCATTCTTAATTTGTAATCACATGTTGTTTGCTTTAAATTATTGTTTCTCCGTCGTATATACCAGATTAAATCTAATAGAATATATATATTATATATTTTATACCGTTTTGTGCACAATTTCAAGAAAACAACTAATCAGAAATGTTATTAGTTACTAGATTTTTTGCTAGTTCCGCTATCCAGCTATACAATGCGATGAAAAGCTTAGGAGTTCTTTTTCACTTTCGTTTCGAATGCTTAAAATATCCACAGGCTTTTTCTACTCATATGCTGCAGAATCTCATGTTCAATGATTTTGTTAATGTAGCCGCTTCCCTATGGAATATTTCAGAGTGATCCAGTACCCGGTTTAAGCAATTATTGAGCATTGAATATTTTTACCGAAAATGTTTTAAATTATAAACCAACTATCGGGCTATAAAATTATAGCAACAATTCTACTGTCAAAACTTTCTATCTATATTTAATAATTTGCAGTATTTTATATTTGTTATTAAAGTAGGGAGGTCCATAACAACCAATTAGGGTCCGTTCTTAAATGTTGAGATTTTCCCATCATTTTAAGTGAATTCTTGGTACAATGCAGAGTCGGCCAAACTAAAAATGTTTGTTTGTTTGTTTTTTCTGAAACGGAACTCGAAATTGTTGAATAATGTATTTTATTCTTATGAAGTACCCAGCCTGTCCGCACATTAAAGCAATCGGATTGAAGCCAAATCCGCTGAGCATTTGACACACATACGAGTTCGAGTACGAGGGTATTCTATATTCTACAAATCCTGGCCCCGAGGCGTAAGAGAGACATCAATGGCGGCAACGGCGCAATACTTGCAAGTTTTAATGATGACACTCGGCACACTCAACAGACGCACATTTTGCCAAGCACTGCAATTGTCCAGGCAGCACCCCTTCCCCATCCCCATGCCCTTCCGCTTCCCCGTCTCCATCCCCCTGTTCTTGCCGTAACATTCGGTTTATGTTACAATCTGTAAGCGACTCCTTTAACTTTGCATGCCTCTTCCATTGTTTGTTATCTAATGCGCTAACGTTTTCCCTGCGGGGGGTGGGCGGCGAAACATTCATCATACATACACACACGTACATATATAAGTATATGTATGTATATGTATATATGTACTTATACATACATATGTATGCGCCCCTTTTCACAATGGCATACCAGTCCGGCCAACCATCTACTGAGGCATCGCGGCAGCCCTTGTGCCTGCATATGCCTGATAATGTTATCCGCTGTTTTGTCCATTTGAATGGATATACTCTCGTACATATATAGTATACATTCATGTGTATGTAATGCTTGTTTGTATGTGTGTAAGTATGTATATAGTATTTGTCTGCCTGCCTGTTTGTCTGTCTGTCTGTGGATGTTTTTGTGCTATTTTGAAGTGGTTGTATGCGTTGTGCGATTTTGATTTCAATGCCACTCAACTGCCCGCCATCGTCGCCGTAGCGTCCTGGGAAAATCGCCTTAAAAAGTCCATTTCGAAAATGCGAAAAATCATCGCGCACCCAACCCCAACTCCTACCCCGACACCGACCCCTACCCCTGCCCAGCCGACCATATTCACTGGCATTGGCCATGTACGGGGTGGTTTTTCATTATCATTTTGCGCTGCACATAAATAATTTATTGTTAGCGATTTTCCCAAAAAGATAACAGAGTAGCAACTGCAACAGCGACAGTGGCAGTGGCAGCGGCAGCACCACCAGCCGATAGAACAACAACAACAACAGCAACAAGAACAGCAGCAGCTTCCAACTTTATTTACTTTGACCGCCGTGGCGCGAATCCGGAGGCGGGTCGTCGCTTTTTTGTGCTCATCGTCAGTTTTGTGAATATGCTTTACAAATATACTTAAAAGCGTAGACATACATACACACAGACACACGCACATACATATCCGAGTATACACTTGCATACGAGTATAAAGCAGCAGTATTTAAATGTTTGTGTTTCACCCCAAAAAGATTTGCGTTCGTGTGTGTGTGTGTGTGTGTGTGTTTACGCGATGCCCGGATATATATAAATATTTATAAGTTCGTCGTAATAAACAAGCTAATAAGCATTATTTTAATATGATTTTCTGTTATTGAGCAAATAGCCAACGGCATGTGCGATCGACCATCTACGAGACTATTACATTCTCAAATATATACTATCATGGAAACACACACCTATATGCAACTACATGTGTAATCGTCCTTGTAGAAGCACATTTGCTTGCTTATTCATATGTCAAGCAAAGCAACCAATAGATTAGTTTAGGGTTTGTAGTTCCCCTCGCTGAAAAGGATGACATAAACATATATTACACATTAAGTTATCATAAATTATAAATATGTACGTATAATACACTTATATTAATTATATATATTATTATATTGGACACATACATGCACCAACAACATGAACTATAAAATAAAATTTAAAAGAAAAAAGGGGGAAAAACGGGAAAAATAATAATAATGATAAAACTAAGAAAACTAAAAAAATATATAAATAATTGTAATATTTAATGTCAACAAAAACTAAATTAAATATATAATAAAATTAAAACAAATTGTAAATAACTATGTAGTAACTAGCGTAATAACTTAAAAGTAATTAGACAATTGAAACGCTTTGTAAATATGTATATAGTTAGATTTACAGCCGTTGTATTTAAGTCTGTTTAGACCATCCCTAAGGGAAGGGTATCTAACTTAACTAACTTAACTTAACTAAATCTAGCTTAATAATTAAATTATTCAAAAGTATGTTAAGCATTAAGAGTTACCTTAAGATTTCTATCGGATAGATTATTTTATGTTTTTTTTAATGGATGCATGCATGACATCCCCATTTTTTAAAATTGCAAAACATTAGTCTGCGCTGCCTTTATAAGTAGGTCCATAGTGTAGTTTAATATGAACTTCAAACCGCATTCAAATCTCTATGCGATTGCTTTCATAAATGGAAAATGCAGCTAAATGCTGTTGAACCCAAATCATATATCATCTACCAAATCATGAACTGAAATTAAATACAAGAAATATAAAATTGCGTTCGCTATTTGAACATTTAGTTTGATAAAAATGTTCTAGTTCTGGAGCACATTTGCAAAACTATAAATAAAGTTAATCGATTTACTGCATTCTTGCATGAATGAGAACACAAAACGATAATTAGTTTCTTGATCAATATATAGATAAACGATTTAAATATATTCAAGTTAGTATGGATACATTTGATGTACATATATTTTAAATCAGAATGAATTGTACTTTAAAGTAGTTTTCTTTTTTCTAAACATGTGGTTTGTCAGAAAAAAATCGAAACAATATATATAATATTAGACAGTAAATTATAAATTTTTGCCCAGCAATAGATCCAAGATATTTTATTCAGTCCTTGAACAGATATTTACATCACCTATTCAAAATTTAAAACTCATAAAAGTAAGTACAGCGGGATATACATATATTTTTTTTTCACTGATTCTCGAAACTCATTGCATTTGGATTGAAACTACCAAATGAAAGGTTATTTGAGTTTTTTTTAGTTTTTGCGAACGTGTTGCTGTTGTTGTTTCTTTCTTTTTAAGTATACTATATGTTGTTGTAGTTATGGATTTTCGTCAACTGTCAAGCGCTCTCGCACACTTATAAAGTTATCGCTTTTGAAAAGCGCCTGTCAATTTTTGCAATCATCAGGCCTAATGAAAAATCTAGCACAAAGTGCAATAAAATCAAAGGTAGCAGCAACAACAGCACTGCCAATGGAGCAAGTAGCAATGAGAGTGCAAAAAACGAAACGGATCGGATCGGAACGGCAGCCGTATAATTCTGACAATTTTCTGACAGGAAACATGCCAACACTCAAAAAAACTGTAGCATGCTTTTTGGGGCCGACGCTTGTCGTTGAGCTTTTGGAGTCGAGTTGCGGTGCGGCATGTTAAATATGCAACAACGACACAACAGCAATAACAGCAACAGCAGCAACAACAACAACAATAACTAAAACAGAAAGCACACATGTCTAGCACCGAAAGTTTCAAGGATACAACAACACATGATAAGTTGTTGGCAGGGCGAAATTAGCCAAAGGTAGCAAAAAAGAAAGAGCAGTGAAAAAGTGCCCAAGTGCCATCAGCATGTGGCAGCGCCTTTGGCCTTGTGAGGACTGCCTGGACTGCCAGGACTGCGAGGACTGCCAGGCAGTCAGGGAGCCAACAGCAGTGTGCCTCATATTTCAAACGTGGACACAGAGACTCGCACATGCAGACACAAGCGACACTTATTGTTATTAGCATTGGCATCCCTGCATTGTCCAGGCAAGCAGGCGGGTAGGCGGGTAGGCGGGTAGGGGGATAGGTGGGCGGACGGGACGGGTAGCCAGCCCGTGACTGCTAAAACGTGTTAGCCTTTTGGCGTGCGCACATTTCAAAAGCCAATTACATGCGCTTTTAAGCGTGTAAAGTTTTGTAATATGATTTGTTGCCCAGGCAGTCCATACGGTCGGTCCGCTTATGTCCTTTTTGGCCACTCGCCTTACACTGCTGATTTATTTTACTCGACTTTTTCTCTTCCTCTCCCTCCATGTTCTTTTGTGATTGTCGCCTGGTTTGGCTTCTCTACTCGTTACCTTGGCCTTTGTGGCGACAGTTTATTAAAATAAGGTTATATGAAATTACCAGAAGGTGGACATTATAGCCCATTAACTCTTATGTATAGTAGATATAGGAACAAATCTAAACATCTTTATGTCGGAAGAGACATCGTATCTGCCATGCCATATAGTCTCGATTTGCAGACTTTATATGCAGCCAGACCTTTTTTGACTAAATTTAGGCCAAAATGAACGAATTTGAAATTGGTTTTCTGATTAAACACTTAGTTTACCTGGAACAGGTGAAAATATAAGTACATCCAACCTTTTGGGCATCCCGGCTTAAAATTGTCAAAATAACTCATTTGCTTGTAATGGAGACTTGTTTGAAGGCGACGTTTGTTGGGTCGAGATCGAATAGCAATGGAAGTACCGGTTGAAATGGGACGAATTGGAACTGAAACTGCTGGAGTTGCGGTCCAAAATCGTCCAGGATACTCGAATTGATTGCAGTAATCAGTTAATCAGTTGAGTTGATGCAGTTGAAATGGAACTATACTCAGCCTCATCCCATCTTCGTCCTCGGTCAAGACTTCACATTGCGGAAATCTCTTCTTCAGGCAGAATGTCAATTTTTTACGCGACATTACTGAGAAAAAATACAAAAGTACGAAAAAAACCACAAAAATTAATTAATTTTTCTCCAGTATATCTAAATATCATTTAATACATAACTAAATGGCCTACTAACCAGTATTTTGGTTAGCTCTAAACGGTTACACCAACTACATTTCGTCTTTCTCAGTAACTGATTACATTTATTTACTTTTGACTAAAATGGACAATTATTGCATTCCCCAATAATATTCAACTAGCTTTGGCTGACCTATTGGTTACAGAAGACTGGTTTGTAAATTGTAAATAATTTTATTGATCGGGATTTGGCTCCATTCTGTGTTTTCCCCTGCCACAATCTGGGATTTGAAATTAAATTAAGAAAATAAAAAAATTATTAAAATTTGTATGAGTACAAAAACAGATTGTTGGGAAAACAATATGGTTTAAATTCCCATGATCTATGCCGTTCTTAGTGTGTTTTTAAACAAATCTCTGGGCAAAAGTTGGGAGATTAACGAGAATTGGTTTTCCACCAAATTTGGGAGAAGGAGATTTCTGTGTCACCCCTTTTTGACTTTTGAAACCCATTAATGTATCCCATCCGGCACTTTTTTAATCTCACACTCGTAGTCACCAGATGCCATTACTGTTTGTGGAAATTTGTCAAATTTGGACACATCTAGTTATGCTTTGCCATTATTGCCCTAGTTGTCACATGTTTTGGTCTTGTTCATAGTTAAAAATTCAGATTCGGTATTCAATTCTTCTTCAAACAAGTGAGGGGTAAAGCCTCCCTCTTACTAGTAGACTCAGATTTTAAGCGCCTATCTTTCGATTTTATTCAATATTAAAAATTTGCAGTTAAACCCTCAACAGCAATGGCGTCGAACAGCAATAGCAGCATCGAAAATACTAACAACAACAACAGCCAAAACGCAAGTCGTAGCAATAGCAACAGGAATAGCAGCAGCAGCACCACCACCACCAGAAGAGAACAGCGGTTCCCAATTCTTCTCAACATGACGAGCAATAACAACAATATGAACCTGTACAGCCATCTGGGTCACTATAATATCGCTGATGGGGGCAACATAAGCACAATCCGTGAAATGCAACGCCTTTTACGCGTCAATCCTGAGCGCTACATGCTTCATACGCTCACGCAACGCGGCAACGACGGCGAGGCCGGGGATGTTGGTGACGTTGGTGATTTCAATCATTTTCTGGGCGCACCTCCCCTGGGCCCAGTGGTCAATCCAAATCCGAATCAGGATCGCAACTGGAACATGCCACGAAATGGTGGCGGAGATGCTGATTTTATCCTTGACCCCGTTCACAGGCCCCATCAACGTGGAGCTGGTGATGCGGAGGATGCTATTGCGGCTGATGTCCCCATTCAGGTGAGCATGCCGCTGGATCAGGCAACTTTGCAACGCCAGCTGGAGACCGCCGAACAGAGACGCGAGCGTAGTGTGCAGCAAATCTTACGGCTCTGCGATTTCATACAGGAACAGTTGGCAACGATCGCAGCCCAGATAGAGACCTATGAGAAGAGGTTGTCGCAACGCAATGCTCCAGCTCCTCCAGAGCCGGACGGTGATGCTTTGTAACAGAATAGAAATTGAAGAAAACACTAAAAAGCTGAAAAGGACCAGCTCAGAAAACTACTTCGAATAACGCTCCTGTATTCGAAGGTGGGTTTTTTTTAAAGAGGACATACAACAAATGAGAAGAAGATGTGCTCTTCTGCTAGCGCGTTGACAAAACAGGAATACGCACGGAATGGGAAGTGTTCATGTGAAGTAAGAGAGAATACGAGCACAAGAAGAAACGGAGAAAGAGTTGTCCTCTTGTAAGCAAAATTCAAGTAATACAAGCTGGAGCATGAAGCAAGTGTTGCATGCAGAACGACAATGAAGAAAAAGGATCGGAGGTGATGTAAAGAGAAGGCTAGTGGAAAATGCAGAAAGCCGAGAGAGACGTGCGCAGCATTCGATGTTAAAGCTTGCCTAATTGTTCGCGTATTGCTAATGTGTACACATATTTTTCGCTATTCTTTTTCAAAATTGCCACGGCTAGTTAACAAATAAACGTTGTTTTGATGAAATTTCACAAATTGCACACAGGGCCTGAAATTCAGGATTCTAGCGTGTACTTCAACGTTCAAAGGAAGGTGAAAGCGCAGTTGGAAAAGGTTTCAAAATTCTATCCAAATGTCCACTCGCTGCAAAGAGTAGCTTCTCATTGCTGGAAACAGATTTCACGATTGGCCATATACGACAACAATATCTATCATGCGTACTTCTGGATAAGATATTACATTAAAAATGAGTACTGTGATATGTGACGATGCTGTATTTTTTGGCGATCGTGAAATGCTGGGAAGTTTAAAGAGAAATAGGTGAGACCGACATTCCTTTTGTACCATGCACCCAAGGGGTAAGTGGATATACATGTGGCAGACCCCACCATCTATAAATATTCCTGATCAGATAAAGTCGATATAGCCATGCCCGTTTGCCCCCGGAAAGAATAACCGAACTTCGTATTCAAAAGGGCATTAATCCCATTAATCTCTCATCTCATGTACTTCCTTTGTTTTTAAAGATTTAAGAACAATGCGTTTATTAATAGGAAGGAGAGAGGAAAGATAGCTACTTTAGTATTTTATTGACAGTCTAACAGGTGGAGTCTCTGTAGTCTCCTGCTGGTGGTGCTATTGTCAAGTAGATTCATGGCCTGGAGAAGTGCAATGAAAAACACTATACACGAGCAAGTCTACGCATAGAAGTACACACAAGAACATACACAGAGACTATAATTCTGGAAACAACATGCTTAAGCAGCCAGCAATCAAGAGAAAACTAGACGTAGGCTCTAAGATAGTGATTGCACTTTAGTGTGGAAATCGCAGCCGTGTCCTGTCCCTGACTTGGGAGTACATGTATACGAAGGTTGGAGACTATGGCTGTTATATTTTTTCGAATGTGTCTGCGTTCATTCATTTCGCTAGTAGTTTTCTTCAGATAATGTAATATTTCATTCGTCAAGTCAAACTAAACTAGTTGTGTACAAAAAGGGTTATGAAGTAGACTCGAACGCACACATACAGTACACTTGTGGTGCAAATTTCAAGCCCCATTGGCCTGTCACCCGAGACACTCGGGACAACCCAGGCGAATCGTTGGTACCTGTAAATAATATTTATTTAAGTGTATTTACAAATTGAGCTGCGCCACCCACTCTTCAAATCTATTGTGGACCCTCAAAGTACAGTGGCAAAAGGGTAGTCGATTTTTCGCACACACACACACACACAAGTGAAGCCCCGGGGTCAGTTAACCCTGTTAGCTCCATTGCCAGGGCTTTGAAATTTTCGCAAATGTGGGGCCCTCCCGCCACCGTAACCTGCCGCTCGAGAGCTCGCCCGCATGCATTTCGTGCTCAAAATTCAAGAGTGCTAAAGAAATGACATGCAAATTAGTTTTGTTCAAATGACTGACAAGTTGTAAAAGACGGCGGACGGACGGACGGACAGGCGGACGGGCGGAAAATGTAGACGGCGCGAAATTTCCAATGAACGCAAATCGTTGGCAACGTCGCGTCGGTCTAGGGCCAAAGCAAAGGGTTACAGCAGCAGCAGAAGCAGAAGCAGAAGAAGCAGCAGCAGCACCTTTGCCATGTATATGCCATAAAAATTACCAAAAGCGCGCCGCGCTCTCGGCCACACAATGCACGTGCATAAATAAACAAATTTGCAGCGAGCCGCAGCCAGAAAAGGCTGAAAAGGCTGAAAAGGTAGGAAGAAAGGAAAGGAAAGCAAGTTTTATGAGCTCGCGAAAGTAACTGAAAATGCCGACATGTTTGCTATTGCTGTTGTTGTTGTTGTTGTTGTTGCTGCTGCCGCTCACTCCTTTCAACTCTTTTGCAGCGACATTGAACTAAATAGGTGGCCATAAATGCTGTTAACGTTAAATGTGGCCTGGTTTGTTCTGGCCGAGCCATTCTTCGACATTTCTCCATTGGCCAAGCCAACACAAAGCGAATGCGGCCGCGACCAAAAGCGGCCTTTGTGCGCGAGCACAAAAGAGCTTACCACTTGGTAAAGGGAAATGGAAAGGGAAAGGCTTAGAAGGCTCGCCGATACCTGATTCAACTGATCGAGTTGCAGTGCCGGTAGAAGGTTACGAGATTCCTATATGCAAGGTCCTCCATCCCAGGTCGCCCGAGAATTAGAGAAAATTACTTGTGGGCTAAACGAGATTCGCCCAACTTGTATGCACTGTGAGAAACGAAATGGAATCGTTTAATGTATCAATAAATCTCGAATTTACCAAATGTGACCAAACTTGGACTTTCGTGTACCCAAAAAATGGGAATATAATTGCACATAGCAGAAGCAGGAAGCGGAAGCAGAAGCGGAAGCGGAAAGCGACCTACTTTCTCCTCGAGGGTCGTCTAACATAAGTACAATTTAATAATTAATTGTAAGTTAAATTAGAAAAGGATTTGATTAATTAATGTTAGTCCCAAAAGAAAATTGCAAGAACAAATGAGAAAATGAATGATACAAAGAAATCCTGTTGCAGCTTGTGCAGTAAGGGGGAAAGGCGAGAGGGCGTTAAAGCTCTGTAAAATTTATTGTTAAGCTATATGTTATAGAATAGTTTAGCGCGATTGGGGGCGTGGTAATACAAGCAGTCTTTTAATATTCTTAATCACTCCTCTTCATTCCTCCCTACCATGCTAATACGGCTGATAAATCTGAAGGCTTGGCAGCAATTCCAACTCTTACATGCTATATCATTGTATCATAAATATCTAAAGGATATCGCTGCCTGCTTTGGTTCAACTATCCATTGCACACATAAGCATGGAAGCGATGCGAAGTTGATTCAAACATTGAATTAATTTAGATTTAATTACATAATTAAATAAAAATACAACATATTTTTCAAATGGGTGACAGTGTTTTAATAAGTGAAGTGCGCGCGACCCCAGCATTCTATTGTTCAAATGTATAGTTTTCGTAAGCAAGATTGGGAGGATTATTGACAAAAAGCTGCAGCAGTAAGCTAGTGTGGAGATGGCGAACATATTATCTGAATAATTATATTTAAAAGAACAATTTAAGCCAGAGCTAGAGCGCATTGATCTTGAGGGGAGATAACAAGGCAGAAGAGATAAAATATTAACAGAACATAATGCAAGCGAAACCAAAACAAACATAATCCAAAAGGCATTTGCTACCTTGACTTTGCATAGAAGTATTCTGCCTAGAACTTAGAAGAGTCTACAACTCGGTTCAGTCGCTTCTGAACTCCAGAAGCAGAACTATGATGTCACCATAACTCTTCATTCATATCTTAATAGAAATACTAGTGCGGTGATTATATAAAATTGTCCATTTCCAGCATTCGCCCATTTACAAGTATTTGGGCATTTAATAGTGTGTAGTACGAGTATATGTATTTCTCTTACTTGTAGTGTGCATATGAATATACTTATGGCCTAAATCTGCAGTTTATTTGTTTGTTTTCATGGGTGGCTCGGCTTAGCGGCCGTTTTGCCTTAATGAATCGGGTGTGCAATGGCAGAGAGGTAGTGGATCAGGAATCAGTGGCAGACGCAGCACAGGGCCGGGCAGGGCAGGGCAGGTACAGCACAGCCCAGCAGAGCACAGCACACACGATGACAACTTGGCTCGGTTGACTTTTGAGTTCTCTGGAACCACCCGCCAGCCTGGCAAGGCGAACAACTAGGCGAGCAACCCTGCCGCGCAAATATTTGACAATTTAATTAGTCTAAAATTGGGATTATCGCTGTGTGCGCATCTCTGGGTCTGCGTGTGGGTCTGGGTCTGGGTGTGGGTGTGGTTTCGGGTCTGAGCCTTCTTCGTTGCTGTCATTACTAATTTGACGCATATGCTGGGCATTAGACCGAGGCTGCCCGTAAAAGCTGCAGCTTGTGGTCGCTGCATCAGCGATAGCTTTTTGATCCTTTGGCTCAGCGGGCAGCTGACACATGTGTACAAGTTCACATGTCATTGTGTGTGTGTGTGTGTGTGTGTGTATCAGCGACAAATTTTAATTAAAAAGCTCATTGGGCTTGGACTTTTTCTTTCATTGGCTCAATGTCCAAAGGCCGTGGCCAAATTTTAATTAGCTTAGTTTTGCATCGCATCCTTTGACAACATCAGCAAACACGCGCGCCGCATGTAGCAGCATTATTAACACTGATAGACGGCCACCCACAACTCACAGCCCACAGCCCACAGCCCAGAACCGAGAACCCACAACGCACCACTCAGCTCACCTACGAGTGCGAGTGCGAGTACGAGTACGAGGATGAGGACGAGGACGAGTATGTATCACTCCAATTGTGCTCGACGCTCGGCTTACACGCAGTGCGGTGGCAATCAAATAAACTTTCGCCACACAATCCAAAAAACCCTCGAGCGTGCCTGCATAGGAAGCACACAAAACAACAACAACAGCAACAGCAACAGCAATGGCAACAAAAAATAGTAGTACAATAGATCGGACTAAAACAAAAGCGTTTGAAGTGCGCCTAACAATTGCCAAACGCGCTAAAAACAAAATCCAATAATTGAAAATCGGATTTGAACGAATCACGTGACAAGAGTGCCAAGTTGTGCCAAAACAGAGAGAGAGAGAGAGAGCGAGAGAGAGAGAGGGGGAGAGAGAAGAGTGTGCAGAAGGTTGTTACAAAGTTGGCCGTCC
The DNA here is from genome assembly GCF_003285725.1 of Scaptodrosophila lebanonensis. Taxonomy (NCBI): domain Eukaryota; kingdom Metazoa; phylum Arthropoda; class Insecta; order Diptera; family Drosophilidae; genus Scaptodrosophila; species Scaptodrosophila lebanonensis. The sequence continues at coordinate 4,102,484 of NW_022060567.1, read as the reverse complement.
ACCAACTCGGGCACCAGCCCTGCAAAATGCATTAGAAAAACGAGCAACTTGCAACAGCAGCAGGAATAACAAAAACAACGACAACAGTGGCAACAACAAGGCAGGCACACGCCACTAGGGGATATGACAAAATGCCAACATCCGGCCTGCAAACTACTCAAAATTAACAATAATAGAAAGCAACCAACAAAACCAAAAAGCTAAAATATAGCGTGAAAAAAGCTTAAGCGGCTTTCACCATTTTCTTTTTTTTTTTGGTGGATTTGAATAGAATGCACCACAGTAGCATGCTTGGGCTTGGATGCCTTCTGTTCGAAATCAAAGTCTCTGAAGTGACCCATTTGTTTCCAATTTTGCTTAGCTCTGACAAAATAAAGCTCTAAATATAATACATAATTACTTTAAATTCATAAACGTCTCTTTCGGATAGGTCGAAAGCTTCGTTTACTTTAACATTACCTTCTTCAATTTGTTCAAGTATTGATTTCCGAATTTGTAATTGTAATGTAATGTTCCAATTAGCTCTGGGAAAATAAAGCCCCATATATATTTCATAATTACTTCTAATTCATAAACTTGCCTTTTCGGATATATCGAGTCTAAAGCTTTTCAAAACCCTGTAAATTAAACATTCAACCTGGCTATATTTATGGTCAATATTTATGGCTATTCATTTAGAATGGATCTGACATGAGGACACTTAAGCAACATTTTTTGTATAGTTAGATAATTTTATCAAAATTTATACGCTCATTACGGGAGCGACTAAGAGACTGTTACCTGCAGACCCAAGCATCGAACACTTTTTAGTTTGTTGACTTGCAAGGTTCAAATCGGACCTGGCTTCTTCTGGCAATGATCATAGTTTTTCGAAATTGTCGATTATAATGACCGCAAAATCGACGCAAAGCTCTGAATTTGGAGTTAAGTTTCTGCGATTCACACACGTAGTTTTGGGAAACAATTGTGTATGAACTATTAAATTGGCGTATTGACACTTTTGCGGGGTCTTGTAGTTTGTTTGCTAAACTTGTGATGTACTTGTATATCAGGAAAATCAGTTTGGCTCTTGTTTTAAAACTAGACCTAAAACAATTAATGGGAAGGAGTCATTGCAATCTAAGTCCACGGTCTGGGGCTTAAAGACGCAGGTCGAAGGAATTCAATGAACCCTACAACAATCGTATGTTCTTTGCTTTACTAGTGTAGTGCATCCTGTGTTAGAACTAATGTCCTTGGCATTACAGAAAACATTTCTTCTTTTCGATATCAGTGGCTTAACGTGGGACACCAATTTCATTTTCACACGCACTCTTTTGCTTCCCAATTTTCCACCTTGGTCTAACAGTAGGATAGAACTTGGCTGTGTTTTTTTTTCCTCCACAATCTGATTCCAGAAATTATATTTTTTTGTCTGCCTCTCTCCCCACCCCTTTTTTTAAGTTAAAAGCCGCTTTCTTTCCTCAGGTAATCTAATTACAATTTATTTGCTAATTTTTGAATATTTTTTAATACAAGTAAATAAGTAAGTAAATAAAGTCCTCAAATATATTCGATTTTAAGACCATCTCGCCAATAACATATGATGTGATTAAGCTTTTGGAAATAGATAACAATTGTGCAGCACGGGTCACACGAACCCGTGACTTTATACTGAACGCCCTCAAACAAGCCAATGCATTCAATGCAGCAGCCCCAGGTTGCACGTACTACAATTATGGAATCGGACGAGTCAACATCAAAGAACAACAACACAACCAGCCCCGTGCACCATCGACAGCCGCCAACAACAACAGCACGGACAACATGCAAATGCAAACAAACAACTTTCAATTCGCCATAGTCGTGTATGAATCGTCGTCGTCAAATGCCAAACAATTAAGAACAACAAAATAGCAAGAAGGCGTGGGTGCACGGGTCCATGGGGCACGGGCATGCGAGGAGCGGTCTAGTTTTTTGCATGTTTGGCAAGCAACAGCAACAACAACAGCAGCAGTAACGAGTAACTGCCGCTGCAGTTTTTACGCTGCAATCTAAACCGTAATCCAATAAAATCGGCTGCAGGAATGCCAGCAATAAAAAAGGACAAAGTAAAAAAGGACGCGGGCGCGGGCGCGGACGTGGTCGAGACACCAGGACACAAAAAGATTTGACAGTTCATTGTGCGAGCGCCGGCTAACGGAACAAAACAACAACAACAACACTGTCTAAAAACAGAAATAGAAACAGTTACAGTAACAACTACTGGGACGTGCGATAGTGTGGAGGGGGAGAACTGTCCCGGGGCACGGGGCAGTCTGCTATAAGGGCGCTTTGGCCAACAAAAATGCGTTGAGGAGCACAGGCGGTAACCAACCAACCAACAGTTACCAGAAGTCGGCTACAAAGAGCAGACCTCCACAGACCCCCAAAAGCGGCAAGCGGGATGCAGCGGCGAAGTCAATAAGAGCTCCGTGGGCGGGCAGTTGGGGTGGCTCGGTAGTAGTGGAGTTGTGTTGTGTTGTAAGTATGGTGAAGTGGTGGCAGAGCGGGGGGGGGGGGGTCTTCAGAATCTCGGCCTGAAGTGCTGAAAGCAAAAACAAGCAAATTGCAGCGCCCAATGGAGAGCATGAGTTAGGGGAAATGTGCAACGCACAGAGCATAGCGTCGGAATTGTTGCGAAATTGCTATTTGCACTCAATAACACACAGAAATACACACACACACACACACAGACACACCCACACACACACACACACACACAGACAAGCATGCTTTAGCATCAGCATCCAGTGTCCGCAACCAGAACCGCTCTGGCCACAAGCGCTGACCCAACTATATCGGATACCCGCAAAAAAATGTGTGTGTACGTTGGTCGGTGGTGAAGCAATCTGTGTGGCCGAGGGGCACTCTCAGTTCGACAATTGCACCATGTTGCAAAAGCCGTTGCTGCGAAAATTAAACAAAACCAAGAAAAATACTCCCCAAACGATGAGCCGAAGATCACATACCCTTTGATCGATAGGTTCACAGGTTCTCACAAGCGTTTGGACTCTGTCCGATCATAGCTTCAGTTCAGTTTGTTGTCAGCTGAATTTATCGCTATGTCCGTCCGTCCAAAGGTCTATTTCAATTACAGTATCTTCCATAATAATTCCAGACTCATCGAGTCCGAACGTTAGGTAATATATCTGCCATCAAAACTATTGGAAATTGATTAAAGAAGTGGAAAAACTGAGGTCGGGTGTCCCACTTTTGAATTACTTTTTACCTATGTGCACGATAATTATAGAAATTTAAAAATAATTAAGAATATTTCAAATAAATAAAGAATATTGAAAAAAATTAGAAAAGTTTAAAAAAGTTTAAAGATTAAAAATTAATTGAACAAAATTAAGAAAGTTTAAAAAAGTTAAAAATTTGAACAAAATTAAGAAATTGAAAATGTAAAAAAATTACAAATATTAAGAAAAAGAAAGAAACTTGAATAAATTATAAAATTTAAATATATAAAGAAAAATAAAAAATAAGAAAATTGAACAAATATGAAAATTTAAAAAATAAAAAAAAAATTTAAGAAAAGTGTAAAAAATTATTAAAATTTACAAAAAAATATAAGAAAACTGAAAATAAATTTGCACAGCGTACACATTTCTGTGTACAAAATTTTTGTCAGTGTTTTAGATCCAGGTCTTGTCATGCAGATCAAGAATATATATGCTTCGTGGGGTCTGCCACGCCTCCTTCTGCATGTTACGTTTTGCACTTGGCACAAACCTACTATATCCTATTATACCTACATTTCATTTCCAGGGCATACAAATTCGTCGGGGAGAGTTCTTTTGAATGCAGCATGCAGCTAGTGATGGCAGCGCTATGCTGTCAATGGGGCCATAATATTCAATTAATGTATTGAATTGCTCGAAACTTGAAAAAGCTAAGTTGGTTGAAAGCAAGGTTGAAATTTTTGAGTTTTTCCACAGGATTCAATGGCTACAGGAGTCGAAAATACGAGTATGTGCAAATTTATTTATTAACGATAAAAGCCAACTTAGTAAATGTTCGGAAAACTCTATGTTTAAAAAAATATACATACTTGTATATATATCTATGTATAAAGTATTGAAATGCAATCAACAGATTACACGACTCGTTCTATTCTGGAAGTCGATCATTTTTTTCATATATACTACACTAATTAACGAGATATAGTATATAGTCCCATATCGTTTGTGTGCGTGGAGCGATGCGGTCAAATTTTCGATCATTGTTTTACCTTTAGGTAAAACAACCATAACATAAGTAGTACAACGATGGAAGTTTAAAAAATAAAACTGATTTCATTTTAGATCTACTTGTATACAAGTTTTTCAAGCGAAAACGAAAAAGAACTATACATACTTGTACTATCACAATTTATTTATTTGATTTGATCTAAATCAACATTAAAATTCACATAAGTGCTTATAGTTTTGAATAGACCTGGACGTTCCTTATGTCCTTGGACACACATTTAAACGGGGAGCTCCTATTTACGCTGACTACAAGGGTGAAGTATGTGTTGTAAGACGCAGATGTGGGTATCTGGCTAAGATTACTTCCAAGCTATATCCTGTGTTTTCCCTAGCAACTTTTGGTACAGTAGTGTTTATGTAGGTTGTAGGTTTGTGGTAGAGAGGTCTAATACAGCTTGTAATATATGAGCATAATAAAACTAGTTGTATTAAAGCATTCAAAACTATTTCAAAGTTTTACTTACTACTTAGACACATACTACATATGTATGTATGTATGTTATTGGAGCTTTGTGTGAACCATTTAGCATTTGACTGTAGACTGGGAATAAAAACTATATAACCTGGAATTGGGATTGTGAGGTGCCTATGTTACAAGTAGAGTCCAAAAGTGTTCATGCCTTTTAAATCTCTTAGGGAAACAGGCATTGCGCCATAAAGCACAATAAAAGCATTTGGATGCGGCATTGACTCAGAAATAGAAAAGGAATTGCAGAAAAAGGCGGCGCTGGAATGATAAGCCAAGCCAAGCCATCGTGAACTGTCCTAAAGGATGTCACTACGCTACAGTTACAGTCCTATTGTGCTGTGCACTTTATGCTGCACTGACAAGCCCTACAACCCAGAAGCAGTCCCAACAACTCGGCCCGGACACTGCCCAGACCATAAGTAGCTAAGAAGAACACGATAAGTGCTTAAGAGAAAGTGCGATAAAGGAATGCAGTAGTTCAGTGCAATAAAAAAAACGACAAATACAATAATTACACAGAGAAGTATATTTAAATCTTACTAAAATAATAGAGAAAATGTTACAGTCGAACAGGCACCACTTATGCCTATACTCTGTACTTAAAAGCAAAAGAAAGAACAAAAAGGAGAGCTACGAACCAGTTGCCATAGTTTGGAGGCGTCCGTTAGTCCACTAATAACTTTTCGTAGAATTAACCGATATGGATACAATTCAAAAGATATATAAAATTATGCGGACAGCGTGAATTCTGTATCGTGGGAAGAGGGGCGAAAAGTTCGAATTAAGCTCATGCTGGGATTGGGAGAGTCGACTTACCAAGATCAGGCTTAGCCGTTTCTGAAACCCTGGCAGATGGACGGACAGATACGCGATTAAGATTTTATTCACTATCTAATGTAGTCTTAATTCCCAAACCTCTCGTGAGAGACTAACATCAACTCAACCTAGACTTAAAACAGCACACTAAGCAATACTATAGTATGTAGAAGAGAAAGACTTCATTCTAATTAAAAGATTATGAAATGGTCTGAATGGTCTTTTTTAGACGACCTTTTTAGGAACCAATCTATCGTGTAAAAACAGAATAAGTGCTTATATTTTTTTGATCAGGACGCTGAGGCATAACAACAACACAAGTCTATGCATTTTTGATATTTCGTTCCTTTCCCCGTAAATTATAACAGTTCACCATATCTGTCAGTAGGAGGCACTTTGGCAGGTCAAGACTGGCTCGTCGTCCCACTGCACCAGACGGCCTTATTGACAACCCCGTTATCAGCTGTGGGCGCGCGTCCAGCTTCTTCCCGCTTGGGTCGAGCATTAAACGCGTTTCAAATGCACGCGACAGACGCAGCAGCCGCGCACAGCGAGCGGCCCACAAGGAGCTACGAGCGCATTCCGACGAAGCGGCATCGTAAAGCCGCAGGCTCTGCAGCTCGTTCGAAGAATTTCGTAACTGTTTTGCACCCAAGTCGGCCAATTCGGCGCTGCGATGGGCTCGGACGGTTCGCGTGCGCAGCTCAGTCGGTGTTGCAGGGAAGTCGTTGCATTCGGACTCAATTGCTCAGCGGGTGTGTTGGCTGCCGTTGGCTGTCGTGCTGTGCGAGGGCGAGGACGAGGGCTTAATTAGAAATTGCAATTGCAACGGTACTGACAGGATTTGCAGCTTCCGTGTGGCGCGACGCACGCGCAAATACCGTGAAAAGGTGCTAGCCTGCGCATGCGTAGACTTTTGACAGTTTCCAAAGCTGCTCACGGGACAGTTTAAGTCGAGGACACGACACAGCAGTCGGTCCGTTGGTGCAAAACATCTCATTACCATGGCCGCATGCCCGAGGACGGCACCAAGGACAACTGTGTCCGTGAAGATAGCCAGCGGGTGTCTGAACACTATTTCCGAAGGCAGCGTGGCGAACTCGACGGCACACGCGCAGGATGGGTTGGGAGGGTTGGAGGCGTACGCAAATATGCGGACAGGCACCTGAGTGGTCAAAGCGGCCACAGACTCAGAGACGGGAATTACGAGAATTAAGACTCAAATAGGAAGCAAAAATAATATCCTCTACATGAAATGGAAACATTTTAAAAGATAATTGATTTAGCGTATCTCCAAAAATTGACTGGGTAGGGGCGTGGCAATGACCAGCGGCTATAAAAGCAAATACAGATGTGTGCTTCAACCGAAGGGTTGTGTCCATTCACACACACACACACACACACATATATGAGAAAAGTTGCGTCTGCTTTGGCCAAAACATAAAAACTCAATTAGACTCGTTACACGCCCAATTATGTAATATGAAATAAAGCGGTGGTCGCTCAAAGTCGCTGGCCAGCCGAAGACTGCCAAAGGCGCCCAATGTGGGGCCACAAATTGCAATGATGTAGGCTTCTCCTTCAGTCCCTGCTTCTATTCGCCTCCCTTACTCTCGCCCTCCTCTTCATGGCTCAGTGGAATAGCAGAATGCCAACTCGTAAATCGCATGATGTGCTACCCACTGGCCCCATATCTTGTCCCATCGCTGCTTGCCTTGTCTAGGTAGCTGACATTGTTTTGCTTTGGCGTTGGCGTTGGCGCTGGCGTTGATTTTGGCTCTTCGTTCTGGTGCGGCACTTTTTTTTTATGAGCTTTCAGCCAGACAGACAGGACACACCGATGGACAGTTAGCCGGTCTGCCAGCATATAACGGTACTCAACTAAATTGCCAAAGCGTTGAACATTTTTCACCCGATGTGGGCCAATAAATATAACGAAACTACCAAAGTAACTAAACAACAGGACGACAGCAGCAGCGAACAGATTGGACAAACACTGGGTGACAAACCTAGAAATAACCCCGACGACTTTTAAATACACTGTGCGTCAGGCAGTTATAAAGATCAATGCAAAGATAAGCAAAAAATGGCTGAGGTCCTTGCTCCTTTTAAACTCTAAGTATCGATTTTTTTTTTGGCACCTCAGAGAATTCCATATTTGTTTTAGCTATGGATTATATATTTGACCCACATAGTTCAGACTTTCATCTGAAAGTTATATCTCTGCTTTGTCGCGTAGGTATATTGAATGAGCTTATCTGACAGTTCTTGGTTTCCTAGAGGATATAATGAGGTATATTCGCAGCCCTTTAGCAGCAGAACTACTATATATAAATAAAACAAATAACGCTAGAGTTGGAAGCGCCCAACTTTGCTATATTTGCTCCAAAATGGGTGAAAAGGGTATTAGCTTTTGGGTACAGAATTTTGTATTCTGCTGTTACTCTATTACAACTATAGTGCAACCATATCTGAGCAATTTCCAGGCATTTCAAGTCGCGACGCTCCAGTCCGGTTGCAGGGTATACAGAGTGACCGGTCTATGTTGGGCTTGCAGTCTGCATTGGAGTTGGAGAGTGGGGTGTACAAGTAGGGTGGCATCTCTTCTATGCAAAAAAGAAACAGTTATGAACTTTGAGGGCATCGCATCGAATCGCCAGACTCCTGGTTGACATTGGGTGCGCTTGTGCAGACTCCGCTCCCTCCCCCGCATACAATCGCGCCCGCACACATTCGGTTAGCCATTTTTTAGTGTGGCCAGCTTTGGGGAGAATGATGGAGGAGGCGTTTGCTGCTACCGTCGGTTTCCTTGTCACCGGCAACGTTGCTATTGCTATCACCACTGCCATTGCCACAGCCAGCGCCACAGCCAGCGCCACAGCCAGAGCCATTGCCATTGCTTTTTGCTATTCTGGGCAACTTTTTTGGGCTTGTTACACGTCGGTCGGTTGGTCTCCACTTTTATGGCCACAGGCGTTATTTATATGCAGGCGCTGCCTTCGCTGCTACCGCCCTCAACTATGTGCCAGTTACCGTCACCCCCTCCTCCCCTCCGCCCCTCCGGCCATCACTCCACACACACACTCACACATGTGTGCACTCGAGTTATGTTGGCAATTGAAAGTGGCAACTGTGTCAAGTGTTGCCCACTTGTCGTACATGGTTGGGTCTGGTTCGACTCCAACGGCCGTGCAAAACGGAATTTTTTATTTCCAGCCCCCGCTCTCCCGCCTAGTGGACATTTCTTTTTTGCTGTCGTTTTTGTTTTCGTTTTTTGTTTTCATATACTATATATATTTTTTTTGCTTTTTTGTGTTTTGCTGGCATTGCTTCCACTTTGGGGCTGTGGCCTGTACTCTGTACTCTCTATTTTGTTGCCGAACTTTTCCTCTGGATGTGGAAGTGATTTCAATTTATGAACATGCCGCTGTCCACACACCCACACATACACATGCACAAAATTACATTCATCCATCAGGAGTGCTGGCACAGGAACGGTCTCTGACCCAAGCCCATTCCCCCCGAGCCATGCTCGGGCCTTTCTGTCTGCGCCGCTGGCTTTACAATCCGCTGTCCCCAGTCCGCAGTCCTCCGGCTCTCACTGGCCGACTGGACATGCGTTTGGTCTGCTTTTAAAACGAATTTAAATTTTTCTATAATTGGTTCTAGGGGAAATTGCAGTTCTGAGTTCAACTTCCGTAACTTAATGAATTACCAAAAGTGTTTTACTTGCGTGTATGTACAAATAAGTGGGTACCTTTATATGCGCGAGTATGAGTATCGCTATGTGAGCTCGTCCATCGAAGTGTGAACGGGCTTGAGGATGAACTGGACAGCTCAGACAACACAGTGGACGGTATGTACGAGTATGTCCTTTTGAGAACGTATTACTGATTGCACTTTTGTTCGGAAAGTAAGCCAACAAAAGCGAGGAAATTGTTATATTCTCTGGTAGAAGCTGAAGCTCCAGCTACCCTAGAATACCAGACCTATTTGCCTTTGCTAATACATAATCGGCCATAATTACAAAATTGTATTGGCAAGGACTTTAACCTTTCTAGCTAACTAATCAGAAATACTCGAATATATTTAATAAACAAAGCCATAGCCTGCAATACAATCGAGAAGGACGAGACAAACGTAGGGGAAAAAGGAACGTGTATGTCCAAGACAGAATATGGCCATATTATGCCATGTCTTGATAAACCCCATGATTGAAGAAGTAGTCGTTATGTAGACGCCCTAGGTCCGTTGGGTATATTCATAAACGTTTTTTCCTCTCCCCCACCGCCGCTACAGAATCTCATGAACACTGTCCGCAGCTCCAAAGGGAAACTACAAAAATTGTGCACACATTCTAAGTCTTAGACAATAGTCCGCAAGATATTAAACATCGGAGGTGAAGCTTTGGATCAAGTACTTGCTACCTGTAAATATTGTAAATATTTAAGCCTCGTACTGCTACCAAGTTGGGCTACAAGTATAACAAAAATATTGCATTGGTATGTAAGTTTGTATTGTTTTGAAGCTTTTTCGCATTTAAAATCCAACGCATTTACTTTTATATTTTATAGTATAATTTGTACCACCATACGTCTTATGTTTCAGATAAGATGATTAAATTAGACTGTGTGGTTCAGCTATCTCATGAAAATCAAACGTACAAAACAAGGAATCCAAATGAGAGGCGGACATTGCTGGAAACATCTAACATCCTTGACTGTTGTAATGTTTTCGTAAAGACCTAAGCTTCCCAGATGTTGTTCCAATTTCCTACCTATTGTTCATAGACCGAGTGTGTTGCAAAGACTGTCTTATATACTTAGTATATCGAGCACATAATAATATTATCTGAAGTTCATGCAAACCAAATGCAACAACGTTCAGCACATCATATTTGTGGTATGTACTTGTATGTGTACATATCTACTATTATGTACATGCATGCACATAAACGTAGTTACATGCATTGTTTGCATGCCATAAATTAATTTTGGCGTCCCGGCTCAGCCACCGTGCCACCGATACGACGCTGTCTCAAGGAAATGAAATAGTTTTTGAAGGCGTTAATTAAATTTTTAACATGGTTAATCCGCAGCGACTGTTGCCACTTAAGTTTTTCAATTAACCCGCCAACGCCCCCGGTTGCTAAGTAACCCAACTTAGCAACCCTCGGCACACGTCGTCGCGTCGGCAGCAGCGTCGACATCGACATGGGCAACAATTTTCACATTCATACAAAGTTAAACAACGCGTGCGACAACATAATCAAACAGGACAGCACAGACGTGAGGCGCGGCAACACAAATGAGAGAAGTGGCACGGTGCAGGGGCAGGGGCAGGGGCAGGAACAGCTACCCAAGAATGCTTCAAATTACACAGGCAGCGTCGTTCATATTTGTCGCTAACTATAAGACATATTGCAACAGTGTGGCACGGCTGGTTACGTCGCATGCGGGTGGCCCGAGTGCCCTAAGCGCTTCAATTCAAAACGCCCCAACCCCTCCGATGATATTAAAGCACAGGGTATTAAATGGACTGTGGTCCCATATCTGTTTTCTTGCAGCTAATCTACACGTCCTTTGAAAATATAGTTTTGGTAGAATATATGAAATAAAATCTTTTAAAATAATAATGTTATTTGCAGAACTGGAATATCTGTTTAGTCACTTCAATAATATTTAATTTTAATATAATACTAACATTTCAGTGCAAGTTTATATTATTATTATATGATATATATAAATATATATTAATATATTTTTTATGAACGCGAGTGTATCTCTTCTTCCGATTTACAAGGAGTCGACTGAGACAGAGCAGCCATATTTCAAATAACCTTTAATGATATTTCAATTGTGTATTTTTCTTGAATATATGTATCTCAAAAACGACAGTAAATATTCCTATAATTATTATAATTATCCATTCCTAAAGGGCTGAAGGTATTTTCAATACTAACAAATCTAATACTATTTAGTACCCCTCATGGGGTTGGAGGGGCTTCCAGCGGAAAAAACTGACATACCCTTTTTACCATTCGGGTACAGGTATCCCATATAGCACAATACTACTTCGAACGCACAACGGTAATATTTTGGGGCTTGTGTAGTTTTTCACCACTTGCATGCTGCATGTAACCACTGTGCGGATGGGAAGGGGTTGACGATGGCGATGGCGCTGGCGCTGGCGACAGCGACGACACCTAAACACGCGTGCCGCTGTTTTGACACTGACATTTGAGCACAAGTTGTTGCTGCTCTTTGTTGTTGGTGTTGGTCATGTTGTTGTTGGTGCTGGTGTTGTTGTTGTTGTTGCTGCTGCTGCTGTTGTCGTTGGTATTTGTATTTGTACTGCTGGGGGAAAGTAGGGGGCGTTCACTTAAGACAAGTCACGAGCCAAAAGTCGCACTTAAGCGCTTCCTAATCTATGCAGAAGGGCTGCCGCCTGCGCCTACCAGGCCTATTAATATTTATAGCTGGTGTGTATTTTTGGGTCTGTCTCGTGATTCTTCTTCTTCTGCTGTTGCTGCTACTGCTGCTGCTGCTGCTTCTATCCAAATCGGCGCCAAAAATATGTGACAACAAACAGAAATTAAGCCATGCGCATTACTCACGCGCCAATTGGATGAGTTGAGTAACTGAGTGAATGAGTATTGGTTGGAGTGGGAGTAGCAGTAGGAGGGGAGTGGGGGAGGTCGTGTGATTTACAACGGAGTCTGTCGATTTCTTTGGGGCGCTGGCATTTAGCGCATGTCATAAAAGTATCTCAAGAATGTTGTTAACAAAACAAATAGAGGACGTGTCTATTGAACACGCGCCCGCTTGTGTGTCTGTGTGTGTGTGTGTGTGTGTCATTAAGAGATTACTTGACACACAATTTGAATTGGGGAGGGGTGAGGCCCACTGTGGAGGGTAGAGTGTGGAGGGAGCCGATACAGTTTGAAGTCATTTGGCCGAGCAGCCATCAATTTATTAGCGGGCTATTTTGGATTGAAGCACTTGAGGCTATTTTGATAATAGCAGCTCTGACAAGTTTCTAAACTGCAGGGGCGTGAAATATAGGAACAATTATATATATAGTCCTCACATGGTCGTCGAATTGGAACTGAGAATAAAATATCTAATTATGCCTAATATATAGCCTGGTAGTTTGTTCCATAAAAGGTTCTTTGGGTTGGAACCACTCCGCAATCATCATCCAGTTCTCATAAAATGTAATTATTGTGCAACCCAGGACCGATAAAATGAAATAAATAATATTAATTGGTTTTTTGTTTGTTTACAATTAATTAATTATTGAATCATTTTCAAACACATAAATCCTTATAAGAATGTATGATAATTAAGCGCTTAAGTTACTTCGGTTCATTGACCGACTGAAAAGATTTTAAAGAGCTACTCTAGGAACTAAGTTACTAAGAGTCTTAAATGTTCTTTTTTCAAATAGCTTGCTATATGAAATAGAGCTGTGTTTCAGGCTTAAGCTCTTGCAATGACAAGAGCCTTAAGTTACTAACACGGCCTTGAACTTAATTTAATTTGCTTAGATTGTAACGTCCAGTATATTAATGAACGTAGTATATTGGGTAATGTTTTTATTTCGCAAAACAAAAGTATAGGGATCTGATACCGACTTCAATAAACATTGAAGAAATGAACCAAGTTTGTGAAGAACAGCAACGCAAATAGACGTGAATTAGAAAAATCCCGAATTTTATTTTTCAGATTAGGGCATCCAGCTCGACTCTCAAACCGTGTATCTGACAGTGTAGTACATATTATATTAGTAGTTGTTGCAATGTTCTCATATCTTCTCATAAATTCACGACATAGAAGTTCATATGCCATCTATAAGACATGTATCCCTTTCAGACCCTTGAATAGATTGTGCGGGTAGGATCTGTCCACAATATTTCCATTTATATTTAGCGAATGTTTAAAAAACCGAACACTTACTTTCACATGAGTGAGTTTCTCGAGAAACTTTTCAGTTTTGACAAAGTAAGTTGCGGAAGGAAGAAGACAGCGAAAATAAAGCATTTAAAATTTTGTTAATTAACTTAAGTGTTTAAACTGAGTTTCACTCATTTGTTGGAAAATAAATGCTTTTCAGCTAAACGGATGTCCTAAAAATCCATGAAGGATATTAAAGGGGTATAATAGTCCGACACGGCTGCATCGATTCGTGTCATCATGCTGATGATTTATGTACCTGCATATAAAATGTCCTTGCCTTCTACCTTGCCCCTTTCCGAGCCTTACAAATGACAGACAAAAGGCAATATTGCAATATCGGATCTTTCAAAATATAAAATTTATGATCATTTCAAATGGACCTCGTTCGACGTTAGTTCACCTGAGGAGAAATACTCACACAGCGGACTCTGTTGCCAGAGACGGTGCTCCCAATGGACTGCTGGTTGGTTTATTCCTATCGAATTGCGTTAATTGCACACCTGCCACCAATGAAAGCAACAGCAGTGGCAGTGGCAGTGACAGGCGTCACAAAAGTGCCCTAAAACGCCAACACCAAATGACTGCGATTTAATTCACACACAAGCGGTCCACACGCAGCCAACGCCAGCTGGTGACAATGCCAGGACGAATGTCGGTTGAGTGGTGATGGCAGCGGCTACAGGACTAATGGCGTTGACTAAGAGCAACTCCTTTGGGACATTTGTGCGCTGTTTAGGCGGCAAGCCACTGCATAAACAATCCTTTCGCACGGTAACTTACACTGCGAGAAAAGCATCTCCTTCATGCTCCTTCATCTGTGTGTGATGATAATGCCTTAAAATACGGCGACTTTAAATGTAAATGAAAGAGAATGTCGGAAGGAAACTTTAAATTCAAAGTGAGGTATATTTAGTCTGATAGATACCCCGCACCCTGCAGTATAGGCCCATTGGAAAAAAAAGATAACATTTCTTGTAAACATTAGAATAGTATGTATCGAAAATTTCCCAAGATATGTAAGAGGCAGAAGAAAGCAACTCCCTTCAAAAAAATGAATTAAATAAATGATCATTAGGGCGAATAATTATATTACTTTTGAAGATTGCAAATATGTCTTTTATATTCTATCTATATCTATATACTTATATAATAATATCGTGCCACAATGTTTTTCATTAATAAACTCCTAAGCAAGTGAACCGATTTTAAATAAATTTTGCATTTAATTGAAAAAAAATTCAAACTGAAATAGAGCGTCGAAATATTGTTAGTTGCTTCTTGAAGGGTAGAACGAAAGTGTGTTAGAAGTATTCAATTATGATTCTAAAAAAGCTAATAAAATACTAATTTACTATAAATTCATTCGATTATAAAGAAAATGCGTTAAATATTATTTACAACGAGAAGAGTCTCTACCAACTGGCAGCACTATTTAAGTGTGGCGAAGTACATTGAATCACCTAGGATTGTTATAAGTTTTGAAGAGGCATTTATTGATCGGAGTTTTTTAAATGAGTTTATGAACAATATTCACGTATTTATACCTTTTTTTTTGACTTCCTGTAGCTCTCAGTGTAGCCAGAAGTGAATCAAAAAGTCATTTGTCTGGAGTTGGCGAACTAGTTTCTCCGGTTGTGCACACAACCGCTACCGACACGACATCACAGACCAGAGAGACACACAGACAGACGGGCCGATCGACCGACCACCCGACCACCCGACCACCCGACCGCCCAACCAACCCACCGACCGGCCAATCGTCATGACAAATGTGCCAAGTGGCACGCCCACGGCCGTAACGCCCACTTTCTGGTTGCGTGTAATAAGGCGAATAGCTCGGTAAATCAACGCAACCGTAACCGAAACCGTAACCCTTTTGCTCGGCCAAATTGGACCGCCTTTTGCTGCACTTACTCGTGTACTCGCAACTGCAGCTCCAGGATGCGACCCTGCTGCTGACGAGCCGATGGGCGTGCGGAGATGACATTTTAGTTTTGTTTTAATGCGATGTTCGCTTTTGTCTCACTTTCGTTCTCATTCTGCCACTCATTCGCTCATTCGCAATTCCATCCTCCTTTTCAGTTTCAGTTTCAATTTCAATTTCCATCCTAGTCCCAGATCGCATTCATGTTAACGGCCGCTTTTCCTGATTATGAGTTTATTACCGAAAAGTAAATGATGCGACCGCCACATGCAACCCTTGCCGGCCTCACACACGAGCACACGAGCACACGAGCACACAAGCACGTCGTGTTGTGTGAAATTAAATAAATTATATTGTATTGCTTTGTGCGCATTATCCTGGGCGCTGCTTTCCCAATTTCGTTTCGTCCTCCTTGGTGGCTCCGCTTAGCCATCACCAATGGGCATGCCACACAGACATGTGCGCCCACCGCCTTTGTATTGTTTAATTAATTATGTAAACATAACTTTTGTACACGGGAAGCGCAAACCCTTTTCCCTCTCCCATTCTACGTGCTCCTGCTGCTGCTGCTGATGCTGCTGCTGTTGTTGTTGTTGTTGTTGTTGCGCATCCCTTTTGCGCCTTTGCGCTGCCTTTTTATGGAAATTAATTTGCAACCGAAACTGTTGCCTGCGATCGCGACTGCCGTCTGTGACTCAATTGATAAATTAAGAGATTAACAATTGCCGCCGTAGCCAACACGTCTATGGTGGCCATGTAGCCGCGGCCACAGCTAGAGAAACAAAAACAACAAATAAAAAATACAAAATCAACCAACAAGAACACGGAGAACAAACAGCACTGAACCCGTTAGTGTTAAATGAGCGTTGCTAATTTTTTGTATTTTGGGCTTGGGATCTGCTGACAACGCACTTTCCATTTCCCATGGCAAAGGCTGTAGAGGATCTGGCGACTGTAGGAGATGAATACGAAGGCCGACAGACAGACAGACCGACCGACAACACTCACCAACGATTGTGGGGTTGTCAATACATTTCAATCAGAGAACAGCGACTGATGTACCTTTCTCATGGAAGGAAGCCTCAAGCTTTGCAGGCCATCCAAAATAAATAAACAATAATTTAGACCGAATAAGAGAATGAATATGTATGTCCAGGTCAACAACATTTGATAAACGTACGAAAAAGTATAACTATGATAACGATAAATATATAAACGCTACTAATTTGCAAGGACTGCAAATAATGATAATTTTAATTTTTTTAAAAAGAAAAAATCATTCAGTTCTAGTACCAATATACTTCTTTTAGGAATATCTATACATCTTCATCATACTTTAAAAATATTATTTTTGTTCATTCTCTCACAATATAATGGTTAATTTTGAGAATACTTTACAACTTAACCAATAATCATTAGTTTTGAGCAAATAAGTACATAAAACTCGTTTTATTTTTTGATAAATTTTGTCTTTTACGTAGGGAATAATGGCAATATTTATATATCTTTTAAAATAGTCAGTCAAGGCAAACCTTTATGATACATTATTTATTTAACAAATTTCCTTTTTGAATTTACTTGTACTATTTTTGTTCAATATTAATACTATACATTATAAGTTGAATTTTACAAAAAGCAGCTTCTGCAATTAGTTCGGCGTGAGGTTGCTATATAGTTGATCGAACATCGAAAAAGAGGGCAGGAATTTCATTCTGAGTAAGCTTTTGGCATTATTGGGAACCTTCGGTATTCGTTAATAAAAATGGTCTTATTCTCTAGAGTTTAATTCTGAACAATAAGAGATTACTATACTTTTGTTTACATTTCGGACACATTTACATTACATCTACATTTAGGACACATTCCTAGTAATGTTTTCAATGTCTCTAAGAAAGTGTAAATAGTCCAGAAAGAAACTATGAATCTATTTTTTATATATGTAGAAATCATTCCACATTTTTTCAAACAACTTTTACAAATTATTCATGTTCTATGTATTAGAAAGAAACTAAAAATGTGTTTTCTATTGTAAATCATTCATTTTTGCCGAAATAGTTGGATACGTTTGATCCTGGCAATCCGTCCATATCACAATGCAACCCCAATCGATTTATTACTCCCGACTGCAACCATTCACACAAATCTCAAGCAATTTTCAGACGAATTCTATCTCTCTCTCTGCCTCTCTGACCAAAAATTGCCAACTAGCCACAAAAGTTTTATGATGGCCCATAAAAGACGCGGCACAAACAAAACGACAACCGCGAGGAAGATACGAGTACGCCGCACTCTGGTTGATCCGAGTGGTGGTCGCTCGAGATTTGTATAATATTGCGACAAAGGCGGCCTTGTTATGCACTACGAGTATATATAGTAGTATGCCTAGGCCTAGGCTCGAAGGCCAGTTTCAAGGGCTGCTAACCAATGCATACAATGGGAAGACAGTGCACGCATATTTGCATAGCAACCGGATAGCTTCGAAGGCGAGGCAAAGTCGGGCGAGTTAAGTAACCGGGAAGGTAGCCAGCCGCTGCCTTTTCGCTGAAAAAATTGTCATTAAGCAAACATAAAATGTATGGCGAGTAAAACCCGCTCATCAAAGGATGACCCTGGCAGCCGAGTGCTGGCAGAGGGTTTTAAACTCTAGCTCCGCTCCGATTCGGGGTAAAATTGAATATGTGCGCAACTTTATATAATGCAAGTGTAACCCAAGATCTCTTTCCAAAGAAAGCGGGCGAGCGCAGCGGGTGAAATGCTCGACATTCTGCCGCTGCTCTCCTTTAGATTGCATCATAAAATTGATCTGGTGTTGGCACATTGTTGCCGGCTGGTTTGGATGAGAGTTGAGCGACAAAATCCTTTTGGGCGTGTCCATTATGCAAATGTGAAAGGTGCGCGGCAAAAGAAATGTTCTTAAATGGTGACCTTGAGGAAAAGGCATGTTTACGACTATGTCCTACTATTCAAGTTATTAACCGTTGCATGCAATTACACTTCCGTTTTCTAACTGAAAACCACCCGCATAGCATTTAGTAACCGGACTTTTCTTGCCTGGGCCTGACAATGCGGCCGAGCCTAATTCCAGGCCCATTAGCAGTCGACAAATCACGCGCCAGCATGTGCCCAGAACTCGAACTCGAATGCGAACGCGAACGCGAACTCGCAGCACATCCAGCGCGCCGGAATGATTATGCAATATGTTGCATGATTTATGCCAGTAGAGCACTCTCCATACACCATACACCACACACCCAACACACCCAAGCTGATGTCGCACAGTGGGCCGAATTTGAATTTTAAATGCAGTTGCTCAAAGGGGTTACTCAACGAACGTCGAAATGTTTTGAGAGTTAAACAAATATATAAATAATAAGTAGGGGCCATAGAACAGTGAAATAGAATTTCTTTTGAATTTCTTTAATGGGAACTTGAGGGAATAAATGCTAGCAAGGCTAGGTCTAAAGACATTATAGTCATTGTCTTATAACCACGAACAGCAGAGTCCATGTAGTGGCGAATGCCGCAGCATACTACACTAAAAAGTATTTACACAGATTTTGAGGTTTTGATTGGACTGCAGTCGTTGCTAGCGTTTTTATATTTCCCACTTGATTCCATGACAAAATTGTATAGAACGTCAAACCATCAACATTTCTCCGTTTATTTATTTATGAATCGACAAAGAAACTGCTTTTGTTTAAAACACTGTTGATATTTAAAATAAGATTTTTAAATCATTCTACACCTGAATGTTGTTATAGAATAGAATAGAAGATTTAAGAATTTCAAGAAACGTTAACTCCATAAAGAATGTAGACAAATCAATGGGGCCATGTCTGTTGTTCTAACACCTTTCACCCTCTCACACACTACAGAATTCGTAAGTACTGCCCACATTTCCAAAATCTATATCCCCATAAATTTTCTCAAAAATCGATTATTCTTT
Source organism: Scaptodrosophila lebanonensis (assembly GCF_003285725.1). Classification (NCBI taxonomy): domain Eukaryota; kingdom Metazoa; phylum Arthropoda; class Insecta; order Diptera; family Drosophilidae; genus Scaptodrosophila; species Scaptodrosophila lebanonensis. The sequence goes on along the minus strand of NW_022060567.1, from coordinate 4,083,097 downwards.
AGAACAGTTAATATAGTAATACATTCACCAAAATAAGGCAGGGGCTCTTTCTTCTTATTCTTATTCTTATTATTATTTTACTCTAAATTTATTTTTGAAGATGCTTTGGATGCTTGTCGATAAAGTTTGTAATAGGCCCCGAGGGAAATGAACAAATCCCGTTCTGGAATTCCAGCTACAACAACAGACATTGTGAGGCTAAGCTGCGATGAAAAATGTTTGCTTTTTGTGCAGCTTAATTGGCATTTGCACCACTGTCCGCCGCACCCTTTTGGGCTATGTGTGTTAACATATTTGTGAGCAATGTGCACACTAAAAAACATTTGTATTCCCATTTGTTGGCGTTGCGACTGTGGCTACGGCTGCTTCATCTTCTTCTTCTTGTCGCTCATATTGCAATTTCTTGGCCTGCTTCGCGCCCCCTTCGGCGACAAATATTAACTTCAATAAATTTGACGTACAAAGGCCAAATTGTGCACAAAAGCGCAAAAGGGTTCATTTCAAAAATTTAATAATCAATGTTGGCCCACCCCGCCGGGAACCGCGGAGGTCAGGCAGCGGCAGAAATCCGAGTCAACCCTAAAAAGCATTTGAGCATCCTTTTTGGTGGCCGTAGCCGTGGCCGTCGCCGTCGCCGTCATCCTCATCATCATCGTTACCGTTGCCGTTGCCGTCTGCTTCAATTGCTTTATCATGTTCACAAGTTGTACGACAGGGTGTTGATGTTGTAATGAAAAATTAAGCACTATAATGAAATCTCACAGCTCACAATACTCGTACAATCAAAGGTATGGAAACACATTTTCAAAACAGACAACAACTACGCAGCAATGCAGCAAAATTATTTCATTGTTTTCTCAATCAGTCCGTTGATCAAGTAATCAATCAGTTCACATTTTGCAATCCTAGTATATAGTTTGAAGAGGTTTATCAAGAACATCAACTCTCCTATCTATATTCGTTATCAATCAATTGTGAAAGGATTGTAACAAATATACCTGGCCCTATGTCTGATCTCAGCTTTTAATAACCTACTTCAACAATTAGCCCAAAACTTTCAATCTTCTTTATCAAAAGCGTTCGCCATCTGTGCAGTGCTCGGCTTTTGGCTGCATTAGATTTTCAGAGGACATTTCTTAATAAACACAATCTGGATGGCCAGAGGCTCACTAAAAAATGAATTTTTGAATAATCGAATAGATTTTTTAACTAATCTAATTTCTAATTGTTTTTCTTTAAAAGTAAAAAAGACTGCATTATTTATAATCATTATAGATTTTCGTTTTATAATTAATTTTGCAACAAAAATATCATTAAAAACTATCCACCCAGAGCGTGAAATAAGAATCACTAACTGAGAAGGACCTTTAAATAAATTTAATTATAATTAGTTTATTAATATTTATCCAAGCTACTGATTTATAATTATATTATGGAGCAATCATATATCAAGGAAAATTTAATAGACTCTACTAAAGCTATTACTCAGGTCTATTACTAAGGGGTATTAAATATTCGCAGCTTTATGTTAAAAAAAAATTGGCAACTCAAGTATGTAAATTTTGTTGCCATCAAAACATAGAGAAAAGAATTGAAAAACTTTCAATAAAGAAAGCTTCAGTGGGTATGCACTGAAGCTGACATTAAAGGACATATCGATTGAGTGGATATTAAATTAGTAGAAATTAGTACAACAAACACATTGCTGTTTTCCTTTCTTCCAATCAAGACTTTGCAGGATTGAAAAAACGTGCTTGAAACAAAGTTTCTTGTTTCAAAATCCAAGCTGTATATATTTTTGTCACTGATTCTTTCCTTGTGTGTATTATTTGGGAGTTTGTTACACAGAGAGCCTAGAGTAACTTTCAAATTCCGGGAGCAAAGCCCATTCTGACTATTGCATAATGAATGCATGATCTGAGGCATCAGGACTATCCGTGCACGTGTTGGCAACTGTTCAGCATTTGAGTGAAAGGATTTGAAAACAAAAATTTGAATTGTGTGAAGCTTAAACAAAAATCAAAACAAGAGAAGCTTGCGCACAAACAAACAGGACAACACGAACTGCAACTGTGTGCATGTATGTATGTGTGTGTGTGTGTGTGTGTGTGTGTGTGTGTGTGTGTGTGTGTGAGCTGCCATTTTTATGTTTATTTATTTTAGCAGACACGCGAGTTTATTTTTATGGTTTTAAAATGATTTTTAACCCTACAGCAACAACAGAAGCAGCAGCAGCAGCGGCAGCGCCTTGTATATAGAGACATGTACTGTGTGCGTGTGTGTGCTTGGCCGGAAACGGATGCGAATTGCATGCGTCACGTGACACACGGACGCATGCTGAGCATTAAGCTTTTAGCACCGATTCACAGTTCGCTCCTTTCTCGCTTTCCTCGCTGCACTTTATTTACTTTTCTAAAAACGCGACCGACAACCACCAACAAACATCAAACAACAACAAAATAGAATAACAAAAAAAAAGGAAAAAAGAAAAAACAGCAACAACAAATCTCTGGTGCGCCAAACACGTTTGCGTTTTAGTATTGATTATGCAGTTTGCTGCTGCCGGATTTACACAACAACAACAACAACAACAGCAACAACAACAATAAACTACGGCAACATCAAAATATGTTCCACAGCGACTCGAAACTCAATAAATCTAAATTGCGCGCAAAAATAATTGAATTGAATCACTAAGCCGTATAGCAGATGTGAAAATATCAGAGCAACACACTCGAACTACATTTGGCCGAGTGCCCCCGACTATGGACCACCTTTCATAAATGCTGGAGGGGTGTACGATCACATTAATAGCAACAACTATATATTTACACTCTGTACTTAAAAGGTACTCGTACTACAACAGTATATTAGGTTTGTGGGAAGTGAAAAATGCAACACACAGAAGGAGGCCTTGCAGACCCCACAAAGTATATATATTTTTGATCAGCATAACAAGACGAGTCGAACTAGCCCTGCCTATCCGTCTGTCCGTTCGTATGAACACCTGGATCTCAGAGACTCTGAGAGCTAACGACACAAAATTTTGTACACCTATAGTATATCTCGGCGACTATAAGAGATTCTTTTCTAGGAAGCCAGGAAATGAAATTAGGCGGGCGACTATTTTAGCTGTCGGACTGCTGTAACATTTATTTTTATTTATTTATAAGCCCCTTACCCTAGCGTGACAAGTAACAGGTTACTTTTAATTGAATTCACTAGTCATTACGTATTATATTACATAGAATTTATAATTAGGTTATTTTCATATGACTAATTTTATTCTAACATAAAACATTTTTATATTTCATTATTATTATATTATTATTTTTAAGTTTAATTAATTTTTTTTAACGAAAAAATCATGAACTTAACTCTAAGACAGCGAGGAATGCATTTTCAATATGATTTAAAAGTTTTTACTTTATTCGCTCAAAATTTAATGATTAATTTTGAGTTTTAACTTAACCAATTATCATTATTTTTGAGCAAAATAATACAAATAAAAAATTATGATTATTCTTTAGTTTTATTTTTTCGATCAAAAATAAAACTCAAGCTGTAATATTGCCTGAAAATATTTCTTGAAGGAGGTTTTTTTTAGCCTAAAACTGTACTATAGGGGTTCGTCTTGGCTTATTGTTTAAGGACTTATACATACATACATTTTGTCCTTATTCCCAATGAAAGAGGGAGAGACAATTACAACTTGAGGTTTATATTTGATAAGTATAGTAAGTTCATTTAGTTAATGTTTTTTGATTCGTTTTAGGTCATGCGTGCGCTTAATAAATGCTTTTCTGAGCTTGCTAATTTATATATTGTGCTAACTTAGTTACTCGTCCTTCTTGATGTGGTAATAGCAATTATTTCGTGAAAAAATTTTGCTTACGGTTCTCAGTTTAATCCAATAGTTTAGGGTCAGTCAACATGTATATTTTGTCGGCGTACGTCGATAAAGAGTCTCTTCTTTTTATGTTAAAAATGCTTTGCTACTAAAGACTACTTTTATTTTGTTTCGGCTTACAGCATCAGAGTTTCCGAAGATTTCCAAAAAGTAACGATTGAGGCCTACGAGGCATCCTTCGGGCTTATAAAAAGGGCCAACAGCAAGCGTTAGAGGGCCCAGCAGAATTTGGTTTGAATAATCTCAAAGAACTTTAGGAATATGCAGGTCCGGCACATATTTCAACTGTGTGGGCAGTCGAAGATGCCCTTCATTTGCTCATCACTTGATAGTGCTTTATGCAAGCCGCCGAGGCACCTCCTAGTAGGTGGTACCAAGTGCCAAATTATTTTGGAGGCCATTTTTGTGAAGGAAAAGCATTTTATATGAATTTTTATAAAGTAAGATGTTATTGTACGTTCGTTTATTAACTTGTCTACTCAAAATCACTAAAAAACAATTGAGATCGAATTTTGAAAAGTCCAAAAACTGTATTGTTCTCTTGACTTGCTAGATTTGCATTAAGACATTTAGCTTCAAAGCTGGAGTAGTATCCTTACTTTCAGTTCGCGGTACTGGTTGATCCAAATAGATGGAAAACTAAAAGAGACAAATATGAGAATGTGAAGTCATTTATTTAATAATTTTGAGCAATTTTCTACACTCTACACAAAGCTATTGCGAAAGTAGTGTGATTTAAAAATACAATAGTGAACTGATAGTGATTTCAAATTTTGAAATTTTCCAGTCAGCCCCCATTAAATTTGGAACTGAAAAAGAGCTAAACTAACGCCGAAAGTAAATAGTAAAAATTAACGAGAGCATATAGGTGGATATTTATCTAAAATCTTAAAATTCAAATATTCGTAATGCCTACACAAACAGAGTGCGTGAAATGCACAAATCAAACAACGAGTATTAAAAGTGTGGCATAAACTTGGACCCATTAGCGGAACCCACGAGTTCAGAACACACAGCCGAAATGTAACAAAGTGAAAACATAATTTGCATCTCGTGTTAAAATTAAAAAACAGAAAAAAGAGTAAATAAATAAATAAATCCTACTTAATGTCACAATCAATCTAAGGCGACAACGCGTCGCAGCTACCGTTGCCCGAACAACAGCCAAACAAAAAAGGAGTAAGGCTTACCACGGGTTTGTTACAATGGCAGAAAAGAGTTCGAGTCCAATTCAGGTTCAGGATTCAGATTCTGATCCGAGGACGAGGACGAGGCAAAAGCCTCGAGTCGAAGGGCGACAGCGGCGCACAGCGCGGCTAAAATTGCTGAAATCTGAACCCCTATTAGCGCGCATTTAACTGTTCATTTGAAAGTTTTATTTTGCGCGCTGATGCGTTAAATCAGCACAACAACAACAACAACAACAGCAACAGCAACAATCAAGCCAAGGGGAAGGATGGGACGGCTGGGACGGATGGGAAGCACAGGGCCGGGCTGGCCAGACAACCACTCAAGCGCTCAGTTGTTCAGTTGTTCAGTTCATTTCAGTTAAGGGCTCAGTCAGCATTCGGCTTTCGCTTTCGCCTGTCGGTTGTCAGTTGTCGGTTGTCGGTTGTCGCTCTGAGCCCAGTGACATGTATAATTTTAATCCAGCTGTAACATAAGTTTTTGATTTGACAAATCCTCAATGCTACCATCCAAAATAGAGGAGGGAGCGACAGGGACAGGAACAGGGACAGGGACAGGGACAGGGAGAGTGTGAGCATAATACGAAACTATTTGACATAAATTGAACTGTTGTTTTGCGGCCATGGCAACGTCAATGGACCAGGCCAGTCCGGGAGGGTAGGACGGGAAGCCCCTGCTCCTGCCTCTTAAGCTTCAGCAGAGCAGCCCAAAGTTCAATTGCACATGTGCGTCCTGCACTCGGGGGTTTGATCGGGCAGGCAGGCACGCAGCCCTCTACCATTATTTAAATTTTTCACTAGAAGCTCATACGCAAATAATCGCATAGTTGTAGCCGCCAAAGGGTGTTCAAGACCCTGTTCGGAATCGTGCCGAGAGTACGATGGGGGTTGCGTCATAAATATCTCAACATTAACATTAATTGCACTCGATGTCCTCTTGTGTGGGCCCACAAGAGCATCAGGTCCTGAGAAATCGAACGGCTGCGTCTGCTAGCTCCCCTGCCTTCAAATTTTGGCTGCCTCGCATCTCTTCCAATTTCGTTTTATTGTTGTTGTGTTGTGTTTGGTTTTTTTTTGCCTATTTTTTGCCAAGAAGCTTAGGGTGGCGCATTGGCCACAAAACGCAGCCACCGTCTGTCCAACTGTCTGACTGGTGTGCCTCGCTTTGATGTGTGTATGTGGCATTACTTCAATAATGAAGCCACTGCCATCCGCCTTCGTCGTCTACTAATCTGTATTTTTAATATTGCTCAGACGTTGGTTGCTGCTGGCCGTGTGGGAGCTCGCCGAATGGCTCGGTGGTTGTCGGTGGTGCTGCGGTGCTCTGCCCTGCCATACCGTACCGTACCGCGCTCGGGCAAAAACTAATAAGTTGCTGCATTAATTGGCTTACAGGCATACTTTGCATAGCTTTGCGTTGTGTTTTGGGGTTTGACTGTGGACGCAAACGGTTGATGGTTGGTGGTACAGTGGCACGATGGCACGGTGGTTGATGATTCGGTGGTTACTAAGCAAAGGAAATGGCGCTGCCAAAGAATTTGGTACCTTACCCTTACCATCCATGACCCATATGAAGAGCCAGCGAGCTGACAAATGTGTTTTCATAAAAAAGTATTTAAAACCTATGACAAGCCGAAAAGAATTCTCATAAAATTTTGAGGTCTACGCTCTGGAGTAGTATTATTTATATTTATTATAATATAGTTCTGTATGCCCATTTCAGCGATATTAAATCTACACAATTACCAAAAATCTACCAAACAGTTAGATCGCAGTTATTCCGATATTCGTTAGGAAACAATGCCCCTATTTAACCCAAAAATGCAATCCATAAATAGATCAGAAAAATGTAAATGCCAAGAAGAGTGCTCATTTCCAGTTATTCAGGTTGTTCGAGTATGTTAGAAATGGGGACAATTAATATATTAATTAATTAATTAATATATTTTTGTTACTAGAAAATTTAATTAAATGCGAATTGATCTTTCTGATGTATAAAGTAATGAAATAATAATAGAATGGGCAAGTTTTAAAAAATATCAAAATTTGTTAAATGTTTAATCGCTTGCTTAGTTTGTTTATGAACCAATCAAGCAAATCATTCAGTGGTTTATAAAATAAAATAATAAACTGACAGGTGTTGGCACTCAACCTCTTTAAGACGAAGCGATCAAATTTTATGTAATATTATTTAATTTGTTCAACAGTAAGTCAATAATTTTCTTTACTCTTATTGCTTCGCTTATTCTGAACAAAAACCATTTATTTGTGAATGGTCAAGCTTGGAGGTGCTACTCTAGTAATTAATCGGTGGAGAATGAGCTTGAAGATTACGGATCCTCAAAACGTCAGATAAATAGCATCAGATCTTGTGCAAGAAATGTGGCCCGTTGCTTTTTCTGTTAGTTGAGCACGCTCTAAGTCACGGGCACCCATTAGCTCAGTCGGTTTTAGTTGCTTTGAAATTTCGGGATGCATTATCCTTCATACGAGTAGGTATAAGCTTTTACACATAACAATTACAGTTACATGACTTTCAACTTAAGAGCGACACTCCTTCGCTAAATGCGTGCGAAAGCACGGATTGTGTACAACAAGTTTTGCGGACACGTGTGCGTTTTCTTTTCGCAAGACTTATAGTAAGCCGCAACCTGCCCAACAATCCAGACCTCAACCCCAACCCAAGCCCAAGCCCAACTCAAACTCAAACCCAAATTCTTGATTCCAGAATGAAAAAAGGAAGCGTACGAGCCCAAAACTCTCAAAATGAAAACCACCCAAAAATCAACCACCCACAAAAGCTGCTGCGGCATTGTTGTGTGTGTTGTGTGTTGGTCGGTTGTGCCAATTCTGAAGTAGTTCCTACGTGCTCGCTCATTGTTTGATGTGGATTTTAATTGAACTCAAGTTGATGGCTTATGGTTAACAACGGACAGCGACAACCGCAAATATTAAAAAACGAAAACAACAACAACAACAGCAACAGCAACAACAACTAACAATAACAACGACTGTGCAAAGGTTCAGTGGTTAGTGGGTGCAAGGCTCAAGCATTGTGGGTGCCCTCGACTAGTACTCGTCATTATTATTATTGCTGTTGTTGTTGTTGTTGTGTGCTCTGTGTCGTTGTTGTTGCTGTTGTTCTTGTCATCATCATTGTCAAAAAATTTGCGTTGTTCGAAATGTGAACAAAAACACGTTGCACTCATTAAAAGCGGCACACAATGCCAAACCCAAACCCTGCCGTGCTTCCACCCTCAACCCTCCCGTGCACCAACCGTAGAGAATACTCTCGTAAGTATAAGGCATATGTCACTCAAACAGGCGTAAAGGGGCTGCTGTTCCTCACTTGTACGGCCCAAAACGTTAATGACGCCCGGCAATCATCTTTTTTGAACGCTTGTTGCAATGGCACATCCGTTAATTTGGATTTGATGAACGATTTGTCGAAATACTTACCTTCCTGCTAATTAGCGACAATTTCACGCAACAAAACGACTATCAAGCTTTCCCGGGAAGGGAAGTTCTAACTAGACGCAAAAAATTATAGGAATATGCTATATGGGTAGCGCCCTTTAGAAACGCCTCAACTGAAGTTATCAGTTATCAGTTATACCTGCATTATCTGGTCTATCAGAGCAAGAAAAAAATTCGTATAAAATGACAAAACGACAAATTGTATCGAAAGTGGCAATAGAAACCAATAATATGTATCCCAACCAATGAGAATGGAGAGCTCTACGCCCAGTTAACTCTTTAGAAACGCCTCAACTGAAGTTATCAGAACATCTTGCAAAACCTGCAATATCTATCAATAATATTTTCATAGATTATTAACCAAAATCTCTGGTATTATTCCACCATATGTAAGTTTTATATCGAAGAGTGTCAATAAAAACCTATATTATGTATCCAAATAAAACATTGGATTTGTAATTAAGTATTGGCTGTGTTAATATTAATATAACATATATTATATTAACATATACTATATACATATACTATATTGTAGCGTAAAAATGATACCGAGCTTTTACCGAATTAATAATTAATATCTAAACCTAATTCCTAAACCTAATTTCAGCTAAAAACCGCGAAAACATTCTCTTGAAATCGAACTCACAAGTCAATCGTTAAGAAGCCACTATCCTGACTCGTCCAGCTCACAAATGCAGGAGATTACGGGTCTCTGAAAATATCCAGGGGTTAGAGACTGATACTCCAAGGAAAACAATCGATGGAATGCTAATTCACATATAGACCAGAATGGTTCGAAGCTAAGTTGACTGTGTAGTCAATTTTAATCTCAATACAAACCAGAAGAACTATGCCAAACAAATTCCAATCCTTTATTTATTAGTTGTTGATCTTTGACCTTTGATTCTAATGGCATTGTATTTATGGGGAATGTACTTTGATTTCAATTTATAGAAAAGCTCTGCTACGATTTCCCATGTAACATTGCTTTTTATCAACCGCTCAATAATTTCTTCTTAGCATCCCAAGAGTATAGTTCATCATTTATTAATTCACTGCATCTGGGAGCACTTAAATCGTAAAATGAATTAATAACGATGCAAAATATAGAATAAACATGTTAGTGTGGAATATAGATACGGGAAACAACAGAGAAACAATTTTCCTAAATTCGTACACCTGCCCCGTTTTGGTTTGTGAAACCGTGCTGTATATTTCATCTGCTTTCGAGGGGGCAGGCGTTGGCGAAATCAAGAAGCTAGCTAACAATGATAAGTTGACCAAGTTAAGCTACTTTTATGGCATCGCGTGCGCGGCCTTCCTTCCGACTTCCTGTGCCCGTGTTGACACTGTTAAGACGTGCAAGAACAAAGACTGCGGCAAGGCTGGAGACGAAGGAACCAGCTGGGCGGACGGTCGGGCTGAAAAGGAAAAGAACTGTCGGGGCAGACGTGGCCGTGTCGTGACCCGCTTTCGTGTTTTGTGTGAAACCAGCAAATGGCTTTTGCTCGGTTTCAATTGCAAAAATATGACAACTCCAGCAACAAGAAACAAGCAAGGAGAAATTGAAAATAAAAAGGACCCCGAGGCAAGGCAAGGCATTCCCAGATGAATACTATAAGGCAGTATTGCCATTGGCATTGCCTTTCCCACTCGTCCGCAACCGTCATCAACGCCGTCTTACAAAAATTGAATTATTTGCTGCCGACTCTTCATTCCTGTTGCCGTCACATCCTTAACCATATCCTGTGCCAATTACATGCGGCAAGGGAAGTCTTGAAAAGCGCTTCCCTCGCCTTCTTTTGCCGTAAATTTAATTTCCACATTGCTTTTTTGCTGGGATTTGGGCCTATTATTATGCGACGACTTATGATATTTTGCGCAGCATCCTTGCATTATATCAATGGACATGCCATGTCCATATAACACATATTGCATGTAAGAGCATTAGCTGCTTTCCAGAGACCTGGTTGGGCCATTTGACACTCCGATGTAATCCAGCAGGTAAATTTCTGTCCACACAGACTAGAAAGACACTTTGCCTGTACCTTTTGCAAGCTGCGGAAACCATCTTAATAGGATAATAGCTGGCTTATCGAGCAACTGGACCGGTTAATGCAACCTAAGCCTGAATATCAATAATATCCCGACCATCGTGATGATTAACACTGCTCGGCGAACTCTTTACTTCACAAAAAACAATGAAGTACGATTATACTTATCCATCGATCTTCCGCACCATTTGTGCATATAGTGCACTGATTTTTATGGTGATCAGATATCAATATATTCTTTTAAGCAAAAAAGTTGTTCATACTTAGTATATTTTCGGGGATAGTTTTATTAAACAATGGATTTTATACATTTATCCGCGCAATTTCAGAGCAACAGTTGTTTAATTTGGACAGAATTTGTCAAGGAGACGGGAATATTTTTGCACGAATTGTCCCTATGGCTATATAAAAAATGAAGCTACACCTGATTTATAATAAACACGGTTTGGATATGGCCTTCACTTCAAATGCAGAGTTTGGCGGATGCAATGCTTTATGAAATCGTATCCGATTAATATTTCGAACTGTAAAAAGAGTAGATCATTGTAGTAGAGCGAGCTATAATATATAATATACATATGTATTTATATGTATACTATATATATACTATAATAAGCAATACAGTTTATATTGTATGCTTCATTCAGTGAGGGACTTTAGAAAACTTATAAACAAATAAGTGACATAAAATAATGATGCTAGTTTGTAATAAACATGCTTGCGTCTACATACGGAGCTTGGTGTCCCTAGCTGATATGCTTTAAAAGTTAACGGTGTTCATACAGACGGACATTCTGTGCAGATATGTATCTATAGCATGGCGTTTGCCAGACGTTGGTTAACTCTTGTTTGCGTATGCAGAGGCAGTTCTGAGTATAGCATATCTTTTCACCATTCGAGCACACGCTTTAAAAGGCTCGGGGCATAACAATTTTTATTTTGAAACAAGGCAACAATACAGAATATAGAAACAATACAATACGAAAGTGGATTTCATGAGTTCTTTAAAGATTTTTAAATAAACATTAAGCATTGTATTTTGCAACTGCATTAAATTTCTCCCCTGGATTCTGCTATGAAGGGGATAAAGAGGTTCATCTGTGAGAGATATGGGGGATAAGCTTTAAGCATTATAAATTATAGAGAAAGATAGCTACCGCCATGAATTTAAAATCCAGTCTTATCAAATGTTGCAAGTGTTGTTCTAATATATAATAATTTTTAAGTAAATATTCTTAATTGCCTGGCGACCATTTGCGGCGGTTGCGATGAGTTGCGATGGGCTCCAGAAATAATCGCTCAATACGTTCATCCATCTGCTGCAAGCTGCGCTCTATATCATTCAACAAGCGCTCAATCAAATCCAGAATTACATTAATCATTCTGCGCTCATGCTCCTCACTTAGTTGCGGGTCGGACTGAGGTTCCTGGATGTCCTGGGTGGCCAGAGTGGCCTGAGTTGTCTGTTGAGCCTGTTCCAATGGTTGATCTTGTTCCGGCTCCAAATCTTTAGGTTCTTTTACATTTTCTACATGATTCTTTTCGGTTTCTTGCTCGCGCTTATTCTGTTGCTTAAATATTGCATCCCTCGCTTCAATATGTTTCTCATTTCCCTCTCCTTTCCCGGCATTTTGTTGCTCTGGTAATTCCTCTTGCCCGTTGGCTTCTTCTAACTGTGACTCCGGTTCAAGATCTAGAACCTGCTCCCATTTCTTAGCCCACATCTTGGCGTTGAAGTTCTTAAGATTGTCTATACTGCGGAAGGGCTGTTCAGGTTTTTTTCTCTTTTTTTAATTATTCTGAAAAGTTGAATGAGTCTTGCAATTTGTCGCCAGTATTCTGTGCCTTGGGACTGTCAAGTGTGACGCAGACTCCTAAGGTGTGTCGGTCAAAATTTGACATTTGACACTGCTCCTACTACTGCTCGCTTGTTGTTTGTTCTTTTGATGACAGTGCTTTGTAGACGGCAAATGCATAATTAAATAACAATTGGTTACGCCCGCTTTTTGGCATCCCTGACACCCTGATGACAATATTATTGTTCAATTGCAAAGCGCGCAAATCAAATTAACAGGCGCGAGTGGAAGGTTTGGGCAGGCTGCAGGATAGTGGGGCACGTTCTTGGTATTTTGGTGGCGTTTTGGACAATCCAAAAAAATGGCCATGTCGTTGGCAACCACAGCAGCAACCCCCAAAACGCTGCCAACAGCCAACCAACCAACCAAAAAAAAAAAAAAAAAGTGTGGGCGCCGGTTGGCGGGTGCGGGTGCGGTGGCGGTGGCAAATCAAACCACATGGCCATGGTCGTCTTGCAGCTGGCAATGGCAGTGGCAGTGGCAGTGGCAATGGCAACCCCAAATGGCAGCTCGGCAACCAAAGCCAAATGAACGGAACCAACCACCTAACCACCCACCAGCTGTGACCGGTGGTAGCAGCAACAGCAACAGCGACAGCGACGTCGACGGCGTTAATGACGCACAAGTGTGACACTTTTCAGCTGGCAACGACATCGGCAACGAGAACAGCATCAACAACAACGAGAACGACAACGACAACGACAACTTCAGCGATGATGGTGGCAACAATGGCAAGCGCGAGTGAAACATGAACAACAGCAAATTGTAACAATTGCTTTTTTATTTGCCTTGCCATGTATGTATGTGAACCTGTGTGTGTGTGTGTGTGCGTGTGTGTGTGAGGCAGCACCCAGCAACACCAACAGTAGCGGCAGCAACAATAACAACAACAACAACAGCATGAATAAATGAAAGCAGAAAATCAGTTGATTTTAATATGAAATTTCACGCTGCTCTTGTTTGCCGCTTGCCGAGTATATATGTATGTACATATGTATATATGTATGTATGTATATATACATTTTTTTGTTGGCTTCCTTTTTTCTGATTTCGGCTGCAGCAACAATAACAAAAAAGCCGTTTAATTGAAAATTATCGCAACATGGTTGTCACGCAATTATTTCGCGTTATCACCGGCAGCGACGCAGCAGCCACAGTCACAGTCTCAGTCACCACCACAGGCCTCGAACCCCTAGAATTCCGTCCATAGAGTTTCGAGGCGTTGACTTGAGCCCAACAAAAAATATATACAAGTATGTATGTATATGTATAGCTAAGGTGGAGGTTGACAAGTGAGGACTCTGCACGCTTTAACCGTCTCTATCATTTATTTTCCATCCGTATCGAATGCGCTCAAACAAGTGTAGGAATAACAACAACAGCAGCAACCACTCCCCACCTCCCCCCTCCTACTCCGCCTCCTCCCCCTTACACTCTCTACTGCCGACGATCTTTGGCCACCACCTGACGTTGTCATAGCTGCGCCTGATAATTTGCCACATCATTTTTTTCAATATTTTATTGATAAACACGCAATCGGACACACACACACACACACACACACACATGCACTTCGACTATTAGGGCGTGAAATTTTAATTGCACGAACTTTGAACTTTTAAGATAAAAACACATTTGCCAATAGACATTTGGACAATGTTTGCAAAGAAATTAAACACAAATGGGGACCGACTACATGCTGGAGAAAGGACGCATGAAGTGGGCTTTGAACCGGACAGTCTATTACCGATAGTGCTATGATCTAAAATTACAATTCGATTCACTTGCTCAAATAAAAAAATTATTTCAGATAATTATACAAACGAACACAAGCAAGCACTACCACGGATTGCCAAACAGAACTGCATTATCGGAATCATCACAGTCCAACTCAAGACAAAAAGGGACCTGTTGCCAATCCTTCAAGAATATTTCTGATGGCTTTTCTTTTGTAAAAAAAAAAAACAGAAAGCAGGACACTTCGAAGAAATATATCTACCATCCTGATTTATCTACAAATTGAACAAATGTTTTCAATTTACAAAAAGAAGAAAACAGCAGATTATTAGTAAAAAAAATAAGAAATAAAACAAAATACTAAAGCTCTTACTCATAAAAGATTTGCATTAATTCGTTGGCATAATTAATTTGAGAATTGTGTAAATAACTATTCAGAAGTTTCTACAAATGAACAGTAGGTCAGCTAAGTCATCGGCCTCCATCTATGTCTATGATGTACTGTATTCTACTGCGGTCGACTATCAAGTTTTCTATTGGAATGCATTTCTTAATCTTTCTGCATTTGGTCATCATCGACAACAACATTCGCAACTTGCATTTAGTTCCACAATATTTTTAAATACCAACATAATATTTTCAAACAAAACTCTTTCTCAATCAATACATAATAACAATTTTCAATGCTCGAACTAAAAACTCAAATTATTAACAGGCTTTTCTTCATACCCGCTGTTCGTTTTTGGAACGAAAAACAATCACAGCGAAAATCACTTTAGATTTAAAATACATCTAAGTGGATGTTATCTAACTTATAATAGGCACCATACATACTATACAACAACAAAAATACATACATACATACATACATACATAGAGTAACATAAAAAAAGGAAAAAATAATAATAATTTATGTTTAATGTCTCATTAAATAACATTTCATATTAAAATAAAATTAAATTTTAATATCAATGACTAGCATATTAATATATAAATAATCCTCAAACTTTGAATGCTAGGATAATGCTTATAGATAAATAAATAAATAAATGAACATAAAATCATTTGTTAAATACTATATCCATAAAACATACTATAAAAAGTCATTAGGGATATACTTGGATACAATAGTTCGGACAATTCAATACAATTACGCGTAGTAGAGTTCAGAAACACGAGTACATGCATATTGCTAGGTTTTTATTTCCAGAAGCGTTCTACATTTCCTTGGAGCTGAGCTGAGCATCAAAATCTACAGTTCAGTGTGGCAAGCTAATTGACTTATTGATTGACTCATTAAATAGGTAAAGGAATGATGAGGAACATGCCACACAATGCGAACCGAAACACCCGGGCGTAGACACCAGCCAACAATATTCAGAATAGAGTCAACTGCATGCGAGTATAGGTGTAGGTGTAGGTGTAGGTATAGGTATAGGAATGAGAGTAGGACATCCACATCATGGCTAAGCATTAATCAAGGCTGCTAACAAAGCAGCAGCACGAAAATTCAAGTGAACTTATCTCAATGTGTTTCCATAAACCAATTTTTGACAAACAATAAGGGGACGGACAGGACGGGCAGCAGGAAAACGATTTGAAAAGATTTCGTTGTGAATGAAAGTGAAGCTGGCAGAGCAATGGAACAGGTTACTTACAGGTCCGTACTGCCGAACAAAGCAGGGGAAATGGATGGCTAGACTGGCCAGCAATGGGTCAGGTCAGTGTATGTATTTTCTTTTTGTGCATTTTATACAAGTATTGTTGTCGATTGAGGAGCATGGGAGGTGTGTTGGCTCAATCAATGCCAGGCAACAAAACAAGTTTTATGAATGATTTGACGTTTTCATTTGGCTTTTGGGAACGACGGCCAACAAACCGCACAAAGGCTGTGGAAAACCGTGAAACTCCCAAGCGGTGGTAATAATACTTTTGATTTCACCTTCTTCTCTAATCTTTTTGGTTTGGTCGACGCTGACGACGACGAGATCAGAGGTCGACTGCGACCGCAACTGTAACCAAGTGACATGATTTATGGGCGCACTGGCAAACAAGATCCACGCCGAGACCAATTGTCTAAACAAAAAATTTGGGGATGCCGAGAGCTCTTGTGCCCAGGCGTTCATCCAGTGCATTGTCCATTGTCCACTGTCCTCTGTCCTGACTACGGATTTGGTAAGAAAATGATGAAAAATGTGTCAATAAACAGATGTGGCTGTTAGGCTGCTCCTAAGCCTGCTGGAGACCGCTTAGCTAGGGGGAGAGGCTGCATGCATACGACTCCATTGGGGGCAGACATCGAAGGCTAAGCAAACACTCTTCCTTTGACAATCATAGCCAGTTTGTCAGCCACATATTAACAGCTTAATTGACCGACGTGTGGCAGCTTGTTGTCGACCATTGTGGTCGCCAATAGCTGTCAACCTTTAATGTTTATGTTTAGGTTGAATGTTTCGATTTAGAAGCTTTTGCTTCACCATTCCAAGAACTCCTACACTACTTTCTACAGTATTATTAATTTATGGTATTTAAATTTCATGGTATTCATGTGGCATGCGCAGTAAAGTATGAACAAATACGTAGCAAGATTTCGATTAAATTCCTATTTGTTATTACTATTTGTATGCCTATAAGAGGAAACTACATCATAAGTCAGGCTTAGGCAAAAAGACGTTGGCAAGCTCGAAAGACAAATTGTATGGCAAAATCCACATAGTACTTAGTTCTTTGGACGGCATTGTGGGCTTCAAGTTTAAGTTTAGTTGCAAGTTGAATTTCTCTTTCAAGCAAATACAATAATAATCATTTGATTTGGTAACAACACATTTTTATATCACAATTCAAAAACTTCTATATGAGTTTCTTTCAAGATTATATAAAAATAACATTTTTGAAGAAATATTAATATGTTTTTTGGGAACGGATGCAGACGCCATACCCCATGCTTTGCACATCAAACACATTAAAGTAAGTTATTAAATAAGAACAGTAAAATTTATATTGAAAATAATCAAGTATTGAAAAATAAAATTGAAGTGATGCATCGATATATCCTCGTGGCACATTTGTTTGTAGGCCACAATATGGGTTTGTTTGTTCTTCTGGTAACTAAGTTAAAAGTGAAAGTGGGCGTCAAAATAATGTTCTTTGTCAGATAAGTAAGGACTTTAAGTGAAAGGCAATTCACCAAATAATATTGATTGACATAGTAGGTGTATGACATTATTCAGGGCTTCCTCAATAGAGCTTCTAAATATATTTTGTATTATTAAAAATCGATCCCACTGCAGGCAACTTTTTAATTGAGCTGCCTATGAGAAATCATAAAAATGTTGCAAAATAAAATGTGCCTAGAAATTTTCATTTCAGCAGCTGTTCAAGTTTGCTTAATAAACTTGTAATAACGTGCAGCAGATGCAGAAGAAGAAAACATTTAATTTAAGACGCAAAACTGGCCTCTTTCT
The DNA here is from genome assembly GCF_003285725.1 of Scaptodrosophila lebanonensis. Taxonomy (NCBI): domain Eukaryota; kingdom Metazoa; phylum Arthropoda; class Insecta; order Diptera; family Drosophilidae; genus Scaptodrosophila; species Scaptodrosophila lebanonensis. The sequence goes on along the minus strand of NW_022060567.1, from coordinate 4,065,412 downwards.
TCGACTCATACCATTGTAAAGAATTCGTAGCGCATGCCGCAAAAAATTAGAAGCAGCACCCATAAAAAGTAAGGAAAAAAACACAAGTCCACAAAAATGTGTTCGGCATATTGCGCGCACTTTTCTTCTCCTAAACAAAAAAAGAAAAATAATAATAAGAACAGCAAATCAGTCAATGGGCAGCTTCATGTCGAACCCTCATGCCCCGGCCCAAGTGCAGGCCTGAAATCGTTGCCTTCTGATTGACGCTAAGCAGCAATAGCCTTGTCGATGGTCCAAGTCATCCACCCACCCAGTACTACGTCTATTGACAGACAGCAGGGCTAGTTAGAGCTACGCCTGCCATTGCCAGAGTTGCCAGCCACCCCCTCGAGCCTTTATTGCGTTCGTTCGATCCTGCTTCGTTTTTATTTGTAAATTTAAATTTAACATGAACATGCGATATAGGACTCTGCCGTTCTTGTTCTTGTTTTTGCTTAACACTCCACATTGTTTGCACGACGCTTTCGCAGTTTTGCAGGAAACCGGAAACCTGGAGAGCGGTTCGCATTTTAATGCTCGCATTTTTTCTACGTCTTTTTTTTACTTCTGCATTACAACTGCAAGAAAACAATGCAAGTTCCTGCGCCTGCGGCGGCGGTTGCTCTTGTTATTTTTAGGGAGCGCATTCATTGGACAATGGGTGAAAAAATTTGACATCCTTTGGCTGGTTTTTTGTTTTTCGCACAGGTTGATTGCGTTACGCAACCATGACCTTACAGCCACGGCCCTGACCGCCACCCTCGTGGCGGCTTTTTATTGTTTTGCTCTTTAGTCGGCTGGTTGTCCCTGTTGTTGTTATTGTATTTGGTGTTTTTGCTCTTGTCGTTATTTTATACGGCGTGCTAATGACCAAACACTATGGTAATAATGGTATTTACATTTGAAAGATGCATTGGTCTGTGCTTCAAATGACAACAACACCGTCAGCGCTAAGTGTCCTTAAATACGAGCAAGACCAAGATTACGAAACTGGAAGGAGTACGAAATATCATTTATGTATTTATTTAGCATAAAAACTCAAATATTTAGGTAAAGTTATAAATTTCTACATTCTTTTCAACTGAGCTGTGAAAAGACGTGTCAGGCCATCACCAATAAAATGGAATGCAATATCTGTAGGCCCTTATGAGGTATCACTTAAAGATCATACATTGAAGGTATTGTGAAATGTTATTAATAAAAATCGAGAGGAGTACTGACCCACAACGTTGAAATAATTATGGAACTACGGAGGGGCGCTCATTCAGAAACAAAGCTTGATGTCTTTTGATTTTAATATTAATTGAGAGTAAAGAAGAAATAGACATTGCTTTCCGATTATTCCTATCAAAACAATATTATACAGTAAAAGTTATAGCCAAAATGAAGACAAGCTTAAGCGAAAGCTACTTTTCATAGATATACGAGTATACTACAAGTACAAGTATATATACAATATCTGTGTAGAGCTTTCTAGACACTCTGTTTTAAGTTCTAAGAATTTCAGTTTGTTGGTTTGTGAACGCGAGTATTGGGTCCTGCTTTTTTTTAGAACTGCGTTTAGAAATTTTCGGGTGTCAAGTATTAAGAATAAGTTATACTCGTTTTCGTATAAGCTCCTGCTATGTCTGATATCGATTCGCAAACAAAACGCTTCTTGTAGCCGATATGTAAGTACTTGTACCTTACCAAATCACGAATATATGTTCAGCTATTTTAAACAGCGATGACTAATGATTAATGACAAATCAAATGCCACAATTATTTTTATTTGCGCACTAGACGTCCGGATGGATTGTGGCAAATGCGGTCTGAAGTGCGTTACAGGTACACAGGATGGATCCTGGTAGAGAGAGAGAAATGTGGCTGCTGAGCACCGAGCTGTGAGCATTGTGGATACTAGAAGTGCAGCCAAGTTGTCAAAGGATCCTGATCGGGTGCCATTCAGCACTGTGCAGTGAGTCCTGGGCGAGCTAAACGTCGACCGTGCTGTGCTAATAATTATTTTATTGACAAATAAGTAGTGGTTTCGAATACATATGTCAAGAATGAGTTCAGGGAGAAGCAGAAATTATTCTTATTTTAAGATCCCAAGATGATGAAGAGATGCTTACAATTAAAGAACTCGACAATTAATTATTTATATACATTTGTGTGGTGGCGGACTAATTGCCTTCAAGGCTGTGACTAAGTCCCGTCGATCTAGAGAGCTAGAGGGTTGTGTACTTCAACCAGATAGGTTGTTAATCCTTGATTCCATTCCATTCCATAGATGTTTGCATCGCCTCTCTAGAACGGTACATTAGATAATGGATGATAATATCACAACTCTTTTTCAGTTTAAAATCTAATCGTGATACTCTGATTTATTGTAGCTGCATTACCTTTTACTCTTTGTTTTTTATCTGTCACACAACACCGGAATCAATTGCCATTCTAGGGTCGAGTTCACAGGCCGGCAGGACTCAGGAGCATGAGCAATGCTGCCATTTGTAGGCGTGACAATGACCGAACAACGAGTTCAAAGGGAGTCCAAAGAACAAATTCTCAAAACAAATTTAATTTCCGGTGTTGCGCTATATTGGCGAACTCATTTATCATTCTGGCATAACAGAGAGCGTGAACAACCACTACGTATATACTCGTATACTATTTGCAAACAACATGTTCAATTTCCGAGCATATTACATTATATTGTACTATATATTTAACAGGCACAATGCTCTCTCGATCGCCATGAGCAGCTCAGGAAAACAGGTAGCCAGAGTCCGGAATCGAAATTTTCCTTGGCGGCTATCAAGAGGAGAGTTTTTTACGTTGTTGCCTCGTCTATTCTATTGCCGAGCACCACAAAAACCCATTGAAGTCAAAGTGGTTGGCTGCCTGCCTGTATTTGTAGATATGTATTGTATACCCGTACATATGTATGTGTATGTGTGTGTGTAAGTGTGTGTATTTGTATTTTTCTACGTAAATTGAACCATCAAAAGAGTCATTTTCCATCTCTCAATGCGACTGAGGTTATTGGGAAAATTTATCGAACTATAATTGTTGAGTAAAACGTCGAAATATGCCCAACACAACAACAAGGAACACACAAACAAACAAACAAAATCGAAACAAAACGGAGCTAAATCGAGTAGATTTGGAAAAGCTAGATATTGAAAATTGGTCAACAGCTATTTTTTCTTTCGATTGTCGTTTTGGTGAGCGCATAAAAATAAATGGCTAAATGAATGACTGAATGGCCAAGCGGTGTCTGCATTTCAACTTCATTTGACGTCGCGTCGTTTTGTTCTTTCCAGGGCCCAAGAAACTGTAAGGGATGGCACCACTTTGATGTGAGGATGTGAGGAAGGGAGTGTTTTCGACCCCATAGGGTAGTAGTAGGGACAAGTCGTTCTCTGCACAATTATTGGCTAATTTCAGATTTTTATAAACCAGATTATTATACCGTGTATCCAAAGTATAAAAGGGTATATTAGAGAAGTGCAAATGTAGCCCAAAAAGTATCCCTATGTATATTCTCAATCAGCATGACAAGTCGAGTCGATAGCCATGTCCGTCCGTCTGTCTGATTGATCGCTCGTATCTTGAAAAACATAAGAGCGAGGATAACAAAGTTTGGAATCTAGATTCTCCTAAATCCGAGAAAGAACAAGCAAAATGTTTTGTTCTTCGTTAAAATATATTAGTAGTTGTATATTAGAAGCAAATATGTTGATTGTGTTTTCGTAATTCATTCATTTTTGATTAAACCTTAGTTTTGGCTAAGAAATAATTGTGGAAATATCAAAACTATATATAGCAAAAAAAATAAATAAATAAATAAAATCAGCGAATAATTCAAAAATCCTTAATATTAGATAATTTTATATAAATTAAGTATATCGTGGGAAGGTCTTATTGTTGTAAACCAGTGATGCATTGAGGATCCATCTATATTTTAAGTTGCCGGCACAGTTCTTTCTTATTTTTGTTCAAAAAACAAATTCGCATTCGGGAAATTACCTTTTTTAAAATTCCCTCGATTTTTAGTATGAGATTAACTCCGCTCCGTGAGAAACACTCCCACATATTTGTTTTGTCCACCATGCCTAACGACAGTAGCCACATACTTTTCTTCATACTTTACTTCTTTTAGAAATATTATAATATTTATTATAATAATTATATAATCTTTGTTTCTGTTGCCATTTATTGAATGAGCATCCAATCAACTCGGATTTGGACCCAATTCCAGCGCTCCTACGGGGATACAATTTAACCAAAACCATTCAACCTTGAGAACCATGTGCTTCAAAGCTTGACGAGATCTTTGTTTGCGGTGGTCTATACTTACCTTCCGCGTTAGTCAGGGGCATTTAAGAGCATCTATTTAGTGCAACATGGCAGAGTGGCAATATTCTGAAACGTACTACTTATTCCACTACCTATAGTTGAGGATGCTCTATTAAGTAAATTGCATTTAAACTTGTAAGAATCAGTTGGGTCAAAAGGTGGTAAAGGAATTAGAAACTATAATATAAAATGATAATAGAGCAGTGCTTTCAATTAAAATAATTTTGTTGCTGAAAATGTTTATTACGCAATTGGTTGCTCATTCAATCTATCGGCAAAGGCATTTTTATTAAATTGTTCCTCTTTGTGGGGCTTTTCGTGTTTCTCTATTTGTTTCATTTCTCGGAATCGCTGGGGGTCTTATCACTGGCCGTAGGCGGTTCCTCTTTTTCCTCTGTTAGCATGTGGCCTTCGCCAGTAATGTAACCAGTATGGTTTACCTTTTTGGGGTCGCCACTGATTTCAATTCGTTCACCTTCTCCGGTCCAGTAGACGCCCAAGTCCTGGGGCTCTTTGGGCTTAGATTTGGGACTTTCTTCTTCTGTGCTATCACCCTCTTCGTCATGGTCCTTTTCGTCTCCATCGCCTTCCAGCTCCGCCGTTATTTGACGCTCAAGCTCTTCATCGTCGTCAACAGCATCGTCGTCAGGTATTGTGCCGATTATTTGTCGAATTTTCTCCCTATCGTTCATGTCCTTGAGTTGTGCTATTAAATCTATCCAATTGTCGCCGATGTTTAGTTTGGTCTTAGCACTCTCCGCATCAATCTCTGGAATCTGTGGAAACGATGGCGACTGCACCTGCTCAGTATTGGGCACGACCACGCCCAGTTCGACAGCAGGCGATTGCTGCCGCTCCAACATATCTGTCGGGTCTGTCGACGGCACTAACGGCATCTCGTCCTTACGCGTTCCGCTGTCTCTGGCATTCTTTGGCGGGGCGTCAGGAGTTCCGACCTCTAGCGATGTCCAAAACTGTTGCGGCACCAGTTGAGGGACTACTTCCTCAATTTCCATTTGTTGCTCAAGCCTCGTGTTCTCCTCCTGCCCCAAAAGTCTATCCAGGTCTATACTGAAAAGCTCCTTAGTCGTTGACACAGCCTCCATAGCGTTGTCAGGGCGGGGCGAGCCCGTTGTGCTGTGCACAAGCTGCAGAAAACTGCACGAGCTTTGACATAATAGACGTCGCCCCAAGTGCGGCACGCCTAGAGGATACGCTATCCTGTCGCTGCTACCCACACGTCTCAGTTCTTGAATAAAACGGGACTGACGTTTCACACGGTCTGCATCATACTTCCTCTTCCTGGCATCCTCACTAAACTCGGCTAGAACTTCGAGAGGACTTGTCGTGCTGGTAAAAGGCCTCCTTAGCTCTGCGCTCAACATTCGCGAAGCATTCTGGGCGTAGTAGCCACTAAGTCCTGCCACTTTGCAGATTCGAACGGCTTCTAGTAAGCCACTCTTCAGACCTTTGACCACCTTGTGCTGCATATTTCGAGTATAGTAAACACTTTTTGGCTATTATATATGTGTTTTAGGATATTGCGTATTGTGTGTAGAATGTGTGCAGGTTTGTTAATTTAAACGGTAAAATTTTGTTCAACTGAAAAATGTAAGCGAAACAAATTTATGTATGTCTAACGTTTGAATGATCTGGAACTGTAATGACGAACTGCTAGAATTTGTTGAGGCTCTGACGGAAAATAAAAAGCATTTGTGATGGAACGTGTTTTTCCACTATAGTATAAAAAGCTATAGAGACCAAAATTTGTCACTATTGAAGCATCTCTTCTGTTGGTTTCAAAGTATTCATAAATTTTTTGAACATTTCTGTGCAGTCAAAGAAATGTCAGTATTTTTTTACTCGTATACCTATTAGCATTTTGCCTAAGTATAAAATCAAGTTTTATATTACTTTATATATCATACTAAAACGGCGCAAAACAGGATGAACTACAGTGGGAAGAAGGCTAAAGAATTCACACCCTGTGACCTTGCAAATAGATTTATATAAATCATAAATACAAAATTTAAATAAAGCTAAACTTCTAGTGCAAGCTGTAATTGTATTGCCTTTAAGTTGAATTGAAGTTATTGTTAAAATTATATAATATAATTAAAGTATATTTTGTAAACAAAAAAACACACATAGTGTACAGATATAATTATATTCAAATATTGTTGTAAGTTTTTACCTTAAAATCAATTTTTGTCGTGCATTGCCAACCATTGTAAATTAATATATAAAATCATAGTATTTTCCTTTTTCAACCATTCCTGTGCTAAGAAACTACACATTAAATTTATTTGGCAACATTTTTGCAAGCACTACTGTTTTGATCTTGACAAAATGTGCATGATTGTGAAATAATTATATAACAACAACTAGAGGTGCACAAAAAGCAGTATTAATACGATATTTTATTTTGCTTTTGTGGTGTAGAAATAAATGAATAGAAAAAAAATCTGAAAAATACGGATGAACACACATAGTGAGGAGTATCCCACTTTTATTTTGCTTGCATTTGAAACGGCGGTTAGGTTTTATTTAAAATTTAAAAAAGTGTCCGTGCATGCCAGCGCATTTTCTAAAGAGATTCGCGTCCAGAGAGTCTTGAGTTAGATTTTTTGAAAAATTAGGGAACGCACAAAAGACGCGAAATTTATCTAAAAACTACACCAAAACGGTTCTTCCAGAAGAAGTGTCCGCCGAAAGGGGGTGTCCATTAAGAGTGTTTTCACTGCCCAAAGTCACAATTCATTCCTTGTATTAGGCATATATGTATTTTTTGATCTTAGAGCTTAAGTGTTATACCACCGTTTTAGTGAGTACTATATTAGCCAAAAGACTCTACCCGTCCATGCTCTCCTCCACTTCTGATAATTCCGTTTCACACGCAGCTTATGTCGCAACTGCCTTCCAATAAAGCAATTAACTTCTTAACTGTGGGATGGCGATTGCCCAACGAGCCCTTGCATCTCCGCTATATTGCTCGAAGGCCGACCGCCACCTCTTCCATCATTTAGAAGTCAAAGTCAAGCCCATTTACGAAGCGTCACATAATCACAAAAAACTACTAATTTAGCGAGAAATTTGCGAAAAATGTATGTGGAAAAGCAAAAAAACAAAAAAAAAGGCAATTTAATGCGTAAAATATTGCGAAAAAGGATTTGTTAGGGTTGCGAATAACCCGCTAACCCGCTAACCGCCCTAACCATAACCCTAACCCTTAACGTAAGTCCTAAGCCCAAACACAAATTCAACGAACTGCATTGAGATTTATGAGATTTATGGCGGGGCGTGCAACATTGCACATGGTTTGCACGAAACTACCTGCGCTTACGAGTAATTATGTCATTTTTTGCAACCGAGCCGGACAAGTCAAGGTTAGGTGCATATGTATGTGTTTGGGCGTGTGTGTAGGTGTGTGTGTGTCGGTCATGTACAAATCAAATGGGAATTTGGGCAGAATGCCTGTTTATTAAACCATTTTTTATGATGATGCGGAAAACAGAAAATAATAAAATTTTCGCTTCACACATACATACATGCATACAAACGTTGTATGTATATATGTATATATGTATATACGTACGTACAGATGGGTAAAGCATATACTGAAAGGCTAAATGCGCCCCTCGCACACTTGCTGCAATATTGCGTTGACAGCCACGAAAATAATAGCCCAACGATTTACACAATTTATGTGTTTGAGCGCGACAGCCAGCAGCGACAATAAAGGCGGCAAAGCAAAAAAAGGGTAAGTTACATACATATTTGTGTACATATGTATGCTATATACATGCATGTATTTGAAATGGTAAAAACGTAGCATACTTAACTGGGCAAGCGAGTGGGTGGCCACATACACTCGTACATAAGAGAATCACAACAACAATCATAAATTTGGCATGTCTAATGACAATTTTTGACTTCTGCACACACACACACAATTATGTATGTGTGTACTCCTGTATGAGTGAATATTTATGTATGCGTTGCCGCAGACTTTTTTATGTTTTCATTGTTTTGATTTTTTGATTTGCCCATTTTTTATACGCCCATAAAAATCGTTTGTTGCCCTTGTTGCTGCCGTTGTTGTTGTTGTTGCTATTGCTGGCAAAAGACTTCCATAATATCAGCACGACGTGCTCTCGGCCGCAAACCAATTTAAAATATTTGCCCCACTGCATTGACTTGAGCAACTGTCACAACCCCCCTGCCCAGATTTTCAATCCTTTATTTTTATATTCCACTTTATTTTTTATTATTGCTTGTGTTTCATTTTTCTTGTTTTTTTTATTATTATTTTGCTGGACTCTTTTTAGTATGGCTGCAGTTTGTTGCTTGCTTTTTATGTGATTTTTCGTGCTCTTATTGTTTTTGTGATTTATCATTTGGATTTTTGTTGAGCAGCTGTCAACGGCTGCCCCACCCTGTTCCCCCTCTTGCATTGATGCATTATTCGTTGGCTGCCAAAACAAAAAGCTATTATGGGCCAAAGGCAATAGCCAACAGTCAACAACTAATACAACAACAACGACAACGACAACAACAACAAGAGCAGCAACAACGGCTGCAAAGTGCCAGGCGCATCCGCAGTATAAATCAAAATGTGCCCCAAACCATTGTGAGAAACGCATACACTCCTGAATTTTGGCCATAATTCAGGACAGCACAGTAGCTGCAAATAAAGCAATCAAGAAAGACAACAGCAAGAGCAACAACAACGACAACAACAACAGCAACGCACAACAATAACAGTATGCACTCGGAGCATTGTCTGTAGTTTGAGGTCGGACTTCTGGAGTCTGCGCGCTATGTCCTGCGTAATTGTTGTCAATGTACCCCAAATTATAATGGGTGATGATGTCACCGCGCACCAACAGCATCAACAGCTCAGCCATAAGTCGGGCAAGAGTCTAGCAGCCGCCTTCGTACAGTGTCCAAAATTCAATTGCAACTGGACACAATTTGTCGTACTTGTATGGGCTGCGACTCAACATTTGGACTCCATTTCTTTTATCGAATATGGTATGTTTTTTGGTTTCTGTTCAGCTATTAATTTCAATCACTTTTTTTATTTAAATCTTCAATAAATTTGTCTGATAAAGATATATAAGGTATTTAGCTCATGCAAACAAAGACAGACGTCAAAAGACTCCACCCGCTTGACCTTCCATTCCCGGTCAACTAGAGATAATTTTAAATTAGAAAAGTTCATGTAATTTTGTCCTTTGTAAGATACCACGTCCTTTTAGAATACATGTTAAATAAAGCAATAAAAAAAGTAAAAAACGAAACAAATCAAAATTGTAATTGTAATTACGGAACATAATTTTATCACTTTTTGGTTATCCTTATTTTTGCTGCAAAACAAACTGAATTAATAGTATTATCGCATATAAACATACAAGTAGTTTATGGAATACCCTTGAACAACTAATTGCAACATACTTTTGATAAGGATAGTTTTTTCCATATTTTTAATACAATTTTTAATTTATTTTTTTATATTATTATTTATTATTTTAATATTATAATTTTGATACTTATTTATTTTATTATGAACATTTAATTTTTTCCTTTTAAAGTATTATTATTATTATTATTTATTATACTTTGTTTCACAGTGCAACTGCCACCGCCAACATTGTTGCCACCACCATTGTCATTTCCTGTTCCTGTTTTCTTATTGTCCAGTTACAGTCTCTGAGCATTTTAACGATTGTTTGTTGTGTCTTTTCTGCGCACCATCGGTAGGCGGCTAGGAGCCCATTGTCCGACTGGCCAGCCAATTGTCCAGAGCGGCCGACCATTGTGGCCAAGCACTTTAGGGGGTCGTTTTAGTCCTGTTTGTCCATGGGTGGGCACTGCTGCTAAAAATCGAGCAGGACAGACACACTTACCCGCTATTCAGCTGCTTTTATGTGCCCACTATAAAATCTGAAACGCATTGCCGTTAAATGTAATGAGGGGGCAACCTATCGCTACCCTTCAATATACTATATATACTTGTACATATATACACATATAACATCAGCAGGCTGCATAAAATTTTACAAGCGACCAGCAAATTTTTAATGACTGCATTTTTCGCATTCAACTTTTATAATCATAGCCATTTAGCAAGAATCTAAGCTGGTAATGAGGTGCAAGCCGTTTATACCCGTAAGTTGTAAGCCCACGTTTTTACCTTCTTCAAAGCATTTGTGCTGTATTTCAAATACCTTTCATGCCATTTGTTGTTATAGTTCGAGGCGAGTAAAACGTTCAAGTCGTGACTGTCCGACCATTAAATACCCTGTACCCCCCCTTTGCCCGCTACAGTCATTCAATTGAAATAAATAAATACCTTGTATCAATCACTCTATGGTAGCTAGATGAAATAGTTCGCCAATTCAGACCAAATTTGAACTATGGAGCATATACATATTTATGTGAGGCTTTAAAAACAACCAAATAGGTAGAAATTTGGCTACGATACCGAAATGAACGGGGCAATCTTTGGTCCGATCGTTCCTCGAGCACATTTATGATATAGTGGGTCGTAAAAAAACTCATTAATACCATTTGGTTAAGATATCTTAACAAAGTTTGTTTGATTTCTGCACCGATCGGTCCTATCTGCTAAATAAAATAATGAGGCTGCATATGGATTGAAATGAATAATACAACTTTACATACAAAACTTGTTCTCCCCTTGTTTTATAATTCCCGATGGTCGTACAATTGGATAGATGCACATTTATTTTTTTTATTTAGTAAATCAACAGAATTTCTGTCGGTACATTCTATTATCATTATTCTATTATAATTATTCTATTATAATAATTGCAGTATATATTAATATTTGTAATGTATATATATAAAAATTAAAATTAAAAGAAAAGAAAGCCTAAGAAAAAGCTGCACAATAACGTATATTAATGACTATGTATTTTGCAATGCTGGTATCCTTTTGGATGTTACATACTCTTGGTCTCTTGACTTTCGAGTATAAGGCATAAAAATAAATAAAAGATTAATAAATAGAATCACTATCGATCGATACTGCAAACTATCTGCATGTTAAGTAAGGAAAATACTGAAATCTTAACCGAATATATAGCAATAGATAGTTTCCGTGTTTTTAAACAATGAAAGGCAATGTTCTACTAAAAGTTTCTGTACTAAGCAAGTCGAGACATTGTAAAATAAGGATATTTTTGTACCCTGTACTCAAAAGGTATACTAGTTCTTCTTCATAGCGCATGTACATGTTTGATCAGAATTCGAGATACGAAGGCAGTCTGATAATACAAGTAGCACACCATTTAAATGAATTTTTTGTTTTGGATTTTTCAACATAACCTCCATCTAAGTCAAAATACTTCCCCCAGCGTTGATCCTTCCTTTTCAACCCCTCCAAAAAGTATTCGTCGCTCTGTTCCTTATAATGGTTGTTTACAAAGGTAATGGCCTCCTCATTTGATGCAAATTTCTGTCCCCAAACGTAACTTTGACATTGTAGGAGCTCTTGTTCATTTCGTACTGCCTCGTATGTTGAGAAAACATGACCGTTTACCTGCCGATATCTCTGGACGTATTATCGCTATTGCAGAACTTAGTATACACGTTGTCCTAACAAGCAACGTTATTTCGACGCAATTGGTAAACATTTAAGAGTTCGTCCGTTCTGTTGAAAAACAATAAATTAATCAAATATTGAGAATAATAAACAACTGTTGACTCACAATATAAGTATTATTTACACCCATTCTTACTAGAACGTAAAGTCTGCTTGAGACCTTCCATTTTCTTTCTATAACACATGTATAAGACTAAACAAAGTTTATTAATTTTATTGTGAGCCGATAACAATACTAGGAGAAATAGGAAAATATCTAATTAAACGATAAAATGTTGTCATCGATTTTGCCAAAGCTTTGTTGTGCAACACTGTACGCCACAAACAAACTATCGAATATTACAACAAACAACAACAAACAATAACATGCTTTTTAGTGCTCATTTTAATTCCACCTTTGCCGTAAGAACTGATGTTCTGGTTGATACGGAAAGTTTTCAATTTGTAAAAATGTAATTTGATATTTAAAATAGAAATACTTGTATATAAAACCGCAGTATCTTTATTTATGCCTATTTGACAGACCCCGCTAAAGTTTAATACCGCAATTCTTGTTGGTATTTATCGAAGCTGCCAGGTTGTCAACAGCCGAATCAGCTGCTTCTGACTGACACCTAATATTGCAATATTGTGATGAGCCTATACTAACCTTTTAATTACATATTCTGGTCTCTGCCTCAAGTAGGTTTCACTCTCTCGGGGTGTTGCCTGTAACATTCAATTGGCTGTGGCCGCCCCAATCCCAGAAAGTGGCCGGCAGAGAGTGCAGCCAGGCGTAAGGGCTAACCATTTGCAAATGCGCATTTGATATGCAGCGACCCACTCAATAGCCTATAACCCACATCAGCAGATAATAGAAATCAAAGACGATTGAGACATATTAAGACAAATCAGAGAAATCTGAGAATCAGAAAGAACCCCAAGCCCAGGCACAAATCGAGTTCTTGGCTCCTGGCCATACATACTCTATGGTACATGGCTAACGAACCGTACGCCAACCCCTTCGGATAAAATCAGCGTTTCGCAAAACCGGATAGGGCGCGGTGGCTGAGAGTTTTGCGCATTGCTACTTTTTGTTTACCCAAACTATTAACGAAAAGCCTCTGCAGGCACGAGTGTGTGTGCTTGTGTGTGTGTTTGTGTGAAAGGGTTGGATACCCCTTTCTGGTGGGCGGACTCAGGGTGGGGGTAGGTCTTGCCGGCATTTGCGGCCACTGGCCATTGAAAGTTTGACCAACATGGGACGAAATGCAAAATGAAATAAAAATAAGCATAAAATTAAATGTGCTATGTTGAAGAATTGACTCTGGGACAACTGGGGGCTGCAATGAGGGCGAACGGGCTCACACACGTACTCGTTTGATGAGCCTTAATGGTCAGAGAAGCTGGGCGGGCGGCGGCTTAGGGGGTTTGAGCATTTAAGTTGATTTCGTTTTGAATGTTTATTTTATTGCGTGGAAAATGACGCCAACGTGGCCAAGAAACGTCGCCGACTTTTCGGGCAATGCGGCAGTGGACCTTGGGCCTGCCCAATTGCCTGACATTTTGCTGAGACAACGCAGCTCTCCTCTAGTAAGAGTAAGGCTCTTCTCTTTCACTCCTGCTTGGTACCATGACTTTAACTAGCCAGCACAGCAAGGACCGTGTGGCGCTGCTTTTTATGGCCGAGCGACTAAGAGAGACAAAGAACGAGTGAACGAACGAACGAACGAGCGTTGATTGTATCGAAAATTTCGTACGCAATAAAATTCAAATGAATTTGCGATAAAAATCAAATTTTGTTGGACATTAAACTGCGAATGGCGCCTGTTAGCCCATGACGTTTAAGCCGCTACCCTGTCCACCCCTAGCCATCAGACTCGAGTGTCCCATTGCGGCTGTTTTGGCTTTCCAATTTTTTCAAGCAAGGAAACAAGCGCGTCTGTAAACACAGTTTTATTGCAAGAGTATGGGAATGTATGAGAGCATTTGAAACTTAATCGTCATTCCCCAAAAGCACCTGCTGTCACTCTTGGTGTTAGTGTTTTCTTTTTTTTTTTTGTCTGTCAATCAGTGTGATTTCTTGAAAATTTGTAGTTTTAGGCGCCTGCTCCTACATTCGGCTCATCATCAGCATCATTATCGCGCTCAGCCTCCGGAGGAGCGACTGGCGGAGCCACTGGCGGAGCGACTGGCGGAGCGAACGGCGTAGCGAACGGCGTAGCAAACGGCGGAGGAAACATGTTAGGTATATCGGGAAAGGTCGGCATGGGGTAGAAGTTGGCCGAGGCGAAAAGATCCTGAAAAATATCGTAGTTAACCGGCGCCTGGACCGAAAAAGGCATTAATGAAAGGCACACGTGAATGTATGTTTCTGTAATACTTACCTGTGCAAAAAAAATATCCTCTAGAGAAGGTTCGCTCAAGACGATGCGGCACAGAGGGCAACGAAGTTGAATAGTATGCCGAGTTGACTTCTCAAAGAGCTCGTAGCACGGCTTGCAGAAAGAGTGTCCGCACTTCACGAAGAACGGGTTCTGCTTCTCCTCTAGACAAATGGCACATGTTTCTCTATTCGGGTTGGCAGTCACAGATCTTTGTTTAGCCAAATCGCTCATGTTTAAAGAAGTCGTTTTCTTTTCTCGGGCACAAAACTTCGATTTTTTATCTAAAAGGCGCTCCAAAAACGGACTTGAACTAAAATTAAATCAAATATGCACGATGTGAACGATTTAGCTAACCGAACTCGAATGAGACTTGTTAGGTACACCTGGAAGTTTAGATAAAATTCAATTGAATGCAAAAGCACAGCATACTGACACAAAAGAATTTTTTAAATTTTTAGCTGGCAATGCCGTTTATCGGGGATGCCATAGAAATCCCTTTCAACCAAATTACAGGTTTTGTCTAGATATTTGATTAGGAAAGCAAAGAAAACCTTATAATTTTCTCAACAATCTGCATCAAAAATATTTTGCATTTCTATTGTAATATATTGTTAAAGAAGCTAATAACTAAATCTCCAAGTCCAAGTCTTTGTCCACTCGCTTGCTTTAGCGACCCTGGTTTTTGATTTGCAACCTGTAATATAAATACACACAATCACGTGGCATCTGAATTTGCAATATTTAAATTTGCAATACAAATGGCTTATTTGATTTTTATTTAACTTAGTGCGTTACAGAATGAAATAACACAAAACAAGTCAGTCTTGAAATTCCGTAATACCTACGAACTTTTCGAGCGATGACCACACTTGGCGGTGAGTCTGGACATAGCTAGCCGAAAAGCAAATAATGTTCCCCCACTATGATGGAGGCGTTTATAGTATACATACATATGTATATATAATTGTTATGGGAAAAGAACGAATTGCGGGGGCGTGGGGGGTGTATCGAAGAAAACTGAAACTTGTACTTTCGCGGACTTAGGAGAATCTGGATACCTAGTTTGGTTATTCTAGCTCTTATACTTTTTGAGATCTTTGCGTTCAAAAAAGTTGTGCCAATTATCCTGCACAAATATGCCACTAACTTGGCACATCGTGCATCTGTTAATCAATCAGTAGATGCCCAGCCGGCAACGCCAGCACAAACTTCGATTGTTAACCATGCAACTACTGTGTCGGACCAGGTCATATTAGCTACGGCAGTTGTTCGAGTTATGGATCAATCAGGATATTTCAACTAGCCAGGGCCTTACTCGATTCTGGTTCCCAAGTAAATTTAATGACGGAAGAGTTGGCCAAATCGTCGAATTTGAAATGGGAAAGAAAAGACATAAGCTAGCTTGGTATAGGTATGTGAAAATCTGCTGTCAGACATGTTTTGCAAACGTCAATAGCTTCAGGCATTGACAATTTTGCATTTGATTCTGAATTCGAAATGTAAAGCGCTATTTCGTCGTGCCAGCCTGAAAAGGCTGTGGCAAACGCTGATGTGTCTGACGGTGTTCAGTTGGCAGATCCTCAATTTTATAGGCCACAAAGTATCGATTTGGTTCCTGGAGGAGATGCATTTTTCGAGCTTTTGAGAGAAGGGCACGTGGTGGGAACAACGTTGCAAGCAACAGCCCTCGGCTGGATAATTGCTGGTCGACGCCAAATTTTGTTCTGCGTCCCTTGTAAGCTCAACATGTTTTTTTTTTTACTACTAGTATTTATTTTATTTATTATTATTAACTTATCCTAGCGTTACAAGTAACAGATTACTTTTAAGTTATTACGGTAGTCATTACAATACATATTCATTTCCAATTTAATTCAGCTTAATTTAATTTAATTTAAGTTACAAAGTTTGATTTAATTTAATTGACGTTGAACGTGCGTATTACAGACATGTGATATATATTATAATTTACGTTATTTAGATGTGCTGTTGTAAGTGCGCTTGAGTTTTTAGTTTGAAGTGCGTTTCGCTGGTAATTGTCTTAAGGAGATGCGGTGAATTGTTCCACAGCCGAACAGCGAATATAAAGAAGTGCTTTTCCGAACATGATAATTTGTGTCTAGTGCAGACCAAATTATGTGTTCTTCTGGACGTGGAGAAACTGATTCTTTCGTACAAATAATTTGGTTCTTTACGTGTTATAGTTCGGTGTAAGAGAATTAGAGTTCTAAGTTTTATCTAGTCGTTAAGGGTCATGTTGTAAATTTTGTTAGCGAAAGCCGTTATTGGTTGTTGCCTCTTAATGTCAAAAATGTATCGGGCTATACTATTAAAGGCTGCTTTGATTTTATTCTGGCTTACAGCATCACAGTTCCCGAAGATTTCAATACCATAGAATAATGAGGGTTTCAAGTAAGTCATAGCAATTAGGAGCTTGAGTTTAACTGGAAGGAATTGCTGCGTCAAGGACAGATGCCTTAGCGAGCTATAAAGCTTCCCAACTGTTTTATTTACATGGTCATGCCAAGATAATGTTTGATTCATGGTTATCCCTAAGTTGGTTACCCTCTCTACATATTCAATAGGCTCGTTGTTTAGCCACACTTTCTCTAAATTGAGTGTGTGTACTTTCTTTTTGTATATAACTAAACATTTCGACTTTTTTGGGTTAACTTCCAATCCATTTATACTCGTTCATTTGTGCATTTTCCCAAGATCGTCATTACAGGCACTAACACATTCATCAATTCTACTTAAAGGACGACTCACATACATTTGGAAATCATCTGCATACATATGCAACTCACTGTTTGGCACACAACATGTAAGGTCATTGACATAAATAGAAAACAACAGAGGGCCTAGCACTGATCCCTGGGGGACTCCACGTTTTATTAATAAACAAGAAAGGAATGCTAAAGTCGAGCAGGCTCAACTCTTATACTACTTGTATATACCCTGTACCACCCCACAAAAAAGAAATTAAATTAATTTCATTAATTAATTAATTTAATTAATTAACTAAATTAATTTAATTAATTAACTAAATTAAATATAAAATATTCCATACATACATTTACATCAGAATCGTATCTATGCGTGTTTGTGTACTTGTACATATGTATGTATGTGTGCATTGGGACTGGTTATGTGGCTATAACTTTCTTTCCGATCATTCTATTATAATGAAACTTGGTATACGGCTAACCTAATGTGACTACCAAATTTTAGTTCAAAATTCCAAGAATTACGGGAGTTATAGAAAATCGGTAATAGGGGGGAGTGGGGGGGTGTATCAGAAAAAATAAAAAACTCGATCTGCCTAGGGCTTATAGGAACCTTGATACCAATTTTGGTTATCCTAGCTCTTGTACTGACTGAGATCCTTGCGCTCATACAGACAGACGGACAGACAGACGGACAGACAGACAGACGGACATGGCTATATCGACTCGTCTTGTCATCCTGATCAAAAATATATATACTTTGTTGGGTCTGCCACGCCTCTTTCTGCCTGTTATATACATTCGCACAAAACTAGAATACCCTTTCACCCTTTGGGGACAGGGTATAAAAAGACGAATAACTATCTGAAGTGACAACTGCCTGGTGGCGACTGGACAGATACGACTGGACTAAGTTTATTGCAGTGTCAGAGAAGTTATATAGTCTTCTTAATTTAGTACATAGTATGGTATGATTTACGGTGTCAAATGCTTTAGAGAAGTCAAGAAAAGTTAAGAAGGTTACCATACTGTTATCCATCTCCGTGCGAATGTCCTCAGTGATTTTTACTAAAGAGGTGGTACAGCTCCTATTTTTCCTAAAGCCGGATTGCTTGTCGTTCAGGAGTCAATTTCCTATCATATATGTAGTTGGTCATTTGGTTCGTCATCAAATGTTCTAGTGCTTTAGATAGAAAAGGTACGATTGAAATTGGCCTAAAATCATCGCCTCCTTTTGGAATAGGGATTATTTTGCCGAATTTCCACTTATTTGGGAAGCAAGATGTTGTTAGCACCGTATTAAAAATGTGGGTAATATATTTTAGAATATTGGGGAGCAGCAGCTTAACAAATTTGGGATCTAACTCGTCTAAGCCAACAGCGTTGGACTTCACTTTCAGTATTGAGTATAAGACATCACATTGACGTACACACATAAAGCTAAAACTAGTATCACAGTTTACCAACGATGTAGCATTTAGGTACCCATTTTCATGGGTTTCAGGTACTGCTAACTGTATAAATTAATAATTTAATTTATTTAAATCTACGTCTGGAGATATAGAAGGTCTACTTTTCCCAACCCCTATCTTTTTGATTTCAGCCCAATGGTGTCTGAGGTGAATTTGTCAGAGTATCTTCAGCCCAACTATACGTCTTAATTTTTTAAATTGCAATAGGTGAGCCGTCGTTTTGTATCTTTTCCACCTTTTTGCATCATCTCTGCTTTTTATTGCACTACCGATATCTTTGTTAAACCACTCATGTTGCCGAGGCTTGATTATCTTGTGTCGCAGCGGCACAAAAGTATTGTATAATTGCTGAATGTTTTCATTAAACAGTTCAAGTTGCTTATCAACAGTGAGTTTTGTATATATATATCATCAAAGTTCAAGTCAGCGAAATGGTCATACAGTAGCCTATGGTCAATATTCCTGAAGTAATTGAGTGGTCACTATGTTCAAAAAATATATCATCGTCAAGAAAATCATGTCATGTTTGGAAAAAGCAAATACTGAGAGCTGGTCAAATAGGAGGGTTTTTTGGTGTCATTAACAAAAAATACGTCAAGAAGTGTATCACAGGTATTAGAAAAGTGTGTGGGTACAATAGTGTTAACAAGCTCCATGCCTAGGGAGACCATATCATCCTTTAATTGTCGTTCCAATAGCATATTGCTATTGAAATCCCCAGCCAGGACAATATTGGAGTGTTTCATAGCCACAGAAGAAAAGATGTCTAGGAGCTCAGTGTATTCAGTAATCATGTTCGGCCTGTATACACATGCGACAAGGATGTTATCCATATTTATGCTTCCTGAGATGTGCAAAAACAGATACTCAATACTACTGCCCATTGGCTGTTTACAAATAACATGACATTTTAGATTATTTTTCACATATATGGCTACACCCCCCGCATGCCCCTCACGATCGAAACGATATACACTGTACCCATCACAACATACATATTGATCATTAAGACAGGACACAAGCCACGTTTCAGACACACAGATTACATCTACATTGGAGTTAACAAACAAAAGTCTGAACTCGTCCATTTTTTTCGCTAAGCTTTGTGCATTATGGTGACATATATGTAGACCTTTCTTTTGTTTACTAAGAACCCTAATAATAGTTTTGCTGTTCGCTGTGGAATAGTGCCTTAAGTTATTTTGCATTTAAAACCAGAAGACAACCATCGCATGCGCACTTTACAAAAAGCCCGAAGACTAAAAAAACTGCACACTATACTACGCACATTAAAAATTAAACTTAGATAAGCAATCGAACTTTTTATCCAATTGAACAAAGTCTTGTTTGTATACATTAAAGAAAGTTTACATCAGCTGATCAAATTTCATCCAGGTCGCACCCATATTTCACATAGCTCCCATATAACCGACCGACTATGAACGAACCCCAGTGATCGAACTTGTGTGGAATCGGCAGCCAAAAATACTTCCAATATTCGTTTAATTTTTTTTATTACATCTACATTTGAACTTCTACTTCCTCCACTTCTCGGTTTGTGAACGATAAATCCCATTTTTTCACGAAAGGACATTTTTCCCTTTTGGAGTACAAATTCGCCAACTTTTCAGATCCAATCTGTATGACAGATGCAAAAAATATGCAGAAAACCGAATATATGTATGAGTGTAATAGAGACAACCCAAACTCATAACGTAACTCGTGGCATTTTTCCAAATCTCTCGTTTCTGTTGGCTTTGCGTCATATGAGTATGTAACACTTACAGAAGATGTTTGGCTTAGAGCACTACAGCTTTTTCCATCAACTAGTGTTAATTGTAAACTATGTTCAATTTGAATCTTTTTGTTGGATACACAACTACGAAAAACAAAGACAGAGCAACACGCCATAGGCAAAAAAAAGTAGTTTGTGGGGCCAAATAGACGTTGGAAAAAGGGTAAGTATACTTACGAATCTACACACATCTGCAAATTTCTGCAACACATTTTTTTAACGATGTGTCCTCGTGATGACACATTGAAATATTCAACAGGAAACATATCGCTCCACGTGGTGCCTACAAAACGGGAAATTCTCTCATTTACTTCGCATCCATATGAACCAATTGGTTTTCTGTGCTCAGTTATTACTAGGGCAACAATTTTAATGCGAGAACTTTGGCTTCTTGAATTTGCAAGAGACGACCATCATCTTCTTGCGGGCTTGCAATCCACAACGACTTCATTTGGTGACTTGGAGTCGTTGCGCATAGCCCGGTACGATGGTGTCACAAAAGCAGCAAAGTGCCAAGTTCATGGGAGTGCTGTCTCTACT
Source organism: Scaptodrosophila lebanonensis (assembly GCF_003285725.1). Classification (NCBI taxonomy): domain Eukaryota; kingdom Metazoa; phylum Arthropoda; class Insecta; order Diptera; family Drosophilidae; genus Scaptodrosophila; species Scaptodrosophila lebanonensis. Next base: position 4,044,521 of record NW_022060567.1, on the reverse strand, counting down.
ATACATTCGTGTAGAACATGAGCAGAAGGTGACAGAGCATTTGGTGACTGCCAAGTCTAAAGTTGCAGCATTGAAGACCGAATCGGTTCCACGCCTGGAGCTTTGTGCAGCCCAATTATTGGCCAATTTTATGGGATAACGTCAGGCAACTTCTGCATATGGCAGTGGAGCAAGTCATTTTCTGTATAAATGTATTCGTTGCCAATAGAGAAGCAAATATTCAGTAACTAAAGTCAAATGTGTTGTGGCTTCACGTACCCACTAAAGAAAATCCAGCTGATTTAGCTTCGCGGGTTGTACCACAACTGAACTGGCTGATTCACATTGGTTCAATGGTCCGAAGTTTTTACTTCTGGACCGTTGCCTTTGGCCTCAGAATTCACATATTGAACTGACCAAAGAGCAGTAGAGCTGGAGCTGCGAAAGAGTGCTGCGGCTCTCATCGCGGCCGATGTGCCTTCTAATCCACTTATGGATTTAGTAAAAAGGTTCACATCATATCTTAAAATTTTTCGCATTGTTTGCTACATTTTTCGATTTAGAAACGGGAAACGAATTAATTCTTGGCACAGCTTTTGCAGACGAAATCTCGAAGCTGGACAAGTCACTTATTTTGCAGCCCTCGTACCAAAAGCCAAGTCCTTTTCTGTGCCCGCATCGGAACGGGGCACAGCAGCTTACATTGGTGCGGGTGGGCGGTCGCTAACTAAAGATACCAATTCATAAGATTTGGAAAATACCTCCAATAAGTCCGTATGAGTCCGTATGTCAAGTTTTATTATGATAGGTTATTTATGAAGAAGGATATAGCCATAAATACGCTGTACTCTCTTCCGAAGATCTGCGCGCAGCTGTCGTTGCTGCTTTGACTTAATGACGTACTCCATATACGCATATAAACACGCATAGACACGATGATGTCAATGCATTCTGTTGAAACTGTAGATAAACATGTCTTCACTTTTGTATTATTATACTCTGTACATGAAATGTACAAGAGTATATTAGGTTTGCGGGAGCTGAAAAATGTAACAGGCAGAAGGAGGCGTGGCAGACCCCACAAAGTATATATATTCTTGATCAGGGTGACAAGCCTAGTCGATTTAGCCATGTCCGTCTGTCCGACCATCCGTCTGTATGAGCGCAAGGATCTCAGAAGGTACAAGAGCTGGAATTACCAACCTTGGTATCCAGGTTCCCCTAAGCCCTAGGCAGGTCAAGTTTATTTTTTTATTCTGAAATATACACGTGATGTAAATGTAAAACTGTACATAAACATGTCTTCTATGTATGTTTTAAATAAATTTTCTTAATTAATTTAATAAATGAATTAAATTTTTATACCCTGTACCCAAAGGGTACAAGGGTATATTAGTTTTGTGCGAGTGTACATGGAAGACACAGAAGGAGGCTTGGTAGACCCCACAAAGTATATATATTCTTGATCAGCATGACAAGCCGAGTCGATATAGCCATGTCCGTCTGTCCGTCTGACTGTCCGTCTGTCTGTCTGTATGAACGCAAGGATCTCCGAAAGTATAAGAGCGAGAATAACCAAACTTGGTATACAGATTCTCCTGAGACCGAGAAAGGACGAGTTTGTTCATTTTTTCTGATCCACCCCCCACTCCCCCCTATTAACGATTTTCTATAACTCCCGTAATTCTTGGAATTTTGAACTAAAATTCGGTCGTCACATTAGGTTAGTAATTATATATCCGTATACCAAGTTTCATTATGAATGATCGGAAAGAAAGTTATAGCCATATAACCAGGCCCAATGCACACATACATACATATGTACAAGTACACAAACACGCATAAGGCACAATTCTGATGTAAATGTAAATGTATGTATGCATGCATGGAATATTTTATATTTAATTTAGTTAATTAATTAAATTAATTTAGTTAATTAATTAAATTAAATTAATTTAATTACTTTTTTGTGGGGTGGTAGAGGGTATTTAAGAGTTGAGCCTGCTCGACTTTAGCATTCCTTTCTTGTTTTAAATAATTTAATTTTTTTTAATATTTTTTTTTAATTTTTCTTTTTTATAATAAATTTTCTTAATTAATTTAATAAATTAATTTAATTTGTTTAAATAATTTTTTTGTGGAGAGTACAGGTTATTTTACTGTCGGGCTTGCTCGACTGTAGCGTTCTATCTTTTTTTATTTTATATAATTATTGTAAACATATGTACAGAGTATTTCAAAGTCGGGACACCCGACTTTAGCTTTTTTACTTGTTTTATATATAATTTAATTAATTAATTACATTTTTTTAAATAATTTTTTTTTTTAATTTTCCTTTTTTTGTGGAGAGTACAGGGTATTTTACTGTCGGGCTTGCTCGACTGTAGCGTTCTTCCTTGTTTTCTATTCGATTTTTGCCATACCGGCAAGTTACCGGCTTAGGCCGTACAGACACCACATCTTAGTCCAAGATGCACTTCGTGAATACGCAAAGTGTATTTTGGAAATTCTCCGCTCATCTCCGCAATTCGTGATTTTCTATATTTATTGGAGCATTTAAGTTGATTTCGTTTTGAATGTTTATTTTATTGCGTGGAAAATGACGTTTAAGCCGCTACCCTATCCACCCCTAGCCATCAGACTCGAGTTTCCCATTGCGGCTGTTTTGGCTTTCCAATTTTTTCAAGCAAGGAAACAAGCGCGTCTGTAAACACAGTTTTATTGCAAAAGTATGGGAATGTATGAGAGCATTTGAAACTTAATCGTCATTCCCCAAAAGCACCTGCTGTCACTCTTGGTGTTAGTGTTTTCTTTTTTTTTTTTTGTCTGTCAATCAGTGTGATTTCTTGAAAATTTGTAGTTTTAGGCGCCTGCTCCTACATTCGGCTCATCATCAGCATCATTATCGTGCTCAGCCTCCGGAGGAGCGACTGGCGGAGCCACTGGCGGAGCGACTGGCGGAGCGAACGGCGTAGCAAACGGCGGAGGAAACATGTTAGGTATATCGGGAAAGGTCGGCATGGGGTAGAAGTTGGCCGAGGCGAAAAGATCCTGAAAAATATCGTAGTTAACCGGCGCCTGGACCGAAAAAGGCATTAATGAAAGGCACACGTGAATGTATGTTTCTGTAATACTTACCTGTGCAAAAAAAATATCCTCTAGAGAAGGTTCGCTCAAGACGATGCGGCACAGAGGGCAACGAAGTTGAATAGTATGCCGAGTTGACTTCTCAAAGAGCTCGTAGCACGGCTTGCAAAAAGAGTGTCCGCACTTCACGAAGAACGGGTTCTGCTTCTCCTCTAGACAAATGGCACATGTTTCTCTATTCGGGTTGGCAGTCACAGATTTTTGTTTAGCCAAATCGCTCATGTTTAAAGAAGTCGTTTTCTTTTCTCGGGCACAAAACTTCGATTTTTTATCTAAAAGGCGCTCCAAAAACGGACTTGAACTAAAATTAAATCAAATATGCACGATGTGAACGATTTAGCTAACCGAACTCGAATGAGACTTGTTAGGTACACCTGGAAGTTTAGATAAAATTCAATTGAATGCAAAAGCACAGCATACTGACACAAAAGAATTTTTTAAATTTTTAGCTGGCAATGCCGTTTATCGGGGATGCCATAGAAATCCCTTTCAACCAAATTACAGGTTTTGTCTAGATATTTGATTAGGAAAGCAAAGAAAACCTTATAATTTTCTCAACAATCTGCATCAAAAATATTTTGCATTTCTATTGTAATATATTGTTAAAGAAGCTAATAACTAAATCTCCAAGTCCAAGTCTTTGTCCACTCGCTTGCTTTAGCGACCCTGGTTTTTGATTTGCAACCTGTAATATAAATACACACAATCACGTGGCATCTGAATTTGCAATATTTAAATTTGCAATACAAATGGCTTATTTGATTTTTATTTAACTTAGTGCGTTACAGAATGAAATAACACAAAACAAGTCAGTCTTGAAATTCCGTAATACCTACGAACTTTTCGAGCGATGACCACACTTGGCGGTGAGTCTGGACATAGCTAGCCGAAAAGCAAATAATGTTCCCCCACCATGATGGAGGCGTTTATAGTATACATATGTATATATAATTGTTATGGGAAAAGAACGAATTGCGGGGGCGTGAGGGGTGTATCGAAGAAAACTGAAACTTGTACTTTCGCGGACTTAGGAGAATCTGGATACCTAGTTTGGTTATTCTAGCTCTTATACTTTTTGAGATCTTTGCGTTCAAAAAAGTTGTGCCAATTATCCTGCACAAATATGCCACTAACTTGGCACATCGTGCATCTGTTAATCAATCAGTAGATGCCCAGCCGGCAACGCCAGCACAAACTTCGATTGTTAACCATGCAACTACTGTGTCGGACCAGGTCATATTAGCTACGGCAGTTGTTCGAGTTATGGATCAATCAGGATATTTCAACTAGCCAGGGCCTTACTCGATTCTGGTTCCCAAGTAAATTTAATGACGGAAGAGTTGGCCAAATCGTCGAATTTGAAATGGGAAAGAAAAGACATAAGCTAGCTTGGTATAGGTATGTGAAAATCTGCTGTCAGACATGTTTTGCAAACGTCAATAGCTTCAGGCATTGACAATTTTGCATTTGATTCTGAATTCGAAATGTAAAGCGCTATTTCGTCGTACCAGCCTGAAATGGCTGTGGTAAACGCTGATGTGTCTGACGGTGTTCAGTTGGCAGATCCTCAATTTAATAGGCCACAAAGTATCGATTTGGTTCCTGGAGGAGATGCATTTTTCGAGCTTTTGAGAGAAGGGCACGTGGTGGGAACAACGTTGCAAGCAACAGCCCTCGGCTGGATAATTGCTGGTCGACGCCAAATTTTGTTCTGCGTCCCTTGTAAGCTCAACATGTTTTTTTTACTACTAGTATTTATTTTATTTATTATTATTAACTTATCCTAGCGTTACAAGTAACAGATTACTTTTAAGTTATTACGGTAGTCATTACAATACATATTCATTTCCAATTTAATTCAGCTTAATTTAATTTAATTTAAGTTACAAAGTTTGATTTAATTTAATTGACGTTGAACGTGCGTATTACAGACATGTGATATATATTATAATTTACGTTATTTAGATGTGCTGTTGTAAGTGCGCTTGAGTTTTTAGTTTGAAGTGCGTTTCGCTGGTAATTGTCTTAAGGAGATGCGGTGAATTGTTCCACAGCCGAACAGCGAATATAAAGAAGTGCTTTTCCGAACATGATAATTTGTGTCTAGTGCAGACCAAATTATGTGTTCTTCTGGACGTGGAGAAACTGATTCTTTCGTACAAATAATTTGGTTCTTTACGTGTTATAGTTCGGTGTAAGAGAATTAGAGTTCTAAGTTTTATCTAGTCGTTAAGGGTCATGTTGTAAATTTTGTTAGCGAAAGCCGTTATTGGTTGTTGCCTCTTAATGTCAAAAATGTATCGGGCTATACTATTAAAGGCTGCTTTGATTTTATTCTGGCTTACAGCATCACAGTTCCCGAAGATTTCAATACCATAGAATAATGAGGGTTTCAAGTAAGTCATAGCAATTAGGAGCTTGAGTTTAACTGGAAGGAATTGCTGCGTCAAGGACAGATGCCTTAGCGAGCTATAAAGCTTCCCAACTGTTTTATTTACATGGTCATGCCAAGATAATGTTTGATTCATGGTTATCCCTAAGTTGGTTACCCTCTCTACATATTCAATAGGCTCGTTGTTTAGCCACACTTTCTCTAAATTGAGTGTGTGTACTTTCTTTTTGTATATAACTAAACATTTCGACTTTTTTGGGTTAACTTCCAATCCATTTATACTCGTTCATTTGTGCATTTTCCCAAGATCGTCATTACAGGCACTAACACATTCATCAATTCTACTTAAAGGACGACTCACATACATTTGGAAATCATCTGCATACATATGCAACTCACTGTTTGGCACACAACATGTAAGGTCATTGACATAAATAGAAAACAACAGTGGGCCTAGCACTGATCCCTGGGGGACTCCACGTTTTATTAATAAACAAGAAAGGAATGCTAAAGTCGAGCAGGCTCAACTCTTATACTACTTGTATATACCCTGTACCACCCCACAAAAAAGAAATTAAATTAATTTCATTAATTAATTAATTTAATTAATTAACTAAATTAATTTAATTAATTAACTAAATTAAATATAAAATATTCCATACATACATTTACATCAGAATCGTATCTATGCGTGTTTGTGTACTTGTACATATGTATGTATGTGTGCATTGGGACTGGTTATGTGGCTATAACTTTCTTTCCGATCATTCTATTATAATGAAACTTGGTATACGGCTAACCTAATGTGACTACCAAATTTTAGTTCAAAATTCCAAGAATTACGGGAGTTATAGAAAATCGGTAATAGGGGGGAGTGGGGGGGTGTATCAGAAAAAATAAAAAACTCGATCTGCCTAGGGCTTATAGGAACCTTGATACCAATTTTGGTTATCCTAGCTCTTGTACTGACTGAGATCCTTGCGCTCATACAGACAGACGGACAGACAGACAGACGGACATGGCTATATCGACTCGTCTTGTCATCCTGATCAAAAATATATATACTTTGTTGGGTCTGCCACGCCTCTTTCTGCCTGTTATATACATTCGCACAAAACTAGAATACCCTTTCATCCTTTGGGGACAGGGTATAAAAAGACGAATAACTATCTGAAGTGACAACTGCCTGGTGGCGACTGGACAGATACGACTGGACTAAGTTTATTGCAGTGTCAGAGAAGTTATATAGTCTTCTTAATTTAGTACATAGTATGGTATGATTTACGGTGTCAAATGCTTTAGAGAAGTCAAGAAAAGTTAAGAAGGTTACCATACTGTTATCCATCTCCGTGCGAATGTCCTCAGTGATTTTTACTAAAGAGGTGGTACAGCTCCTATTTTTCCTAAAGCCGGATTGCCTTGGCAGAGCATGCCTGTTTAGACTGCTTGTTTGACCTTTCATTGTTCCAAATTAATTCTATACCTAATCACTTAAGCAGAATGCTTGATCTCGTCTTTGTCACCGACCCTGCTAGTACAGTTATCTGTAGGTCTTCTCTCCTTATACTGCCTGAAGATTCCTACCACCCTACTTTGCAAATTTCCCTCTCAATTTCAAACCCTACCTCTACTCCAGCACTTATTCCCAAAAATACTAGTTTGTGCTTTCGCAAAGGAAATTTTTCTTTGCTAAACGAACTTATTGCAGCAACTAATTGGTCCTATTTGTATAGTGCTGTTGACATCAACATAGCCGTAAAGTTTTTCTATGACACTATTAATGCTCTTTTTGATGTCTGCATCCCAAAAAGTGTCATTTCGTCTGCGTCATCAAAACCTCCTTGGTTTTCACCAAGACTTTCAAACTTAAACAAGTAAAAAAGCTAAAGTCGGGTGTCCCGACTTTGAAATACTCTGTACATATGTTTACAATAATTATAGAAAATAAAAAAAATTAAGAAAATAAAAAAAAAAATTTGATCGATTTTACCTCTCTCGGTATTCGAACTCACGTAAAGGGTGTATAATTGCAGCAGCGCTGCATCAGCAAATATATTTATGGCTATAACTTCTTGTTAAATCGGTCTATCATAATGAAATTTGGCATACGGACACATAATAACCAACTGGGGGTATTTCCAAAATTTTAGTTCGAAATTCCAAGAATTACGGGAGTTACGATTTGCGGGGTAGAGGGGGGAGGGAGGGGAATTCCAAAATATACATTTTCTGCGTATTCACATAAGGCATCTGGGACTAAAATTTGGTGTTCCTAGGTCTTATAGTCTCCGAGATATAGGCGATTATACGAATGGAAAATCGGGAAAACCCCCATAGGGGGGAAGTGGGGGGGAAAATCAAAAAAATAAAACAAACTCGTATAGAATACACACATAACGCATCTTTGTGCAAAATTTGGTGTCTCTATCTCTTATAGTCTCTGAGATCCAGGTGTTCATACGGACGGACAGACGGACAGACAGACAGACAGGGCTAGATCGACTCGTCTCGTCATGCTGATCAAGAATATATATACTTTGTGGGGTCTGCCACGCCTCCTTCTGCCTGTTACATTTTTCAGCTCCCGCAAACCTAATATACTCTTGTACATTTCATGTACAGAGTATAAAAATGTTAAATCTAGATGCTTTAAAAAGTATAATCAGTCGGGCCTATCTATTGACTTCTATAAATACTCTTTAGCGAAATCCAATTTTGCTCTCCTTAATTCACAATGTTATAATAATTACCTTGCCCGATGCAAGATACAATTTGCACAGGACCCTAAACAATTCTATAAGTTCGTTAACTCTAAACGTAAATCTGCTTCCCTTCCTTCGTCATTTTTCCTTGGTGACAAAAAAGCCAGCAACGATTCTGAAGCTGCTGACTTGTTTGCCAACTTCTTCCAATCAACATATTCCTCTGTCTCTATTAGTAATACCTCTTATCCTTATAGCATTTCATCTTCCCACACTATTTACGCTCCCATAATTTCTGACAGCTGTCTACTCTCTGCTATCAAATCCTTAAAATCTTCATACTCTCCTGGAGCAGACAACATTCCTAGTTGTGTTCTCAAGGAGTGTTCTAGTTCCCTTTTACAACCATTACTTAAACTTTTTAATCTGTCACTTGGTTCCTCAATCTTTCCAACTATTTGGAGAGAATCTTTTATTATTCCTCTTTATAAAAAGGGTGGTAAGTCTGATATTTCAAACTATAGAGGAATTGCAAAGTTGTCTGCCATACCAAAATTATTTGAAAAAATAGTTTGCAACACTTTGCAGCACCTCTGTAAATCTGTCATATCTCCAGCTCAACATGGATTCATGAAGAGACGGTCTACTACGACCAATTTGCTGGAATTTACTTCCTTGGTAAATGAAGCATTTATTCTTAAAATGCAGACTGATGTCGTCTACACTGACTTCAGTAAAGCATTTGACTCTATGAACCATGATCTTCTGCTCTTTAAGCTAAGTCGTATAGGATTTCCCTCCGCTTTTTTGAGTTGGATTTCGTCTTATCTAAAAAATAGGACCCAACGGATCTTGCTTAGGTCGCACATTTCTAAGCCCGTGTTTGCATCATCAGGTGTGCCTCAAGGTAGCCATCTTGGCCCCTTACTTTTTACATTATTTATTAATGACCTCCCCTCTACCTTGTCACACTCTCATATTCTTATGTATGCTGATGATGTGAAACTTATTCTGACTTATAAAGACCATACTCATTCTCATCGCCTGCAGGATGATCTGAACTGCATGCAATCGTGGTGCTTAGCTAACCACTTGTACCTCAATTGCGCTAAGTGTAAGTTCATGACATTTCACCGCACTTTGCCCCATTTAGTTACGTATACGATTGACAATGTGCAATTGCAACGTATATCGACTGTTGAAGACCTTGGGGTTCTTTTTGATTCCAAATTGAACTTCAACCTTCACATATCTAGTATTGTCAATAAGGCTAAGGGGTTACTTGGATTCATTAAACGATGGTCCAAGGAATTCAATGACTCATATACCACTAAGCTTCTTTACACTGCACTAGTACGCCCTGTGCTTGAATACTGCTCATGCGTTTGGTGTCCGCAGTATAGAAAGCAACAGGAACGTATTGAGTCTGTTCAGAAGCAATTCCTTCTTTTTGCTCTACTTGGTTTAAGCTGGGATCCCAACCTCCGCCTGCCATCGTACTCTAGCAGGCTGATGCTTATAAACCTTCCTTCTTTACTTAATCGTAGGACTGTTCTTGGAGTAGTTTTTCTCCACAAGTTCATTATCGGCGAGGCTGACTCCTCTTCCCTCTTAGGTCGCCTTAATTTTTCAGTTCCTTGTAGACCAACAAGGAATTATTTGCCATTCGTCTTGTCTAGGTGCACAACCGATTACGCTGCGTACAATCGTTTTCGAGTCATGTGTTCCAATTATAATGAGCTTTCTCATTTACTTTCAACAGAACTCTCTCTTTATTGTATAAAAGTTCTTCTTTATAGTTATCTCCGTGGAAATCTCTGACACCATACTGCTGTGAGTCGGGGCATAGCTGGTCGGACTGGCTTAAAACGTTCCCCCACCGGGTTGGAGATTTCCCTCTTTCTCTTTTTGTCTTTCTTGTTCCATTTTTCTCTTTCCCTGTTTCTCTCTTCCCCTTTCTCTTCCTCTTCCTTTCTCTCCTTCTTTACCTCTGTCTCTTTCTACTCCTTACTTTTTCTAATTAGCTCCTAAGTAGAATTAATTTTCCTCTTCTACATACTATTTGTTTAGATTGTCAGGTCTATAATGTCTCTGACCACATGTGGCTGTGAATCGGGGCATAGCTGGCCAACTGGCAAATAAAATTCCCCCAACGTGTCGGGGGCATTTATAGACGTTATTGTACAGCTTTTTTGTAGGCTTTCTTATCTTGTAAGTTCAGACTTTGTTATATTAATCATATTTGTATTTTTAATCTTAAATCTTATTATATATATAATATGTTAATACATATATATTGTTTTTGAATAAATCGACAGAACTACTTGTTGATTTAAATAAATAAATAAATAAATAAATAAATAAAAAAAAAAAAATGTGTATCACAGGTATTAGAAAAGTGTGTGGGTACAATAGTGTTAACAAGCTCCATGCCTAGGAAGACCAGATCATCCTTTAATTGTCGTTCCAATAGCATATTGCTATTGAAATCCCCAGCCAGGACAATATTGGAGTGTTTCATAGCCACAGAAGAAAAGATGTCTAGGAGCTCAGTGTATTCAGTAATCATGTTCGGCCTGTATACACATGCGACAAGGATGCTATCCATATTTATGCTTCCTGAGATGTGCAAAAACAGATACTCAATACTACTGCCCATTGGCTGTTTACAAATAACATGACATTTTAGATTATTTTTCACATATATGGCTACACCCCCCGCATGCCCCTCACGATCGAAACGATATACACTGTACCCATCACAACATACATATTGATCATTAAGACAGGACACAAGCCACGTTTCAGACACACAGATTACATCTACATTGGAGTTAACAAACAAAAGTCTGAACTCGTCCATTTTTTTCGCTAAGCTTTGTGCATTATGGTGACATATATGTAGACCTTTCTTTTGTTTACTAAGAACCCTAATAATAGTTTTGCTGTTCGCTGTGGAATAGTGCCTTAAGTTATTTTGCATTTAAAACCAGAAGACAACCATCGCATACGCACTTTACAAAAAGCCCGAAGACTAAAAAAACTGCACACTATACTACGCACATTAAAAATTAAACTTAGATAAGCAATCGAACTTTTTATCCAATTGAACAAAGTCTTGTTTGTATACATTAAAGAAAGTTTACATCAGCTGATCAAATTTCATCCAGGTCGCACCCATATTTCACATAGCTCCCATATAACCGACCGACTATGAACGAACCCCAGTGATCGAACTTGTGTGGAATCGGCAGCCAAAAATACTTCCAATATTCGTTTAATTTTTTTTATTACATCTACATTTGAACTTCTACTTCCTCCACTTCTCGGTTTGTGAACGATAAATCCCATTTTTTCACGAAAGTCTGCTTGCATTAGAGAAGAGCAGAAGGACATTTTTCCCTTTTGGAGTACAAATTCGCCAACTTTTCAGATCCAATCTGTATGACAGATGCAAAAAATATGCAGAAAACCGAATATATGTATGAGTGTAATGGAGACAACCCAAACTCATAACGTAACTCGTGGCATTTTTCCAAATCTCTCGTTTCTGTTGGCTTTGCGTCATATGAGTATGTAACACTTACAGAAGATGTTTGGCTTAGAGCACTACAGCTTTTTCCATCAACTAGTGTTAATTGTAAACTATGTTCAATTTGAATCTTTTTGTTGGATACACAACTACGAAAAACAAAGACAGAGCAACACGCCATAGGCAAAAAAAAGTAGTTTGTGGGGCCAAATAGACGTTGGAAAAAGGGTAAGTATACTTACGAATCTACACACATCTGCAAATTTCTGCAACACATTTTTTTAACGATGTGTCCTCGTGATGACACATTGAAATATTCAACAGGAAACATATCGCTCCACGTGGTGCCTACAAAACGGGAAATTCTCTCATTTACTTCGCATCCATATGAACCAATTGATTTTCTGTGCTCAGTTATTACTAGGGCAACAATTTTAATGCGAGAACTTTGGCTTCTTGAATTTGCAAGAGACGACCATCATCTTCTTGCGGGCTTGCAATCCACAACGACTTCATTTGGTGACTTGGAGTCGTTGCGCATAGCCCGGTACGATGGTGTCACAAAAGCAGCAAAGTGCCAAGTTCATGGGAGTGCTGTCTCTACTATACATTCGTGTAGAACATGAGCAGAAGGTGACAGAGCATTTGGTGACTGCCAAGTCTAAAGTTGCAGCATTGAAGACCGAATCGGTTCCACGCCTGGAGCTTTGTGCAGCCCAATTATTGGCCAATTTTATGGGATAACGTCAGGCAACTTCTGCATATGGCAGTGGAGCAAGTCATTTTCTGTATAAATGTATTCGTTGCCAATAGAGAAGCAAATATTCAGTAACTAAAGTCAAATGTGTTGTGGCTTCACGTACCCACTAAAGAAAATCCAGCTGATTTAGCTTCGCGGGTTGTACCACAACTGAACTGGCTGATTCACATTGGTTCAATGGTCCGAAGTTTTTACTTCTGGACCGTTGCCTTTGGCCTCAGAATTCACATATTGAACTGACCAAAGAGCAGTAGAGCTGGAGCTGCGAAAGAGTGCTGCGGCTCTCATCGCGGCCGATGTGCCTTCTAATCCACTTATGGATTTAGTAAAAAGGTTCACATCATATCTTAAAATTTTTCGCATTGTTTGCTACATTTTTCGATTTAGAAACGGGAAACGAATTAATTCTTGGCACAGCTTTTGCAGACGAAATCTCGAAGCTGGACAAGTCACTTATTTTGCAGCCCTCGTACCAAAAGCCAAGTCCTTTTCTGTGCCCGCATCGGAACGGGGCACAGCAGCTTACATTGGTGCGGGTGGGCGGTCGCTAACTAAAGATACCAATTCATAAGATTTGGAAAATACCTCCAATAAGTCCGTATGAGTCCGTATGTCAAGTTTTATTATGATAGGTTATTTATGAAGAAGGATATAGCCATAAATACGCTGTACTCTCTTCCGAAGATCTGCGCGCAGCTGTCGTTGCTGCTTTGACTTAATGACGTACTCCATATACGCATATAAACACGCATAGACACGATGATGTCAATGCATTCTGTTGAAACTGTAGATAAACATGTCTTCACTTTTGTATTATTATACTCTGTACATGAAATGTACAAGAGTATATTAGGTTTGCGGGAGCTGAAAAATGTAACAGGCAGAAGGAGGCGTGGCAGTCCCCACAAAGTATATATATTCTTGATCAGGGTGACAAGCCTAGTCGATTTAGCCATGTCCGTCTGTCCGACCATCCGTCTGTATGAGCGCAAGGATCTCAGAAGGTACAAGAGCTGGAATTACCAACCTTGGTATCCAGGTTCCCCTAAGCCCTAGGCAGGTCAAGTTTATTTTTTTATTCTGAAATATACACGTGATGTAAATGTAAAACTGTAAATAAACATGTCTTCTATGTATGTTTTAAATAAATTTTCTTAATTAATTTAATAAATGAATTAAATTTTTATACCCTGTACCCAAAGGGTACAAGGGTATATTAGTTTTGTGCGAGTGTACATGGAAGACACAGAAGGAGGCTTGGTAGACCCCACAAAGTATATATATTCTTGATCAGCATGACAAGCCGAGTCGATATAGCCATGTCCGTCTGTCCGTCTGTCTGTCCGTCTGTCTGTCTGTATGAACGCAAGGATCTCCGAAAGTATAAGAGCGAGAATAACCAAACTTGGTATACAGATTCTCCTGAGACCGAGAAAGGACGAGTTTGTTCATTTTTTCTGATCCACCCCCCACTCCCCCCTATTAACGATTTTCTATAACTCCCGTAATTCTTGGAATTTTGAACTAAAATTTGGTAGTCACATTAGGTAATTATATATCCGTATACCAAGTTTCATTATGATAGAATGATCGGAAAGAAAGTTATAGCCATATAACCAGGCCCAATGCACACATACATACATATGTACAAGTGCACAAACACGCATAAGGCACAATTCTGATGTAAATGTAAATGTATGTATGCATGCATGGAATATTTTATATTTAATTTAGTTAATTAATTAAATGAATTTAGTTAATTAATTAAATTAATTTAGTTAATTAATTAAATTAAATTAATTTAATTACTTTTTTGTGGGGTGGTACAGGGTATTTAAGAGTTGAGCCTGCTCGACTTTAGCATTCCTTTCTTGTTTTAAATAATTTAATTTTTTTTAATATTTTTTTTTAATTTTTCTTTTTTATAATAAATTTTCTTAATTAATTTAATAAATTAATTTAATTTGTTTAAATAATTTTTTTGTGGAGAGTACAGGTTATTTTACTGTCGGGCTTGCTCGACTGTAGCGTTCTATCTTTTTTTATTTTATATAATTATAGTAATCATATGTACAGAGTATTTCAAAGTCGGGACACCCGACTTTAGCTTTTTTACTTGTTTTTATATAATTTAATTAATTAATTACATTTTTTTAAATAATTTTTTTTTTAATTTTCCTTTTTTTGTGGAGAGTACAGGGTATTTTACTGTCGGGCTTGCTCGACTGTAGCGTTCTTCCTTGTTTTCTATTCGATTTTTGCCATACCGGCAAGTTACCGGCTTAGGCCGTACAGACACCACATCTTAGTCCAAGATGCACTTCGTGAATACGCAAAGTGTATTTTGGAAATTCTCCGCTCATCTCCGCAATTCGTGATTTTCTATATTTATTGGAGCATTTAAGTTGATTTCGTTTTGAATGTTTATTTTATTGCGTGGAAAATGACGTTTAAGCCGCTACCCTATCCACCCCTAGCCATCAGACTCGAGTTTCCCATTGCGGCTGTTTTGGCTTTCCAATTTTTTCAAGCAAGGAAACAAGCGCGTCTGTAAACACAGTTTTATTGCAAAAGTATGGGAATGTATGAGAGCATTTGAAACTTAATCGTCATTCCCCAAAAGCACCTGCTGTCACTCTTGGTGTTAGTGTTTTCTTTTTTTTTTTTTTTTTTGTCTGTCAATCAGTGTGATTTCTTGTAGTTTTAGGCGCCTGCTCCTACATTCGGCTCATCATCGGCATCATTATCGTGCTCAGCCTCCGGAGGAGCGACTGGCGGAGCCACTGGCGGAGCGACTGGCGGAGCGAACGGCGTAGCGAACGGCGTAGCAAACGGCGGAGGAAACATGTTAGGTATATCGGGAAAGGTCGGCATGGGGTAGAAGTTGGCCGAGGCGAAAAGATCCTGAAAAATATCGTAGTTAACCGGCGCCTGGACCGAAAAAGGCATTAATGAAAGGCACACGTGAATGTATGTTTCTGTAATACTTACCTGTGCAAAAAAAATATCCTCTAGAGAAGGTTCGCTCAAGACGATGCGGCACAGAGGACAACGAAGTTGAATAGTATGCCGAGTTGACTTCTCAAAGAGCTCGTAGCACGGCTTGCAGAAAGAGTGTCCGCACTTCACGAAGAACGGGTTCTGCTTCTCCTCTAGACAAATGGCACATGTTTCTCTATTCGGGTTGGCAGTCACAGATCTTTGTTTAGCCAAATCGCTCATGTTTAAAGAAGTCGTTTTCTTTTCTCGGGCACAAAACTTCGATTTTTTATCTAAAAGGCGCTCCAAAAACGGACTTGAACTAAAATTAAATCAAATATGCACGATGTGAACGATTTAGCTAACCGAACTCGAATGAGACTTGTTAGGTACACCTGGAAGTTTAGATAAAATTCAATTGAATGCAAAAGCACAGCATACTGACACAAAAGAATTTTTTAAATTTTTAGCTGGCAATGCCGTTTATCGGGGATGCCATAGAAATCCCTTTCAACCAAATTACAGGTTTTGTCTAGATATTTGATTAGGAAAGCAAAGAAAACCTTATAATTTTCTCAACAATCTGCATCAAAAATATTTTGCATTTCTATTGTAATATATTGTTAAAGAAGCTAATAACTAAATCTCCAAGTCCAAGTCTTTGTCCACTCGCTTGCTTTAGCGACCCTGGTTTTTGATTTGCAACCTGTAATATAAATACACACAATCACGTGGCATCTGAATTTGCAATATTTAAATTTGCAATACAAATGGCTTTTTTGAATTTTATTTAACTTAGTGCGTTACAGAATGAAATAACACAAAACAAGTCAGTCTTGAAATTCCGTAATACCTACGAACTTTTCGAGCGATGACCACACTTGGCGGTGAGTCTGGACATAGCTAGCCGAAAAGCAAATAATATTATTAATAGTTCATTAGGTTTTTTTTTTAATTTTTTTCATAGATTGTTTTCCTATGTCGACAGTCAACGTTTGTTGACATACATATAAATAAATAAATAAATAAAATGACGGAACGAATAGATCCACTTTCCCGAAGAGTAAAGCATATTATACACATGTTTATAGCCTGTACCCAAAGGGTGAAAGGCTATACTAGTTTTGTGCGCATGTATGAAACACACAGAAGGAGGCGTGGCAGACCCCACAAAGTATATATATTCTTGATTAGGGTGACAAGCCGAGTCTGCGTCTGTCCGTCTGTATGAGCGCAAAGATCTCAGAAGGTACAAGAGCTAGAATGATTAAACGTGGTATCCAGGTTCGCCTGAGCCCTAGGCAGGTCAAGTTTTTTATTTTTTATTTTGATACCCCCCACTCCCCCCCAAATCGTATTTTTGTTTATAAATTCCGTAATTCTTGGAATTTGGAAACATTTGAAAATTTTGTTGTACATCCAGTTTGTGCTTTGGTGTCCGTGTGTCTGTGTGTTTCATCATGATAGGTCAACTCTGAAGAAAGTTATAGCCATAAATAAAATCGCTGCCTGCAGCTCCTTTTTTGTGGATAGTACAGGCTATTTTACTGCCGGGTTTGCTCGACTGTAGCGTTCTCTCTTGTTGTATATATACTCGTACATTTTCTTTTCTTAAAATTTCGCAATTATTTCGTTTTTCATATTAATTGGCCATATAAAAAAACGAAAAAATGAAAAATGTAATAAAAAAACACCTTGATCGACTATACATCTTTCTATGGCTGCATATTTAAATGTCCCTTGCTCTTATAATATATATGTAGATATTCGGATATACGGACGGGTTTGTCATGCTGGTCAAGAATATATATGTTTTAGATTTGTCACTTTGCAGAAACCTAACATAAAGAATTAAATTTCAATTACATATTAGGGTGGCTGTTTTACCTTCAGAATACGATTGGGGCGCCTTATTAGTACGATTCCATTAAAAAATCAAAGTATGGTATTGAATTGTGACCGTTAAAGATTTTCAAATGGTCGCCAAGGCTTAGGGCATTTCTCAGTTTCCGCTAAATACGCTGGCATTCTAAAAACTGAGACACTTTGCCTGATACGATTTATTTTCCTGGCTTAAAAATTGAATGCTTCTTTCTAAGTGGGGTTTTTATTAGTATTATGATCGGAAATATTAAGAAAGAAGTCCGGCTATTATATAAATAAATAAATAAATGTCATTGAAACAGTGCAAATAGAGTTTGAAAAGTGTTTGAACAGCTCGCAAATGCAACCCAACTCTACCGACTAGTGTATATTCTTTCTCTAATGCCTCTCTCTAATATTATTATTTTATAAGGCCGCCCCGTTTCTATATTGTTTCAGTATCGTGTGCCAGCTATATATGTAGACCGTAAGTAAAGTTATAAGTTAAATCTTCATATATATATCACTAGAAATTGCGAGTTTTCTAACAAAAGCGAACTTTGAATTTGTTTATTCTTTAGAGCAGCATTTCCCATGGTTTATAAAAACGTTGAGCAATCTAATGCGTTGGATGCGTTTAATCAGGTTTTCCTTAGCATTATTGGAGCTACAAATTATTATTAGTTTTTTGTTATCTCAGAACCATTTTTTGTGGCCTTGTTTTGCGTCTCAGAGAACACCTTTCGCTTTGCCAGGTAAATTACATTTCAGAAGCTGATTGGGAAAAGTATGGCGAGGGATTTCAAATGGAGAGACGACTGGAAACTGTGCGCAAAGTGTAAAAGGGAAGCATGTTTCCGAGAAAGTGACCAACTGCGGTTAGTGTAAGGAGTGGTTAGCAGACCAGACCGGACCAGACCTGACCAGAACCAGTCACGTCCAGCCCTAATGAAGTGCTTCTATTGGCGTCGATGTCGATGTCGGCGAATGCAACACCTACGACAACACTCAGCATGTGAGCAGGACAGTTCTGGCCGACTGTTGGCCCAAAAAAACGGGAACAAAAAGAAAACGGAAAATAACAGTAGGAGCCGAAACTCGTTGCTGCCAGGCAATTAGAGCATTATCAGGCGGCAATAATCGGCTCGTTTGCACCCAAGTGTCGTCATCCTCTAGCTCGGCCCGAGCCTACCGTCCTACCGTCCTTCCATCCTTCCGTCCTTTGCCATTTCCATTTCCATTTGCAACAGTCGACATTGACATTGTGTAATAAAGACAGAGAGCGGCAGCCGCCACATGAAGTGTGTGTACGGAGTCTTGTGTCTTGTGGAGTACGCATGTATGTGTGTATGGGTGTGTGTGTGTGTGGAAAACACAACAGGATACTAGTATCTCTGTGAGATATGCAGCCGCTGTCTTTTGTGTTGCATTTTTGGAAAAACGCAAACAGCAGAAGGTGACAGCGGTGGCAGTGGCAGCCGCATTGACAGTGTCTCGACAATGGGCGACAAAAAACTAAACGATCCCTTCACTTGCTCGGGTCGGGCATCGGGGGTCAGCGGTCGGCGGTCGGAATGTCGGGATGTCGTCGGCGACAATCGGCATCAAAGTCGATTATCACAATTTTAGGGATTTGCCTTAAATCACGAACTGGCGTCGCTAACTGGACAGCCCGTCGGCAACTGACATGCGTACATCTCAATTAAATTTCCAGGAAATTTATCAGTTCAGCACAGTTTTGGGATCCTATATATTTTGAGGCGGTTCTGTGGTTTTGATGTTTGGCCTTTACCTTTACGTTTAGTCTCGTGCGGCTAATCTGCTAAATATATGATAATGCGCACAGCACAGCCATAAATATCAGGGCAAAGAGTGTTGGCCAGACTCGATAGTTGTATGCGACTAGCCACGGCCGTTGCTAGTGTTGCAGGTTTTGTGGCAAGGAATTGCCTTGCAGAGGGGATCCCACTCCACCCACTCCACCCACATCGCCACTCCGCTGGTCACCGTAGTGGCAACAGCCACAGTCCACTGGCCACGGGCCACGGGCCAGCCTCCAGCAAGCATCTGCCCGCTGGTGCATGCAGTAAAGGGATAACTGCAAATCCTGAAAATCTCGAGCTTCGTCATGCGTTCCTTTTCGCATGCTCCTCCCATGTAAATGCTGGTCGCGTCGCTTCAAATGCTGGCAGCTGATGGGCATGAAAAGAACTGGAGGGGACTATATGCAGTCTGGCATTAAAATATACGTTTGAAAAGGGGCTATCTCTTTGCTCTCACGCTTGCCTTATTTTCCAAGCAGTACTATATAATGCACCGTAAAGTAAGGCCGAGCGATAATATTAATAGAACAGTTAATATCAATTTTTAAGCAACACTAATATTAATTCTACGCTTCAAAGTCAATTTGTTAACATACAGAAATTGATCCTTTTTTTGAAGAATATTAGAAACATATGTGTGTAGATTCGCTTCTTAATTAACGCAATATTGTGGGAACACTTTTCATATATATAACACTACATACACGAACTATCCAATTTTTTATTGTAAAACGATTTGTTAGTGCCTTTCTTTCCGAAATTTGCTTTCTCCGCTGGCTAGATGGCTGCAACTAAATCCTAGATTGGGTCCATTCTACTTAATTGTTTATGCATCAGAAACTCTTCTTAGACCAACTCATTCTATTTATAGCGGTATGTTATAGTAATCTGATCTGATAAAGTCGGTCTTGGCAAATAATCGGTGTTCATAAAAAACGCCCCAGTGGAATTTATTAACGCGATAAGTGAAATAATTCAAAGAGAAGGATAATATCAGAGATTGTTTATGTCTAAGTGCCAGTATATTGCTGAGGGAATAGCCGTAATGGAGTATTCGAAGGATATAAGATCAGAAAAAAGGTTATAATTGGAGCACAACCCATGAAAGGGTTCATGAAGGATCTACAAGTTGGCAATCGAAAGGTACGAAATGCACGCGTAGGTCTTAAGGAGTCAACAAGACTAAGAAGACTAAGGACTCTACATCACTGGCAAGAAGTGTGCGAAGGAGAGCGACTCCTGATCAAATTCCACGGTGATGTAGTGATGGTAGATCTATTAATGTTGGTCTCGATCTATAAGGAGGCAAGTGGCTGTGCGGTGCCATTCAATTAACTTTGGTTGTTACACCAGAGCAATATTCCAAGATAAAGCGAACTAAGGGCATAAACGACCCTAAATGAAAGCTAGAAGTCCTCCTCTTGCTTTCGTTACAACAGCGATAGAAACAGACACCTAAGGACAACATTCCTTACTATATTTAATGGCCTTTTAAATTTTGATCTACAATTCGGCCATCAGTCTTTAGTGGCCAGATGTCCAGAATGTTGCTAAGAGCTGAGCACACAATACTATCGAATTAGGAATAAAATCTTCTTTAGCGCTGTAACCCACACTACGAGAAGCGCAAAAATAGGAAGCAACCAGACGGCTATGGACGCTCTTTTGGTACCATTTTAATCGTCAGCAGCCAAGTCTGAAAAAGTCCTGCTGTTAGGTTTACTTTGCCGTTTAGTCGTTAGTCGAGTTTGCCGTTGTCCTTTCCCAGCTGTTGCTGCTGCTCATACCTCTGCCCGGAGTGACGAAGTTAGTTTGCATTTAAGAGCAAGTGTTAGCCACTGGGTGACAGACAGTAAATAATTAACTTGAATTTATCATTTATAAGGACTACGGCTGGCGTAGTGTGTGTAGGTATTCAAATAAGTCCTCACACACACACACACACACACACGCCCAATTTCAAGGCAATTTCAAGTCTGCAGAATATTTAAGGCTTTGTTGACAATGCAAAGTAATCCCAAATTGCAGAAGCAGAGAGACATTTAGCATAAGTAGCAATTGAATTAAAAACCAATAATATCACCAAAATAACAAGCAAAAGCGACCCCAGCAAGCGTGCACTTGTGAAGGGGGATTGTGGAAGCATGCCCCAGCGCCTCCAACAACCCCACCCTCACCCCACAAAGGTGAAGGCGAAGGCAATGGCAGCACAAACAGAAGGCAAGCGTCAGAGGACAGGCGACTCACGACAGACAGACAGATAGACAGACAGACAGACAGACAGACAACAGAGAACAGAAAACAGGCTCAAATGCGATAAAGCTGGCAACGTAAACGAAACATGTGTAGATATTTATTTAACAAACACTGCAAGAGCAGCAGGAGAGCGAAACAGGCAGGTCATGGGGCACGCAAAAGGGCAGGCAAGCAAAAAAATTGAGTAAAGTGGAGCAAAAAGAAAAACAAGAAAAACGAGAACATCGAGAAAAAAGTAACAGCAAATCAAAGGTGAAAAGATGTGAAAAGCAAACAAACGTGCACTGGGGGCACTTTTCAGGTGTGTGCGACTGTGCGAACGGGTGTGTGGGTGTGTGGGTAAATGGGGGTGTGGGTGAGTGTGGGTGAGTGTGGGTGAGTGGCTGTGTGTAAGCCGAGGCGCGCATGATGTATTGGCAGAAGAGCTGCACAGAGCGCGCAATGGCAGCCCCGGCATATCTTGATTGTTTGCATGTAAATCTGCACAAAATCCCAAAAGCACGACGAGCACAAGGACAACTGTGGAGCAGCTTTGGTGGCGATGCAGCGCGTCTCTCCTGTGGCAGTGGCAGTGGCAGTGGAAGCAGCAGCGCGGCATCATTGTAGATACTGCTGCCTGCTCGTTCCGTTCCGTTCCGTTATGTTCCTCATGACGATGCTGCTGCCGAGGACTGCTGAGGACGGCTGAGACTTCAAGCATGATGTTGATGGCCTTGGCTACCAGCACACAGCACACATGCCACAAGCAGTCGTGGCGCAGGTGGAAGCTATGGAAGAGTGGAGCTGCAAGTGCAGGTTAAGGCATATGTGCCCCATTGTGACCAATTGTGTCCAGCCAGCCAGAACTAGAAACGCTGCTGCGCCTGCTTAACGAATTCTACCTAATTCTTTTAAAATATAGCTAAACTATCTTTTTGGTGCTCAAGATGCTCATTTTTAATTATTAATTTTAGTCACGTGGTAATGTGACAAGAATAAAGGAGGAAAGCTAAGCACCACAGGAAAAAAATACTCTCAATTACTTGCCAAACGGTGTAAAATCCTAAATTAAGGCAAGCTTTTTAGGTATCCAAATAATTAGGAATATATAAATAAGGTTTCTGCAAGTATAGTATTTATGCTTCCCCTACCGTCATTAGGTATATACTCGTGTGTATATTCTATTATAAATTCTTATTATAATTATTGTAATATACCGGTGGAAAATTTCTTTAGAATTTGTCACAATTCCCTGGTTAAGTATGGAAGAAAAACTTGCAATTGTAATTTATATGGACTCCTCGACCTTCAACATTTTAACTCAAATATCATTCGTAATCCACAATAGTTTTGTCAAATCATTGAAGAGCTGTTTTTCGTTTAAAACAGTCATTGTAAAATGTTTAATAATCTTAAAGAATGTAAGAACGCTTCCCAATTAAAGATATAGTTTTGTTCCAGCAATGAAATACACGAATTTGGGCAAATGTTTCTTTCCTGCCCCAAATAAATCCAGATTTCCAAGAATGAGATTAAGTGTTAGTTGAGATCAGCAGACAAAATTCTTTTCAATGTCTCCAGCACACGAATGTGTTGAAATGTTTCTTTGCTGCTTTAAATAAACCACGATTTCCTGCGGTCTCGAAAAAGGAAATTTCGCGAACTTCTTGTCCGCAAATGAGATTTATTATTAAAAGATTTCAAGAAATTTAAATTATTATGAAGTGATTTCTAACAGTCCTTGCAAAACGAATACAATCCTCATTTCACGTCCAGGAATGAGATCAAATGCTAGTTGAGATCAGCAGACAAGATTGAATAAAACTAGATTTAAAACCAAAATTTATTTTTTGATGAATAATGAAGAATTTGAAAATAAAATCTCGTAACTGAATCCATCGAAGGAGGGACAGGCTGTAAGGTGACTCCAGATCGGTGGAGCAGAAGTTTTTCCCTTTTGACAACTTTCAAGCGCCGATTTCTTTTTTATTGAGAACCCTGCTGGGCGCTTCTCAGGTTCTGTGCCAGCTCCATCTTTACTGATGCTACGTGGCCAATAGTTCCACTTTTTCTGCTTTGTTTCTTGCGCTTTTTTGTGCGTTTTTACCTTGCACTGCACTCGTTTGCTTTTGTCTTCCTCCTTGTTTGCCACCTGTCCACGACCACCGGCGCAGGCATCAGCATGAAGGGCTTTGAAGACTTCAGCTGTAACCAATGTTGCCACTGACTGAATGTCTCCACTTCCGTTTCAACTTAAGCTGATTTTATTGGAATTTTACAATAAACTAACGATGCGCCATACCAAGCACGTATGCTACTATACAAGTAGTAGTACTACTTGTATATAGTACGAGTATGTGTGTAACACTGACAACGAGGGCGAAACCAACATCATCACCAATGCAATGCAGTGGAGCAGTGAGGGCAGCCGAGCAGCCAAGCAGCCAAGCATCCAAGGATGAATTGGGGAAATTGGGTCCGCATTATGCTATAGTCACCGCCCAGTTGCCCGCACAAAGGCCAAAGTTAAACCATGGCATTTGCACAAGTTTATGGTTTGGTTTTCGTTGCGCTCTTTTATTTTGCTCTCGTCACTTTTTCCACTTTCGTGCCCACTTTCCTATTGCTTTGGAACTTTGCCTGTGGCGCGATGTCAGCGTCATACACAGCGTATGCCTCATGCCGGAGGATGTAATTAAAAAACAGACAGCAAAAAATAGCAAACATGCTGCCTGGAAACTTGCAACACTCAAAGCAGCGCAGGCCAAAGCCAAAACGAAAGGTTTCCGCCTCCCATTCGGTCCACAAATGCTTAACCCATTGAACAGGAGACGACAACGACCTCTATTTTGCAACGATTTGTTGACATTTTGAAGGAATCCGCCTCCTCGCAGCTAACATGATCGCAACTAGATGAGAGTCTCCGGCAGAGGATGCTTATTTTGATACGAAAGTGTCTTACCTCTTTACCTTCCTTCCTATGCTCTTATTTAAGCCGAAAATGTCCCGTGAGGAGCTGAATTTTGAGAGTCTGTAAAGCAGTCCTTCAAACAACGTAACTGTCTAGTTAAGACTATTGAAAGAGTCAGCTGAGACTACGCCATGTTGGTATTTGAAGCGATGGTTTAGAAAGCTAATTTATTTCCGTGGACCCAAAATGTGCGAAATACAAACTATAAAAAAATCATTTGTTTTGTGCGTACATATGAGCTGTTTTTCTTAGAGAAACCATTCGAAACAAAAGACAAATTAATTAGAAATTTTTCATTTTAGTTACAAAATCTTATACTGGAATGACTCCATTTTTAGATTCCAATAAAAATTGTAAGGCCTTTTATTGTTCACCCCCTTAAGATATTTTCAATGTATATATTAAAAGCATGTAGCTAAAAAATTTGTTCAATAGATGACCCGTTTAATTGAACTTAATCGGAAAAGCACGAGTCAAACCCACCGATGCGTATTATTAAATTGCTTTTCAATTTATCTCTTTTTTATACTTTTTACAAATACTTGCAGTTGCAACGGAAGAAAAAATTACAGAAGCAGAAGTACTCTACATTAAAGCCCCGAGAGTGTATGGTGCTGGTATTAAAGCAACCTATTATTACTGGCAGTCGACAAATTAAAGTTAATTCTGCCGAACACTTCGAATTGGTTCAGACATTTTTACTTTTTCTATTCAGGCTTTAAAATGTTGCCAACTGTAATCCATGTAGTGGCGAAGATACCAGAACATGGAGTGTGCTCACACCAATATTCTCACTAGCTTTGAAGAGATGTGTAAGTAAAGTTAACAAAACGGGAGTTAAAGGATTTTGTATTTCTTTTTAAAATCAATTTTATTATTCCCCGTTATATACCAACGACATAGAGAGCTTCAAATTATTTTGAATAAATTATAAAATAAAACGGGAAGCTGACGACTTAAGAATAATATAAGTTAAGGTGCGGGCTATCGTAGTCTGTCTGACTCTATGGTAAGTGGAGAATATCTTCTATTCCTTTGAAGCATCTTAAATTGTATAAGTGGGGAGTTCATACAACATATAATTTCCGCAAATTGGACTAATAGTTATACATCTACTACGATCTGGCTTTAATAGTCATTATAGAAAGATTTGTTTTGGCTATAAAGACTTGGATTTCAGGAAGCTTGTTTTCCTGCGTCATCTCGGGGGGTTTTTGTTTAATTTAGCACTTGTACAAGTACTTAATAAATGTTACTCCAATTACCCATAGCTATATCTTAGTTGAATATGTAGGAAGCAAATGTAGCATCAGAAAAAAAGCATTCCAAATAACTCTTAGCTGATGGCTTTTTCGATCTACATGTTTACATTAAATTTGTTGCTTTTCGGATCAAGAGCTGGTGCGTAAACTTTCAGGTTTCAGGTTTTATTGTAATTTATTTCAGGGATCGCAAATAATGATTATTTTGTTTATTATTTGTTTAACGAAAAAATCATTCACTCACAATAACATTTTTCTTTCATGATTATCAATGCATTTAAACATTTTTGTATTTATTCATTTTCTCACAATTTTATGATAGTTTTGAGTAATATATATTTTCTTATATATAAAATAAAAATATATATATATACAAAATATAAAATTTTCGTGGCAATAAGGACAAAATGTGTATATAGAGCTAAAAAGCATCCATAAACAAATATTCTCATTACAAGAATTATTGAATTTTTAATTTTTAAAATTTTTATTGAAGCGAAAACATCAAACAGCGTTGCACATTAACTAACAAGACAAAGTAATTCTCATAATCAACCATTATATTGTAAGGGAATAAACGAAATGAGAAAATATTCATTGTTTTGTAAGTTTTATAATAACACTTATAAAGAGTACAGTCCCTGATTTATTTCCATCTCATATCGCGGAAAATGCTTTTAATAATCAAATTTAATTTGTTCTTAAAATATAACTAACTACAATATATGTACGAACGTACGAAGCATAAAATAATCCATTAAATTAAATTCTAAGGCTTATAAAATAGCTAAACCGTTTTAAATTTTATTTAAAGAAAATTGTATGTTTTTGTGACTAGTGCATTAAGAATAGAATTGCGTTAAGAATTTTTCTTGTCGCAGTAGGAAATAATAATAAATAACTTCAAAAATTGTACAAATTAAAGCTTTACACTCTCCGTTCATACATAGGATGGCAAAGTATACAATTTTGTGATTTTGCATTTGTTGCACAATGGCCAGCAATGGGTTAAGCAAAGAAGAAGAGGAAGATGAGGAGCAGAATGCGTGCGCCAACTTGCGTATCGATGATGTTCGACAGCAATGGCTGAAGCAACAACAACAACAGTAACAGTAACAGCAACAACAGCAACAGCAGCGACAGCACAAAGCATCGCCAGCAATCTCTAACGATATCCATAGCTCAAAGCCAAATCTCTGCACAAACAGGATACAAAGCCGGGTAGGGTAAGGCATGAGTGTGCTCGCAGGAGCGGAAGGCACTGGCACCATCGGAGGCGTCAGGAGTCAAAGTCAATGATGGCTCTGCAAAGCACGCTGATGATAATGCCGATGCCGATGCTGATGCTGATGCTGATGCCGATTCTGATACCGATGCTACCGACCTAAAGGACGGGCACTCTGACTTGGTTGTGTAGTCAACTTTTGTTTAGCTCATTTTTATGTTTTTTGTTGTTGTTGTTTTGCAGTTTTCTCTGTTTTTTCTGTTTTTTAGGAGCAAATCTCCTTCGTTTCGTTTGGTTTGGTTTGGTTTTTTGCGGGCATTTCTGTGATATGGAGGTAGTATAGCAGTAGTAGTAGCTGCTGATGCTGCTATTCGCACTCAAAAGAAAGCCAGAGCTCCTCTATTGTTGTTGTTGTTGTTATTATTGTTGTTGCTGCTAAGCTGCTTCCTTGACGTATTCGGTTTAGAGTGATTTGTATGTATCGCAGTTACTACTGCATGTGGATGTGGAATTGGAAGTGGAGGTGGCGGTGGCGGTGGCGGTGGCGGTGGCAGTGGCGGTGGAGCTGGATATGGATGCGGAGTCGACTGATTGTTTTTGGAGTGGAGTGAGTCGCATATCGTGCGATTTACGCTTAAAAGCAACTACTACTTGTACTATACTTGCCAAAAACGGCAGCTACTTGTGCGCATCAAACGGAGTTGAAAGTGAAACGCTTAGCAGATGGCATGCCAGAAAGGGGGGGATATGCTTAGAGATAAACAAATAGACTGGCGACTTAGCCACTAGAGCTTTGAGAAGCTGTCGTCAGAGAAGTCGAGACTGGCTCCATGATCCTTATGAGCCCTATAAATTAGTTTGAAAATGTTTTCAAAATATGTTTATATTGAGGCGACTCTTTTGATAAAACTAATTAAAGTTAGTTAAGTTTTCTATATTTTCTTATAAAGTAGTTTGAAAGTGTTTCCAAAATAAGTAGAAGTTTTTGATATTTTTTTCTATAAAGTGGTTTGAAAGTGTTTTCAGAATGTGTTTCTAGTATTTGTGATAAAAATTATAAAAGTTAAGTGAGGTTTTAGATAATTTCATTTGCACTATAACTTTGAGAAGCTGACAAAGGAGTCGAAGAAGGTTCTATAATTCCCATGCGCCCTATAAAATAGTTTGAAAATGCTTCCTAAATATGTGTCTAGTAAGGTGAATCTTTTGATAAAAATTATAGAGGTTAGGTGATAATTTGATTCGCCAAAAGCAGTCCATAGCTATTCGGAATAAGTGTGCATTTATTTTATTTTAGTTCCCACTACGTGCTGATTCGCTCCGAACCTGGCGGTAGCATTGGCAGATTTTCAATTGACATTGACATTATAAAATTGTGTTTTGAATACGTTGTTATATAATGTGCATATGCTTGTGTATCAACTGAAAACACAAAACAGGAACAGGAACAGCTGCTCAGCATGTACGGGCACGAGTCCGAGTGTGTCCACCCAGAGCACCACTCTGCTCCATGAAGCTGCAGCTGGTCAAGTGGTTGGCTCAGTTATGTCGTAATGCTGAGCGCCTCCAGGCGAACCGGCATCTGCTATCGACCGGTACCGATAACGATGGCGATGGCGATGGTGAGGGCGATACCCGTCGCAAGGCCTCAACCCCTCAATGCCCCTCAATGCCAACCCACACTTACATAAGTACATGTATCTCACATGCGTCGTCGTTTTTTCTTCCGTTGTGTGTTTAAGCCCCATGGAAGTCCAACAATTGTTTTTGTTGTTGCTGTTGTTGTTGCTGTTGTTCTTGCACTCGCATCCGTTACATGTGAGCTTATGTATGGGTGCCCCCAACCTCCGACCTCCGACCACCGACCGCCGACCGCCGCCCACCTCGTTATGATTTTCCTTCCTTTATTATTTCGCTTTTTCTCTCTCTTTCGCTCTATTTTTTGTTTGTTTCATTCTGCTGTCATGCGATGTTGCCATGCCGCACTCTCTCAATATCGAGTGGATTTGCAAGTGTCATTTGCTTGAGCCGACCGTATGACCGTGGGGCATCAGCATCACCATTAACCAGGACGCCGTGATTTGCATAGTCGTTGGGCTCTTGGGTCCTCGGATCGGCGGATTGTTGGGTCGTTGGTTCGCTGGTTCGTTGGGTCGGGCGGAAGCGTTACGCGCCACAAGCGTCGACAACGGTGCCCCCAACTTTGAGTCTTTTCATTTCCGTTGCATTTTCCTTTTCTTCTTCTGCCCTTTTGCGTTACCCGCAGCAGTTTTTGTTGTCAACTGTGGGAGCAGCGTGGAACAGACCCAATGGGAACAACACATGTGCAATTTTTAACATCTATGTATGTACATTTAAATGCACGCAATATGTACATGAACATGAAGTATACAAATCAATTCAACTACACATTTCTTAGAATAGGCCGAATCTTCAAAATCTCCATGCTCGGGTACACTGCAAGCTCCGGAAACTTAGAGTCAAACAAAGGGATAAATCAAACCTTCGGATAAGTAATTTGACTGACAGCCAGTTTGAAAGCCAGTCTTTCTCACAACAAAACTACTTATCAAATAACAGCGTTTCTATATCAGCTTCATTGTATAGGGATCATGGTGGTTATCAGTATATGTTCATATACTTGAAGTTATATCAACCTATTCTTCGTAAGAATGTGACAAGCTCGTATGCCAAAAAAATATATACTTATCATTCGATTTTTTAGTAAACGGTATAAGATACTGTACTAAACTATACCAGAAGAAGAAGAGCAAGCTTGAAGCCGCATTTTTTAGGGGAAGTAGTACTGGAATATAATTAGTCGATTTGGATAAAATGAAAGTGATAATTGTACATACTACCTTGATCAAAAAGTTCCCGGAAAAACCGCCTGGTGACGCTGTAAGTCAACATCTAACATAAACACTTCTACCGAAATTTCAGCGCCATTGCTTGACATTTGTAAAAGCTATGCCGTCTTGAGAACATCAACCTCTGCACGGCTATCGATAATTTACATTTTCTTAAATGGATTTGAATTTGCAACTACAAGAGTCCATTAAATTTTGCGTTAAAAATGGATGCGAAAATCGTCGAAATGTTGGGAAACTGTGGCATCAAGTTCGCTCTTCTTCGTCTTGTTCTCACATCTGCTACGGGCGCAGTACCGGAAGCTTATCTGGGTATAGGATATTTCACGGACGGGCGTTCTCGAATTTAACATTCTCTTTGGTTTTCTCTTTAGCCGTGTCAAAAAATGGAAATGTGGAACGGGTTTTAAAAGCCGAAAGGAGTTAATGGAAAAATCGAAGACGACTTGATAGCCATACCGAAAAAGACTTCCTGAAATGTTTCCAAACATTGCTGGATCAACAGTCTCGAATCATTAATATATCAAACGGAGTACTTTGAAGGCGACAATATAACTCTTGAGGAATAAACTTGTATTTTGAATTTTCTGATTATATTCTGATCAAGGCAGTATATCTGATTATGAATAAAAAGCTTAGTTAATGCAGCTTTGGAACGGTGAAAGAGGGAAGGCACCTGAGTGCAACAGGTCCCTGAGATGTAGGTGTTCATACGACTCGCCTGCTAATGCTGATTCAGAATATTAGTGTATAGTACTTGATGGGGTCGGAAATGCTTTATTTTTTTCTTTCCCTATGCCTAATAGGGAATGATAACTTAGTAAATGAATTTTTAATTAAACTTTACAAATTCTTCATTTCACGTTGCATGTAAAAAAATCAATTCACAATCACCTTAAACATGTAGCCCCTTATTACATCTGCCAGAGTGTTCATTAAGGGCCCCCGACTTGACCTGTTGATGCAAAAACTAACAACATACAATTAAACGTCTTTAGTTGAGGCTTTTTAAAAATGCCAATACATTGAATTTTAGAAAAAGTGCGCAAAATTTGGGCATTGTTTATTCTTGGGGATCAGAATTGCGAGGGACTTAAAACTGAAAATGCAATGAAATGCTGAACTGACAGGACAGGACAGGACAGGACATATTCCCAAATGGATGCACGTGTCATGCTCGTTGAGTTCAATTTCAAAGCCCATGTAAGAACTAATCTGTGTTGGTGTTGCAGCAACGGCGCGCCGCGGCGGCATCACCAACTTTTTAGAGCTCCACTCCACCCGCACGGCCTCACAGCCGCACACCCACATTCCCCGAACTTCCAGTCCCGTATTTAAGGCCTAGTGCCATGGTCATACACATACACACAACGGCAATGATTGCATGCATATTTATAGTTCCGCCTGTTGACAAATATCGATGCGCACGGAACGATGGACACGCTTCTGAACAGCAGCACATGTTGACTGAAGGGGTCGGTCGAGAGCGGCCAAAGGGTGCTCCGAGGGCGAACAGAGGGCCAATAGAGGGCGGGGTGTACTGGACCGGAAGCTTCACTGATTAGAAATAGAAAAACTAACAGGCCGGACCGTAGAGGGTCGGCAGTTATCCTGTTCGAGCTGGCAAAATGGCTGACGTTGCAGCATCCGGCCACCAAAAATGCTTAACAACAACTGCAATGTTGAAAAAAATCGACCAAAAAAAAAAAAAAACTTGGAAAAACTTTGACATTTTTATGAATTGCTGCACTACAAGCCCAAGTCCTCTGCAATGAATGCGAAATGAAGCGCTCCATATGCGAATTCGAATACGCTTTCTAGCAAGCGCATTGCAATTCTAGTTTTTGGTTTGTAGGTTTGATGTTTGACGCAGCTATGCAAATTAGATTTAAATTATTTATGATTGGCTCAATTATGCAAAAGAAGAACAACGCTGATGGAGAATTTTAAGCCAACCCAAGCGACATTGCAGTTCGAAAACAGCGTGTTATAGTTGTATTGGCGCTCGTCTTTCTCAACCACTGCATTTTAGTCGCCTATTTCAGCAAATATATTTATATATATGACCATGTTTTTTTTTTTAAAAAAGGAACTGCTGCAAGCAAACGTTCAAGTTTCAACTCAATTGTAAGTTTAATACATATACATTCTTTCAAATTCCATCTACTTATATTCATTTAAAAATGTCAGGCTATAGCGCCGATTCAATAAAAGGTACAACATTTTTTAAAATACGAAGTCTAAACCAAAATATGTTAAGAACACGGTTGAAAGAAAACTTTCTTTTAATTTAAATGCACTTTTGAAATAATAAAAGAATCCAATACTATCAAAATAATGTATATATAAATTTACTGTAAGATGGCCTTTAATTTGGAATTTCCAAAATGTATTTTGTTGAACTCGCACAATTTGAATTATACTGTACATGTCCAGGAAATTGTTTAAGCATTCGGACTTGTTTCGGACTCAAAGATTAAATGCAAAAAAAAAAAAAAAAAAGTAGTGCATACAAGAAAAGACAATAATCACGTTATTAATGGTTTCAAGTAGTTTGTTTTAGAATGGAAATGGAGCTTTCAATTTTGTTTTTAGAAATTGTGTGTTCCAGTGAGATGTTGTTCATTTTTATTGAGTCATGCTAGCGTATTTGCTGTTCGACTCGAAGGATGTGCAATTTATTTTGCTTTTTATTTATGTGTGATTTGTGTTTGGTCGTTTTTGCTTTTGGCAAGCATCGGGCCGCATATTTTAGTGATTGAAATATTTATGGGCCAATGTTGCAGTACAGCAGAAGTAGCTGTATCTGGCTGCACTTGACGGGATTTAAGCGAACGCCGGCGCTAGGAGGATCCTTTGTTTAGCAATTGAGGCAAACAATTGGCTCAATGCGCATTGAACACTGAGAACACTGAGAACACAAAACCCGAAGCCGGCTAAATATGCCGCGGCATATAATAAAAGCCATCGGTGGACGGCATTGTTGCACATCCCGGCAAAGGGACGCACATGTGTTGTCCTTGCCTACGCCTACGCCTGTGCCTGTGCCTGTGTCGGTGCCTGTGTGCTGTGTTCTGGTAAGTATGTGTGGTCAGCATGTGTGGCCAAGGCTTTCACATTCGCAAGACAATTAGTATTTGGCTAAGCCATGCTTAAGACCAATATGTGTATGGAGAAGACCGCGGATGCTCGCTAGACTGAGTGTCGACTTGGACGAAGTCCTAATCCTTTATCGGACGATCGTGCAGGGGCTTTGTTTTGCATACGTATTCATTGTGTAATGCTCAAGCCCCTGGCACATGCACTTGTTCTAATCCTTGCCAAGGACAACGTTCGAGTAGAACAATGGCAGCGAAGAAAAAACAAAAGCACACCACAACTGTGGCCAAACAATGGGCTCGGCAGGGCAGGGCAGGCTGAGAAGACAAGAGCCAAGTGCTGTTAGCCATGACATATGAGCGTATATTCGATCAAATGATTGGCATTATCCTTTTGTATCTTCTTGCATTCTGTTTGTTCTCGAAATGCTTGTTTTGTTTTGTTTTGTTTTGTGTGTTTCGACCAATTGATCCACTCTAAATAAATTAGGCCACAAAATGCGTAAGCTTAGTCCATTCTGGCTTAGGGCGAGAGCGTGACGGGTTGCTGCACATTTTCACCTGAGCGATGAGCTGGCCGTTTAGTCCTGCCAGTCCTGCCCTGAGAGAAATAGCTCTATCGTTTCATATTTTCATGCTCCCTTTCTCTTTCGTTTCATTTCTCCTCACTGGCCTTTTTGTCGAACAACGTTTGTTTATCGAACGCAAGTTGGAAAACTGCCTCCATTTCGTCCAGAAGAAAGTAAATAAAAATTACAATACAATACAGAAGTTTATACGAAAAATCATGAAAATCAATGGAATGCGAATAATAAAGAGCGAACAGCAACAACAATCATAATAATAACAACAATGAAGGGCAAACAGCTTGGCCATTATTATTCTCTTATTGTTGTCGTGGTTGATATTGCTGCTGCTGCTGCTGTTGTTGTTGTTGTTGTTGTTGTTATTGTTGTTTTTGTTGCCGTTTTCTCTGTTGCCAAGTGCAATTATTAAAATAATGTCCACAGGCCATTGAGTTCATAACGCGAATGAGGCCGCAATAAAATAAATAAATGAAGAGGAACTTGTCATCAAATGAGGCATGCAAATGTTTCGCAGACAACGCAAAGGGACAGGCTGTCGTGGTGGCAGCAGCAACAGCAACAACAACAATAAAAACGTCAAAGCCATCAGCTTTATCATGTCCAACGTCAATGTCCTGCTGCATTGAAATTTATTTTTAAAAACAGACGAGAAAAAAGAGCTCTATACCCGGCACACCAGCAACAAGAACAATGCTATATACCCTTTAGAGTGCGCCGATACGATTCCACAATGTGCTTCAGAATTACTTCAAATGTTATGTTAAGTTCATAAATAATGGCTGATTACAGAAAATACACTAACAAGCAGTACAAATTTGATTGATTGATTATATATACCCTTTAGAGTGCGCCGATACGATTCCACAATGTGCTTCAGAATTACTTCAAATGTTATGTTAAGTTCATAAATAATGGCTGATTACAGAAAATACACTAACAAGCAGTACAAATTTGATTGATTGATTGCTTCTAAAACGGATTTTTAACTTATCTAACATTCATATTTCCTAAATGGCATTCCAATTACATATTTAATATATATTAATTACAGTTTACACCTTTTTTATAATATTATATAATGCGTATTTAGCTGATCTATTGAATAAAAGCTCATGAACATTTGATGAAGCATTGATGATTGATTAAATCGATTCAAAATTTGAAACAAAATTGTTCTCATATTACGTCTGTAAGATAGAAACCAAATCCAGCTGGTCGGATGGAGGATAAAAATTGGACGTGAGTGTCACAAATAATTGGGAATAACATACCCAAAAATATCAACTAGTATTATTATATATTTATATATATTTATGATTAGTTATGTATCAGTTTTTATCAGCTTAAGCACTTGATCTATTTTAATCACGAATCCATTTACTTCATTAAGAACTGTTTAGACAAGGAAACAAAATATATCTGAATTAAAACTAAGTGATCTTCGCTACAAGCTTGCCTCATTGGTTTAGGGCAACCAACATTTTGTAGAATTTTAAAACCTAAAAACTCATCTTTATGGCTTTTTGAATAAACGAAACATATTTATTTTTTATTGGAGAAACGTTGAGTACTGACGGTGTCTATTTCCCATGAAAAACAAACATGCAATACAACCCAACATTCTCATTATAGAGTATATGAACAAATTGCCGATCCCAGGGCAAATGAGCAAAAACATTTGGACTTTCCATAGGCTTTTGTTGTTGTATTCTAGAGGGCCAATGCTGAGCAAGCTGTTGTCCGAAGCGTCTGGACCGAACAAAATGGACTGGATGGAACAAAATGGTCTGGACCAATAAATAATTAATGTTTTGCTACGAATATACATACTAGTACGTAGTCCCCTCTTAGCTGGACACACATGTCTCAGCGAATTTGACAGCTTTTTGGTGCAAACCATCAGGATCCTCCAAATAGCAATCAATCCACATTTCCCCTCGGGAGAGATGTTTTTGCTGCTCCTGTTATACAATTTAATACAGTTGACCTATTTTTTATTTGTATAGCTGCCACAATCCCCAGAAATGTATTTTCACTTTGAAACAACATTCTCTTGGAGGTAAATAACCTTTATACAAGTATGTGTAACTAAAAAAAGGTTTAAGTCCAGAGATGATACTTGGTGCACTCCCACCAGACTTGTTGCTGCCCGTTTATTTCAAAATAAAGCCGATACATACTATATTTTAAGCAATTGGAACTGTTGAACCATCTGCTGCTTCAATTAATTATCGTATATATTTTCAAAGGTGGATGGAATTCCGTTAAATTTTTTTTTTTTTTTGAGCATTGCACGTATTATTGTAAATTGATATTTATTGTATTTACCGGATTTTGATAACTGAAAAGTCTATAACTAACAACGCCCTTGAGTTCGTTCATGAATACAACATACATTTCGATTAAGTATTACTGCATTTTTGATTAGTGCTCACTAACTACGTCTATCAAATTATTTCATTTTACATTAGTGTCAAGCAACAACAACACAAAACAACACTTAGTAATACAAACAAAAAAATAGTCGAAAGCAATGATGCCTCACATGGTTAGTATATCTCCTTAACTATACACTCAATTCCTTTGAAAGTAACATTTTTGTAATCTTTGGAACATTTCCTATCACAAACGTGTACGTACATTTTTATTACCTATAGCGTTCATAACATTTTATATTTCTGCACCCTGTCTTGCCCTAAGGCCTTCTATCGCGACAGTTAGCATCGTAATATTACTGTTAATTTATATATTATTATATTATATAATTATGCTTTCATCGCGTTTTGAACGACTTTTAAAAAACTTATTTCCTGATTCTGGCAGTTTTAACTTTCAATTTCGATTCCGCATTCCACGACTCATAAATGTACATCGAAGACCTAAGGTGAAGAAATTCTTGTTATAAATAGGATTTCTACTATTATTTAACCGTTTGGGAAGACGATGCCCCACAAGCTACTACTACATTAATCGATGGAGATTGCACAGGGACGGAAATATTCCAGGGCTTAAGGAACATTACTGAGAAATAGTTGGTAATTGGATGATGATCTAATAATTTGATGCTGATCTCCCGAGTAGATATAGAACGTTTCAAATGTTTTCACAAAAATCGTACACTCGACTACAAAGGCTATCCCTGGTACTAGGTGTTCCCGCAGTACTCGAGAAGTAAAGACAATAAGAACAAAGAACCTTACAAGATCAGCCGTGCTCCAAGTACTGCTGAGGGGATTAGCTCTGCCTCTGAATCAGATCCAATTTTGTTGATGCCGATTGCAATGAACAGCATCCGCAAACCAAAGCGGAACTATCTACGAGAAACAAACAAAGGTAGCAACAGCAACAATGGAAACTGGGCTTCTCACATATAGAGCCCCAAACATCTTTGGCTAAATCAGTTATTCTGTCAATTCACCTGGCACATTATCCCATCCAAAGGGGAGCTACTCTTTTGAGCTAACTTCGAGTAATTACTTTCCAGTTCCATGTTTTTGGCTGCGACAGCGCTCTACGGTGCAGATTTTTACTGAAAATGCTAACAAGACTTCTGCAAAAGCAACACCCACCCAGAAACCCTCAAAACAGCACAGCCATTTTAAAATTGCAAGCAAGAATCCCTTGAGGGATAGTTGGCACCGTTCTAACAATTCTCAAGCTGCTGGTTTGACCAAAATTGATTATCGATCAGGCTAATCGCTTTAAGCCATTCTCATTAGCCAGCCAGGAGAATACAGTGGAGACAGTCTGCTCCCTCGTAAGACTTCTTCATCTAAGCCCCACACAAATTTACGCGCCTACTTACCACAGCCATAGCTAGTCCATCTTAAGACTAAAACGGAGACAGTTACATCCATGAATACACATATTGCGATAATTTGCGACGATTTTCCTCTAAAGACAACGCAAAGATTGCCAACTAATAATTAACCAGATTAAATGCATAGTTTAAGATTTATTTTTGTACAAATTTATTTCAAATCAATTATTATCAAATTTTATTTGTAATAGATTTTCGTTATTTAGCAAAAGCAGACGAAATTGGAAACCTCTAATTATTTGAATAACAATTATTACCTTTTAAAAAACAAAACAAAATTTGATGGCTATAACTGCCTTTAAAACTGATCGATCACGATGAAACTTGACAAACAAACAGCTATGCACTAACCGGAAGTAATTGCCGTATTTTATTTGAAGTGATTTTTTAAAAATTAATTAATTATTATTTCTTAAATTATTTTATGCACGATCCAACCTCTTCATTTATTTTATTATTTAAATACAAAGCTGTCATGCATCACTCTTACAGCAACAACATTTCTTATTTAAAATTTTGTATGCATAATGCATCATTTTTTGAAATCTGTGCTTAATCATATATATAACAGTTTTTTGCAGTTAGAGGACACTGGAACTATCCATTTTAACTATCTACTCGTATTTATCTTTGATTTGTTGTAATAACGGAATGAGCTGGTTTTAATGTTCGCATTTTTTTTTCATAATTTTGCCCATTTTTCAATGCATTGTATAGGTGATTTTCCTAATCGTGTGCTTACTCACTTTATATGGGAAGGAATTAGTACTATTTTTGTCTGGAATTGATAAAAGAAATTAACAATTATAGAAAAGGAAACTCATCTTTTTATTTTCCTAATCCTGCTGTTCTTCATAAACTGGCACTCCTCCGCCCTAGACGGCTTTCGTCGTTAATGTGCCTTTAATGCGAGTATATCGAGCAAGTGCTTAACCCCCAGAAGGCAGGAACGACAGGAACAACAGCCATAAATATACGAACCACAGCAAAAATAAAAAGGTGGTGCAAGGCTAGTGTGAGGCTAAAAAGTTCAAGTGTATGATTTAGTTACAATTGGGAAATTTTTAGTGCTTCCCCGGAAGGGCCGCGAGGGAAAAAAACACCCTCAAATGCCGAATAATGTGGAATGTCCTGTAATGCTGTAACGTTTAAATGTGGTTTCGTGTTACACATGTGCGTCTAATTAGCGATTGTTTAACGACAACAAACAGGACAAAAGGACGAGGGGACGGACTCACGGACAGGCCGACAGCCGGACAGACGGCAACGGAGTGCAACTAAAATGAGAATAGCCGAGAATTGTGAAGGCAACAAATGAGGGAAGGCAGTACTCGTAAGCAACAGCTTTACCAGGCATGAAATTATTATCGAAATGCGATTAATAAGTGTGACAAACGACACGAAGGACAGGACATGGCCACAGGATGCCGCTGGCTAACTGTCCGCATCCGTGTCCATGTTCATTTTCATGTTGATGTCTCTGACCCAGAGCCTGCCCCTTGTTTATTGCGCAAACATTTTTTGACACTTGTCCCGGCGCTTATCTGCCGCTCTCGAAATTGACACTCAAAGAGTTTTTGGTCATCGGGCAAGACGCTCAATGGGTCGCAGAAGATGCTTCTGGTGCTGATGGTGTAGCACAGGTCCTTATTGTTAGTTTCACACGAATTCCGGCGCCAGTAATAAGTGACCTGACACTTCCGCCAACACAGATCTGTCAGAAGACGACGAATGCAGCGACCAGAGGCAGCTGTGTCACATTTTTTACATATCTGTACTTGCGCCTTTACATTTCCATTCCCAGCACTGACAACTATATGGACATCATGTTTTGGGTCTGTGCGCTTGTAGGTTCCAGAAGCAAGAGTTGTAGACTATTTTTTATACGTAGGCACATATCAGAGCATATAGAATAAAGCTATTTAGAGCTATCGTGTTGCACAGAAGATCCTATAATACTATATAGTATCTCGTGATTGTTTCAAAGTTCACAGTTATTAATTATGAATAAAATAAGGCCTTGATGATTTACTTTTTTATTATGTAACAAGTAAAAAAGCTAAAGTCGGGTGTCCCGACTTTGAAATACTCTGTACATATGTTTACAATAATTATAGAAAATAAAAAAAATTAAGAAAATAAAAAAAAATTCAATGATCGATTTTACCTTTCTCGGTATTCGAACTCACGTAAAGGGTGTATAATTGCACATTTGCATAGCAATTGCGTCTGTGTGAGTGTATGTATGCCTATGCGCATCTATTCGTGTCTGTGTAAGCATTTTCGCAGTCAACCAAACAGCAACATCAACAACAGCCGCGGGCAGCGCTGCAACAGCGCTGCATCAGCAAATATATTTATGGCTATAACTTCTTGGTAAATCGGTCTATCATAGTGAAACTTGGCATACGGACACATAATAACCAACTGGGGGTATTTTGCGAAATTCCAAGAATTACGGGAGTTAGAGAAAATCGCATTTGCGGTGGAGAGGGGGGAGGGAGGGAAATTCCAAAATATAAATTTTCTGCGTATTTACACAAGGCACCTTGGACTAAAATTTGGTGTTCCTAGGTCTTATGGTCTCAGAGATATAGGCGATTATACGAATGGAAAATCGGGAAAATCCCTATAGGGGGGAAGTGGGGGGGAAAATCAAAAAAATAAAACAAACTCGTATAGAATACACACATAACGCATCTTTGTGCAAAATTTGGTGCCTCTATCTCTTATAGTCTCTGAGATCCAGGTGTTCATACGGACGGACAGACAGACAGACAGGGCTATATCGACTCGTCTTGTCACGCTGATCAAGAATATATATACTTTGTGGGGTCTGCCACGCCTCCTTCTGCCTGTTACATTTTTCAGCTCCCGCAAACCTAATATACTCTTGTACATTTCATGTACAGAGTATAAAAAGCAGCAAGCAAAGCATTATAAAAGATTACATTCATGGCTGTATTTTCCTCTAGAAATGACCTTATTTTGAAGCAGTAAATGATATATAGCTCTACAGCTCCTTTCTATTCACACCTTGTCTTCATGTAGATCCCAATCAGCATCTTAGTGATATTTCAGCAAAGCACATATATACTTATTATTGTGAGAGCAGAATAAAACATACATTCGAGTATATTCTATTGTTCAAATTTCTTTGAGAATGTCTAACATACTTTCTATAATATATAGGCTATTTTAATAGTCAACTAGTTGGAGTAGCTCTCTCAATCGTAAGACATTAAAATTATGGCATAATACTGGAATTTTCCATTTTTCCATCTTTCATTGTAGCTTCTTTACAATATTTATAAATAATACTACAAACAAAACTTAATTTATTGCAAAATATGTATATTTGTTTTGGCGGCCATACTCGTATATAATATACCCTTGAACCCAAGATGTTGTTACTGAATCCATGACATGGGAAAAAAGGCTTCTATTCACAAAAACACAATTTAAATAAATAACTGCAAATCGTTTAGGTTGGACTATAATTAAATTTGATCAACGATTGCCAAAACATTCTATATATAGTAAGTGGGATCATATTGTTTGAGTCTGATTTTAATAAGCCCTTCAACATGTTGGGTGCGGAACACCTTAGGCCGATTACTATATAGTAGATGGGTCCTGCATTGCGTTCCATATTTTACAACAGATTTGGGTTACTTGGTTTCCCCTTTCCGATGGGCAATGCTTCCATGTACAGTGTACGGAAAAGTTCTTGCAAATTTTAAATATAAAGTATAAAGATACTCGTCGAAGACATCTACAACTTATAAATATAAGAAGAAATGCTCATTCAGAAGAAGTGTATTTTATTATTCGTCTTGTTCCATTATTCGCAGCTGTTTTATTCACTTCAGTGATTTCGATAACGCAACTAAGAAGTTTTCATTGATTGCAATTACTATATATTAGTTAGCCGCATACATGGAACAACAATATTCAAAAAATAAAATTAATTATATAAAACAGGAAAATAAATAATAAAAC
Organism: Scaptodrosophila lebanonensis; assembly: GCF_003285725.1. NCBI lineage: Eukaryota > Metazoa > Arthropoda > Insecta > Diptera > Drosophilidae > Scaptodrosophila > Scaptodrosophila lebanonensis. The sequence continues at coordinate 4,003,274 of NW_022060567.1, read as the reverse complement.
CTTAATGTCAAATAAAACCAAATTTAATTTATAATTAAATAAAATGAAAAAATAAATAAATATTTAATGACTAGCATAATAACTTAAAAGCGGTTGGATACTTGTAACGCTAGGATAGGGTTTATAAAAAATCAAATAAATAAGCACAAAAGTGTACAGTTAGTCTTCCAAAGAGACAGCTTAGAGATAGCTTAGTGCTTCAACTTGTCGTAGTTAATCAGCTATATAAGCCGCACATACACACTATATCAGAATATCGTTCTCTACTTTTGTTTCAAGTTGCATTTAAATCGGTAAATTCTTAGAGAAGTTATTAAGAGAAAAAGTTGCACAAGTTTCAGAGCGGGGGTTTCCCTTCCCTTCTTTTTCTTCTTTCTTTTGGCTAAAGGGTGTTTCACTGTCGGGTTTACTTGATGGCAGCATTCTCCCTTGTTTCTGTTAACCTTTACAAATGAACGACATTCGAAATAGTAGATGTGGAGAGTTCCAAAGAAATGTTCAAAGTAAGTTGAAGATAGATGTGCTCTGATTGGCCAGTTATACTATATATGTGCCCACTTGAAGAACTAGTTAGATAGTGGCTGATGGACCTAAACAATCTGACATATTTTTGCACTTATTGGTGTGCAAACCACCATTAGCTCTATAGTCTTGCCAAGCAAACTGCAAGGATCACAGCGCATGCCCATCTCTAATCTGAATATTTTGCACATTCAGGACTTCTACTATACAAGTATAACGAGTACGAGAGTACGCCTGGGATGTGTAGCATAAATGTGTGGGCCAGCAAATCGGCTTTCGAGCTTTAGGCGTAAATAATTTGGTTCTGCCGCTTTGATAAGTGAAAAGCGGCCGCTCACTTGATCCTTTCGGGCAATGACGAGCACGGTCAGGACCTTTTTGTATCTGTATTTGCGTGTGCATGTGTGTGTGTTCGCTTGTTTTTTGTTTTCGCAAATTGAGTAATGTGGCAGGCGCTGGCTCTGGCGCTGGCTCTGGTGCTGGCCCTGGCCCAAGGGTCTAGGCGCGTATCAGCTTTCATGAAACGTTGGACATTGATGCCCACTTTGTTTTAATGCGCGCTGATATGTGAGCCGCAGGGCTTATACCCACACATCCACACACCCTCACGCACACATACTCGTCTATACTATGTCTATATAGCTGTGAGTATTTGCAGTATCGAGGTGTATTAGCTAGACTGTGAAATATAAAAATGTTCAGCCAGGCGGGAGCAAAGTCGAGACAACTCTTGCACATAAGTCACAAGCCAAGCAATTTGCCATCAGACCATGTACACACATTGTGTGTGCTTGTGTGTGTGTGCGTGTGTGTGTGTGTTTATTGGTTGGTGTTGATTTTTTAACCGAATTGAACAAAATTTGTTGGCTGAGATTCAGTGAAGCGGCCAAGTGAAGACCAAGACCAAGACCATAATCAACTTCAGTGGCCTGTAACTCAATTTAGATTTTTGCTCTAACAGCATATGTTGGTGAGCATGTGTGTGCTTTTATATATATACATATGTATATACATACGAGTATATAAATATATATTTGTGTGCATTTTGCCATAAAATAAAATTGAAAAAGGATTTCCGCTTGTCGTCCCTCGGTCAGCAAGGCAAGGCAAGGCAAGGAAAGGAAAGCAAAGCTCCATCAATAAGGCTGCCCAGCCAAAGGTGTAAAATTTATTTGAATTATTTGTCAAAAAAGAGCAACTGCAACAACAAAAACAACAACAACAACGACAACAACAAATGGTTTTAGTTTAGTTACGTGCTTGGCATATGCGATTTTTGTCCTTTGACCATTCGTCTTTTTTGGTTTGTATGTAAGTCTATTTTTGATATTTTTGTGCATTGGCTGTGAGTTTGTTTAATTTTCCTTCCGGTCATTTCATTTCCATTCTGCTATTGCATAACGACTGGATATACTACATATATATCCTTTTTTTCCACCTATGCATGCGCTCATGCATATACTTGTATATTCGTACAAGTAGTATGTATATTTATATACATATGTGGCAGACAATCGCTAGTCAATCAAGCGCTTTAATTGGAAAACGTTTATTATGTGGCGCAGTATCTTCACAAAGCTATGTCCTATTCGTAATAGGATCTAGCGAGCTATATTTTATACTTGAAATGGGCTGATGGAGATTTGTAAAATGTAATGGAGAGCAAAGTTGAATTTGTTCGAGACATTTTACCTGTAGATGTAATATTTCGTCTACAATCATTTGATCTACGTACTTGTAATTATATTCAATAAAATAAGGAGCTACCAAGATCTGAAGAAACAAAGCAAATTTTGCACTTCATGTTATTATAATTTAGAAGACATGACGCTAAACTGATTATATGCATTAGTTTGTTTTGGAACTGGAATGAAAAGTGGTAAAGCCCCATCCAATTCCACGGGATGTATGCCGCAATAAATCGTCTAGTCTATATTGTGGCCAAGACTCTCAAAAAACACATCTCTTCAGAACCATGGGCAAGATGCATGCCACTCTGGCGGCTCTTCCCATGACTGAAACCAATCAATGCACAGAGGAATGCTACTCATCCCCTCAGCCACCGACTACTGAACCACCAAGGGAGTGTGAAGATCCTTTTACACCATCATTCCCTCTAGGAAAGCCGGGCCCAAAACACATCCATTAGAGTCTTCACATATGGCTCGAAGCCTATCCAGCTATTAGGTTGTTCTTATTATTCATATTGCTATTTTAATTATCTTATTCGAATAAAATGTTTCTTATGGGCTAAAACAACATAACATTTAACATACATATAGGAAACCATATTTTACATATTCTTACAAAGTTTTTCTACTTGCTTCCCCAGAAATCTATAGGGTATTTAGTTGAGTTGGAAGGCTAGCATTAAAGCTACTTCTTATTTTGTATTTAAGACCTGTTTTCATAAAATTATTTGTTGGTCTTCTTAAATTTATTACTTATTATTATTTAAGTACTTAAGTTTTAATTTACTGTAAAATGTATTGTTTTTGATTTTTATTGTTATCTTTTTCTATCTTATTGTCTTCATCTTTATTTCTTATTTGTTAGGTCTAATTCTTTCAAACGCAAACATTTCTTTAATTTGAGGTAGTTGAAGTATTTTAGTGACTCAACAATTTTGATTAAATTTCAATGTACACTAAGGTAGAGAAACTACATAACGGCTCTTGTAAGGAACTTGCCATTTGTCACAGAGAAAGAATAATACTAGTTGGAGATATGAGCAATTGGCAAGAGAGCATACAGGGTGTCCCATTCGAGTGTACAACCATAGCCAAAGCGAGCCAAAGTATAAGTTCGTTTACAAGCGCTTAAATAATTTTCTAGCTTCAGATTCAAATGCACACACATATCAGTCTTGCCCGAGCTAAATGATGTGATCATCAGTCGGCATTGTGCGGCAGCTGGGCGCATCCATCCAATCCAAAAAATTTGTCACACGCGGCCACTTAGCACTTAAAATTATGCACGTTGCCTGCCACCTTTGTTGACCTTCTCCCAAAATGAATACATCACCAGCAAGCATCAGCCAGGAAGCAAGCAAATCGGGCAGATCGATGGCCCAAATACATATAGAAATCTGTCGGGTTGGGCGCAAAATGTTTGACGATGTACCGCGACAAAATGCAATGCGGCAGCCATTGTGTGCGAAAAAAGGGAAATAATACATAATAATAAAATAAAAAATCAAAAACTGCTGCTGACTCGTTAGTCACGCTCAGGACCATAGCGATGAGCAGGCGATCTTTGGCGGCGCAGGGTGTGAGCGTTTCGTGCTACCCGCTGTGGCCAAAGGACTGTGGTCGACCCCAGAGCAATTGATGAGGATGAGGATGAGGATGACGATAATAATGATGGTGATGATGATGGACCATGGCGCATCGAATCAATTGCCAAGGCAGCAACACTTTGGGCGCCCGCAACGTCAATGGCCTGACAATATCCTGCAATTACTCGAACACACAACTACATCACACACAGCTCTAATTTAGTACCGTGCAGTTAAAGTTGCTCTGGCCACATCCTTACAAAGCCTCCTCAGTTCTATTCTGTTCTGTTCTGCTCTGTTCTCTACTCGTTTTTGCGCAAATTGAAATTTTCAAGCGAAAAATTGCAATTTTCATGGTTGGGCAACACACAAGCCAAGGCAGACAGATAGACAGACCAGATGAGACCAGATGAGAAAGTTAGATCCCTTATACTTTGTATTAAAAACATTTATTTAATGTATTTATTATTTTTTGTTCGACAAATAAAAGCTGTCGGCATAATGCATAATACAGCGCATTAATCAAATTACAATTAAGTCTAATAAGCCCCTCCGTCTCCATGGAGGATTCTGTAAAGTCAGAGGCATTCAAAAATTCTAAAAAGTAACACTTTAAAAAATTATGAAAGAGAGAAAACTTAAATTAACAAATAGCTAATTCATTAATTAAAAATATAAGTAAAACAAAGAAAGAATTGAAATTATTATGCCTTTTCTTTAGCAAAATGTTAATGTTGTTATAAAAAAATATATATACATACCTATTAATGTGGTAGCCATAATCGTGTAGACAGATTGTTGAAATTGGGGAACATCTTTTTTGTCGTAATCCTTTTAGTTGCATGGCAGTTTTTAGCGCTTCGCGAACACTAATTCGCCTGAGTGGACCATTTTGCCAAAAAGTGCTTGGCTTTATGATTTTAGTAGCACTTGTAGCTGTTGTTGTTGTTGTTGTTGTTGTTGCTGTTGCTGTTAACATTATACGAGTACATAGTTGCAGCATTTGGGTCACTTGCAGCGTTTAAGTGCCACTTGATTGCCAACGAGGCTCCAGCTCCTATTCTTCCTTTACCCCACTACCCCGGCTATTGTATGCAACTGTGTACATATGTATATTCTATATACACACATACATACTTACAATATCTAAGCGCATTGTGGAAAGTGCTCTTGTGGCCCTGTGGCCATCCTCCTCCTCCAATCAGTGGGCGACTGACACTCACAGCTGCCTGACGTTGCCATTGAAACTAATATTGTTGGCTTGAAATGGCTATGTTTTTATTTTTAATTTCTTTATTTTTTGCGCTTCAAGTTTCGTGACGAGAGAAGTAAAAACATGATGACCAACAAGTTTATCTGGCCATGCTCTTCATTTACTATATTATAGTCACATTTTTAATGAATATATTTTTAAAATTTAAATAAAAATGAGAAAGTAAAGCTGCAGTTGTTTCAGCTAAGAAATCTTGCCCGAGTGACTCGTTTGAAATCACGAAACCTCAGCTATTCCCAGATGAAGCGCTGGAGTATCTCTTGGAAAACTATATAACCAAAAAGCACTATGTATATCAGCTCTAGCTATGGCTTAGATGAAAATAAAAAATTAAGTCGAAATAACAACATAATCGATGTATTTCATGGAGCTATGGACTCATCAGACCCTTTCAAGTCTAGTCTTTGCGTTTCTGTAGGAAAGCGGTCTAACAAAGTGAAGGATCTACCCAAAAAGGAGTAAAATTACAATATTAATACATTAACATAATAAGTACAATATTAATACACTTACACTCAGTAGGCAACATATAAGAATGAAAAAAAATTTAAAAAATTTTATATAAATAAAAATGTATATTATATAGTAAAATGTTTTGTGAAAGTTAAAATAGAAAGAATAAATATAACATTAATATAACAATATAATATAATACATAGTATTGTTAAGGCATAGTGATATCGATGTAAATATTTAATAACTAGCGTACTGATTTAAAATAGTCCTACAAGTATTATGATAGAGAATGCAAAATAAATAAATACTTCAAATAGCCAAAAATTATGTGCAACAAAAAAATTTGCAGTGCGACTCTAATAGTGAAGATGAGAGCTATTTGTATTTTATTTATTTTAGCATTTGAAACTAAGAATGAATTTCAATTCACATAATTGGATACATATAAAAGTATATGTATAGCCAGAGCAACGGAGGCCTTCAGGCTGAGATGAGATGACAGCGATTATGTGATTAAAACATCAAATCATAAATAATTTCTATATTAAGAAACATATTTTTTTTATCATGTTTATTTAATATTAATTATCATAATAAACTGTTCCTTTACTTTATAATGCATTTCAATGATATGGCGACATTTTTAATGCCAATCACTAGGTACCTAACGAACCTTCTATGGGCGGCAGGAGTGGCCGTGGTCAGATCAGCCTAGAACTTATCTCAGCTCTCATGTGTGTTATTCTAATCAACTATACATATTTGTATCTGGCATTATCAGCTTTTGGGACCAAAGTGTTCTAAAGTGTACTGGGAAATATTATATACTATACAAGTATGTATGTATGTATTATATAATATACTATATGTGTGAAAAGAGAAAGAGAAACTATTTAAAGCGCATTTGATGCACAATCTTTGACCGACAGCTGCTTCCTGCTTGTTGCTTTTGACGTTTGTTTTTCCTTGGCGCTTGTTTAATTGTTACTACATTTATTTGATGTTGAAAGCTTTTGTACTTTTTTCTAGTCCCCCATCAGTCCCCCATTCTCCGTTCTCCATTCGCACTCCTCCTCCTAGTCTGAGTGTGTCATTTATCCAATGTGTTTCCGCCAAAGTGCTTCCACTTTGTGTCACATAATCCCGCTCCGGCGAGCAGGAGTCCGGCATGAACGTGTCCGTGTGTGCGTGTGTGTGTCTGTTTATTTGCATGCAAGTCGATAAACTTTTGTGCACACATTCACACACACTCGTAGATGCATACATGCTATGCAACAACAACAAAAAAACAACAACAACAACAGCAACAGCAACTAAATGCCAAACGAAACTTTGTCGTTGCCGCTGTCGTTGAAAAGTTTTTACGCTTCATGCGGCGCACAAAAGGCGTTGGGAATGCGTATGCGGTTTGGGGTTTCGACTGCGTGCCCGCGCACAAATGGTGCGACTCACAGACAGACCTACACATGCTCTCCCAATTATAATGCATAATCATAAAAGTTGCGCACAATCACAACAATGGCCAAATGTCGAGCATTTTTATTGTAACTACATTTTTATTTCGTTTCCGCGCCGCACGATATGCGTTCGCTCGCCGTCCGTCTCCGTCCGCATTCCCAATCCCCTTCCCGTTGCTGTCACTGCTGTTTGGCGTGTTGGTACCGCCCCTGCTTGCGGGATGCCTGACGACTTCATTCGCACCTTTGTCCGTGCCCATACAATAAATGCTTTGCGCTGCTCCTCCCCGATTCCCCCCTGCATCCTCGCAAACACCTCTCCCATTCACTGTGGTCACACAGACCTCGATTTGGTCAAGCCAAACGCTGACAATTATCTGCCTGATGATGCTGATGACGTAATCATGCCCGTACCCACAAGCTGTAATCCGTTCGCGCATGCGCATGCGCAGAAGGCGACAGCGTCGACGACGACGCGTTGTTCATGCCGTTTGAAAAGTAGGGCCTATCATAGATCGAGGGGCGCACGCACGTTCAGCTAATGCGCTGATCAGCTGGACGCTGGTCAGTAGTTGGGTGCGGCATTAGCTCAGCTTACAGGGGGCTATATGCTCATTGTATGGTCGGACCATGGTCGTGGTCTGTGCAGCTAACTGAAGCCACTCAAGTAAGTGTTAGGGTGCACTTACAGTTCAAACGGAAATGGACGTCATCGCACGCCACTTGGGTTAAAGACTGTGATACATTAAGCAAATTAGGCATTATTTAATAAATGAAGTATAAATACTCTCAAAAATAAAACACTATGTAGCCCATACTGGTTAAAGAAGCGAGAAAACAGGAACTATTCAACTTTTTTCGGATTGAAACTTCCTATGGGAGGGTTTTGTTTCTTTTGGTTTTTGGGGGACTTCCGGAATATTTTTATTGGAAATAGAACTGTGTTTCCTGAGGCTCTTGAAAGCTGGATCGACAACTATCGGGTTTTCAGTCAACTTTTTAGCGAGTTTAGCGGGAGAATAGAGACTTCAATAGTTGATGGCAAAGGGAATGACAAGAACAAATGTTCTGGTGAGCCGTATATTGGCGAAATCTGAAGATGCAGTCTAAATTGAGAAAAATCTATTCAGTAATCATTGCAGGGATGTCAATAAAATAAAATCACATATATAGTATCTGGGGAGTAATTATATTTGTTTCATTTCTTATCTCAGTGGCTTACATGCTCAAAAATAAAGTTATATTTCATTATTTATTGAGATACAGCTTCAAATAAAATTGAAAATTAAATAACTTGAAAAATAATATAAATTATATTGAATTTATTTTAATGGAGCTATACAAAACTGAATGAATGAATTAATGAAGATATTGTGGAATTGTAATCGAACTATCATTTATGAATTAGATTTAATGTTTTAAGAAACTTTAATAGCATTTTTAAGTTGTCTTACGACGGACAAAAAAGAGAAGTGGATGGGTCGACAACATATTTGTTGAACCCAAATCCTATATTCCTTATCAGCCGGAACCTGGGGCGTTGCAGCTGATTTCCAACTGTTAATTGTCATTGGCGGTATACTACGACATCATGTTAGTCGGACTCGTGCGGTGCCGGTGGACAGCGGACAGCGGACAGCAGGCAGCGGGCCGGCCGTCAGAAGTCGGCGGCAGCCGGCTGTCAGGGTTTACGAGTATATCTACAGACCATTTTTGTTGCTGCACCATTGGAGTAGAAATGTAGGACAAATGTTGCTCTAAATAGGACACTTTGCAGGACAAAAACGAAAAACTTGTTTCTTGTAAGCGATTATGCATGTATTTGCGCATCTATTGCGAAGTGCCCAACAGCTGCTGCCACATATCCTATCAATAACTAAGCCTAGACCCATTGTTTGCCTGTGTTGTTGTTTTTAATGTAATAAGTTTGATGTTTATTGATATGTATGAATATATGATGTGTTGTGTGTGATACAATATAGCTGCAGCGAATGCGTCTGCTTCGATCTACATTCTTAGAGAGACTAACTTTGTTAGTGATGGACAGATGAGTCGATACATATGGTTTGATACATTTCAACACTTCCCCTCAAATCATATGTTCAAGAATTTCATTTAACATTTTGTTAGTAATTCAAAATTTTATATACTTAACGTATACCCAAACCCATCATGCATTCGATGTGCTTCTTTCTCGTTAGGTTTTTAGTTAAGGCGTCGGCTCGCATCTCTTCTGTGGGGATGTATTCGATGATGATTTCGTCTTTCTCCACTAGCTCTCGAATAAAATGGTGACGGATATCAATGTGCTTCGTTCGGCTGTGAAATACAGGATTTCTAGTAAGTTCGCCGGCACCCTGGTTGTCGTTGAAGATAACGATAGCGCCTTTCTTGCCCAAAACTTCTTCTATGAACAATTTCAGATGAATTGCTTCTTTTGCTGCGTCGGAAATCGCCATGTACTCAGCTTCGGTTGTGGATAATGAAACTGTGCGTTGTTTACGGGATTCCCAACTGACGGCTGCGTTAGCATACATGAAAGCGTAACCTGTGTACGATTTTCGGTCGTCGACATTTGAACCCCAATCGGCGTCGGTGTAGCCGAATAGGTCCTTGCCTGTTCTTTTGAAAATGAGTCCTTCTTCTGCGGTGCCTTTGAGATATCTGAGGACTCTTTTCGCTGCTTCCCAGTGCTTTCGGCCAAAGCATGAGTTATACTGACTTAATACGCTTACTGCGTGGGCTATGTCTGGACGAGTGCAAACTGCTAGATACATTAGCGAGCCTATAAGACTTTGATATGGGACGTTCTTCATATTCGCTTCTTCTGCCGGTGTACTTGGTGACATTGTTTTTGATAATTTTTCACCTGGTAACATTGGGGTGGATATGGCTTTCGCATCTTGCATGTGGAATCGATTGACGACTTCATTTGTGTACTTTCGTTGGTGAATCTTTATCTGGTTTGTTTCTGCGTTCTGCTCGAATTCGATGCCTAAACAGTATCTTAGGGGTCCCATATCTTTCATGTCGAAGGTTTTTGCAAGTTCCTTCTTAAGGTCGTCGGTTGCTTCTTTGTTGTTTGATGCTACCATGAGGTCATCAACATATATAAGAACAACTGTAAGTATATTCTCACTTCGCTTGGTGTATACACAAGGGTCTGCGCTGCAAGGTTCCAAACCAAGCTCTTGCAGCTTCTCGTCGAGCTTCTTGTACCATTGACGTCCTGATTGCTTTAGACCGTAAAGTGCCTTTTGAATTTTGCACACTTTGTCTGACTTGTAGGCCTCTTGTTCGTGACCACTGAGAATATGCTTTAGTTCTTCAGGTATTTCCACATAGATGTCTTCGGTAATTTCACCATTTAGATATGCGCTTACGAAATCGAGTTGTTGAATTTCCATTTCCAATTCAACGGATAATGCCATGAGCATACGTATGGAGCTCATTCGTGCAACAGGAGCAAATGTTTCTGTATAATTTACACCTGGTGTTTGTGCAAAACCTTTAGCGACGAGTCTTGCCTTTCGTCTCTGGATTGATCCATCCGCATTTCGTTTGGTTCGTAATACCCATTTCGTTTCGATGACCTTGGTGTTGGGCGGACGATCTACCAACTCCCACGTGTTATTTTTCTTCAGTGCCTGGTATTCTTCTAGTAAGGCTGCTTTCCATTCTTCACCTTCGGGACGAGCGAGTGCTTCTTCAGCGGTTTGCGGGTCCGTCTCTTCAACGTGGCCTTTTTGTTTAGAGGTGTTACGTGTTTCTGCTTCTTCAATTATACGCCTTGGCTTGGGTGGTCTTCCCCTTTTCGGCTTGGTGGTGACTGGGGTACTTATGATTCCATGATCCTTCGCATCTTCAACTTCATTTTTCATATTCACGGCATTGGTTGGTTTATTTAAGATTTCGACCACTATTTCATGGTTTCCCGTGATAAGCTGCTTTGCGTCGATGAATTCGTCATATTCGGAATTTCCTTCAAAATGATCTGTAAATTTTACATCTCGGCTCTTGAAGATTTTTCTCTCATCTGGACTCCATAGTCTATACGCTTTAGACTGGTTTTCGTATCCAATAAAAATACATCGTTTTGATTTTGGCTCGAATTTTCCTTTTCCAGGTTTCTTTTCTAGCATGTAGGCGATTGTGCCAAATTTCCGCAAATAGTTAACGTTTGCCTTTTTGCCGGTCCATAGAGTGTAGGGTATTTCACCATTTAGACTTCGTGATGGACACCGGTTTCTGATGTGATTCGCCGTGATGATCGCTTCAGCCCAGAAACTTGCTGCAAGTCCACTTTGAAGTAACATGCAGCGCGCCATATCGATTAGAGTTCTGTTTTTCCGCTCGGCTACTCCATTTTGCTGTGGAGTATATTCAACAGTTAATTCATGCTTTATACCAGCTTCTTTCAGCAGCCGAGAAAATTCAGAGTTTACATACTCTTTACCATTATCAGTACGCAACGTTTTGATTTTCTTTCCTGTACTATTCTCGACCATGCTTTTGTATTGTGTGAACTTACTTAATACTTCGTTCTTTTGTTTGACAAAGTATACTTCACACCACTTTGATTTGTCGTCAATGAATGTGACAAAATACTTCGAGTGACCATTGGACTGGGTGCGCATTGGTCCACAGACGTCGGAATGTACTAGTTCAAGGAGTTCATTTGACTTTGATTCGGAGTTCGGAAAGCGATTTTGTGTTTGCTTCCCCTGAATGCAGACCTCACACTGCTGCAAATTCTGTTTGACATCGGCCTGGATGCCTACCACTTTTTCAGTTTTGATCATACCTTTCAAATCGGCCTCGTTGAGATGCCCGAGTATTTCGTGCCATTCTTGAAGATCCTTCTTTTGCTCAGTTGCTTGAGCGACGTTGCTGCGCGATGGCGGCTCATTTATGTAGTACAGATTTGATTTTCGCAATGCTGTGACTATTTTCTCGCCTGTTTTGGGATTTAGTACTACTGCTCCGTTACGACGAAAGATGACCTCGAAGCCTTTATCTGTAATCTTAGAAACAGACATTAAATTTGATCTTAAGTCTGGTACATATAACGTTTCCCCCAAACTTGCAGTTCTTTTTGAGGTCTCTAATAAAACTTCTCCGCACCCTGCTATTTTAGCAGACATGTTATTTGCGAGCTTCAGTTTTTGGTTTTCACTATTTCTGACAATATTTTGAAATTTGTCCTTTTGAGAACACATGTGCGATGTGGCTCCAGAGTCTAGACACCACATTCCTTTTTCACCACATATTTGAAAAGCAATAGCGGTATTACTTGCGTTTTCAGGTCTTTCACGCTTTTCTTTGTTTTTGTTATTGTTTTCGAATTGATTTTTCGGCCTCGATCGGCATTCTCTGGCTTTATGGCCTATTTTTCCACAATTGTAGCAAGCTAATTTAAACTTTTCAGTAGGTTTGCTACTTTTCACTTTAATATAACTTTTTCGTGCAAACAATGCGTCACTGGACTCGACATTGTTGCGTTTTCGCGCTTCGTATTCTTCGAGCATTTTCGTTTTTAACGATTCCGGATCGGGTAGTTTGTCTTGCGTTTCGATCGCGACTCTAAACTGTTCGTATTCGTCTGGCACACTATACAATAGTAATATTGTTACAAGATCATCCATGATTTCCATGTCCATTTCGCGAATTTTGTCTACCGTGTCAAAGAAATTTTGCAAATGGGTATGCATGTCCCCACCATTTTGCATTTTCAACAAAATAAGCGATTTCAGCAAATGAGCTTTGCGCGCGGGACCTTTTGATTGGTATACACTTTTTAATTTGTCCCATAATTCCTTGGATGTCTCACAGTTTTTCACTTGTCTCAATTCTGTCGTAGAGATTGACAAAATTAAGTCGGATTTTGCTTTAGAATCATTCAATTCCCATTCTGCAACTTTTTCAGCAGAACTATTAGTTGGCAGCACGTTCTGGCCACTTACATATTTCCAAACATCGTTTTTTATTAATAACGCTTGTATCTGTATTTTCCAGGTATCATAATTGTCCCTTCCGAGGGGATCAATTTTAATATTTGCATAACTCATATTGTCGCACTTTTTCAGCGATTAATACTGTACTTTTGTTTTTCTAACACACTTCTTCTTACTTTTTTTTTTTTTTGCGTTTGTTTACGTTTCGTGTTTTCGTTGATCGATTATTCGATAGTTTCACCGTGTACTTTTTCAACACTTTGATTTTTCACACGCTTTATGTGCTTAACACTGATTTGTGGATTTCAAATTTAAACGACCACTTTGTTGGCGTCAGTCACCAATACACACAAGATTTTTGCACATACACATGTACGTATGTACGTCTACCACATACACACATTTACATACAATTATGCGTCTATTGCATTGATTATTTCACAATGAATTCGGCATCACCAAAACTTTTATTTATTAGGTTTCACTAAGGTATATGAGTGCAGTGGAAGCTTGCTGGGCCCATAACCTGTTGTTGTTTTTAATGTAATAAGTTTGATGTTTATTGATATGTATGAATATATGATGTGTTGTGTGTGATACAATATAGCTGCAGCGAATGCGTCTGCTTCGATCTACATTCTTAGAGAGACTAACTTTGTTAGTGATGGACAGATGAGTCGATACATATGGTTTGATACATTTCAACAGCCTGTAATCAAAAATCAGGAGCATAAAAAAGGAGAGCTCATTATAAATGGTGCAGTCCAGACCAGACTGGTCATAGGAAACGAGACGATACGAGAGCCTCTGCCTGATAAGCATCGTAGGATCAGTCTATTGCGCCACTTGAGACAAACGCGTTAAAAACGGCACCCTAAGCCAAAATCCAAAGAAGGAAACAACTGCAGGTCAAATTACAATAGCAACACAGCAACACACAATTGTTGTAATCCTTGATCCTCCCTCGGTCGCCACTTTGTGTCAAAACACGCAACATCCTTCTAGCAACTGCAACTGCTTCCAGTTAAAAACAAATGAGCATATTGATTAAGTAATAGGTTGAAGAGCAAGACAGGACACAGCATAATTGGTTTAACAAGACGAGCGTGCATGTGTGTGTGTGTGTGTGTGTGTTGGGATGCTGCTGGACTTGAATTTCCTGGTAGCCACAGACTGTTCATTTAAAAATTAGTCAAGAAGACATGTGAAGGTGAAGTGGCAAGCAAGTTGCAGCTACAAGTGCCCCTTTGACAATTCCATTTTTCAACATTTACGCCCAAAGTACTTCGCATTAATTTGCCAGCCTAGCAGACAGGCGGACAGTCGGACAGGCGGACAGGCGGACAGACAGGCAACCAACGGCCAAGGCAAGGAAAACATAACCTGCTGTTTAAACGGAACTCGACATCGGCCATCTGCCCTTTGGTTTGGCTTTCGTTTGTATTCCTTTTCGAATGTTTTGGATTTGCGATGTGTCGATGTGTCGTAAATCAGTGCACTTGTTAGGCTGGCGCCTCGCCTAGGATCCCTCAGAATGTGCTCGTATGTGGCGTAGTACTATAGTCTATAGAGACGATCCGATTACCGACTTCATTTCAAGCGATGCTCTTCAAAGGGCTCTTCATTCTCCATATGAACGAAACAAATATCATAATTGAGACGCTTGTTTTATTCGCTCGAAGAGTAAAAAGACCGAAGGAATCACGACAAGACAAATCAATATAGCCATGCCTATCCATAGTTCCGAAATATTCACTCAGATCTTGGAAGCGGCTGAGTCCACAGAACGCAAACCTCTTGCATAGGCTACTTGAGTTTCCCCACACACACGTGTTACGGCTCTAATCCTATCCAGTTGCCGATATGATTTTCAAGAAAAGTTCTAAGAGTTGTATTATATGGGATCGCTCTTCTTCTTCATTTTGCATCTTATTTAATATATAATATAGATACGAGTACCTAGACTAGGCTATTAGGTTTGGTTGTCCAGGGTATATCAGTTAGTTCAAGAAGGGCATATTTTCTATCCACCCAAAAGCCTAGTAGAATTCAAAGTGGTTCCTAATAGCTTGCTGCTGGGCATCGGTATACTGATGCGCCTTTTATCCGGAAAAAGAGGGAAGTGGTGCCGTGTCTTACCAGCTTACGTGCAGTATAGTACGTTCTAGTATATCCCAATGGCCCGGGATCCATATGAGTTAAACAGACTGTGCTGCCATCTCATAAAGAGATCTAATGAAACGGAATTTGTGGATTTTATAGCCTCCTGGCTTATATATTATTATTATACAGATATCTCCAATAGTTGATGCTGAGCTTGGCATAGTGTTGAGGACAGATACCTAGAGCTTTCGATTTTTCGTTAGCGTTAGGGCTTAAACGCGTTTCAATTCACTAAAAATACCAAATATAAAATTAGAACTAACCAAGACTAGATCAGAAGTGTAGTGCAATATCGATTGGTGATGCTCTGTGCACATTAATGTATACTCGTATTTGCATTTTTTGCTTTTACTGCGGAAATTAAAAAGACGAAGTTGTGGCTAGTGGAATAAACATTCGTCGTATGTTATTTGAAACGCTGGGTAGAGGAAGGAACAACAATAATAGAATTCTACGCCCGGCAGCTAAAACGGTATTTTAATATATAGCATGAAGCAACTTAAAATGATGAGAAGTTTAATGGTTCTAGCTTTTGTTTCTTTCGTAGATCCTTGCGTTCATACAGACAGATATGGCTATGTACAGCTGTGTTCAATGAAAGAGTAATGTCACAAATAGCCACGAACAGTGCTGTAGAAATAGAGAGGTTATTTTTTGAAATTGAAAAAAAAAAAAAAAAACAACCAAACCTTAACTAATCTTCATTAAACTTGTTCTTCATGTTTATGGCGTGGAATTAATGAGGTCCTGGCAAACGTTTCAAACAGATTTGAGCCCATGCCTCTTCAATCTTTTGCCAAAGTTGGGTTTTACTGGAAGAATATGCAGTCTCTAACATTCTTTTAACATCTCCCCACAAATGTTCGGTTGGATTAAGATCTGGAGTCTTCGCTGGTTATGGCATTACGGCAATCTTCTCAGAGTCAGCTTACTAATATGTTTTGGAGAATTGTCTTGTTCGAATGTGTACTATTATTTTATTGAGCACAACGGCATTTACTCGTATATCGACGATGTGGGGTCTAACACGAGTTAATATATACTAAGTACATGCACGAATCTACCTGTTCCGATATGCTTACAGGGTATTGCCTTTGGAGATTAAAAAAAGCCGACGCATAATGCCATCGGAACGGGCGCAATATAAAATTAGCATATATTTTGTGCCGCCGACAATGACGATTTTGAAAGTTTGGAACAATTTCTTATATGTACATGTATTTTTTATATCTGTAGCGTAAAACACCAGTGGCTTGCAATTGCAGCACAAAAAATTTTGGCAGTGCGCTGAGAATTTGGTCGTGTTACTTAGCTTTCCGGTGGAAAAGCGAACTGAGCGGTGCACGTTGCGGTCCTTGCTTCAAATGCTCCTCGAGAGCCCGCCTACGCTCACGGAACTTTTCTTGCTCCCTTTGCATCACTGGATTTATTCGAGTGCCCATTTGGAGCATGGGCTGCAAGGTGTTGTGCTTCCTGTTTGGTTGCTCCACCTTCAGATTCTGCAGTTGTTGTTGGTTTTGTTGCTGTCGCTGCTGTTGCTCCTGCAACTTATCTGCCTGCAGCTGTTGCCGCCACAGCTCAATGGGCGCCACATTGACCAAGTTTTTGGCAAAGAGCTTCTCCCTAGCTGGCGCCCTCACCGAGCTGGACGACTTGGGCGCAGGCCAAAACCGGGCGGGGCGTGCCGTCAATGTGCGCCCCAGCTGAACCTGTGCCGACGGCATAAGCCTGCTCGCAGACGCCGACACCGACGTCGGTCCCGCGACGGACGTCTGTGGCCAGGCGCACTTGCGCTCCCACTGCTGCCACCTTTCGCAAAGCTGCAGCTGGTCGTATTGGGGCGAGGGCGCCGGCAATGGGATCCGCTGGTTGGGCACATCGTATGCCGACGTTTGGGGGCTCATCAGCTCGACGCAGGGCATGCGGGGCCTGACATAGCGACGAGTGCTTGCTGCTTCTCCTGAAAACAAACACCAACACGCTGGTAATGATGAACAGCCGAGCAGGGCAGGGGCAGGGCAGGGGCAGGGAGGGGTGTGGGGGCGATGGAACACCCTTGACCGACTTACCCAACATATTTTTGGCCACCTTAAAGGCAGAAAGTTGGCCACGCAATCGTTTGAGCATTTTACAAACCACAAGAAGGAATTTAACAACAAAACTAATTAACATTAAACTTTATACAAAATATTATGTGTTATTATGAAATAAAACGAAAAAATATTAGGAAATGTCGACAAAGTCAGTGCCTGCCAAGGCAACTGCGTCCGTACTACATTAAAGGGTATACTAGTGTCGCATGTGCTTAGTCCTTTCTCGTTGAGAAGCTCATTTGATTTGGTCCGATTTGCTTCAAATATAAAGCTGGCGATCGTTCCTATGTTACAAACCGATTGTTTTTCACAGTTGAAGCGAGTGGCTAGTTTGTCTAGAAGCAGACCGACTTAGTATTTTCCATGGCTTCCTTCTTGTATACTTCAGCAATTATTCATTAAGACAGTCTTCTAAAATACTTAGTTGACACAAATTTGCTTCACTTCTTCACAATTGCACTCTGTGTGTGGCATCCAAAAATGTAAATTTAACCAAAAAAGTGCTTTGTTTGCACCTTACTCAAGTGAATTCCTGGCCAAACAGAGGGAGTCTTTTCGGCCTCCTCCCACCGTCGCGACGCCTTTACAGGGCTTCGTGGATAGCAAACCCTTTCGGCGAAGAAGCCCCACTTTCATCCCCACTCGAAGGCAGAAGCGTGCCCTGCTCTTCATTAGCCACGTCGCGCAATTGTTGCAAGCAAACAACACAAAAATATTATTTTACATGGCCAAACAATGTGCTGTAAAATTACACGCGTCACAAAGTTCAGGTAAACACACTCACACACACACCCACACACACACAAATACACACGAAGGTGTAAAAGTCAAAACAATGACAAGAAAATTAGCTATAAATGTGCCCTCTTTTTTTTGTCAGCACAGTCGCGAGCAAAGCAGCACAACAAATACAACAACAACAGCAACACCAAAAACCCTAAAAAAAACACGAAAAACGGCTGGCAAGTCAATAAATATACATACTCGTGCATACATACTTAATAGTACAGAAAGCACAGTTAGCCGGGGAAGGGAGGGGACAAGTGGTGGATGCATGGAGGGGGACAGCGCGAGTAGATCACTTTGAATGATTGGGGAGCTTATTGGATGGCGTGGTAATATGAAGGGGTTGCTCCGAAATAAACAATATTTAAATTTACATATGTAGCTTTTGAAAAGGTCTAATGGGGGTGTGGGGGGTGGTGTGTGGGGGTGATGGATAACAGTTGACAGTTAGGTTAACATCGAGTACCAACCATATGAAGAGTAAATATATTCGTACACACTCTCCTTGTTCTCATATTATATTCCCCTACATTTGTAACGGGAAACTAATTTTACATTATTTCCAAAACATTGTCAACTCAGAATAGACGTCCATTTTCAACGTTCTTTATTTATTAATCAACACTTATTTTAGTTTGTTTCTCTATTGCAAATAATAATAAAATAAATTCGCTAATTGCGATTAGTTTAATATTCTGAGCTACGAAGGTCTATACAATTCTGATAAACATAAACACGTACTAAGACTTTCATTCCATTTCAAAGGGAGCAGGGGGGCCATTCACACATTCAATATTATGGCGCATATTTCGACTTAAAGTGGAACTGAACTGGATTTGTTATCGTTTTTTTTTTTATCATACAAATTATTATTCTTACGCATCGTGTATTATTAAATCAAAAAACTGCTAAAATTGTTTTTTGGAGAGTCGATTAGTTGCTTGAAAGTTACTCTGATGTAATGTATGATCTAATTGAAAATTGCAATAATATTTAATTATATTCTGATAAGGATTAATCGAAAAGATAGATGCAGTCAATACCAATAATTTTGCAACTCTTACAAGTATAACTTGCTTTAAAGATGACTTGTCATGATATTACTTGAATAGAGAAATTTCCAAAAAAATAAATAAAAAAAAGAATATCTCTAGTGTTTTCCCACACACACAAACAAGTCCTGCTTAAGGCTTGGAAGGACGTAAGAATAAACAAACAGACAGACAGACGTTTCCCATTGGGTTTAAATAAATTATGCAAAACTATGTATGAAGGAAATGCCTTTGGGCACAGGCGGTAAAAATACTCTGGAGATTAGGAAGGACTAAGTAGCATAAATGTATAAACAAAAAGATAGTCAAAGGACTAAATGTACATATGCCTACACACATGTCAAATGCGCTTACCAGTGCTTTTAATATTTACAAGTAGTCGATAGCCTATTGAATAACATATAATTTGAATACATACAAGTATAGCCACACACAGTGAATAGAAACGAATAGTACGAGTATGGTCGCACTTCCAATTAATCACATTTTATGTCTATGGGCTACCATCGCAGGCGGATTAGATCTGCCTATCGAGCGCGCTCCACATTGTTCAGGAAAAAAGGTGAATGTTGTTTGTCGTTCCACCAATATCCAACTGGCAGATCGCAGCCCACGAACGGCACCCTTTACGCTGCTAACAATGTTAATTAGCGTCCGGCGCTTTTTTGTTTATTGTTTTTTGTTTTAATTGCGCGCATAGTGTGCCAGAGATTTGTCAGTCGCTCCTCCGCTCGCTTGCCCACGATTCGGCGTTCAAACCCAAGTTAATTCAATTTCTTGCACAAGAATGCGCCGCAGCCTTGCCCTTTCTTGCTGGCTGCTCCCTTTTTGAGGAGGCGCTCGCAGGACTTTTAACGGCTGCCGAGCGGGACGGACGGAATGGGCGGTCCAGTGCTGCTGCCTGCTGAGAAGACCGAGCCGCTGTGTTGGCACAACACAAATCAAGCCGAGAACCAGGCCAGAAGAGGTAACGCGCTCTAATAAGGTTAGCAAAGCGTAAACAAAACAGCGATGAGGACAGTGGAAGGGGCACGCGCCGCGGGCAGGCACTTCAATGAAAATCAGAAACTATGCAAAAGGGGCAATGAGTGAATTCGATTAAAATTACATTTATTTGTTGCTGCTGCTGCTGATGTTCTTGCTACACTCAAAAAAAAGCCCATAACAAAAAATGAATAGCTATCTGATTTGTAATTTAATTGAAAGAGCAATCCAACCTTCTATGCAGGATTATAAAATCCGTTTTTCTAAGACAAGTGCTTGCAACACTCAAAAAACGTGAAAAGATAAATTTGTTTCAATGAGCAAAGCAATTCAAGATTGGATGCAAGAGTGAAAAACCAAGTTTTTCTAAGGTAAATGCCAGCAAACAATGTTTCAATTATATATTCTAGTCCCACTCTGAAACACTTTTCAGCCTGACTAAGCTTTTAATATATATCCTATGTATCATATGCTTGGCAGAATTCAAATAACAATTCTTTTTGAATGCTAACTAAAAGTTAAAACTTACGGCTAACAGGTTTAGAATAGCTATGACAATTATTGACGGAATAAACACATAATAATGTGATGGCAGTTGATGTTTTGAAATAATTGGGATTGGGAGATAATTATGTAAACAATAGTTTTGATTATTGTTATTTATTTATTGAAGTTCTATTGTTGTTTTTATGCAGTGTAAGCAGCGACATAACTGGGAAAGAAACACCAAATGACAATAACACAATTAGTTCTACTCGACATTTTCAAATACAAATCAATATTTCAGTTCTAGAACACGGAATGGTCTTAGTAATTATAAATTCAAAATGCATTTTGAATAAATTTGCATTATAAATAAATAGATAAATAAGTGAACATCTACAGTGCACTGTTTTAGTTTTAAAAGAGTATTCAATTGGGTATTGCATGTCTACACTCTTGTAAGTGGTATTTATATTAGTAGTTATTTTTTTCGGTGTATTGGAGTAGTTGCTACTGTTATTGTTGTTGTTGCCGATGTGCTGTGTGCATTGAACGCAGCATGAATCCTTTTGATTGTGCCCTGCAACTTCTGCTTTGGCAAAATATTTAATTTTATTTTAGCTTTATTTGCCAATCGTCGTTGCAGACTTTTGATTTCGATTGCGCTTTGGCGCGCAATTGTAAAGCACATCCCTTTTTGTGCGATGTGCCCTTGCCCCCTCCTGTGACGTGCCTTCTCCTCTGGATTCCCCCTCCTCGCAGTTCCTCCCCAATTCCAAAAAAGTTCAGCGATCGGCGGAAGGAAAGCTGGCCACGTTGCGGGCTAACACGCCTGGCCACAACCGAGGTCTACCAAAGCAACCCCGAAACGACAACGACATAACGTCAGCCAGAAGGACACTTGAAAGGATAACAAAAGCCGCTGCTGCTCGACTTGCTGCACTCATTCGTTCAGTCACTCATTCATTCATTCATCCATCTAGGCAGTCAGCCAACGAGTCGTCACCGTCGCGTCGTCTCTGCCATGGCGGGCATTTCATTTCAGCTCTGCTTCCTCCTTTGTATGCTTTCTTCACACAACGCGCTGCCACTGTGCCCCTGATTATCCTTTCAATTAAATTGTAGCGTAACATTTTCCACCTCGTTGAAAGCAACAACAACACTCTGTCAGCTCTGCGCCCTTTATTGTTGGACTCGTAACTATAGTTGCTGCTGTTGTCGAATTTAGATCGCACATCAACCAGCGGCTTGCGAGTCCCAACTTATTTGCAGTTGCAGTACCTAAGGGAAAAAGTTAAGCTTAGAGTACAAGCTCCAAGAAAAATTCAAAGTACTTGCACGGAAAAGCTGCCAAAACTGTACAAAAAGGATAATTTAGTAATAGAATCGAGAAATAAAAATTATTCTTCATCTTTCTCTATTCCGTACAACTTATGGATGTGACGAGCCACTTGTTTCCGACCAATCCTTATTCGTCCCCACTATAGGCTATAGCCACCCCTAAAGCTAATAGACGATTTTGATAATTCATTGTGATTATATCGTGCTCCTGAGATTGTAATGTTATGGAGGTTCCTCACATTCGAATTTGTCCAGGAGACCACTAAACAAAATATTAATGAAAAGCAGAACTTGGATGTGCAAATACAAGGCTTGCCAACCTAGTCTTTAGTATATCAGGCTACTCTTATAAAAACCAAATAGTTCGAAGCTAAAGAATGCAAAAGGCCCAGAAAACATGCTATTAATAAAGTTAAATTAAAACACAAAACAAACAAAAAATGTATTAGCCATACTTTACTTTTCATTGCGCTTGCTCTTGCATTAACTCTACAATGATTTATAAAATCTAAGGGAGAAGTAGAGCAAAAATATCCAGTCTTGTAAATCTAGCATGAGTAGAACAGAGACAACAATTGATTAGAATTCCCAAGTAGGTAGCCAGCTCCTGACAATAATCAAGTTAGATAGCTAGAGAGTTGTGTCATCAATGAATTTCTGCTAACGGCTTTTTAAATTGCTTGGGCATCTATGAAAAATCTATAAAAACACTTGCAGGGATACCCAGGAATACTCCTTAGTGGGGCAGGCGATAGTGATAGGAGAAAATAAAAAGCATGGAACTATATTCAATTAAATTTGTTTAAGTTTCAACACAGTTTGGAGCAATTCTGCATTATTTGTTCAGCCGATTTTGGTTGGAACCGGAAGGGGAAATACAGCGCTTTGCTTGCCGATTAACCATCGGACTAACTTTTTGGGACTGGTTATCATATGGTTCTCGTGCATTAATATTTGTATAGTATTTTACATATGTGTGCATTTTTTTTTAGATATTTCAACCTAAGTGGTGCACAATGACGGCCCTAATGCGAGTACTTCTACTCCCGTTCTTGCTCATGTCTTCAAAAATCATAGGCGTTTAACTGCGGGGCCACGGGGCTAGTCATCAATCAGTCGAATGTCGTAATACATGTATAAATAAATTAGGACCAAATAGAAGCTCAGACAAGTAGCCCGTGATTGGTGAGTTCGAGCCACGATATTCGGTCGATGCCGTGTTAATGGCAATACAGAAGGCGCACATTAGATTAGTAGGCATGGATCAGACAGGAGGGGAGGGAGAAGGACCGCCATGCTTGATTTGAGGAGGGCATTCACACATTCGTTTGTGCTGCAGCTCCCTTTAAGGAGTCGGCTTAAAATCCCCTCTTGTCTCATGTCTCATAAACGTAAAGGTGCGAATGTTGTTCTGAGAGCTCTCTTTAGGTTTTATGTGCCGCACGCGGCAAACATTGAGCAGCTGCCACTGCCACTGCCACTGCAATTGCCCCTGCCCCGGCCTCTATTTTCAACCATAAAGATACATCAATACTTTTAGCAAAAGGAAGGAAAAAAAGAGACACATCCATGCATCGAAATTAGATCGTGTGCAATGGGCCGAAGTCGCTGCTGGAGAGATCATCAAAGTCCGGCACTTGCAATCCCTGTTTGTTTTCGTCCTTTGACAGACAGGCATTCAAGTGTTTCATTTGCTAAATAGGCGCCACCATCAGCAGCTCATCATCGAGAGCGCAGAAAAAACGCAGTCAGTACAAATACTCGTGGCACGGAATCAAATCCTACTACTAATGAACAGCAGCTATGCAAATAGTGCCAGTTCTGTAGCGCGCTTCCCTCCACCTCTTCTATGCCACTCCAATTGTTTGATGTATTCCCTAAAAACCGTCAAAATCATTCCTCATTTGTATATAAAACAACTTCAGCATAATACTTGTACAGATTTTGTTATCGATAAATTAACTTTAATCAGCAGTTTATTAATTTTCAATGACATTAATTTCTCCATTACCTTTGAATTAATAAATGAATGAAATAAATATAAAAACAAGAGTAACTAAGATATATGTAGTATTGCATAATTGGCAGCTGATTTATTAGCAAGACTTGAACATTTACGCCCCTTTTTTAATAGTTTGAAATTTTTTAAATTACTAATTTTTAAATTAATAAATGAATTGAATAAATCAAGAAAATATATATAAAATATAAATATAGTGCCCTTCAGTACCACAAGTACATTTTTAGAACAAAGTGAACGAAAATAGAAGGAAAGACACAGAATCATAACTAAATAAAAAAATAACTTTTGATTTCTTGCGGCTGTTGAATTATTTCCAATTAATTGTTAATTTAAAATTGGGGGAAGGTGCAAATTAAATATGGGCAATAGTTTATGAGCTGATCTCAATAAATATATACTGTAACATATTTTTCCAACTGAGCAGGTACCAGATTATCGGGCTCTGATTGTCCTGTCCTTGCTATGCCTTGCGCCAGTTCCGTTCCTCTTTTCTTTCCAATCCACTTCTTACATGAATGCGCTATAATGATGAGATAATAAAATATGGCATTCTACAGTAAGTACTGTAGATATGAGTTTCCCGGGGCTTGTAAGAAAGGGTATCTTAGCTTTGGTATTTCGAAAATATTTGTATACTCTAGCCTCCTTTTTTTTGGTATCTCTGTTGTCCTGTGTTTGTCAGAGGCAAACAAACAACGTCCAGTTGCAGTGTGTGTTTTTTTCGAGTGCGCGTTTCCGCCAAAAACTCGACAAAAGTGCACCAACAACGTCAATGGGCAGAGCCTAGTGCCCTTATCACCGCAAACGCATCTACAACGAGAAAATAGGAGCAATGAACGAGGAACCACGCTCAGCTAAGGGTGTCGGTCCGGGTCGGGGTCGGGACGGGATCGGGACCGGGGAGGGGAGGAGCTCGTTGCTGGTGTTAGTGTCACTGCCGGCGAAGTCGGCTGGGTCGGGAGCGGTGTGTTGCTTTTTGACATTCGATATGCACGGTGTGAGGATTTTAAGGCATCACCTTTTGACAAACTCAATTCAATCAGCGGTAATTATGTCGCATGTAAATCATATCGAGATCTGGTCGTGTCGTATACATTACGACATGGCGATTGCCATCAGAAACTATGCAAGTCCTGGCGAGAGCGAGCGAGAGAAAGAGGAAACGTTTTGGATTAGCCAAAGTTGTTTTCACAAGAGTTGAGTGTTGAGACCGGCCTAGACTCAAGCTACAGCGCCGGGACTCATGAATGGCAGACACAAAGGCACAAAGAGGTAGGCGCTGATTATGATCGCATCATGGCTCTGAGTTATTCAATATTATTTTTTGTGCTGCACATGTTTATGTTTTGTTTTTATTTCCTTTGCCTCTAATGTGCAATGTGCATTGTGTGAGCCGGAAGTTTATGCGATTTAAATCGCAGTGCATTGATTTAAATCAATTTTGTTGCCAATTGAATGACATGATAGCAGCTATGCTTAAGGCAGGCAGGTAGACAGGGGGCTAACACAAAATGTTGGTACCATGCTTTGCCCAATGCCATACCTATGTCAACACTTTGGATTTTGCTTCAACTTCTTGCCATATAATTTAATAAATGAATTAATCCACTAATATTTTTTGTTCAGATGAAAGCGGCATATAACCACCTGATGGTTTTATAGTAGAGTCGAAGCCCTACGGCGTACTCTAAGTGGAAGCTCAGTCGTTCATCGAAAGTTAAGTTAGATACATACTTTAACTCACTGGAGAAGAAAGACTAATTTCGAGTCTATGTCGACCGATAAAAGGTGCAGTTACGACTTTTTATGGTTAAATCAACAATTTTGTCCTACAAATGGTTTGTTCTTTAGTTGTTCAGACGAGTCCAGTGTAGTCCAATTGTAGGAATATTTGCGATGGATTTCCCTGAGCCAGTTGCTTTATATTTATTACATAAAGCGCAGAATCTTTACTCTGCTTAAAATCGATTAGCTTTCAAATATTACTAACACGTTTAATATACATTAATTATATCGATATATTTATCAAGAATTCTATGTTTTCTTAGACCAACATAGCCTAGTGCCAATGTGTTTCAATGACTTGCACTTCCTTATGATTCAAAATTAGTTTCAAATTCCAAACCAGAAAGGATACAGATTCAGTAACAACTTCACTAGAAATGATAACAGCATCAGAGCTGTCAACAAAGTTAACCTCAGGTCAAAAATGTTGTATCTGGTTTATCAATCTTTTCCTTAATCAATGCCTTATGATTGTCAATTCAATTTGAGAAATTACAATTTACACACAACATATATACAGATAAGCTATTGGTTGAGACGCCTACAAGAGATTTGTCCTTGCACTGTATACTTTTAAATAATGCCCTTCAAAATGTACTTCTTCGCTATTCAAAAATATTCTGCACCAATAGTTATCTAAGATTATGGGCGTTTCCCTCCTACCTTTGCTACAAAGTTTCTTACCTCGTCGAAATGCGTTTTATATTGATCTCTGATATCAGCTTTTGATATCAGACATAGTTGTTGAGAACACAAAGGGTAAGAAATTATATAAATATCACTTAAAGAGTAAAGTATTGAAATTTAAACGATTTCGTTTCTAAAAGAGAAAAGACAGTTGTATAAAACACCCAATAGCACTTATTGAAACCCCTGTCCTTTCCAACAAGATATGTAACAGTGATCGGATATCGTCTTATCATAGGCATTGGTTTTTCCTTGGCCATACTGATAAGAAATGGAATGGTCTTTACCAGACACCAAAAAACCCACAAATTACATATTTCTTAAAGAGCAAAATTTAAAAAAATTGCTTGGAATTTTAGTTCTATACGAGTATGTTATTGAACGCGGTATTGGGCTGACATTTTAAATTTTGTGGACGATCAGAACTGGCTAACAAATAGTCGGTTAGCGCCGCTGACATGACAAATTTGGTCTCCGTTTTATTATTTTATTTATCTAATGCACAAATCGCAAACTTTTCGTTTTTCAGATCGTGCGGCAATAGCTGCACAACTTTTTTTTATTTTTACTGATTGATTGCCAAGTATAGGTAAGCTTTTGAAGCCGTTAAATAAAATCAGTAACGATGAATAACTTTTTACAGAGGAAGTTGTCATAATAAAACAACTTCTCTGGGTATAAAGCTGAACTGCACTATCGGTAATTACTGCAGTGCACAACTACAATGTTTCGATGGCGCGCCCTGTCGGTTAAAGTTAGAACTATCCAGCTGATGCTGTCGTGCGAGGCATTTGTGAAAGTAGAAATAGAAATAGAGCTTGATTTAATCCGCTGTGCTAAAGAAGTCAAAGGAAGTCAAAAGGAAAATTGTAAAGGAACGTTTAAAGGCCCTATAATGAAATAAAACAAATTGGAATACAATGCAAGTCAAGGAGCATTAAGGATGATTCAATCAGGTTTAAATATACTTACTATACTATACTAAAGAAGTCAAAGGAAGTCAAAAGGAAAATTGTAAAGGAACGTTTAAAGGCCCTATAATGAAATAAAACAAATTGGAATACAATGCAAGTCAAGGAGCATTAAGGATGATTCAATCAGGTTTAAATATACTTGCTATACTATGGGTGAAGCGGTAAGAGAAATTAATAAGAGTCTACAATAGACTACAAGAGGAGGAATTTTCTCAAAATATTCCCGAATGGTTCTCATAAGAAAGTCAAGTGGAAGCCATTTGTCCAGGAACTAACATCCAACAACATTAACAAAAAGGTTCAATAATGGAATATGTAAAAAAATGTCCGGTGTATAAATACTTTTGACCACCTCTGTATATATTTCGAGAAAAAAAAACCATTTTATATGTGTATGTCGCATAAAGCAATTTATTGTTAATTTATAAAGAGATCAAATTCTATTTTTTTGGCTGCTTTGTCAACTTTTTAAACCAGACCTAGGCTGCAAAACAAGAGAGAACGCTACAGTCGAGCAAGCCCGACAGTGTAATACCCTGTACCCAGGTAAACTTCCGTCACTGAGTTATATGCGCCCATAGCAGCAACAAAAAGAGGAAGAAGAAGAGCGAACTTGTTGCTGCAGTTTGTGGGGGTTGTACTGGCGAGAATTTGTTTCGCTAATAACTTATCTTAGAATTGACCGAATTGAATAAAATTTTGTACAACAGTAGACAATTATATATAAATTATGTGTGCAAAGTTTGGTTTAGGTAGCAATTGAAATGTGGACGCTATTGACGAAATTCTGTAGCGGGGGAAGGGGGGGAAAATTAAAAAAAAAAAAATAAACTCGTCCTTACTCGGACCTAGGAGAATCTGGATGCCAACTTTGGTTATTCTAGCTTTTATAGTTTCTGAGATCCTCGCGTTCATCCAGACGGACGGACAGACGGACAGACGGACAGACGGACGGACATGTCTAGATCGATTTCTCTCGTCATGCTGATCAAGAATATATATACTTTATGGGGTCGGAGATGCTTCCTTCTGTATGTTACATACTTTGCACTAACCTAATATACCCTTTTTACCCTACGGGTACAGGGTATAAAAATAATTCTTAGTTGTGGCAACCCAACCCCCTCCGTAGAGGGGGGAGGGAGGGAAATTCCAAAATATAGTATTCACATAAGGCATCTTGGACTAAAATTTGCTGTCCCCAGGTCTTATAGTCTCCGAGATATAGGCGATTATACGAATGGAAAATCGGGAAAACCCCCATAGGGGGGAAGTGGGGGGAAAATCAAAAAAATAAAACAAACTTGCACAGCGTACACACAAGGCATCTTTGTGCAAAATTTGGCGTCTCTATCTCTTATAGTCAGACAGGGCGAGATCGACTCGTCAAGAATATATATACTTTGTGGGGTCTGCCACGCCTCCTTCTGCCTGCTACATTTTTCAGCTCCCGTAAACCTAATATACTTCTGTACATTTCATGTACAGAGTATAAAAATATCACATCTTCAATTGGAGTGCAGTTTAATCTTAAAATGTTGCCAAACAAATGTACTTGAACAGAATAATTATATCTGCAGTGCCGACGGGAAAGGACTGAAGTTGATTCTGATCTTATGAATGCGATATGTTTCTTATATTGTCCTTCTTCGTATTTGAAGTTCCCATCTTATATAATAATTAAATTTAGAAATGCATTGGGTTGTGACCACTTATGTAGCACAAAGTGTACACAAATGAGTACGATTTACATATCAGAAATATACTGTATATAGTAAACAATATTACCAACCTTTACAAGGTAAAAATACCCTGTACCCAGAGGGTATACTAGTTTTGTGCGAATGTATGTAACACACAGAAGGATGCGTGGCAGATTATTGATCAGTAAGCCAAGACAAGTCGATATAGCCATGTCCGTCTGTCCGTACGAACGCATGGATCTCGGAAAGTATAAGAGCAGGAATAACCAAACTTGGTATCCAGATTCTTCTAGGTCCGAGGAAGGACAAGTTTGTTTGTTTTTCCGATGCACCCCCCACTCTCCTTATATTAATGACTTCATATCTCCCGTAATTCTTGGAATTTCGAGTTCAATTCGGCCATTATTGGTAATTGCATTTGCTTAATGATTATCTGTCCGTATGCCAAGTTGCATCATGATAGGTTAAATATGAAGAAAGTTGTAGCCATAAATATACTCTCTGCCCAAGCCCTGTCCACATCTGTTGTTGCTGCTTTGACTTATTCCTGTACTGCATACACACACCCATATAAACACGCTTAGACACGATCCTGATGTAAATGTATGCTGCTGAAACTGTACATGAACATGTCTCCATTTTGTATGTATGTGTGTATGTATGTATGCATTTATGTACGCACTCTCCCTTGTTTTACACCGGACGCAAGCACTATCTGAAGCTGGCGGAAAAGTTGGTCAACTTTGTTAGCTTATGTTACAACTTCAATTTTTAGCGGCGCCATCTAGTGGATTTTGCGGCAACAAAAAGAAGAGATTCACGCTGCTTCTTTTTAAAGCAGCTCGTGTGGCGTATACCAGTTTAACAAACCAACACTCTAATATACTGTTCTACAAATGTATTTTGTGGGCATCACTCACTTATTCCTTGCATGCGATGGAAAATCGTTCTTAATTTTCCGATAATGCTTTCCGATATGTTTATTAGAATTAAATGTTTATTAAGTAAATTTCCAAGTTTCTTTGAAAAAATAGCCCTAAGCCTAGTATATATTGACTAGCAATTGAAAAAATTGATTTCAGAATTTGCATTAATTGAGCTAAAAGTTATCTGCCACGGAGGTCGCGAATTACTGTTCTATTTGATCTATCTATGGAGAGCATTTCACGATAGAGCTAAGCTTACGAGATAAAAGCTAAACTTTCCTCCATGCTTCTTTTCGCGTAATAGCGTTGGCATAAAGATATCAATGGTAAGCCGAAAATCCTATAAACTTAACAGCAACCTTCACAAATAAGTCAGTTATTTTATTTACAACAAAAATAGGGAAGTACGTCTTGAGAGCCATTTGGGCGATTGGCCTCAGACCTGGTTAAAAACCTATGCAAAATATGATCAACAAATATACAATTTCCTATCGATATTTTTCTAAATGTTGGTGCTGGAATTTTACAAAACCTTCTGTATGAACAGATGCCGCTTTGGCTGTGCGTTGATCACCAAACAGTCAATCAGTCAGGACAAACTGTTTTATATATGTACATATATGGATTTAAAAGAATACATAGTTTTCTACTTTTCATTCATTATTCAAAGTTAAGTTCGCTCTTCTTCTTCTCATTGCTCCTGATTTGGACACATGTTGCTCAGCGGCGGAAACTTGCTTAGGTACAGGGTATTTCACTGTCGGGCTGCCTCGGCTGCAGCATTCTCTCTTGTTGTATTGAGAATTTTGGGGACTGCCTCCAGAATGCACAAGTCTGGTACAAGCAAGAACGAGTATCATATTATAAACACACAATAATATGTGTTGACCAGCAGCCTTGCTCTGAAATGGAAAGCAAAATTGTTGTCATATAGCTAGGCAAGCCATAGTTCCCGTCCCCTCCCAGGCATAAAAAAGGCATGGCATAATTTATGTATATTTCGTAACAAATCGAAAATTTTTTATTACTTTCTGATCAAAATCATACAACGTTGTTAATTCGTTTTCTTGATTACTCAATTATCGCATTATAATAATGTTGCTCATGTTCTTCTTGTTGTTTTTTGTTTTTCTTGGTTTCTTTAATAATAATAATTTATAATTATAATAATTTATATAATAATATTTTTATAATATTAGTTGGTAATTTATTAATTCTCACCATATGTAGCATCAAGATACTGATGATGATTATGATACTCATTTTTTTGTCTTGTCTTCAGGCTCAGCATTGTTCGTTGCACGCTATAACCTTTACCTGCCCCCATCGCTTTCTCTTCGTTTGCCATTTATATTTTATGTTTTTGTTTGCCTTTACTGCATATGATTTTGTTTCATTTACTTTTACGTTTACGTTTACGGTTACCATTACCTTTACTTCCTTTTAATATAATACTTCGAACTGCTCACGCTCCTATAAGTTTTGCGCTCTCAATCAATATTTAGTTTGTAAAATTAGCTAATTGTAAAATATGCATGTTTGTGTGAGTGTGTCTGTGTCTGTCTGAGTGTGTGTGTGTATATATGTATGTGTCTGAGTGTTGTTTGGGTGTGTGTGTTTGTGTGTGTGGGTGTGGGTGTTTGATGTGCATGTCGAGTGTGTGCTCATGTGTGGGTGCATGTTGTATGTTATTTACAAGTTAATTATATAATTACTGGTTTGTGTTTCGTTTCTGAAGCTTAAATATTAGATGTTGTCATTTGCTATTGCATCTTAGTTTGGTAAATTATGTATTTATCTGTTGTTGTTGTTTTCTTTTTTCTTTAATTGTATAATCATATTGTATTTGTATATGTATACATACATGCTCTTACACATATAAGTGAATGTATGTATACGTATACAAATAATACTATAATAATATGTTATATGTTCCTGAAAATGATGCCTTTGCTCATTCTCCATATTTCTGGGTTTCTAACTTAAGTTGTTCTTGTTGTTGTTGCATGTTGTTGCTGTTTTGCCCTCTGCTTGGTGTGTATAATTTATTACTTAGACTGCTAAAAATTCACGTTTAAATACTCAATATAGGGTTCCATATATTTTTGTATGCCATGTATTGTATATGTAGTATTTGTTTTTATTCCTTCCATTCCTCCCCAGCTCCTCCTCAGCTTTACTTTATTAGTTTAGACTAAAAATTCTCGTCACTGTTTTACGCATATATGTATGTATGTATGTGTGTATGTATGTCGTATGTATATATGGCGTGTATAGGTATGAGTATGAGTGTTTTTTCTTTTTTATTATCTATGTATGTATATACTTGTATGTATGTACTCATACGTTCTTCAAACATATACTCGCATGCATCTCTCGCATATTACTCAGTTATATGCGAATTATTGCTGCCACTCTATGAAATATTTATGAATGTTTTTGTGTTTTTTTTTTCGTTTTTTTCCTTTTCTGTTAATACTTGAAGCACATTTGTGCGAGCTTATGTGTGTGCGGATTTTCCATTTAGTTTTCCTTTGTAGATATTATGTTTGAGTTCTAATGCACTGTTTCTGCTTCGATTTATCTTTATATCAATAATAAATTGATTTTTAAATAGTTGCTAATATATGCATATGTATATGGTCTTAAGTTTACGTACAGCTAACGATTTTGTGTCACTCATTTGAAAATTTATAAACTGAGGACGTGTTTTCCTTTTTGTCTGCTTGTTCATTCACATATATGTATATATATACATATATATATACATCTATATATTTATATATATATATATATATATATATATATATATATATATATATATATATTTATATATATGTATATGTGTGTATATGTATATGTAGCTTCAAATTAAAGCTTTATTAACCATGCTCGCGTTTAATTTTCGTATTAACAAAATTATACGTTCGTAATAATCGTACACAATAATCATAGTGAATTCATAATTTATAATAATTGCTATAACTAGTTAAATTTAAAAATTCTAATAAACTTTTCCATTGTCAAGTAGCAACAGTTGTTCTTCCCCATCTTACTTTTGCTGCAATCCATTTCTTTAGGTGTGTATGTTTGTATAATTATGCTATATTCGAATTAAATTAAAATTAAAAATATGTCTATGCCTAGATGTATGCACTATATATGTATGTACTATATATAATAATTTACGTTTGTGTTGAGTTGTAGCTGATGTTTTCCGTTCCTGTACGCTAGTTGCGCTGCAAGTCATAAAGAAATCCAATTTGATCCAATTTAGCGATAAAAGATTGTTCACAAGTGACGTCCGAGAAATTCTAAGCTATACGAATGCTTGGGTAAGGAAGTGAAGAAACCCAATGAAATGATCTGAATGATCTGATAACTATTTGCGGGCCATTTTTGTGGACAGCTTTAATCTGTTGATTTGAAATCTAACTATCGGAATTGTTATTGCTTCGAAATGAAAACAAAAAGTTGAGTTCAAATTCAAAACAATAAGGTGGAGAAGAAATTACTTTACAATTTTTATTCCAAATATGTAGGCATTGCCGGCAAATTTAGATTTATTTGTAGAATTTGTAATTGTGTCCTTCACATTTGAAAACGAATTTTACAATCCCTACCTGGGCAAGAGGGAAACATAAACCCTATAGCGACGGAGTTCTTTATTCCAATTGCGTTCCGGAAATTGTTTTAAAAACGTTCCGGCGAAATATTTGAAACAATCCAATGAATGACCGTTTTGAATGACCGATCATTGCTATTGAAATGATTATTTTAAGCAGAAGCCGGCTAGTTGTGTAAGGAGTAAGTGTCCTGTTGGCAATGAAAATTGTTCAATGGTTTGCCTTTTGCCACTCGTGAACAATCTTAGTACGAATACGGGATTGTTTTGGGGATTAAAAAAATTGTGTACTAAGTATTCATATTTCTACTGGAATATTGACGTTGAAAAATCGGATATGTGTATTTTCGAATGTTATATTGTTATAAAAAAAAATGTTGAAAAAACGTATTAAAGTGCTTCAAATATTTGTAAATGTTAAATGATTAAAATAGGTAGCTATGCGTAACGGAGTTCATTTTACATATTTCCAGGTTTTTTTTAATAAAACCACTATTTAATGCAATCAAGTAATTAAATGGAATTATATTATTAGGTTGAACAATGTTTGGAATCGAATTTGAAATGGACACCACTCCTTTAATTTTAATAATCTTTTTAGTCACCCATACAAAACGTTGTTGCTTAAACTTAATGCTGTTGCTTAAAATTGAAACGATTTCTTTTGAAAATTTCTTTTGCTACGCTTTGGAAACTGAACAACAAAATGCTTGCTTGTTCTGTTCACTTGTGATTGCATTTAGATAAATAATGTTAAATGTAGGTATGTATGTATATTTGTATATTGTATACATGGTTTTTCATGGTTCATGGTTTTTCCTTTTTCTGAGTTTGTGTACAAATATGAACGTAATTTGTTTGGTTTTGTTGCTGCTTTAAAATCTTTGTTTTTACTTCAGTTCTTTTTGAATTTCATTTTGTGTAGATTTGTTGTTGTTGTTGTTGTTGTTTTTGTGGTTTGCTTTTGCTGCTGTTGTTGCTTCATCTTTAATGTACAACTTGTATAAATATTATTTTGGTAATGCTTCAGTTAATAACTTGTTCTTATTCGTTTTTATTTATTTATTAATTTTAATCAAAATTCCTCTAGTTGAAGGCAATCGGCGAATATATTTGAAATTATTTATGCAATTATTTTACATACTTATAGTTTCTTGGCTTTACATTTAAGTTATTTTAAATTTTTACTAAACTTAAGAACCTTGGAAAACAAGTTAAAATACAAAGGGAGTTATTGCTCTTTTTTCTTTCTGCATTTGCTTTGTTGATTTTGAATTTTCGTCTTTAATTTCATTTCAATTTTTTTTGTTGTTTTCTTTTTTCTTATTTTTTGCCTTTAAAGTCATCTGAATTTGGAAAACTTAGATATAATGTTGCTAAAAGATTTGCTGCGTTCGTTTTCATGCGCAACAATTTGTTGTTTGTTGTTGTTGTTGCTGTTGCTGTTGTTTATTTGTTCCGACTAGTTACAACTAATTTATTAAAAAATATTTCCATATGTCGTATAATAAACTATTTACAGTTGTATGTGACCCTTATGCATAATTAAAAGTTATGCTTACCTTATACACCTATGTATATACGAGTACGTGGCTAATTATTGTTAGTAAAAAAATTGCTTCCATTTTGTTTATTAGTACTGGGCACTATTTACATACATTTAGTTTGAAAATTTTTTCATCTTTTTATTAATTTTTTAAAATTTGAAAATCACTTTAAGGCAGTTTTCTTACTTTAAATAATCCTGCTATAAAAAAAAACTACCCATCTACAATTGTATGTATGTATGTATGTATGTATGTATGTATGTATGTACTTATGTATTTGCCAAATGTGTGATAGAAAACCGAAGGTTTGTTCTTGTTCTATGTACGACCTTTAATGCCATTTAGGAACTACTTTTGCGCATTTAGCTGTAGCTGCTTGCGTTGAACAAAATTCTACAATACCAAGAACAATACTGACTATAAGTAGCCTAAATCGTAGGACTGGAAGACGAAAACATGCTTTGGGGAATGTGCATACTCGAAAAGCAAATTTTGTGGTCGGCAAACTCAATGCAAGGGCTCTGCTCGTTAGATCGATGCATATGGGACTAAATCTTTTCATATTGATGCCTTTCTTCTTCTGTTCTTCATCTTCTTCTTCGTCTTCTTCTTTTTCGTCTTTGTTTTCATTTTTTTTCGTTTTCATTTCATTTTTGTTTGTTTTTTTTTTTTGTTTGTTTTGTTTTTGCCGTTTACTAATTATTGTCTGCTATATATATTCACACACATTCATATATATGCTAAAAGTCTAAAGTGAATCCAAACGCATTGCAATAATAGCAACAAATAAACCCAAAATATTCGAATAGTATTGGCCCATGAAAAGGGGGGCGCGCGCCACTGGAAGGCTCAATCGAAGCTCGGCGCTAAACAGGAAAAACGTCAACGTCTTAACATTTTCCCTTCTTAATTATTTATGTTTGTTTTTATTTTTTGCGCTGGTTTGTTGCGTCTTTTCTGTTAATATTCAGCAATTTTCTTTGTTTTCGATTTTCACGTGTTTTCTTGTGTATGTAGTATGTACGAGTATGTATGTATACATGTATAGTATGTATGTAGTTAGTATACATATAAGTACATATTATCAATGGTTTAAAAACTTGTCTGAGAATGTGAATTGGCAGTTTTAAATTTTCGTTTACATTTCCATTTTTGTAAATTTAAACGTTTTCACAAATTTTGATTCGTAAGTTAGTTTTTCTATTTGTTATTTTTATTCTTTTTATTTAGATGTTTCCTTTATGCTCGGATGCTTTGTTTATTGCTAAAGAGGAATCCAATTACGGTTCCTTCACGAACAGTCCACTAATCGATTAAATTATATTTGTAGTTTGTATGCTTTTCACCAATTTACGTCACAAATTGCTGATTTTAGCGCTTAGCTTGAAAAAATTGACCTTTTGTATTGCGTTCTTATAAGACAGTGCTAACCGAAGGGCGAAGCATGGTGGTAGGAGAGGGACGAAGGGAGAAGGAAAAGAGAAAATAGGCAAAATAGATTAAAAAATTAAAAGCATAAATTATTCGTTAAATTGTTTAGTGTGGTCCAGAATTGTCATCACTTGCGAAAGAGCACGATTCTATCCATTTCCCAAGCTTGCGAGCTGCTCTCAAATCTTTTCTTCATTTCCTGCTTGTTACTTTAAAACATGATTTTATGTAAACTAGCAGTAATTTGATAAAATGCTCTAATAAATCAAAAATCTCGACTACGCAAATGAGGATAAACAGAGAATCGAGCAGAATTGAGGCTAAACTCTGTTTTGAAATTGCCGATTTTTGTGGCTTTAAGTGATTTCTTGTCTCGCTATACTTTTCGCAAATCTTATGCGAGTCTTATTATTAGAGTTTCTGCAATCTGAATCTTTGTGATGCGGGGACCCCCCTCAGTTGACACTCCGCCGAAGGAAAGGTGGAAAATAAAACCCACATGAAAATAAAAAAAACAACAATTAATAAAATGATATGTACACAAGTTCGTTTTATTTCCGAATAATATAACAAAAACAAAAACATAAATGATACGACACGAACGAACAGAATTACGAAGCAAGAGCAAAGAACATATGTACTATAACTTAGTATGTTGTAGGAAATCAAATGCATACGCAAATTAAATTCAACTTGAGAAAAACATACACATACTTAAGTAGAGTGCTTCAAATAATATTGCTTGTAAGTTTAAATCTAAAATATCTAGCAAGTATAGGTTGAGTATTATGTTTCCCTTAACAAGTTCGTTGTTCGGTTTTTCTTTTTTTTTTTTTTGCTTCTGAAGGCTAAGTCGCTCACTTCCTTGAGAATTAAACAAAAAACTATAAAAAAGTAATAATAAATAGAGACAATCAACAAGTAGCTTAGATGGAATAACATTTATTTTCGAAGAACTGGCAGGCTGTCGGTTCAGCTCGGGCAAAAGAAAGAGAGAGAATCTGATGGGAGCGGACAGGGGTGGGGAAGTGTGCGGATCTGAGTAGAAGAAGTTGTATTTAAAAACGATTTTGAAAGTCCAAATGTTCTGCTTGCTGCTTTGCTTCATTGCTTATTGCTGTTAGATTCTGTTTTGCGAAATGAGTTCGATTTCATGTTAATTATCATGCTTATATATTACAATACTTAAGTACTTGTCTCGTACTTGTTTTCGTAACGAAATCGAAATCGTAATCGTAATCGTAGTAAATATTGCGGCCAAAACTTTGAAAAATAAAGTTTCGCGTGGAAAAATCTTATTACTTGGTGTTTTGTAATCGGTACGTTAAAATTATTCTTTAGATATTTTACAATTGCTTTTAGTTGAGTTTAATTTATCATATGCATTCTTTCACTTTCAATAAATTGTTCACATATAGATGATAATTAATGTTCTATAGATATATGTATATATAGCTGTATATGCATATGTATATATACGTATATACATATAATATATAATGGCTTATCTACCACACATATCCATCGCTATACTCGTAGCACTAACAACTAATGGCAATATCCTTGTAATATGCATAGCATTGCAATTCATTCCATTCGACTTGTACGAGTATTGTTCAATAAATATAATTTGCTATTTAATTTACTGCTGTTGTTTTTTATTTCGTATTTTGTATTTTTTGTTTCTTTGTATTCATATTTGTATTTAAGTTTAATTAAATTATTTGTTTTCATTACTTAGCTAAAAAAAAAAACACATGTTTGTTTGTTCGTTAGGCTAGATTTTTTGTTTTTATTTGTTTTCCTGTTCGCTTAGCTAGTTTTTAACTTTAAATCTAGCTGGCTATAAGCTGTTGAAAAAAAAACGCTAAAATTACGTGTTATTGTTATAATTATTGTTTTTCTATTGAGTTTTATAATTATCGACCTAAAGTTACGTTTCTGCATTAATCTATATATCTATATCTATACTTATATATAGATATAGATATCGATTTAGATATATATAGATATATATAATCCCTTGCCTAAGATCTAATGCGTCTTTGAGTACAAGTATGTTGTCGTGAGAAAGTAAATACAAAAGGATTTTCTTCTTCGCGCGCCTTCGCCATCGCCATCGCCTCCTTCTTATTCCTATTTATTTCAATATTTACGAGTATGTAGTTTGTATGCATGTATGTACTTGTATGTATGAATGTGTAGTATGCTTGTTTCAATTCCCGACTTCGGATAATTCATTTTAGCCAAGTTATGAGTACCACCGAGCCGGGAGCATTACGCTGAGAGAGATAGACAAATTCCTTTCCAAATCCTTCCGATACGTAATATGATGTATAAGCTATGGATCATCTTACTAGATATACATATTTATATAATGTGTATGTGTGTGTGTGTATGTATGTATGTGTGTGTGTGTGGGTATATTTTCAATGATTAGCACCTCCAATTGGCATTGCAACTATGAGGATCCTTGGGACCGAAAAACTGGGAACCTGGACTCGACTATGGAAACGGCAAGCAATTACAGTTCAGTTAGTCTTGTGCTATATACTATATACACATTGGTATGTTTGCATTTATGTTTGTATGTATATTTCATCTATAAGTGGTTATGTATTGTATTGAATCATTATAGTATGTATATTTATTTAATTGGCAGTGTCTTTTAGTTGTTAGTTCTGCATATTAATTGCATGTTAGATCTGATGAAAAATTGCTCAGTCATACGGTCATCAATATTTGTTGTGCTTTGGGTTCTTCAACTCAAATCAAATAACATATGGAGAGAAAAAGAAAACAAGAGGGAAGTACTCGCGCGCGAGTGCGGGAGAGGGAGGCAGAATCTGCAGAATGTTCAAATGAAAAACGTTTGAGGCGTTGACTTGCTTGGTCCATTTCATTTAGCTAGACATAAATATATAAGTAGGTACCATCTGGAAACTAATAGGCCCATGAGTCTTCAACTAAGCTAAATAGAAACCCAATCACTAGATGATTGCGATTGCTTGAACAAAATGGTTAGTCTTGGTCACAGTTCCTCTTAAAATTTGTATTTTCGATTGCGACTGCACGGGCCCTCAACATAAACCTATAACATGCCTTCGGCAAGGCATCTTCTAAGTGCGCTTCAAAAAGTCTTCTGGACGGATATTACAATTTGTAGCACATTGTTAAGTCAATTCGATGTCTATGTACGTGTGTGTAAGTATTCATTAAC
Source organism: Scaptodrosophila lebanonensis (assembly GCF_003285725.1). Classification (NCBI taxonomy): domain Eukaryota; kingdom Metazoa; phylum Arthropoda; class Insecta; order Diptera; family Drosophilidae; genus Scaptodrosophila; species Scaptodrosophila lebanonensis. The sequence goes on along the minus strand of NW_022060567.1, from coordinate 3,963,512 downwards.
TTTTTCTTGCCGCTTCACCTTTTTTTTTTTAAATAGGTGACCGAAATAGGAATCCAACTACGGTATAGCCAAAAGTTTAGCTTAGCTCTGACCACTGCTATTTATCGATTTTTAACAAATGACTATGCACAAATGGATCGAACATATGGACACACATGTCTTATATGTGTTCAGCATTTTGGAAGTACAATACATGCTCTAAGTCCTTGTAGTAGCTCATAGCAACAACTTGCGTGGAATTACATTGAAATTCGAGAGGTATTTTCAATAAACATATGCGTATCAAGATACTTTTAGAAGGAATTACAATTTAGCTTCGATACTATTAGATGGGCTGAAAGCAACCCACGAAGAAAGAAATGCAAAGTTTTAAGCAATATACTTGACAATGATAATGGAGTTAAATTAATTTTCTTGATATTTCCATAGATCTCGGAAAATGTGCTCCAATACTTAATGCCTAATGAAGAGGTCAGTTCAATATTTCTATATAGAGGAGAATTATGTAGATTTGTTCCATATATATTCGAGATAAAACATGAAGATCATTAATAGAGTTCTTTTCGTCACACCTAATTGTTTTAATTGAAATCTATACCGCAATTTTTTGTTGACCTTCTCATAGCTGCAATGCCCACCAAACAAAAAAGAACAGAAAATTCCAAAAACATTTAATATTAATTATAGTATGATAATAGAAATGTTGCTTTCGTATTGTGCCATTTACATATGTATGTATGCTGCTGTACACACCATGATTATAGGTAGTTGTGATTTAATTATCTGTTCAATTAGTTTCGGCATGCAATCAATCAATCATCTATGATTGTAGTGTGGTATGATTATGTTGATTAGCGCTACAATTACGAGTTAATTAATTTTCCATCTCTGATTTAATGTTACTTCTTTTTTTTTGGCATAATAATAACAGCAATTGGAATAATAATTTGTATGGAATTTTCAACTCATGCTTGCTGCTAATTGGAAACATTTCTGATTTTAGTTTGTTTTTATGAGCATGTATGTATGTGTGTGTGTGTGTGTGTGTGTGTGTGAGTGTGTTTTCGTTACATAATAATGAGGGCTATAGTACTTTCGACTTATTTTATTTATGCAATTATGTATGACATTCTTTATTTAAAGGTATGCGTATCATATTTGGTTTGAATTGATGCTTGAGTTTTATTTAATTTTTTCTTTGTTTGCTGTTTTTTTTTTTTTTGTTTTGTTTTGTTTCTTTAATTTCATTCATTTTTACTGAACTTTAATTGATATTCGCTGATATTTGTTGTTGTTTACTGTTTGTTTGTTTGTTCTTTGTCGCTTATTTGTTGTATGTTTTTGGTTTTCTTTTTGGTTGTTCTTGTGTATAAAATTTGTTTTATTTCCTTGGTTGCATTTCTCGATCTCATCAGCTCCTTCTTTAGAGGGTAATACAAATGCTTAGAGTTACAAAAAAAAAACATTTACATATCTACGTATATATATATATATATATGTATACATGTACACATAAGTACATATACATATATACATACATATTAATGTACATATGTATATAGAATTATTTGTATGCTTTGCTTAGATAACCTACATTTGAATACATGAACACTTCAAGATATCATTTTCTTTATTTTAAGTAATTTAATTTAATTGAGTTTAATTAAATTAATTAGTTAATTAAATATTCTGTAATTTTTTGGTTTTTTTTTTCTCTTCTGTTCTGCTTCTTCTTCTTCTTCTACTGTCGCCTGTGTTCGTTACAATGGCAAGCTTTGCGATTTTCTTATTCTTGCTATAGTTATCATTTAATTAATTTCGCTTGCAACAGTTTCAGGCGTTGCTGGTGTTGTGGCTGCCATTGCTCCTACTGTCGCTGTTGCTGTTTTTGTTGTTGTCGTTTTGTTGTTCTTCTTCTTCGTCTTCGTCTTCCTCTTCTTCGTCGTCGTCGTCGTCATCGTCGTGTTGTTGTTGTAATACAGAAATGCAATTCTACGCGGGCGTCGTCTCAACTTTGTTGGTGTTTGGTTTATTCGCTGCATGACAAGCAAAGTGCGGGGCCGTGTGTGCGTGTGTGTGTGTGTGTGTGTGTGTGCTGCTGGCGGCTACGGGGCGTATGAATGCCGTGAAAAGTGCCTGCTATGTATGAGAATGTGGGCGTGTGTGTGGGCGTAGGTGTGTGTTTACGTGCTTTTTGCTGCTCTCAAGCTAAAATGAACATCAGAGCAAGCGTATAGTATGTGTTTATTTATTCTCATTGCTGCGAGAGTGTCTTGGAGAAATAGATAGAGTTGACAATTAAGCAACTTTCTGGGCTTTTGTCATTGTCTTGTTGTTCTTGTTGTTCTTGTTCTTGTTCTTGTGGTTGTTGATGATGTTTTTTCACACACTTTGTTCTTGTCCTTACGCAACTACAATTATTGATACTTTATTTAGACTTTAATCTAGGCGACACTCATAGTGACGCAGGCGCCACGTGCGTCCGTCTGATGTGTCTGGTTGCAGCGCGTCCAATGAAGTCGCTTCGGGGGGCTCCTCATCCTCTAGCGTTCCTGGGAACCTAGGGCTGATCTCTCTCTCTCTCTCCGGCCTAAGCTGGAACATTGACGTCTGCGGCGCAGCTTCTCACATGCTGCGCTTGCTGCTGCTGCTGCTGTTGTTGTTGTTGTTGTTCATCGTATGTTGTTGCTTTGTTCGTTGTTAGTTGTTTCGTTTCCTTTCGCTTCGTTACTTTAATTTTTGGACTCTAGTTGCTTACATCCGCTTACATTAGTTATGTTCGTTGTTGTTGTTGTTGTTTTTGTTGTTCTTCCTTAATCGATTAACGTTTTTAGCTATCGTGCTTGTTGTTGGTGTTGTTGTTGTTGCTGTTGCTGCTCCTGACACTTTCTTTCAAAATTGATGGCTTTATTAGTGACTGAAATGATTTCGATGTAGTAGCATTGACGATACTTTTTTTGGTTGTATTTGTAAGATACGTTTTTTAACTTTTATTTTAGTTTGTTTATGAAGCTGTTGTATGCGGCTGCTGCAGTTTTATTGTTGTACTTGTTGTTCTTGTTGTGTATTTTATTTATATAGAGACGACAAATTGCATTTTGTATTGTTTCTAATACTCCCAATATCATGCATCCTGTATTTCACCTTTTAATCCAGGCACCCTGTGGTGTTGGTTATGACCTAAACGATTTGCTAAATCCTGTACAACATCACGAAATATGACCGTATCTATATTTTCACCTAATAAATACAACAAAAACCAATCGCCCATCTTCGAACGACGAACGATTATTTCAATAGCGTCACGACGCACTAACCTGAAATCGAGAAGAACGCACAATGCACATTTTTGATTAATAAATAATGAATAATATATTTGCATTATGAGAAACTTACCTAAATCGCATACGAAATAAGTAGACCCTCATTCGAGGTGAGAATATAATAACCACCCTGTATATTAGCGTTAATAATGTGAGAATCGTTAATAATATAAACCAAAACCAAAGGAAAATATAAATTTTCTCATTAACAACGTTTAATGGTAAAATGCAAATGGCGTCGTGCTTTTCCACCTGTCACAGAAAAAAAAACGAAAGAATTGTACTCCATTATTTTTCTGCTTGTTTATTTGCTTCACTCACCTCCCCACTTGAACCATATTTAAAAAATGTACATTTGGTCATTCTGGGAAATATGTAAATCATAGGATCCATTCGATCTTCCTGATCGGTCTCCATATAATCTATCACATCCAAGCCAAATGTCATAAATTCGCCATCGAAAAATCGATTCATAAGAAACATTTGACCTGAAATAATTGAAAATTGTTATCCATGCTTGTATAATAAACACATTTAAAATTCTAGATGAGATGATATACAAAATATTTGTATAACCATAATGACACAGACAAATAATAAAATGTTGAACATTTAACTCTGCTTTATTGCAATTCTTTTTAAAAGCCAAAATGAAACGAACGTAACGCCTTTCTTTGTGTGCCTCATATACTGGTATATAGTCTCCGATACGATAATTGCATCTAAAATGATATTTCACAAACATATCTGATATAATGAATTACTCGAATTGAATAAACACGTAGATATGCCAAGCAAGTTGTTTGCAATATCATTAATTGTTTACTAATTATTGTTCGTTCTCTTCAAAGAAATGCACGCCAGTACATGCATTGCATTAGTATATACTTTGAACCTTAACAACAGATCGGCCATTAGCATGCATTCATACATGGGATAACATAAACAAATATAGGCTGATCGGACATCCACCGTGAGGCGCGTACTCGGCATTCTAAGGCGTAGAGCTAGCTTGGCTTGTGAGTTGAATTTGGAATATCAAACGACTCGGTACGCGGTCGTTCTGTCCGTCTGTCCGTCTGTTCATCTGTCATTCTATCCGTCCGTATGAGCAACTAGATCTCAGAGACTCGAAATAAGTAATTTTTTCAGTTCCCGTAATATTTGGAAATTTTTGTGCATCAAGAAAAATATATAACCCTTATCTGCCTAGGGCTTAGTAGCAATTGAATACCAAGTTTGGTTATTCCAGCTCTCATACTTTTGGAGATCTTTGCGTTCATCCAGACGGACAGACGGACATGGCTATGTCACTATGTCATACTGATCAAGAATATATATAATTTGAGTGATCTGCTATACCAGGCAGAGAAGAAACCTCATATATAAAGTACATTAACATGTTTAGTATTTCACAGACGTAGAGTATTCCGTATTTATTAGAGTCCCAGCGTAGAGAACAATTTCATTTGAATTCGCTGCAGATGCTTGAATGGCTATACACTTTCCTTCAAAACAGTAACTAAAACTTAATAGTTCCAAGAGCTCCACAGTTTCGAATTGGGATAAAAATACTTTTTAAAGCAAGATAACCATCGCAATGGTCGCCCGAATGATAAAAACAATCCACAAACAAGTGTGGGATCCCAGTCATATTGTGTTAGTGACCTCCTTTGCTTTTGACTGAAAACATAGACTCCTAAACAGATCTCCTTGATATATAGTTTTACCTGATTGCAAAGATTTGCCAATACTATCAAAAGTGTCTTGTAGTCTGGCGTCTATTGAGAGGATTTTCACCATAAACAGGAGGGGGATTGACCTGCTTAAGAATTGAATTAATTCTCCTCTATAATTTGCGGCCTGAAACAGACCAGCCTCATTGGCTGCAACTGAGCTGTGCAGCTAATTGACAATATAACTATCAGGCTGACCCATTTGGGGCTGATGAAGCGCATCGACAAATGCTCCACCATCTAATTAGCCAGTTTGGATGTTTTTCAACGCCTCGTTAGTGCTATTATCGTACGGCTATCTAGCACCCACGTCCCGCTAGGCACAACGCTCCCGACTCGCTTACGTTTGGTGCCACCATGATGTCAGCCATTTTTGCGAGCGGGTCTGGGTTTTTATTGTTGTTTATTTCCCATGTTCTCTGACAGTTCATTATTTTGTCAGATTTTCGAGCTTGTACGCAAGTTGTCCATAAATTAAATCGAAGCAAAGCAAAGCACTGGCGATGCCCACGAATGCAAATGTGGTTGATGTTTATTTTGATGCGGCGGCTACAGTGGCCGCCGTGGTCAGTCGATATAAAAAGTTAGTCATTGGCTTTTCAGCGGAAAAAGGTAAATGAATATTGCGGCGAATGATGTTGTTGCTCGTGGCTGTTGTTGTTTTGATAATGTAAATGCAATTTGTTTATTGAAAAATCGAACAGAAGCCATTTGGGATCGATTCCATCAGATTTTCCAATTGGAAAGGGGACGCTTACTCACCTATCACATTTATTAGAGCGAGCAGCTCACACACGTAATATCTGTACGCCCACCAATTGTGATATCTGCGATTGACAGCGATTTGCGATTGGCATTAGCATGTTTTAATTATTACATCAATCATCTACTCACCTTAAATTTTCCCACAAATAATCTAAAAGTAATTTCTTCTTTTGTTTTTTCTCGGCTTCGGAACAAATTCCTATGTCTAAGTCCATAATGAGCGCATGAATCTTGCCACCCTCCCAAGATTTCCACAGCCATCTTGGTGTATAAAATAATATTGCCTGGAATGATAAGAATAAAGAGGTGATCAGTAATTATGGTTACATGTCGTCTTATCCGCTCAATTTGTCCAAAATCAACCAAAATCTTTGGTACAATCAATGGAAATGGGGAAAAATATGGAGTTATTTTTATCAACGATTGAGCTGACAAATTGGCTTTGCAAAACCAAAAATTGCTCAAAAAAAGTCTACAACTTCGAATAGAGATGATGAACGTGGTTTCTTAAATACGATCCTGAATAAAAGCACCCAAATGTTAGAAAACCCTAATGGAAAGATCATTAGGACACATTCTCTCTATTTGGGTAATTTATATCCATACCCATAAATAACTAATAAATAAATCCACTTACTCGTGGACACATGCATTAAGAAAGCTTGCCCAGTCTTTTGTGGGATTCTAATCAAATTTCGTCTCTATTTGTTATATACTTATATACTCGTACATTGGCAAATATCTACAAAGAATGGCTAGAAAATGGTTATCGTTGTCCGTTATCGAAGAAAATGGCTAAAAACACAACTACAAGCTGGAAAATCCGCTATAAATAGCAAGTAACTCCACTAAAACAGGCTAGAAAGCTCGCTATAAATGCTAAAAATGGGTCGAATATGCTAGAAAGTAGATAATGACTAGAAAATCCACTAAAAATTTATAGAAAAACCGATAGAAAGCTTTAAAAATACCGCTATAAATAGTTATAAGGCCCGTTTAAACAGACAGAGACTGAAATTCGCCGAAATCCTCAAGAAACGGCGACTCTTGAAAATCAAGACCTACCAGGTGGGCATAAATAGAAGAAACAGAAGGCAGATCAACTGGCAACAATTGCGAGTTTACTTAAGAATAGGGATCGTGCAGCCATTTGTTGTGAAATATGACCCATTTGGGAACACCATGTTTGTTTACACGTGCATTCCAGATACATGTACAGTTACCTCAGTTGATTTTTGTTTACATTCGCAATTTCAATTTCGCCAGCTGGTCTACTTGCTGTTCATTTACGTGCGCCTGTTTCGTCACAGAAAAGGTTGCCGAACCAGCATTCCAAACCCTCACATAAGAGGTTTCACATCAAGAAGCTTGAATCAACAAACCTGGTGTAGGGGTTTCCTTTACATACATGGGTTTCAATATGTATGTATTTATCTATACTATTAACTGCTCGGATGTGTACAATATAAGCAAGCCATTCAATTCGTCAAATAACATTCGGAACACACTCTGAAGAGCATAAATAAAGTAAACTATGTATGAGCTCGCATCACATGATATCACAATAATAGCTTAGCATTTTGTTGCAGCAATTCAGAGGACTAAGTTATTTCACTTGACCACAAATAATGGCCACCATATGGTCCACAAAGCCGAGCCGCCTACGTGGTGCGTCTGCAGGATTACCTGCCTCTGGCTGCCTCTGCTGGCTTGCTCGGGTATTGGTATCGTGCCAGACAAACATGAACAGCCATCACACCAGAGGCAGAAAGTAATCACTTTGCACAATCCTCACTAATTTACGATACAAGTTATTAATAATTTGTCATCGGGGCGCGCATAAATTCTACAAGAAATGCGGAAAGTCCAAGCACACACATGCCTACCTACATGCAGATAGATGTATGCCAGACACTTACTATATGTATATGGGTGAGAATTTGTGCGCATAAACCGCAAGTCTGAGCATTTTTGATATGATAATACGGCGTGTTTCTCTAATGGCTCATGGCTAATTGTTTTAATAAAATGTGATGGAGAACAGCAGCAGTAGTGGCATCAGCATCAGCAAGAAATAACAACGGCCTATTTATAGATACCCTTAAGTTTCGTGTCTTGCTCAAAAATTATCAAAACAATTATCTATAGAGAAAAAACAGCGTTTTCATGACAGTACCAAGGACGCACATGGTTGAGCATTTTGTAAAGCGATCTTAAGTAACTAATGCCTTTGGCATTGCTAACTGGAATTATATGCTTTGCGGCTCTCAAACAGCTGGCATATGTCACATGTTCATTAAGATGTCAGATATACTTGTACATACACACATATGTATACAACAATTTCAATGTAAAACAATGTGAAATACCATATATCCCATAAAAAAGTTCATCAGCCCTTCTGTATGCATTACTTGTATACTTGTATACGCGTACATAACGGGCGCAAAAATGGGAAGTACTGATCCAAAATTGAGCTGCTTATATCATTTCTTATGATCAACCGATTTGAATGAATAGAGAGTAGAGAAGGGGGCGAACATATCATAAAAATACGTTCTTGATTAGTTTTGTTAAGATAAATTAATTAAATTAAAATGCTTATGTTTTCAATGTTTTGCAGAAATTGCCAACAAATTTCAATAACTGCGAGAGCTATGGATAAACAGTAATAGCAAATGAGTGTCTTCGGACTTAGGATCCAAATTTAGGTAATTCTAGATATCCATATCAACTATATAAATGAATCGTTATACTAATCAAGACTATATAAACTTTGTGGGATCTGGCATGCGCACTAACCCAATATACCCTGTGGGTAGACGTTATCTCATATTTCCGGAAATTCTTGCATTCATTACGAAAAACGTAAGATTCAATAGAGCTCTTGTTTTCTGTTCACTGGAAAGAATGGTAGGCTTCATATTTATGAAAAGTGCCTCCTAATAATGAATAAAGCATATCTCATGAATTATATGTTATAGTATATGCTCTTTAGCCGGTAGTGTAGAAAATTTTACGGTACCGATAGCTATTCAGCTCTAATCATCTGCAGCTAAACAGTGCAAGGATAAATTATTTTATTGCGAAAGTAGTATGTCTTTTACAGAAGAAAGCGTGCTAGATAGAATATCTATTTTTTTGCACTGGCCGCTAGTAGGACTCTCTCATTCATACGTAGAGCATATTTATAACCTCAACTAGAGGTGGGAAAGTAACGATAGTCAACGATTGTTTTCAAAAAACCATCGATGGTTTCGATAGTATGTTGATTTAAAGGAATGTGTTTAAGAATTCAAGTATAGTTTTAAATTAAATAGCAATCAAAAACTTAACGAACAAACAGTAATATATCTTTGCTATTAATATAGAAAATATGGGTTCATAGACAGAATTATATTCATACTTTTTTATAAGCCATGTGTGCTCATTTAAAAAAAAAAAAACAAAATTATATTTTTCCTTAAGATGAGTCCTCCTGTCTTATACAATTTGCCCAACTTTAGCGAACAAGCGTTATGGTTCTACTAATATTATGGATTGAACATGATTGATTGGAATCTGTTACCACTATTGGATTGGTTATGGATTCGGTTACAGGACTATCCAAGCCAAGATGAAATCTTTTCAAAATGGTCTTAAAAACTTGAAGTGTATCTTTTCTCTTTTATCTTTTCCGCACCCCACTATCGAAAGTGACGATCGCACCATTTACAGTTCTTCAACTCTAGCCTCAATCGATCTGTGAAAAAATCCTACCAAGCATAATTACTTTGTATTATATTGGTAACCACAATCCTTAATAAATAGTCTTCAGTTTCATTGGAATTGCAAAGAATTTATTAACAATCGTTAATAACATTTATTGGAATTTTGTTTTTAATTAGTTTTGCAGTTTAGAGCATAAGGTTTCATGGGAATTTTTCAATCCTTTTATGATGCAATCGATCTGCTTACAAAGAAACTAATTATCCATTATTACAAATTATTTCAGATTTTATTTATTATTTTCCTGATCATGATCTTGTAATTCTTATTATGCTTTATTAGGAGAATTACGGGCTTTTGCTCAATCCATTTCTTATGCAGTTATAGTATTTAGAATTCCCTAAAAGTTTATTATTAACGAGTAGTTCATTGGAGCGTAAGATTTTAGGTTGGAACAACATATTAATTATTGTCAAAATAATCAACATTTTTTTTTAAATTTCCCTTTATTAGTTTCAATATTCATACATTGTTAGGGGGTATATTTCCTTATGGTATTTTCTAATTATTAAAATGCTTCATTGTTTCGAATGCAGTTATGTCTGTAGATTGGATTTTTGTTCGAGTGCCGCAAAACATTCCTTTCACTTCACTTGGACGTCATCATTAGGAACGTGCTTTGCTTTCTGCACACATTTCCTGTATACTCGTACTTGTGTGTCTAAATGATGGTTGTTGCAACAATAATAATTTTGAATACCACATTATACTCGTAGGCATTGTGTGCATTGTCTATTTCCTATGGGTATTTAATGGCCAACATCTGTGGCACATTGTTTCGCTTTGTGACGGCAAATGGCCAAGCTGATTGCCAAATGCACAAAATTAGATGCAATGCCACACGTTTCTGCAGCTGTCCCTACTCCCCGCGACCATTTCCCCGTCAACGAACGTTAGCGAACAGACTGCCACGCCTTGCCGGAAGTCAAATGAAGCGTTTGATTTGCTTTGGTTGCCTCGACATGGCCATTTGCATTTCCCTCTGTAGTTGGTGTGTCCATGTCTCAGCTAGGGTCTCCTCCCAGCCTTTCATACTCGTGCTATACTAGACTTATTCTTTCTCTACTTTCTGTATACAATCACAAAACGCATTGGCCCGACGACAAGAGCAATAAGAACAAGGAGGCACAGCCCCTCGTTGGGTGGGTGGCTGCTTGGCTGGTTGCTTGTCCGCTTGTCCGCTCGTCCGCTCGTCCGCTCGTATGCTTGGCACACACTGCTCCAAAAGGGAGCCGCTTCGTCACATGTGTGTGCGTGTGCGGACAGCAATTTGGCATGCGTTCAAATAGCTCGCAGGCCATGCCCGAATGTGTAGTGCAATTAAGGCGAAGTGAAAACAAAGCGGCAACGGCTGCAGCAACAACAACAGCAACAGCAACAACAGCAGCAGCAAGGGGGCAAGCAACAGTGTTAAGTGAAGCAGTCACAATTGGACACAGTATCAGTAGCTGCTGCTGCTACAGTGGAACATCTGCTGCAGAAAGTTAAGTAAATCGAATTTTGAAATCCACTCGAAGCCTGCTACTAGGTATGCAGGTGTGTAAGTATTGGGCAGAAAGTTGGATTAATCGATACAGCTATTGCATTCCGTCTGTCCATTAGTCTAAACATCTAGATTTTGTTTCAATGTTGTCTTGTTTTATTTATAGGCAGTTTGTATTAATTCATGGATATACCTTACTAAGTAGTTCTTTTATATGCAACACATTAAACCAGTCCATCTCTTTACTTGTAGTTACTACAAGTATTTCAGAACACTCTAGCTTTTTTCCGTCCGCAGACTTTATTAAGTGCGCAGACAGAAACGAAATCCCAAAATAGTTGCAATTGAGTTAATATTTTAATGAAAACCTGTCAAAAATTGTCATCCCATCAGCACCAAAATGATTAAAGCCATTGAAGAAGTTAGCTTCGTCTGCGTCGAAACTAGATATTCTTTACTGTGCCTAACAACCAAAAACGTTGTTAGCCCAATGTCATGGGCGGCAAACTTGAATTTGATTACCACTCGCGATATACAAGGTAACACCATATTCTTATATATAGCCATATATCATATAGAAGTAGTTTGCATCAAAGCTATATGAATTAGCGATCAAACATGGTGGGTCTCGTCATATTTCCGCACTTTTCGAAAAAAGTGCCAACGAAAAGTTTAAATGTAATATCGTAGTTGTTTGGGACCCTTCTTCTCATCATGTGGTCTACCATTCTTCCTTACACGATGAACACCATGAACCGTTACGCTTCTAAATAAAAGGTATAATAAAATAGATGAAATCCCAGAGCCAACGAATTTAAAAAATACAAGAAAGGAATGCTAAAGTCGAGCAGGCTCAACTCTTAAATACACGGTACCACCCCACAAAAAAAATTAGTTAAAACAAGAAAGGAATGCTTAATACCATGTACCACACAAAAAGAAAAAAAAATTTTTTTAATTTAATTAATTAAATTAATTAATTAAGTTAAATGTAAAATATTCCATACATGCATGAGGGGGGTGCATCGAAAAAAACTCGTCCTTTCTCGGGCTCAGGATAATCTGGATACCAAGTTTGGTTATTCTCGCTCTTATACTTTCTGAGATCCTTGCGTTCATACAGACGGACAGACGGAGATGGCTATATCGACACGGCTTGTCATCCTGATCAAGCATATATATTCTTTGTGGGGTCTGCCAGTCCTCTTTCTGTGTGTTACATGTACACTCGCACAAAAAGAATATACCCTTTTACCCTTTGGGTACAGGGCATAAAAATAGAAAACCACTGCCACCTATAAGTTTAGTTTTTGGCACTCAGTTTTAAATAAATAGACAATTTAGTTTCAATTAGTGGCATATGTATTATTGGTATTATAAAAAAGTCGGTGAAGCGGAAATGAACCTGGATCTATGTATACTTTTAAGGCACCTCGCTCCTTTAACTACGTTGTGCGGCGAGCTTTTGAGGAAGAATTCTTAGAGAATAGATTCTTTGAGATTATCTTTGCTTTAAATTAAAAACCCACAAAAAATTGCTTTGGAAAATAAAACAGAAAAAAATTCAAACATTGTCATTTTATGTAATTTATGTATTCATTTTACACTTCCCCAGGAAAAGCATGGTGTTCTCTTTTTTATGAGACAATAACAACAGCAGGGCAGCTATTGGCTTGGCCATTGTAATCAACAGAAGACTATGGCCCTCTCTAACCCACAATTAAATACCTTTTATTGAAAAGTAAAAGGAAACAATAGTAGATGGTCCAGATTGGAGTTTTGATTCAGTTTAATTATTTGAGGAAGACACCATAAATGGAATTCGCTAGATTCATACAAATTGGATCGAAATAGAATGTAGAAGAACAGGCGAAAGCTACCACTATATCCAATAGAAATCTTAGAAATAATAACATTGCTTGAAAAACCAACTTGGGTAAAAAGTGAATGGAAATTAATTCAGCAGCATTGAATTCTCAGAGTATGAGTAAAGGAAAGTGCATTTTCGCCATCAACCCACTGTCTGCTGAAGATGAAAGGCACATGCCACAAAAGTGAAATGTTTGCATTTTTAAAATAGGCGAAATGCGTGCGACGTTCCGAATACACATATACATGTATACGGAAAACTCCAGTTGGAAAGGGGCCGATGTTCTTGCCCGTATGCTCACCCATCTGTGGCTAACAGCTGCGGCGACGCCAAAGCCAGCGCCAGAGACCGCAACTGACTGTCACTGCTACTGCGACTGTGACTGCGACTGTTACTGCGACTGCGACTGCGCCTATGCTCATGGTGTTGGCTTCCCTGTTCAAAAATACACGCATAAGTCAAATATAAACACGTCCGTATGAGATGACGGCCTGACGGAACGTGGACTGCCGGCCTGGCTGGCTTGCTGGCTGGCTCTTTGTTTCAGCAATGCGCTGGCAGCTGGCCAGAATTATTATTTTAATTTTATGTTTGTCTGCGTCTTTTCAATAAATATCCAAAAAGTCAGGGAAAAATGCCGATTTTTGACATATCCGCGCAACGTGACGATGGGCAGGGGCGGATAGTTTGCCAGTTGGGTATTGGGGTATTGGCTCATTGTTTTTGATCGATGCGATGCGATCGCTGGATAGATGGCTAGATGGATGGGTGGATGGATGGATGGATGGATGGATCACTGGCTCGTGCGATTGATGGCTCATCCAAGTTGCAGTTGGGCGACCGCGCGACCGCGTCTGATTTGCTTTTAGTTTTTATTATAGCTGCATTGACCAAGTTAATGGGCCTGGCCATTAGCTGGTCAACAGATGCCTCTAAAATAATACCAGCAGGGGCATGGAAAGAGCCTGACAGCGGCACCAACGCATCCTCCAAGATCGTGCCACAAGTCTTTCTATAATTGGGCCAGGTGTTTTTTCTTTTATTTTTATTTTTGTTCTTTGGCTTGCATAATTTTATTGCTTTTCTTGTTTCATCTGATATTTATGGGCAGTTCAGTTATTTATTGTCTTTCAACATTATGTACACTCGAAGAAACAACACACGTAGTATTTACACGTAGATTTCGATATTTTTACGACCGATTTTTTATCCTACAGCTATAATAAATATATGCTATAAACGATTCTTATTATATTATATAAATGTTTCTTTTCTTAATTTTAAAATAAAGCTATATTTGAAATAAATCGACTTGGTTACCAGTACAGATAAGTAATTGATTTTACAGCAATACCTTTATTAATTAAATATGCATATTAAAAATATCTGTACTATACAATTTGATCTATCCAGTATTTGTGACGCAGAACAGTATTCGCATTTAAAATGTTAAGAGCTACTTAATTTAATAACTGCTTCCAGACCAGTCAATTGTACTCTAATAGAGCCCATTTGGATTTCGAATACTATTTTTATTTTGATTTAGTTTAACGACGATATATAGTATATTAAAAATTATATTATATTAAACAATTTCAAAATGTATCGTGAAATGTAACCACCCATTCGTTATGCAAATTAAGTAATGCTCACAATTAAATTAATGGTGTTTAATGTAATTTAAATAATAATTTCATTTAATTTAATTGTTTAACATTAAATAAACTAGTGTTTAAAATTAAATTGAATGCGATGCACAAAAGCGACACCGACTTACAGTTTGTTGTGAATATTATTTTATATAAGAAATTAAATCTAGTATTTAACACTTAACTAAGTATTATTTATTTATTATATCAGTTCGGTACAATGTAAAATGTACAGGCGAACAAATATTTAGCTACAGCTAGGAGGCCTTAAGCTACTTATAAACTTAATATTATAGCTAAGTTCTTTCGACTCGGAAAATTAGTATTGAAAAATGTATTTCTAGTTAAATTTTGGGTTCTACATTTCTGAATTTAATACAAAATAAATATATTCTAATTTGATAAAACTAATAATTATAAAGTGAATTTTTTCGAAAATAGTTTTATTCTTGCCCATGCTCGGCAGTCTATCTATTAAGTACAAAAATAATAAAAAGTTTGATCCTAACGGACTTAAGAGAACTTCGAATATAAAATCAATATAGAGGGCCAACCCGTGCTTTATACAAGTACGAAAGAAATCTGTAGACAAAGACAACAAAGCAGCGATTTATACACGTATGAAGTAAATAATTCGCTTTCTGGCATCGAAATACAAAATATATACTATAATACTTAGTGCTGAAATGTATATCAAAGTATAAAGAAGTGTTGAAATGTGCAGCCCATTTATTTTTGTTCCTAAGAGGAGGTAGATTGAAGAACGTGCCCGATTGATTTACTGTACAACCAGTCGTAAGTGCCTCAAATAGGTGCTTAATTCAATCTCGTAAACATGTATGAACATGAAATCGGCCGCAAATAAAGTAAAGATATTTAGTGCTAACAGCCATTCGCTGTTTAAAGCTGTTGCGCAGCAATATGCCGTCAAGGGCGTTTTTTAAAGAATATTTAAAACTTCAATAGTTCATAGGTTCCACACGAAATGAGACACAAGTATTGTCTCTAGGGTATTTTATATATATATTATAATAGTATTCTATTCTATAGTACCGATTGTTTATATTTCTTAAAGTTGCAATGATGGGGTTCCTAAGACTTTGAGAATCGACTTACAGACATGCAATGAAAACAGTATCGATAATTTCGGGGCTTGATGGGCCTCTGAGCTTGTTCTAAGCACCTTATACCGTTTTTCTCTGAATGTATCTGTGATTATAAGTAGTCTGTGTGGCCGTGCTTTTGTTGCATTGGCGAAGGAGGCTGGGGCGATCGTACAAGTTATCAGAGCCGACACGGCGGCGGGCTTGTCGCTTTTATTAATAAATCCACAAATTAAGGCACACAAAAGTGTAAATTATAGAAACGTCTGCGCGTCATTAAGTGGGGAGAATACCATAATGAATTTATTTATAGGTATTTGGGTGACTCTTTGACAGCAACGGCAATGTCTATAATCGTTTTGTGACACTAACTGAGAAACCGAGTAGCGAGAAGCAAGTAGCGAGTCCCCTTCGTATCAGAAAAAAAAAACAAAGACAAAAAAAGAAGCGTCGCACACAAAAGTGTGATAAAAATATACATTTAATATTTGTACATTGTTAGCGGGAAGATATATGAATTGTGTAATCGTGCAGCCAGCACGGTCCGACGCTTCCGACATCGCGATGCTGCCTTGTGTGCAAGCGTGACGTCACTGCCTGTACATACATATGCACATAGATACAAACATACATGCCTACATACGAGTATGTAAGAGTATGGACGATGAGGGCTGAAGCGAGCACTACCACTTAACGCGATCCATGACAAAATCAATCTTTTAAGCGCTGCCAGCAATTATCGCTGACAGCCAGGCTGGCAGCCTGGCAGACAAACAGACAAACAGGTACGCTACTGGTGACATTTGTGGCCCATTTTCAGTGCTTGGCATTGTCCCAGACAGTCAAATGGCTATGGAGTGTATTCCTAAGTATTTGTCTGAGACCATTTCGCCAATGGCTTTTGATGCGTGGGTAGTGCATTTTGCCAAAGCGACAAACTATGCAAAAGTCGAGGGAACCACCACCACTATTTTAGCACCTCTAAGTACAGTGAAGCTCGCTAAAGCTGCCATCAATTTTAAAATAATTTAACGAACATTGAATGCCAGAACTGTGCAAATGTATGTATCCTTAGAAAGTATTGCTCCATTTCATTTGCATCTCTGATATTTATATCGGTTGCTGATCTTGTTTTAAACTTAGACTCTGATCAAATATTGTATATACTTGTACTACTATATTCTCTTGATAGAAACTGAAAATATGTATAACGCCTGAAAAACTTGTTCTCTACAGTTTTCATTTACAATTGTATTCATCTCTTTTTTAGTACATTTTGTTGTGTCCTTCCCACCAACTTGGTGTAAGTTAAATTTCTGAAAAGCCCTGCGCTATCATCCTTAACACAACATAGGACACTAGGATAGATTGTGCAATAGCTATAGCAAAGCTCTACTACTTTGTAATTGCTAAGTATATAGGCATATACTATAGGTGAAATATACCTGGTTTTTAAAAATTTATTTCTTGAGAATAAAAGCATACAAAAACCAAAAATGTCATGAAACGGCTGATTTTCTATAAATGTCCCCCCCTTTTAAAATATAGTTGAGCATTATAAGGAACTTTTTTTACTAAAGTGATTTGCCCAGCGATTGGTCCTACGACATACATATTTGATAAAATGAAGCAATTTCGAAGAAACTTCTGAATATGACGAGGCATTTAATGATATCTTGATAAGCAAAAAATGGTATTCTAGTGAGTAATATTTTTACACTGAGGTCTGCAACATTAATTTTCGTATTTAATTATTTACAAATATAATTTGATTTTTGAACTTAAACTAATTAAAAACATAATTTCTTAATAAATCATATAGAGGCCCCGTTTGCTTCATAGAACTGTTGTAATATAAACAATATAAACAAATAATACATTTTGCGGTTGTTTTGAGATTACATTTCTTTTAGAGATTGTTGTTGATATTTGAAGGAAAATACATTTTTGGATTGTTAGGCAATTTTTTATTGTTTGGTGGCCCTTAGTCCACGAACAACTGCAGTTTTTTCTAAAGTCGGACAGGCAGTGCATTAAATTAAATAAGCGAAGGATATTTTCGCTGGAGACTAAATGTGCTTCAAAATGTGATTATGCCCTGTACCCAAAGGGTACAACGGGGTGTACTAGTTTAGTGAGATTGAATATATAGCAGAAGTAGAAGTATATGTATTTATTTTCTGGATCAGTATGACAAAACGAATAGTTATAGAAATGTCCGCCTGTCTGACTGTATGATCTCAAGGATCTCAGAAAGCATTAGAGCTAGAATAACGAAATTTGGTTTTCAGACTCTCCTCCTCTCCGAGAAAGAACAAGTTTATGTTTTTTTCTGATGCACCTCCACTTCCCCCCTAGTGTGAATTTCCGCAACTCCTGTAATTATTGGAACTACAATCGACAATAGCATCCAGTTAATGCTTATCTGCCCTCATGCTTAGTTTAGACATATACTAGTTTGTCTCTGTGTTCAACATTTTTATAGCAGTAAATTAATTACATTTTTAAGTAATTCAATAAATATTTAAAATTAATTTGTTATCTGGATAATTAATTCGAGTAAACAGGTTGAGTGTGTTTGTTTTTTTTTTTTGCGCTCTTCCTACGGTAATTTTTCCAGTTTTTATAAAGTGCCCCTCCAGCAGGCCCAAAATAGTTTTTGTAAACTGTGGTTGAACTTCGTTCATGTGGATATATGTGCGTGTATATACATATATTTGTACGTCACAACAACACGATCAGCAGCGGGAGCAGCAAAATAGTTGGCCTTGTCTGTGCATAAGTGAAATGTTCGCAGCTATAGGCACAATACATAACAACAATACTCGTAGATAGCCAGAAATTCTTAAACATTTTCATTTCATGTGCGTGCACAAACTCATTCTAAATGCTGGCTTGCCCATTTTTAAGGCCAACCATAACAGAAGCAGCAGGGCGGACAGGGCGAGCAGTGGCAGCAGGAACAACCGAAGCAGCAACAACAGCAACAACAACCGCCAACAAAAAGTAGCATAAATATTTGGAAATTTAAAATTGTATTGAATAGAAAAACCCATGCGTTAATATATATCTCAATGGGCGCAGTGGTTGCTTCCATCTATGTACGTATTAACGCACATACAACTATGTATGTATGTACGAGTATGCATGCACGAGTTCGAAGGTCTGTGTATGTACACATATACATATATATATATATATATATAAGCACACACACAGGCTCTTAATTACTCGATCCATCAAATCATTCAGCGCCACGCATAACTATAAACTGCCTTAATTACCATGCGTATGGAAAGTCAAGGAGAAGGCTAGCATCGACTCAGGGAGAGAATAAAGAGCGCCAAATGGGGGGCCCTGCAGTGCTTGCATTATTGATTTTAGTTCCGAATGAGTGCGATTCGATATCGGTTCCCAAAAACCAATAATAATATCATGACTAGTATGATTTGGGAATCATTCACTGAACATTCTTAAAGCGGTTATCAGGGCAGAGCAGCGTGCTTATTAACTAGTGATAGCAGTCTAGAAATTATTAAAAGGTATTCGAATTTTTTCGATTTGTGGAAAATAAGAAAAAGGCATACAAGGCACTATAAAGTATAAGTGTTTTGGATGAGCTTGCTTACGTATAGCCTTATTCTCTCGTTCTATCTGACTGACCCAAATATATATCTTCCGATTAGAAGGATAATACTTAAATTTTTAAATGCTTCATACCTAGTATGGATCGTTTATTGTTGTTTTATTCAACTTTCAGATAAATTTGACTTACATCCACTAATCTACAAAGGTACATTCATGAGTATGTTCCATAAGGTATTCACTTTTCTTGATATTTGCCATACTTGTTGTGCCTCTATCTCAAAGAAACCAGCCTTCGAATAAAAACACCAATCAAATGAAACGAGGCTTGCTCGCTTCGACTTTGATATGAGAACCTACATACAAGTACTAATCCGTTGTAATTGTCAACTGTCAATAAAAATTATGGAAAATCTCTTACTTGTATAGTGGGTGAGTGGGAACACAGAAGTGGCGGAAGGGGGTGCATCAGAAAAAACTAGTCCATTCTTAGACTTAAGAGATCCTGAATACCAATTTTGGTTATTTTAGTTCCATGCAGACAGACGGATATGGCTATATCGAGATATATACTTTGTGCAGTCTGTCATGCCTCTTTCTGGGTTAAGGGTATAAATTATAAAAATAAAAGCCATATAGCATACATACTATTATCTGATCTATTTATGAGTAACTTTTTGATTATTTGAGGGTGAAAGTCAGAGTAAAGAATAAAGGCTTTAATGGTAATCATTTTCTTAAGAATTGAATGATGAATACGTAAGTTTAAAGGGGATATATGATGTATGGACACTAATGGAATGCACTTGCAAATTTTGGTGAAATGCCAAAAGCGACGGCATCTACAAACAAAGGGGTGGGAGGTTAGGCACTTGAAAAAAACCACACTCGTCCGAAATGAGGCTTGGGGACTATCTATTGCTCGGTCTGGTATCCACTTCTCCCTAAAAAAAAACCCCTTGAAATAATTAGAAGACAGAACTGCCGCTATGCCTTGAAGTACCTACCTGAGGAGCAGCTTATGAGACTATAGGGCATTAATGGGAACTGATCGACCGTTTGGTAGTACTGAAATATATAGTATCAGCACAGTACTTGTACACGCTCTGGACTGATGTTATTACAGAGCGCAGATATTAATAGTAGCTACGAGTATTTACTTATTTTAGATTATAATTTGTTCAATGTTAAGAGGTTTCTCACCTGAAAGAATAGACAAAAACACACCCACTGGTAGTATTTATAATGCTTTTTATCAGAGGCAACACCATCGGAATTACCAATGCCCGGATATGGTACTGAAACGCCTTGTTTTTTCAAAAATAAACTTTTCAGCGTATACGTTGATTGTATCCAACAATATGTGTTGAGAACATCCTCTGGAATATCTTTAGTGTGTACACAATCAATTGGATTGCCGACATATTGGCGTGTGGTTATAATTAGCGAGAATGACATCAGAATCATCACAGTTATTGAATAATGGAGGCGGAATACGATCGAATCGGTTTTAACGTGACTGACCTTTACAAGGTTTTTCAATCCACGAAATATATCTAACATGGTTTGTTAAACGCACGAGTTGTCTACCAAGATGCTTTCTTTGGTGGTGATCTGAATCTTTGACTTGCAGCTCTTCTTCTTCTCAGTTTTCTTCGTCTTCTTGCTATAGTCCTTGTTCTTGTATATGTATATTGGATACGTCTGTGGAAGTGTTGAGCCTGATCTGTGTGGTGTACGTCCTTGAAGATTTGGATTTCGTTCTGGCTATCGGTGCCTTGTCTTGTGTGTGCTTCTGAGTGTTGCTTGTTGTTGTTGCTGTTTGAGTGTTTCCAATATATTGTGCTTCTTGACGTTCTTTCTCTTGCGCGGCACTCCCATTATCAGAGCAATAGAATTGTGAAGTGCTGCTGTTGGGGCTTCGGTTGGGGCTGCTGTTGGAACTGTTGATGCATTCCACCACGCGTCGCACTTCAAACGCCGATTGTAACAGTGTTCAGTTATGCTTATGCGTTTCGATTTCACAGAATTTGGCATCTTTAGTTTAATTGCTGGATATTGTTGCTTTTATTTTGGCCTGAGTTTGAAATTTCCATGGAAATGCCGCTGCACAATGTTGGCGGCCGAGCGTGTAGCATCGCATTTTCTTAGCAACCCTTTCCCAGTTCAATTCAATTCAATTCAACTAATTTTTCCCAATTTTTCTGGTTTCAAATGTTTGTTGTTGTTTTTTATTCTTGTTGTATCCCGCTCACAAAAGCGTTTGTTAGCGTTTAAGGCACATTTGTTGCTGTTGTTGTTGCTGCTGTTGCTGGCATTTAAAGATGAAACTACAAACAAAGCGGAGACGTTTCATTCACACGTACACGAGCCCGGAGTAGGAGACGCACACACTTACATACACTCACACTCACACACACACACACGAGTACATACAAAAACATTGCAAAAGTGTTCTTGTTTCGATATTTTTACATTGTTCGGCATTCGATCGCAAGTGCAAGTCTTTTGTTTATTGAAAAGTAATTGGAAATATTTACTTTTTATTCGCTACGAAAATTTGCTGCCAATGCTGAACCAGACGCAGACGTTTATGTCGAAGCTGACGCTGACGCTGACGCAGTCGTCGACGCATCGCCAGAAGCTATGTGGCAATATTTATTTTAGCGGTAGCTATATGTTTGAATCCATTGAAATTTCGTAAAAAACAAAACAAATAAAAATGCGCTACACACATATATATAAATATATATATACTTGTACATACAATACATACGTATGCATGTAAATAAAATGTGGCATGAGATATTTTCGATATTGCCTTTTTTTTTGGCCCGTCTATCCGCTGTTAATAAACTTATGCTGACGCGCAGCTGGGGCTGCTCTACGGAAAAAAATGAACTGTAAATTTAAGAAATTGCAATGTTTATAAACAAAATCTTATGAAACGATCGAACATCATAAAAAAGAACTCGGAAAACGGCAATCAAAATGTATTGCGTATACGCACACGTGGCCCCAGAGCGCGGGTGACCAACCCAGCCGGTTTATCTATATGATTTAAAAATACAATAAGACAGCAATTTTAGTTTTAAATTGTGGAAATCTCGAACACTACACTAAAAGCGCAAATATTGTGCAAAAAAGCAGGTGTGTTGTTCCATCGAAATACTACTTATGTAAAAAAAACCAAAAGCTTTAAAACGATTTGACACTTTCAAACATTCGAAATACAATCCATAGACATTAACAAAAATCAAATTAAGACTGCACAAAATAAAGAGTAAACACAACAAACATTAAATAAAATATTTGCCAAATACAAATAAGGCAAAAACATCTAAAGAAATTTAATTTAAACCATTCCCAGCCTGCTTCTAACATTAAGTTGTTACCTCCACCAAGAAGTGTCAGTGAGGAAGTTTCAAAACTGAGAGAGGAAACAGAAAGACGAACCATCGGACAGATTGATATCGCAATATCGATACGTGCTGTTCATTTACGCCCAAATATTAATCCAGAAGATATGAGTATGCACTAATTGTTGGGAATTTGCATTAACAAAGAATTGAAATTGTTGAATATAATTCTTCATATTTCTATTACAAATACATAGAATACTTCATTTCGTTTTCCAGTAAATATTTTAAATATTTTGAAAATAAAGTGAAAGCATAAACAAAATTGAGTGGGGGAATGGGGAATAAAATAATAGAATAGAATAGAATAGAATAGAATAGAATAGAATAGAATAGAATAGAATAGAATAGAATAGAATAGAATAGAATAGAATAGAATAGAATAGAATAGAATAGAATAGAATAGAATAGAATAGAATAGAATAAAAGAGTGTACATCCCGAGATTGGAAGAATAAATATGTACTTTATAGGGTCGGAGGTACTTCCTTCTAATATACAGATATATGATCAAATTAGATGCAACACTTTAATTTAGAGAGAGAAAACTGCGCTGAAATGTAGTTTTCGATTGGAATAATGGAATGGGAATTGCGGTTTAGAATACAAGAAAAAACAGCTCGCGTACTTTCTTATTTCTGCTTTGGCATCGTAAATAACATTTGGTTTGGGGGTCTCCCATGGGCAACAACAATTTGGCACATGTGGACTTCACTTCACTTCAAAATTTCGCCGCCTAATGGCTATGTTGTACAAAATACAAATGTTCGATAATCGTCTGCAATTTTTTCCTTGAATAGGAGCACATTTTTGTTGCTGCTTTTTCTGTCTGCACTTGACATTTGAAGCAAATATTTGGGCGGATCGGTGTTGAGAAATATGCATGGCATTTTTAATGACAATATAGGCTACCAACGTGTAGCTATTGTTTTTGTTTTTGTTGCTGTTGCTCACACATGTTTATTGTTATACATTTATTTGTTTGTATATGGCGTACCTAATTAAGTCGCCTAACAACGAAAAAATGCGCTGCAGCAGTTGAAGCGACAACAACAAACGCTCGGCTAAAAATAAGAAGACACACATCTTCATACAACACATATACACACACAAATACATATACTGTGTGTATGTGTGTGTGTGTGTGTGAAATAGAAATCAAAAAAGTAAAAATTATCATTGGGCTGTGACTAATTGGGTTTTCCTCGTACTATATACCAACAAGTTGCTTGTGAGTAATGAACAATAATGAGAACTGGAAGTCAAAATATCAGTCCCATTAATGTGCACGTCAGAGATCTCATGAGTGATTGGAAGGAATTTAATGCTCGAGTAACTCAAAGTGTATCCATAAAACCGTAGAGCACTCTTGGCAATTGCACGTCTTGATGGTTTTCGATCTACGATGTGGACTGCAAGGCACACACGAGTTTGCATTTCACTTTCAATGAACAAGTGCCAACGGACTATGAACAGCAAACAATTCCGATCAGATCTGGTAGGAGAAAATTACTGCATGGAGGTGTCCTTTTTCAACTGACATCCTGATGTCATCTTTCATCCACAAGTAGCCCCTGCACTGGCACTACAACTGGCAGGCAATAAATCAATCGAATGGCACGTAAATGTGCCAGATACGCCCTCAGCTTATAACTCAATTAGTTTTTCTACACACTCGTATTTCATGTGATCTATAAGCTGATGCTGACAAGATATTTTGTTGTGGTTTTTCTCAAATTGAATTTCCAACGCCATTCCATTTTTCATCTATTGCCAGGGATTAGGCAAATAGGGTCAAATTTTTAGTACAGCCATCTCTAAGCCAATAAAAACTATACATACTATATTTCAAAAGATTTCGGCATGAAGACTTTTCCGGCTTGTCGGTAGAAAGACAAATTTATTGAAAAAACACCGTCAAATGGAGAAGAGGTGGATAAAAGAGTTCTCTTCAGATTCCAGACGACAGTTGGTCATGTTGGACATGTCTGCTTTAAAGCCTAAACAAATATCTGGTGGTGTTGGCGGTCAATGTTTTTTGATAACTTGGAAACATTTTAATGGTCGAACCCATACCCATACACTTGATTTCCGGTAAGAAATGTTGATTATTTTCTCTAGTTGTTGCTTATTTTTCACGCATAAGAACATAATCTATCCTTCCGTAATATTTCAATTTCAAATTGAAACATACTCTATCTTTCAATTGCACAACGTCCTCCATAATATACAAACCGTAATTAATGATTTTCATCGTGATTAATGAGCTTCTTCAATGCTGGCCTTGTAAAGTGATTTGTTCTCCAATTAATGCATTTCTAGCAGTTCAACTATTTTGTCTTATTATGTACAAGTATGTATGTTTTCTGTTTTTTGTTTATAAATCAACGACTGAATGGGCTATAAAAAGGGCTTTCAGCGCTGCCCGCACACAAGTAGGAGGCCCAAATCGAATATATCACTCTAAAACAAAGTGCGAGTGATATTAAACAACGAAGTAGACATATCGTGTGAGATGTCGACAACAAAAACAACACAATAACAACACGACATCAAGAGGATTTTTTGAGGAACATAGCAGAAAAGAACCAAATAGATCAGATCAGATCAGATCAGAACATTACAGATCAGAACACAATGCGCTGTATAAAAATATACATATATAAAAATAAAAAGGAACGAAAAATTAAAAACTTATTTCTGGTGTATGTACGTAAAAATCTTTTTCGACAATCACATCTGCCGATTCTGAATTCCGCTGCTATTGCTGCCGAGCGGCGATATTTCGTTAGTGGTCTGGTGGGCGTGGACGTGGACGAGGCCAAAATAGCGGCAAAATCGTGGATGATTGAACACTCAGATGTGTATGTGTGTGTGTGTGTGTGTGTGTGTGTGTGCACAAAACAAAAGCTATGTGAACTTTTTTTATCACCATAAACACATGCCCCGAATTTATGGCACAGCAGGACAGCGAGCGGGGAGCGGCTCCTGCCAAGCGTTTATTTACTTTGTAAAGTTAATTATGATGATGATGATGAGGCGGCGGCGGGAAACCGGCCACTAGCCACTAGCCAGTAGACAGTCAGCGAAGAGCGGCAGACCCAATGACTGACTGACTGGCATGGCGGCAAATAAATAATAATTGTTGCACAATGATTTAAGTTGGAATGCAAATTGGGGCAACAACTCAAACAAAAAACTTGCAGCTAGGCGATCTCTGCCGATCCGCGCTAGAATGCCAAAACTTGGATTATTTTTATTCTTTCTCCATCAGCACAGCAACAATTCAAAAAAAAAAAAAAAAAACACAATTAAAAAAATTGTATGTTTATATATATAAAGTATATGTACTCGTATTTAATTGATAACCGGGACTCGGAACGATATCTAACCGCGGGCTTCACCATAACCGTTTCAGCCGTAACTGTCGCCTTCGCTTACGTGCAACGGTAACGTTCTCTTAGCCGTAGCCGGAGATCAGACACAACAGGAAAAGGCGCGCGCGCGTTCACTTTGCCAACGTAACACACACTGTGGCCAAAGGCAGCGGCAAACAGTGGCGCTGACGCCGACGCCGATGCCGATGCCGACACCGCTGCCACAGCCGCCAACTAGAACGATGACAGCGACGTCAATTTTAGCGTGGTCTGCTTGCTGGGCGCTTGGCTCTTGGCGCTCACTCCCCATCGTTTTTGGGGAGGAAGAAAGAGAGAAACAAAGAGTGGCAGCGAGAGAGTGAGAGCGGGAGAGAGGGAGAGAGGGAGAAGGAAAGCGGGTGCGGGTGCGAGTGCGAGTGCGGGAGCGCGTCACAGCACATTGAGCAGCTGCTCGGGAGCAGATCTCATTGCGGAGCAAGCTCTCGCCAGCTGTCCGCGTCTTCCTCCACGTAAGTTTCCGGTTGTTGGCCATGATGGGAGTGTGTGCATTGCCAGTCTGCAATCTGTGTGTGTGTGAGTGTGAATGGCCGAATGTTTGTGGCTCTGTTTAGGAGAGCGTCCATTGTATGTGGGAGTTGCAACAATCTGTGAGTTGTCAACAGCAAATACAGAGAGCAGCAAACCAATGCACGACTAAGCCTTTTTTTAGGCACACTGGGGCACGTCTGCGGGAAAAAATGTGACTCAAGTGTTCGATGAATGCTTGATTCGATTCGCTTTTATTGACTTAATGCCCTGCAATTAATAAATAAATCTATAATTCAACATTTTCATCACTGGTTATTATAAGAATTGGCAAGCAAAAAAAGTTCCACGAAACATTTATGTTCAAAAATATCTATTAGCTCTTTATTCAACTAATTTGAATTTTTCTTCTCAATAATACGTTTTCTGCGGTCCCGACTCTATCCTTGCATCCTTATTCCTATGCCTATGTAATATATCAGTTACGAAATCTCTGAAGTATAAGAACCACAATCAGCATATATATATATAAGGCTGGTCAACATATTTTTTTTTTTACGTAGCTTTTGTCCTCTAGTCACGATGCCAATAGAAGAGGAGCTCGTTATATTTAATACTCTATTGACGGAAAACACATTCATTAATTAATTATTATCAAACATAAAGAGAAGTACGGCATTTAAAATCTTCTAAATTTGGATATTTCCCAACTAAGCTTATCTTTTATGAATGTTACTATTTGAAGTAAAGTTTTACAAAAAATTGATCGATTAGTTGCTAACATAATTAATTTTAGCTTATGCATTTGTCTAATCTGCCTGACTGCTCTTTAGTTATAATGAGGCGATCGAATTTATAGATCACTTTACACGTTTTTTAATCAACTGGATTTGATTCAATACCGCTGTTACGTATGTAGTATGTGGTTTTAAACAGAAATCACAGAAATGTCTCATTTAAATAAGAACTGCCACCAGCTAGTCTGTCCCCAAATAGCTCATATATTGTGCCCAATACTATAGCTTGTTACCACTGTGCAGCCACGCGCTGACTATTAACATAGATATGTATGCTCATATGTATTTATTCCTATGCTCACGACCGCACAAGTAGCCAAACTATAAACAGTCGGATATGACATGGGCCGACTATAACAAGAAAAACAACAGCAGTCGAGGACAACAAATGTAAAATGAATGCAAGTACTCGGAAAAGGCAGCATAGATTCCTTTTCATTGTTATCCGTCTGCGTCTTTTTCTCCCACCATCATCCACGCTCCCGCTTTCGAGTGCGATTCCCACTCATTATTGCAACAATCAGCAAGAGCAGGCGAAACTGTCGGCCAGACAAAGGCAACAGCCAACACATGTCCAGGCGTCGCTCCCACTCTCCGGCTTCAGTTTTTCCACATGAATTTATATGCGTATTCGTATTTTGATTTTCTGCGCCTAGACGTGACACTAAAAGGCATGTGGCATATCAATAGGTTATAGTGCTGCTCATAGAGGCTTAGCTTTTTCCGCTAACGCTAAGACCGCTCAATCATTTTTGAAAAATAAGAAGCTATAAACAGAGTAGCAGAATAGTTTTCAAATATACAAATTCGATTTAAAAAATTGATATTTGATTAATATCGGTTATAATTATAATATATTTTAGATTTTTATAAAAGTGATCCCGAAGCAAAAAATATTAATAATAAGTTAAAAATAATTGTTTTATTTATTCGATCGTTGTTTTTTTTTATCTTTAGAAGGTTTCTAAAAAAAAAACAAGCTCACTATGCATAGAAGAACCTTTAACACAGGAAACATCACCTATAGACAATGGAAAGACTGGAAGGGATTCATAAACTTCTAAATTTAAGGTCAATCATAAACATCTTATACTATTTCATTTAATACTTTTGAAGACAGAATAGCGTTGGTCTATAGGCATATAGGTAAGTTTCTTAGGGAGTTTGAATGCTCTTAGTATGCTTTCAATACAAATTTAAATCTGAGATGAAACTATATTTTCATATTTGTGCGCAAGATTGCTGAAAAAGTATATTTCCGCATTTTGATTATACTACATGGGTACTATTTGGGTCGTGACTTGCATTATTTTTCGCATCTAGCTTTTCCCGTCGTTCAAAAAAGGCTAACACTGATAGGTTGCATGGGTTGGCCGGCTGGGCCGCTTGGGTTCGCGTGTGGGTACGCGTGTGGGTCTGGTGTATAGTCACAGCTTGAGTTATGATAATAAAAAATTGTCGGCTTGTCTGCGAGACATTATGCGCTGTTATTGTTGTTGGCGATTTGATTAAGTTGTCATTTGTCGCAGAATCACAGTTGCACAGCCACATGATGGACAGCTGCCACCGCTACCGCATGTTCATATGCATACTTAAAGCCCATAGATACGCACTAAAAGAAAGGCCTTTGGAGAGATGGAACGCCTTCGTCGGGAGGTCCACTTCACAAAAATTGTAGTATACCTGTATTGTCAAATAAGTTAATTAACTAAACTGCAAGAACATTTTCGAGCAAGCTTAGTTAAGTTATGGTTTCTTAATTTCAAATCTAAATACGCTTTTTAAAGCTCCAATTGTTGCATATTGTACAACAACTTTATTGAAAACATTTATGGAGAAAGTAAAACGTAATATTCTATCAAAAATGTGCAACTCTGTTGCACTTTCTACGTTCAGGCAAGATTTTATCTAATCTAATGTCTGACTGACTACAATGTGTATAATACTTTATTTTTCTTTTTTTCCTGAGTGTATTCCATGCATAAATGCTTAAGACTTCTCAGCTGTTGTGCGGCTACTGTTCAGTCTCAAGCCATCAAAATTCAATTGGTTTGGTGTTTTCCATTTTGTTCTTGGGATGAGGAGGAGGGTGCGGCTATGGAAATGGAAAACGCCGACGTGCACTGCCTACTTGAAACAATAGATTTGTGCATAATTCAACCATTAAGATGGCGGTCGTCTGTGCCGGAAAAGCGCAACTAAATGGCTGGCAAAGCAAGACGAAGAAATCTGAGCAAATAGTTGAAGACTTCATTAATGCCGGTCCGGCGCCTATTATATTTATTTTTGTTGTTGTTGATGATGGGTTTGTCTTGCTGTTGATGTTGCACTTTGTGTTGCGGGCAGCTGGGCGCCTTGCCAAATGTTGCATTAGGCATTCGGCGATGTCTGCATTGCAAGTGCAATAGTTAGTTTTGTCTCTAATTTGTTAATAATTTCCTGTTTTTAATAGTCCCAACACAGAAGCATAAAAACTTCACGCGTCCATTGTATGGGAGGCTCCCCAGAATGTCATATAATTGCATAATATTTCGTTGAAGCCATCCAGAAATACGATTTGTTCACTTCAAATTAAGATTTAAAAACGACGCTCTTAGATCATAAACTTCTCTGAAGATAGTTGCGATTATATAAGAAAAGTCTGCGGGCCATTAGGGGAAACGGCTTATACGAAAGTGTTATATCAAGAGACAATATTAGAGAAAGGATTTCCTTCAAAACTAATGCAAGGCGCAACGAAAAAGCCAAATCGGAGTTACTTTGAACTTACATGGACATTTTATGTAGCTTAGCTTGTATGTTTTCTATTGATGGTAAAAAATCTTCTTGATATACCTTTCATCAATCTTTTGCTTAGTATAAAGACACTGGCTGGAGAGGAAGAATATCAATTTCCATTACAGTATATACGAAAGAACTTGGGAAAAACTAAGTAAGAGGCGAAACAAGTACCGGCGGTGCTTAAATTTGTTCATTTTTTCTGATCCACCCCCCCACTCCCCCCCTATTAACGATTTTCTATAACTCCCTAAAATTTGGTAGTCACATTAGGTTAGTAATTATATAACCGTATACCAAGTCTCATTATGATAGAATGATCGGAAAGAAAGTTATAGCCATATAACCAGGCTCAATGCACACATACATACATATGTACAAGTACACAAACACGCATAGACACGATTCTGATGTAATTGTAAATGTATGTATGCATGCATGGAATATTTTATATTTAATTAGTTAATATTTAGTTAATTAATTAAATTAATTTAGTTAATTAATTTAATTAAATTAATTAATTAATTTAATTACTTTTTTGTGGGGTGGTACAGGGTATTTAAGAGTTGAGCCTGCTCGACTTTAGCATTCCTTTCTTGTTTTTAGTCATGTTTGTTTAAAATGGTCCTTCGCTAGAGCAAAATAATTAGCTGGGACAAAAATAACAGAAAATGTTTTTTTAATACATACATGCAATATTTTAAAATACACAGCCCCTATTTTTATTTATGACCTTTATTATATGGGATTTTGTGATCGACTTTAGCCCATTCTAGGACAATAACATCTTTGAGATTATTCAGAGTATTCAATTGCCATCCATTGGCATAAAACTTATTCGAAAGAACCCCCAAAGGGTTCTCCATTGAATTTAAGTCTGAGAAAAAACACAGGGGTTCTCGCAAAACATAAAAAAACATAAATATCCGAATTACAAGTATATATAAAGCATTTCCATTGTATTTAAAAGCAGCCCACAGTATTGCTCGACATAGCCCGCCTCCCACTTTTCCACCATTAGTGTTTTTTATACCCTGTACCCGTAGGGTATAAAGGGTATATTAGGTTTGTGCAAAGTATGTAACATGCAGAAGGAAGCATCTCCGACCCCATAAAGTATATATATTCTGAATCAGCATGACGAGAGAAATCGATCTAGACATGTCCGTCCGTCCGTCCGTCTGTCCGTCTGGATGAACGCAAGGATCTCAGAAACTATAAGAGCTAGAATAACCAAAGTTGGCATCCAGATTCTCCTAGGTCCTAGAAAGCACGAGTTTATTTTATTTTTGGGAATTTTCCCCCCCTTCCCCCGCTACAGAATTTCGTCAATAGCGTCCACATTTCAAATGCTACCTAAACCAAACTTTGCACACATAATTTATATGTAATTATCTACTGTTGATTAATTTTATCCAATTCGGTAAATTCTAAGAAAAGTTATTAGCGAAACAAATTCTCTACAGTACAACCCCGCCAAACTGCAGCAACAAGTTCGCTCTTCTTCTTCCTTTTTTTGGGCGCATATAACTCAGTGACGGAAGTTGACCTGGGTACAGGGTATTACACTGTCGGGCTTGCTCGACTGTAGCGTTCTCTCATGTTTTATACTCTGTACATGAAATGTACAGAAGTATATTAGGTTTGCGGGAGCTGAAAAAGTCCCAGATGCCTTATGTGAATACGCAGAAAATGTATATTTTGGAATTTCCCTCCCTCCCCCCTCTCCCCTGCAAATCGCAATTTTATCTAACTCCCGTAATTCTTGGAATTTCGAACTAAAATTTTGCAAATACCCCCAGTTAGTTATTATGTGTCCGTATGCCAAGTTTCACTATGATAGACCGATTTAACAAGAAGTTATAGCCATAAATATATTTGCTGCTGCGCCGCTGCTCAAGCGCTGGCCGCAGCTGTTGTTGATGTTGCTGTTTGGTTGACTGCTAACATGTTTACACAGACACGAATAGATGCGCATAGGCAATACGCATTGCAATGTGCAATTAAACACCCTTTACGTGAGTTCGAATACCGAGAAAGGTAAAATCGATTAAAATTTTTGTATTTTCTATAATTATTGTAAACATATGTACAGAGTATTTCAAAGTCGGGACACCCGACTTTAGCTTTTTTACTTGTTTCAAAACTTTCGTTGTTTTGGAATTTTTTACCCAAATTCGTCATCCGGACATTTGTTGAGGCTGTTGTTGTTGCTGCTTTGTCTGCAATGAACACATACCATACACACGTATGCTTAGACGCACACGTGACTATAGGGTATTTAGGAGTTGAGCCCGCTCGACCCTAGCATACCATTTGCGTCTAGAGCTACACACCAATTTATTTAATTATATTTTTTATGATATATTGTTTAATGATAAATTTCTTGTTTGATTTCAGGACGCAAACAAAAATGGTGTAATTAAATAGAGTGTGGAATAAATTTCATAAATATTATGGAGTATTGAAAATATGAAAGGCCCTTGTTGCTGGCACACACCGAGAACATAAATTATAATTCTTCAGCGCCTTGCTTTGTTGCCCAACCAACATCTCGAGGTGTTCGAAGCCTACATAAATTAATAGAAATATCAAACTGCTGGGGCATGAAATTGATAAAAGACTTTCCAATTAGCGCGACTGAGATGCAGCGAGCAATTAGCAGGGCTCTAGGTGTGTGGGTTGGGTAGGGAAGTTTAAACAGGGCCAGACGCTTGCAGGCGTGCGCTCTTTGCTTTTTTGTTGTTGCTACAGAATTAGACTGCAAGCATAAATAGAATAATACATGGGAGCAGCAGCAAGCACAGCTGGTGAGAGAAAAAGTGAACAAATTTGATTTTTTTATTTGCTTTAAAAATACATATAGTAGTATACTTGTGGAACACCCTCGAATGAGTGAAGTTTTATGAAATGTAA
Organism: Scaptodrosophila lebanonensis; assembly: GCF_003285725.1. Taxonomy (NCBI): domain Eukaryota; kingdom Metazoa; phylum Arthropoda; class Insecta; order Diptera; family Drosophilidae; genus Scaptodrosophila; species Scaptodrosophila lebanonensis. The sequence continues at coordinate 3,930,419 of NW_022060567.1, read as the reverse complement.
AATTTGTACGGGTGGGTCTATTTTTAATTTTTGGAATTACGACTGTATTTTAATAACCCGGACACACTGCTTGTTAGTCGTAGTTGGCATGCATGTACAAATTCGGTTCATTACCTTGTCAACTCTATTTCGAAATTGTTGGCAGTCTCACGTTGAAATGCTGGCAGATCGGGTCGATAAGGAGGGCATAAACAGATCACAACACCCAGAAAATGCGCGTAGTTGTTGCTGATAGAACGAGATTTTTGAAACATTAATGCCAGTGCTATATTCCTCAATATACTCGTGCATATCAGTACGCTTTAATACTCTTTCAGGGAAAAATGTAGCTCCACAGAAACCTTTCTTAACTTTTCATATCTGCACGCAACTAACAATATTCAGGGCAACATATAGCTCAACTTTTTCAACCTATGTTATATTCATCTGAATAGTTTGCACAATCGATGCATTGTATTGAGTGTTCAATTTAAATACCGCTCCGTCCACAGCTTGCTTTCTGTTTTTTTTTTTTTTGCGCTTCATTGCCTCAGGAGCAATAGCTTCGATGCACCACACTGAAATAATTTTGTTAAAACGCAGCTGAAGTGTATGATATGGCTAAACATATCTGTACATGTCCCATACATTAGTATAGTTATGTCTAGATGCAGGAAAATAGGCCACACTCTGTACCAGACGAAATAACCCGCCCAAACTTATTATACCCTGCATCCGTAGGGTAAAAAGGGTATATTAGGTTTGCGCAAAGTATGTAACATGCAGAAGGAAGCATCTCCAACCCCATAAAGTATATATATTCTGAATCAGCATGACGAGAGAAATCGATCTAGACATGTCCGTCCGTCTGTCTGTCTGGGTGAACGCAAGGATCTCAGAAGCTATAAAAGCTGGAATAAACAAAGTTCGTATCCAGATTCTCCTATGTCCGAGAAAGGACGAGCTTATTTTATTTTTTGGAATTTTCCCCCCTTCCCCCGCTACAGAATTTCGTCAATACCGTCCACATTTCAAAAGTTACATTAACCAAACTTTGCACACATAATTCGTACATTCTACAGTCTTCATAGTCTACTTTTGTTTCAAATTTCATCTAAATCGGTTAATTCTATGAAAAGTTATTAGCGAAACAAATTCTCTCAAGTACAACCCTCCAAAAACTGCTGCAACAAGTTCGCTCTTCTTCTTCCTCTTTTTACTTCTGCTATGGGCTCATATAACTCAGTGACGGAAGTTTACCGGGGTACAGGGTATTACACTGTCGGGCTTGCTCGACTGTAGCGTTCTCTCTTGTTAGAGATTCCGATAGCATTTTTAGCCCAGACCACACGTTGACATCAACAAATGGCTTAAAAATAAAGCTCATCATCATATTTATGGTAGACTGATCTTGATGCTCTACTCAATACTGCGACAATTAAGGACTTTGATTAAACGTAAGATGATGAGGACAGATGAAGGGAAACTTATTAGTAATTGGGAGTCGAAATCGTTATAAACAAAATGATTTGGTATCGAATGAACACCTAGATCTTAGCGAATATAAGACTAACTAGAGACACATAATTTTGCACAAAGATGCCTTATATGTGTACGCAGTACAAGTGTATTTTAAAGATTTCCTCCCATCCCACACTCCCCAGAATTTTAAATTTAATTTGGCAGCGGCTTGTGCTTATGTGTCGTACGTTAACTTTCATCATGATAGATCAGATGCTATGAAACTTAAAGCTTGTATAAATGTAATCTCTGCCCAAGCTCTGCCCGATAAGGTATAATCGATAACAAGAAATATTTTAGTACATTTTGTATTTACTCTTTTTTTCAATTTTGTTAATTTTTTAAAATTTACCATTTCCACTTAAAATATGAAATGCCAGAACAAATATATAACAAAATAAATAAATACTCATAAATCATTTTAAAATACAACAAAACACGAGTATCACGTTTATACTCTGTACAGGTAAGAGGGTATACTAGCTTATTGGGATTCTTCAAGGTATGATCAAAAGAAAATATGATTTTAGAATTTTTTTTGAAAAGTATTTATTTATTCATGAATATCTATTTTGTCCCATTTAAAGTAATCCCCCTCAGATATAGTGCACTTATGCCATTCCTCCAATCGTCGAAGCACTTCTGAAATGCGATTTTCGGTATGGCCATCAGCTTGTTCTCAGATTTTGATTTTATCTCATAAATTGTAAGAAAACGCTTTCCTTTTATTGGTCTTTTTATTTTTTCTCCAATTAGAATTATCCAATTAGAATTCATTGTGGAATGGAGGGCAGTCTTTAATATAGTACTTAGTTAATACTTTTCTCCAGTTAGTTTGCATAATACAAATATATGTTTACCTGTTTAGTTTCATTTTAGTAAACTCATTTAGTTTTATGTTGTATTAGGTTAGGTGCTTATGGTTGCCATTATACCCATAACAGCAGTCTGATGTTCTAATTCTAATAATGCCTTATGAGCTTTTTCTTATGAAGCTGGATTGACTTTTATCTTATTATCATTTATTTTATTTAATAGGATTTCAATAATATTATACTTTAATTATTATTATTTATTAAATAATTGTTATTATTAAATCGCCACTTGATTTAACGGAAGGTTCCCCAATGCGAGTGCTTGTGTGTCCGATAAGCCAACTATTCAATAAAACTTTTCAGCTTTTAAGCTTTTAAAAGCTCAAGCTTCACAGAACAGGACAACGTTCAATGCAAAAGCTTTGAGCGAAGTGAAACACCAAAAGCACTTGCAGCTTTTCAGATCAAAGTTCCTAACCATTTAGCACAAAGAAAGCTTTCGAGATATGCAAATAAGTACGATTATATATAGAGAGATATAACTGTAAAAATGTAGGCAATTAAGTTAAAAAATTGTGCTTACCTGAAAAAATAGTGTGAACGCTACCCATTGATAATATTTTGTGTGCTTTATTGTTAGAGGCCCACGCCCCTGTGAATTGTGAACTCCGGGAAAAGGCACCTCGGAACCTTGCTTTTTCATGAATGCATCCACCACTGTATATGTTGAATGTATCCAACAATATGTGTTGAGGACATCTTCGGGAATGTCTCTGCGGGAAATCGAGAGAGTATGACACAAAGATTAGGTATGTTCAAGTGACTCCCATTCCGGTTCAATTCTTCTGCTTTCTTCTTCTTCGTCTCAGCTCACCTTGTGTGAACACAGTCTATGGGATTTCCAACGTACTGCCGCGTCGTCACAGCAATCGAAAATGTTATCAGTAAAATAACCGTTGCATTCGTGTGCAGGCGAAAAACAGGTGAATCGATTTTGACATGAGACACCTATTTCGATCAATTGGTGTCAGCGAGAGTGTGTGTTTTTGTTTGGGTGTGTTGGGAGAGAGTGTTGTATATTCGATACGACGAAGGGCGTATGTGAAGAAAGAAAATATTATTATTAAGCGAATAGGCAGCGGGGTATTATTTAAAATTTATAAAAAAGAAGAAACACGTTTAAGACAATGTTCTAGGTCAGTATTTCATAAACTAATTGCAGACTTTTCTGTTGTTTGTTTTATGCTGCATATCTTATTTGCCTGGATTCGAGACGAAACGGTACCAAAACAGAACCAAAGATTCAATTTATAATATAGACATTTGGAACGGACTCCTAGGGAATCCCTAGAGCTATAGAGCTTCGGTTAGTTGAGTGTTTCGGTACTGTTTCGTTTCGATTTCCTGCCACGAAACCATTTTACTTTACTCGTATTGTGAATGGACTCGCCTTATAAATATATAATTAGGCTCACTTAACTATAAAAATGAATAGCAGAAAACTTTTCTAGGCGTACAGTCTTTAATGAATAGGTTAACGGTAAATAGTAGTTTGGTTTAGGGTACATGTGTACCTAAATATGTTGAACTTTTTAAAGGGAGAATAGTTGCGGCGTGTGAGGTTCATTCGAAAAACCAATTATCAATAGGTAATATGCAAGTCTTCAAATCCGACGACTGTTAGTACTTGGATAAATCCAAGATAAATATTAATAACTTTTAATGCAATCAATTACTAAATCCATCAAATACGAATAAAACAAATGCAATGCCTTTCAAGCAGATGATGCATTTACTTGTCACAGAGCTACTTGTATGTGGTCTGCAAGTCACGAAACACACGAAAACACTCTGGAAACGCAATTAACTTAACAAAGCAACTGGAAAGAAAGAAAATTACGAGTTCTTCCTAAACTAGCCCTGTATTAGACTTAGTATTAGATCTGCTAAATAGTCCATGTTGACTGTATCGATCTTTGTCGAATATTTGTTAACTGAACAAAAATCAATTTTTCACTTTCGATTAGATCATTCATCAGCAGCGTTACTTTCAAGTAATGAATATGCTTCTTACTTTATAGTATTAATCGATTCTTTAAAAATAAATCGATTTAGAATCGATTCGTTTTGCAGCTCTACCTTTAATGTCGTCACTGAATACATGCTGCGCAAAAGCTGACTTGTAGGAAACTTTAAGTGAAATATTGCAAAAAGAATTGCTAACGGACAAAAAACAATGTATAGTATTGTATTGGAATCAATCTAATGTCCGAGAATGAAATTATCGTGAGAAGTAGTCAGAAGCCAGAAACGGTTGATGGTACGAGCGACAATTAAAGCGCATAATTTTAAAAAGCATGTACTTTTAAGTTAGTAATTTAGTTCAATTTGAAAGTGAAGCTTTTTTTGGTTGTTTCGTTTTTCAGATGGACTTGGTCACGCCTCAACTTTTCCCCGGTTTTGCTGTAGTTTTTGTTCCTGGTTGTAATAATGCGAAATAAATACAATTTGCAATTGAACATATTCCTTTTTATTTATAATTCATTTCATAAGTAAGTATAGTAAGGTGTCACAGCATTTGATTACAGCCCAATTAAAATAAATGAAATCAACGAAAATATTCATAAAGTTGTATATGGGTGTGTGTGTGTGTGTGAATATGTTTGTTGTGGGTGTAAGTGTATGTGGGTATGTGTGTGTATGTGTGTGTGCAAAATGTAAGTGAAAACTAAAAGCGACATCTTGTTGATCTCGTTTGAATGAAACGGCTGGGAATGCAAATTTGAATTAGTACGCAATGCGTTGAAATGATGGCGACGCCTGAAGTGGCAGCATTTTGAAAATTTGAAATTTCTTAATGGGAGCCAATTATTGATACTGCCATTCAAAGTGTCGCCCAACAATGTGGGAGCAATTTTCAGTTTTGGATGCTTGAGAGCCAATTGGAACTATTGCTTGTTCGCTTTGTTTTCTGTTGTTGTTCAGTTTTCGGTTTGGTTGGTTTGTAACGATGACCACTTAATCGATATTTTATAAAATGTTCACACTTTCAACTGCTGACTATGGAAAGCGTATTTTAAAAAATATATATAAAGATGTATATATACGAGTATATTATTTAAGTAAAGCAAAAATATAACAGCCTATGAAATTTCGATAATGGATTCGATTCGATTCGAAATTCAATTTAATGCAGACCTTTCTTTTGATTCTGCTTCTGTGATTGATTCGTGAATGTTAGTTGTTGTTGTTGGGTTTTATTTTTAATATATATATATTTTTTTTGGAGGGGGTTTGGATTGCTTTGTGGTTTAGTGGTCGTCAGTGTTGCAAAACAATTGAGTCAGAGATAATTATTAGATGAGGTGAGAACTTGAGTGTTGAATATAAAGTGAGTGAAGTTTAGTTGTATTTGAATTTGCTTTTGAAGTGAAAGCTGAGTGGGTGATAAAGAGAGAGATAGAGAGTGAAATAGAGAGAGAGAGAGAGAGAACGTGACATGTGTGGCAAAAAGTCTAACATGTGACAGTGGCTGGTGATTGGTGATTTGTGATTGTCTGCTGCTGCATTTGCTAATCATTCCGCACCAGTGGTGTGGCGATCAATTTGGTGGGCTTGGTGGGTGAGCGTGTCGGTGAGCAAATTCAGTGTGGGTGAACGGTGTGTTTGTCGTGTACATTGCTTTCTGACAATAAGAGTGAAAATCGTACGTGACAAGTTTTATGACAAATAAAAATACAATTAACATATAACATATAAAAATATTATATATATATATATATGTATATGTTATATATATTTTAACAGCTAGGTGAATTGACTGTTGAAAATGTATTAGGTACGAAATGCTTTAAGTAATAAATATAAAGGTTGTACACTTATACTAAAAGAAATTAGGGCAATAGAATAAGTTAGGTAGCAAGAGAAATATACGAGTAGAGAGCGCTGTATTTTTTAAATACTGTTTTTTCGTTTTTAAATCTGTGTTCCGCTCATATGAATTTTGTTGTGGCTTTAGGAATTTATCTTTAGCGATATTTACTTAGAATTTTTCAGTTCAAAAATTACAGGCCAGCACACAACTGGTTGCTCAACACTGCTAGCGTATCGCGTGCTGTCCTGCGTTTTTAAACAATACTTTATTTTAATTACGAGTAATTTTACGGCATATCTATGTGTTTCTGAATAAAGTTTTTTAAGTAATTTAGCACACATAGGTATGTAAGTTTAATAACTGCAAATTACATGTGGATACAATACGAGTTATATGCATTTTTTTGTTGTTTTTGTTTTTTTTCTGGGACTTTAAGAGTGTTGTGTAAGCTTAAACAAACACCTGTTTCTAATATGTATTGTACGAGTATTTACAAATTTCATTTGGATATACGAGTACGTATTGCTTATTGGAGTTGTAAATTGTAGTGGTTTGTTGTAACTGTAGATGTAGCTGTAACTGTATTAGTATTGTAATTAGAGTTACTTTGTATGTGTGTGCTGCGGTTAGGCCTCGGCTTGATTCGATTCGATTGGACTGGGGATTTACTTGAGCCGCATCAGAAAGGTGTCGGTGGTTTTGATTGCGTCTTTTTCTTTTATAGGGATATCGTTTTTATGGTTTAGCTTTGCATTTTATAGTTGTGTGTATATTTTATAAGACTTTACTGCTTATTTATGTAGTTGCTTACTTTATCGGCTCGGCCTGTTAACGGTATTTGGTTTGGCTTGGTATTGGTATTGGTTTTTGGCTTAGCTTGTAGCTTGTAAGTGAGTCAGTGATTGCGTGAGTGATTGCGTGATAGATCAGAGACAGAGCGACAGTAACTGTGACGTGGTGATTTAGTACTTTAGTGACTTAGTGATTCAGTGAGATCGTGAGTGAGTGATTGAGAAAGTAAGTTTTATGCTTATAAGCTCTTTTTATTAGCTTATTAGTTTTTATTTGATTTTTACGTGAGTTTTGTGTAGCAAGTATAGAATATATAGTATGTGTAGAGTATATATATATATATATACGTATTTTTAATTATGTTGCCGATTCTCTTGATTAAGCTTTTCCTCTCGTTGTTGTGTGTACATTTGTTTGCAGTGTGTATGTGAGACAATGTGTGGTGTGTAACAACAAATTAAACAAGATCTAGAGGCAGAGAGTAGAGCAGTATTTCAATTCAGTAACTAGTGTAGAGAGCGTTTTTAAAATATGTTTTTATTTTGGTTGATTTTATTTAAATTGGACTCTAAGTTGATGTTGCGGATCAAGCGTGTTTTGTTTACATTCCACAATCCTATTTAAACATCATCAGTCGCTTTCTGTTTTTACTTTTCGTGATCGAGCGAGCAAACAAATTTCCGCTGTATTCGAATTAGGCAGGTGAGAAATTGTGAGTGAGTGTGGTTCAGCCAAAGGCGGCATAGAGTATTTAAAGTAAAGGCTATGTATGTCTGTGACCTGAAAAATGGCTCAAGTGTTGATAAACGCTCAATGGATTACATAGTCGTTTTAACCTTTCTCAACAACTAGAAGCTCCGCAAATGCTATTAATGATGCAATCATGTGTATACATTTATATAATGTGACAGTAAAGAACAAGAAGGTGCACGAAATACGGGACGATGAAGTGTGAAATAATTAGCATAAAGATGTGAGGTGGATCCTTACAGGTCGTCGCTTGTGATTGATTGTACATCTAAGGTGAAGTCTTCTAAAATAGTACGTATTTAATTAGCTATGAAACTGGGTGAGTAAAACAATGTGGTGCGTGACACGAGAGTCGTGAGTGTTATGTGTGTGGTGCGTGACACCCGCAAAGGCATCGTGTATAGCATGTATAGTATACGCATCGTCTAATTGCTCTTTGGAGATTTCTCGAATTAATTCCTGATCGTTTTGTGACTTTGTGGTGGTGGTGGTGCTGGCTTAGTGGCGGTTGAGTCCACTGGTGAACTGATTATATAGAGTGTATACGAATCTGCGCTGCTGATGAGTTTGCAAAATTGTGTTTTTTTTTTTTTTTTTTTTTTTTTTTTTTTTTGAATTGTGCTGTGGTGATGGTGATGGTAGTGGTGGTTGTGGTGGTGTTTATTACTGGTGATATCGGTGGCGCTTAAATTTCTTGTTGCTTTTCTTGGATTTGATTTTAGGTGTTGCACTTGATTTATTAGCTGGAATTTTTTGTTGTTTCTTTTCTTTTTGCGTTTGCTTTGGTGAAAAAAACTTGGGTGTGATCATTGTTGGGTGAATAATGTTGGTTGTTCTTGTTATCAATTTTAGTTTTTCTCTGGCACATTTGAACATTCGCTCTTAAGGTATCGATCGGGCCAAATAATTTAGGTTTGTTTCATACCAGTACTATATATGAAGTTTTGTTTGTTTGCTTGTTTGTGGTTGGTTGGTTGGTTGGTTGGTTAGCTTTGATTATTGTTCAGATTTTATAAGGAACTGTTTATTCAATGCATTTGTTTATCTGTTGTGTGTTTAGTATTATCGCATAAAGGTCTTACATGTGATTTGATTTATGTTTCAAAAGCACTTTCGCACGCACTATGAACGAGATATGACTGCGATAAACTTCAGCTTTTGGGTTAATCAAATATAGATGATATATACACATAAATCAACAATCTAATTAAAAGTCAGGAACACAAAAGATCATTTAAATAAACATGGCAATAACATATAACAAACGCGCTTAAATTGAAATCAAATCTTCGCTAAGCGTAAGCACAACAAGAAGAAGCGTTCGAGACACGATAAAAGCTTGCACTATATTTGCTGTATATATCTGGTATACTCATACTTGTATGTGTATGGATGTGTATATGTGTATATAATACTATACTGACTAGCTGGCTAGCCAAGCTCTCTGACGCTGGCATTGATTTGTGTCCAATAGCTATAACAATGAATTTTATGCGCCCATCGTTACAATCCCCCTTCCAGGCCCCTCAGGCGACTACCCAACAACGATGGTCGAAAATAAGTGTTCGAGTGTTTCAGCGTCCGATTGCTATTTGAACAGCATTGGCAAAATATTTGGGCTATAAAAATAGTCGTAGGCTTTGCTATATTGTTACTCATTTCCGACTCCTACGTTTGTGTGTGTGTGTTATTGTTGGTGTTGTCGCTGCGGCACACGCTGGCCACTTACACATCATTAGGATGTGTCTAGTACACACTCGCAGTAGCTCTTGCCGCGCAATTCAATAATAAATTGAAGTAAGTAGCAGCAGCAGCAACGACAATGGCAAGAGCCACAGCTGAGGCTTGAGGCTATAAACAATACAAACAACAAGCGCCGACACCAGCGCCACAAACAACAAACAATAACAACAACAACAGCTAATACCTAACCCCAATCAATTCGAAAAGTAAAGGAGCCTGCGCATTGACTTTTCAACTAAATTTACATACAACTTGTACTAGTATGTCTGCCTGCACGTCATCCGAACCCGAAAGCAAATTCATGTCGAAAACAAATTCTAATATATATACAAGTAAAATAGAAGTTGTGGCAATATCCATAATAGTCCCGTGGCTAGTCCTTTGCAGTTTAGTGGCGATTGAATAAGAACAATTTTGAATTTTCTAATTTTTTTGGTTTTTCTTATAAATTCTTCCATTAATGTATTTTTTAGATTTTCCTTCCCTTTTTGTGTTTTATATTTGTTGTTGTTTCAATCTGAAACTAAAAATATCTATTGGCGCATAAAAACAATTTCTAACACATTTTCAATTTTGAGTATTTCTTAATTTTCTGTACTTTTCAGGCTGCTTAAATTTTCGAAACCCTTTTCATACCCCACTTGTTATTTTATCGCCAAACTAACACCTACAGCTTCCATTCGAGCTATCGCAGCTTAATGATTTAGTAGATATGTAAATGAAAAGTAAAAATTAGGAAACATAAAGTCTTAAAGCAAGTATGATCATACGAGTCTATGGACAATTGAGTTTCCATAGCAAACCCTTTGTGCTTGAACATGGTGTGTGAGTGTATGTGTGTTTATTTTAGATGATTAGCATAGCGTTTTTAGTTCTTTTCAATGCTCTTTAATCAGGCCAACTTAGACGAGCGTTCACAAAACAGCCGGGCACTATACATATATATACTATACTATATATACTGGGGGCATAGAAGACGAGTGCATATTTGTCATATTTTTATTTTAATTTGTATGTTAATTTCAAAGCTAATGAGCACAATGTTCAAATAAATTCATATGCAAATAATTGCAAAAAATCAGTTGATGTATTAATTATGCATTTTCCAACATTGGCAGCTGTCGAAAAACAAAATTGTGCTCGAAAAACTTTAAAGTATATGTACGTGCTAGAAAAACTTTAAAACGTGCATTCATGGAACTGTGTGTGTGTGTGTGTGTGTGTGTGTGTGTGTGTGGGAGAGAGTAGGTGTTGAAAGTTGTGTTCAGCTCTTGCGGGCTTCGAGACAACAACTGGCATAAAATATTTTGAAAATTTTTATATACTTGTATGTAGTATATGCATACGAGCAGGTGTTTATGTACAAGGTGATTGTGTGTGTGTGTGTGTAGTTTAATTGCATATTTGAAGGATTACTGCATGCTTCGGGCATTTGGTTTAGTTTTGCAAAACTGTTTTCTTTCTCAGTCCAAATCAAAATATATTCACATACGAAAAATGGTAAGCATTCAAGGCTTGAGGGCAAAGTCCTAGACATACTGTTGGTGTACTTGTGTGTGTGTTTTGGGTGTTGTGTGTGTGTGTTTGTTGTGGCTGTCAAGTCATACATACATACATCGATGATGCCACTGGCGGGGAGTTGTCTATTCGATTTAAGCAGCATAGCACGGCATACAAAATTCCTTTATCAAGCGCATAAAAGTTTTTTATTTATGAGTAGTAGGTACGAGTATATTTAAATATAGACGAGTAGTTACTCATTCAATGTGTTACTCATTCTTGGTTCAGGGTGGCATTCGCTCGCAATAGTAGTTACTCTGTATCTTAGATAGGAGTGTGTGGGTGTGTCTGTGTGTATTTATTCTATCGCTACGTGGGTAGATACTGTGTTGCATTTACGTAAGTGGGCTTTGGATTTGTACGAGTATACGAGCTTAGAAGATAATTGTTAGTAAATTGTTGTAGTTTTAAGTGTTTTTGGGATTGTGGAGTTTTTGCAATTTTTGCTGTTAGGCATACATTTTTAATAGTAAGTATATAGTTATGTATATTTATATGTGTATTGTTTTCTTTTTATCGAAATTTCAAATAAAAACTCTTGGTTGCTTCTTATATAGTGGATATATATACATATATTTGTATCGTATACATATATGTATGTATATGGAAGAGAAATATATGATGAGTATGAAAGTAAAATGTTAATATATAAGTACTGTTAAGGGAATTATTGTGTCAAAATTGAAACTCAAAAACTTTCTAACTAGAATGGTCTTTCAACTAAGTCTGAGTACTTGTGAGACCCATTGCTTAGCTTTAGAATATTTTGGTATTTTTTCGGTATTAATGCAAAAATTGCTCGATTGCCAACATATATGCTGCTTGTCCCGTTCGTAATTTAGTTTTTGTTTTGTTTTTTTTTTATTTTATGTTATTTAAGTTCTTTTTCTATTGATTGCATAACCAAATTTAATACAAATTATTTGCACACACACAAAAACATTGAAATTGGCAGTGAATTGCACTCACACACACACGCACACACAGACACACGCACACACACACACACACATGCAAATAATATGTGTAGAACAAGACACATAGGAGTATGTACACACATACATACACGAGTATCTACACATATTGTAATGCATTTTGAGTCGGGCGGTGATTGAAATGGGAGGTGAGAAAGGGCGTTTAGACCAGGAGATGGTGTATGGTGGGATGGGGGTGTTTGGATGGGGTTCGCCGCCCTTACCAAAAATCATTAAAAACACAACAAAACACAAAATGAGAAATGAAAATAAAAGCGTTTTTCTTTCAAAAATATGCAGCCGCTCTGGGGCAGCATTGTGTTTGCTTTGCGGCAAACTTATATTTAAGAAGAGAATTGACTTTAAATGTTAATTGTTATTATTTATGGATGACATATACAATATCATTACGTATTATTATAACCATTTTGATTTGGTTTGCTTGGCATTTAGATATAACAAAAAATATTGTTCACATATTGGCTTCAATATTTCACGTACTTTTTGTATTCATTCTTTCTTTTGGCTTACTTTTCTTTTCTTCTTCTCCTTCTTTTTCGTATTTTTTTTTCTTTTTTGCTTTTTGTTTTTGTTCAATTTAATTGCACATTTTCAACAACATCAACAACGACAACTACTTTTCGGTATTATATATATGTAGATATATATATATATATATATGTATGTATATAATAATTGATATTATTGTTTGTTTGTTTAAGAGAGATATAGGTATATGGATAATATATATGCATATATGGAGTATATTAGTATATCAGTATATAAATATGCAGTTAGATACGAGTATGTGTTCAATGGATTGTTGTTCTCTGCATACGCACATCCATATACGAGTATGTGTGTACGAGTATGTATGTGTTTCTGCATGTGTATGTATGGTTTTTCATGTATTCATCAATTATCTGCTAAACTAGCGCATATTCGGAGGCACAAATTTAAATCATACGAAAAGAAAAAGCGCAATACGTTTTCAAAGTACATAGTATATAGTATTTGCATGTGTGGCTTAGCGGCATAGCACATATACTTGTACATATGTGTATATAACATATATATGTATATACTGCTGAAATAATACGACTAAACCTATACACATACGTACGCGTACACATACATAGACAAATACACACAGTGGGAGTGCATGTAGAGACGCTTGTAGAGTATCCAGAGGTACACATACACACATACCACATACTAACCTGCTCCATGAATAAGCTCTTTACGCATGCGCGATGTGTTACTCGATACTCGTTTCTTCTTCGAAATCTGTTTTCCAAACACAATTGAAAACAGTCTTCTTCTTTGCAATGTGTTACAGAGTTCATACAATTATAAAACATATGTTATGTGAATGATATGGAAAGCACTTCAACAAATGTTCACTTTCCAAAATACAGACATGAAGAAAATTATGCAAAAAGTGCACAATGCTAAATAAAAATAATTACAGAATACAAATGAAAAAAGAAAAATTAAAATAATGATAAAACGACACAATATAATATATGTTTACGCAGCATTTAAGTAAGATATGTATGTATTTTTTAAATATTGAAGATAATGATATTTATTACCAAATAGTATTTCTTGACAATATTTAGTTACATTGAGTAGAGTATTATATCTTAAATATATTTGTGTAGCAGGTGAAAAAATAAACGTTAACGCAACACAAAAGCGATACAAAATTAACCAAAACTTGTTATTCTTTTAACTACGGAAAAAATACAGAAAAATAAAAATTAATTACTTCCATGGACTTAGAAGTTTTCAATGCAAAAAAAAACATGTTTGCTTGACAAAAAGAAACAACAGTTTTAGGCCAGCAATGTACCAGAAAACAATAATTGTGACTACATATACTCGTATAATAAAGCGCGGATTTTTACGCCCACACTGCGTATGCGTAATTATGCGAAATAAACGCTGTCCTTCTTCATGCATATACATTAAGATTATGCACTTGGCATAATGTATATAGACAATACATACGAGAATGCTTATATACGAGTTTATTTATATGTATTTCTATATATATGTATATATATATATATAGATATATATATATATATAGATATATATATCTATATATATATATATATATATATATATATATATATATCTATATATATCTATATTATCTATATATATATATATATATATATATATATATATGTATTTGTGTGTGTTTGTGTACATGAGCATGTAGTATTTTGCATTACAGTTGCTTACTTATGTATTAGAACTTGCACCTGATAAGTGATGGAAAACCACATACACACGAGTAGGAGTACGAGTACATCTTCCGTATAGTATATATCATTGGATATTGGATATAATAAGTATACGAGTACGATACTATCACGATACGATTATGGTTCAGTGTTGTATTCTGCTGTTAACATTTTCGTGATTAGTTTTATTCTACACAATAAACCAAAGAATTTTAACAAAGGATCAAACTATATAGTAAGAGAATTTATTCAGATTTTATGCTTAAGACACGTGCATTTTGATTGTTAACTACGATTACGATCATGAACAGCTTACGTTGGGAAAAGAAGAGAGAAGATATAGAACTCAAAATCGATTAGCTGATAGTTGCTTAGTAGACTTATTGTTATTATTTTTTATAAATATATATATTTTTTTGGCTGACTATTTGCTTTTAGCTGTTGCTGCTGTTGTTTTTTTTTTTTATCTGATAGACTGGGTGTGCGCTTGTGGGATGTGGGGTGGGTGGGGCTAGGGGCAGTGGACTTCATGTGAATTTTTACGACATATTCAACGAAATGAAAAAATAAATTTGCAACAAATCGAAATAATAATTACAATCATAACAATTACTCATATTCATCTGCTGATTTGATTTTCATATTGATTTTGGGGGCTTGAGAGCGAGCGAGAGAAAGGTGGAGAGAGTTAGAGTTAGAGAGAGAGAGAGAGTGAGCCAGAGAGATAGCGATATGCAATTCCATTTCGATGTTGCTCAATTTTGAATATCTTTCATGTATATATGGAGTATGTATACATATTTGTCTTTGCTCAGCAATTTGTTTTTCTTTCTTATTGTTTTTTTTTTGTCCTTTTAATATTTACACAGAACAACATATACGCGGCAATAGAGCTATTTAATGGCTAATTGAGTTATTTAAATTGTAATTACATTTAAAATGGTTCTTGTAGTTGCTTTGTCTAGTTGTGAAACGAAGCTTTTGCTTTTCTCTTTGATGTATGTATGTTTTATATTGTTGTTAGATTACTTATTCGATACGCATAAATAGTCATCGTTATTGATAGATGTGGAAAATTATAATTGAAATTAAATAAAAATAACCTCTTTTGGTTGGCCAGACATATAGTTTCAGAATTATTTATTGCATCATTGTTATGATAAGGACCAGAGCACTGAAGACTCTGGCAACACTTTACTATACTTTTACAAGGATGTGTGTGCGTGTGTGTGTAACAGAGAAGAACAGACAGCGAGAGAGATAGAGAGCGAGTTTGTGTGTGTGTGTGTGTCTATTTAAATGAGACATAATATAAGACTATAGTTACAATAGACGAAGAGAGAGAGAGAGAGAGAGAGTCATGGAGAGCATCAGAGGTTGGTTCAAACTTGTTTACTCTGCTAAATCTTTGATTTTGTATTAAATTTGTTGAGTTTTATGCAATAAATATACCATAGTTAATAGTATACGCATGGAAGGATAGTTGTAGATGTGAGCAAGTCTCGATATTGACAAATGCTCGAGCAAAAAAGGGAAAAGTTTCCATCTTGCTGCAACTGTTGGTGCTAGCCAGCACATTGGAATTAAAAACTCTTCACTAATTAGCTCGTACACCTGCCCCACCTAAGAACTTGCTACACTTTGGTACACCATCCGACTGCTTTCATTTCATTTCATTTTATACTATTTTATTTCATTTAGATTCCATTTCAGTTATGTTTTTATTTCGTTTTTATTATTTTTAATTGGACACAGACGCATGCAGCATATTTTAAGCAGCCGAGCAATGTATCTATGTAATTTCTTTTGGTCGTTGTTCATTTTTTTAAGTTTTAAGTTTTCTGTAGTAAATAGTTATTGTTGCACGCTTTTATTCTTTTGTTAGTTTTGATAAAATATCGATTTGCATACGTTTCCCGATAGCATGGAATTTGCATCCCCTGTTGTTTTGTTTATGTATTTTTGTTTTTTCTTTGTTTTTCTTGTTTTCTTTCTTTTTAAATTGTTGTGTTCATCTAAATACAGAGTTGTTGTTGTTGTTGCTGTTGTTGTGGCGCTGTGAGCAAATTAAAAGTTAGCTAGCATATATTTTGTTCATCTCGCAAGTAAATGAGAATAAAGCCAACTACTGAGAAATCAAAAAACAGAAGGAAAAAAAAAACGAATATCACAAACGAAAAGCTTTTGTCGATTCCAATGCATATTTATTTAAATAATACAAGTATATGAGAGAATTGTAATATTGATATAAAAACTGAGAGCTGACATTTATATAAGTATATGTACATAGTATATGTCTTTAGTTGTCTTATGATATACTATATATGAACAATTTAAATGGCAAAATAAATTGTGTAAAAAATATACATACGTAGAAAGAGGGGAGGAATTAGGTGTACATATGTATGCATTGTTGTGTGTGTGTTTGTGTGTGTGTGTGTGTTTGAGAGATAAAAAGGGATAGAAAACTAGATGAGGTCTGATAGATAATGACTAGATTTGTTGTAGTTGTTGTTGTAATTACCATTTTCTATCACTTTAGCGTTTTGGGATGGCCAAACGCGCCAACCCGAAGCGCTCGTTCGCGTGCGGTGGTTGTGTGGTGCTTGCAACGCGGCAACCACAAAATCCACGCTCAAGACGCTAAATTCGCACACGTTTACGCACGCGCACAAGCACAAGCACAGGCACGCACGCACGCTCGCGATAAGTATCCGATCGATAAATCGATAAGTGCGATAAATTCGTATTGTATGTATGTGTTACTGTTTGTTAAGTTTCTAGTTCGTTGTTGTTGCTATTGCTATTGGCAAGGCAAGGCAAGGGCCGTAGCTGTTGATTATCGATGATCGATGATCGATTATCGAGTTGATTATCGAATAATCGCTTATCGCTTATAGTTTGTAGGGCTTGTCGTTTTTAATTTATTACTTAACTTTCTCAGTCGCACGTGCTTGACATACAAGCTAAGGCCACGCGTTGCTCATTCTTGTATGAAGTGTTGCGATCTCTTTGTCTTTGATAGTTTTGCTTTTGCTTTTGCTTTTGATTTTAAATTTTTTGATATCTTCGCGAACAGAGAGCGTATTTTTTGTTCGTTCAGTTCGTATGTAAATAACATATGGTATATTTTTATATATACATAGACATTTAGTTATCGCTTAGTTATCACATGATTAATGGGTTGTTATTTTTTATTGTTGATGTTGTTTTTTTTTTTGTTGTTGATAGGTTTAACAGCCCTTGGCTCTTGCATTTGATTTGATTAATCATTTGGATATATGTATATATACGAGTATATGCGTCGACAACATTGCCCACAACAGCACCACTCAACTTGTTGTTGTGGCATCTCTGTGCTCCTCTTGTTCGGTTTGTGATATCGATTTCGGTTTTGATTTTGATTGAGATTGTGATTTTGGCTTTTGCTTTAGTTTAAGTTTATTGCCACCCGTTGTTGTTGTTGTTGTTGTTGTTGCTGCTGCCGCTGCTGCTGCCGTTACCGTTACTGCTGCAGTTGCCCTGCACTTATTAAATTGTTGCTGCTGCTGCTGTTGCAATTGTTGCTTTTTGTTTTGTTGTTGTATTTTATTATTAAAGACGTTCAATTCGCGCTTGCACTGCGCCACGTGACGTGATTGAGGAGTCGACCCATAAGAGTCAGCTGCTGCCAAGTTGGTTGCTGTGGTTGTGCGACTGCTGCCTAACAATACTTTTGCTGCTACTGTTGCTGTTACTGTTGCTGTTGCTGTTACTGGTGTTGCCTCCACTTTGCTCGCTGCTGTTGCTGTTGCTATTGGTGCCGATGTGGCTGCTGTCGTCGTCATCATAGGGGCAACTTCTCTCTGGCCACTTGCCAAGTTCAACGTCATTTCACAGCCGCTGCCATTGTAGTTGCTGTTTTGGGTGCTGCTGTTGTTGTTGCTATATCCGCTGTAGTCAACCTTCATTTGTAGGGAATTTGTTGCAGTTGAAGTTGTTGTTATTAATTTAATATATAGTATGTATATGCAGAGTAGTTGTGTTCTTTATATTGTTTGTTTGTTTGTTTGTTTGTTTGTTTTTATATACGAGTATATATATTTTGATTTTTTGTGCGCTTTTTAAAAGGGGGGCATTGGGCGGGCTGGTTTCTAGTACGTGGACAAGGGATTGTTGCTGTTGTTGCTGTTCGTTTTCTTGTTATTGTTGTCTAAATTCTTGCCGTTGTTGCTGCTGTTGTTAAAAAGTAACATGTTTGGGTGTTGTTGTATTTACTATACTATACTATATAGTATATATATATATATGTGTGTGTGTGTGTGTGTGTGTGTGTGTGTGTATTGAAGGTTTTCAGCGAGTTAAAAGCCTATACACTGATACATTTACAAATACCACCACACGGACACACAAATGCGAGTACGTACATATGCATAGTATATATATTATTTACACATACACACATACAATTAATAAGTATAATTTCTTGGAATTTAAGTCAAAGAGAAACGATAAAGGGAGACTAGAAACAAATGAATTAGATAGACAAGTAGAAGGCGTTTAACATTTAAGTTGCAAGCTCAACAACAAGCACATCAATTACACAGCCAATTGCAGCAAAATAATTCAAACATACAGACATACACTCACACATACATATTCGTTGTAATAACACTAAAGAGGTGTAGTATGAGAATATTTATAAACAAAAGCCGACCGTAGACAAACAAAAGACAGACATCACGATTACATATAATAAAGGAGGGGAAGGGCAAGTCCCTTTAGTTATTTGCGACCATTTTCGCAAGTTGTTCTGCCTATCCTGTTCAGTTGTGTTTAGTATTTTTGTATATATAGGCGCTCTGTATACATATGTATGTATGTATATGTATGTATATATTTACGCGTGTGTAGGATGAGGTGTGTTATTACCGAGTGTTATCGAGTTTAAAGCAAATCAGGCTGATGGCTGATAAAATGGTCAGAAGAGTATGGGCTGTTAAATGGATGGTTTGTGGGCGTGGTTATGGATAATAATGGTGAGTATATACATATATCAGTCGCATGTACATATGTATATATGCATATGGCATGGTTTGGTCACGTTCTGCACACTTCTGCATAGCCTGCTTTCAGGCGCTGGCTCGCGTTTATGCTCGATGATTTGTTTTGTATTTTTCTTTAATTAAATTCATTATTTTTTATTGCATTATGCTTCGATTTTACTGCTGTTTTCGCTTTCCGTAGTGTTGTTGTTGTTTCGCTGTTGTTAGCTCAGTTTTGGAGTTTTTTTGAATTTTATTTGAATTTCAAAAATCGATTTAGATGAAAAATAAAAAAAAAAATAAAAGCAATGCCCTCAGTTTCTACACAAAATGTTAATGCAATGAAAATCGCAGTCACAAAAAATTAGGAAGACGCGATGCCTAACTATACTCGTATATCCTGTGAAAATAAATTCAAAACCTGAAATGAAAATTCAAATAACAACTCGCCTGAAATGGGATTTTTTTTTAACTCAATTTTTGTTTGTCCTTTGAAATATTCTCCATTAGGAGATAACGTTTATTAGCTGCTTAGGTGGTGCTTAGCTGCCTCCGCCACTCTTTCAAGAGGAGTGAAACTTGTATCTTAAAAAAGTGATATCCCTGTTCAGCCTTTTAGGCCACTGATGGACAGCTTATCTGTATATGACTGTACAACACTATGAGCCTTTGTTGGTCAGGGACGACTCGCCCTTGAGCATTCGAGGAAAAGGTAAACAAGCATAGCCAATTTTTTTTTTTAAATTGCTTTTGGAATTATTATGTTCTTGTATTTTGTTATTTATTCATATTTTGTTATACAAGTATGTACAGCTGTTCGTGCTTGTTTTCGTATAATTATTGTTCTATTGTTTCTATTATTTATTTTCTATCATTCATATTGCTGCATAGCTTCGCTTTACTTTAGTTTTCAAATTATTAGTTTCGTGGCCATTTGTGTGATTCGACATTTTTTTATATTTGTACATATATTTTGTTTATTCGCCATATGGTTGTCGGACAGTTAGTCTGGTGCAAAGTTATTTTAATTGAAAATTCGACGTTACATGATTTCAAATAAAATCGTGCTCGACCTTCGTGTTATTGTTGCGCTCTCGCCCACCTCGTTATTATTTGTTTATGCGCGGCTCATTAGCAACATGGGATTTTTTTGGTTTGTTTTTTTCCATTTTAGTATTTATGCACAACGCACATGGATATATAATTAGGATTTGTCGAAATGTCGAATGTTATGTTTGTTTCATGTTAATTTTTAAATTTTTGTTGTTTATAATTAACCAGTTATATAAGTAGTATGTTTAGAGAATTATGCATGGTATACATGGTGAGAGAAATATATATATATATATATATATATATATATATATATATATATATATATATATATATATATATATATATATGTATATAGATATAGATATATATGTATATTGTTGTATTATTTATGTTAAAAATCGATGGCGTTTACAATGTTTGTTGTTGTTGTTTTTACGTTTACAAAATAACAGTAAGTAGTAGATATATATGAGTAGTTACATATTCAGATTCGCATTGATATTCAAATATTTTGATAATAGGTGGTAGTAGTTGTTTTTAGTTCAATTGTGGCATTTCAACCAATCAATCAATCAATCAATCGTACAGTAGGTATTAAATCAAGAACCAAAATTGGCGGAAAAAAGAACATATCATATGGATTAGTACAGTTGTTATAATGGAAACAGTTGACACTCACCGATGATCTACTCACTTGCATAAACGCATAGACACCACGTAAAAACTCCATATTTTGTTGCTCTTGGGAACCCTTGGTTGTGCGTTGCGCCCGACTGATATATTGCTTGACAGTGTCGGCAACAAGATGTGGCTTTAGCTTTCGCGATAGGACGCTGAAAATAAGAATGAGATAAGCATTGGCACAATATCTTGACTGGATAAACTACTATAATGAGAAAACCACAAATGAAAACAAAAGCAGATATTTCCGTATCGGGTGTTATATTGCATATACTTATATTGAATTGCTAAGTCCCCCCACACAACGATTTAAGCTTGACAGTCAAAACGTTTCTACTATGTAAGTAGACGTAGCAAATTTTGCACTTCTGAATCAAAAAAAAAAAAACATGTAATATAAGACATAAACTTTTTTTTAAATAATTTTTTAAATTAATTTGATTTACTTATTAAGAATATATATCTTCCTACGAAAAAGGCAAAACTATAGCTTCAGTTTTATTTTGAGCAAAAACAGACAAACTTAATGTATAATTATTATTTTATTAGTTGTATTTCAAAAATATCATCATGTTGTTATTTTTATAATAAACTTAAAATGATGAGCTCGGAATAGGAGCGTCTGCATACCAAGTTTGGTTTATGTTCGTACATAAACCGTTTCCGAAATCCAGGCGTTCATCTAGACAGACGGACATGTTTAGATCGAATTTTCTCGTCATTCTGATTCAGAATATACAAGTATATACTTTATGGGGTCGGAAATGCTTTCTTCTGCCTGTTTAACGTGTTTTAACGAACATATCTCCGCTATTGTTAATAAAGAGAATGGCTTTCTAGGCTTTGTGAAACAATGGGCGAAAGAATTTGAAGACCCT
Source organism: Scaptodrosophila lebanonensis (assembly GCF_003285725.1). Taxonomy (NCBI): domain Eukaryota; kingdom Metazoa; phylum Arthropoda; class Insecta; order Diptera; family Drosophilidae; genus Scaptodrosophila; species Scaptodrosophila lebanonensis. The sequence goes on along the minus strand of NW_022060567.1, from coordinate 3,908,517 downwards.
ACACAACTCGAATTATGTATGAGACTTTTGTGCGACCTACCTTAGAATTTTTGTAATAGTTGCACTTTATCTATACTTTTTAAAGAATGTAATCTTGTCGTTTTTATTTCTCATTGTTTTTCTTTTTTTGTCCATCTTTTAAATTGAGCGCCCTTTGTCAGAAAGTAAATAAATAGTAATTAAATAGTAAATAAATAAATAATAATTAAGCAGTAAATAAATGTTAAATAAATAATAACTAAATGTTAAATAGTTATAAAATATTAAAAAATATATATTATTAAATAAATAGTAAATAAGTAGTAAACAAATAATAAGTGAATAGTAAATAGGTAGTAATTAAATAGGAGATTCAAATATGAATTCCAAGTGAACTTTGAAAAGAGAAAGTCGATGTACTTGTAGAACGTAGAATATGTATAATGTAGAATATATATCATATTCAAAAATAAAACCAGTTCAAGTTCCGAATTCAAGCGATAGAATCCTTTTTTGAAGGCCTTAGCAGCCACAGTTATACTTGTATGCCATCATCTGCTTATATACTATACTACGAGTATATGCCAAGCTCAGTCACAATGTTTCAGGATCTTGGGTGCTGAGGGCCCCAAATGCCAGCTGCCGCCATGCCATCTGCCGCCATGCCATCTGCCGCTGGTAGAGCCAACGACACTTATAGCCACTTTACACGCGCACACCCACACACTCACACACCCACACAAGCGCACACACAAGCACACTTATTCTCACACACATGCGCTGGTGCGGCGTCTAAATTTAAACAACCTCAGGACGCCAAATTGTCACTTGACGCTGCCTAAACGGAAACACTTTTGTGTACTTAGTTAATGCCGTTGGGCTAATTGCTCGCACTCATGGCTCATGGCAGGCGCTGAGTGTGTGTGTGTGTGGGGCAAGGGGGAAGGGGGGGTGAGGCTTTCGAGTGGCATTTTTGTTGCCGCCGCTTTGACGTGTATGTAGTTTTTCAAATTTTTACTGCACAAGTTCATGAAATATGCGCGAAGGCCACGCAATGGGCCATGCCAACAAAAAAACTTGCCTAATTGAAATGCCGCAGCCATCTTTGTGGCACTGCTGTGATGTGTGATGTGCGATGGCGCTGAAATTTTTGCCAACTGTGACAGCGAATTGACGCCGTAGATTACGCTTATCGTTTAATTGTGCTAAGCCAGTTGCAGGACTCTGCCCCAGCCGCACAGCAACCGGAAACCGGCAACCAGGAACGAGCAACAGTCAGCAACCAGCAACCAGCCAGCTCAGTGGCTCAGTGGTTCGCATGTGTGGCATAGGCATCAACTGACACACATCCCTAGTATATACAAGTATATATATATATAGTATATATAGTCATATACACACACGCGTAATCTTACGCACTCTACGCGCCTTATTTGAATTTTATTGCCTAAGCATTTAAGCTGTGACAAACCAGTTTGCCGACAGACGACAAACGACAGTCGACAGACGGCAAAGTTCATAGGTTGGGGACAGAGCAGCCAATTTGGCTTTTTTCCCGTCAAATCTGGTTGTTTTTGAAATCAAATTGCGGCAACAATTCGAAATTGCGAGAAGCATTTATCCGCTTTTTGCTATTTGGCCCACATTTATGTAGAACAAAGAGGAAACGTGGCACCTTTATCATTAGGTTAAACCAATATTTGCGAATGGCACCACTAGTTTAGACCATCTTTATCTCAAAAGTGCGCGTTACTTGTAAAGGTGCGAATGCATTCATATCGAAGGAATATAAGGAAAAATGCGGAGGTGTTTGAGCAACTTTTGCATTGCGCATACGACGACACAGAACAAAACGCTCACATACCATTTAAAATGTTCACCAAGATGATAAAAAATGAGCTTGGAAAATGCATTTACTGCAAAAAGAAATGCAGCTGTTTTACGCTTTTTTGTACAATTTTAAGCTTTATTTCACTCTTCTTCCCGCCAAAATCAGACGTTTTCCTTCTAAAATGTTGCCAAAACTGATTGGGGAACACAAAACAGAGCCAGTCGGTTCAATCTGTACAAAACATCCTAGTACAGATATAGACATCCATGTTTCGCTCCGACTTACATCCCTAATCTGTACCGAGCTCCTTTTCTTAAAAAAAGAAATGGAATGTGGAACCGTTAAGGTGTTAGAATTTTAAATCGATTCTGAATCAATCCTTTTTGCAGCTCTTCCTCATACAAAGATTGCGGCCATTTGGGGTTCGTTGAATTTAAATAAATTTTCGATTGTTTAAAAAATTAAAAAATTATTAAAATCGAAAATTCATCTCATATACAAATTCATCTCAAGTTTGTACATTTGTTTTACATTTTCTCTTAAGCCATTTTTTTAAAGTCAGATTCCAGCTTCATACCAGATGTTAAGCCACATCTACTGGCGGTACACAGCTTTAGCTAAATCCACGAAATCGTTAAATGTTTGTGCTCGTGTTGCGTCAACATTTCGCACAGTGGCACATGGGGACGCCCATTTGCATACACACCCCACCCCCACCCCCACCCTTCCATGCATACGAGTACCCGCACACTTGGACTCTATGCGGGGGTCAGGGAGTGTGGGTCTATCGGTGCGGCTGTTCCGGTAAACCCATTTTATTTGGTTAAGCAGCTTCCAGCCACTTCTATTGACTTAAACACCCCGCGAGATTTTCTGTGATCTTCTGTGGATTAGCAGTTTATTTAATCAAATTCTATGTGAGTGCGTCTTCTTCTTCATTTACATATATATATTTATCTGATTATAAAAAAAGATTGAAAAGTTGTAGTGAAGATGTGGGAAGAGCAAGGCGTCGTGCTGTACTCGGCAATTGGATGTAGATAGCTCTTTAACCTTGCCATTGCTAGACACCTATTTCGTGCAGAATTTTAAGTAATGTTTGAGGCATTTGATGCCAGACGGAGGAAACCAAATTTTAAATATTTATTTAATGTATGTGTGCATACCCATTGCAAGTCCTTTTAAGGCCAGGAAAGGGCTTTAATATATATATATTTTTTTCTCCCAAAGTGCAACTAAAAATGCATGGGTCTAGCACCAACAGGGAGGTGTTCCTCCTTCAATAAGAATCTCTGGAATTTAGGAGCTATTCATATTTTTCAAAGTTCCAAGCATAAAATGCATACGGTTTATAACTGGAATAATATATAATTCGTAGAATAATACTGTCGAATGAAAATACTTTTATATTTTGTGCCCGTTAAAAGCCCAGATATACTATTGTTTCGTTTTTTGTTCATGCTATAAAGCTCACCACCACAGAATAGTTAAAGGATTAAAGAAATGGTCCTTGATGAAACGCATATCTTCTGGAAAGTTGAAAAACGTGTTTGCAGAAAATGGAAACTTCAGGATATAATTGTAATAAAATTTAAAAACTGTTGTTGCTATTTAAGTGATGCATATGTGTTAATTCCCACAAGAGAACTGTGACGAGTAATAAGTACTTGTTCGTTCACACTCCTACAAGTATGTTGACTTGCACTCATTATGAAGGAATGAGCTCAAAGCGAACATTTACAAGAAATACTAAAATCACAATATTTTTGTAAAACAGTTATAACAAGCGGTCAGCAGATCAAAATCATCAATCGGCAAACGTAAATCATAAATCGCTACGATGCATGCATACATTTTTTTTTGTATTGTCAATTTAAAAGCGTGGAAAAAAAAGAAAAACCAATGAAAAATTACAAACTTCTTTATAAAGAGTAGAGTTTTTTAAGTGCAACCACTGAAAATAATCATGATAGTAATGTTCGCTCCTTGCGGAATGCACATGGACCAAGATAGCTTGCTATTCCTAAATTCAGTTTATAGGAATGGACATTTTTAAGCCAGAATGTAGCATGCATTATCTCTCTTTAAGGTATATATTTTATAATTTGCTCAGTGTAAACAATTTTTAATGAAATTAATAATGTTCCTTCAATTTCATAATTCTTTTTTTGTTTAGTGTATGAAATTTTGAAACGTTAACAGAAAATAATAAATGTGTTTGCTTTTGCTTCGGTACCCCTTTATTTTAAGATATTCAAAGGTCCTGCGTATGTAGCTTCGGAATTGTGCAGAGTATTGACAAAATTATTTCGCGGGGAAAGGCGAGAATCGGCCCAACCGCTTCGATGCATTCATACAGATGGACGGACATGGCTAGATCGGTTTGTCTCATCATGTCCATTAGGAATGTGCACAAATTGTGGGTCCCATAAATCCTGCAACACTTCGCTACTTTCAGCAAACCAAATATGTCCTTTTACAAATCAATCAAGAAATGGCGTATTAGTTGCGTGATTGCAACCGAATGTTTTCATGTTCGTGTTTTTTTGAGTATTTCACTGCGTATATGCAATGCATGCATTTTCGATCAAATGGACGCTAATGCGAGATAATAGATAATAATTAGGGTAGTGATAGTCTATAAATTAGACTGGGCGCAGATTCAAAATAATGACATGACCTAAAGGTGTGGCATTTCAACTGGGAGCATTATAGCTTTATATCCTCTTAGGCTTTTAAGTCGCATTTTCTTTTGTTTCCTCGATGTTAATTCGGATCATAAAATACATTAGTAAATCGACATATTATATTTATTCGTAATAACAAAACTGCTCCACTAATTGCTTTTGCGAAATTGTTCATCGCCACTCGGATCACAAATAATGTCTGGACTCGGGGTTGCGGAAAGTGCCAAAACAAACTTAAAGATTTGTATCTGTAAACAAGATTTTCATTTTTTGCTTTGTTTTTTTTCATTATTTTTTCAGAGATCGCCGCGCTTGTCCTTTTTCATTTTATTTGTTTTTTCTTCGCTTAACTTTGGGTCGCCTGCTACCTTTTTATCTTATGTTTTTCTTTTTAAAATTAAATAAACTGCTCTTTAACCACACAAAACACATTTATCTCGATTTTCACGCTGTCAGCGGCAACTCAAAAGGGCGACAGTTTGTAAAAAGGAAACAACGACAGTGACAACAGCAACAGCAACAACAACAACAACAACAACAACATCGAGCCGCCCACAATGGTGCGCAGAAAGTCAATTTCAAGATTTATTTTTTACCATTTAACATTACCCTCGAAAGCAAAACAAAACAGAACCGAACAGAACAGGATGGTCAGAAAGAGAGTGCCGGGGAGAAGGGGGAGGGAATAAAGGTGAGCGCGGTTAAGAAATAATAATAAATTAAAAGCGCGAGTCGCCCAAACAGGCCGAGCGAAAGAAAAAAGGTCAACTAATTTCAATAAAAAAAGACGGTGGCGTATTGAAGACAAACAACACCAACAACAACACCAACAACAACAACAACGCCGCAATATGCAAGTCAGCATCGAACAATGCGAAGACAAGTTCCAAAATGTTGCCTCCTCGTTTTTAAGTATTTTCATTTGTATTTTGTGTTTGTAAGTCCGTATATTTTGCGCTTTGCCTACCTCAGCGACATTTTGTTTTGTTTTTTTACCTCGTCTTACCTTTTTTTGTGCGTTTTTGTTTGCAATTTCATTTTATTTATTTAATTCTCGTCCGCCATTTTCGTTGGAGCATTAAATTCTATAGGTCAGAGTGGGCGGCGAAGCACTTGTGCTTTGAAAGCAATCAGATTGGGCATTTCTGAGGGTGTTGGTGTGGTTTGCGGGGTGAGAGAATGGTGTGTGGGGGTGTAGGGGTGTGGGGCTGTAGGGGTGTGGCTGGGTGTTGCAGGTGCGTGAGTGCAAAGTGCACAAAACCCGACGCCGTCGCTGTCATACATACTATATGTGAATAAAAATAACAGAAGTTGAAACAAAGCAGGCGCCTGGCAGGCAGCTGCAAGAGGTAATACAGTTACCCACACACACACACCTACACACACACACACACACACACACACACACACACACACACTGACACTTCGCAACTGGTGCTCTGAATGTTTCATTAATAATAAATGACGCCTGAGGAAACGGAAATATGCGCTGGCAAGGCAACTTCGTTTGCCTGTCGCCATTTTTTTTCTTAAATATGCATACGTGTATATATTTTTATACATATTTATACTATACATGTATATATATAACTATATACATATTGTATCTGGGACATTTAACAACGATTTTTGGCTTGTGCTGTTTTCACCTTGCCCTTTGAATTCATTTGTTATTTATTGATGCCATCATAAGCTGTGAGGGCTTAGGCCAAAACGTTTAATATAATCGATATTTCAAATTTGCATGCTTCTTGGCTATCGATCTTCAAGTATCCTATTGTCGTGCAGTTTGAATATTCATTCGTTTGTTAAATGTTGGAATGTAAGGTTAGGTACGTGCAGTAGCCGGAATAAAGCAAAAAATTCAGGAATTGTAAAGTGTAACAAAAAAATTAGTTATCTTATAATTTATGTGAAATGCTAAAGAAGTTTAATTTCCCCCACCGGATCAGTAATACTGCGACACAGCTTTTAATTATATTTTATGTTTCAAGTATTTAAAATACTTTACTTTTTATACCCTGTACCCGTAGGGTAAAAAGGGTATATTAGGTTTGTGCAAAGTATGTAACATGCAGAAGGAAGCATCTCCGACCCCATAAAGTATATATATTCTGAATCAGCATGACGAGAGAAATCGATCTAGACATGTCCGTCCGTCCGTCCGTCTGTCCGTCTGGATGAACGCGAGGATCTCAGAAACTATAAAAGCTAGAATAACCAAAGTTGGCATCCAGATTCTCCTAGGTCCGAGAAAGGACGAGTTTATTTTATTTTTTGGAATTTTCCCCTCCTTCCCCCGCTACAGAATTTCGTCAATAGCGTCCACATTTAAAATGCTACCTAAACTAAACTTTGCACACATAATTTATATATAATTGTCTACTGTTGTTCAAAATTTTATTCAATTCGGTCAATTCTAAGAAAAGTTATTAGCGAAAGAAATTCTCGCCAGTACAACCCCCACAAACTGCAGCAACAAGTTCGCTCTTCTTCTTCCTCTTTTTGCTGCTGCTATGGGCGCATATAACTCAGTGACGCAAGTTTACCTGGGTACAGGGTATTACACTGTCGGGCTTGCTCGACTGTAGCGTTCTCTCTTGTTTAATTTTACTTATTCATTGTTAATTATTAATTATTATTTACTCATTACTTATTATTGTTATTTATTCATCTATATTTCTTTTTTAATAGGTCTTATAACGTCACTGACTACTCTGTTCTGTGAATTGGGGCATAGCTGGCCGTTTGGAAAATAAAATCGTCCCACCCAGTCGGATTTGATATTAGATATTTTTGTAATTTCTATAGGCTTTTTATACTCTGTACATGAAATGTACAAGAGTATGCTAGGTTTGTGGGATGTAAAAAATGTAACAAGCAGAAAGAGGCGTGGCAGACCCCAAAAGGTACATATATTCTTGATCAGAATGACAAGATGACTCGATCTAGTTTATTCTTAAGTTTTATTTAGTTTAAGTCAACTATTGTAATACTTTTTTTATTGATGAAAAAAAGAATTTACCATTCTGGATAGAATTCAAAACTGTAGAAAATATTGCTACAAGTATAAATGCCATCCAACTATAAAGAATAACCTAAGCTATCTGTATGTTATACTCATTATATTTTAGGCTTTTGTCTTGGGTTCACGCGAAACACTTTTCCACTTTTCAATCCTCCAAAGCCTAATTCGATTATTTCTTAATCAAAATCAAAGTTCATGACATGCCCACACGGTAAAGATTCAATAGACCTAACTCTCACACCATTTCATAAAAAATCAATGCCCCCCGTAATATTTTAACAATACTGTTATTATAGTTATTTTTTAGATATTAGTAAAAATATGTGAAAACATATACACATAGTATTATAGCAAGTTATGTGCGATGAATGCAAAAATTTTAACCCTTTTTGAAATCGTTGCTTATTAGCTGGCACGGCAAAATCCCACATCTCAACTTAAAAATCGAAATTAATAATTAAACGTTGTTGTTCATATTAAAACTGCGACATATTGATAAAAAGGAATAGTTAAAGAAGAGATAAGTGGTGATTAGGTACCGTTAGACCAACTGTAGTTATTATGAGAGTCGAAAAATCCCTTCAATTCTAGCCGTTGTTAATTAGCTGTCAACAGCTGTACATATGCGTGTGTTTCAAATAAATTGCGCAGTGCCTAATTTTTTTTCTGTTTTTAAGTGGTAATAATTGTGATTGGAATAAGGGTTTCCCATTTTCAAAATGTATGTAATTAAGATTTATCTTAAAATTCGTAAGATAAATAAGGAAGCATGGAATAATTTGCAAGTCGAGAGGACTGCTTTTCTTCGGCTTTTGTCAAATAAAGAAACTCAATTACAGATAAAAATTAATAATAATAATGAAGTTAAGACATATATTTATGCTATGATACTATTCTTGTTTTAAGTTTCTTAAAGTTTGCCCTTCAGCATTATTTGTTATTGTTTACTGCGCAGTTCCGAATCACATACACAGAGACACATCACATCACGTACTTGCTACCAGAAACATATGATTAAGCCAATTGTCATTTTGCACGACCAAAACAAAAGAAAAACAGAGAAGCAAAGAGTCTCAAAGAGGCAAGAGGAAGCTGGAATCTGAACTATAAATTGCATTCATTATATCAGCGCCGCGTGCAGAACGCCAATGACGAGGTCCGACTGCGCTCGCCGTGCATCCGCACGGGCCGATGGGCCCCGCTGCTATCTCTCCCGATAATTGGCCAATTGGCGGAGTGGTGGAAGGATAGGCTTGCAAATAGTGGATGGCATGCGATCAACAGAATAAGAAAATGACGAGGCCGCAGCCGAGGCCGGGGTCGGGGCCGGGGCAGTTAATGAAAAAGAATTTTCTCCAGCACACCAACACAAGCGCGCACTTATACACATACATACACATACGTACATATGTACATATATGGCCATTACCGCTACACGTGTGGGCCATGAAAGTCGAAAGTGAATGCTAAGGCATGAAGCGTGGGCATAATTTCACTTATTATGTACGAGCACATACAAATAACTGCACTATAAACAAACGGCATAAAATGAGCAGGAGATACATATATTCATGTGTATGCATGTGTGCGTATGTGTGTGAGTGTGTCTGTGTGTGCAGCGCTCGAAAGTATGCAATAGCAAACATGAAAAGCTCTGAGCAAGCTTGTAAAGAAAGGCAAGTCGTATGTACTATCCACATATATGTACAAGTATGTGGATACATATGTACGTACATATGTATAAATACGTAGGGGGGTGGGCGGACGGCAAAATAAAATGACGCGACGCGTCGCCGCATACCAACTTGTAAAATCCTCATACAGACTTATGTTTATGGGTATGCAAGTGTATGTGTTTGCGAGCGGGTGCTGCATCTTGCCAGAGTTAGCGAGTCATTTCCGCAAACATTTGAAACACTGAACGGAAAAAAGCATTGAATGGAACAAGAGAATTCAAGACCCCATTGCTATACCTTTTTTTCAACATGATTATTTTGTCTGTATTAACGAAAAAATCATTCACTTATAGTAGATTTTAGAAAACGAGAATTATGCCATATCCTTCATTAGAAGTACATACATATCTACCCGTTTTATTAATAGTTTTGAGTTATACTTTACAGCTCAATCAATAATCATTTTTTGCGAGCAAAAAAAGAAAACTCATAAAAAAATGATTATGCTTTAAGTTGTAAGTATATATTCTTAAACAATAAGCCAGGATGAACCCTTATAGTACAGTATTGGGCTCAAAAAAACATACCTTAAAAACATGTTCATGCAAAATTACATCTCGAATTATATTTCTGATCAAAAACTAAAACTTAATGAATAATCATTATTATATGTGTTGTGTTTTATTTGCTTGTATATAGTCATCGTGCGAAAAACAAAAAGCAAATAAAAATATATGCATGTATTGTTAAATTGGTTATTTCTTAAAAATATTAACGTTATACAATACACAATTTAGGTGTATTATTTTTGAAATTATTTATTTATTTATTTCACCATTCACAAGTAACAAAAAAAGGATATTGCTGCAGAATGTTAATTTATTTTATTTTTTTATTTTTTCCCCCTGCCCTCGCTACAGAATTTCGTCAATACTGCCCATATTTTCAAAGTTGTTTTTCTCCTTTCGGAGAAACATATCCTTTTATGGAATATTATATGGAATAAACAAAAAATAGAAAAGAAAATGTAACGAAAGAAGTCTTCGAATCATGTCCTTACATCTCTAATTCTGCTTTGTTTTCAAGTTCACAATTTTTTCTGCAAGTGTAGTCGCTTGGTTGCCAGGCAGGCAGGCGTAAGCGCCGTGTAATTCCATGGTGCTGGGCTCGATGGTAACTGCAGGCATGAAATTACACTGAAATTGTTATTTTATATTGTAAGACCATATCTGTACTGTTGCGAGATTTTTTCCACTGCAGCCAACAGAGAGCAGTCAACAGTCAACAGTTAGCGTAATAAGCGCAATTAGAAGCAGAAGCAACACAGCGTGGCAATACAGATTGTTATGGTTGTCATGGCAGTTAAGAAAACTTTTACTGACGGTCCCCATCTCCTCCTTATACATATCCCTCATTCTCCCTCTATCCATCACTCTACCCTGGCAGACTTTTGGGCTTCCTGATGCCTGTTCGCCGGCCAATGAACAAGAATTGAACTCGTTGAACTTTTGGCTGATGCCACGAAAACTTGAGCAGCTTTCGTACCATAAATGGGAGAAAAAGCTGCCGTTGCATTTAAGTACATGCCACTTATTATTGCAATTTTAGTTCAAGCATGCGTATAAAGAATTAGCATTAGAATAAGTCGCCAACTAATTTAAACAGTTTTAAAGCAAGATTGTCCTTTAAAAGTTCTTCCGTGGAGTGGTATTTGAATTAAGCCCCAAAAAAAACGGTCGAAGGATATAATAAAAGATATACATAATAAAATAAAATATCCGTTGTTTGAATTTTTAGTTCTTCATAATACACATTTCGAGACAGTTTTGCCAGTTTTACTTTTTCAATTTTCAATATTGTGCCCTGCTATTAACCTATTTTTTCCAAAAGGAATCTAAGGTTTGAAATAAAATTTTGTTTTTTAAATCAATAAAAAAGACAAGAAAGACAGTCGAGCAAGTCCGACAGTAAAATAGCCTGGGAGAGTACAAAACAAGCAAAATTTAAGAAAAAAATTATTAAAAAAATTAAATTATTTAATTAAATTATATAAAAAATATTTAAAACATAAATACATACAAAAGTGAAGACATGTTTATGTACAGTTTATACAGCATACATTTACATCAGAATCGTGTCTGTGCGTGTTTATATACAAATACATGTATCTATGCAGCACAAAATTAAACCAAAGCAGCAACAACAATAACAGCTGCGGGCAGAGCTTCGGCAAAGATAATACTTGTATTTATGGCTATAACTTCGTCTAATCTATCATAATGGCATAGAGACTCGTTATCACTAACTGCAGGTATTTGCCAAATCTGAGTACAAAATTCCAAAAATAACGGGAGTTATGGAAAAAACACAAATTGCGGGGGAGTGGGGGTGTGTATCAGAAAAAAACCGTATCACCAACACCAGCAGGCTAAAAAGGAGTAGTGGAGACAGCAATATTCCCTACTGTACGGCCTGTGGAAAAGTATTATTTCCGACCAGGACTAACCTAGCCAGACACGAACTATCGCACATCCATCGAAGAAATGTGGAACTTATTTTTCAAAGAGGAATAGTTCCAACTGATTAGATATATAAGTATAAGAGTAACATTTCGTCACTCAACATTTCCTGTTTCCCTTCCTGACAATACATTGTAAAAAATCGTTGCCCTGCGTTCTAGCCAAATCATGTAGTTGCTCACGAATCACTAAATCATTCCAGTTTATATGGTGTCTCTATCTGTAGTCTCTGAGATCTAGGTGATCATACGGACGGCCGACATAATACATTCGATGGAAAGAGCGCTACTGAGCTGGACTCGCTGAAGGACTCGTGCGCATTCATTAAGGATGCCGATAAGCTGTGCAAACTATGCAGGTGAATATAATATACAATAATATAATTTTCCCGGCTAGTAATGGAAGATGTATCAAGTCCCTTTTGTTACAATTTTCTCCCAGATGAAAGGATAACCAACAATTCCTTAAAAATATGACCAATACTTGTATTAGCTTTTCGTATTTTTCAGACATCCTTTAGGTTTTTCCACGGACTGAAAGATAATCGGCAAAGCCTCTTTAAAAAGGTCCACCCCTTTTGGAACAAAACTCTTTGAGTTTTAAAAATGCTTTGCAAACATGTTCTACGAGTATGCCTTAGACAGAGTCAGAGTTTCGATCAACCTCAATGTTTCCTCTTGCTTTTAATTTTTTCACTTGCAAGAACCCTCAACACTAATGATTCAATTTATTGCTCTATTATTTAATTAACAAAACTATTCCTTTTCTTGTTCAATATGCAACTCAGTTAGTGGCCACAACTTGAACAGGCCAGCCCAGCTTTGCAATAATCTTAGAATATTACGCCCTTTTTTCACCTCAACACCCTACTCGAGATCTCCTGAAACAATTGCGCAAAGTCCTTCAAGGGAACTTCTTGCTGCCTGGACGTTTGACCGATTGACTAACTGAATGAGTGAGTGGTTGGCAGCACTTAGCGTAATTGCTGAGTCGTCGACTTAATTGCATGGCAAAGATGCCAATGCCAAAATAATTGTGCATAATTTCATAATGCTACTCGGGCAATTGTTAAAAAAGGACTCACAACAAAGGCACACATACACACACACGCACACACACAACGAACGGTTGTTGAGTGGCTGGCTGGCTGGCTGGCTGGCTGGCTGGCTGAATGCAAATGTGAATGCATCTGAATAATGGGAAACGAACCACAGCAACAGTAATGCAATAATCATCGTCATGGCTATGATGTTTAATATTGTCATTGCCAACATCAACATCAACATCATGTTGTTGCCACTGTTGTTCGGTTCGTTCCACTTGCGTTCGCTTCGTTTGGCTCACCGAGCACAATAGTTGTACTATAGTCGCAGTAGTAATAGATCGCCAATTATTAGAATGCAACAACAGGGAGCCACAGCGCTAGCGACGACAACAGTTACAATAGCAATAACTATGGCAATAGCTTTAGTGGAGGTATAACAAAAATAACAACAACTGTAATAATAATAATAATAATAGCAACTACAAATGCAATCCTTGAGCTCTGTTGCTGGTTCCTTTTCCTGCCCCCACCCTACCGCCACGTTTGCCAACGATATTCAACCGACTTGGCCATTTTTATTGCTGCTTTGACTATTTTTCGATTGTTTTGCCTGCAGAACAGCCCCATGGATCCACCTTCACCATCTCCATCACCGTCACCCTTTCCCTAACCCAACATTTCCTTCATCCAATTGCTTCAAGTACTTGCGTTTGCCTGCTTCCTTTCACTTTGCCTCAGCTTTAGATTTGGCTTTTTGTTGTTAATTAGACCATACTACCTGCCATTGCCAATGCAAGTCTGCCCAGCTGCTGCTTCCCTCGGCAACCTCCCCCCCCTCCGGGGCCACCGCACCCCTCGCGACCAACATTCTGCTGTGGCGCTGCTACTCTTGCATGCATACCTTGCCCTACTTTGAGCGCCAACTGTTTTTCCTTTGGCCTGTTGTTTGTTGTCTGTTATTTTTTCTTTCTTTTTTTTAATGTAGTAACTGGTGTGTGTTGTGCTGGTTAAGTGGCCGCAGTTCTCTGTGGTCTTATGTGGTCTTTGGCTCTGCATGGGGCTGACCCAGTCCTGTACATTGGAGCGAGCAATCAATGCTTCGATTATGCCAGCTAAAAACCGTTCGAAGTAGCTCCATTTATGTGAGCCTTAGTTGTATATGCTTATAAAGACGTTCTATATAAGCATATTCAGAGCAAAGAATAATAGTATTTACGATCCGGAACATTTGAAAACAATTCTTTATGCGGCATTTCCCGGCCTTGTTGCGCTTTTAAAGTTCTTTATCTGTTGGTCCATTTGATTTAGTGCAAGTCACAAACATATACAAAAATCAAAAACACACACACACACACATACACACACACGCACACACATGCAGCGTGTGTGCCGCACTTGTCTGCATTGCGAACTACACACTTCACCTACAACGATTTTTATTGTTTTATGCGGGATTTGCGCAAAAGCACTAAATGAGGACAACGCACTCGCACTCTCGCACTCAATTCCATTTAAGTGCTACAGACACACAAATACACTCGCACACACACACACACACACACACACACGCTACCACATACATTTGTAAGCGCGCTTATGGGTTTCATAACACATTCCATGCGACACATGAAAGTTATTACACCTATTATATAAAGAAAATAATTTCATGTGCGTGTGTGCGTTGCTCACACACACACACACACACACACACACACACACACAGACACACTCACAGGCAAAAAAGAAAGGAAAAATTAAAAGAGAAGACTTCATTTGAGCGGCTTGCAGCATGTTGATAAGAATGACGACGATGGCGTCCAAAACCAAACCAAAGTCAAAAGCAAGAGGCAGCCATCGGGGACGGGGCGGGGCAAGGCGAATCGAGCCGAGTCGAGTCGAGTCGAGAACACAGCTTAATGTACTGTACGCTTCAGCTACGTACGTGTACGTGCCTGAGTATACATAGTAGTACGTGTATGTGTGCATGTGTATAAGTATGTGTGTTGAATTATATGGCATATTATATTATATAATAATATGCAATAATGATTATATACAACGAGCATTATTTTGCCGCCACTTATCGCGCGTCTTTTCTACTTCCTCTCCACACTACTCTCCATCCTTTTCCACTTCCCCCATTTTCTTCTTCTGCTTCTGCTTCTGCTTCTTCTTCGTGTTTGACATCGTTCCCTACATCCGTTGGCACTCGAAGTCTCGCACAGCTGCCATTTATGTGTGCCAGAGGCCGCCATATTGATTTGAACCTGCCGCAAACTATTTTTGCAGTTTAAAATTCAAAGCGAGTTCAACACACACAAACACACACACACACACACAGCAAAACAACAAGAGAAGCAATGATAATAATGATAAAAGAAACAAAAGGACAAGTGGAAATATATTTTTTAATGTACACTTTATCATCAGCATGTCAGGCCAAGCGGTCGAGTGAGCCTGACGTTTCGCAATCACCATACCAGGAGCTCAAAGTACACAAAATGATATTTATATAGACATGCCCCAGCACCAAAAATAAAAGACAACAAAACCAAAAAAAAAAAAAAACAAAAACACACACACAAAGAGAGAAAGAAAAACTCAAGTTGCGGCATTGTGCAAATGCTGTCCCATTTGTCAGCTGGCACAAATTTGCATAAGCGGGCCCAGGACCAGGACCAGGACAGGCCCAGACCCAGCGCATGACTTATGGCCGCTTGCTTTGCTGGCCACTGTCGTCATTATCATCATTACCAGTGTCGTCATAATCGTCATCATCCTACTACTTTGGCTTGCTTGCTGTCCTCGCCTAATCTCACGATCCAAAAATTTTGAGTTGAAATTAGCTGTAAAATGCCGGGGCATCATCAGACGCACAAGCGACAAAAGAGCAACGGAAATGACATAGAAATGAAACAGAGTAGAGAAACAATGAACAGAGAATGCTATACATGCACTCAAACGCTCGTCCTTCCTTAAATACCTATATACAAGTATGTACTTGTGTATAAACATCTAAAGACATACTGTGGTTTTGTTGGCACAAAAAGCCTAACGCAGCGAAAGAACGATTATTTATTTCTTGACACATACTTCATATTCATACATAACAGCTATGTATATACTTGGGACATACAAGTATTATAAAATTTAATTTTTGTGTGCGACCTGATTTTTTCGGAGCATAAATTTGTACAATTCACAATACACGTACTTGCTTGCGGGTTATTGTGAATAAGTACAACGCTTTCGCAAAACACTCTGAATAAATTTGAAATTCTGTATCCTCTGAAGAAAACATTTGGAAAGAAGTTCGATGTGTATCGGCCACTTAAGAAACATAGTAGTATAGATTCCCAGAGAAAATAAGGAGACTTTCTTCCAGTAATTGAAAGATCTGGGCTAAACATCTTTAGAGTTACACACAAAAGTGACCTATATTTACGAAAGAGTGTAACTCTGCCTTAAAAAATTGCCATAAAAAATAATCGAATGTTAAACACATTCAGTTACATTTTCCTGATTAGTAGTATATACATACTGTACAAGTACAAAACAAATATCATTCATTTTTATTGGAATATTGCTGATCTCTAAGTGCCTTTTACTTTTTCATTCCGATTTTTTTCTCACCCAATAATAATTGCAACAAATAATACTCGTACATAGCATGTCTTCCTTGCGTGGTTGTTGTAAATACGAAAGCCGATACGATCGGTCAAATACTTTTTTATAAACCGTTTATACCGTTTAATTATTTTACAGGCGTGAATTCACTTTCGATTCCGTAAAAAAAACAAACAATAATTGGTATATACATTTATAATTGGTATATATATATTTTTATACCCTGTACCCAAAGGGTACAAGGGTATATTAGTTTTGTGCGAGTGCACATGGAACACACAGAAGGAGGCTTGGTAGACCCCACAAAGTATATATATTCTTGATCAGCATGACAAGCCGAGTCGATATAGCCATGTCCGTCTGTCCGTCTGTCTGTCTGTCCGTCTGTCTGTCCGTCTGTCTGTCCGTCTGTCTGTCTGTATGAACGCAAGGATCTACGAAAGTATAAGAGCTAGAATAACCAAACTTGGTATACAGATTCTCCTGAGACCGAGAAAGGACGAGTTTGTTAATTTTTTCTGATCCGCCCCCCCACTCCCCCCCTATTACTGATTTTCTATAACTCCCGTAATTCTTGGAATTTTGAACTAAAATTTGGTAGTCACATTAGGTTAGTAATTATATATCCGTATACCAAGTTTCATTATGATAGAATGATCGGAAAGAAAGTTATAGCCATATAACCAGGCCCAATGCACACATACATACATATGTACAAGTACACAAACACGCATAAGGCACGATTCTGATGTAAATGTATCTATGCATGCATGGAATATTTTATATTTAATTTAGTTAATTAATTAAATTAATTTAGTTAATTAATTAAATTAAATTAATTAATGAAATAAATTAAATTAATTAATTTAATAAAATTAATTTAATTAATTTTTTGTGGGGTGGTACAGGGTATTTAAGAGTTGAGCCTGCTCGACTTTAGCATTCCTTTCTTGTTAAGAGATTGCAAGCTCTGTAGAGTGAAGGACATTTCAAATTTTCATTTGTATTTACAGTTGTGAGTGAAAAGAAGATTTAAATTGTTAAAATATTTGTTTGATTTGGAAAGTATTCTTTCTATAATCTGTAATCGACATTTTTATAGCCTGTACCCAAAGAGTGAAATAGTATAGTATAGTATAGTATATATATTATTGATCAGGATGGCAAGTGGAGTCAATAAAGCCATGTGCCTCTGTCCGTCCGTCCGTCTATATAAACGCAAGGATCTCTCAGATTCTCGTAAGTCCGAGAAAGGACGAGTTTGTGTTTTTTTCTGATAGACTATTTTTTTTAATTTTCCTTTTTTGTTGAGAGTACAGGCTATTTCACTGTTGGGAGCGTTCTCTCTTGTTATTATTGTCCAAGGCTTGTGATTGCTAGATTTCAAATCATGGCTTCACTTCCACATCGGAAGTTTTTATAAAGCTGCAGTAGTCGCCAAGATAATTTCATCAGAAGTTGCGATTTGATCAGAAATTTTGATACCAATGCACCGATTTGTGTGGAAATTATTGAAGTTCTGAATTCAAATAAATATAATATTTAATTTGAACAAGTTTGTTTCACACCGATTTTGATTTCTTTGTTTAAATTTAAGTATTCCAATCAATACTGCTGTAACTTATACTAATATTTCCAGTATTATTTCTCGATGGCATATAATCATGTTATTATATATAGGGTATGTTAACAATTCATAACTTAACTATTGAAATGAAAATAATAACTTACGATTATAAGTACGAAACTTGGGCACACAGTATTACGTTTAACTTTGTTAGTTTTGCTCATTTTCTTAAAACAATGATATTCGAAAGACCGATGCTTGGAGTCTTATTCATATCAAATCAATGAAGAAAAACACATCTAAAATCGAAAACAATCGCTTGGGTGAAAACCGATGTATCGATGTGTGGATATATATTTGCATCACTGATCAAAAGATAATTCTGTTTAAATTTGGTTATCCTTGGGAAATTCATTGGGGCGAAGGTGCTTCTTTCTGTCTGTTACAAGAACCTAAAAAGATATATAGACTACTAGAACTATTTTTATAGCTTAACGACTTATCTCAAAGGCTTGTCATATTATTCACCACGTTGTAGTTTAAAGGTATTTTCGCAACTAATCTTAAATTAAGTAAGTTTGAAATAAATTAAATTCTTGTCATAGGTTCGTAAATGCCGTGTCGAATTAGAGAGGTAAGAATCTAACGTTTTTTAAGCTGCTCTGAAAGCTGGCTGTGTTTTATGATCAGAAATCCACCAAACTGTTTTGTATTGAGATGCCGATTTCAGTTGTAAATAATTGACTAAATAGAGCCATTAAACTAATAGAGTGGTTTCGTGCTAGCATGAGGCATCGAGGGATACGCAAGAAGGGCAAATCATCTGAGGATAATTAGCACCTGGTGCTCTGAGGAGGTATCTGGTACTTCTAGTCTGAACTGTCATGAGCTACAGGGCATTACGTAGTGGGCCACTCTTAGCACCAATTTCTTTTTTCTTACTTTATTTTTCGCTCGGTGGGAAATGGAGAACTTAGCCCAACCAAGTGCTCAATGGTGGAGGGAGCGCAGCATACAGTCGCATAAAAGACAACCACAACGAAACAACGGAAAAGTAATAAGCAAAGGAGAAAACTTCTACACAAATCACGTCACACTCGAAATCGTTTGTTGCTGTTGCCAACACGAGCCGGCACGGAACGGCCCGGCACGGGAATGATAAAAAAAAAACAATAACAACAAGCTTTAATGGCAAAAACATGAAAAAGAAGGAAAAGGACCAAGCGAAAAAAATAAATAACAAGAAAAAAATCACGTAACCAAAGTTTGGAAGAGTAGGAAGTAAAATGAAATGAAGCACCCTACACTAGTGGCCATTTGTTTATTGACAAGTCTAAAATTCGCTGCTTGTATTTTAAATAAATTCCATCGTGTAAACAGAATATCATTCGAAACCTGCTTTAATATTCTGATCAGTTTTTTGCTTACTGTCTGCCTAACTATCGTAATCTCAGATGGTGTGGAATAATTAATTAAAGATTACAATTTTCGATCCTGAAGTACATTTATACAACTACTATATACAAGTAATTTTCTCTTAGATACAGACATTTTGGTTTAGTATTAGCTCGTCTAGGCATAGTTTTTGGTGCTATATATATCGGGAAAGACTAATGTATAGGGGTACGTCGTTTTGCTTATGGCGGCTAGAGTTCAAAGAGCGACGAAGAAAAGGGACCCTCGATCCTTACCTACCTCCCTCCCTGCCGCACATAAACAAGAAGAACACATTTAAAAGAGAAAAATGCTTAAAAGTGGCAGCCGAGGCAGAAACAGAAACAGAAACAGTAATAGCAAAGGAAGATGCCAAAGCATTACCAGAAGGAGCGGCATCATCATCAGCGCGATGCACAATGGGCCAACTGAAGGAACCACAGCCGATGGACCAGCGAGGACCCCAATGAGGACGAGCGACGAGCAACGAGCTGTTTGTCGTCATTGTCGTCATCATTATAAGCATAATCTTTAATAAACGAGTAAGCGCCGCGCCTTGATGCGAGCCAGCGGGCAATGCTCAACTCTCAAGCGGCCGCAAATGGCTAAAGTGGGGGAATTGAGTGGTCTGCTGGAGGGATGTGGAATACCCATTCAGGACAGTTGCTCTGGCCTTACGATTTTTCAAGTGAACGAACTTTTAAATTAATTTAGACATAAGCAGCTCTTTAAACTTCCTTGCTGCGCCTGGCGCCCTGCGCGTTTTCCTTCTTAAGGGTTTCGTTTTTCTGCTTCGTGTTCAAGGCATGCCTGCCCGTCTGCCCGCCTGCCTGTTTGGCATCCTCCCGAGCTTCCTGTCTGGCTTGCTCGTTTCCTTTTTTTCTCAAAAGTTTGCTATGTGTCTGCGCATCCAGCTTAGCCGCAACTTGTAGCAGGTATGTAAAAGGAAACGTAACGTACACTAAATGGATATTTAATTACACTTTTGACCAGCTTGCAGACTAAGCCACTGATACTAATTCGTTGCACCTGGTAAGTGGCAAGTGGCAAGTGGGCCGAGGGGTGTTTGTCCTCAGTTGTGTGCTGCCACTTTCTAGGCCCAAGGCAATTTGCTTGATAATTGCCCAGGACACCAGCGACATGTGTCTGTGTGTGTGTTTGTGTTTGAATTCGCCTTTGATATTCCATTTGAATTATGAATGACATTTTAAGGATATTAGCACAAGTCCAATGACATTGACACGATGGTCAAAAGCAAATCGATAGTCTTTGTTCTCGCCCGTGACGGCTATTTTTCCAAGCACTTTAAAAGAAAACCATTCAATGGATATCGTGTGAGTAATTTTTGCAATTATGGCGCTTTTCCTCAAAGTGCATTGCGTAATCAAAAATTGCTTAGTCTCGGAATTAAAATTATACTTTAAACCAAGTTAAAGGTTTGTCTAACGCGGATCGATTTCTACGTATTTTACGCTTTCAAATTATTGCATGTTAATGCTATTGCTCGACTGATATTATTTATATGCTTACAAAGTTTACATATCGCAGTGTCGTTCTTACACAAACCATTCGTATAAGTGCAAAAGAATGACTTGGGCTTTTATTTGAGATTCACTGGACTAAAAAAAAATGCTTACTGGTGTGGGGAAGAATTGAGTTCTCCCACTTACTGGACACATGCCGTCAAGTGGAGAGCATAAGGATCCGTCTTTTTAGACCCCAGCTTCCGTCTACCCTCTTAGAATCTCCCTCACTTCTCAACACAGCAAAAATAAATAGCTTTATAAAAAAAAAAAACAAATATTATAATCTAACCTTAGAGATAAAAAAATAAGAAATGACAAGAATTAAGTTAAGTTAACATTGAGTTCGCTATTAAATACCAGATTTAATTTGTTAAAAAATTAATTAAATAATTTGTTGTTAAAAACAATTCGTTTAATATTCGCTGAATTCATTGTATAGCAGTTCGAGTAAGGCGTTCCGAAGGAGTTACGGGAAGTCAAAATATATATTCAGGTTGTTTGCTGCTTAAAAATGTCCGAGCGCGACAGAATATTCTCGAAGAATTGTTGCTGTAGAAGGATGTCTGATAAAACCAAGCTGAGCAGATGATAGAAGAAGAGATATGGAAGCGAAGACGACAAAAATACGACAGAGTTTTTATATAATAATATAAATATTAAGAAGAGGGTCCCAAAAAATACCTGCACTTTCTTTTTAGAAAAACAAGAAGGCTTCTGTTGAAATGGTCCAGTAATCTCATCGATAGGGCAGTAACATAAACTTAATTTCCAAGGCTGGATGACACGAATCTTCTGCAGTGCATAAGGGATGGGAAAGAAGTCTTATCTGACACAAAGACAATGTCGAGCAGTTTGTTTGAGCAGCTTCGGATAGCGATTATGTGGTCTGGCAAAAGATATTTTGCAATTGATAAAATGGCATTTGAAATCGTCGATGGGCACTCCATTGTGCTACTTGTATTTGCTCAAGTGAACACTTGAAAGCATAACTGCAGGCTGGACTTTAATGTATTTCTCGTACTTGTGCCTTCAGTCCACATACACGTAGTGCTGCAGTGGCCTCAAAAGTACTATGTGGTTGCAGCTTAACCGTGCATTCGGTCGGAGCGCTTGCATTTCATAATATCCTGTCATATGTACGAGTATCTGTGGGCGTGCATGTGTGTATGCGTATGTTTAATATCGCTGCGGCTTTCACTTGTTTACCGTGTTATGCAAATTTCATTGTGTATGTGGTCGCTCAGGTTGGCAGATAAAGGGTGACAGAAGCGCCATGTTCAAACGGAAAAATATACAGACAGGCAGGGTGGCAGTCGGGCAGGCAGACAGGCAGACAGAATGGAAACGAGATATGTACGAGTACTCGTATATGCAAGGACTATGAATGGTGCAATGTATATATTTGTATAAGTGACAATTTATTTACCTTTTGCTCAGCTCGTCGGGACACATAAAATAAACATATGATGTGGGCTAAAATATTAAAAACTTACAGGAGAGCTCTACTACTGCTGCTGCTGCTGCTGCTGCTACTGCTGGCCAGCACTGCGTATGCGCAATTCCCAATCCATTAGTCATGCAAGGGTCTGCCATGGGCGCATCGAAGAGTATGCGACGAGCCAATATAAATTAGTAAATCAAAGTCATTAGACAGCATGTACGCAGACACTCACACCGTCACATATCAATTAGGTGTTGTCAACTTTAATTGAATAATGGACAAGTTTTGCACAAAAGGACAATGAACTTACAATTTGCATGGCATTAAGTTGAACTATCTACGGGCCTGTCGTTTTATCGTTGTGTAGATAGTACGTGTATGTTAACTTGACCGTATAGATTATCAATGCAATAAGCCTCTGACGAGGTAACTAACTTGGTGGCACAAGATAGACTGCCTGCCACTTGCAACACTTCCGAAATGAATTTGTCAAAATATGAACAACACTGCTTCCTATACAAAACACCTCTGATATCAATTGCAATAAATATACATACAAATATTCATAGCAAATCTGTAAAGTAAAGAGTTTGCTTATATTCTTATACATAAATATGTAAATAAACAACTGACTAGCTGACTACTGGCCAGGCTTTTTTATTCATTCCCCACCTTCTCCACCGGCTTATTGATTCTCCTTTTAGCTTTTAGTAATATTTTTGCATCTTTTATTTTAAAGGTATTTTGGTTTGAATTCAATAATATTTTAGTTTAATTTTGTCTGTTTTTGTTTTTTTGTTACTATTTCTTTATCTCTGTTTCTCCTTTGTTAGGTCTAATAACGTCTCTGACTACTCTGTGCTGTGAATCGGGCCATTGTTGGCTATTTCGCAGATAAGATCCCCACACCGAGTTGGCTTCGTCATTATTTGCTTTATAATTTCTATTAAAAAGCCTTAATTCTTTAGTTTCATTACGTTAAATTTTCTTATTGTATTGATTTGTTTTTTTAATGCTTTAGTTACATTTTCTATTGTATTGATTTGTTTTTTACATCGAAGGCTTTGTTTGTTGACGAAATAAATCAATTAAAAAATACATCTTTGAGTCTATTTCTGCTATTTTCGAAGTCCATTAAAATTTGAAACACTTACAACAATTCAATTATACCAAAACCAATTAATGGTTACATCAAAAATGGGGATTTTAACCCTTGGAAAAGCAAGTTTCCTTCAAGGATAAGGCGACCATTGTAAAAGGCTTATGTCTGGTGATTTATTATATTTTCCTGTTCGATCCAACCTTAGCCTTAGAAGTAATTACTGCGGCAATTCAGCGTGTCAGCATTCATTTAGAGTAAAGTGTACGGGCTGGGAAGCTTAAAGACTGGCTCGCAATACTGCACCGTTCTACTCGGATTTCAAAAGCACACATTTTAAATGCCTGGCAGATCCCAGCTCTGTATATTTTATGGCATAAATGCATTTGCCAGTCCAAGTGCAGGACGACGATCTGAAAACGTGCACTCAAATGCAATTGTATTACGCATACGCTTTGTGAGCAAATCATAAATTTCGGATACTATTTCGGTAAATATTTTTAAGCCATTAGGATTTAGAAACTGTAGCTGCCGTTGGATGGGGCAGTAATAATGTGTTTGAGTAAATTTTGTGATAGATAAATCGATTGACTGCCATAAGCACACACACACACACACACACACACACACACGTGCACGCACACAGCAGCTTAATCGGATATATGGCTATACGGGTATGTACGAGTACAATACACATGCATGCACAACCAACTGTCACAGCTGAAATGGAAATGTGAATGGAAATGAAAATGCAAATGCAAATGCAAATGCTGGAGTGGATACATTTTGAGCCCAGCTCGACATTTGCCTGTGTGTACAGACAGTGGGTATTGAAGTTCCTGTTGCTTGTCATGTGAGTCAGTCAGTCAGTCAGCCAGTCAGTCAGTCAGTCAGTCAGTCAGGCCATGTGTCGCCCTAGCTCTGCTTCAAGTACGCACAACACACACACACACACAGGGTTGTTGTTTGTTTGACTGTAACGCAGCTACTTCCATATGGAAGCAGCAATTTTCATATTTGCTTACAAATATAAATGCACAAGTACACACAAGCTGGGGCCTTATAGTACATACTACTAGCACACATATATATGCGTGTGTGTATGCATGTGCGTGTGTTGCCTGTCTTCATTGAAAGTTTAAATTCTTTTGTTATTAATATTTCAAAAAGTTTGCAGGGCGCCAGCAAATTAAAGCATGCCGAAACTGTTGGGTTAGTGTCGTACCCTTAAACGTATTTACACTCCAGCTCAGTTAAATAGAAAAAGGAATGCATAAGCTATTATTAATTATATATGTACTTTGTAATACCTTCTTTATGGTTACGAATGAACTGTGGAAGCCACATATTTGTTTCAAAATGTCATCTAGATTGTAGTGTAACAACAAAGCTAAAGCTGACAAGCAAGAAATGCTGTCTATCTCTTCACAGCACTATTTACTGCCCGCTCTGCCAATACTCTATTGGCCACTATTGTATGCCCAAATGTAGGCGTCATACGATGAAGAAATTTCATCAATAGGGCTCTTTAAATACAAATTGCGAGAACTATATTGGTCTGTTCTATTCATGACAAAAAAATGTGTGTGTCAGGGCGACACGCGATTGAACTGAAACTTTGTGGGTCGAAATAAATTTGTTTTTGGAGAGTCGATTAATCGTATAATGTGAATAAGCTCATTATCACTTGAAAGTGTCGCTAATGTGTGATCTCATCGAAAATCGACAATCGACAATAAAAATGAATTTTGTTCAGTTTTACGATTAATCGATTTTATGTTGGGGAAAATCGCAAAACAGTCCAGATGCAGTCAACATCGATTATTTTGCAGCTCTAGGGCCCAGGCAAATAAAATTTCACAGCAAAATTAATGAAACTAACACAAAAAGTACCAAAGCGTTTAAAGCATACAGCAGGCGTTTCATCTCTGTGTTCGTTGGCCTACACTTTTATCGCTTTTGTGCAAATTTAATTTTTGGGGAAAAACAAAAAAAAAAAAAAAAACTTGCAAAGCGTACACACATAAGACATCTTGTGCAAAATTTTGTGTCTCTAGCTCTTAAGTCTCTGAGATCCAGGTGTTCATACGGACAGACAGACAGACAGACATAGATCGAATCGTCTTGTCATGATGATCAAGAATATATACACTTGGTGGAGTCTGCCACGCCTCCTTCTGCCTATTACATTTTTCAGCTCGCGCAAACCTAATATACTTCTGTACATTTCATGTACAGAGTATAAAAATAAAATAAACTAAGGATTAGAGGAGAATACATAACAGTAGGATATTTGAATTAAAGGAAGAAATAATCATGCTATTGTACATGTACATGTACATTTCTGGATACCAAGTTTGGTTATTCTAGCTCTTATACTTTCTGAGATCCTTGCGTTCATACAGACAGACAGACAGACCGACATGGCTATATCGACTCGCCTTGTCATCCTGATCAAGATTATATATACTTTGTGGGGTCTGCCACGCCTCCTTCTGTGTGTTACATGGACACTCGCACAAAACTAATATACCATTTTACCCTTTGGGTACAGGGTATAATAATAATTATTTCTCCCCAAAGAACAGTGCATTTGGTATAAAAGCAATGATACTGGTGTCATGTGGAATTTACATTTGAGAACTACGAATAATGAGAAAATACAAAATAATCAACAAAAAGAAATGAATGAAAAAAATTCAAAAATTAAAATATTTCGGCAATGTCGACGCTGCTATTCAATAATAATAATAATAATTTCTCCCCAAAGAACAGTGCATTTGGTATAAAAGCAATGATATTGGTGTCATGTGGAATTTACATTTGAGAACTACGAATAATAAGAAAATACAAAATAATCAACAAAAAATAAACTTTTAAAAATGAGTTTAAAAAAGAAATTAATAAAAAAAAATTCAAAAATTAAAATATTTCGGCGATGTCGACGCTGCTATTCAATAATAATAATAATAATTTCTCCCCAAAGAACAGTGCATTTGGTATAAAAGCAATGATATTGGTGTCATGTGGAATTTACATTTGAGAACTACGAATAATGAGAAAATACAAAATAATCAACAAAAAATAAACTTTTAAAAATGAGTTTAAAAAAGAAATGAATGAAAGGAATTCAAAAATTAAAATATTTCGGCGATGTCGACGCTGCTATTCAATAATAATAATAATAATTTCTCCCCAAAGAACAGTGCATTTGGTATAAAGCAATGATATTGGTGTCATGTGGAATTTACATTTGAGAACTACGAATAATGAGAAAATACAAAATAATCAACAAAAAATAAACTTTTAAAAATGAGTTTAAAAAAGAAATGAATGAAAGGAATTCAAAAATTAAAATATTTCGGCGATGTCGACGCTGCTATTCAATAATAATAATAATAATTTCTCCCCAAAGAACAGTGCATTTGGTATAAAAGCAATGATATTGGTGTCATGTGGAATTTACATTTGAGAACTACGAATAATAAGAAAATACAAAATAATCAACAAAAAATAAACTTTTAAAAATGAGTTTAAAAAAGAAATTAATAAAAAAAAATTCAAAAATTAAAATATTTCGGCGATGTCGACGCTGCTATTCAATAATAATAATAATAATTTCTCCCCAAAGAACAGTGCATTTGGTATAAAAGCAATGATATTGGTGTCATGTGGAATTTACATTTGAGAACTACGAATAATGAGAAAATACAAAATAATCAACAAAAAATAAACTTTTAAAAATGAGTTTAAAAAAGAAATGAATGAAAGGAATTCAAAAATTAAAATATTTCGGCGATGTCGACGCTGCTATTCAATAATAATAATAATAATTTCTCCCCAAAGAACAGTGCATTTGGTATAAAAGCAATGATATTGGTGTCATGTGGAATTTACATTTGAGAACTACGAATAATGAGAAAATACAAAATAATCAACAAAAAATAAACTTTTAAAAATGAGTTTAAAAAAGAAATGAATGAAAGGAATTCAAAAATTAAAATATTTCGGCGATGTCGACGCTGCTATTCAATAATAATAATAATAATTTCTCCCCAAAGAACAGTGCATTTGGTATAAAAGCAATGATATTGGTGTCATGTGGAATTTACATTTGAGAACTACGAATAATGAGAAAATACAAAATAATCAACAAAAAATAAACTTTTAAAAATGAGTTTAAAAAAGAAATGAATGAAAGGAATTCAAAATTAAAATATTTCGGCGATGTTGACCCTGCTATATCAAGTGAACAACTGCGAATCTTGTACGTTTTTTGAAGCCCATGTGACTTTATTTCAACGTTTATTTCAATACCTACTATGATTCGATTGCTGTCGCAAAACAATTAAAGAGTTTAATTTTGAAAAATGAAAAAAAATTTGTTTTTTTTTTTTAGGTTATATACCACGCCTAAAAACATTAGATATGATTCTCGAATTTGATATAAGAATTTCTCAGCCGTTTTATGCCACTGTTTGGTTTAAGTACAAAACTATTGCCTTTTGAGCAATAAGGCGTCTTGAAAGCCGTCTGGCCCCCTGTCCGATTATAAAGTAAACAGCGACCACTGCTTTTAAACACAAACAGCGCCAGTGCGACTCAAGTATATATACCCCGAACAGGGGATATATATAGTAAGTAGGACATATGTTAAGTGCTAGTCATCGTTTATTATTAATTAACGTATGTATCGACATTAAAACACATTGCTGTTCATTATGCGATAATTGAGGAGGGACATTTCAGGCATAGTTTGTTCGGATTTCGTTTGGTTTTCGATTTTAGCACAGTTCTTGAAAAGTTGATGATTATCATTTATTTTGAATGATTATAAGCAGATAATATTCAGTAAAAGTATAATAATGATTTGGTAAGCTTCAAGCTATGACCTAAGTGTAACTAACAGTTTTGCTCGCTTCGTTGCATTGTTTAATAGCTTTCAAAAAGTGAAACTGAAAAGCATTGGAAAAGATAAATAAATTCTGAATCTGTGAAGTTGATATTGAATTCAAATAATCTGACCCGAAACTATTTCTAACGCATTAGACAGGTTTCTGTGTCAAATATGATGGCGATTCTGCTTCAAAATAAATGATTCTTGTCAATTCAGCAGGTTCCATATTTCTGAACGAAAGAGTTTTATAATGTTTTTTAAATTAAAGAGTTATATGGAAAGGTTTAATTAAATTTGGCTTGATGTGAGCATTGTTGTGGAACATTTCTCCCATCAGCCACAAACAATATTGTATTTAAGTAGAACTTGTTTTTCAAAGTTAAATAATACTTCATATTAAACGCTTAGCAAATAAATGCAGGCAGTTCATATTACGAGTATGATCCAAATGTTTCTTACTTAGATCGCAGCTCTGGTCAATTTAAAAATAAGTCTTGAGTCTGCTCCGCTTTTTCCCCTTCCCCCAAATTGTTGAAATAACGTTTTAAGTTATGTTCTCAATATCTTCAGGTGTTTCGAATGTTTTTTTTTTTCAAATATTATTCTCCAAATGCCTAAATGGTATTTCGATTATTAGTCATGAATTGGATTGAATTTCAGGACAACAATACTTATGAGTATAAGTAAGCAACATGTTTTTTGGAGGAGTTGCTACAAATTCTGTCAAAATGCCAGATAAATACTTAAAACATTCTTTTATTCTCTATGTCCCAAGACTGATTTGAAAAGATGCGAAAACAAATTGTTGGTATAAACATGCTAGTCGGCATGTTTTAGACGCCTTATTGCTTAAAGCCTTTGTAATAAAGAGTTGCAAGCAAGCAACTTCCTACAAATGTAAGCTCGACGTTGCTTAGTTGATTGGCTTCACTTTTAATTATTGTCCCTATTCATGTGCGCCGCACTATACTGCTATGTCTCCGTTAGAATGTGTGCCTGCATCTGTGTAGGAACTTTGGCATCAACTGCAGCGCATTGTTCGACGCAAGTTACGCAGGTTTAAGTGTGTGTGTCTGTGTGTGTGCGGCGTATTTACTTGCTTACATTTCATACAAGCATAAGAAAATATTTGCACTTGTTTTTTTTTGTGCCTCACACACACACACAAACACACACATACAATATGCACATGTACTTTTGTTTGGATTTGTAACGCTACGTTTCGCATAGCGAAAAAATTACACTTACACATACGAGCACATATGTATGTATGTACATGTGAATAGGTGGGCGAAGAAAGGGGGGGGTGAAGAAAGAAAGAAGACAAAGAAGAAAGAAAAACTGGCATTAAAGCGGCATTTGTGTGCATGCCTGTGCGGTAAGTTATACGCGCGTTTACTTTGCCAGCCATATTTGACAAGCGCAAGCAATGCAGAAGGAAGATCCTGAATTTGCATAGCCAGGCACTTTAAGCCAACAGTGTGTGGGAGTGGGCGGGAGGCGCAGTAGTTGGTGTATGCTTGACTGCTCTTTAAAGCCATCAATGGCAGAGATAATTAACAGCGGCTGGCAGACCTGGTAGCCAGCCAGCCAGCCAGCCTCCCTTTCAACTGTCAAATGGCATCGATTGTGATGGGAATTTTTTGCCACTCCTTTAAAATATACTGCGAGCATACATAAGACATAGTACATCTATACAAATTCAAGCATTTTCATTCGACTTTCTTGCCAGCACCTGCGGGTCATTTTTGCCATTTGCTGAATTTGTGTTGCTGATTGGCATTTGCGATAATGTCAACGCCAGAGCTTATGACGGAGGCGCCGACAGCGGCGATGAAAGTGCCAGCAGAATTGGCTTTGAAGGGGCTTTTCAGTTTTCGTTTTTAGCTGCGTTCTGTATCTTTGACGTCGGTATCAGGCCAAATCGATATGGCGGCTTTATGCCATGCCTTTCCACTTTAAACTACGCTCAAAAAAAAAAAAAAAAAAAAAAAAAAATTATGCACAAAAGGCCAAGGGCGCAAAGGCGCAAACGCCCTTACTGCCTGTAAGGCTGTATGGCTATATAGTAGTACGGCTGGCTGGCTGGCTGCCGGCTGCCTGCCTATGTATATTTTATGCATATTTAAGTTCATTTATTTATGTTTCAATTTGTTAAGTAAATAAGAGGAGCAGCAGCAGCAGTAGCAGCTGTTGGCCAACAATTGCGGAGGAAAGGCAATGAGATATTGTAGCCGACAGAAGAGTGAGTGCCAGAGGAGCAGTCGAAATTGTTGGGCAAGAGTTTTGTTTTAAGCAAACAAATTTCTCAAGCACTTTAGACATGAATCAAAGCACACACACACACACACACACACACACACACACACACACAACGAGCTTGCAGCAGCTGCAATGCTGAGCTAAACAGCTTGTCATATAATGCATGTATGCTTACATAAGTACTCGTACTCGTACTCGTACTCGTATTTCTACGCTTACTCGTACTCGTATTTGTACTCGTTCTTGTTTTTATACGCATGCGAGTGCGTGCTTGAGTTGAAGATTTTATTGTGTTTGCCTTGCGGCACAAAGCTAATAAAACTTGCAATGCATGTGCATGTGCATTTGCATTTGCACATACTCCATGTATAGTATAATTAACAAATAACAAATCTGTGCAGCACATGTCGTTAAGTCCACTTCATATCAATTGCAAGTTGAACAAACTCGGCGATTTGTCCGAAAAAGGAATAACATGGACCTGCACGAACCATTGGAAATCCCCTTGACGCTGACAGAAGCAAGTTTCAGAAGCACGTGCGTGAAAAGGTGGAGAATGGACGTGTTTATTACAAAATTGGAAAAATAAATAAATCATATAGAAAAATAGCGAAATAAACATCAAAGTCATCCCACTAACATTACAAATTCCTAAAAGTCAATGACTTTGAGCAATTAGCACTATATGCTACGACAAATTGGAAGAAATTGGAAAGGAATGAGCGTAGAGTTTTTGAAATACTTTCAAATTGTGGCACAATTAAAGCTTAAAGCGACCACCACCAAATTTTATGTTAAGCTCCTTCAACATTTTCTACGCTTAAAAATATTTTCCTTTTTAATACGATTAATGATTAATGATAAATATGCAACAGTTGGAGTTGGATCTTAAAAACAGCGGATATTTAAACAGCAAAACTTGTTTTCCTCATATATCGAAGTCTAAGAACGTAACCTCTATGTCTCGTTTAACACGATTTTCCTTAATACGAGGCTCTCTAGGAACACAACATGGGGGTTAAACGAGGGCTAGGTGTACCCCAAAACAACTTCAAGGCCACAATCAACTTGCAAGGAGAATATCTGAAAGCCTCACGGCAACAAGTCTCTCTCGTTCTTAATTTTCTTCCTATATATAGTTCGCTCTATCTCTCCCTCTCCCTCTTCCTCTCCCTCTGTCGACTTTTCGTGCACATTCAGAGACATGTGCTGGGCAAGTCATTCTTTATTGCGCTTTTGGACATTTTTGAATTTATTACCTTGCGCCAGCAAGTGTTGTGTATTGCGCGCCTACACTTCACTTAGCAGCAACAGCGCCGGCAACAATCCAACCCCCCGAACACCCACACATATACATTTCCGATACATACTCGTATATACATACATGCATTATTTTCCACGTCCAATGTTGCGATTGTTGCCGCCATTGTGTAGGCAGGTTGGCAATTTTTTTGGGCATTTGCCAAGTGTAACTTTTTGCACCTAGAATAAAATTGTGCGCAATGCGCATTCCATCGCTTCGTGGTGGTATATACTCGTAGTCCTATACGAGTACGGCACTATTTTACCCGATCCTCTTTTAATTTTTAATAACGGCACCCCACGACGCGGCGCGTCGCTCGCTGGCTTCATCGTTGTCGTTGTCGTTGTCGGTGTCGTTGTCGGGCTCTCGTTGACAAGCCAAAATGGCGCGCCTTATAGCGTAACACGTAAACACGATGCCGCGGCATCGCTTGCCTCAATGGCTGCCGGTGCATTGAACCTTCAGCAACCATTCGACAGACCAACGCGGAGGCGCCTGCTTTTGGACCTACCGCCTCCCGCCTCCCTTTTCCCCATAGTCATACAACTATATACAAAAGTCACATGGCGTTAAGAGGCAAAAAATGGCGTGGCAAGCGAGAAAATTAAGGCGTAGAGAACTGTTCACACATTCAAACAAGTTGAACAAACGAGAAGAGAAACTTGACTAAAGGCTTATATTCCAGATGACCTAGGATTTGTTTTCGATCTACAATTTTAATTTATTTATTTTATTTTATTTCAGCAACCATAGACTGTCGACATAGACAACGCAATAGACTCGTAAAAAAAGCCTTTTAAGCTAGGAAAGCTTATGTTGAAAAAATCAAATAACAATAATATCTAATAATCGCATCTAACTCGATGGGGGCATTTTATAAAAATATATATTATAAAAATAGTACAAATTTTAAATAAAACGATTAAACTTTTCAGAGAAAGGAAACTTAAAATTCATAAATTCTTTAAATTTTAATGAATAAGAGAATAAATGTAAAAAATGAGGAGGATTTATCAGATATGTGTATAATTAATATCTATAGTAATAGCGTAGCAATCCTCAGAAAACTTTTCAATTGTTCAGTTCCAATCATCAAAGAACACGTAGAGAACCGATTCCAAGAGGTTAAAATCCAATTCGAATCGAAATTCGGATTTCATTTTCAGTATTCAGATTATGTCTTAATTGTTTGTTAATTGTAATTATGTGTGAATTGTACAAAGTATATTGAGTCGGAGGGTTTTTCAATAATAATTTACTAAAAAAAAGATAGGAATGTAAAATGTTTGCCTTCAAACGTTTTGGCCATTCACTTTGTTTTTTAGCCTTGAATGTCTGAACGGGTCCGGAATGTTTGTTGGCGTGGTTTTGTAATTGGGCGCTACTCTTTTCATTTCCTTTTCCAAGATTTGTATTTAAATTTAACGCCAGTTTTTGTTGTTGTTGATGTTGTTGTTATTGGTGTTTCTGTTGCTGGCATTGCTGTCGGTTTTTGGACAAAAAATGCCCAGCCCGGCCCAGTCCAGCCCAGCCCAGCCGAAATGCTTTCATGTGCGTTCAGACGCAAAAGTCAAAACGTTTGGTTGAATGAGCGCCGAGCTCACAGGAGCTTACCGCGTTTGCTGAACTCGCTGCCCACAACGGAAAAATGCACTTTAACTTGTAGTTAAAGCCTCGACGATGATGGCCAACACCATGGGCTGGAATTAAATGGCATAACCACTTTGCCACATTCAACATTCAAGTTGTGGCCAGTTAAGTGATAAATCTTTATCACTTATTCAACAACAGCGCACAAAATTGATTAATTACACAAATAAACACTCGAAAGATGGCCCCACTCCTGCCTTATTCCCTCTCTCCCTACTGCCTCTCTATGCGGGGAGACAGAGTGGTGGGCAGGAGCCGCAAAAATCAAGCTCAACCACTTCCATTGCGCTCGGCAGGCACTCATGTCTAACTCTCATTGCTGTTCTCATGGCATTGTCCCTGCGCCGCGCCGCGCCGCACCGCGCTGCCTCGCCTAATGTCCGTCCATCAAACGGAAATAATTTATCAAAGAAGGCTTATATTAAATAATGACTTGATGACACCAATAACGAGCCGAACAATGGGGCCAAATGAGTTGACGACTGGACGCTCGTCGCTCCCCTCCCACTCTGACGTAATTAAAAAACGTCAACGGTCCTGCTGATGAGTGCGAGCCACAAATGGTATCCATGAGTATATACTAAGACGAGGAGGGAGAAAAAACAGACATGTAACAGCAAAAGTAGCAAAAGAAACTTGACTGATGGCCTTTTTCTTTGTTGGGGCTGCGGCCTAATTAGAATTCTGGACCAAACAGCACAGCACAAGGAATTATGTATATTTCTTGTTTGTTACGCTTATTATGTCGCTGGCTGTTGTGAGAAAAATCCCGTCGATGTTTAGGCAGCCACTCGACTGCTGTGCAAACAGAAATCATCGTAGGGCGAAGGGAAGCCGGCATGGGCGACAAATGGCATAAACCAATTATGGCTAAAACATCGAGTGTCAAAAGGATTTTCGTTGACTTAGGCGGGCTGTGCGGGATTGTGTCAACAACTTGCCAACACTTTTTCTGTGTAATTAACTGTTAAGTAAACAAACTGAGGGTTCTTCTTAAATCAAATAATGCCTCCGGTAAAAATTTAAGTGTATCTAGTCCTCCTTTTCACATACCCCTGCTTCTCATCCGGATTTCATTCAAAATTTCTTTCATTTTTTTAAAGGACACGAGCTCAAACGGGAGTTCTTCTCCTTCAATGTGTTCTATAAGATAAATTTGCTATTTTTCATTACAAAAATTGTTTACTCATTTTGAAAGAGCGTACTAGTCTGATGCAATATCAACAAATATGATCAAATATTCAAAATATGCAATTTTGAATATCCTTGTAATACCACCCCAACAGACATCTCTATTGTTTAGCTTTTAAGGTCATTGTTTTTTTTTATGATAATGAAAGCTATTGTAATAATAACAGCATAATTATTATAGAAAGGAATAAAATATTTTGCGTAGCCTCTGAAAAGAAAAGATTCAAATATTTTTTCCCCTAGTAATATGCATAGTCTTCTCAAAAAATATCCTTTATAGGAAGGAATTAACTAATCAATAAATAATTTTTTTTTATTGCAGAAATACATTTTAGAAAACATATATGATAGAAAACTTAAAATAATTTATATTTTTTATTTATTTTATTATTTTTATATTTGAATATCTTTCAAATGTGCATAGCCTTCTCATACTAATGCTTTCTATGGACAACAATTGTGAATAAACTTAATCAATAAATTAATTCTCTTTTCTGCAGAATATCATTTGAAAAAACAAATATGAGAAACAATTTTCAACTTAAAAAAATTTGAATATCTTTATAGCCGTCTCATAAAATAGCCATTATATGGACAGCATTCAATTGTTAGCTATTATAATAAGCTAAATCAATAATATATAGTAAATAATAAATGATTTTGACACCAGAAATTTAAGCAAATTAATTGCAAGAGTTCAACAAACTAGCTATGAAGATCAACTGCTTTTCCCCACTTGTCGTATATTATAGATGACTGATTTAGATATGTATATGTACATTTCGGCTATATTGGTTTTAGCTTCAAGTGCAGGAACAAGTGTACCTTGGAGATGGTAGGAATGAATTCTTTGAACGTTGTAACCCCATTTTGCCTCTGTTATTATTCTCTCCCACCACCCTCAGCCCCAGTTTTAAACGTCAAAATCAAACACAAGAGGCATATTTTGAAAAGTTTGTGCGTCTGTATATATATATACACTAAAAACAGACGGACAGACATACAGACAGACGCCAGACGCACGCAATCACGTTCTTACATACCACACTATACAGGTGAGTATAAGCGCTATGCATTTTCCACTCACACACACACGGTCATGTAGATACATACATATATATATATATAAATACATACATTATTTACAATGGGGAACAGACAAAGGTGGGCAGCTGAGACGAGAAGGGACGAGAAGAGATGAGACGAGCTGAGCTGAGCTGAGACGTCGGCCGTGCATTACGCGCAACTTTTTCCCATTTTCTTTTTTATATTTTGTGCAAAAATTCAGGCAGAAAAATGTTTTTTAAACGCTAAATTACTTTTGAATGGCTGCTGGATGGCTGGATGGTTGGATGGCTGGAGGGGATGTGTGAGGAGGTCGGTACAGTTTCATTTTGTGCTTCCTCATTTTGTTGTCGTAGCGTCAGCGTCTATCTCCCTTTCTCCTTTAATGTGTGTGTGTATGTGTTTTGTGTGTGTGTGTGTGTGTGTGTGTATGGGCGCGTTTTTCGTGGTAGTCAGAACAGCGGAAATGCTTATCCCAACACTTAAGCGTCACGTGCTGCCGCCCCCAAAAGCGTTGACAGCCCAAAAGACTCGAATGAACTCAGCTCCAAGGACTCTGATGTGCGCTACCTGCGCAGCTTCCTCTTCTCTGTTGGCCTCTCCTGCAGGGCAGCGTGTCTGGTGAGTCACCATTGGAACCCAGTACCCAGGCATGGAATGCTGCGTAGACCGCAATCGCAGCCGCAGGCTTCTAAGTTCATGTAGAGTGTCTGCCTGTACTATAGAAATTGCGAGGGGTGGAGGAGGAGGAGGAGGAGGACGAGTCAGAGTCAGTAAAGCGTCTGTAGGTGTTTTGAAAGTTTAGCAGAAGTGGCTTTTTAAAACACATTCTATGCTAATTAAGGGCCTGCGTTATTTTGGTGGCGGGGGGTCAGTTGGCTGGAGGCAGGTGGAACAACTCGTCGGCTCGTTTTCGGTTTCGGTATCGTTTTCGCTCTCCATCTTCCATCTACTCGACATGCTCGACTGGGAAACACCTAAATGAGTTGTCGTCATCGCGAACGTTGATGTCATTTGCCGGCGCTGTCTGCCATGCGATAAGCAAGAAACATTTTAAGTAAGCTTTGACTTCTAAGCGTTTCCAAAGTCATCAATGAGCAGATTGGCAGTATTGGCTGTTGGGAATGGGAAGACTGAGGGTGGTGGTGGGGGTGAGGGTGAGCGAGACTTATCCTTGCACAGTCCGTAAAGTTGAATTGCTGTTTACAAGCTGTCAGACCAAGAGAGAGAGAGAGAGAGAGAGAGATAGAGAGAAAGAAAGAGGGAGGCCCATTTAATTAACGAATTAGCAAAGCCAGAAGTTTTTGTGGTTTTTAAGTGATTTCGGGTTTCAACTTGCAGGCCAAAAGCGGGCAACGGGGGGAGGCAGTCGCTTTTGGGTCGCCGACGATGCTTGTTGTGCATAATTGAATTATTGCCATATGAAAAAATAAATGGAATAAGGACCAAAGTCGCTCTGCCACAGCCGACAAGCTCAAAAACAAGAAAGACGGCAAAGTTTTGTGGTCGCCCTTCTTTTTGCCGCTTCTTTTATTTAATTTTTTTCCATTGCGGCTTCCCTTCGCCTTGTTCATCTTCTTCTTCGTCAACTTCATCTTCGGTTTCGCTTCAACGCTGCCGCTTGTAAAATAATTCAAAAGTCACCGCCGCGTCACATTTTAGCAAAGGCGTTTGCTTGCTCCAAATTGGATTAGAGCTTTAATTGAATCACAAATTTCTTAAGGCGAGACAAACTTTTGGAACAGATAAATGATTGCCTACTTTTGTGCGTATTGGCAGCGCAAAGCCATTGGGACTACGAGAGTATCAAATGGGCTTGCATTTTTGCAAAAGAAAAGGCTTTGATTGGTAGCTGTCCAAGCAACAACTTTTACATTTTTTTCTATCAGTTCAACGACACTCGCACCTGAAGACAAAGATCCTGAGTGCATACAATATTTGCACTAAAGCATAGTAATGGAAAACGAAGATAACAGCTTAGATTGTTGCCTCCTCTTCTAGTATAAAGGTTTTCATTTGGATCACACTTTTTTACAGGTCTTTCAAAAGAAAGCTTTCTCATGCACTTTGCACTTGGGGTAGTAGTGGAGAATTAACACGCGCTTTCGAAGTAGAGAAATTGTACTAAAGGAAAGTAATGAAGAGTGAAGATAACTGCTTAGCTTGTTTCCTCCTCTCCTAGTATAGAATGGTTTGGATCCATCATAACATCGAAGCTTTTTATTTTGATCACACTCATTTACAGGCCTTTCAAAAGACAGTAATTATACCCCACCCTACACACAACACCTTTGGCTTTGAGAAATTGATCTTTTCAATTTATTAACCGGTCTAATCCACAGCACAGAGCGGTGGCAGCGTCATGTGGGTTTGCTTGGGCGCCTTGGTACTGATGGGCAGTGTTGTTCTACTGAGCTGCCTGGCCAGTCTGCAGCACTACTACTTTGCTCTGCTCGAGTCCATTTTCGGCTATGCCAATGCGCAGCTGCAACAGAACCGGCTGCAACTGGAGCGCCAGGAACGGGAGGCGGCGAGAGTTCACTCCACGATACTGCCGGAGGTGCCGCCACAGAATCTCTATGCCGTTAAAGACAAGCTGAATGTTCACATGGAGCAGTGCTGTGACGTACTGTCCGCCGGTCTGTGCGTCGTGTTGGAGGATGAGGTGACGCCTCGTTTTGCTGCTGCCCATCAATCCGGCGACGCTTGGAATTTGCTGACGCGCACTCTTAGCCACAAGCGACGTTTTCTCAACAAGCGATTGCGTCTGCTCTGGATCTGTGGCCTATTATTGCGCTACAGTCTTCTGCTGCCTTTACGCGTAGTGTCCTGTGCGGCCGCTCTGATCATCATGACCTTTTGTACGGCTGTGCTGGGTCAGTTGCCGAGCTCTGAGTGCAAAAGACGACTCGTAAAGTTGGTGCTACGTCAATGTTTTCGATTGATGGCGTGCTCCATATCGATAGTTAGCAGATTCCATAACACCCAGTATCGACCGTCCATGGGCATATGTGTGTGCAACCATACGAGTCCTTTGGACGTCCTTGTGCTTATGTGCGACGTAAACTACTCGCTGACCGGGCAGCGCCATGGCGGAATACTTGGACTTGTTCAAAGAGCTCTGACGCGTGTCTCCCCACACATGTGGTTCGAGCGACGAGCTCTTGTCGAGCGCGAGGCCTTAGGCATTGTCTTGAGGCTGCATGTGGCAAGGCGTGGCACCCCACCAATCCTTCTTTTCCCAGAGGGCACGTGCATCAACAACACGGCCGTGATGCAGTTCAAAAAGGGAAGCTTTGCTGTAAGTAATATCATCTATCCCATGGCTGTGCGCTATGATCGAAGATTCGGGGAAACCTTCTGGGATAGCAGCAGGTATTCAATGCTACGGTACATGCTCATGGTGATCTCTTCGTGGTCCATATTATGTGATATATGGTATATGCCAGCCCTGCTACGACGACCTAGAGAAACGCCCATTGAATTTGCGAGCCGCGTCAAGGCCGAGATTGCTGCTCAAGCGGGCATTGAGGACTTGCCCTGGGATGGCAACCTGAAGCGATGGAGTCCGAAACGCGACTGGCAGTGAAATGGGAGACTGGAGGAGGCGTTAGCTGCAGCGGCTAACAAAATTGGTTCAATATTTCCATATTTTGTAGTGTTATTAAGAGTATTAAAAGGGCATTTGTAAAACTAAGCCGCCGTTTCATCATCAATGTTAGAGAAAGTATGAGATTCATGATTAAATGGATTCTAAACAGAGAAAGCCTACAAGCTTAAATATCTTTGATCAGGAAAGTATTATTGTCAAGTACTTTAAATATAATTGTAAGGCTTTTCCGATGTCTGACAAAGTTGCTTAACTTAAAAAACTTAAAAAAACTACTAGTTTTTGCTCACCTGCTAGTATCTTCCCGAATTATTACATCTTGTTTAGTGTTTTTAGATTTGCCTGAAGTTGAAATCTATAATTGCTAGATGAAATAACGAACTGATCGAATGCGCTCAATTAAACCAATTAAGCCAAATAAGGCATTTTAGATAAATTGTAGGGTATTCCCATGTCCATTGGGCTTACGTGTGACCCTTTTTCCCCCCTCTACAATTTGTCATTTGGGTTACCATATGCGACCCACAAACCATTCAGATACGACAATATTATCAGTAGTTTCTTTGAGGATATTGTGTAACCAAACTTAATCTGCACAAAGAATTTTATTTCTATATAGTTTCGTTAGAAAGCAGTTTCGGTGCAAAGCAGGATTAGTGATTCAAACAGACAGCGCGACGGACAGAGTGAACACCTTATTTACATTTGTAGACGATGAGTTGTCGCGAAATATTAAACAGTAAGCATTAATCTAATTAGATTAAAGGAACTGTTGTGTGTTAATTAATTATTAATTACAATATAACATTTCACAATGCATTCATTTCATCAACAAGCAAACGAATCTAATAACCTCGAATATATTTATTCTTCGGGCATCATTTCGAGTTCCCAGAAAATCTACGACTACGAATGCGTGGAAAGTTATAAAAGTGGGGCGAGGAACTCATTTAATTATTTCAGAACAGGATTAGTGGGTATAGAAACTTTTAATACATATTTCCATTTAACGCCCTGATTCTTAGGCGTTTATTATTTATGAGTACTCGATTTGTTCCTATCCATAATCATCGATGTTTAGGCAAAAACATCGAAACATTAATTTTAAAAGGAATTTAAAAGCAAACTGAATCTTGTTGAAGACTCAAGTGTTAAAACTAAGTATAAATAATACATAAAAATAAATAAATCGATGTTTTACCGCGATTTATCGAAGAACAATCGATGGCACTTGAGGACAGATCGATTGTGTGAAACATCGATGCTTTATAATATACTTAATTAACAACCCTAGTGTTTATCAATTCGGAAGAATTTCTTAAAAACAATGATGGGCGAAGTCCTCACTCGAAAATTCTGTAACGATTTGGACAAATATTTTACAAAATAACACTATGGAAAAATAAGAGCTTCTTTGATATTCCAATTCTCTTAAGTTCCGAAAAGGATACTCTTAGCAAATTGTTCATAACTCCCGTCATTTTTGAAGTTTTGAAGTTCAATTTTGACAACTTCAACTAAAGCAAGCTATAGCCAGTCTATGCCCATGCTCTGCCAGCAGTTGTGGTTGTTTTTGTGAACATATTGCAAATGGTTGTAAGAGTTATGAAAATGTCACTGATACCGGACGATTTGTCTCGTTTTGAGCCTAGAAGGTCCTGCATATCAAGTTTGGTTATTCCATTCCTCATACTTTTCGAGATCTATCCGTTTATGGAGGACGAACGGACCGATGGGAATACATATATGTAGACTCATCTTGTCATATTATTATACTTTATGGAGTCGGAGTCGAAGAAAGCAAACTCTTTTACCTCTTTGGATACCAAGTAGGCAAATGTGGCAAGAGGGCTACTAACCCATCTATAATGGTTATGATATGATCCGTGCCTGGTGATTTTCTGTGCTATACCTACCGTTTCGGCTGGACTATCTTTCGTTCGTTGAGTCGTATGGAGGCGTTCGGACCGTACCGACCCAGAAGAGCGCTCTGTGACTGCGAGATAGCACCACCGGCACAGCTGGCACTGGCCGCGGTGATGGCAGCAATACCGCTTCGCAACGATGTCCCTAATTCACGGTGATGTGTCCCGATAGCCGATTGTGAGTGCACCGCATAGTCAAGGCCCGGAAGCTCCAAGGAGGCGATCGGATGGATGCGTGTCAGCGAAAGCGTGCTCTCTAGCACAGTGCTGAGCAGCGGAGCGCTGCGCAGAGATCTTAAGCTACCGCGCCGCGTTAAGGGTTCCGGCTTATACATCTAGACATTTAGTTGGGCCCACTTAAAGCGGGCATTGGGATTGCGGAGCCGTCTTGGGGGAGCAGGTACGTACCGGCCGTATCGGGTGTATCGGGCGTATCAGGCGTATGGGCGTAGCTGTCTGCGTGTCCGCGTCTGCTTGACAAACAATTTCACACGTTTGTGCTTTGCGTTGCGTGTCTCTTAACGCTTGCCGCTTGGCGCTAATTGTTTTAGACCGCCGGACGCCCAATTGACGCACACATGCACACACACTCGCACATACACGCACACTATAGCTCTCACTCATTCACGCACCGGCACCGACTCGGGCCTTGGATTTGGTCACGCGGGTCCCCAGCCACCCACTGTTGAAACGTTTTGTGATTGGGCAGGACCCACCTCGTCTACTTCCCCTCGTCCAACCGTACACCTTATGACCAATTACGGTGTTTATGGTGCAAAACTCGCGGGTCACGCGAGCGTTACGGTCACGGCTTAATGGTAAGTGGTAAGTTGGTAGTTGGTAGCTGGTAGTTGGTAGTTGGTAGTTACAGGTTTTCGGGATTTATGTTTAGTTTCTTAAAGGCGCAAGTCGCGTTTTGTTTGCGCAAATGTTTGTACAAATTGGTTGTCGTAGTTTTTTGATCGCTCGCCGCCGGTCTCTGGTCACTGGTCACTGGTGACTGTACTGCTTTGCATAGATTGGGGCTTAAGATTAAGACACGAACTCCAGCTCAACTCGAAGGGTTCAGTTGACAAAAACAGAGTGCTGCTAATCACTAAGCGAATGCACACTAAGTGGAGGTGTTTATGTTTAGTGACCTTAGCCCGCATGAATGCTTTGACTGAAAGAAGCTATCTATTAACTGGACCCACTCTCAGCCCTATTAGTGCCAATGTCTCTCAATAATTTCAATCCATAATTATTTTTAAATAAAAGTCTTCTTCTTGTAAGTTCTATTAACTTCATCTCATTCTTAATTATGGATTTTTTTGGATAAAAACTTAGTCATTTGGGACTTTGAAATATTAATCAGTATATGTTTGTAAATAAAAGTCTTCTTCGGTAATATTAACTTCATCTCATTCTTAATCATGGATTTTGTTGGATAAAAATTTTGAAATATTAATCAGTATATGTTTGAACCCTTCTCAGCCCTGTAGCGCTAATGTCTTTCAATCATTTCAATCTATAATTATTTGTAAATAAATGTCTTCTTCGGTTCACTTCATATCAATAATTTTAATTTTTTATATTCTTAATAATGGATTTTGTTGAATAAATACTTAAAAATATTAATTATTTTATGTTCGAACCATTCTCAGCCCTGTAGAGCTAATGTTTCTCAATGATTTCAATCTACAAGTAATATTATTATTTTCACTTTAAAGCAATCATATCCACAACTTCTTCTCATTCTCAAAAATAGATTTTCTTGGATAAAAACGTAGGGATTTGGGACTTTAAAATATTACTCCGTATATATTTGAACAACTCTCAGTCCCGTTAGCACTAGTGCTTCTCGAT
Source organism: Scaptodrosophila lebanonensis (assembly GCF_003285725.1). NCBI lineage: Eukaryota > Metazoa > Arthropoda > Insecta > Diptera > Drosophilidae > Scaptodrosophila > Scaptodrosophila lebanonensis. Next base: position 3,865,310 of record NW_022060567.1, on the reverse strand, counting down.
GATTCAATCTATAATTATTTGGGAGTAAATGTATTCTACGGTAATTGCTCTTCAAATGAAATATATAATTAGAGTATGATATCAAATTTCATTAGACTGTTCTGTGCTGCCTTGTTCCTTGTTTAGTTTGTTAGACTCTCGCCGCACAAATTCAGGGCAGTCAAGGCAGCTGACCGATGGTTGTTGCTACAAACTAAAATTGACATCTAAATGGGACTATGATGTGCACTTCAAACTTTTGTTAGAATGTTTCTGGACTCACCCATAACTCATCTATGTGCGTATACTTGTTTTAATGATTGAAAAGCTTGATCGTTTGCTATTATTAGTCCTTAACACTCCCATATCTTTCAGATGTTACTTTGTTCTTGCATTAGAAAGAAAGTATTTTAAGTGTAATTGAACCATTTGTTTGGATTGAAAGACCCTATCTGTACTGCTCGAGAGAGAAATACCATTTATGCGGCGCGTTGATGTGCATCATCGGTAATGTGTCTACATTTTCGTAATGTTTTTAATGTTGTCGAGATACTACTAGAATATACTATATAGTATGTACTCATGTAGTATGCAGCTATTATATCATAAGAATGTACGTTAATATATGTATACACAGAGTAAGAGTTCAATATAATCGGATTAGGTACATATTTAAGAAATACAAGTATGTATGCGTGTGTGTAGTACATATACTTGTAGGGATATAGGGATATAGAATATGAATAATAGGTACTTATGCGAACAACTTGTATGTTTGTAACTAACTCACTTGTGTCGAATCTAAGAGAGCGATGATGGCGTTGATTATGGCAATGGCATTGGCAGTGTTGATGCGTTGAAAACGTTTCGTTGGTGTTGTTGCTGCTGTTGCTGTTGTTGTTGTAGTTGTTGCTGCTGCCTTTGCCTTTATCGCTGCGGTGGCTGTTGTTGCTGCTGCTGCTGTTGTTGCTGGCTATTTGTAGCTGCAGCTGACGTTTCCGCAGCACCAACAAACCCCAGCAGCATGCGCTGCTGTCGAATGCGGCGACTCGCCTGGCAGCTACTATTGCTGCTTTGTTTTTCTTTTCAATTCAATTCTCTTCTTTCTTTTTTGTTTTATATTATTTGATTTGATTTAATAAACTTTCGTGTTTGCAAGCTTTGCTTCAATTCAATGTTTTCAATTTGTTTTATTCTTTTGTTAACACTGCACGTGACGTTGTTTTGCGTTGTTATTGCTGTTGTTGTTGTTGTTATTATTACTTCCTTCTTCTCCCGGCCTCGTCGACGGCGTCGACGCCCTATTGGCTATTTATGAGCTGCATTTTATTTACAGTTATGTGCATATCTGGGCTACGATTTGCGATTATGATGAAGTTGGTGAAACGGCTTGAAGACTGGACAACCGTTTGACTGCTTGACTAGCTGACTAGCTGACTAGCTGAATTACTGACTGACCGACTGACTGACTGACTGACTGACTGAGACTGACTGACTGATTGATTGATTTACTGATTAAGTGAGTGACGTGTATACGATTCTGAACGATCAAACAACTGAACCTACTATGAAACGCTGAAGGAATCAAATGGGCAGTCGCATCTTATTTGGCGCCTGCTTGCAATTGCTCCCAGCTCTGGGTTCTTGCCACCGAGTCCAATCCATGTTTACCAAAAGTCTTGCTCTAGGCGTCGTCGATGGCAGCCACGCTCCTTCTCTTCCTCTTCCTCCTCCTCCTCCTTTTTATTTGCACTCACTTTTCACACACATGCACAAAAAACAAAAAAAAATTGCAATGCGCACAGACCAAAAGCGTCGCTCGGCCGCAGCCGTCAGAGCTATTGTTGTTCTTCAACTTCTCTTCTCCTTCTCGCCCTACCACTCTGAATTCCCGCTGTGTGCGTTTTGTTGGCCTCTGTGCTCTGCAAATAGACGAAAGAAAAGAAACGAATGACAAAGGGAATATGCATTAGTATACGAGTAGACATGTATCTACATACGTACATATATTGTATGTATGTATTTTTAGGAAAGCAATGATATACTTGTATGTACATATAGTACATATACAGATATAGCGTAAGTGTGATTCATTATGCGCCCACAGCCGAAATCTTTTTTCAATTTCTTGGGCAACTTAAACACGACAGGACATCAATTATTATCATATTTCCCAGTGGCAGGCGCAGCCGTGGTGAGCCATGATGAGCTCCACACGACGAGGACGCCATGAAAAATTAAAAAAGAAAACAACAACAAATTTTACGATTATAGCCAGAATTTCTGCGGTGGCAGCTGTTAAAGCGCAACAAGGATGGTAAGTTGACGCCATCTCCAGCACCAGCGTCTAGCCCAGCTCTTTTTTTGCACAAGAAAGGATAGCTATGCACAGTGGTCCAAAGCTCAGAATTAGTTGAACTAAACTAGAATGTTGTTTTATTTATATAGAATGAAACATCAGGGTTGATTGGGGTTTTGTAATTTGTGATAAGCATTCCTTCTTTCATTCTTCGTTCCCAGTTTCAGATTTGTATTTGCCTTTCCACCCAACCACCCATCCCTAAGAAATATATACACATATGAAGTGATAATGGACGGCAATCCTCTAAATAAAAAGCACCAGCAAAAAGTGTTAAGGCGGGCGTTATACCTGTTTAGTAGATGCTCTAATTTGGCCAAAATGAGTTTAAATTGTACTTTGACGATTACATAGACCAGTCGAATAAATAAATAATGCAAATTCTAATATTTAGAAGGATTTCGCGAGAAAGGCCCTTCTTCATATTCGCTGTTCGTCTGTAGAACGTTATGCAGTAACCACAACTTAAAAATAATCATAATCTCGCAAGAGAAGAACTAAATGAAAGTAACCTTAAAAGTACTATATTAATACATTTACATTCAGTTGGCAACACATATACATATACTAGTAATAACACGAATAAAACTAGTATACTATAAAATATATATAAAAAATCTTAATTATAAAATATTTAGTTAAAATGAAATAGAACAGATAAAAATTGTTAAGGCATATTGATATCGATTTGAATATTTAATGACTTGCAACGCTAGTATAGAGATTACAAAATATATATTTCTGTACTCAAAAAGATGTCCATAATAGAGAATCCTTAAAATCCTTATTATTATTATTATTATTATTATTCTTTAATCACTTTAATTTTTTAATAAATTGTATTGTAAATTATGTGTAAGGAAGCTCAACATTTTTTTTTTTTTTTAATTTTAAAGAAGTAAATTAAAAACACGTTTCCTTTTAGTATTCTACAGAATTTGAGTTTCAGATTGCTTTGAATTTCATTCTACTGTACCGCAAAGCGGCTCGTTTCCTCAACTGCCTGTCGACTGCCCCCTCCCTGCCCTGCCCAGCTGAAATTTCATTTCTTTTGCGTGAAAGGCGTGTGCACGACGCATGCATATCGAATTCGCAGAGCTCGCTTAGCTCGCTTTGCTTCATTGTCACTTTTGTGTTTTGTGTTTGGTGTTGTAGCTTGATGCTTTCCCCTTTCCCTCTCCCATTCCCTCTTCCTTTCCCTTTTTTTTTTGGGGGGGGGGGGGGGGGGGAGCTGGTAAAAAGGGCGCTCTTCTTGGCTTGGCTGCGAACGTGCACGTGATTGATGGATTTGCTTGTTTACCCATCAAACCACAACAAGCAAAGGGGGGCGGCGGTGGGGGGTACACAAGAGACCGTACACACATAAACTCATACCCACACTACCACACCACCACCCCCACCTCACGCACATGCACGGATTTGGAAATAAGCAATATCAGCGATAATCGTAATATATCATATAACTGTAAGCTGTTTGTACTCTGCAAATGGGGGTCGGAAGAGGGGTAAGTATGTAAGTAGGGAGGACATGCCTCTGGGCTCGCGTGAATATTCTTTTAGAGTTTGTTGGCAGTACAATAAAAAAAGAGCACCTACAGGCGTTTCAAATTTAAAACACGCTCTGCGATGCCCTTTAAACGGAGAATAGAACATTTAAGCCAACACGCCCCAAGTTATCGCCATAACCTTGAACTAAAAAAGGCTCTATGAAGAAAATCCATTTAGTAATTCAAAGTATTGCTATTTGCTATCGAAAGACTCAAATGTTTATTTACAGCATTATTTCCTATGTCCATGAACTTGAAGAAACGAATTTTTTCAGCAACAGGTTGGATTTTAGTAAATTTCTTCCACATGACAGTGAAACCAATCGTTTATTTGATTTTAATTTGCATAGCTTTTTTTTTTTAATTTACTAATCAAGTTTATTTGTATATCGGCAATATTGTATCGGCAATGGTGTATGCCAGATTATAAATCTGAATTAGGACATTACCTGGTCCTTAATCCTCGCCATGAGCTCGTTTCCAAAAGAGCTATGTAGGAACTCTGCAGTAGCTAATTTCCTTGCGACGTATCGCAAACCATTTATATATATAGTATGTGTACGAAAATCTGATATTCAGGGCAAGGGACAGAACAAAAGAGAAAGTTTATTCTATTTGAAAGTATAACTGAAAGCTACATACACTATAATATTCTGTCAACTCATTCAACTGAGCAATATATAAATCAGCATGCAAACATTTATTTCATGCCGCATCGGATATGCATCTAACGTTTTTTTAAAGTATGACTGATGTTCAAATTAAAATATCAATTAGGCGTGCTTTGTGAAGTCACGCTAAGCACGCAACATTCTCAAAATTCTCGCCTTAAATACATGTCGTGTTGCAAGCTTTGTTTTTTTCCATTATTCACAAAATGTTCGCTCATAAATTTGTGTGTTTCTATTGTTATTAAGCAATTACGAGTAATAAAGGTCCTGCTTTTGTACTTAATTAGATATAAAGTACGTATGTTTTTACATTGCTTGAGTCATCGGACAATTTCTAATATACTATATAATAAATATAAAAAAGCGGGGGAAAAATTCTATCAAAAACCCATTAGTAATTTACTTACAAGTACCTTAAACCTATACTAGCGCTTAAGAATTAGAATTTGAAGCAATGCTTCTTATATGTGAACATGTACAAGTAGAACAAGTACATCTGTTCAAAAAATAAGAGCTAAGCGAATTGGATAATCGGCTACCATTTCAGTACATGATGAAGATCTGTAGTAGAGTATTGCCAGGGTAGCTTAAAAATCATTTTTAAAATTTGGTTTTGGGTAACTTGCAGTTTATAAACGGGATATTTGGCCAAATCAAACCAGACTGGACCTCCATAAAGCATAACTGCTGGGAAAATGGTTATAAAAAGATTCATTTTGCTCATCCAAGCTGAGGCCTGAGTTCCTCTTAATAAATAGGGTAGAGTATGCAAATTAACACCTAGATATCTGACGCTTCACATCAACAAAGTAGAGGCTTATATGGCAACCCGGAATGTAAATACTTTTGCCCTTCCTAGAAAAGAAAATGGCTTTTGTTTTATCCTCGTAAACTACAATTTGTAGCTGTATGTGAAAATTCTTAGCCCGATAATCAGTTTTTTTGCTAGTGGCATTTCCAACTGATGAGTTTTTTAATTTTTTATGCAAATTAAAGAGTTTTCATTAATTTGTCCAGCTACAGAAGCCATGTGTTTGCTTCGTTTTTGTGGTTTCTCTCCCATATTTTTGTTTACAAAATCTACCTGCAAAAGGCATGCTGACGTCGTTTGTTTTACTGGATGGTGGGAAAGTTTGAAAAGTTAATTGCAGTGGAAAATATGCTTATGCGGATATGTAACTCGTACACAGCAAACACGCGCGTGTTTAAAAATTACATATTTCCTTTATCTCTTTAGTCTTAATTTAAAAAAATGTACAAATCTAAGTGAAATAGTTTATTTTATTTACTTCTTAATAGATGAAGGCGGATTCTATTAAAATTTGCCTTTTATTCATTCAGGTATTTTATTTAAAAATAAATGCATCCGCAGACTGTTTTTATTTCCCTATAATTATTTATTTCTATAGTTTCTGTTTGCATCTCATTTACAATATCAAAATGGGAGGAAACATACAAAAACATTATAACAAGTTGTTCCATTACATCCTGATGTTTTTTTCGTATTAATCTCTATACACAATCTGTCATGAGTTAAATTTTTAAAATGAAACCTTTACAGAGAGATATCTCAAAGCGATAATCTTACATCTTGGGAGATATTTATTTGCTTATTGAAATATGTCGCTTTAGCTCTGTGTGTTCGTCAGTCTGTCCTGGGTCTCAGAAACTATAAAATCTGGAGACATCACAGATGGCCTCCCCCTCCCTCCGCCAAGTCACTCCTTAATTTTGAATTTTCATAGCTCCAATATTTCTTAGAATTTTGAAACAAAATTCGGCATCTACATCCGTAAATGGATGCCCGCATGTCAAGTTTCATCAACAGTTTCTCGTCCTTTAAATTTACATTTACATTTATCTAGATTTCAATTGGCCATCTAGAACCATTAAGAAAGTTACCCCTCACTACTTATATTTATTGTTGAGCCCATGATGCACAAAATTTTTATGTGGGGCTTTGTTTCGAGGATCTCGTTGGCTAGTCTTGAGCAACTAGCCGTGAGAGGGTTAGGCTCTGGATGTATGTATGTAAGCGGTATGTATGTATATATGCATATCGCCACAATATAAATCATTGCATACTTTTCTGCGCAGCCATAAATATATTAACGAGCGTTTTCAGCTGCCATGCCCAGACGTCGCCTGGCAACGGAAAATTAAGCTCACGTGCATTTCATTTGCAGAAAGTTAATTACAACGTTTGCCCGTTGAAGCACAAGCCCATCACGCCCATGAGCCCATCACGCGTTCTAAAACAGAAACAGAAACAGCAGCAACAACAACAACAACAACACATTGACGGCGGCATGTGGCATTAACTAAAGTAAAGTGAAGTTCATGTTGAGAGTTTTGTTGCAGTTTTGTTGCGAACATCATGCGGGTAAGCAATGGCGATGGCCAGAATGAGCACACCACGACGACAACGAGAAACCACAACAACAAACACATCAACAACAACAACAGCAACAGCAGAAACAACCGTATAAATATTAAAAAAGATCTGCTTCATGCTACGTGGAACGCATTTCAACGACAAACGCCAAGCGAGCTGCTCAACCAAAACGCCCCCACACTCCCTCCCGAGCACGCACAGCCAAAGGATACAAAACGTAATGGCGGCTCCAGCGCAGCAGCGAAAGAAAACGGAGGAAGGAGCAGAAAAAGAAGGAAAAATGAAGTGAAATTTACTTTGACATATTTTTGTGCTTAGCAAAGCAAATACTTTCATTATTTTTGCTGCTGGCATAAAATTTCGAGCATTGTTGTTGCTACCACTGCATGGTGCTGCCGCAGCCACTCGCGTTGCTTGTGGCCGGGTCATATAAGCGCACACAGACACACACACACACATCTTTATAAACCTACTTACTATAGTAAAGCAAGATAGCAACTGTAAGAGCAACTCTGCTGTCAGGCTGCTGCGCTGCATTTAAGTAGCTCGAACGCATTTGCTTTGCACGCCCACTAATAACAGGACAATCAGGCACACTATCTCCTTTTCAATAGGGAGTTAGGGAGTTTCAGTTGATTTTTTAAATAGACCGCATGGGGTGCTATTGGGATATCATCAGATATACAGATTCAAAGTCAAGAAACACATCAACAATAACTACAATACATGTTCAATTCTCATCTTTGGATTGGGCTTCTTAAAGACTTAACTTACGAAACAGCTGCTGTACATTGAACGCTTTTTGGATGCTAATTTGGAATATAAGTTAGGTTGTTGATCTTGCAGAACATATCGTTACTTAACGCCTTTTAAAGCGGATACTGATATCGTCTTTTTTTGCGAAAATTCGGAATAAATTCAAAATGTGCTCAAACAAAAATTGAAAACCGATTTTAAGCAAATAAATTGACAATAGGTGCAAAAATGAAGCTACATCTTTTAAAAAAACAACGAAGAAATATGCTTTGTTTAAGTTCCCTAATATTAAAAACTCCTGATAAATATAGAATTCTTGAAAAGCAAAGAATTCTATGTGAAATTTTAAAAATATTGGGTACATGCATGCCTCACAACATTCGGACAACAGTCAACCATGCCTGTTGTCGAATTTGTAATTTTGTGTGCGTTATTTTTCTCTTTTTGCGCTTGTTTTGCCTTTGTTTGGCTCTCTACCCAAAACGATTTTATGCGGGCCCTGGGCTCTGAGTCCCGCACCGTGTCTGCAACTGATTGTAGATATGACACGCGCCTCTGCCTCGAGTGAGTGAGTGTGTGAGTGAGTGAGCGAATGAGCGACCAACTGACTGACTGACTCACTGCCGCAATGAGCTGCTCGGCCATAAAGACTGTGTGTGTGTTTGTGTGTGTGTGTGTGTGTGGCTTCGTTTCGGAACATGACACAATTTTAGCCAAGTTACGCTCAAATAACCGTATATTTTTCTTTTTGTTGGGCCACAGCTCGCTTTGCCACTTTCAGTAAACACCGCGAGCTATTATTATCGGTTGTGTAAGTTCCGAAAAATACAATATATCTGCTTTAAAATATGAACGCAGACGACGAAGTTGACATCCGCACTAAAACATGTTTAAAAATTTGGTGACACCTGTTTAGGGGCTACTCAAATATTTTCAAAAACTAAAATATACTATTTTTTATATACGCCTGCACTCAAACTTAATTTTAGAAAACAAATTAATTATTTTAAATTGTTTCTTCACGCAACTCTAGGCTAGATTAAATAAAAAACCATAAAAAATGTTTTATCATTTCAGTGCCTTTAGTGAAACAAAAATGCCTTAATATAATGGAAAATTATTAGTTAATATAATTACAAAGCTTCGAATTTTAATTTTTTACAACTTGGATTCAATCTTGTCATTCTTCTCGAGAAATTTCTGCTAGTTTTGTGTTATTCGTGCGCTGAGATTTAGGTCACAGAAGTCCACACATTGCCGCATTAGTTCCAAATTGAATTGAATTCTGATGGAAGGGCTTAAAATGTTCTAATAGTCGCATTATACTTGTACATATGTAACGGACAGGCATATATGATCAGAATACGAAGATGAATCGACAAGTAGTAGTTTCCATCTGTCTTCCGAACATCTTGTGAACTTGTTTTATCTATAAGCCATATACATCCTCATTATCGGAAAGAAAGTTATAAAGAAATAAAGTTGCTGTTAAGTGAGACTCAGTGTTTTTCCTTGTGTTAATTTTTATGAACTCCTGAAATGAGAAAACACAATGCCCGTTGGTTTTGCTTAATTTCCAGAACCAAAATATTGGTGTCCAGGCTTAAAAACGTTCCAAGCTAACAAACTGACTGTCGCACTAGGAACTAATAATCAAATAAAGTAAATTTAAAAAAATAAAAAACATTACCATAGCTGACTGTAAAATCTTGTCAAATGAGTGAACTTATTGCACCTTCCGATCGATTCGTGCATGTGTTCAAATATGCCTCTGCTTACGTAGAGTTTGAATTGTGACTTCCTCCTATATTCCAATTTATTTTGATTTTCACATTCACTTACACCATACTAAGTGCTTTTTATACTACTAAGAAGTCTTTATTGCTTTCATTCCATCAGATTGCTTGTTTTAACTTTGACTCAAGTCTTTCCAGTATTTATTCACTTAAAGAAAAATCTGGAAATAACAAAAACTAGCAAACCAATAGCTTTCTTAAAACTCTGCAAATGATCCCTCGAATACTTAATGTTTGTGGTTCTACGTATAGTAAGTATATATACAAGTAAATGAGATATTTAGAATTAAAGTCATTTGACCTACTAACGAAAATGAATCACTCCCATTTACTGCCGTTTAAAAAGGTCGTTATTCAATTGAAAAACTACAACAAAAGAGTTGAAGAGAGAGAGAGAGAGAGAGAGAGAGAGAGAGAGGGCGACGCGCCTAAACTCAAATACTCAGCAACTAATTTCCCATCTAAAATCTGCCACTAGCAATTGTTGTCCAATTGTTGGCCAATTCGTAGTGGCGAAGACATCGTCATCATCAACAACATCAATAGACGTTTATTCAGTTTGGCATGTCTGCGTCTATATAGCCTGTATAGTATGTACGGGTGTGTCTATATATGTATTTGTGTGTTTGTTGATTTGGTATATCCGTTGCCTGTCTCTACTTTGGCGTAGCTTTTGTGCTTTATATGCCATACAACATATTTTATTATGCTGTTGTTCTTGTTCTTGTTCCTGTTCTCGTTACAAAAATGGCTACATTTGTTGTTGTTGTTGTTGTTTTGGTTGTTGTTGGTGTTGCTATGATTTTGTTTTTGGGCCTGCCACATGAAGCAAGAAAACTTTTTTTGTTGCTCGTAAATTTTATGAAATAAAATGGCAATAAAACAAGCAATATTCTTGTGTTTTCGTACATTCTGCAATTATTTGATTACTTTTACGAAAATTTATTAGCCAAACAAACATTGAAATTCACACACACACACTCACACACATACACTTAACTAATGCACAAGCTAGTCTCTGTGTCTCTGTGTGTGTCTGCTGCTTGACTTTGTTTGGCACGTACAGCTGGGAGGGAAAACCGGCACCGCACCACACGTACCTGATTCCCACTTATCGCACGATTTTCCCGCTTTTCCCACCCCCTCCACTCCTGAAGGAGTGTTCAGGTTAGCTGCCACGTCAAAGGCAAATATTGAATTAATCAAATTTCATTTTGTGTGTAATTGCTCGTACGATTACTGGCGAACAGTTCATTTGCCAACTCTGACCCCAACTCCCAACTCAACTCCCTTGCATTTCAAAATTAGTGCATTTCTTTGTTCAAGCTAGTTACATTTGACACACGCACAAGCACACACATAATTAAATACACACATAGTATAGTACATACATAGCCAGTCAAGTAGAGCGAGTAATCGGCTTGGGCGCCATACACTTGTCTTTTACAAATTTAACGCTCTGTTGGCTTAATAGAATGAATCGCGTTTTAAACGAGCTGAGACGGTTTCCCTTCAACCTGCACTATGGCTCTCAATAACTACATACGAGTTCATTTGTTTCTTCATTCTTACGGGTCGCGAATTATGTGTACAAGTAAGCTGGGAAGGTAACGGCATCGTCGTCAGTACTCGATACTCACTTGGTTTAAGTACTCAGTCCACAACGTACTCATCAACAGTCAGTTGTCAACCGCACGTGGAATAAAGTTTTCAGCCGTAAGTTATACAAGTAGAAGCCATTACAGAAAAGCATACAAGTATAAGTATTAGCTTTATTTTTTAAACCTTGAAACTAAAACGTGTTCGCCGGCATTACCGTTCTTCCACGGACTGTTATCACAAGTTTAATTATACAAATTATAAAGTAATGATTATTTTAAATTTTTCATTGACTTGTAAATTATAGCTCAAAATTAATGATTACATTCTGAGCAAATCAATAAGGATTTTAAATTTTTATATCATGGGAACAAAATGCACAGATTATTCTTGAAGCAGAATATTGCTACATACTTGTATTTCTCGCACTCTTAAAGTTTTTAAAGGTGTTTTTTCTTTTGGATAAAAAAACAAACAAAATAATCATTATTTGCAGTTGCTGGTTCTATTATTACAATCCTATTTAATACATTATCTAATTTTGTACATATTTTGAAATCAATATTAAAATAAAGATTAGACGATACACAATATTACATACGTGTACATTCCTATGATATTTGTGTTGTGATATGTCAGTCGAAACTTGTTAGGCTTTTAGATTCGGACTTAAAATAAGTTGGGCCTACTATTCTTCATACGAAAAAAAGTCAAAAGCGTCCTTCTTCTAGCAAATCGTTCAAAAAATCTGATATCAATACGAAACAAGAGATAAAACCAGCATTCTTTCAGTGGAAATCGCAATCTTCTATTAAGTGTTTAAGAAAAAAAGGTTTGACATACTATAGGCCTATTTCGATTCCCATCACATTGTTCACAATTTAAAAACTACGCTACTAGAAATATAAAAAAAAAAAATCAATAATGAACAAATGGTTAGTAATTTGTTTGTTCAGTAACCAAATAGCTTCGACGCTGCGGTTTGTTGAATTATCATCAATTGCTTTGCGCTCTTTTTGTTAGCCCGCGACATATTTTATTGACCATAGCTTAACCCTGTTGTAGTTTTCTAAATCTCAATAATATAGTGTCAACTTCTTTGTTTTGTTTTGAAAAAATCGTTTTGGAATATGTGTTTTGTTTCAATACAAAGTGCCAATTCATATTAATTCGCTAGAAAATAGAATTGGAGTCAAACCAAATGAAGTAAAATATTTAAAAAAGTAATACTCCTCAGTAGTGCTCCTCAGCTAGGCTTTGGCGTTTTTGTTCCATTTGGGCCTTCTAGTCCGAGACGTGGTATGCCGAATAGTGGGTAGCCAGTAAGGATGGAATATACAAGTATGTATTGTCCTGACCTTTGAAAGGCACCAACTGCTCATTTGTTGTTAAATGCACTCCTGGGACGTACAAGTATAGTAGGAGCTGAACAATGGAGCCAACAAGCTGCTAACAGTCTAGCGTGTTTAAGAAATGCAAATTTAATTTTGTAAATGGGTTGCTAATGTGTACAAATATGACCCGGAATTACTAATAACCTTCACAACATCTGTATTTATTCATTAACACATATTTTATGGTATTTAAAGTAATATACGTTTTGGATTAAGTACATACCCATACATCTATCTATATAGCGTTGTAATACAACGGACTACTGCATTAAAATAGTTTTTAAATGGCTGTTAGATCCACTACACACACACACACACACACATACACACACGCACACACAAAGGAAAGGACGCAACTAGTCTAAGCCATAAAATGAGCTTAGGCTATTTGCTCGGGACTTTTGAGGGATGCGTGTCGCATAAGTGGTGAGTGGTGAGTGATGAGGACCCTTACACCGAAAGAAAAGCACAAAACGATGTGATAATGTGATTTGAATGAGAATATGCGTTTATACTATTAAAATACAATTTGCAATATGAGAAAGTGATCCGAAAAGCAAACAGGAAGGAAGAGAGTGGACGCAAAATCAAAACCAAAATCAAAACCATTGTCAATGCTTTTGCTTTGTTGCTGCCGGTTCTTTACCATATACTACTGCGATTATACTTGTACGAGTACTATGTATATATTGCGTATTTACCCAATTTTCGCTTTGGCGCCCAATGCACAACAAGCTCAAAATTTATGTTAACAATAAGAAGTAAAGTCGATTAAGCGCAGGCATTAGAGTTTGGGGTTGAATTGGAATTGATGTAAGCAGGAGATGAGAGAATGGTGGTTGGTTGCTGATGCTGATGCTGATGCTGATGCTTGGACTACGCATCAAATCATCAACGTATCATCAATGACAGCAGCAGTAAGCAGACAAAGACAGATAGATAGATGGATAGATAGATAGATAGATGGATAGATACAACTTGAGCCGATTCACTGACAGCGACAACAAGCCATAAGAACTGGAATGGCATGCGAATGGGCTGCTAAGTCGAGAGCTTGCTTCGACGCCAGCAATGATGACGACGATGGCGAATTGAATCAATAAAATTCAAATTAGTTTTAGGCAATCATTGTTAGTAGACAACGACTACTATGCCAATGGGAATGGCCATGGCAATGACGATGAGAAAAATGCCAAACTTGTGCAAACTTCTCTCAGCCACTTAGAAGGAAGAAGTCTGTCCAGACACTATGCCGGCGCTGGCTCTGGTGCTGGTTCTGGCGCTGCTGGACGAAAGTTTCGGGATATTGTTCAGTGAGCTGTTCAATCATTTATCCATTTCGGTTCCCACACGCATTCGACGCAAAAAAGGATTCAAATAGCTGCGGCTCCGGCCAAGACGCCTGCCTGCCTGCCTGCCTGCCTGCCTGACTGGCTGACTGGCTGACTGCCTGCCTGGTCACAATCGCCCAAAGTGTTTTCTGGCTTAATCCACTTGAGCATCAAATGACGTTAGCGATGAATACAGAGACGAAATGGGACGACAATGGAAACGAGGCGAGAGCGGACGGACGGACGGACGGACGGACAGACATTATGCCATGAGAAACAAAGTCACGATGTTGCCCGGCCGAGCCAAAGCTCTCAGATTGTTATCTACGCAAATCAAATCAGAATCAAGTAATTTGCTATGATTCTCTACGTTTGACCGCAAGCTCAATTAAATTACGAACTTCGCAAGGCGCTACATAAAAACCAGCACTGGGCGTACACTCTCCGAACACTCTCCGACACCCTGTTGTGTTGTGGTTGTTCTGTCCGCCGGAGTGTGGGTGGCTTCAAGTGATGGAAGGGAACAACCAAGAGGCACGAAGTGGGGACGATTGGGAAGGAGAGGCAGAAAATGGGCCAATCGAGAAAAATCCCAAATGGGTGCTATGGCAATGCACCCCATTAGTACTTGCCAGAAACAACAACAACAAAAACAACACCATCAGCAGAAGGCCATATGAGTGCACATTGGTTTGGAAGCCTTTATTTTTTGTAGCATCAGATCTTAACTACACGCATATGGGTTTGATTACGAATTTTCAATATCAATAGTCGCCTTTTAGCCTTAAACTCTTTTCCTACTTATTAAGTAAGCTCGTTTCTTGTAATTGTTGAGAGCATTATTTAATTGTTTCTCAGGCCTATACGAGTTAAATATACTAATTCGCAAACTCTAATGTTTTAAAAAATGTGGCTTTTCAGTGATTAAAAACTAAATTCATTTTGGATAGATACCCTTTTTGAAGTGAGACCTTTATGTGAGGATTTTGTATGCTGGATCGGCAACCTTTTCTGTGACGAAACCAATCGCATGGTAACAGGCGCACATAAATGAACTTCAGCTGGCGAAATTGAAGTTAGGAATGAAAACAAAAATGATTTATGACTACCAGGCTACGGTTTTTAAGAGTCGTTGTTTCTTGTGCTTTTGGGTTTTTGGAGGAATATTTTTATTTCGAAATAGAACTGCATTATCTGGGGCGTTTGATAGTTGGATCAGTTGTCGGGTTTTCTAACTATTCTTCGCAGGTTTTATATAGCTATGTAAGCCGACTGTGTTCCTAGCCATTTTCTGGTGGCTTTTCTGCCTATTTTTAGTGGGTTTTCTAGACATTTTCTGAAGAATTCTCAGCGTATTTTATGCACTTTCTCTAGCTACTTATAATCGAATTTTTTAGTTATTCCTAGCGGGTTTTAAGCCATTTTCTACCGGTTTAATAGCGTGCTAGCCGAAAGCGCTGAATATTTTCAAGCCACTCTTTTCAAGCCAGTTTACATAAGCCAACAATCATCGATAAATAATTATAAAGGCTCCCCCAAACAATTAAAAAAAATGAAATAAAATCAAATCATTCCAATACAACCGTTACTTTCACTGCTACGGCGTGCCACACAAATGTTGTTGTGCTCGCGGCTTACTTTTCTCTAGAAGAAATTATTCGGGGGTTTTTTTTATAGTTTTGGGCAACATGGGATATTTTCGTCCTGTTTGTCTGATGGCTTCCACAAACCGCTACAGCCATGCTGTTCCACAATAAATCCATGCGAGCATGTGTGATGTGCAGGAACAGTATTTTCGCGTCGTTGGGTTTGTTCGCTTGTTCGCTGGATTTGCATGGCGTGGAGTCGTTTTGTGGGTTACGGTCTGTCTGTTTGTCTGTTTGTCTGTCTGCCCGGGCTTTAGGCTAAGGCGTTAAGTGTCTTGGACTTACTATTAGATTTGTCTGCCTTAATCGTGTGTGGGGCCCTTTCTGTTCTGTTACATACTTTTTTCTTTTCGCTTGTTTTTGCTGGCACAGAAGAAGAAGTTGCTACACAAATCTCAACAAATATGCCTTGCAGCTTCGGTTAAGTCCCAAAGTGGTTGAGCGCCTCTCAATTTCGCACCATAACGCACATCCTTCTACTCGTTTCCGTCGCGCGCTAATGTGCCTAGTTTGTAGTTGTTTTTGTAGTTGTTGCCATTTTGTGTTCCTTTACGCAGTCAACACCATTTCCATAGCCATAGCCATAGCTATAGCCATAGCCATAGCCATCGCTATCGCCTTGGTCGTCGTCGCTCTTGTTGTGCCATTAAAAGGCTTTGTTATGGCATTTTCCGTACGTGTTGAAATTTACAAAGTTGTTTCGCACACCCACAAACATTGCTCTGTGCATGTGTGTGTGTGTGTGTGTGTGTGTATAGGTGTGTGGGTGTGTGGGTGTAGTAGGACCATGTATGAGTCGTATAATAATCAATTTAGGTGAATTTGAGCTAACAGCTTAAAGCCATAAAACGTTTGGGGCTTGCAGCTTCACTCTCAGCCAAAAACCGATTATGAGCATTTTAACAGCAACAAATTTTTCGGGTTCCTACGCTTTATGGCTGTTTACGGCGTTCACAGTTACTTTTGCTACTCAAGGAGCAGCTATCCGTGAGCTAGTCGGGCTACTAAGCCAGTCAGTCAGTCAGTCAGTCATTCAGTCAGCAGTCAGGCAGTCACTTGTGCATCTCAAGTATGTATCTCCATATTTAATGGCCTATGACGCTCTATCGGCTTGCTTGACTTTCCATCTTTCTTTCTCTCTTTGGTTGAGGAGACTGCGACTACGCTAATGTGTTGATACTTTTGACTAGAGCTGAACTGACATTGTAAGAGTAACAATTCAGGTCAAAATGATTTATTGAACAATCAAGGATATAGCAGAAAGCATGGCACATGCAATTGAGAGACTTTAATGCCTTCAGGCAAACATTGCATTCAGGTGGAAGTCAAGTTTCGAGAAGGATTCATAATTCAATCGCATGTCCAATAAAAATAATTTGTATCCTCACTCCAAATTACGACTTGACTTGAAACTTCCACCATAAATTTGACAAATCAAGCAAATTACACTTCGGCAATAAAATGTTGTTTTTCAAATTCGAACAGTTTTAAAATTCATAAAAAACTCGAATGTAAATATATAGTACTATACTCGTGCTGTTTCATAAAAACTTGTATCAAGTCGTGAAGAGCAGCTTAAAATTATAGTTTGATCAAGAAATAAAACAATGCCGCCTCAACACAATTTCAACAATTTTCAGCCGGATATTGTAATTCAAATCGTCATTGATGATGATGACGATAACAATGGAAACTTGATAATGGAAGTGGAAGAATTAGATCCAGCAGCAATGGCAGGAGCTAATGCCGAAGACCAGAATATAGTGCACGGAAGAGAGGAACGCTCAGAAAACGGGGACCCATTGGAAGATATGATAGAGCCAGAAGAAGAGCAGCAGCATAACATCATTATAGAGCTGCCTTTCACTCTGAATGTTGGCAGCGCTGTGCAAATGCAGAGACCAGAGCCGGATGAAGCCCTTGCCGAATCACATGTCGATCTAGCCAACTCCGAGGAAGATAATGCTGAACGAGTTGGCACAGATCCAGCAGCAGAGGCAAATCGTCCGGAAGAAAACTAAAGAGCATTTTCACCCTTACATTAAAAATCGTGCGATTTTCTTCATACAAGTATTTCAAGGGCTATCTTATCCCCCATCTGAAGTACATTTTAAATAAACCATGGCACGTTTTAGTTGTTGAAATGGTCTACTAGTTTTTGTGGAATGTAATAATATTAATTATTAAATATTGTGCACCCTTTTAACCAATACAACTTTTTACGCCTCTCGCGCTTTTAAGCTATTTCTTGCTTAAACTCGCCACAAAGAGGAATTAAGTTTTTATGTGAATTGAAACATTTTATGTTTAGAAGTCTGATAAATAGCAATAAGAGAGATTCACTTTCGATATAGCATCGATCGACCCTTTGCCTCTCTGTCTGGACGAATAACAAGCTATATTACAAAATTTAACTCAAATCTGTCTGCATAGTATGAGCAAAAGTCACTAAAATGTAGCACTTTATATGCTAATATTTGATACATATGTGCAGTCGGATTATATGTAGCTATATAGTGTAGTATAAAGAGTTTCAAAATTCCACACTTCATCAAACAGTTGATTGTCAGATAATGTGTCCATTAAGAGGAGTGCTCGACCTAAGCAGTTTTAGCCATAATTTGGCAGGTGATTCGCAGGCAGCTGAAACAAATTAGTCAAATGAAATTAATTTAATGTCATCATTTAATATTGCCCTGTTTGTTGTTTACTTTGTGGGAGTGGGAGTGTGTGGGTGTGGGTGTGGGTGTGTGTGTGTGTGTGTTTCTTCAAAAGTGATGGCGCCTGCAAACAATGTTGAATTTGTTGCTCCTGACAACGCAAAGGGCGATAGCAAGCAAGACGATAGCACCAAGAGCAGGACCAAGAGCAGGACCAACAGCAATGGCAACAACAAAAACTTTATGACAGCTTAATCCTTTTAAAACTGCGACCACATAAAAGCGGCAGCTAAAGCAATAGACACAGCACAACAGAAAGCCACAAAAAGGAATCGGCAGCAACAGGAGCAGGAGCAGCAGCAGCCGCAAGGATGCGTTGCTGATGGTCGTTTGCCCCTTTGCCAGTCAACAATATGGTGCTAGAATTCGACAGCGACAGCAACAGCAACAGGATATCTGACAGCATGGGCCACAACAGGAAGATGACAGTGCCACAAATTGCGGTTTGAGTGAGACCAGGAGATTGGGGGCTCATGCTCAGGCCCCGACTTAGAACCGCACTGTCGCAACAGTTAGGCAGAACCAGCTCAAAAGCAAAGTGTAATAACTATAAAAATAATGCTTTGCAGTAAAACAGGGCCAGAACGGAGCCAGCGCGGGAAAGGGAGAGACCGGTGAAGAGGCAGGGCAGGGGAAGAAATGAGAGGCGCAGGCACCAGAAGCCATTTTGTCGCTACAAATCCGAATCTTCAAAATAAATCGTATAAACGTGAGCCAAACAGAGCCTTCTGATTGTTCGGCGATGAGTCATTTTGTGATTTGTTCGCTTGCACTTATGCCTATAGCCATGACTGGGACTGTGTTTTTAAATATTTTATATGTTGTTTTATCGATTGTTACATTTTCTAAATGGCCAGAGGCTGTTTAACAAAAACGATTGCAGCCTTTTAATGTATACACACTCTATAAAATATGTATGGAAATGAAGAGAAGTTATCGGCAATGAATGATTTCTGTTTTCCAGTAGTCGATTGTTGAAGACGATACGAACCCGCAGTGACGTTATGGAGAATGATTCATATATCCTTCGATAACTTCTAACACACAAATGCCACTCAGAAGTGACCGTTCGTTCAAATCGTGACACGAGCATTTTTTTCTTTATTATTATTATTTTTATTTTTATTTTACTTGGCTTAGGTTTGTCTTGTTTACTTGTATTATTGGGTTCCATTATTTGTGACCTTTCATCATGTGTTGTGGTGTTGTGGGAATTTGTTACATAATTCTCGATTCTCAATCGGACACTACTATGTCAGATAATAATACATATATGTATCATTAACTAGAACGTGGCAAGAAAGAGCAAATCTAGTTTTACAAATGGATCTCAACCAAAGTTACAGTATTCGGTTGCATCTTGGCAAAATTTTTGCAAAATCATTTGCGGCACATTTGGGGCAAACCGCCCACAACTAAAGGCTTAAAGCAAGCTATCAGACTTGTACACTTTTGCGGCGTTTGCACTTTTATGCAAATACAAGTAATAAAAACAAGATAGATGCAGAGTTACAGTCGGGCAAGTTCGACCTGGAAATACCCTGCACGCGAACAAAGTTTTATCCGCTTTATTAGGAACAAACAATGTGGATGAAATTTTAAATGAAAGTTCAAATATATGCAAAAGCATATTTATGACGTGTTGAAAGTTCGGAACTTTAGACTTCAATATAGAAGAAAAAAAAATAATGACAAACTCATGTTCCTTAGGAACTGGGAGAATGTAAGCTCATCCGGAGTATGGATCGATCGAGTTGTACTGTCATGCTGATTAGGAATATATATAGCATACTTTATCGAGTCGTAGCTACGCACTTTGCACAAAACTAATACGAGTATATGCCTTTTAAGATTCGGATATAGAGTACAAAATAAGTGCTTGAAAATTTGCTATTGGCTTCGCTGCCCTGCTGTCTCTTTTGATGGCCTTAAACTTCATTAGCCATAAAGGTGCAGCGCCGCTTCTGTGCGTCGGCTGTTTCTAATTTATGGCATGATGTGCTGTTTCCTAAACAAAACAGCGCATAAATAATGGATATAAATATCTATGTATGTACATTGTGTTTATGTGCATATACACCTACTCTGAGCTAGTCAGCAAATTGTGGCCAGAGTTCAATGTCTGCCGACTTAAGCCATATATTTAAGAACAGCTGCCACGACGAGCCAAAACAAATTAATTTAAAGTCGAGGCAAGGCGTTCGTTTTAGGTTGGGAAGTCAAGTTTGTGGTCCAGCAACTGATAACTGTGCTTAATATTTGGCCAACAATGGCCTGTTAGCATGAGAGGGGCAGCAGTACTACCGTGGTGCCAAGTTAGTCCTCATTCTTTCTCTAGTTGTATATAGAACAAAAAGTGCACACCAGCTTGACCCTGCACCCGTTCACCCCTACTCCACAGTCCTTGAAGTATCACAAAACCAATTGAAATACGAAGACTTTTAAATACCGAAGACGGTAAGAATTATCTTAATAGCATTTAAAATCGATGTAATATTTATTCATAATATAATTCGCATCACTCGACTTTCCTTGCTGTTAATGCTTATTCATATGAAGTGGATGCAAGGGTTTTAAAGAATCAGGACCGCATTGCTCTGGCATTCTGATAGGAACAGGCATGAGTTCTTCTGAGGTACAAACGATTTTTTTAGAAAGAAAAAGAAGGATGCCAGGAAAACGAACGACCATAACTTTGAATCATTATGATATTATGGTATTGAATATAAATATGATGCGATATTAAAACGGAACCGATCGCCCCATTCAGCCAAGAAAGGTTTATAACGCTGTATAATAGAGTCGCCCATTTAGAAGATAACTATTTTGCAATCGATATTTTTGCATTCAAATAAATAATCAGACAATCTAGCTAATCTAACATTGTTACCAATTGTACCCACTGTGCATCACTACAAATAAGTAGTCGAACGCCCTAAGTTAATATCTATTTGTTTAAATTTGGCTGGCAACATAAAATAATTAAGCAAATGCGAGTCCGACCCATCTCAAAAGATGACTTGCATTTATCAGAGCTATTTACCTTTGCGCGTAATCTGCGTGCCTTGTCAACGTTTCATAAGAAACTCAAACAGATATGGCAAATAAAAAATACAAACACTTGCATATCATTAAGGGTATATAGCTGTGTGTGTGTGTGTGTGTGTGTGTGTGTGTGTGTGCTTGTGTGTTTGTGTGTGGCAAAAAGGCCACTGCAAAACCAAGGCAAGGTGGCCAAAATTCAACGATAACGTTAACTGTGACGAAAAGCATAGTGAGGAGCAGAGTGCAGAGTGCGGAGTGCGGAGTAGGAGGGCGACGAATGCTCGGACATGGCGGTCCATTCAAAGCCCAAAGACAAAGCAGTCAAGAGCAATAAACTTTCCTTCAAGTATGTGTGTGTGTGCGTGTGTGAGTGTGTAGTATGGCCGAAAAAAAAAAAAACATATTTTGCCGTTTGGAGCAGCAACCGCTTGACTGCTCGGTCAGCCAGCCAGGCGAAAGGGTTAGACATAAAAATGTGAGTGACGCGTGGCTAACTGGCTAACTGGAAAGGTCGAAGAGGGGGCTGGGGACACTTGGCGAGATATGGATGTTGGGCTCCGCACGTTTGTTTGCTTTCTTGGGTGATAAAAAATAATAAAATTTAAAATGTAAAAGCCGTCGCTTGAACCACTGATGGCATAGGGGGGAGCGGCGAAAGGGGCCAAGAATGTGGCCAGCATATTGTGTTGGCGCTCGTTTCGTGGTATGTATGTCATTTTCCTGTTTTTGATGCTGGGCAATAGGATTTTGGTTTTATGACCACGGTCGATCAACCACCTCAAAGATGTGTGCGAGGGGCACGTTGGGGCGCAGGTTCTGCCTGGAATTAGGTTTCCTATAGATTCGCTCAGTGGGCAGATTTTATCATTTGATTTTTTATCTTAAAGTGTCGACTATTCGAGAACATACTGTTTGCTTTTCATTTTTTTACATACTTGTATATATAAAAAAAATATGTGTGAGAGAATTTCATGAAATTTTAGAGACTCATTATTATTATTGTTATTTATTTATTTATTTGTATATGTCCTAAATCATTATTTAAGGCAGGTAGGATAATTATTAGATTTTATGATAGCCCTGAAATTTGTTCAATACTGCTTCTATCGTGATGGTAGCTACGTGATTTGGACCGAGGTCTACTCAGGAAAATAGCTCACATTGTGGGATTCCTTGCCTTGAGCTTGCTGAGCTGCCAGGTTCCAAGAATTATTAAATTATTATTTTATATTGAAATATCATTTGTTTTTAGTTTTATTTAAATATTAATTTAATTCAAAGGCTACTAAAATCATATACGAGGTCTGTTCGAAAGAAAAGGTGACGGTTTTGCTCACTGTTTTCTTCGATTAAAATTCATTAATAAGGAAGTTAGGAATGTTTGCGTGGAGCAATACGGCTCAAACGATCGGAATTGTGGGGGGAAAAAAACATTGGATTCTTCATCACGATAATGCACCAGTTCATATGTATATCAATGCTTGTTCGTGATTTTTTGGCCAATAACCGGACCGGGATCATGTCGTATTCACCAGTTATGGCTCCCTGCGACTTTTTCCTATTCCCAAAACTGAAGAGACCAATGAAAGAAAAGCGCTTTGTCAAATTTATTGTCAAGCGAAAGTCAGAATCGAAGAACCTGCTGATAGCCATACCGAAAAGCGTACTTCAGAAGTGCTTCGAGGATTGGAAGAAGCATAAGTGCATTAAATATGAGGGGGATTACTTCGAAGGGGCAAAATGGCTATTGATAAATAAATACTTTTCGAAAAAAATGCAAAATTCACCTTTTCCTTTTCCTGTGTAAGTGTATGTAAATATTTGCTTTGTATTGCAGTTAACTTTTTCGATATACAAAATACTTGTTGTTTTATGACTTTTTTAAACAAATTGCAATGGAATAGAGCTTTTCTGAGGATGAACCGATTTGGATACGATGGCCGAGGTAGAGAATTGTGTGAAAACCATTGTTTGTGTAGCTTGTAGAACTCTGGACAATATCGAAATTGCTGAGGCTCTAGAAGAGTTTGCATAGAATGCTTAGGCAACGTAGATTTCGCTTGATTCCGAAATCCAGGCACCCGTCTTCGCAGTGAAGGGCACAGCTAAGCTGATTTGTCACTCTGATTCAGTATACTATACGTGATGGGGTCGGAGATGCATTCTTCTGCTTGTATATAAATTGTTCATGTATGAGCAATTTGCAGCCATTAGAGATATAGGAAAATGGTTTCTGGGTTGTTAAATTCGATTTTTTCAGCAAGGAATCTAAGCTCAGATGAAAAAACATTTAAGAATTTCGCTTTCCAGACACAAAGCCAACACACACAATTCAACATTCTGTATACAAGTGTACGTATAAAGCAGCAGCTGTGAAGTACTCTGTACCTCTACACATAGGTAATAATTATATAAATTTAATAAAAATTGAATTATAATTATGTGTACTTTGTGAGTTCTGCTCCGCCTCCTGCCTCCTGCCGCCTGTTACATTTTTCACTTTGCACAAGCCTATTAGGTATGGAAATTGATAATACATAAGATTCCTTGCCATGTATCTACAGAGTTTGCTTATCCGGGCCAAGTAAATGGCTTATGCGTGTAGCCATTTAATTGGCTGCACAAACTACTGCAAGTAATTAAAATAAAGTTAACAGTATGTATTTACTGTGCAGCTGCTATAGTTTCTGTTATGATCGGCGGCCGAAACTTGAGGCCATAATTCTGGGGGGCAATGTTTACGCCCATATCTCTAATTGTTTAATCTGCGCCATTTTTGTTCCATTACTAAACTGGCCAAGTATAGTAATGTGAGTTGTCACTCTTGGCAAACACCTTTGACTCGCTTTATCACCGAGCCCCAATCGAGCCGGGGCTTCGTTGGGGCTCGTGCTGTGCTGTGCTCTTGTTTTGGACACGTATGCGTGCTCAAGCCGGCAAATATATACGAGCATGTATATGTAAGCACACACACACACACACACACACACACACACACACACACACACACACACCTTAACCTTAGGCCATCCTTGTCGACCGTAGGCAATTTGCTGCTGACTCCTGTGCTCATTTTATCATTTATGCCGCGTGTGTTGTTGTTGTTGTTGTTGTTGTTGTTGGAGCTGCAATTTTAACCCGTTGGCTTGTTTTATTACCGGCGTTTCGTGCCGCAGTCATGTGAGAATGTGTGTGTTTGTGCATTATAAACTATTGTTTACACAAACCGGAAGTCCTTGCCAGCGACTGCTATATGCTTCATTAAATTATGCTTTATTAGCCTTTCGGGACTTGAATATGAAGTAGTAGCCGACGTCGATAGTCGGCAACGACGCAGTGCCAGCTGCTCGCACGCCATAAAATTCGTGTACCGTTATAGGGAAAAGGGAAAAACTGAAGAAAAAAATAAAACAAAAAGAAACTGCTAGGGCGGCACCAGCCCTAGGCCATAGGCCTGGACAGAAATTTATGCTTTTTGTCAAGTGATAAAATTTTTAGCTTACATGCACAGAGGTAACGGGTACAAGCTCGGGCTGACCACGACATCGGCTCAGAACTGGGGCTGCCATCTACTCCTGATAAGAAATGCTTAGGGGAACAACATTTTCGGACTATTTCAGACCAATTTATAATTAAATTGAGCCTCTAAGATAGTCAACTTGAACAAAAAGCATGCCCCCAGAAATGTGGACATACAAGTATAGTAGAGTATGTGGAAACAGATACTCTATGCTGAGAAGCGCATGTGTCTGGGAGCCAGAAACCACCACATTCGCTCGTGTATTAACGCAATGGTCTCGGAAAGTATGCGAGTTCGAGTTACATACACAGTACATGTTTTTTAAGTCCGGGAAATTGCGACAAGCTTGTATTTTTTGTTGCCACCCCCACTCCACCACTCAAAACGTTTTGCTATTTTGGTCTCGAATTTGTTTAGAGCCTATTTCCCCCCATACACGTGCCTGCTGTATCTTATTAGCACAACTCGGAAGGAGGCTATAGCCGGAAATGTAATCTCTGCCCATGTTTTGCCGGCAGTTGCTGTTGCTGTTGTGATTCAGGTGCGTGCAGCAAATAAACACACGCGACTTCGAATGCATGTAAATAAAATTTACATAGGCATATGTTCATAGAGTTATATACATAAGTATATACATATCAGTCATTAATTTAATCTAATATTAGTCGCGACTGCATCGTAAATTGATTTTTCCTTAAAGGCGCTTAGTAATGAAAAATTTAACGTAATTAAAATGCGTTCCGGCTTCACTCAATGGGTATTTTATTTTGTTGCCAAAAACTTGGTTTTGGAGTGAAACTTCTTCTGTGAAGGCCTGGAGTGCAACCTTTTCAGTGACGAAACCAATAACACCACAACAGGTGAGCATAAGTGAACAGCACGTAAACAAACGGGTAGAAATTAAAATAAGCGGCGGGCTTTCTATCTATTTTTAGCGGATTTCATAGTGGTGTTTCTAGCCATTTCTATCGTGTTTTTGTTACCTACTCGTAGTGGGTTTTCTAAATATTTTCTGCCTACTTACAATTGTTTTTATATGCATTTTTATCGGACTGTCTAGCTTGATAACCGAAAGCGATAACCATTTCAAGCCTTTCTTTTCGTCCAAATGTACATGCATTAACCAACAATTATTGATATGGCTTGAAAGGGCTAAATGGAAAAAAAATTAACTCAAACTTAATCACTACAATATACCTTAGATTTAAGTGAGGCACTATGAAAAGCTCAAATATCAAATTATGTTGAAATACAAGCTTCTACAGAAAGAAATTTCTATTTGTAGGTGGAAGAGTTCGACTTTAGTAAAAATGATTTTACATTAATTGAGTTGAATTCATTCCATACTCAACAATAAATAATCTAGCAACTATATAGAAGTATATGCATGGTCTGCTGGATTTGAAATACTTGTAACACTTCTTGGTTTGAGAGTAGAGTACAGTTGTACTATAAGTATGTAACTTGAATATATGTATTTGCATACACAATATATGTATGTAGTTTAAAGCAATTGATTTAAGGCTTGAAATGCTCTCTTTTTGTGGCCTCCCATTAGGGATTCAATATTTTTCAAAAGCCACTTGTTCTTCTTCTTTGTAAAGCTGTTGTAGCTGTGGTTGCCCCACAATCGCTTACTTCTGCGTCCTTTGGCGCTGGCTCTCATGTGAACAGGTTTAGTTCCTTTATTTGCACAGCCATCGCCATCGCCATCGCCATAGCAGAGCCCTTTGCATTGTCTCGCTTGTTTGTGTAGAGATAGGGCTGAGCTCAGGCACAAGGACAGAGGATAGAGGAGCGAGGCAAGAGCACATTGTTGTTGTTGTTGTTGTTGTTGTTGTTGCCATTCTTGCCGTAATTGGCATTTGTGAAATGCAAATTGATCATTTTCGAGTGGCTGGCTCACTAATTAGTCAAAGTGTCTGCGACCCAAGGGTTTAAATAAACATCCAACAGCAGAAAAAGGACAATGCATACAACGAAACAGCTGATTAGCAAAAGACCTCAACCGAAGGCTCCAGCTTCAAGGCACCAAGGCACCAGAGCACCAAGGCTCTTAGCTCACAAGCTGACTAGATAAACACGCGCTCTCGAGTGCGGGTCTTTCGGCCCCGCATTAACGGCAGCAGAGACAACAACAACAACAACAGCAACAGCAACAACAACCAAATCAGTTAATTTGCATTTATGCAAAGGCATCAAACGATTTTTGCTGATGACACAAAAGATCAAGGTAGCCATTCCATTTCGATGAGCGCGTATGTACACACACATATGTGCGTGAGTGTGTGTGTCTCAGTTTGTTTGAGGATGTATGTGTGTGTGTGTGTGTGTGACAATTACCTTGAAAGTTTTCATCTTTCCAATGCTAATTTACAAGGCTTGTTGGTCCGATTGATTGGCGTAAGCATCATTGGCAACTCAAGCCCGACTCGTGCCCACTCACAGCACCTTAGGGTGGAAAAATAACGAAAATAGCAGCAACACCAACAACAAACAGGCTGCAGATGGAAAATGCAAAAAGAATGAAAGCAATGCTGACTGAGCAGTATGCTAACGAAAGTGCCGAGCCCACTTGTCTGCCTGCCTGCTGCCTGCTGCCTTTTAATTAAGCGCCAAGACGACCTTGTCCGCCCTTTTGAACAATCAAAGGACATGCAACAGTGAGACTAGTACTAGCATCAAATGCAGCCTATGCCTCACAGGATTCAATGTCAATTGCCTCCAAGTGCTGCGAGTGCTGCGAGTGCTTCTCGAACTAATGAAGATCAAGTGCAGTGAGCCGACAGCCAGCCAGCCAGCCAGGCAGGCAGGCTTTTTCAAAGACAACATCATCCTCGATGACGTGAAACAAAAATAGTCCTGCATCTACTTTATGAAGCAGCGCTAGTCAGGATCATAAGCACTTGTTCGAAGCAGTGGTTAATGAGTCTTATTGTCATAGATAGATATTAAACCTTTCGAATGTACCGCACAGATGGGTCGATACAGTCTTAAGTGTCGCTTATTTTACACTCCTCTACCCCCCATAAAGTCTATACTTATATTCCTGAAGGGTACTTTGTGGCTAGTGGTATGGTATGTATATGTCCTCAAGTGCATCCAGATAGGGCAATTGTCAAGAAAGTTAAAGTCATAGACGCAGACATGCTGCTTTGCTTCATCTCTAAACTTCACACAATCCTCACATAAATGTATGCTATCCATTCCTGTTTATACTCTGAATATACACGTTTGTTCACAGCGAAAAATGTAACAAACAGAAGGAGGCGTAACAGATCCCTTAAAGTGTATTTAAGACGAGTCGACTTAGCCCTATCTGCCTGTCCGGATGAACACCAATATCTCACTACTATCTCAATACTTTAAGAGCTAGAGACACAAAATTGTACACGCAGATGCCTTAAATGTCTACGCTGAGCATGTGAATTTGATTTTTGGATGTACGCCCCCCTCTCGCACTTCACCCTATTACTTATTTTCCACAACTCCGTGCATATAAACATTTAGATCTCAGAGACTACAGAGCTATAGGCACCAAACTTTACACGCAGATAAGAGAAACCGCTAACTTGTTTTTTATCGGATATAGGGGAATCTGTATTGTAACTGTTATTCTAGCTTTTCTACTGCCTGAGTTCCCTGCGTTCCCCACGAACAGACATTCGCACTAAACTTGTACTTATACCCTTTTACCCGTTAGACATAGGGTATAAATAAATCTTGGTCACTACATCCACAAGACGTGTAACAAATAGCATTAAACAAGTTCATGAGAGTGTTGTTAAAACATTCGAAACGAATATAGTATATAGTTTAGACTCTATTTTAGTATAGTAGGAAATTTTAAGCTTCTACAAGTATTTAGTTATGCAAAATACGAAGCAGTCTAATTAATTAGTTCTTGCATGCTCGCATATTTTGGGAAATCCGATTTATGATAATTAATGAATATTGTAAAACAGAAATGCAATTTCCATTTCTAGCAGATTATTTGTTTCCCATTTTGTTTACAATCAATTGAATAGTTCGAGATAGTCGCGATATGGCGCGCGCTGCTTTCATATACACACACACACACACACACATACTCGTAGTAAGTGTGCATATGTGTGTGTTTTATAAATGAAAATTCGATTTGGAGCAATTACTTATTCAAGCTTACTAAATGTTTGACGTATAGAAAATGTTTTTCTATAGTAAAATCCGATTGCGAGCGCCATCTCTCTCTCTCTCTCTCTCTCTCTCTCTCTGTCTCTTTCTCTGTATCGGTCCCTGTGCCCCTCCTCCCTGATTCAGCTCTTCAATGGATGTTATGCCACGTTTGCCCATGCAATTAGTTTGTGCGGCTTTTATTGCCACCAACGCACATAAAACTCCATGAAAATTGCAATTCTAACAACTAAATCAGTTTTAAGTTATTCATGCAGCCATTTGCACCAGCACACACACACACACACACACACGCACACACACACACACACACACACACACACACACACACGCTTTAGCACATGTCCCCTGTCGGCACATGACTTTCATTTATTCATTTCGCAATGTTCGTGAGTCAGTGAGTGTATTTCCCATTTAATGCGCTGCAAATAAATTTTGATAGAGCGCATAAAAGCCATTGGGCAGGCAACACTCGGCCGCAAATGGGCGCGGCACTTGCTGCTGTTGTTGTTGTTGCTGTTGCTGTTGCTGTCGCGGCACAAAACAGCATGGTCCAGGAAATGTTGCTGCTGTTGGCTTGGATGGCAAGGCGAAATGAAAAACATCTAATCGATATGCGGCCGCACAAAATGCAGCAAGCAAAATCAAATTAAATAAATTATTTAATAAAACAACACACGGGATTATGTGAGAGATGGAGTGCTTATGTTTTATGAATGTTTATGTGTGCGCGAAATCTAGTCCGTCACACAGGAGCCCAAGGAACCGAAAGTAACAGAAAGGAAAGCTGCCAAAGACATTGAAGGGGAGCAGAACTGAAGAGACGAGAAAAGGTATCTATAGTTCAGCTATATGTATCCCTATAAGTCACGTCTTTTTCTGGGCCATACAATTATCTGACCTTTCCCCATTGCATTAAATAATATACCATTGTTCAGTCACATATCATTTCTTTAGTAGTATGGTATTTTTTCTTTCAATGTCTCTTATTATCTTATTGCAGATTTTGACTGGGATTGCGAATTTATGTCGAAGTGGTACAACTTTATGAGCGTTGCCCGAATCTCAGATTATTAAAATTATTAGATTATTACAGATTATTACAGCAGCCATACGAATGATTAATAGAAGAGCATTTATTTTATTTCAATGAATGTACCGGGGAAAATTGTGAGTGCAGGTTATTGGAGCTAGCCTTTTGCTAGGTATTTTTGTAATATTTATTTTTAAAAATATACAAAATATATAATTTATAACCTATACTGTACATATACTGATTTACCTTTTTAAGTTGATAAATTTGTTCTCAATTTTCGATCAAAGCATTTGCTATTGCTTCTGATATAACTATGAGTATACGTATCATTATCGTATCGCAAACATTTTTGTCGTTTTGAAAATCAAAAGGCGGAAGCAGCCAATTCAAGAGAGACACGCGTATCATCGAGATCATATCCGGAAAAATATCTATGCTTGTTCAAACACTTCCAACGGAACAGCTACAATAAAGGTGCTAAGAATTTTTAATTCCCAAAAATAAAATAAACTCGTCCTTTCTCGGACCTAGGAGAATCTGGATGCCAACTTTGGTTATTCTAGCTTTTATAGTTTCTGAGATCCTTGCGTTCATCCAGACGGACGGACGGACAGACGGTCCGTCGGATATGTCTAGATCGATTTCTCTCGTCATGCTGATTCAGAATATATATACTTTATGGGGTCGGAGATGCTTCCTTCTCCATGTTACATGCTTTGCACAAACCTAATATACCCTTTTTACCCTACGGGTAC
Organism: Scaptodrosophila lebanonensis; assembly: GCF_003285725.1. Classification (NCBI taxonomy): domain Eukaryota; kingdom Metazoa; phylum Arthropoda; class Insecta; order Diptera; family Drosophilidae; genus Scaptodrosophila; species Scaptodrosophila lebanonensis. The sequence goes on along the minus strand of NW_022060567.1, from coordinate 3,834,588 downwards.
AGGGTATAAAAATAATTACCAGGGGCAATGTGTTAAAATTGCTATAACCCCATTAGAGCAAAAATGCCGAAAGTAGAAGGTAAGGACTAAGAAGAACAATAACTATAGACAACAGCAGGGATCTACAAATAACGATTTTGATACTTGAAAGAATATAAAGCTGGACACGGATCCTCTCTACCATTTACCTTGATCGATTCACCCTTTGGCCAATCGTTACGATTTTTAATAGACATAGGAGCGTCGCATTCTTTCCTTTTCCAAGTCTGTGGAGTCATGTTGTTATCGAAATTCTGGAAATTGCTGAGTTCAAACGAAGTAACAGATAGACGGGCCGACGGACTGATATTTCTAGAATAGCTCGTCTTGTCATTCACTTTAGATTTTTAAAAACGATTTCATAATGCACTTTTACAATAATTTAAAAAATAATATAATTTTATTTATTTATAGGCTTACAAGGCTGGCAAGTACACTCTCCTAGTCCCCGGAAGGTCGTTTATTAAATCTTTAATGGAGTGATCGAATAATGTATGTTATATGTATGTGTTGTATATATTTTTCGGATTGTGCATTGGCCTTAAGTTATTTCGCTCGATACCTACATGTGCATGTTTTTTTTGGTGTGCGGGGGCTACTTGATTCCTGTATTCTCGCCCAACGCTTTAGCCTTATATGAATATAGTGTGTGTGTGTGTGTCTATGGATATAATAAAGATGACTTTCATATGCCTGCCATGCATATAAATGATAAAAATTCATGCTAATGTTTGTCTGTCTGTCTGTCTGCCTGTCTACCCGCATGTGCTTTCACAGCCGGCACGCAAGCGTTTCTACATAAATACACACACACATACATATAGTACTTACATTTGTGTGTGTGCGTGCTTACAAACATATGAGTGTGTGTGTGTGTGGGTCAATCTAGGTTTGTGTGCGTGTCGTTCGTTTCTTTTTACGAGTATGTGCGTGCCCTCAGAGCTAAAGCTAAGCTAATGGCATGCTTAACTTTCAATTATTGCTAATAGAATTGCCTCAAATCAACTGATTTTTCTTTGCATATATAAAATGTCTCTTCCCTGCACTCGTGGCTAATTAAAGGCGCTTTGTGTATAACTAGACATAGTCTACTAGCTCGGGCCTGTTTCCTTCATTTGCCAATGATTTGTCTTGTAGGGGCACGTAGGAGCATTGCTTCAGCAAATGATATGTGCGCAGAATATGGCAGACTCGCTGGCATGTATAGTACATTACGAGTACGTTTTGTGGAGTACAGTACCAGGAGTACGAATGTGTAAGTAGTAGCAATCTATAAACAACATTTGGATACTTGACGTAAAAACATCGAAGCGAAGAGAAATCTACTGGAATTCGAAGCTAGTAATCTATTGGCTTTTTACCGATAAATAAAAACTATTGAAAAAAGACAACTAGAAATTGGTTGATTAGCTCTACAATACTACAAGTAAGTAGGCCGTGTCTTCCGAAAAAACAGAACATTATAATTAAGAAATGGTCTTTTGAAGGACCAGTCGCTTAACCAGGACGAAGACTTAAATATCTCTTGAAATTCTATTTAATGAGCTTTATTGCATACGCCTTTCTAGTTTCCAATGATATTTATATATTAATTTATTTTATTTATGTATTTATTAGCTTTACTTATATATTTATTGCGTTACTAGTACCAGATTGCTTTTAAGCTTTTACGATAGTCATTACATATTTAATTACAAATTTAATTTACATCTACCCTTTGCTTCACACGGGGTTACGTTCCTAGAAAACCTCGTGTACCTATACTAGTAGTTGTAGTATTTATTTATTGGCGAGGAATTTGCCAAGGATTAGTGAAGCATGTTAATTTGGAAGTTGTGTCCAATGTTATGGGCTGAAATGCTCTTGAATGTCGGCAAATAAATTGCAACTTAAGTTTAAACAAATTTTAAATGAAAACTCCACTAATGCAACTTAAAGTTGCATGTTAGGATTAAACAAGAGGCCATGACTGAGTTAAATTAATTGCTGAGCCAGGTACAGGTTTTATGTAGCACATTGTATTAGAGTTCTTAGGCAATGCAAAGTTATTCGTAAATCACCAGGACAAGGTGACAGATGGGACCGCGAGTGCTTCAATGTAGTTCCCCGGCCAAGTTGAATGCTGAATGCAGTCAATAAACCAAACCCCTGCCGCTCACATAAATGAAGGTAGCGGAGCCCCAAAGTTCATGTAAGACATGGCCACAACCAATTGCAAAAAAAGTAGAAGGAGAAGGAGAAGGAGAAGAAGTAATGAAGTAGGCAGGCAAGCAAAAAGCTGCAGTTAAATTGCGCATATGCTGCACTATGCGAAAATTGTGGTGGCCCAAAGAATTAGAAGGTTTTTGGAATGACGGTGCACGTTGCAAAATGAAGCAAAGTGGGGATGGGGGGATGGGGGGATGGGAAGGTGTGGCGCCATGCCGCGCGCCACCAGCAAATGCCAAAAATAATGGCTTCAAAGCAGAAGAAAAATTGCAAGCGAAAACTTTTTGACTACGTGCAAAGTGTGGCAGTGGCGAGGGGTGGAGGGGGGAGGCAGTGGCAGTGGCAGTTGCAAGGGCAAAAGTCGTTTAAGCATGTGAGCTTTGGTGGAGCAGGGCAGCCAAGACTTTGGAACAACATGTATAATTTGGAGCCACATTTTAGGAATGCGACTCAGTAAAAGTCGCCGCTACAAACTAGGATAGGTCCACTTTAAATTGAAGTAAGTCAGCCCCAAAAGTACATCAATTGAAGTCCATTGTTAACACCATTCTGTATATAGATTTGAGAGGGATATCAGCAGACGAGTCCAAATATGTTTCATTGCTGCTGTAGGTCATCCTCTCTTCCTAATTAAATTAAAAGAGAATGTGTATGCTGCAGTCGAGTAACCCGGTAGGGTCAGGGGAGGGGGGGGGGGGGGGTGGGGGCTTCCCCCTTCAAAGCAAAATACAAAATATTTTGCCATATAAAGTCGATCATACATTCATTATTATGGCGCACTATTTCGCCTTAAAATGGACCTGACTTGGATTTTTTGAAGTTTTTGCATTGATCATATGCATAAGTTATTATTTAAACGCATCGTGCATTATTTATTCAAAATTTTAATTTATTTTCAGAATTGAACGACTTGGCTGAAATGTAAAACCAAAGTAGAGAGAAATTGCACACGTAGTGGAAAGGTTAGTATATGTAGCTCTGGAATTATGGGCAGTACTGACGAAATTCTAGAGCAGGGAAAGGGGGCGCGGGAGGAAATCAAAAAAAATTAAATAAACTAAGCACTAGTCTAATTTGGTTACTGTGCGCTCAGCCGTTTCTTAAATCCAGACGTTCATACAGACAGACGGAAGGACGAATGAACTGACGTATTGACGTATAGTTTATATATTTCTAAACGGACATGTAGATAAGCAAACTAATATTTAAAGGTATCTAAGAGTATCGCTGAGAGGTCAAGGTAGCCCTAAAAAATGTAGCAAAATAAATCTTTTAACAGATTGTGTATAATTGTGGCTTATTGATTTCTCGCATCATGCTGATTAAGAAAATATATACCTTGCCTGTTACATAGCTTTCACAAATCTTATACACTCTTTTTACCCTACAGGTACAGGGTATAAGAAATTAGGCAAAACGAATAGCATTGGCTAACCATAACCCACCAATAATTTGTTTTCCTACTATATAGGTATATACGTTGCATATGAAAGTTCTTCGATCAAATCATCGTTATGTTCATGAACTTTATCTCAAAACTTATATTTTCATCAGCATTCTCAAGCCTTCTTTTCGTTGCACTCGCGAATTTGCTAGAAACAATGCACCTCCAAAATGGATAAAACTCTGGCTAAAAATTGTCGTATGAGGAAGAACAAGAAAATGCAGTGTGCGGTATTTTAAGCACTTTAGTGCTATGTACAACCACGACCCCATTCAATACTCTCTTACTGAAACACAAGGCAAATTGTCAGCATGCCACAAGTTTTCGCTTTGCAACAATCTCATCCCCAGTCGCATCAGGCCTCCTCCTGCTTCCTTCACAAGTTTACTCAACTAGTTTGCTAAGCCTTTACTCTCCTCCCCACTCTCTTTGTCTCTCTTACTCTCTACAAACGCCAGCTGGCAGTAACCGTTTCACAAATACTTTATCTTCGTTGGCGGCAGTTTGCTTTTGTGCGCTGCAACTATTTTCAAATATTGTACAATTTGTCAGGCAACTGCGACGCGCTGCAATTTACGATCCACACACAGATACTAACATTTATTTAAGCGCTCCCCCCTAGCCTATATAAAACCATTTTTAAGTAGTAGTGATGTTCTTGAGATGGAAATGTGCGAAAAGCCTGCTACTGCTAGTAAATAGAACGTGCGGCTGCCAACTTATCTAATATGTTGTGAGCAGGTATGCCAACTTGGCTATTTCCCGTCAAATCTGCTTGTTTTTTAAAAACCAGTTGCGGGACTCAGAAATTGCGGGAAATAGGAAGCGAGAACTTCGCGAATTTTGGCTTTTTACAAATAAATTTAGCTTTTTCACCGCCAACATTTAAGCTTGATTTCAATCTCCTCAAAATATTAAAAGAGTCAGTATATACCTACTATATGTCTAGAGGGACACGTAGAAGAGCTAATTAATATTAGAAGGGATCTAAGAGTGTCGCTGAGAGGTGAACAAAGCCTGAAAGCAATTATAAATCCAACTTTTAACAAATTGGTGGATTAATCTCAAATCTGCCTGTTTTTTAAAGCCCAATTGCGTGAACATTTTTGAAATTGTGTGAAATAGTAAGCGGGAATTTTGCGAATTCTGGCTCTTTTTTAAAACATATTTAGCTTTTTCAGCGCATTTTTAAAATTGCCAACATTTAAGCTCAAAAATAGAATTTATTTCTTTTGAAAAATTGGAATCAATACAAAAGCATACACAATTCTGATTAAACTCTTCTAGTATAGTTTATATATTTCTAAACGGACATGTAGATAAGCAAACTAATATTAAAAGGTATCTAAGCGTATCGCTGAGAGGTCAAGGTAGCCCTAAAAAATGTAGCAAAATAAATCTTTTAACAGATTGTTTATAATTGTGGCTTATTGACTGTTAATTTCCCGCCACTGATTATGTCGGAATTGTCTTTGTTCTATTAGTTAATATTATGACGACACAGTTTTGTATATGCCGGCATTTCCCTGCTTTCTAGGACACGTACAAAAGAATCCCTTTAAAATGGTGCTCATATTCATGAACTGTTTATGTATTCCTCGTCCGATATCTGCACACGGACGAAGAATGCTAATTTTTCTCAACACGTAGATGAGTACACTAATTAAGTGTAAATATATGTATACTATATATGTACATATGTAATACCCTGATCATTACGACGCGATGAGCTTATAGAGCCATGCGCGTCTGTCCGTCCGTCTGCATGAAAATAAAAGTTTTCCAACACTAGAACCCTAGTCGGGCATAGTACTATAATCGTGTGTTGGCTTTCTTCGAAGGTATGCACATACATGCGTACATGTATGTGTGTGTGTGTGGGTGTGTGTGTGTTTAAGAAGAGGAACTTTTGATCTAACCATTGCTGTTATCATAGCTGCTGCCTCTTCCACTCCCCTCTCCTTCTCGCACTCCTTCCTCTCTCTCTCTCTCTCTCTCTCTCTCTTTAGCTGGCAACACAAGTGAAATTAGCATTTGAAAATATTTGTTAAAGATTTGCGTAAAATTATGCGCAGTGCCCATGTATGCGTGTTGTATGTGTGTTGTGTGTATGTGTGTGTGTGTATGTGTGTGTGTGTATGTGTGTGTGTATGTGTGTGCACAACCACCACAGACGCTTGCCCATGGCGTTCCAAAAGTTTTGTGCGTGCACAATTTTAATTTAAATTTTCATCGAGGTTCCCTCATATGTTTGTATGTTGATGCATGTGTGTGTGTGTTTGTGAGTGTGTGTAAGTTAGCCAAAAAGTTTGCTGCCAAAATATTTGACAAAAATTATGCAAAAATTATGTTCAACATAAACTAAAAGCGCTTGAAATTTTCAAATTTTTCCAAACTTGTTTGCGGTAAGTTTTCATTCCCCTATATAAATATTTTTTTCCTTTTTGTTTAAGCCAACTGATAAGCTATTTGCATGCTCATACATACATAAGGCTATACATAGATTATTTACATAAGCTTATGCGCATGTTCTGGCATAAGCCAACTTTAGTTTTTCTCGAAGGCTCGGTGTGTTTTTGGGGTACAGGGCGAGGGGAAAGTTCCTGAGAGTCAATTGCAATTACGGAGCCCGATGAAGTTTTTTCTTTCGCGTTTTATGGCTCAATAGCAGCTTGTGGTCATAGTTGGTCGAATGGTTGGATGGATGGTTGGATGGATGGTTGGATGGATGGTTGGTTGGATGGATGGATGGATGGTCTCGACACGCTTCAAGTGAACGGCATAAAGCAGGCGTTGGATTAGCGACGCAGCACGAGCTGAACAACAACAAAAAGAATACATGCCATATACAAACATACAATATACATATATACATATATATATGTATGTAAGTAAACAAGTAGAAGAAGCAGGAAAAAGCCGCATGAAAAGTAAAGCGCAAAGTGGCGAACAAAAGCGTAAATGTGCTGCGCATAAGTTGCGGATTGGCGCTGGTCTAGCTGGCTAGCAGGCTAGCAGGCTAGGGGCTCTGGCTATTTGGTAGGGGTTTGCTGCTGATGCCTTGCAGCTTTTGTATGAGCTCAATGGGCGTTTTTAATGGCATTCGAAATGGCGCCGATGATGACCAACACACGCTCAACAGCACACACACATACATACATACATACATACATACATACATACATGCACACAGCTGGAGTCCAATTACGCAGCATAAACAATGCGTTTTTTATGGCGCTCGCGATTACGCCGGCGCGCTGCGGCGCAGCGCGGCTCATGGAGGAAAAGCAAAAACAGCAACAGCTACAACAACAGTTACAACACCACAAAAGATAAGCCAAGTCAAGCCAAGCCAAACTGACCGTGCTTTATGCCCAATATGACAGGGTACAGTGGCTCGTGCTGTATAGTATTTTGAAAATCGCAAAGGCAATTAGTAAAACAGCCCCAAAATAAAATGGTCTTCAGGCATCGAGTCCCAGACAAACTAATGGGATTTCAAAAAAGGGTATAAAATATTACCTTAGTATATTGTGAATACATTATAAGTTCAATTACTCTTCATTTAATTTGTTCTTCTTGCTCTGTATTTTTGTATCCTGAACCGAAACAGTAAAAGGATATTATAGCTTGTGCGTCCGTCTGTATCTCTGAGAGTATAAGAGCAAGAGTTAGAAAGTACATATTTAAGAGTCGGCCCCGCTCTGCTCTATCATACAATTTTTGGGTTTTTTAATTGATCTACTTTATTTAATTAGTTAAAAAAAAATTTTTATAACAAAAAGAAACACTATTATAACCTATTCCTGTTATCAAATATTCACTGTAATATACAACTTTATTAAACTAATTAATTAATTAATTAAACTATTAGCTCTATTTATGGAAATGTCACTTAATTTAGGGCCTCGAAGGTACAGCATTCATACGGTTCGTATGTTGATTTAACATCAACATTGATTTATCAATTTATTAAATTAATGTTATTATATTAATTAATTTAATTAAATTTTTAAATCTATTTTATTTATTTATTGAACTAATTTGGTTAACTATTATTATTAATTTCAATAATTTAATTGATTTAATTTAATTTATAAATTTATTAATTTTACTTTTATTTATTTGTTCATTATGTTAATTACTATTATTTATTTGATAGGCTTAACTAATTAACTATAATTATAATTAATAGTTAGTTATAATTATTATTATAATTATTTATTATTATTTATTTTATTAATATTATTACCATTTAATCAGTTTAATTAATTTGTTTAGTTATAATAATTTATTTTATTAACATTATTCACTTAAATAATTGAAGTCATATTGATCGTAGCTGGGAAAAATGTCTGATAATGAACGGAACTCATATGAAAGTGAAAAAGAAGGTGGGGTCTCCTAAAATGTATTTATTTATCAAGAGTGCACACATTTCTTTATAAATATATATGCATATATTAAAGTAAGATTAATTTGTTGAATTATTTTTTTAACACCCTGTACCTGAAGCGTAAGAAATGTTTGTGCAAAGTATGTAACAGAGAGAAGGAAGCATCTCTTAGTTTAAAAAACAATTGCTGCCATGTACTAGTATATTGACAAAAGAAGTGCCGTTTTAAATAAATCATTTTGAATAAATGGTACACTATCAGATATCTGACTGAACAAGGAATGGCTCTTGGAGCTGCAAACTGTCAAAAAGCCTTGGAAGTCAAGCTCGGACTTTTTCTTGTCCCAAATACTTATATGCGATAGAAGGATGTGAACAGCTAAGATAGCCAAGCTCAATTGGACTGTCAACATTTCTTGTAAAAAGGACTCCCTTAGCCAGACATCGAACAAGATTATTGAGGCGCATGATGCTCAGTCTTTCGAAGATATCAGAGCTGGAACATATGGATCAGGAATTTGAGTTTGTTTCCTGCTCTTCTTAGATTTCTAAGTCTGTTTTTTATTTGTATAGCTTTTGGGTGAAGAGATTAGAGCGACACCACAAGGTACATATTCTGTATAGCTTTCATCAATCATTAAACTCGGCTTGCAGTTTCTTTTAAGTCAGTCCATTCCTTAATCCACCAATATTTTGGATTTCTTTTTTAAAATTCGACAATTATCATCATTTGTTGTAATTGTATTCGTCCCAGTCCGTTCGGCAAGCATAAGCAACAGAAACTAATTGAAAAATGTGTGTGGGTTAGAGGGCAAGTAGGTGGTAGGGGGAATACGATTTTTAATACTTGATACATAAGCTTGTAGCATCCATAAGGAAGTTAAGGACATACAGCTTCGGTGAAGATGAAGATAATTGACAACGAGTTTTCAATTAATCATATGTCGAACGAAGAAGGATTTGTCTTCCCAACACTCTTTTTAATGTTTTCTCTGGCCAAACTAATTTAAAAATACAAATTATAATTTAAGATTATTTGAAAGAAAACATATGTGTGTATCTAAAGGAAATATGGAATATGTGGAGCTATGAGGTTGACCTCACAGCTGACCTCGTTATTAAATTTACAAACCACTGTGCCGCGCTGACGTATACGTGATTTGTGTTGCCTTTTGGCCCTGATTTTATTATACACTGGCACAAGCAACAAAAATCAAATAAAATGCAAGACAGTAGAGGAAAGTGAAGGGCAAGGCAGAACGGTCGGTCGGTCGGTCGGTCGACGAAAGGGAAAGGTCCACCCGGCAGTTGGAGCAGTTTGAAGTTAGGGGTTGAGGCCAAGATTTGGGCTTGGGCTGGGGTTTCCACGTCATTTTGCGTATCGATGACGTCGACACAATTTTTGTAACGTTACTTTAGACATTGTTTGTTGCCATTACACACACACACGCACACACACAGACACATACGCTGGCGTACGTAACTGCTTTTCTTGCTGTTTCATGTTTCATGTTTGTTGCTCTTTCCGTTTTCTATCTACACACACACACACACATACTTGTAGTAGTTTGTCTCTTAGCCATATTGTAGTTCTGGCTGTTGTTGTTTTTATTTGCGTTCCTTCCGCCTTCCTGCCCGCCCCATCCCTTTGTCTTGTTATGTTTCCGCTCCTCGCTTGTTCCCGATCGTGCTCTTCCCTACCCGCCCGCCTAGCCATCTTGCTGCAGTTGATTTGGCTCAGCTGCTTTTGCCATTCCATTTCCTTTCCCCCCGCCACCGCCCCCGCCCCTGCACAGCATCTTCATTTCATCTGTGTCAATTGACAGTGAAAACTAACGATACGGAAAAGTAAACGCACTGTGAGTAATATTAGTTTGTAATTTGATTTTATGTTTTTTCCCCTCTCTTTCCTTGTTTTTTTGTTGCTATCTTTTTTGCGTGTTCATTCATTCTGCTTATAGTACAGCATTCTTCGTTTCTTGGGGTGGGGGCGAGAGGGGGAGGGGCTGGCTGCTGCTCATTTCAATTGCAGGCAATTGTAAGACGCACTAGTTGTAGCCACATGGAGCTAGTTACATGCGAGTATGAAGTGGCAAGGCACAATAACAAAAACAACAACAATAACATCACATACTCGTAGTACATGTCGGGTGTAATGTGCTGACAATTGCTTATATGAGCGAGACAGTGAGCCACTTAAGTTCATTTAATGTCCGCGCACAAGCTTATAGATATTTGGTTGGGCGTTTTCTTTCAGGCCCAATTTAACATAAATACATGTACACTTAATACATATACACACATATATACCCATACATAAGAAACCTTTTAGAGAAGTGCACCTTGAAGGCTTGAACATAATCTCTAGCCCAGACCAGGAGTATAATAAATTAATTAATAAATAATCATAAGTAGCTTAATACTGGCTAAAGGGTGCTGACCATGGAGCACCTTAACTTTATCTTTACTTAAATGGTTTCCCTCACAAAAAAAATCCATTTTAATGCTAGATATTAAAATGTGTAACACCTTAAACAACTTTTCTTTCAATCAATTATAAAGGAATAAAAGTTATTTAAGTTAAGTTAGTTAATTTAAGCTAGAAATAAATAAGAGTTACAACTAAAAATAATTCACATATAGTAGCTTTAAGAAAACAAGAAATCAAACTTAAAAACGAATCATTATCAAAAATAATGATATGTTGAGTTGTAAAGTATAACTGTAGGAGAATGAATTAAATGAATAAAATAATAAAAATAATCAGTGCAAAGATATGAGAGGCAAAGCTTTTAAAAAACAACACACGCCGTATGTATTGAGCGGAGCAGGATTGGTGGGAGGATAATAATACGCGACAAAGTTTTGTGGATGAATGAACAACGTCGATAGCTCGACTGCTTTATTTATATATGAATTCTTATCCTAGTTCTTATGCTATCGCCTACATACTATCATCGATTCCTTATCTTCTACCATGTGTGCGTACTTTATCAGGTAGCTCATGTTAGCCAGCCGCAGCATGCTCATCCAGCGCGGTGGCGAGCCTGAGCTAATGATTTGTGTACTTACACATCCTTATCTATTAAGCTGGCGCCTGCCAGCTACGAAAATGTTGGTGTTATGTTCGGCATCTAAGGCCGAACTCATTATTATCTGTATAAGAGAGCATGTCTGTTTATCGAGGTTTTATCTATAACAATATGATAATGTACCATTCGTGGTCTAGACAGAGCAAATCTAGCTTATCAATTAATTTACATTTACTTAGGATCTCGTTAGAATTGAACATGCTCCCCACCTTGAAAGGACTCCCTTTCAACTAGTATTGTTTCTTAAGTTTAATTTTAATTATACACGATTACATATATTTTCTTAGTTTTTAGGATAAACGTGGTAAGGCAAATGTTACGGGTAGAAATTGGGTAGAAAGTTGGCACATCTTTTTAAAGATGATAACGATCGCCACGATGAGACAAAATCCGACAATCCAGGAGGTGATGCTGATACCGTAAAGTGCCATTTGATGCGTATCGAGATGAATCGGGAAATCGAAGATTGTTTTGATCCTTGGGATATCGCGTACCTTATATGTTTTGATTTCACCCTCTACCTGCATATGGCTTATTTCAGGCAAATGGCTGGACAGATTTACTGTTGGTAGACGGAAGTTAACATCCATAGTAGTATCCTCGTATGCCCACAAGTTGGCTTCTTCAGTTTGTAGGAAGCATCCTGTATTAAGTTGAAGGATCCCTTGACCAAATATGGTGAGGCTTGTGATATTTTCCTTGCAATGCATTTCCGCTGTTATTTTATTTGGCAGTGAAAATATCCAGGAGTTAGCCTTGTGAAGTTGAGCCCAATAATTTCGCGGGTTCATCACGTTTACCTGGCAGGTAGGCGGTAGCGTTTTTGTTTTTTGTAAAAGTAATATGTCGCAATTTGTAGCAGCGTTAACGTTGTATATTGGGTGGATTTGCGGACATAATAGCAGCCTTTCCATCTTTTGGCAGTAATTCAGATTTCCTTCTGTTAGTCCATAGAAACTGGCTGAGTTGTCATCGACGAGTATTTGAGTAAATTCGGGCTGAATACTGACGAATTTTCCATCGTGTAATGTGGGATATGGATAGATTACATAAGCTCTCATTTTATTGTGATTTATTAATGGGATTCTTATGTTAAATAACAGTGAGGTACTTGTAGCCCTCGTCGTTATTTTTGCAATTTTACCCAGCTCGACGGGATCCGTATCTGGTAATTGGACGCCCTCAGGCATATTTAGAGCCATGACTTGAATCTGCTGCTCCAATTGCTTCAACGGCATCAAGCTCCCCAGAAAATTCCCCTTAGTGTTCCAGACTACTGCGATGATGTCCCGCTGCAACTCTTCGAAGGCATCCATTCCAATTGAAAAGCTTTCTAATGCGGAAAGAATGTTATCGTTGTCTAGTTTCTTATTTATAGCACTTGACAACGTATACATCGTGTTGTTAATAACTTTGAAATTGTCCCAAATGACTTCATTCTGTTTCTGCATAATGGTTATTGTAGAATCCTGCACTGATGACTGGTTACGAATTAGGTCCCGGAGATACTCCTCGTTGTCTCTGCTCTGGTTGATTTTGTTGAGCAATACGTCCGCATGGTCTTCATCCATTAATCCAAATACGGCGTGGAAAACGTTGCCCATGAAACTGAGCGGCGCTCGAGGTTGTCGTTCTTTCTTGCTCCTCTGATTTTGAACAATAATGTCATTATTTTGTTCTAGCCTATTGAATTTGTTTTCTAACAGCTTCATCGTTGAGTCTAGAGTTGTGTCTTTTTGAATCTTCTCCTTAAGATGTAGTAATACGGACCAAGATGCTTCTATTCGATGCTTAAATGCCCAATACTCATCCAGATTTGCGTGAATAATTATATTCCATGATGTCCGCGTTAATCCCACGTCGCCAACGTTCTCAAAAAATATCCCTGCCTTATTTTCTAAATATTCTATTTTTTGACTCTTAACATTGTTAAATATCGACAAAAATGTTAAAATATATAAAATTACATTCTTATTTTTTAACTTTACAGGCTTGGGTTTATACTGTTCATTTTCATAACTATTTTGTATTTTATTTGGGTTACTTGTTTGTATTGCGGTTGTAACTACCGCAGTTGACGAGTTATCCTCGTCTTCGGCAGGAAAAGGACAAACATTGTGCACCGACCTCAGCGATATTCCATTGCTTGTCCTTACTTCTACCATTCTACAAAGGCCATCTTTACCTACAATGGTCTTTGTGACCCTGCCCCTCTTCCAATGCATTTGGGCCAGATTTTCTTCCTTTAATAATACAAGGGTTCCCGGTTTTAAATTTGGCATTACTTTATCCCACTTGTAACGCTTTTGCAATTCGGACAGATATTCTAACGACCACCTTTTCCAAAACTGTTCTTTGTTTTCTTGAACTGCCTTCCAGTGGTCTCGCAACCCTTTATAACTTTTACTGTCTACTGAGTCTACTATTGTAGAAAAAGACTCTCCCAATATAAAATGCCCTGGGGTTAGAACCTGAAGATCATTTGGATCTTCTGACAGCGGAGTTAATGGTCTTGAATTTAGTATCGCTTCTATTTCTATCATTAGTGTGGTCATTTCGTCAAAGGTCATTATTCCTTCTATAGAACGCGTAAAATGTTTTTTAACGGACTTCACGCATGCTTCCCAGAGTCCCCCAATGTGGGGAGATTTAGCAGGAATATTTACCCATTCAATTTGCCGCTCCACACAAAACTTGTCTATTGTATCTATCTGAATTTGGTCTTTGAATAATTTATATATTTCATTCAGACTATTTGCTGCGCCTATAAAATTCGTTCCATTATCGCAGTAAATTTTTTGTGGACAGCTCCTTCTACCTACAAATCTTTTCAGAGCCCCTATGAAGGCTGCAGAAGTCATATCTGACACAACTTCTAAATGCACTGCCTTCGTAGCAAAACAAACAAATACACACACATAGGCTTTGTCAACTCGTTTTCCTCTGATTTTATGATGAATGGCTATGGGCCCGAGAAAATCTATTCCAATATTCAAAAACGGACGTGTTCGAATTACTCGATCTTCGGGCAGGTTTCCCATAAACTGATGTATCTGTCTTGGGTGTGCCTTAAAACAGCGGATACAATTTTTTGTAATTTTGCTGACTATTTGCTTCCCTCTCAAGGGCCAAAACCGCTGCCTGATTATTGCAAGTAACCCTTGAGGTCCTATGTGCAAATGTTTTTTATGAAGTTTAGTTCCTAGGAGCTCCACCCATTTATCTGCATACGGCAAAAGAACTGGATGCTTGGCTTCAAAACACAACTGCGAATTTTGAATTCGTCCCCCTACTCTTATTATCCCTTTGTTATCTACGAATGGAGCCAAGGACTTGATATTTGACTTTCCTGGCAACTCCTTTTTATTCTGCAGAAGAGATAACTCCTTTGGAAAGTGGTTTTTCTGCACAATTTTAATTATTAGTGTTAGCGCTTCCTTTTTATAGCTTATCCATGTTTTTACTTCTGTTTTTCTGCACTTCTCTGTAAACATTATTATCATTGCCAGCACATTTTGTAAAAAATCAAAGTTGTTTTTGTGGTTGATCTCATGAAATATGGATCCTGTTTTAACAAGTAACGCATTATATGTAATTTTTTTATTTCCGGGATTTCCTTTAATGTAACTGAATTATGTCGAACCTGGTGATTATTACTTTTTAAAAATAATGGCCCTTGAAACCACAGCTGGTTTCCTATTAACTCCGATGGGTATTTACCTCTAGCCACGATGTCCGCTGGATTCTGCTCTGACTCAACAAACTGCCAACATGCAATTTTTGTTTCTGTTTGAATAAAGTTAACTCTATTTGCCACAAATGTTTTTAATGACGCTGGGTCAAGTTTTAACCAGCTAAGCACAATCTGTGAATCGCTGTAGTAGAAAATTTTGCTGAATTTGATTTTCAAACTATCTCTAACCTTTTTCGTTAACTCAACTAAAAGTACTGCGGCGCATAATTCAAGCCTTGGTATTGTTAAAAGTTTAATTGGCGCTACTCTGGATTTGGACGCGGCTATGTTAATTCTAATTTTATTGTTACAATCTATTGATTTAATATAGATTACTGCACCATATGCTTTCTCAGATGCATCACCGAAACCATGCAACTCTATTGTTTTGGCGTTGTTTCCAATTAACATTCTGGGTATTTTCATTTCATTTAGTATTGGGAGTTCTTTTTTTATTTTTTCCCATGCCTTTACACTTTCTTCTGAAGGCGCTTGGTCCCAGTCTAACTTGGATTTCCATAGATCTTGCATCAGAATTTTCGTTGTCACTGTCACTGGACTTATTAAACCTAAGGGATCAAATATTTTCGAAATGTCTGACAGAATGCTGCGTTTGGTTACCTTACTATCACATTCCCAGTTGCATTTAATCGAGAAGTCATCCGTTTCTGGTAACCAGGCAACTCCTAATGCTTTAATGGGATTAGCTTGCTCTATATTAAATTCTACTTTCATCCCTCTATCTGCTACTGACATTGATTTTAAAAGGTCTACGCTATTTGAACACCATTTCCTTAAATGAAATCCATCTTTTTTAAGAGTGCCAGTTATTTGTTTTTGTACTTCTTTTAGTTCTTTTATTGTATTTGCCCCAGTCATTAAATCGTCCATGTAGAAGTCATTTTCAATTGCTTCAGCCGCCTTAGCCCATTTATTTTTTATTTTTTCTGCGGATTTTTTCAAACATTTTACTGCTAAATATGGCGCAGCTTTTGTTCCATACGTTACTGTTTGCAAAGCGTATGTATTTAAAGGCATTCCCTGTTCCCATCTCCAATATATAAGCTGATACTTTTGATCCTCTGGCTTAATCCAAATTTGTCTATACATTTTTTCTATGTCTGCTGTAATGACATAAGTGTGTTTTCGGAACCGAAGTAATATGTTAAACAAATCTTCCTGCAGTCTTGGACCTGCATGCAATACGTCGTTTAATGCTATACCATTAGACGTTTTGCATGATGCATCAAACACGACTCTCAGCTTGGTAGTAGTGCTTTCCGGCCGTAAAATAGCGTGATGAGGGAGATAATATTTTGATTCCAACTTTTCCGCATTTGCAATTATCTTCATATGCCCTAATTCGATATATTCTTTTATGAAATTTGTGTATTGTTCCTTTAGGCTTGGGTCTTTATTGAATTTTCTTTCTAATGCCGAAAAACGTCTTTTTGCTTGAGATTCAGAATATCCTAAGTTTTTCGGTGTATTTTTAAATGGCAGAGCAACAATATATCGTCCATCCGCTCCTCTTGACACATTTTGTTCAAATTCCTGTTCACATTCTACCTCCTCCTTTGATAATGTAATGTTTTCTGTCATTTTTTCTTCAATTTCCCAAAACCTTTTAAGTTGATGTTCAATTCCAACTCCAGAATAGGTCACTACTCGACCTTCTTTTGAAGGACTCTCTAACTCTATTTTACCGTAAGCAGCCCAACCAAAAAGCGTTTCTCGTAAACGCAATCTTCCTTCGTTCAATTGAATCTTTCCGGATTTTTCCGTTTCATGCACCAGATCTATACCGAGAAGCATATCAATACCTTGTGGAATGTTGAACTGTGGATCCGCTAACTCTATGTGATGTTGAATATTTCCAATTTCAAACCTTTTCTTTGGCATATTAGATACAATTTTTTCACTAATTAATACCTCAATTTCGGTGTTGAATTCTGTGGTTTTTGATCTAATCTGAACACTCATACCTTCGTTTATTTGAGAAAAGTTATCTGAAACCCCTTCAATTGTTTCCTGTACCTTTTCTGCCTTTAATTTTAATTTTCGCTTAAACTCTGTAGTGATGAAATTTACTTCTGAGCCACTGTCTAATAATACTCTACAGTTTTGCCATTTGCCTTCTCCATCTAATACTTCAACGACTGCTGTTGATAGCAAAACACATTTTTTCTCCTTTTTGAAACATTTTGAGCTAGTCACTACTGAATTGTCTATGTGTAAAAGCATATGATGTGGACCGCTGCATGTGCGACAAACCCAATTACAGGTAGCAAAGGAATGTCCCATCTGCAAGCATTTTCCACAAATTTGGTTCTTTTTTATTATTTGCCATCTTTCTCTTATTGTTAGTTTTTTAAATTTCTGACACTTATATACGGGGTGACTATAATTGCATTCCAAAACACAAGTCTTTTTTTCTATTTTGTGATATAAACTTGGCTTTTCATTTTTATTCTTCTGCGCATTGCTGTTACCATCCATTTGGCAAGCTTCTAATGCAGAACATTCATGCTCTAAGAATTTTAACAGGGGGTCAATTTTTTGAACAGTTTTAGGGTTTTCCAGGGATTTTTCATATCTAGTTCTAAGATTTTCGTTCATTTTTTTTGTTAGTAATGTGTTAAAAAGGCTTTGTAGGATGAGTTCTTCAGACAACTTCATTGCTTTTATAGCCTGAATATTTTTGTTAATTATGCATAAAAATTGCTTTACGCTGTTTACGGACTCACTAACCGAGGGAGCTTCAATTATGTTGTTCAAATAAATAGCCAATGTTGCTCTAGGGTTGGTAAACTTGCTATCTAACAGGGACCATGCTAAATCAAAATTGTTCTCTGTTGACGGCAAATTTTCTATTGTTGCTGCAGCATCGCCCTTTACTTTGGTTTTCAAGGCACACATTTTTTGTGTGTTCGAAATGTTTGCTGAGCCAATCAACTGCATAAAAAGTTCCTTGAACGTATTCCACTCTGTATAGCTTCCATAAAAACACGGTATTTCAATTTTTGGCAAGTCGAAGTTCATATTTTCCTTTTTTAATTCCGGATTCTTATCCAATTCGTAATATTGGTCTGTTAACCTCTCAAACGTTTCTTCTAACTCTCCTATACCCCATTCATTTGAATATTGATAATAAAGATCATCTGCACGGGTTTTAGCTGTTTTGATTTCACTTAAATCTTTTCCATCATATCTTTTTAAGGACATCTTAAAACATTTTAATGCATGTTCTATCTTTCTAACAGCCGTACTTTTTGTATTATCTGGGCCTACTAATGACTGCGATTCTAGCAAATCAGCATTCCTATTTATCTGTTTATTCATTTGCCCCAATAATGAGTAAGTAACTGTAAAAAGTTCACTTACCTTTTCTCCAAATTTTTCTTTAAAATATGGTGATTTCAATATTGTCGCTGAAGGATTTTGCAGTCCGATTTTATTTGCCTCGAACTGGATCCTCAGCTCTTCTACCTTGCGGTTCCACTGGTCCAGCTGCTGACCCGATCCATCCCACTTTGCCGCTGCATTGTAAATGGCCTCCAAAACTCTTCCAATGCCCTCTTGCTCTTTTATTATTTGGGCTTCGTTTGCCATATTGATTTTTAGTGCAGTACTTTTAAATTTCCGCACAATATTTAATAATTTTATATTGGTATAAATGATTTTATTATTATTTTTATATATATATTTGGTTGCTGTTGGTACGGGTGCTGGGTGTTTAAGTCCACTATTTACTTTTTAGGGACACACGGCAGCACAACACAACACAACACTTTTTAATTTTTTGGCTGAAATTCGCACGGGTGCTGGGCTTATAAGTCCTTCTTTTGATTTTTAAGGACAATATAAATACACACCGCACAACACAACACAACACTTTTTAATTTTCTTTGAGAGCTGGATGTTTTAGTCCACTATTTTAATTTTTAGGGACACAACGCAGCACAACACAACATAACACTTTTTAATTTTCTTTGAGAGCTGGATGTTTTAGTCCACTATTTTTATTTTTAGGGACACAACGCAGCACTTCTTACACTTGTGTCCTTTTTATTTTTTAAGGACAATATATTAACACAGCACAACACAACACTATTTAACTCGCGTGTACTTTTCGAGGGGTCACCAATGTATTGAGCGGAGCAGGATTGGTGGGAGGATAATAATACGCGACAAAGTTTTGTGGATGAATGAACAACGTCGATAGCTCGACTGCTTTATTTATATATGAATTCTTATCCTAGTTCTTATGCTATCGCCTACATACTATCATCGATTCCTTATCTTCTACCATGTGTGCGTACTTTATCAGGTAGCTCATGTTAGCCAGCCGCAGCATGCTCATCCAGCGCGGTGGCGAGCCTGAGCTAATGATTTGTGTACTTACACATCCTTATCTATTAAGCTGGCGCCTGCCAGCTACGAAAATGTTGGTGTTATGTTCGGCATCTAAGGCCGAACTCATTATTATCTGTATAAGAGAGCATGTCTGTTTATCGAGGTTTTATCTATAACAATATGATAATGTACCATTCGTGGTCTAGACAGAGCAAATCTAGCTTATCAATTAATTTACATTTACTTAGGATCTCGTTAGAATTGAACACCGTAGGTGAATCGGATCGGGAACTTCTCCTTTTTGTTTATTTAATTTTTATATTGTTTTTAAATCAGCCATTGCTGAGTATCATATCAGCTGTGAGTAATTGCTGCTCCAAATCTATTGCGGGGGGCTTAGGTGAACATTTCGCTCACGTAATAAGCCATGTCTTGAATGCACATTTGCATAAAGACCTCAACAAAGGGAACGCGAAACGGCAATACTGGGCCCGGAAACTGAAATTAATGCTGGCCTGCCATTACAGATTGAGCAGAGCTGATTGCCGATTGGTGTCAAGGGCGTGAGCTAAAAGCCCCATCAAACAGCCAAGTACCAGCTACAAACCCACTTGCATGACAACACACAAAAAAATAGAAAGGAATGAAAAATCTCCACCCATTGCCCCCAAAACAAGGGCCGCGACATGAAACATGAAATCAAATCGAATTACGTGCGATTCTACAAAGAATGTCAACTGCGAGTAGAAGTGCGGAAACCCTAAAGCTTGGCTTTATTTCATTATGATTGACAATCGCTGCTCATTATTGGAATGTTTTCCACTCTGGCATTTGGCAGTTTGTGATTGTGTGTGTGTGTGTGTGTGTGTGTCTGTGTGTTTCTTTGTATGTGTTTATATGCAAATGCCATAACTGAACTATGTGGCAAGCGAATTCACATCAAGTTGGCAATAGAGCCCACATACCAATGACAAATTTATGCTTGTACTCTATAAGTAGATTATTGCAAATAAACTTAGAATACCCAAAGCATATCTTTGCACAGACTTGAATATACTTATATCGTCCGTCTGCAACTTAAGCTTTTATAATTAGAGCGTTTACGAGTATAGATAGTGTATATACTATATAGCGTATATATAGTGTATATATAGTGTGTATATAGTATACGGGCCCTTTCGCGAGTAGTAGAATGGAGTGGGAGTATTCAAGGATTGGCTGTTATTGGTGAAATGTTTTTTGGTAAGAGTATTTGCATTATTTGTTCAGTACAATACGAGTGTGTTTTGTCGGAATCTAGTGCCAGCAATTGCACTTTTTTATGTTTATTGTTATTGGATCTGGGCATGGCTGATATACATGAAGTATGTATATAACGGAGGGTGTATTTGTCACAGATATTTTCTAAAGGTATGTATCTTGCTTGTTGTATAGACGAATGGTAATTGGTGTGCTTTCAGGTTAAAGGTGCAGAACTTCTGAGGTTCCTGTCGCGGTTTTTGCTGCACCGTATCCTTGTCTTCTTGCCTCTCCTGGTGTCCCAATTAGTTTAAGTTATGTGGGGCTTAGGGAGATTGGGTCCCCGATTTGCGAGTAAGTACATTGTATATTGTCTTTTCTGTTTCTGAACCGTCGTGAAATTGGATTGAGAACTGTTAAGGATTGCTCCAAAGTAATTGTATCTCTTTTATAGTGAGCGAGTTAGCAGAAATATTACAACGCTACTTTTAATGAACATTGTGTGGTGCAGACAGTTAATCGGAAATGAAATAAAAAAGAGCTTTTCAAGACTGCGAATGCTTAATTATTTTATTTTAATATAATCCTACCAATATTTTCACAATAATAAATGTACATATCAGATAACTATTTAAAATATATAGAGAGAAGAGAGAGAAACTTGCAGAGCTAAAGCTAGAGCGATTATCAAGAGCTACAAACAACACATAATATTATTTAATTTCTATTAATATTTCCTAATAGTTAGATTTGTTATTCTTCCTACCAATGATTTTTTTTATAATGTATATACGTATCAGAGAACTATTTATAACATAGAGAGGAGATAGAAATTTGCAAAGCTACTGCTTCATGAGCTGTCAGAGTGATTATCAATTTATTGAACATTTAATTTTTGTAAATATTTATCCGAAACGTTCCTAATAAATGGACTTACACGTGCCTTCTTTCAGTATATAAACTCTTGCTAGAAATCCCCTAGTAAACCACACACGAATAACAATTGTAATGATTCTAATGGGCCAGGAGTCTGGGCTGGATTTATGAAGGCTCCAGAACAGCTACACAAGGATAGAAGGGGAGTCGTTGTTACGAGCACTGCTACGAATTAAATGAAATACTATCACTTGTCTTGCAATAATTACCATAAACGTGGCTTCTAAACTGCAGCAAAACTAACACAAGCTACACAAACAACAAAAGCTCCGCGTATGAACATTGTTTTATTGTTGTTTTATTGCTGCTTGCCTCGTCACTGTAGCACAGTGGTCCCACAACCGTTCAAAAGTCTGTAACTTTTTAGTGACTTTTCGGCTATTAAATTGGAAAATATTTAAGGGTATTTCTATAGTTGGAAAAGCATTTATTGTTTTAAGTATTATTTAAATTAAAATACAATACCGGTGTTTTATGTCTTTCTTGAAGTAAAGATATATTTATTAATGGATGTTTGTTTAATCAATAATTGTGACTCTTTCAAATCGTCAAATCGTCAAAAAACCGGAAGCATGATATATGCTTGGTATCTGCCTGATATCCTATACTGAACTGGCACAGTTAGCAGCATTTACATTAAACTCTTCGTGCTGGCAAGGAATACTTAAACTTGATGGGGACTGTTGCATACTCTATTACCTTTTGATTTTTGGAAGGTTGTACATTTTTGTAGAAAACAGGGAAATGAACAAAAAACAGTTTTCTTAATTTGTGTCGATGGATTTGGGTGCGGGACCACTGTACATATGTCGTTGTCGACGTCTTCGTCGCCCTAACATTGCTCATTTATATTGAAACTGTGCATATTTCGTATTCAGTTCAGCAAACGAGCCAAGAAACGGCAACAAAAACAACAACGACATACTTGCCCGGGCAGGACCGCAATTTGTGTGCCTGCAGTGACCCAGTAACATGAAAATTCTGTGCCGCAACGCCAAACACCGCACTGCCCCAGCACCAGCACTAGCACCAGAACCAGAACCAGCACCAACACCAGCCGGATCCGTCTGCCGCTACGACTCCCAGCCCCTGCCTCTGCCTCTGCCCCCGTCCCTGTCCCTGTCCCTGTCCCAGTCGCAATCGCAGTCCCTATTCGTTCATCGCTCGCGCTGCGGCTCCACTCGACCCAACCACCGTCATCGCCGCTGCTGCCTTTCCGCACAAATGCCTCCATTTGACCCACTTTAATGGCGTAATTTATGATTTTATAGTGTGAAACTTTAAAGTGTTTGCTACCCTTTTTCTGCCTTTCTCACGACATTCGCTCTCCTACTTGTAGTATAATTCTAGCACTTGTCTTCTGGCTGCGCACTTTCTTTCTGGCCACCACCAGAAGACAGAGAGATGTGTGGTGTGTTCGCGTGTCGTGTGTTCTCTGTTCTGTGTTCTCTGTTCTGTGTTGCGAAGTGCAGAGTGGGGGCTAGCGGGCCCACAAAAAATGGCAAATACTCGTACGAATAAATGCAAAATATGGCTGTTTGTATTTGTAGCGCGCACACACACACACACACACACACAAACACACACACACACACACTCGTATAGTATGTCCGTGGAGTGTTGGCACGATTTATGCTTTGTTAATTTTCTTGCGAAACTATTCACACACACACACACACTAACACACACATGCACACACGTTCGCATATTTCCCACATATGAGATATGTACACACATGTTCATATGTGTGTTTGTATGTATGTATGTATATGCCGCATAAGGCAACAATTTCAGCCACGTTTCCCCCCCCTCCCTCTCTGTTGTGCTGCGAGTGCAGTCTTCTTAGCCCAACATAATTTTCCTATGTATATTTTATTATGTAAATGGATTTTTGGCTTATTTTTTCGAAGGCAGTTGGCTCACCAATTCGTGTTCATAATTTGTGCATTTTATGTAAAGGAGTCGGGCTTCAAAATTTACCTGCAATGAAAAAAGAGAAAAGGATATGAAAATATTTCTCATTAATTACATCGACGTCGAAATGCATAATGATCAGATTCTCAGTGGGAGCTTAAAATATTAGCCCTACGATGGCCCTGCAGGACGCTTACCAGGATGCAAAAATTATTATTATTAAATAGATAAAACTACTAATGTGTCCTTCATAAGGATTATAGAACTACCTCAATCAATTAAGATATTTTTCTTTAAATCTGAATAATTTTTAAATTTGAATACAAACTCTAAACGACCATCTCAATCGGTTGTTGTGATATAAATAAATAATTATAAAATTATAGTAGTTGTAATATTATTCATAATTACTAATGTGTCTTTCATGAGGATTATAGAACTATGTGAATCAAATAAGATAATTTTTAAAATCTGAATATTTTTTAAATCTGAATACAAACTCTAAGCGACCATCTCGATCAGTTGTTGTGATATAAATAATTAATTATAAAATTAGTCGTAACATTATTCATAACTACTAATGTGTCCTTCATGAGGATTATAGAACCATGTCAAATAAGATATGTCTGCAGCAATATCGACTATTATGACAAGTGAAAAAATGCGAAAATTGTCGGAAAACCAAAACGAAAATGCACTTTTTTCTTACAAGTATTTTGCCAGCGGCCAAAACACCATTCAAGAAAGAGCAGCAATTTCAAATCTGCTAAGCACAAGCATGCCTACTAAAATAATAGCTCTTAGCTTAAATTATCTGTTCTATATCTGAATAGAAATTAAATAAGTTATTGGCTTCAGGCTAAACACTTAAATGAATGAAATGAAACCAACACCTCGGTCAAGTATTTGCAAATAAAACAAACTAAATGATGGAACGCTATCTTTTGAAAGACGCATGGTCACACTAATCGACAAAATTTTAAAAATATTGAAATGATATGCAGATTTGGTAGTTACAAGTGTTAAGCGGCTGTAAGCTCAAAGCTATAATAAATTACTTAGCTATAATAAATTACTCATACGCCGAGAGGTACGTGCTGCGTGTGGTTCTCGCTTAAATCTGGACTTAATTTCCGTCTAACTGGTTGACCTTTGATCATCGACATATACACATATGTAGGCAGGCTTGCAATTAAGCCCATAACATGTGTTCCTTTTTTTGCAACACACACACACACACAGTGACATGCTTACATATTCATATAATGTTGTGGTGTGCCCTCGAATTTTGATTGCTTTGTAGCTGATTTGCTTGACCTGACCCCAAGACCTAAACTCTCTGTCAGCGGCAGCTGCTGCCACTTGCCCGCTGTGGGGGCACACTCGCTCGCCCATAATAAATTTTGCAGCAGCAACAAGAAAAACAACAACAAGCAGCAGCAACAACAAAATTTTAATAGCAAAAGTAAAAGTGAAATGGCAGAGCATAAAATTATGCAAATGAGAAATGACTACAAATCAATTGAAAAGCCGCCGCGTGTTAAAATTTCTTGCGGCAATTTGTAAGCTATAACTTTTCACAGTGAATTAATGACGGGTGGGCAGGGGGTGGAGGCAAAACATTAACGCTAGACGTTGCCGCAGACATGGACGACAATGTTGATGTGGGCCGAGAAAGACGAGGGCCACGCTGATTGCGGAGGGAGAGTGAGGTCGTTTTTGTGTTGCCGTGTGCGGCTCGCGAATGAAATGAATTCAATTGAATTAATTATAGGCGCTTAATTGATTGAAACGAAACGAAGTAGCCGCAGTCGCAAAATTTGCTGTCGTTCCTGTTTTATGCTGCTTATTTTTCTACCAAAGCTTCTCATTCAACTCCTGCTGCTGCTGCTGCTGCTCCTGCCTTTCCCCCAGTCCACTCCATTCTTTTCGAGCGCGCTCCCACATCGTCCACACTCCCCCTCCACCATTGTTGCTAAATAGAGCGTATTCTAGCCATTTCATTTTCATAAAATCAATTAGCTGGCAAACGTTGCGGCTGCTCCATTTTCAATGCGCGAAACGAACGAGCAACAACAACAATAGAAACAAAAACATCAACAGCAGTAGTAACTAACGATAAAGATCCTTGTCTGCGCAATTGGACTGGAAGCGGAATTGTGGCTCACAAGGAAACACGAGTATACGAGCATTTCTTACACATCGGTACAAAAATAAAGTTCAAATTCAAACTGAGTGCAACTTTTTCCCAAAAAACTTCAACTGATGAACCCAGTTTGCGCTAATAATTGTATACATATCTAGCGTCAGAGTCCACGACTAGAATCCTGAGCTCAAGCTTATCGAAAATGCAATCCAAAGAGTGCGTGTTTTATTAAGAAATCGCCCAAATCTGTGGGTGAAATTAATTGAAATGGAATTAAAAACCTCGAAATCCACCATTTATTGCGTTTTAATCGAACACACATTGGTCGGCACTTGTGACTGATTCCTCGACAAAAAGAATCAAAATTTAAGCCATAACCCACCATGCAACTTTTAGTCAACCAACATCCCGAAGTCCGCACAAATCACTGTATGCAGTCCAAAGGGGACTATTTTGAATAAAACTAATTGCATTTGCCAAAAATTATTGTATTTTTATACCCTGTACCCAAAGGGTACAAGGGTATATTAGTTTTGTGCGAGTGTACATGTAACACACAGAAGGAGGCGTGGCAGACCCCACAAAGTATATATATTCTTGATCAGCATGACAAGCCGAGTCGATATAGCCATGTCCTTCTGTCTGTCTGTCTGTCTGTCTGTCTGTCTGTATGAATGCAAGGATCTCAGAAAATATAAGAGCTACAATAATTAAACTGTATTTAGATTCTCCTGAGCCCGAGAAAGGACGAGTTTGTTCATTTTTCCCGATGCCCCCCCCCCCCCCCCCACTCCCACCCCATTTAAGGATTTCCTATAACTCCCGCAATTCTTTGAATTGTGTAGTGATTATATAACAGACATCACACATTTTTTGCAGCAGCCAAATTTCATTTTTTCCAATATTTTGTAATGTGAAATTTCAGATTACTTTATAGGATTATATTTTTTTTATCGACTAAATATTCTTATATTTAGTTCATAGCTTGTTTATGCGAGATCCTGCTTTGCAGTAATTGGACATAATCTGGGCCATTTGATGGATGATGGTAAAACATAAGTATTTCAACGTAGTTGTGAATGGAAAGGTCCATAAAACGCAAGCATAAAACAAACATTGGGAAAGAGAAACTTCCTAAGCGTAGAGTACGTACAAAAACAAAACACCATATAGTATATAATATTAAAAAATGCTCTTATACTTATTTTTCAACCCACATCGAGCCAACTGCAGGGCTGAGATGGACGATTTAAAGTAAGACTAATCTGTCTGTCTCAAGATTTCAAAAAGATTGCTCGTTTTGTTTTTAGTTTTTTAAAATTCAAGTAGGTCATGGTTTCGTGTCGTTTTGTTAATTTTTAAATAAATAAAAATAAAAATATAAAAATATAAATAGATAAAAATAAAAATAATATATATAAATAAAAATAAACAAATCATTTTATTCGTACGTTTTAATATGATGATTTTGTGTTTAAAGAGAGTAAATAAGAAGATTCAGGTGTGTTCGTATAAAACATTTCAATGGTGGAGCTGATAAAGCTATTCCCGAAGACCGATAATTGCTTGAGAAGAGATAATGATAAATACAGCTTATCCATTGTTGTTGAGGGTGAGGCTAAAATAAATACTGGGTTGCAGATCTGTCAGAGGACTTCTGTGGTCATAAATAAAAGCAGGAGGTGGTCTTTTTTAAAATTTAAATTCTGTTTCTTCCCTTCTTCTTTGGTTAGGTTTAATTACGTCCCTGACTACTCTCTGCTGTGAATCGGATCATATCTGGCCGTTTGACTAATAAATTTCCCCCACCGAGTCGGATTCGTTATTATTATTTTTATAGGCTTTGTTTTTCTTTAGTTTAGTATAAGTTCTGAATTGCTTTTATCGGCAATATATAATTCTGCTTGACAAACTGCTAGCATACGGTACTTTCCGGCAAACCACGGCTTGGTTCAGTAAGTCCAATAAATCTAAGCTCGTCTGTATGGCTAATGCAGAGAACAACTGAACAATACAAACAATGCCCAAGCGTAGTAGCTTTGCAAAAACTATTGGGCACTTGGGCCATTGAATTTTTCGTTGGTGGGGTTGATTGAATAGGGGGGTGGGTTGATAGGGATGGTGGTCGCCTTTGTGTTGCACTTGGCAGCTGCAGCAATCGAATGAGTTTATCGATTGGTTTCCCGCACCCGCACCCACACCCTCAGTCGCAATCGCACTCGCACCCGAACTTCAACTCCAACCCTCACCCATCTGCCATTGGTGGCCCTTGGACCCAGCTTCCCTGAAGCATTGCGCTTGCTTGCATTCTGACCTACTATGTTGTTGATTTGGTCTTAAACGTTTTCCATTAAAATGGAACGAGCAAGAGCCACTAGTTGGCCAGCACTCCGTTCACTCAGTAACTCAGTAACTGAGTTTTGCATAACAGCGAAATGCTTTTGGACACTTCAAAGTGTAGCTGCCACGCCGCTATTTTTTCGCATTATTAGATACGTTTCTGGCCTAAACTCGTGGAAATGTGAAGGGCTTACTCACATGAACGGGTAAGTAGCGGGGGGCATTATTCACAAGAGTGATGTCAGGAGAGTCCCCCACTTTAGCATTAAAATAAAATACTCTGTACATCCCTTGTCATAGTATTTCTCTTCAGAGGTGGTTCTTTACTTTGTCGAAAGCAAGAATTAAGCAAATCTGAAAGGGTCTTTCAATACCTTTCGACCATCTGTATCGGTGCAGCCAATCGAAAAACTAAGTTCCATTGTTGTGGATAACTACCAGGATGTTTGGGACATACGAAGTAAACTTGAATCGTTGCTCGCATTCGATACTGATCGACCTTCTCTGCGATAGTGTGGGTTTTCCCACTTACTTCTTAAATTCTGTGCTCGAACTTCTGTTTTTTATTATTTTCTTTTCATCAATATGCCAAGGAGTTTTTTACACTCTATAAAAGGGTATACTACTTTAGTGCGAATTTACTTGTGCAAAGAACAGAAGCCGTCACTGTAGAACTCCCCAAAATACATATATTCTCCATCAGTATAACAAAACGAGTCTATCTGGGTATTAGCACAATATTTTCTTGTTTGTGTGTGGGAACAAACTCGACTTACTCGACATTTCTGTATTGTTTTTTTTCCTACGTTCCACCAATAATAGACGCTTGTCTACTTTTCAATGCCTATGCCTTTGAAAATATTTTTAAATACTGATTCTCTTCTTTTTTTTTTGTTGGATACCTTAGCTTGTATTTTAACTGTCGGAGCTCCCCATCTGATTCTCCTTATTAATTTCAAGCGGCTGTCACGCTTTTTGGAATGAAATACATGATAAGTCTTTACATCAATTGAAGTATGAAGAATAAAACAACAATAGACAATTATACCTCATTTTTAAAGAATTTTCTTGGGTATTCTTCGCTTTTTTCCATTCCTGTGAATCCATTTAACTAGTGTTTAAAAAATTAAGGCTCTGGACACGCGCTGTTTTCATAAAGGAGAAAATTTTTAGCAAGCTTTTGGTTTTGATTGGTCCTGTCTATGAAGCTGTGCGTGTGTAAAAATATTGCTTTCTCAGATTTAGAAAACATATCTCTACTCTTGTGTTCATTGTTGTGTTTCAGAAACGTTTTCAAAAATCAATGCACTGGTCTACTCCAAAAGTAAAATACTACAATAATAGTTGAAAAATACTTAAATTTCGATGTAATTTAAAATAAATAAAAAGCACACTTTTAATCTTCTGGCTTTTGTTTGCTATTTCGATTTGGATCTCAAATTTCATTGAATTTCACTTACACTGTCCACATACTATAGGAGCGTTTAGTTTTCAAGCAAACTTCCTTTAATATTGTACTAATATCTATAAGCAAGCTAATATTGAAAATTATGTTCTTAAATGGGCCTGCTAGATTCAAAATATATATTAAACATATATTTTCGTACATTTTGCGAGTAGCAGTGTTGTTTATGTTTCGGAAATAGTTGGTATCAAAGAGTTTTTGAGTTGCCGTCGAGCGTTTGTTCTGATGATTACAAAAACAAATTTAAAAATATTCATAAAGAGTATTCCACCTGCTCGTAGTTTCATTAATCGTGGGTTCAATGTCGAGCCACAAATCTGGCCAGAGCTTTATTCGCTATCATGGTCCCAGCTTTGCTTAGTTGTGTATTTTAATTTGTTGAGAAATTGCAGAGCTCGTGTTTATCAGTAGAGGCAATCGCGAATTAAGCGAAGCTGTTGTAGTTGTAGTTGCTGTTGTTGTTGTACCCTTTAACAAGGACACAAGCAAAAATGTCGAGGAAAACCACAATGACTGTAACAAAAGGAGAATGTGCGGCTGGCTGCATAAATTACGAGGTTAATTAGAAGTTCGACACGATTTGCCGGGCTAGAGCTCTGGCCAGAGAGGCTACGGCAAGTCATGACATTTACAATATGTACATAAAATAAATATGTATTACACACACAAACACACTCATGCACACACAGACTTTGTAAAACAGAGACAGAGAGAGAGAGCGAGGGAGAGAGAGAGAGAGAGAGAGAGAGGAGGCAGATGAAAGCAGCATTTGCGTAGCGGCCTTTGTTGTGTTTCGAGGTACGTGCCAAACGAACGCACACACACACACACACACATCTACTATACATCCACACACAGTTGCACATAGTTGTGCATAAATAATGCAGAAGTGTGAAAATACACCCACACACACAAACACCCACACACACACACACACACACACACACACACACACACTATTTTGCAGGCAAAGCCAGACAAATATTTACACGGCTCTGTTTGCATTTCTGCACGCACAGCAGTTTTCAATATTAGTCGCCACGCCTCCACCCCCACCCCCAGCCCCAGACCCAGCCATCCCCCCCAGCACCACGGTTTTCAATATCAACTAACACTAAGTGCCTCTCCCCCTCCCCCTCTCATTATCCCACCCGTTGCTGTTACATGTTGCATTTTGTTGTCATTTATAGCTGCAGCTTGAAATCTGTCAGGCATTTTTGTTAGTCCTTACACGCACACATACATATGTACATACAAGTATCGTGTGTATTCATGTGTTCATGCACATATGTACTATGTACCTATGTTTATGTCAACTTGCTTTATGCAACATCAACTAAAATACAATTGAATTCAACGCTAAACGACTTCAAAGTTGCTGCCCGAAAGGAGCTAGGAATTAAAACTCCTGGAAACGGACAACGTTAGTGGCAAGGAGTGCAAGGATTGCTTTTCGGAAAATATAATTTATGTACATATTATACACAAAGCGTCTGCATGTAACCTACAGACTTGTTCAGATCGTTATCGTTATACACTCCATATTCCTCTAATTCATCCTCGGAAAATATAGCAACTAAAATTGCAGGGATAATATACAGGAGAAAAGATAATCAACATATAATTGAAAACATTCAAATGGTGTTGTACTTTTTTCTTAACATCTCTCTCTCTCTCTCTCTCTCTCTCTCTCTCTCTCTCTCTCTCTCTCGCTGTCTCTGTGTTTTTCTCATGGCTTCTTTAATAAATCTGTTTAATATAGTATATCAAGCGTTGATCATTTACGATTTTCATTTGGGACACTGAAAAATTAAGGCACCCCAGTGTGCATTCAATATAGCATGATTTTTTTTCCCCATTTATCAAAAGATATTGAAAGTCAACGTATTTCGATGCCTGAAAAAATGAAAAATCTCCTCTTGGCGCTTGTCTGCTCATAAGAAGTATTTGAACACTAATATTAAGAGCAGCCCTAACAATGTTTAAGTGTGTATTTAAAAATAAATATTGTTTCAATAGCGAAAGTTTTGAAAAATTATCTGGAAGGAAATACTTAATGAAAAATATCCGCAATAATATCTGTAAAATAACTTTGGATGTTTTTAAATTAAATTAAATTAAATGCTTTTGAATTAAATTGAAAATTCAAGTTCTATATCTACCATTGAGTTTTTTTTGAAGTTTTTCACGACCTTTCATAGTTCGTGGCTGTGTGTGTATGTGAGTGCTTGCATGTATGTGTGTATGCCCAATGCGTTTGGGCGCCAGAGTTCATTTACCTCTTGGCGTTTATCTAAATATTGTGCTCTGCTGCGCGGCGGCAAAAGTGTAATTGTCTATCTTATGCTTTACATTTTAACCTACAGGCATAGAGTCGTTCCGTCAAACGCGCAAGCAGACAGACAGACAGACAGACATGTATGTGTACATATGTGTGTATGCCATACGTGCAAATACTCATAAGCAGAGACTAACTTTGTTTGTTTGCTTGCTTTGGCGCTCCTTGAGCTGACTACTCGTCACAGTCCTTTGCCTTCCTTCTTCTGTTTGTTAGACGCTGGCTGTGCTGTGGATGTGTGGATGTTGGCGAGATTTGTGCTCTGTGCTGCGCTCATCTTTGAACTTGATTGCAAACTGCAAGCTACATCAGCATACAGATCGCACGGGTGTAGGTTCAGGTACTGGTACTGGTACTGGTACTCCCAACTGAATGAAAGCATGCACGAATGAATGCATTCAGCTTGGAGTTGAAGGAAGTAGTACAAAGGACAGCACGTGCTGTGTAAGTATTGGACTTTGACACGACTTTGCAATGTTCAATAAAAATCTGAACCATCAATAGACGCCACAGCAATCATCAATGGACATCAGAGCCTTGCAACTACGCAACTTCATTGCTTTGTTAACAGTTGGCAAAGAATATTCCTACATACACATGTTTTCTATTTAATAATGTGGAATCGAAAAAATTAAGAAGGCGATGCCAGAGGCTAAGAACCTTATTTCTTTTTAAACTGAGCAGTATTGAAAACGTAATAATTTTCGTTGGAATCAATCTGAAAATTGAAACGGGCCAAAACATAATTTTGCATTATTACATCCTAATTGTTAAAAACATTAAGTGCCTCTTGGAAAGTCCGCTTGTATCGAATAATCCATTAATATATATTGTGTTGTGCCATTCCTCACCTATTTGGTCTTGTTGGTCGAGATATTACGTATTTAATGGATGCAATTATTGCATTTTATTTTAAGGATACTTCGGGATGAACAAGAACACAACATTTCAATTTATTTCAAAAGAAATTGCTAAATTGTTTAATAATAATAATAGTGGAATAATAAAAGTTCTATGCTTTGGAGCAGGCTAATGCCTAATTAATTCCAAATGAAGTTGCAATGCTGCAAAATGTGTTTAACATCCTTATCGTTCACAGGACTTTTATTTTTTTATTTTTGTGTCATTGATGGACTTTTTAAACGAAATGTTCTACTTGCCATCTATACGAGTTGTTTGCTTTTGCTCTCGCTGTTGGCACCGCCACGAAATCAATTTCAATTTGACTTTAAATGCTCTTCAAAGGCTCACACAAAACGCGCCACTCGTCGCCTCTTCAGAAGCAGCGCACGACCAATGCAATTACACCAACAGCAACAAAAACAACAACATTAGTTGCAACAAATGCAAAGCCGAAAGCGACAAGTCGTGCCAGGCCGACCCTGTATACACTATTCTACCCACTTCGGCCATTCAATTAAAATGAAAAAGTTGTTCCAATGAAATGTTTTGAATACAAATTGAGACTATGCCTATGCTTATAAATATAAATGTTTCTGGAAGCTAAGTATATAAAACAAAGAATACCATACAATATTATCGTAACATATCATTGTAAACAAAATATATGATAAGGATATGGATATGACATATGAGGCTATATAGTAACTGGTCTGTAATTCGCCGGAATGGAACAAGTTTACATAACAAGTGCGGATGATAGCTGGATGGATAATTGATTCGTCTCCTGCTTTTAGTGTTCATAGTGAACGGGTGCAAGGGAATATCACCCTTCAGGTAGAGAGTATAAGAAAACAAGAAAAAAAACAACAACCCAGAAACAAACTTAATTATTAATTCCACTTCGAGCACCGAGCACATTGGTATCGCGGCGTCGAACGCACTTTGTTACTTGGCCCCACCATCCACCATTGATGATCCACCCCTCCTCCACCCCTTGCTGCCCAACTGTGCCCCATCGCTTGCTGCACTTGCAACAATCAATGCCTGTGACGTTGCAGTTACTGCCGGCGTTAAGGCTTCAACAATTCGCTTTTCAATTGTTGACTCCTTCTCACTCGCTCTATCTATCCTTCTCGTTCAGCCTCGTTCGTTATTTACATATGCATATGTATATGTGTGTGTGTAGAACACGATTTGGTGCACCCAATCGACCTATAAACCCAGTTATTTACTTAGAAACGCCTTTTAACATTTTTTTTGCTGCTCGCATTTTGTTTGTTGCTGTTGCCGTTTGGCCCGTTTTAATGACTAGGCAGGCGAGCAGGCTGGCAGGCTGGCGGGCTGGCTGGCTGGCTGGCTGGCTGGCGGAGCAGGGCTGGGACAGCCCAGGCAGAGAGCCACCTCAAGCAGCCGCTACCGTTGTCGTTGCCAAGTTGTTAGCGTTGGCGGCTTTTTGCATTAAATCAACGCCAACGATGCCGCCGCCAACAATAATCAACAAAACAGTGCGAAGGAAAAGTTTTGAAGCAATAGAAACAACCTCGATGATGATGATGATGATGATGATGAAGATAATGACTATGATGATGACAATAGACGATGTTGTTCCGCACAGTGGCTCCGAATGCCATCCAAGCGCAATAGAATCAATCAAATATATGATTCACAAGTGTGCCAGCAGATCACTTTAGAGATGAACCGTACAAAAAATATATTATACGAGTATAAATAGAATAGAAAATATCTTTAAAAAAAAAAAACAAAAATTAAATTAAATCCAAGAAAACGATTTATTAGAATGAACAAGCATTTTTGACGTGATTAACCTTCTTGGTCTTTTCTATAATATTTTTGAACACCGATTTTTTTTTGACTTTAAACAAACAATTATAATATAAAAGTAATATTATGAAATAACAAATAAAATAATAATACCAATAAAAACTAAGAAAAATATGAAAACAAATTAAATTAAATATAAAAAGAATTGTAGTATTAATATCAAATAAAACCAAACTAGATATGTACTTAAATTAAATTAGAATTAAATACATATGTAGTGACTGGGGTGACAAACTTAAAACTGATCTAGAAGGAGAAGATTTATAAATAAATAATAGGTGTTTTGTTCATAGAGGTCTTTAAAAAAGATCGCGAGTAGATAGGCTACCTTAAAAAATTATTTCTAGTCGAACATTAAGGCACTTTGAAAGAGTCTTCTAACAGCACAATTTTTTTTGAAAGAAGACAAAAACTTGAAACTCTCGGCCACCAAATGGACTATTGTTTTTTCCTTAACCTCATATTTTATGCATAATTTGCAGCTAACTGACTTAAGTCGAATATCTTATAGTAAAAACGATTAAAGGTGTACTGAACTTTATTTATTTTCCTATTTAAACAAATGATTTGGTGGCCTGGCTTAGCTCAACGAGCTCAGTAGTAGGAATCCCGTACTGTGAGTTTGTTCCTGGATAACGCCGCAACCGTTGTAATAGAAGCAGAATTAAAATTTGAAAGTTTTCATAAAATTTAATAATTTTCCAACCCAGGACAAAACTTGAATTAATATTAAAGAGACCAAAATAAAATGATGTCTAGTTTCAAAAACGAAAATTGTTCCATTCGTGTCCCACTGTGCCGCACCACAAAAAACCCACAGCCTGCGCCCAATTTGAAATACAATTCGAGCTCCAATACGAATTCGTTTCAATTTGTTTCTGTTGCTCCTACACATCGAGCAGAGCCAAGAGGGCTACTCAAGCGCACTGCCCAATTGGGGGCCTCTGACGATGACGATGACTACGACTATGACTATAAATGCGACTGTGAGCGTTTGCCAAGAATTGGTTTGCGCAGAGGCAGAGGCGGCGGTGACAGTGGCGGTGCAGGCGGTGGTGGCGTTGGTGGTGCTGGCGGTGGTGGTCGGCGCTGACAGCAACGATGGCTGCAATGACGATGACTGCATGTAAATAAGGTCAACGTGCGCTGCCGAACGTGAGTCAGCGAGCGCAGCAAGAGGCACTATCCTTGCCTCTTGCTTGCTCACCCCCCTGCCCGACCCGTGCCTTGGCTAAGAGGCTTGCGAGCTTTGCTGGCTGCCTGTTCGAATGCGGTCGAATGTGTGACCTAGTGCTTGGGAATCGGAGCTGTGCGCGGGCAGAGCCACCACCGACTCGGGGCACGGGTTCAAGCGGCCCATTTAGGCTAACGCGCATGCCGGAAAGTATGCAACACTGCGTCAACCGCATGACTGAGTGGGTGTGGGTGTGTGTGTGCGTGTGTGGGTGTAGTGTAGGTGTGGGTGTGGGTGTTTGTTTTGTTTTTGTTTTGTTGCACGTTGTTGCTTTTTCTGATGGCTTGTCTCGCTTCGTTTCCATTTTGCGCATTTTTGTTT
This sequence comes from Scaptodrosophila lebanonensis, assembly GCF_003285725.1. Classification (NCBI taxonomy): domain Eukaryota; kingdom Metazoa; phylum Arthropoda; class Insecta; order Diptera; family Drosophilidae; genus Scaptodrosophila; species Scaptodrosophila lebanonensis. Next base: position 3,798,642 of record NW_022060567.1, on the reverse strand, counting down.
CTTGCACATCAGTACAAGCGCTCACCAAAGAGTCTATGAATAAAATCAATTTAATCAAGAGAACACCATAAAGTTTTCGTCAACTGCTCGATTATTTTCGATACCCCTATACCTGCTAGAGTTTAGCAATAAAAGATTTTTCGTTTATGATTGCATGCAGCACACATTTATTCCTCACACCTTAAGCTTTCGATTTCCATTCGTCTCGTTATGCTGATCATAGTTGTATATACATAGTTTTATTTCTGACATACAACCAATATATACAAAAAATTATAGGTAGATAATAAACAAAATTAACAAATTAGCTTTTTCTGCTTGACAGATTTATGGTAATGAGTTCTGAAGAAAACTGCAAGACTTTCATTAGACCCTGCACCCGAAATTTACAAAGTAGGCAGACAGGCAGAAAGAAGCATCCTCTCTTGTTTTCAATTAACATTTCAGTAGCACGTAATTATGAATGCAGTTCTGTCTTCAATTTTTGGAGAAATACAGCAGACCAGCTACATGCCGAAGCTTTTGAAGCATCAGAAATATATAAAAGACAAAATGATTGCCTTCAGGATGTGTTCAACTGGCCAATAAAATAGCTCTTGGGTGCCACTATGGTGCTTACGCCTCATATGGTGGCAAGGAATTTCTTTGAAGCTCTTCTGCATCGCTTGTTTTATTTCTTTTTGGTTGGGAAACTCTCAAATGTGTTTTATAATTGGTTCATAGTTATAATTTGTAGAGATTTAGTTAAATAATATTTGTAGTAAGCTACAACATTTGCGTATTTTGTAATAAAAACAAGTAAAAAAGCTAAAGTCGGGTGTCCCGACTTTGAAATACTCTGTACATATGTTTAGAATAAATATAGAAATTAAAAAAAATAAAGAATATTAAAAAAAAATTTTTGATCGATTTTACCTTTCTCGGTATTCGAACTCACGTAAAGGGTGTATAATTGCACATTTACATAGCAATTGCGTCTGTGTGAGTGTATGTATGCCTATGCGCATCTATTCGTGTCTGTGTAAACATGTGTGCAGTCAACCAAAGCTCCAGCATCAACAACAGTCGCGGGCAGCGCTTGAGCAGCGCTGCAGCAGCAAATATATTTATGGCTATAACTCCTTGTTAAATCGGTTTTAGTTCGAAATTCCAAGAATTACGGGAGTTAGGAAAAATCGCAATTTGCATGGGAGAGGGGGGAGGGAGGGAAATTCCAAAATACACATTTTCTGCGTATTCACATAAGACATCTTGGACTAAAATTTGGTGTTCCTAGGTCTTATAGTCTCCAAGATATAGGCGATTATACGAATGGAAAATCAGGAAAACCCCCATAGGGGTGAAGTGGGGGGGGGGGGGAAATCAAAAAAAAATAAAACAAACTCGTATAGCGTACACACATAAGGCATCTTTGTGCAAAATTTGGTGTCTCTATCTCTTGTAGTCTCTGAGATCTAGGTGATCATACGGACGGGCGGACGGACAGACAGACAGACAGGGCTAGATCGACTCGTCTTTTCATGCTGATCAAGAATATATATGCTTTGTGGGGTCTGCCACGCCTCCTTCTGCCTATTACATTTTTCAGCTCGCGCAAACCTAATATACTCTTGTACATTTCATGTACAGAGTATAAAAATTAAAGCTTTCTCTGTATATTCGAGTTCATGTCATTGTAGTCGTTTGGTAATACGTTTCTTTGCAGATATTCATCGTAATACTTCTGCAATATATTCTATACAAAATGTTGAATTTGTGATCAGGGTTCAGTTATTCACCTTTTAATATTTTATTTCAGCAGTTGGTCTTAATCTTTTTCAAGATATCAAGAACTCTTGTTGCAAAAGAAGTCACTCGGCAACAATCATTTATAAACAGCAGAATTTATACAAATAGAATTTCTTATTCAAAGCATTTTTATAGATGAGGACGTACTTAAAAGTCGATTCTCGAGTTTTGCATTTTGAAGCTAAAATGCTTAAACGCGAGTAAAAAAGAGAAGCATACTTTTCTGTGAGTGTCTAAGATTACGTATACGTAATAAAAGAAAGTCAGGGCGCAGCATAGCGCTTGACACACCATCGATGCATAATTGAATCAGATTTATAATGTTTTCGTATAATTAAAAACACCACAGAGATGCATGTTATTTTTTGGTGTTCTGTAATAACAACTGGTGGATGATAGGGTATTTATTTTCGCTAATGAAAAGCATTATTCACTGGTTTTGCAAATGAAATGCATTTTCTTCTCACTACCACAGTTTGCTAAGCCACAAAGCCACAGTTGGACACAAAATTCCAACCGGGGGTTTCTCCAAATCCCCGCATTCGTAAGTATTCATAAAATTAATCAAGTTCGTCTCTATACCTGCTAAATAGATATTTTTATTAAAGATAAGCTTGTTGGAAACAAACCAATTTGGTGTACTAATCCAATATTATAATATAGAAATGTCTGCATTTCAAAGCGCTGGGTAACCAAAAATATCTGAGAAAATTAGGCTACAAAAATGTTCTTGCAGCTCAAGTCTAAAAATGTTTCTCTGTAGATTAAAATATTTGTATTCCCAGCAAGCCACATAAATGTACGCACTAAGCGGTAGTTCGAGGTTCTCCATCAAACTTGATATTTAAATAGGGTTAAAGAATATTGTTGTGGCTCATGGGCCAGGTCTTGATGTCGCATCCACTTGCATTAAGTGCCTTGCGAATACATCACAAATATCGTCTGGCCTTAGATTATTATTTTATGAAGTGGGATGAAACACTTCAGTAGTAAGTAGATTGTTTTTTAGATTTTAGCGAAAAATGTCGAATGAAATGGTTCGCCAGAATGGATTCAATTATGACTTTAATGTCGTTATTCTAGAGATGCCTCAAAATATTCCAAAATGTTTTTGCCAATCTGGTACGAAACTGTAAGCCAGCGCCCACCAACTCCTATTTCATTTGTTAGTTGCCTCTATTTCCCACACATTTGCCGCCACAAAGCACTTTAGGGTTTGGTCGTCCAGGTAGAAAAGGATGTATTTTACACACAATTGACCCACAATTTGACTTCGTTGTTATTTTTATGAGTTCTTTTCTCGTGCCACCCAAGAGAAGTTATTTTCAAATTTCTGTGTTCCTTCTGTGCCGGCTTGACTTGCAAATCAGTAAAATAATCAGTCAGTTAGAACGAACAACATTATGCTTATATACAGGGTGCACCATCTTTTATGTCGGTATGTAAATATTGAATAACTTTGTCATTAGTGAACCGATTGACTTGAGTAGACCAGTGTTGAAAACCTCAGTTCCGGAAATTGTACAGAACCAAATTAAATAAAAATATCTCATACTTGAAAATCGGTTGTTTATTTTCAAAGATATTCAATGTTTACATACCGACATAAAAGATGGCGCACCCTGTATGTATATGTACAAGGGTATATAAGAATATAGTATGTAGATATGGAGCAAGCAGACGAGAACAAATTAAAACATTCAATTGCAATTTATTTTGTGGTCGTCTGTTTGAAAACTTTTGTTGTCATTGTCGTCACCATTGGGCTTTTGAGGTTGTCGTTGTTGGATATTCCAAACATGGGTTTCGGCTGCTGCTGCAAATAGAAAAAAAGCAACCCTAAAAAACAAACAGGCAACACTTTATTTTGACGCCAGGAAGAAAAACAAGAAATTATTATTTTCGTTTTTTTTTTTTTTTTTTTTTTTAAATGAATTTTTATTCCGTTGCGTCAAAGGCAGCAGCCAAATAAAATACTGAAAAAATATAATAATCATAATAATAATAATAAAAAACGATGCCAATTTGTGTGCAATTTAAAATGTCAGTGGACTACAACGCTTTGTACTTTTCGAGAGTGTTGGGTGGTGCTGTGCTGGCGGAAACAACCAAAAAAAAAGAAAGAAAAAAGCTGCCAACAATTTAGCTGCAGCATCAAAACTTGGCAGACACACGAGCAGACCACAATGCGGCAACCGCAGCAACAACAGCGTCAAGTAGCAGCTATAAAGCGTTCAACAAGGGCAACGACGAAAACAAAAACAAAAACATCGGTGGCAACAACCACAGGAACAAGCGAAATGACAACAACAGGGGCTACATTAACACCAAACCACTTGCCGGAAAACTACGACATCAAAAAATCTCTGCATCTAAAGTAAAGTTTAGAACTGGCTAAAAAAAATGCACATTCGAGCCCAGAGACCGAGACAGGGCAGAGTACCAGTTATAGGAACTACTTATGCAAGTAAAATCCGCAAGCAGAACTCAAGTGCAAGAGTTTGTCGAAGAGTTTGAATCTGATTTTCTAATTCACTTGGATTTCTCGAATCTGAATTGTCTTTCAAATGTTTATAAATCGAGGAATTACAGTAAGTTAAGTAGAGTCAACGAAATTCCCCTCACGCTCTTTGAAAACAAATGGCTTCAATTCTGGAGCACATAACTCTTTAACATATCTAAAGTCTACATATGAATGGTAGTTAATATTAAATTCTAGTTGTGAAAAAAAAAAATTGTATGCCTTTATTTTATTTCAACGAAGTATACTTTTCTGTGCGTATACTCAACATTGAAATTGCAGTTGAATGCTTTTATTTGATTTCAACGTGCTACTTGTATATAGTATAGAGTTGAGAAGCTTCAAAAAATACAGGATCATTGATTCTGCCTGGTTTTCTTACGATTTACTTAAGTGATACTGTTGATGGCAAGTTACTTTCACGATTTAGTACTATTTCGTATATGCTCTTGATCACCATAACCGTTCGAGTCTATCTAGACATGACGATTTGTCCATCTATTCCAGTATCTCGAAAATCAAACAATTAACAATAATTAATATTACCTGATTCCTTTCTTCCCTTTCATATTTTAATTTGAAGTGCACTTGAAAACTTTCGATTTATAGCCAATAAATTAAAATTTAATTTAATTTAATAAATAAAAGATACATTTACGCTTACATACTACACGATTATTTTGGGTGAAGCGAGGCATTTGTTCAGAACATAACATAAACTCAATGCTGATTCTGATATTTTGACAAAAGTGAAGAAGAAAAATCGAATATACTTTCGAATACTTTCCCATTACAACTATATAATGCTTTGAACTTTTCTGATCTTGTTTAAATGACGGATCTGTTTAAAGGATCTGTTCGATTTTGCATCCTTTCAAGAGATTGCGTCATAGTTGGAGTGCGAGCTAGTTAGTTCAGAGGGAACTATAGTACAAAGCTGTAGAACTACGCTGCTGGCAGCTGTGGGGGGATGATGACGGAAGGACGGAGCGAGGGAGGGAGGGTGCGCTGCCATATTTTACACTGGAGCGCTGCGGTCTCGTTAGTTGTGCTGCTTAGCGCCGAGCTGCACACCACAGCGCGTGGAAAGTTGGTTAAAAAGTTGTTGATGTAGTTGGCACACTCGCACACACACACACGCACACACACACAAGCAGCAGTCGACATTTTTGCTAATGCAAGTTGCTGAAAAATGCCAACGACCCGACCCGAGTCAACAAGACCAAAAAAAAGGTGTTGGTTTTGTTGGCTAAGTGGGGGGTGGGGGTCGCATAGCAAACATGTTGCATACTTTGCGGCGTAAGCTAAAAATTTTGCACTAATTTGGCAGCGCAAACACACTCAGACACACACACACACACACACACACACACATTGAGCACGTGGCTGGGCATGAGACAGGCAAACATTGTGCAACAATATTTAATTAAAAACAATAATGAAATTAACTCGAATAAAAGCGTCGAGTGGCGCAGTAAGTATGTTACAAAACTAAATTAAATGAAGCATGTGTTGAGAGAGGGAAGTGCTGTGAATTAGCTGGTCACACTAAAGCTTAGCTCTATTTGTTCCTGCCTCACTCTCCCTCGCTTTTTCGCCATCTGGCAGTTCTACTGAGCTCTTAAAACTTTAGACTCGTACTTTATAGTTTTGAACGTTCATTTCACTGGAAGATTAATGGATATAGCCAGATCCTTAGATTCCGTGTCATTATATTCAATAGCTTGCATTGTAAATTCATTTCTTTATTTTCAAACCCATCTTAACAAATTTGGATTTACAGTAAAATAAAATAAGAGTTGCGCAAGCTAATGGTTTATGCGCCTTAGAGACATTCAAAGGGATTTATGTATCCCTAATATTGATAAAATTATGAGAAACGCCTTCGATGCCACCATAGTGCACTAGCGAGGCAATTGCTTTCTAGGCCAAGAAAGATAAGTTGGAAAAAGTACCCACAGGATCTCCTCACTAGATTCTGTGTTTAAATTTCATCATTGTCTTCAACCATATTTCATATTCTATTGTAATTTGAAAATAATGTAAACACTTTGCATTTTGTATAGCTACATAGATTTAAATGCTATCCTATAGATGAGTCCTAAGGACAATTGTTGTATTCCTCTTTAATGTTCAAATGGATTAAGCAGGCAGATTAGTAGTAGTAGTAGTACACTCGTTTAATAAAATATAGAAAAACATTTCAATATATATGGTATGGCTTCATATAATGCACACATTGTATACTCGAATTTGGAACATAGCGGACATATGGATGATCAGGACTTAAATACACATATTTCTCCCCCTTATCTCTTCTCTACCCTGTCCTTAATTTATTTCCTTTGTTAACCTAGGCTTTAGCAAGCACTGTATCTTTCTCTCTATATTTTTTTAACTGTTGTTTCTCTTGTTCGTATTTGCTCCCCTTTTTTAACGCTTCTACCGTTTTCATTTTCCTTTGAAATCGTTTATTAATCAATTTAGAATTTGCAAATGTGGCCTGATAGCTTTCGTTGCTAAGCCCGATTGTTATTTTTCCTTCCGTCCTCCTGACACTTCTTCAGCTGCTGCTCCCCCGGCTCAAGCTCCATTGTTACATCTGATTGTCATCGTGCTTTACAGGCCTAGTTTCGCGCTGCTCCACCAATGCAACCTCCAACTGCATGGCCTGGCTAAAGTTCTTGGTTAGCTGTTTAAGATCGTTGTGGGTCATGCGCATAAAATGTGGGCCGGTGCCCAGCACATCGTTGATCTCCATCAGCTGCATAGTGGAGCAGGTTTGGACCTGCGCGCGTTTTAGGAGACCACCCTCCGCATCAAAGACGCCCAATTGCAGGACAAAGGGTCGCATGGCCTGTGGGCAGAGTAGCCAAAAGATATATAGATTGGCCACATCGGCTGCATCTTTGGATGCGGGTTGAATGGACCCCAATTGTTCACAACGGTGGCCCAGCGTATCCCAGGAGGTCTTGCACAGCATGAGCACAATTGCAGTGTGTCCCTGCCAGTAGTGATAGCTTGGGGGCAGGTCCACATTAACCACCAGTTGCTGATTGCTGCGATACAGGAGCACAGCAAGGCAGCTGTTCTGGGACTGGAGCAACTGCTCGGGGTCTAGTCTCAACTGTATGCTCTCGCCCGCGTTCATTTCCCGCGCCATTACCTCCTGGTGGACGAGCAAACAGTGCGATAGCAGAGTGGCTGCATTGAGAGCCATCTGGCAGCCACTGATGGGGCAACTAAAGGCTCGGTGTTGCACGCGCTGGTGACGCTCGAGCTCGGCTGTGGAGAGCAGCAACCGCTCATACCGCAGCTCTGGCGTACTTTCGCTGCTAAAAGGTGGCGCGGACACCGCAAGCTCGTCCTGGCCGGCATTGCTTCGTTCTATTTGGTCCGATCCGGGCAGTGGCACTTCTGCACCACCGCGCATAGCCACTGGTCTTGGACCAATCTCGTACTGCTGCACATCCAGATACAAACGCTGGCCCATATTGTCGCTGGGCGTTGTCGAAGACTGTTCCAGGGCTAGCCGCGAATAGTGCAAATCGCTATCGCTCGGCAGTAGCGACATGCTGTGGCATGTGGCACGACGTGGCAAACTGCCGATCGAGAGCACAACAGAGCACAGTTCTACCTCCTCGTCGGATATATCGCCCTCGTCCGTATCATCATTGTCATCGAAGAGGGGCAGCCGTTGCTGTGAGATGATCTCACGGGTCGAAGGCGAAGCCAGGCTGTATTCAGAGTGTGCGTAACCGAGAATGCCGCAATCGTTACCCGATGCCCTCTTCATGGTGCTGTTGCACTTAGGGTCGTCGGGCTCAAGGCTAGAAATCGCATCGCACGCTGCCTCCTGGGTCGAATCGTCCAGTTGCCGACAATCGCGGTTGAACTGTGCCATTGTCGAGACTTCGAGCCGAAAAATTGTGCTGCCAAAAATTTCGTTCCCCTTCCCTCAGAGTCGTTCAGTCTGACATAAATATCAGACCCGGAACGCTCTGTTGTTTTAAGTCTGACCTATGCCTCATTTATTTTAAACTCAATGGTAAAGTTCAAGCCGGAGAACTGTCTTTCCAGTTGACGAAATTAGAGAATATTCTAAAGGATTGGGGCGTTAATGTGGAAGCCAATATGGAGGTTTTGAAAAACTAACACTTTTCCTTTCTTTTCAACATGTATTGTCGAATTTCTTCCTGAGACTCACAAATGTAACTCCAATCTATATATATATATATATATATATATATATATATATATATATATATATATATATATATATATATATACTGACTGATTGGTGATCAACGCACAGCCCAAACGGTAAAGGCTAGGAAGCTGAAATTTGGACTCAAGTATCCTTTCATAGTCTAGGTGCCCACTAAGAAGGGATTTTGGAAAACTCGAGCTTTAAAGGGGGGAAAACAGGCTCCAACGTTTGTATGAAAAATCTACAGTTTTCACCTGATTAACTTCAAACTTAGTTTGTATACTCTCAGAACAATTCCAAGAAAAACTGTGTACTTGGTTTTTTGATATTTTTTTGGGGCCTAAAATATGGGAGTTTTCCTGTAAATTTGTAAATTTGTGTAAATTTCCTGAAATTTGGGCTCAAGTATCCTATCATGGTGTAGATGCGCACTAAGAAGGGATTTTGGAAAATTCCAGCTCCAAAGGGGGGAAAACTACTGGTAACTTAAGGTGAAAACATATGGGTAGGTTATGCACACACAAAATAAATACAATTGGAAACATTATATTGAGCCGGGTTAAGACGGGCAATACCCGCTAGTTAACATATATGGGAGCGTGGCTGCCGACTCGGACAGCGCTCTGTTAACTAACAGCGGTTGCTTACATCTGTTAGCGACATTTTTTTAACCAACAATAAGTTCTGGCTTCAATTAGTAAGTTTACTCAAAATTGTAATTGCTATTGAATCATTTTTAAACTAAGCCGTGTTTTCAATATGGTTGCAAAGAGACTAAGCGGCGGAATTCATCTACTTGTAATAAAAAAATATTGATTTCGCATAAAATCCCGTATTTCGCACACCTCTGTACATGTGAATGGAATCTGCAGCCAAAATGCGATCTAGCACTTATAAGCTGGCAGAAACTTTTTTTAAACTACCAACAAATTCCACTATACTCTCAGGGATAGAACCACATGTTTTTTAATGTAATTTTGATTTCAGAAAACTCCTAAGCTGTGGATCACAAAGAAAGAAAAGTTACCGTTCATTTAATTTCTAGTAATAACAGATATATGGGAGCTCTCTTATTACAGAACTCGAAGAATACCTATTACGACTGTTTTTCAAATTGTTAGCGCCCATTAATAGTGTGTGTTAAGAATGGGAGAATTCGTGTGTCGGCCTTTAAGTTTTATTTGTTTTGTCTTCTCAAAGACCTTAAAATTTTTAAATATTTCCGTATAATATAATAATAATAATATGAACAGGCCCCTCACCTTTCGTAAGCAGCTCTTCTGTGTCATATGTCCTTATAAGTGATAGAGTCAATAAAATGTGATAGCTGCTTTCTAGCTTAAACCTGTCGTTTAGACACAAAGTCCTGCATTGCTCCTTCTTGGCGATATGGCTTTTTGATATTCGAAATCGCTGTAAAATCCCACCTAGGGAAAATTCGAATCCTGTTAACTAGTGCCCCCTGGTAAATGAAAACGACAAACGCAAAAAATGGATGCCTGAGTAGAAATAAAAGGCTTTAATCATTAGAACCTAAAAAATAAGAAATCTTGTAATTTAAAAAAAATTTATTTAATGTGTATGGGATTCTTATTGAAAATATTTCGTTACGTCCTCAATGAGCAACACCACATACAAATAAAAGGAGGATGGGATTTATACTGAGCAGGAGACTAAAGAGGTCGCACGCTATCGACCTTTCCAATGGATTTATATAAATTATAAATAATATGAAATGGAAAGAAGAATAAATTTCTGCTTTATGTTTTAATATTATTTTTATTTATAAGTTTTTTTAAAGCTATTGTAAATATTACTTGTATAATTAAAGTAAATATTAAAAAAAACAAACATAAGTTCCATAAATGATCTACTTGCTCACGAGGTCATGCTTTATAGTGGCAGCACATGTACAACTTAGTATCTTAAGATGCCACATTGGCTGCACCACATGAAAAAAAAAAAACTCACCACAATTTAGTAAAAAACAAAATTGTGATAGTACATACAAAAAACATGTGTATATCTATAAATATTGTTGCATTTTGGAGATGATGGCTGATTCAAGAATTGGAGATGAAATCTAGTTTATTTTTTATAAATAAATGCATTAATACACTCTCTTGTTCTTTTGACATTAAGGCAAATAAAAAGTGTACACCTAAAATTTTGTGACGTGGCGGCTCGCTGTTAGCTACAGCTGAAGCTAACCGCTGTTAGCTAACAGAGCGCTGCCCGCTTTGGCAGCCCTATGGTCTCTCCCTCTGTTAACTAGTAATAAGCTAATTACAGTGAAGTGTGCAATAAGTTTAGAAGAAGAAGAAGTGGGATATAGCAGAGGAACTGCAAATCGTCGAAGAAGCACGATTGCTTTATTCTTGGCGGCCATCTTAGAAGTTCCAGCGAAAAGCGCCCTCCTGCATTTACAAAATGTATAATCCTGCAATATGCAGAGAATAATCCAAAGTTGATGTTAGGATGGTGCACGATCGAGGCTCATGTGTCAGTTGTTGTTGTTGTTGCTGTTTTGTGACATAGTGAGCACTGCAGGCGGAAGTTTTGAACATCAAAGGGAGCCAAGGGAGTACGAATGCGACAAGAACAGCAACAGCAACAGCAACAGCAGCAACAACAATGCGGTAATGCAGCAGACATGAAAGCGGGCCGCTGCTGCAGCCGCCAGCTGTTGGTGCTGTTGTTTTTGTTGCTTTTGTTGCCTTGCACGTGGCATGTACTCGCATGTGTATGTGTGCGTTGCAGCTGAAACAATGTGGCAGCTCCCGCAGAACATCGTGTTGCATTTGTAATTTCCGGTTTTGCACACCAGCGCACAGAAACACATACACATACACGCACACACACACACACACACACACACACACACACACATACACATTCAAAGATGTACTAAAACATCGAAATCACGTGTCTGTGGCATATTCTATGCTAAAAATGTGTCAACACACGACAAAGCAAAAACAAACAACTCAAGTTCTTATGTTGTTTCTGCCGCTGCTGCTGCTGCCGATGCAGAACATGGGCATTGCAACTAGAATTGCAACAGCCGGAGCAGGAGCCGGAGCAGGAGCCGGAGCAAAAACAGGAGCAGCGAAGCTACAAAGCAAAAGGTTCTTGTCGGAACGAGCAGGCTGACGAAGAATAAAAAGAAAATGAAAAATTTAGAAGATGCAAACATACGACGAATGTTTGTATGTGTATCCCCATAACAATGCAACGTGCCGCACTGCAACTCTGCGTGCCACACTCACACGCACACACACACTCCACGTACGAGTACATTTGTTTCTGCAACTACGGGCATTTTTCCTTTTTGTGCTACTTTTCATATCCTTTCTCCGTCTTGCTTCATTTATTAGTTTGCTGCTTTTCTAGTCGCATTCAAACAATGCTGACAAAGCTGCCTCCACAACAACAACAATAATAGCTCCAGTACTGACAACAACAATAGACAGCAGGCTACTATTGGCAACAGGCGACAAAATAAAATTTCAATATATATAAGTATATATGCTATATATTTATAGCCAATACTGGTCAGTGGCCAAAATGTGGAATCACTCGAGAATTTAATTTGGGAAAACAATTGTCATTCTCACTTTAAATACAAAAAATGCTACTCTAAATAAACTTTTTCTGAAAGAGTTTATAAAGGGAAACTTGTGAGGCTGAGGCTCTTAAAAAGATTGGCAACCTTTTCGGTGACAAAAATACATAAGTACATACATACTAGTATCAATATATGGCGTTTTAGGCTTGTTTGATCAATCTAATCGCAGTCTCCATCACATACATAGAACCCAAAAAAATATCATAATACAAATAACTATTTTCAAATTCACTTCAATGTTCTTATATTTCATATTTGAATCAAATATAAACAACGTAAATATAACAAACTATCTCAATGACTGATTTCTATTGAATGTTCAACCATTTGTTCAACCAAATTTTAAATATTTTTATTATACAACTATACTACATTTGTTATGTTCGAAATTAAATTTTAATATTTTTCTTCACTTTGACGTTAAGGTTTATCGTAGTCGATACTGAAATTATATAACATTTGAATATTTTCAATAGTTGATTTAAATAATTTCAAATGTAAAATAAAGATATTGCCTAGAAATTCAATTTACATTTCCTGCGGATGTATCGTATCCCCCTACATATATTTATAAGTCAATATATATAAATTAAGTGTGTTCAGTCAGTTATTCCTCACTTTTAATTCTAATTTTGATCTTCTATTTTAAATAGCGGAAAACGTATATTTTTAATAATAACGAAAGAATTTGAAAAATTACTTTCTAATAAAAATGTTTTCCTGAAATAAATATATATTTTATGCATGTGAAAAACTATTATTTTTAAAAACAATTAATACCATCTTCCTTAACACTTGTGATTAAATATCGTCACATTTGAAATTCAATATTTTAATATTAAACTAGAAATTAAAGTGTGCACATATTTTTTTTAACAAAGTGTTGTGAAAAATCGCTAGTAAAAATATTTAAATGTAAGCGTAAATATAAATTTGTGCATGTTTTTTTATGAATGTGTTTGTTTTTCATTGAGAAAATAAACGATTTTTGTTCAATATAAATTCGTTTTTCAACAATTTTTTTTCATAAACACTTGAATGTTTTAATTGATACGAAATGCGCTTCTTGAACAAGAAACTGAAAAATATTCAGTATCGATTGTAAAGTAACATTAATTTGATTAAAGAAGATTTAAAGAATTGATTTCTGCAATATAGCCGTAATACTTGTAGTAATTTTTGTTGTAAGCTGTAAACTGTTGAAACTATTACACATTCTAAGTTGAAAGCATTAGTAAGAACTATGCGATATTATTTCCTACTAGATATAGAGTGCCTAGCAAGTCGATTGCTTACCCAATAACTTCTAAATCGGTTTATAGCTGACTGGCATGCTTCGTCCCGTTTAAGCTTACCTGAAAGAAGAAGAAGAAAAAGGGAGATGGAGAGATAAATATTTATGCAATCTATGAGCTATGCACATACTATAGTATAACAACAAAGCTAAATACTCGTAGTGCCCATTGTCGCCCACACTCGCACTCGCACTCAGACTGGCATCGTTTGTGCTATAAAGTGGTGTTCACGCAGAAAGGCAAACACACTAGCACTTTGTTGTTGCTATTGGTCTTGCTTGATGGATTAATTGCATTGAACAGTTTTCAGTCAACTTGAGTTGAATATTGTCTATATCCACACATACTTGGATACCTGAATACGGATACGGATACACCCTTAAACTTCTTAAATGCCGAAAGCGTACTTGTTCTTGTTCATCTTCTTGTCTAGTTGTTGTTGTTGATGTTGCTGTTGAAATCATCGTTGTAGGCATACAGCAAACAATGTAACGGCAATAGCTACTTTGCATTCGCACACACCAACACACATACATCCATGCACACACACACACACACACACACATTCACTTGTCTTCCGAGTATGGCAGCTGCTGTCGTTTCCCCTATTGTTATTGCTGTGTTGTTTTCAACTGGACGGCCATGTAAAACAATTGCTTCGCGCAGTTAATTTGTACACACTGGCACACCCATACACACACATACACAGGCATACACACACATACATGTACAAGTAAATACGTACTATATTTCATCGTCCGCCATTGTGTGTGTGACACACAATTGAGAATGTTTATTTGCATTACGTGGCGTATACGCAATGTGCCAAAGTTGGGATGAAATTAATGTTAATTACAGCCGCTATTCAAAAGATTCTTGTATAGTATGTAGTCTGTGTGCGTGTGCGTGTACTTATGACAAGCACTGTGCCTGCCACGTGTGTGGTTTCACATTTAAATTGGCCAACAAAACTCCAGCAAAAATCTCATGTCATTGCTGCGTGGAAATTGATGAGTGAACGGAAGATACTAAACAGCTGAACAGCCATTTAGATTGCTCGCTGAAGCTGCTATATCCAAATTTTCCACACACATATATTCCGAATATAATGGGTGAATCGAAAAAAAAAAAAAACACAACTTTGTTATACCCTGTGACCGAACAGAGGGTACAGAGGGTATATTGGATTTGTGCCAAGTATATAACAGTGAGCACGAAGCATCTCAGATCATATAAAGTACACACATATGTGTGTTCTTAATCAGCGATCTAGACTGGTCTGTTTGTCTATATGAACGCCTCGATTTCGGAAACGACTGAACCCACATTGACCAAACTTGGTATGTGGACCTATCTAGTCCGTGGGCAATACGAGTTTATTTTATATATATTTTTTTTTTTTCTTAATCATTTTTGTCATCAACAAACCATGTAATTTTTTTTAATGAAAGCAATTTTAAAATAAGCAAAATAATATAAAATATAAAAAATTTAAAAAAATATACATACAATTTCAAAGCTACGTTAAATAGCTTTTGGGCACGTAATTTTGTTTTTAAACAAATCGGTTACTAACACCAAACTGAAATACTTGTTGATAGCTGGATTAAAAATTAAAAAGCGTAAAAAAGCAGAATAGTATTCAATCACAAGCTGATAATTCGATCTATGAGAAGAAATTGGTTCATGGGTAAATGAAAACCTAGTTGGGATTGTTTACGCATCCTAGCTGTCAGCAAAGAAACCAATAAGCACTTGGAAGACGATGCAACTGTTGGTGTTTTTTCATTCAACAAATGCAGCGGTATTTTCTTAACGAAAGTACCTGCGTACTACATACATTCCAAATATGCAATAAATGAATAACTAAATAGTATACGAACAAATATGTAAGAAATAAATCGATACGAAAGTGGAAACGCCTTTGCCAAGCACTTGTACTGCAATCAAAAGCCAGTTCGTTTCCATGGCTTCATATGAGTACATTTTTCACGTTTTTTTTTTCGTTTCGATCCGGCCAAGAAGCTTCGTGAAAATGCCCTTTGCGCGATTGCAAGCTTACAAGGATCTTAGGCAACTGCCACTCAACTGCTTTCATCCTGGCCTTTCTCGCTCTCCCCCACCACCACTGGTGTTGAGTGGGGCCAAGGAGAGCCCGGGAGTTGGGATTCATGGGTCTCCATGAATTGGCATAAAAAGCAATGCGCTTAGCAGGGCCCATGTTGTACGTCAGGACGTGTAGCCGTGTGCTTCGTGTACTTCGTGTGCTCGTGTACATTGTGCGGCTGAGTGCAGTACAACAAGAGCAATACTCGTACAGCAGCAACAGCAGCAACAACAACAAAACAGTCATGACAACAAACGCAAAAGCTGCCACGTCATGGTGCTGTCTTTACTCTCACACACAGACACACTCATACACATACACATACACATACATACTATCTGAGCATTAGACGCGCGCACACAATTTATAAAGCCACAACAAATGTCTGGGCTGTAAACTTTAAGTAAATCTTAGCAGCAACGTCTACGTCGACAGTGGCAGCCCAAGCACAAGGATGACGACGAAAACGAAGGTTCACGTTGACGGTGAAGGATTTCACGGTTGCTGCGCAAGTTCTGCAGTTTGGCGATAGCGACGACACGGAAGACTACGCCGCACAGTGGCCCCGAATGCCAACAACCTGAAGAAAATCATATTTACTTTGCTATACATTCCTTTCAATAACTGATCCCAATACCATTAAAAGGATAGCATATAAAGGATATCTTAGCCAGCGACAAGAATAACAAAATCTACCAAACGGCATCGTTAAATTAAGAGAAAGCGTGGTTTTAAGAGTTTGGAGTGAAATTACATGGCAGCTGTCTCCAAACAGCATACTTTAATGTTAAGAGGCAGCTCTCTTATATTTTGTTCTGTTAAGAGTGCGGGCAGCATTTTACATTTGAATACTATAATGCAGAAGTTTTATTTATTTCTTTTCACTTTTTTTTCAACCTACTGGTAATTGCTTTGCCGCACCGGAAGTTAGCGAAGACCACCTTGAAATATGGCCTAAGACATTTGTTAACGTGACATTAATTGACGCAAAAGGTGCATCATCGATTACGTCGACTTCATTTTTGCAAAAAAGTTGTGGAAGAGAGAGTTGTTTTAAGCGTTTAACGATCGAATGGATCGTTCTCTTAAGACTCATTTGTCGCAGCCCGCAGCCACACTATACATACGTGAGAGCATTTACCGTTACAATAGTAAGACAGGCAACTATGCCCCTATGACGATAGAGAGGCCACTGGCCCGCAACAATATTTGGAGGTTTTTATTTCTGTTCAAAGGTCGCCGGGGACAAATGTTATTTTTAAGAAAAACAAATAACACCTGACTAAAGAAACAACAAACATACAAGTACGTACATGAATAAACTGTAGAACAGACATAGGTATATAGTTAGATAAATTATTTGCAAGAAGAGTCTAAACTTTGTTGAACTTATTGCACTGTGCCGGCTTTTTTGTGCTTGGCTGTGGCTACGCCTTTCCGTTGTTGTTGTCACCGTGGGCTGCATGTTGCCGTCAGCATGTCAACGTGCTAACACGTGCCCAACACACTCAATAGCACACACACACACAGACACCTACACACACACGTGCTCACCCTCTTATACTTGTAAAAGGAGAGACAAGCATGAGCGTTGTCAGCGTCTTAGCGCATCCTGAAAGCATTTTTCTTCGTCTTGCTTGTAAACATTTCTTGCCATCAGCTGTTGCGTGAATGTGTGCGTGTGTATGTGCGTGTACGAGCATGTTTGTATTTATTGTGCGGTTGCATGTGCGCGCTTTTCCGCCAGTCTTTGCTTTCATTAAGTTAATCCAGACATGATGATGCATGCATGCATTTACCTACGATACACACAACAGGCAGACAGGGCTCCTGCGTCCTAAATGAGAAGAAACTTTCATGGCAAAAAAAAGTCAGGACTCGAACAAATTCCTTACATGTTCGAACCTAGGAGAACACATGAACTTGTCCTTTTCTCTCACACTCCTCTACTGTTCTAATTGTTTGCGTTCAAACAGATGGATGGAGAGACAGATAGGTCTAGGTCGACTGGTATGTGCATAGTTTTATTCTGATCAACCAGTTTTTATTACACATTTAATTTTGAATCTAGCACTCTTGCTGTTCTTGTTGTTCCTACTATTGCTGTTATTGTGTGCTCCCTATATGCTCCTTAAATTGTGTGCTTGCTTGCTGACAGAACCCACCTGTCGCCATCTCCTGCTTCAAGCAACCGCTGACAAAACTTTTTTATGTAAATTTTATATTTTTCCTTTTCATTTTTTGTTGTTGTTGTCTTCTGCTTGCCATTTGCGCACCTGTTCCTATTGTTGAAAGGCTGTAAGCAACAACAGGCTGCTCAGAATGGATAAAATTTTTGCACAGATTTTATTTGAGTTTTATGCGGTTTTTATGTTCCCTGAAAGACATAAGATGGCATTCCAAGTCTTCGATTAAGACGGACTTAAATTTAGAAATGATCCATCATAAGTTCAGCGGACAAGAGATTTAAGATAGCCGGGAATTATAACTGGATAGTGGGGCATTTACGAATCACTCTCTGATTGGCAACGGCTTCCGCAGAAGCCGTAAAGATGACGGGAAGAAGGAAAGCGATGAACACCTTCTCTGCCATTAACCAGCACTTTCTCATATCAAATAATCAACTGTCGCTAGGTTAGACTTTATTCTTTTATTAAAATAATGGGCTAATAACATAAGACCCAAGGATCCGAATATTTTTCGAACATTTCCAACATAATATGAATACTCGTATACAAAACATTGTTTTTTATCTCTATTTTAGTTTGCTTTCGTTTTTGCTATTCAGGTTTTTCCCATTTTGTATCCAAAGACTAAAGGGTATACTAGCTTAATGCTTAGTTTAGCTTCGAATCTAAAAGTCGCTTTATTTACAAATCAAGCCTTGGGCTAAGCATACCTTGGGACATAAGAATAACAACGAGTGGTCAAGATTAAAGGAACAGCCTGTTAACAAGACAGCTGCTGCTAACGTCAAGAGAGCCGATTTACAGTTAGGATTTTGGATTCTTTGCCTCTAATTTTGCATTCAAAGAGAGCATTCTGCTGGCAGCTGCAATGCAAGGCTTAGTTTTGCGCGCCGCGCCGCCGGTTATTGGAATGGCCGAATATGCAAGAAAACATGTTGTTTATAATTTAAATGTTACAACTTAATTAAGTTGTGCGTGCATACATATTTATGTATGTATGTGTGTGTACGTGATTGGAAATAAAGTGCGCAGTGGTTCAATTTTGGTTCTGTTTTTTAAGTGGTAATAATTGTGATTAAAATAATTAAAGGTTTCCAAATTTAAAATGTACGTATATGTAAATGTAAGTACGCACTGATTCATATTTGGATATTCCATTATAACTATTTTTAATTTGTATATTACTAATTTACTGCGTGCTTTAACATACATACATACATATGTATAACATATCATTTATGCCTAAGTCTATCCAGTGGGACTTGATGTTAACATAATTTAACACAACATAAGAAAGAAGAAAACTCTCCTTACAAAATTTGCCGTATGCTTTGTATAACAACAGATTGCTAACTTTGTTACATTTGTGTTTTGATTCACTTGTAAGAAGATGTGCAACGAGGAGAGCGCAGTTGGATCAATCGCAAAAAGCAAGAGAGCGGGAGATTTCTCTTAAAAGTTCGGAGACACAATTACAATAAATATAGTAATTTGCAAGTCGAGACGATTGGTATTCTTTGGCGTCTGCCACATAAAGAACTACAATTAAAAATAAAAGTAAATAATAATAATTAACTTGTAACATATTTTTATAATGATTTTTTGTGTACAGGACCCGCTCGACTCTCGCATTCTACTATATTCTTGTTTTCTTTTGTACTACAAGTATACTATATATGTGGGTAGCCATGCATTTGGTAAGATGCTTTTGCAATGGCATCAAATGCAATTTATTTTCTTTCGATAAAACCAATTTTTATGTATAAATAATTCATCAGTGTGTAGCACTATATGCTACGCTGTTGACTGTTCAAATCAAATAATATATAGAAGAAAGTACTGATTGCAATTATTATAACAAATTATAATGAGGTGCGAAAATGTTCTGGCATGTAGGCATGTACCAGGAAGGAGAGCCGGAAGAAGAGTATTTATGTACATACAGATGTGTGCGAGTATGTATGCATATATCATTTAGTGTGTTTAGCCACAAGACGTTCAGACACAGCTCTGCATGCCTCTATGAGTGTGTGTGTGTGTGTGTGTGTGTGTGTGTGTGTGTGTGTGTGTGTGTGTGTGTGTGTGTGTTGGGTGTAGATGGCAGCGTATCAGAACATAAATAAAGGCAATAAATATGATGATAATTAAGTGCGGCGCACATACTCTCAATTTAGCCTTATTAACCCAAAAAATGACACAGATATTAATTTCGAACACGCACGCACATCCATACAAGCATTCACACATACGAGCGGAGGAAGGGAGACAGAAACACCATGTCTTTGGCTGTGGGTGCGGTATGGAGGCGACAGCAAGACAGTAATAAAAAAAAAAAAACAGAAAATAAAACCAGAAGGGGCGTACAAACGCTCCCTCCCCCACCTACATACTCAGTATTCGCTCCTTCTCTCTCTCTCTCTCTCCCCTCTCTCTGTCTCACCCTATTTTTGTGGCTGCATGCGTGTGTGGGTGCGTGTGTGTTACATTAAGAATAAACGTAAACGAGTAAATTGGCAGATTTAAGCAGTAAACACAAAAAGCAAGCTACCAAACTGGCAACATCTTCAGGCCAACGCACCCCTCCCGCCATTCCCCATTCCCCATTCACCATTCGCCCCACCATGCGGCAAGAACAACACCAAGAACAAAGTGTAAGTCGTTGATTGTGCGTGTGTGTGTGTATGTGTATGTGTATGTGTGTGAGTGAGAGTGCGAGAGTGTGTGTGGGCGGCACATGAAAATATAAAGAAAAATGTCAACAATCTATTGACAGCTGAGACTGTAACTGATTGTAAGGACGTATGCGAGTGCGTGTGTGTGTGTGTGTGTGTCGGCATTAAAGTAAAGGAGGCCACGTCGCAAGCAAAGCCATAAGCGGCGCACACACACACACACACATTTACAGAAAGAGATAGAAACAGAGAGAGAGAGAGATAGACTCACAGACCAGCACACAAGATGAAACAGAACAGGGACAAAGTCAGCAAAAGTAGTAACAAACAATGATAGTCAGCGGCAGGCGTTAGTATTTTGACATAATTTTCTTCAGCGCAAATGAAGTGCAGACATACATACACACACACACACAGACACACATATTCATACACACACAGGAGCATTTGTTACTGCTTTAAGCGCAGAAATAATTTACGTGTCAATAATTTTCGCGAGTTTATACTTTTTGCCCAAATTTCGATCTGTTAACGATCATAACTGGATATGATATCGTCACTTTAAAAGTACAAGGCAAGAAGAAGAAGGAGCAAAGGCGATACAAGAAATACGACACAGCAATTACTTAACATTCGATAAGTTTCCGCATCGCAGTTAAGTAAATATTTTACTAAATAGTAGTCATTACTCTTTTTAAATTTTCTTCATAATAAAGGGATTATTATTGCCAATTTTTCGTTAATATTTAATATTAGATTTAAGCTACACCATACACTTGCAAATACTATATGAACGAATTCATATCTGAGATGAAGAGATTTTTTATAAAAAGCTAACTTTAGCTATATTTTCGTACTTTTTTTTGGAAAATAAAACAAAATAATTAAATAGTAATTAGTACTGCTAATCGCTGTGCAAAGAGAATATAAAATGTATTCAGTAATCTCTGCTACCTGTATTATCAGCATATGTTTCTACCGAAGATTCTTATTTGAATACAAAGTGTAGCTTAGTTAAGTGCTGAAGGTTTTCAGAGCAGATCACGCACATTTTAGGGAAAAATACAATAAGTTAATAAGTACTAACTTAATTAATAGCCCCTATAAAGCAATATAAATTAAATACAACATAAGTACTATACAAATGAAAGATTAGAGACCTGTTGGTTCCACTTATCGGGACTGCGTTTATGTGTGTCTATGCGGGCCTGAATGTGCAGTTGAGAGCTGAGGCCAGGGACTCCACCTATGACTATAACATCCGTAAAAGTTGACATATCAGGATATATATACATATTCTTATCTTTATATGGAAATACCATTAATAGCTTAAGAGCATGGAAATGAATTAGACACAGCCTAGTTTGGTTATTCCTGCTCGTATATGTTCCGACATCCTTGCGCTCTTACAAACATACATACCCACGGTATAGGGTATACAAATGACCGAGTAAACAATTAAGAAACTAGCGAAAATATGTGCAAAATAATATCTGCGGCCAATATTGTTGATTGTTGGGGAACCGTGCTTATAATTCAATAAAAAAGGGACCAATACTATCAATTGTGTAGCAATGCTGCCCTTTTTGGGATAAACCCTAGAGTTGGGCTTTAAAAACAAACCAGCTATTTAACAAAAATTTGAAAAAATTACAAGTATTACACAACTCTCTGGTTGGGTCAGACTTCCCGAATGGGACTCCAATTCCATAATTATAGGAACTATTTAGCTTTCTATATGCAAACAGTAGGCTTACCGCATTTTTCGTACGTCCCTACTCGAATTGGCATCTTCTTAGAGAAAAAGGACAAGCATTAGCCTATTGGCAACAATTTTAAATTTCAATTTCAATTCATAAAATCCAAGAAACAAAAAATAATTCCGAACAAACTCAATCAATGGTTTTTGAAATGTATTTTGCTGCATTATCCTGCATGCACATCACCTATTTGCAGGATATTATTAGAAAAACAAAAGCGCTGCTAAAAATGAATAAAAATGTTCAAATACACGCATTTCGGGAGCGTGTCGGGGTGGGCATGCAAGCTATACTCCTATACTCGTATACCCGTATACCCGTATACTCGTAGTATATAGTATTTGTGGGAAGGACGTGTTGTGTTTTGTTGATAATAACGACATCAAATTAAAATATTGTAATTCGTTTTTTTGTCTTTACGAGTACATGTACATAGTATTACTTTTTTGTTCTACGCGTATGCTTGCTTTGTTTGTTGCCGTTGTGTCTCATTTCTATATTTTCATATATTTATGGCGTTATATATTAAATATTTATGTGTCTGTCATTTAATAAATTTTCTGATAATGTCATAGACATCAGCGTAAAAATGCCAGCGCGTGGTCATGACCGCCCCTTGGGGTGACCCGGGGCCCCTGCAGCAGCGCCTATGATGTGGGTTTGTGTATGTGTGTGTGTCTGCGTGTGCCTTTGTCTGTGTGTATGTGTGTGTGTGTGTATAGGAAGCTGCTGGTGTTTCATGTGTTCATGATTCCCTTTCATGATTTGTGGTCAACTGGGGCCAACGGCAACGTCGTTTGTCGGCCACAACTGGCGGCAAGTCAATTTTCGTGTTATATATATATTTTTTTTGTTTTTTGTTTTTTTTTTTTTGGTGTTTTGTTTCGCTTTATGTGCGTTTGTAGTTGCTGTTATTTGTGGGCGCTTCATTTGTTGTTGCTATTGTTGATGTTGCGCCATGTTTTATGCGTTGGCAGATTTTTATTGCAAGCACGATCATACACTGCGTATGCCTGCGTACGAGTATATGTGATATGCGGCACATGCGACTCGTAAAAAGTTCGTGGCAAACGAAAGATGGCCATAAAATACAAAAACATATGTGCTTATCGTCTCAATGATTGATCAACTTCTCAAAGACACTCCCTTCATATATAATAGTACATATGCACGAACAAATATACATACATATACATATAGTATGTATATCACATGCATAATGTGATATAGAATTCAACACATTCGTGCATGCATTCGAATAAAATATATTTGTTGCAAGGACAAACCGTTTTGGAAAATATTTTAATATCCTCAGATAGAAGTGCGCTTGTAAACTATTTAGTTCTCAAATTTTCAGAATTTTTTCAGTTTCCCATCAGAGACAGGGCTACTTAGAGGAAACGATAAAACACCACTCAAGTATAATTGTTGCCGATTTTATGCATTTGTTATTTATTGCTAGAAATTAAAATTTTGGATTTAAAGTCCTTTTCGAACTAGTGCATTTATTTTCTAGGCAGCACAGCTTTTTACATACATGTATCCTTACATAGAAGTTCAATATACAATCATTTTGTTGCTCTACAATTTTCTGTTAGCCATCAGAGACACAGCTTAATTAGAGGAAATAATAAAACACCAATTGGCGAGGTTCTATGCTTGAAAGATAAACTTATATAATGCATAATTGTTGCTGATCTTATGCATCAAGATGCAAATGACCAGCAAGTTAATTCTGATGAAAAATGACTGACAATTTGAATATACACAGCTGCAATATGCGTTTGCATATTTCTATATGCTGACATAGCCTTAAACCAAATTATAGTCAGGGAACTATTTTTTTTTTTCAATGCTGCAAGAATGCGAAGTGCATGTTCGTGGAAAATATTTTTAGTAAATATTTTCAAGTATTTTATAGGATGAACTGTGCCACAAAAAAAAAACAAAGCAGCACATTTTGTGCGTGAAAAACCGCACCTGCACATGTTATTTGAAACACATACTTGAAAAATGAGATGAAACAGCTTTGCAACAACCTCTGAGGTTGTAATAAATTAAACAATTAAATAAAGCCAACATATTGTGGCAAAAGGGCTGGCAGAACACCTCCTGGTGACAACAAAGCGGGCTTAAAGCTAATATTTGTGCTTTGTGGGCAGGATAGGGATGAAGTAGAGAGAACCTGTAAAGAAAACTGGCTCGGATCAGAGTGCACGAGTAAGCCACAATCATTGCTGGGTAGACGCAAAGGAGAAGTACACACAGCAACGGGATTTAGGTACACTTGAAAAGATTCAAATAAATTTGAAAATTCGCACCATTTCTTTATTAGTAGAATATTTCCGCGCACACAAAATGTAATATTATTATTTATGAAATGCTCTAATAACTGTTTTAACAAAAGGGCCTGAAATATCTAAGACGCGCTTCCATTTGAATTTTCCTGTAGCTCTGCGTAGTTCTGCTTTTGAAGACGTAGGAATGGAAGCCATTTTGGAGTAAGCAACAGCTTGTTGATGCTTTTGTTCTCACTATTATTATGTATCAAATTTGTCATTTGTTTATAATTGTAAAGATTAACGTGAGTGACGAATTTTGTATTATCTTTACAAAATAAAGATAAATTAACCGAATTTACATTAAATGGTTACGCCACAAAAAAGTCTTCACTTCAAATGTTCGGTTTGTGCAACCGAAAGTTATTTTAAAATATAGTCATTGAAGAAATCACGATTGCTTCTGAGCTAATGTTTAGGAAAAGTGTTCGTAAAAGGCAGCGCCACCGAGAAGTCATCCCTAAAAGTTTGCAATCGTTTATCACTCTTTTAAATGTATGCTGTTTCCATTGAAGGCTATTCAGTTGTGGCTCTGCTACTAACACTTCTTTTCAAAGTTAAAAGCCCTAGCCACAAACGATGTCTTTTAATAAATTCAAGTTTCTTACTTGGAGTCATTAATTTTTAATGATCCGTTGTGTTGCGCTTAAAAGGTATAGATTGAAGAATGGGATGCCTAAATACTTTTATCCTGTAACGATATGTAGAATGAAATGCAGATGCCATTTATTTGGCAGTCTTCAGCTGAAGCGTATTTGTAGCAGTTCTCGGAACTTTTGCCCCCACTGTAGAGCAAGGAGCAACGAGGATGCCGATGTCGATGTTGGGGGAAAAGGAAAAAGTTTTGAGGTCTACTGACAGGCGAGCCTTGAATAATGAGGCAGACCACAAAAATTACAACAAACAGAGAAGCAGACGAGGAGCAGACTGAATAGCAAGCTATGTCACGTCCCTGTTGTTGTTGTTGTTTGAGTGTGTCTGTGTGTGTGTTTGTGTGTGAGTATGCGTGTGTAAAGCGAAATGTGCCAAAGTGAATAATTTCTTTTTAATTTCCACTTAAGTGCTTTTTAAATGTTAAAACAAGAAAGGAATGCTAAAGTCGAGCAGGCTCAACTCTTAAATACCCTGTACCACCCCACAAAAAAGTAATTAAATTAATTAATTAATTTAATTTAATTAATTAACTAAATTAATTTAATTAATTAACTAAATATTAACTAATTAAATATAAAATATTCCATGCATGCATGCATACATTTACAATTACATCAGAATCGTGTCTATGCGTGTTTGTGTACTTGTACATATGTATGTATGTGTGCATTGGGCCTGGTTATATGGCTATAACTTTCTTTCCGATCATTCATAATGAAACTTGGTATACGGTTATATAATTACTAACCTAATGTGACTACCAAATTTTAGTTCAAAATTCCAAGAATTACGGGAGTTATAGAAAATCGTTAATAGGGGGGGAGTGGGGGGGTGGATCAGAAAAAATGAACAAACTCGTCCTTTCTCGGTCTCAGGAGAATCTGTATACCAAGTTTGGTTATTCTAGCTCTTATACTTTCGGAGATCCTTGCGTTCATACAGACAGACAGACGGACAGACGGACAGACAGACGGACAGACAGACGGACAGACGGACAGACGGACATGGCTATATCGACTCGGCTTGTCATGCTGATCAAGAATATATATACTTTGTGGGGTCTACCAAGCCTCCTTCTGTGTGTTCCATGTGCACTCGCACTAAACTAATATACCCTTGTACCCTTTGGGTACAGGGTATAAAAAGAGTGCAAAAGGAAAAAATTAAGCCAGACAGCATACAAATAAAACAGCAAAACCAACAAGGATACAGAGGCAGAGGCAGAGGCAGGGACAGAGACTGGCGTGGAGACACACTCGTACATTTTGACGAGTTGCCGGCGCTAAGACGCAGTTCAAGGGTCTTCGGAAAGGACTTTGGCTGACTGTAATCGAGAAATTGTCGAATGTGCGTGAGCTGTTTTCGATGTTGCTCACTAGATTCGTTTTACTTCCGCCCCCTCCCCCTCCCACTCCCACTCACCCGACCATGCCTCCTTGCCACTTAGCTGGAACTGTCTGTGCGCATCGGCATTTATGTAATTGACTTATTCATTGCCTACAATCGATTTGAGTGCCAGTCCGGCAGATTCTGCGACATATTCTCCTCCACGACAGCAGTCACGGTAGAAATTGCTTAAAAGGAAAAGCAAAAAGTAAGAAAATTCTGTGGCAGAACTCATGAGAGAGTCTCATGTCTCTAACACTTTTCAACGGCGTCTGAATTGCTGAAAATGTTTCTTTTAGATCTCCCAAAGTCTTTGAAATTTGTATGCGATATTTCTTAGGCCATTTTTTGCCAGAAGATAGTTTTAGACTCTATTTGGATACCTTCGTCAAATTATCTACACCATGTGCTAGAAGAGGAATCTAATCTTCTAGTATAAATCACTTTATACATATTTTTTGATTCAATTTGTTTACAATACGATTATCCTTGGTTATATCATTTATATGACAGCCATGACAGATATATTGAACTGAAATGGTTAGTCTCGACAACTGATTATATAAGTAGAATTATGAATATATCAATTTTGTTCAGTTGTTGCTTTACTTGTATTTAAGAGCTGTCGCCGCAATTATTAAATTAAGTAGTTGATGTGGATTAAAGAAAGATTAAAACTATTACGTGATGGAGAAGGTTCACTTCCTACAGAGGATGCAATACTAGAAAGGCATAATGATAATTACATAACATCCCACCCGGTTATCACTCAAGTTTGTTGCTCCAAAAGACAAATTATCATATCAAGGAATATTTAGCCACTCCAAAAGGAAGTGTGCCTTTTAATTTACCCATTTAGAGTCAAAATGTATCATTATATTGAATTGAGAATGAATAGAATTAAAAAAGAATCATTATTCTGTCATTTATATAATAATTATGGTATTATTTGATCATAATAAATAATTATTATAAGTGATAATGATTACAGTCCCTGATGTAGACACAAAGAAATAATACTCACATTGTTCACACAATTTCAACGACTGAGATGCCATGAATATTTCAAAACACCTATTAGCATGAAAGGTACTTAGGAAGCGAAATATTTTATTTTGTTGAAAACTGTATGATAGGGGAAATTTGAAACAAAAACCCTCGCTTGAATATTTAATCAATGGGACTCACTAATTTCTGTCGTTTCTTCTTCTACTCATAGTCGACTTATAACTTGTAGTACATATATACTATATATATACTATATAGATGGTATGTTGTTCATAGGCGGCCTCTACTATTGCCTCTTTTTCCCCCTTGCTTTTGACGGGTGCGACTGTCATGTGCCTTATTTATGGTGCGCATTTTTAAAGCACATCAAACGCACTCTGACATACTTACTTCAAAAAGCTGGAGTGTGTATGCGTGTGTGTGTGTGTGTGTGTGTGTGTGTGTGTGTGAATTGTGTGTGACAACAAGGAGGCTCGCAAGCGTTCTCGTTCAGCCGAACAAATGCAGAGGCAACAATTTTAATGGCTTCTTTTAGCCATTTACAATATATTCGCAATAAATGGCAAATTAATGCCTGCCACACGATGCCGTGCCGAAAACGCAGCTGAGTTGATGATGAGAGGCAGTGTGTGTGTGTGCGTGTGTGTGTGTGTGTGTGTGTGTGTGGCTGGCATCTGACAGCAGCAGTTGCTGGTTAAGCAAAATCAGGGTGAGCTGCGCGATGTGGCGGGAGATTGGTGGGAGGGAGGCCGGCAGTCCTTTAGGAGCAATGTAAGTAATTGAACATATGAGTCGCCTTAATTGCCTGCTATTTGAACGCTTTCGCAGTCCGTGGTGGCCTAACATTGCATAATAAACTGATTCGATGGATCAGCACATTAATGTGTTTGTCTGTGGTGAAAATTTGATCATTAAAGCGAAATTGAAATCTGTTTGAGAGCAATATTAAAATCACTCATAACGAGTATAGCCGGACTCTGGCATAACTTGTAACGCGCCTCTCTCCACCTCCATCTGGAAACTTTGGTGCACCTTTAGATAATTATTACAAAAAAATATATACACATGCATGTATTTCACACAATTCAAATAGGCTGCTGAGAAATGGTTTACTTGTTGTATATTTTTAAGACCACCTTTGTCTGGTTTATCTTTAATTTTATTCCATTCACTTGCAATATGTCGTTCGCGTTCAGCATAAACGTGTTGACAAAATGTTTTTTTTTGTTGGTGTCATGCTGGGATAATTAACACCAAATACACTCTCAAACCCATATTTGGCAGATAAGAAGAAATAGATTAGAAGAAATATTCAATAAAATAATTTCAGATTACAAAGAAAACGATCAGCGTTAGCGATTCGTAAGAAGTTTGAGATGCGGCAGGATCCAGATCTTTAGGAAAATAGCGTTTCTCACTCTCAGAGTAAGCTTCAGCATTAGGCGAGGACTAAGCGCGCTTCATCTACTTACTTAGTACATATGCTAAGCAGAAAACCTGTGCGAGTGTTTTTTTGTATTTTTTTTTTGTATTTAATAACATGTGTGGATCGTAATGGAAATTCCCCTTTCTTGTTCGATCAAAGGCCGACTGCAAACCACATAGTTACAAGCATTGCCGTCCGAACAATATCCTCCGCGACCCATTGACCAAGTTTTGAAGGCAGTTGGCTTTTTCCCGCTTTCCTGTTTCTTTTTTGTGTATTTTCGCACGGTTGTTATATAAATCAGCGCATTCTCGCATATACTATGTGCTATATAAGTGCGGGAATGCATATGTACATGTACATGTACATGTACATATGTATGTATATGGAACGCATCAATATATGTGCATAGATATATACAAATGTACACATGTACGTGTACATGTATGTGACTGTAACTGTTTTGCTGGCGTATTTCATTTTGCAGCACGCCACTTCAAATGCGGTTGCCATGCTGGGGAGACTGGGCTGTTGGTTATCGAGAAGAGTCGGGTGTTGGAGGGTTGTGGGGGTTGTTGGGGTTGTGGGGGACTCGCATTGCCGCCTCTAGTTAAATGAAACGCCGAGAGACCTCATAAAGGGACTAACACACTCACACACACACACACACACACACACTTAGGAACAAAAACGCCCATACACATATTAAAATGCGGATTTATGCTACGAGTACATGCATAGACATATACACATGTACATAGTGCTATATACTATATATATATATATGTATACAGGCAGATACTCAAATGGCAAAATCTAACGCCGCATCGCAAAGGTTCAAAGTTTTGTTGGAATTAAAAAATAAAAGCAAAGAAAAATGAATGAAAAATTTAAAGCAACGCACTTCTTCATACTGCCGGGTGTGATGGCGCTTTACTTTTTCCAATACTCCGTACTGGAGTATGCTCGCAAGTACGTGCAGAAGACGCCTAAAGAGTTTCTAAAAAGAGGCAAAATTTTGCAGTACAAGAGATTCTGAATAATCCGAGTAATAGATTATGATTAGCTCTGTCGAAAAAGTATACATGCTATTTCAGAAGTCGGTTAGTTTTAGGAAAATACTTTGCATTGCCTATGAAGCACAAATGGATTTAATTAAACGTTCATGCTGGATGTCTTCAATCTTAAAAAAGCAAGTGTGAGGCAGCAGTGAGGCAAAGCATACACCAAAGAAGGGACTCGTTGGATGTCAAAGTGTGAGCGAGGAAGTAAATTATTTAAAAAAAACAATGCAAAAGGCAGCAGTCGATTAACTTATGGGTCCAAGCCAAGCCCAGTACGGCAAAGGAATACCAATTTTCTCGACTCAGATAAGACAGTCAACTTTGTCAGTCCAGTTCCAGAAAGGGCTACGCTTGTGCAGAGCAGTTGCAGCGCCTACGAAAGTCGTTTCCACAGGAGTATGGTCCGAGTTATAATAGGTCTGGTGGCAACTCCTACGAGTGTCCTAGACCGCCAGTGGTTGCGACACTTTTTTTATTGTGTAGCAGGTCGAGTAACTGCGTACTTTTATTACCGTTTAGTGCGATTGTCCTTCTCACTGTTGTTATATTCAGTATTATAGCAGTATTCGTTTGTTTTTTTTTTCGTTGTATCTCCCACTCTCCCGTCATCAGCATTGATATGGATGGTTTAAAATTAAATTGGGGGTCAGTGGAGGTATCTACTCTCCAGAGCTGGAGATAAGACTATCTTACTGTCGGATTTCGGATTACTGCAGTGAACTCCAAGCAGAAGGTAGTTCGATACACGGCTCCTATCCGCAGCCATAGTAGGTAGCAGGTCGACACTCACACATGCGAGCGGCATTCTAGGCGCTTGACTGCAATCTGGATGATTCCAAGGTGGTAACTGAATGCCGTGGGTCTCCTAACGAGATCGGCCAGTAGTCAGTATTGAGCGCAATTGCATTGTAGATGAACTGGCAAGGGAGGGAAGGAACCACCACATGCATCCTTCCTGGCAAGGCCATGCCGTCCTATGCCGTTAATTTCCTTCCGGCCTAAGGCACGCAACCACGCAGCGTTGGGCAAGTACATATCTGTGTGTTCGTGCAAAGCTAATCTGGCCGGCCCTAGACGCTAACAGGACAGCTAGCTCTTAAAGCTAAAAAGAACAGAGGTCTCCATGGCAATAGGGACATTCACGAGCCACTGTCCGGCATCCCGGCCTGCTTTGGCCCGACTCTGTCCTGCACACACAAGTGTGTGTACAGACACAATACCAATACAAACAAGCAATCATACAACCTTTACGTGAGTTCGAATCCCAATGAAGGTATAATCGATCAAACATTTTTTTGTGTACGTGCGAATCACATACTTTAAGAACTTACGAAACGTCCGTGCTGCTTCCAAAAGCTGTTCCATAAAAAACAGGCAGTATGAAAAATATGTTGAACATGAAAACACATTTGTTTTATGGACATAACATGACCTCTCAGGTACTTAATGGGAATGCTATAGATTTGAAAATACTTCCGTCTAAGAACTCTTTATCTGCCAGAGTCGAGTACTCTGCTTTACCGTGTACCCTCGCTCACTTCTATTTACCCTGTGCGTGGGTTACAAATAAATCGAAATGAGTATTAAAGAAAAATTGCTGAATTCAAAGTGCACAGAAGTCATTTGAAAAAAGTTATCGATATACTTTTTTGTTGCTACGTCCAATACATATTATTTATTAGGTTTTATGTAACTAACGGTAATTTTTTGGACCAAAACTAAATTGTAAAGTCTTGAAATTTTTTTAAAAAGGTAAGTGCATGATTTTATGGGCAGATGCACATCTCTGACGTTTTAATCCTGATTTTTTATTGCAAACAGAAAGGTATCTGTGGAATCGAACTGGAGGTGCAACTTTGATGTGACGCTGCACTTCAGTCTTCAGACTGAAGTCTAATGGGCCATGTGGATGCCTTCACATACTCGTACACATGTTTAGCTCCGCCTCTCTGGGCTATCAAACAGTTTTATGACCTTTGACGGCAGCTTGCCAGCAGCTTAGACATTGTAGAGAATTAGTAGGGGAGGTAGAGAGGTAGAGAGGGCAGAGCCCGCAACCATTTGGCTCACTGTATTGCCAAAAACTCGCACACGATTTACATGAATTGGGCGAACGCCAAAGAGCAGCAGAAGGCGTCTGAAAAGTGCCGCCTAAACACACAAGCCCCCGCCGCCACCTCTTTTCCAAAAAATGAAAATAAAAAACAAAAAAATATAGAAAAAAATTCTCCCGCCAGACATTTACCTAAATGCATTGCGGCACCCCTCGCCCCTGAAGCCGCCTCTTGATGACTGCAGTTTTGCATTTATTATTGAAAACGCAGCGGGAAAAAATGGAAAAGCCAAAGCCATTTTCTTTTCCACTTTAGTACTTCTCGCTATTTGTATGAAAATTGCACATTTTCATTCGTTCGTTTCGAGCGTATTTTTTCTATATATAGTATATGTAGTATTTTTTTTTTATTATTTTTTGCGCTTTTTATTTACGCGCGCAAATAAATGTAGAAAATAATGCGCGCCCATCGGACGCTGGCATGAGGATGCCAGATGGAGGCGTGGTCGTGGTCGTGGCTGCTGCTCCTGCTGCTGCTGCTGCTGCTGCTGCTGCCCCACGTGAGGTTAAAGAACTTTTTCCCATACTTATTCTGTCCTGGTCCTCGTCCTCGTCCTCTTGCTCGTCCTCCCCATCGTTCGCTTGCACAGTTAGTTTTTGGCCGCATGCACTTTTTAGTTCTTGTCTGCGTTCATCTGGCATTAGAAGCAAAGAAAAATTATTCTTACAGCGGCCAGTGAGACACAAGATGATGTGGCATACGACGCCGGGGCAGGCCAGACCAATGGACGGACGGACAGATAGACAGACAGACAAATAGTTGGCCAGACTTTCACACAGTCAGACAGTCGGACAGACACACAGTTTCAGACTTGCAGACATCCAGACAGAGAACTGAGAACTGAGATAATAAAAAGCATGCAGCGAGCTCTTCCCTAACAAACTTTTCGTGGACATGCAGCCAACGACCCTGAATGAAAAATTATGCTCACTGCTGTTTGAATAGTTAAGTTTGTTCGGATAGTTTGGTTCTATTCGTTCTATTTGTCTATATGCCACACTCGTATATATTTTTTCTATTTTTCGGCTCGTAGTTTTCGGCTTCGCGTTCGTTCGCTCGATGACGCGCTTGGGGCGCCCCTAATGCGCTCTGGTTCAAGTGCAAGGCGGTGACAGCCGGTGCGGTGCATCGGAGGCCATTCAGCGCATACTCGCATAAAGACAATGGAATTAGGGAACTCGAGAAGATGGATGCAATTGCGGGGGCGCCAGGCGCTATCAACTCGATATCAACTTATAAACTACTCGCTCCATGTGAGTGTGTGGCCAATTAAATGCGACTTAGTGCAGCTTAAATTCTAAACATTGCCAACGCTTTTATGGTCGTAGGTGAGGCAATCTAAAATCTAACGATTGCCCAATGTTAGATTGTGGGTTTTTTATTTTAGACTCCCTTTAAGTTTTTGTAGAAACAACTACGCCTTAATGTAGTGTTTAAGATACCCTTATACTACAGCTCTTATCAATTGTTCTCCAATACTTTACGAACGCTTTTCATGGTCATTCAAGTAGGTGAGGCAATCTACAAGTATTCTCGATTTCAATGAGGTAACCTCCATCGATTCCCAAATGCTATATTGTTGGTTTTTTATTTTAGACTCCTTTGAAGTTTTCATAGAAACAACCACGCTTTAATGTAGTTCCAATATTAGTAGCAGCTCTTTTCAATTTTTGACCAATATGTCTTTGTCAAGAGCGATTTAAGAATTCATATTCAGAAGAGAAGTAAGTGACTTTTCTGTTTTATTCTGGAAAAGATGCCGAAGAGCATTTGAAGTCAGCATAAACATTTTCGAACCCACCGTTCTATTAAAATGCATGATATTATTGTAATTCATAGAAAATAGTTTGTCTCTTTGTAAAAACGTCATCAAAACGAAAGTTTAATACATATAGGAATATTTTTTGTTAATGGTATTAATTCTCTTAATGCCGCCCTTGGTCGGCATTAAAAGCTAAACGGGAAGGTGTCTAAATGCCAAAGCCAGTTTTGCTCTATTGAAATGCAACGTACGAAGGAATCAGAGGATGCTTTATTTGTCTTAGTTTCTCTGATTGGCACATATAGTATTTAATATAGTACATGACGCAGGCAAGAACGCACGCAAGAACGCACCAAGGCTTGATTTCACTGCGTAAATCCACTGTTTCAGAAGTTAATTTTCACATCCTTTATAATAATGTCTCTACCTTATACTGCGCATGTTTTTATTGTATTGATAGACCGTTTAAAAATCAAGCTTAAGCTATGTGGTTGATTCAATACTTTTATTTTGAATTTGCATATCGTTGAATATTGTAGATGATGTATCAATCAAATTCAGACGCAATATATTCCCAGATATTTCGATTTTTACTATAGCACGCTAAAACTTCTTCTAGCTCTGCCGCCTGCGATTACGAGTTTCCGATAAGGACTTTTCGTCTACTTCTAATGAACGCTTTTCATAAAAGCAGACGCCGGACGCTCGCCATTGATTTTGTAGGACAGGAAAGAAACTTTCAGATGCTCTGTTTTCTATAAGAGTCTTCTACGGAAAAAAGATCTCATACTTCCTGTGGATTTTGCGCTAGACTGTCAATATGGTTGGCTTATCATAATCCTAGTGGGTTGATCTTCTTAACCTCGAGCTTAAGCTTTTCATTGTTTAAAACGTTTATTCTATCGATAAGTATGATTTTGAAATAAAAATGTACAATTTGATGATTACCGTTTGATTTAATCGGTTTCGTTTTAAAATATTTGCATCGAAAGCAGAAATAAAATAAAGAAATGTTTGTCAATCAGTTTGTTTGCATTATTTGAATCACACATGTACATTTATATATTAAGGGGTCGGTTTTCTCTGTACGCATATAAGTATATCTTTGTTCTGGTACGCTAGATATCAATATTCGAACATTTATGTTTAATACGAATACGTTGGCTTGCTTGTGCTATATTTCTCCCCTGTCGTATCTACAATAAAAACGAGTCTATATTTCGATTAGGGAAATTTTTGGGGTTGAGGGCTTTCCAATCACAGTCACAGAACTATGAAATCTCGCTCAGCCATTAATATCTTTATATATAATTAGAGATGGCACGCGCGTGTCCTTACGGATCATGTTCGATTATGTGCCTTAAAACTATTTGCATGCCATTGCATTAAACACTTTACGCGCCTTTCACGCCCCTACCCAGCTACAGGCAAATAAATTTTGTGCTATTCCCAAAAAGGTGTCGCCAACGTGCGTCGTTCATCGTTTGTCGTCCGTCGTCAGTTGTCCGGTGTCCAGCGTCCCTCTTCTGTCTTCTGCCACGGCCTATTGAGCTGATGAGTCTGTAGCCATAACTTTCTTCGTTTCTTCAGTGTGTGTGTGTGTGTTTGTGCGCGTGTGTTTGTGCCATTGAAATGAAATCTAAAATTCATTACGAATTTTATGCGCTGCCCGTAAACAAGAGAAGCAACAACGACACGTAACGACGCAACACCACGTAATGAGGCGCGTGCCTCAATGGCAGCAATCGTAGCAGTGGCAGGAGCTGATGCTACCTCTTCGAGCTCCCGCTTCTGTGGCAAATGGCATTTATGTCCCAGCGGAGACAGCTGCACGACCACCGCAAAAGACACGCACAATGCGTCGAAGGAAGTGGGCGGCGGCGGCTGTTGGAGCAGGTTGGAGGAGGCAGGAGGCAGTTGGTCCACTAAGTTGGGCAGCGGCAACAGCTCAGCAAACAGAAGCGCGATTTTCTCGCTGGTATTGTAAGCGTCCGTACAATTTTCAGTGGAACAAAAACAGGTTAAAGGTTAACTTGTTGTACAATTTTTGGAATTTTCCCCCCTTGAATGAATTGTTCAGTGGTGGTTCGACTTATGATTGGCTGCTGATGAAATCGGAAGCTTGGACGATTTATGATGAAGCTTGAAAAGGAAATGAAGAACCCATACCAAAAAAAAGTCCTTCAAGCTGCCTTTTAAGCCAGAAAAACCAAAACATTTTTACTGGCCTTGACTGTAGTTCTTACAAGTATGTAGATCCTGTTATGCCTTTATTCATATCGGCAGACAGCATAGTTCCTTAAACCCTAGAAGAACGTTGTCAGCGAAATTTCTCGTTGGATAAACTTAAGGCTGCATCTTTTTGACAAGACTTTTATTTTCATTTGTTATTTGTTATTTTATGCACACAACTTAGAGTTCGATTCAAAACAATTAAGACTTATATATATGTAAATAAGTTTTAAATTGCTTAACTTTTTATTACAATTAAAGAAGAGTTGGAATACTTAAAACTTCAGCCATATTCTTCTGGCTGTTGGAATAAGAATAAGGTTTACCAATTTCATATAATTTTGTGCCACTGTGCGGTGTCTGTTCATCCGTGGTTGTCCGTGCGTCGCAGCTGGCTCGTCATGCCAACGTTTTCTCGATGTTGTCTTTGGGGAATAAGATGAATTACATGCTCCTTCAAGCAGCTACCAGCTTAGTTGCGGCAGACAGCAGTACAGACTATCTCATTGCAGTAACAGAGGCAGCAGCAGTAGGAGCAGGAGCAGGAGCAGCGGCCACTTTAGTTGCCTGGCAGGGCATGCAAAAAGGCGTTATGTTACGCACTGTGCCACAAAAGTTACAATGCTGGCGTAACAAAATCCCCAAGCAAATAGTTTTGCAGGCACAAAAAATGTGTGTGGCAGAAAAAACAAAAACAAAATCAAAAGGAATAAGACGATGAAGCGGCAAAAAGAGAGGGAGAAATAGAGAAATAGCTGTAGTTGAGGCAACTTTTTCGCAGAGAAATCAACCGCACGGAAATCATGTCTACGCATCATTCTTTGTGCGCTATTATCATGCTTCTTGCCACGCTTCTGTCGTCCTCCCCCCACCACTTATGGCTGCTTCTCCACCGCCCACCGCTCACCGCTCACTGCTCACTGCTCACTGCTCAGAGCCCGTTTTTAGCAATTTTTGTATTGTATTTCATTTGGAGTTATTGTTGTTGAGCCTCTTCCTCCGCCATCTAGCTCGGTGTGTGGAAATGTGTGATAAGCAGTTTCCGCTAGGGAATAGACGCGCACTCAGCCAAAGGCGCCGACAATCGACAATAGTTTTGCATGCATCACATACACGAACACACACACACACACCACACACACACACACACATACACACGCATACACACACATAAAAACCAACAAGAACAGCAACAAACACTGGGCTCGTTTTTTATTCACACATTTTCCTTTTCATTGGGCGCTGCACAATGGACGACGTTGCCTACAAGCGACTAGAGTTCGGCCCGATTCCGTGCCCCCACGCCACTGCCACTGCCACTGCCACTGCCACAATCATACGCCCCCCGCAGGCACGTACCAAGTACAGTTAACCGGCAAACGGAAGCTGTGGCTACTAATGCAAATATAATGGGAAATGTTTCGGAAATATTTCAAGATAAAATTGATAAAGGCGGCACAAAACGCATGCCACCAAACCGTTCTTTTGCTCACTCTATGCGCTTTCCGCTAAGCGGAAAACTATTTGCGCACATTCCACAAATCGTTTTCCACGAATTTCGGTTTTTTTTCATCTTTTTTTTTTGTTTGCTGTTGGTCAGCATCGATGCCTGAAAGTATGCAATAATTTGTCGCAATCGGTTTGCATGCAATCCCGATATGTTCTTTAGATAAGAGTTTTAGTAGTGAGGAGTCCTTAACCCATGCCACGCCCACATACATTCGTGTATTTCCGAAATTATTCTTTGGAATTTATGTGCGACGTAAGTGCAGTAAATGGTAAGTAGGTGCTCCTTCGGCTTAATGTTGGAAATCTAGGCAATCAGCCCACTCAAAGCTTCAGCAATCAAAAGAGATGCCAACACAAAGCGAAGCACAGCCCAAGCCCAACAAGGAAGCCCATTAGAAACACAAAAACAAATCTCGATATACACAAATAGGCTTAAATTCAAGCAATGTTCAACACTTTTATTTGCAGCCATGGTTTAAATGGTAATTGGATATTTCACAATCATCAATCAAGCTAAGCGGTTGGTTCTGTAATGCAAGCGTTATTAGGCTGCTTATGCAGGCTGATCAAACAATATAAAGAGGTAATCTTTCTAATCAACACGCACTAGTAGCTATGCAGTTTTTGAGAAAATCATGTTCTACTTCACAATTTTAATTGAAATGTCAGTGTGTCTTACAAAAAAACCTAAGGTAGTTGCAAATTAAATGGAGAAGGCCCCGAGCCAGCCATACACATAATATTGATAAAGATAAGAAAGAGATATATTTTATTGAAGAGTGAAAAAAACCCACACACTATCTATAGTTTTAATAAAATGTTTATCCGAAAATAAAATGGCTTGGATTAACGACTAAAATTAAAGGAAAATTGCTTGCAGTTCAATTAAATTGTAATTCAATGAACAATCCTTAATAAGGACTAACATGTTTTATTTGATTTACTTTAACCTTCATAATACATTATTTAGCAAAGAAATGAGAAGCAACCCACTAAGTAGGTCAAATGCTTCCTATCGTTTTTGCTCCACTAACTTATCGTTGAAATATATCCGTTTGTTTGTGAACGTCAAAAGGTTTTAGTCTTATGCTTGTTTTATTTTTTAGTTGTCGTCCCACGCAGCTGGCCGAGCTTCGATTTCAGCCAACTCACACATATTCGTGTATGTGTGTGTGTGTGTGTGCTTATACTTGGGCCATACGTAGTAAGTAGTACTTGTCTATTTTTATTTGTAGGCTTAAGTAATCGAAAGAAATAACAAAATTGTGCCAATTTGATTTCTCGCTCGCCTCGCTGCAAATGTAAACAAAAAATGAGCAGCTGCCGATTTTGTTGTTGTTGTTGTTGTTGTTGTTGTTCTAGTAATTGTTGTTGTTCTGTTTGCTTTTTGGTAAAAAGAAAGCAAACATTGCAATTTGCTGAAAAGAGCCAGCAAATAGGAGAAGATAATGGCAGGGTTTGTCATTGGACAGAAAATCTAATATAAATTCCATTGCAATTATCTACATTTTACTTAACTTGAATAATTGAACAGCAGCTTCAGTCCAGCGCCATAACACAAACGAGTTAAGCGAAGAGAGCGGCGGAGGGGTAGGGATTTTGGGTCAGGGTACTTCTAGCTGGAGGGCGGTGTGCAGCTTCAAATGCATCATACATTTTCATGTTTCTCTAAAATACAACTCGCGATTTTCTATTGTGCCTGTGCCTGAGTCTGAGCCTGGGCCTGTTGTTGGCCAAGAGGCGGCGGGAATAGAGCGACTGGGTCATGAAACTGACATAAAAAGCTGCGCCAAGACAAGAATCGCCAACCCCTCATCGCCTGCATGCATCCATCCATCCATCCATCCCACCAGACCCTTTCCAAAGACTACATCACTCCACACGCCGCTGTAACTCCGAAAACTTAGCTGAGACAGCAATTCGGCTTGGACAGAGCGCCATAAAGCAGGCGCTGGGCGCTGGGTGGTGGCAGGAAGGCGGATTGAAAGATGCTGCGAACCAAAATGCAATACAATTTCAATTTGGTGCAAGGAGCAGGAGCAAAGGAGGCGGCAAGCGCACAGTGTGGCGTTGGAGTATTTTACTTTTTCCCTTCCCTTTCTCCTCCCATTGTTGTTGTTTTTTTTTTCTGTTGCTGCTGCTGCTGCTAGCTTTTGCAAAAAATTGTAAATTCCCATTAGAATTGCGCTGAGTTGTCGGTTGCCATGAAATGAAACGAAACCAAACCAAACGAGTCGCACCCAAAGCGCAGCAGAAAGCGTGAGCGTGAAAGTTAGCGAGTGTGCGGGCACGAATACATCCTTACATCGCTACATCCTCTTTTATAAATAAATAACTAAAACCCCAAAGAATACGAAAGCAATAAATACATGAAATGCACAATGAAATTAGATACACCAAAATAAAAGGGAAATATGAATAAGAATGCAAAAGAAATTGAAGGAAACGTTTTTTTGTTTTTTTTTTTTTTGAAAGTTCGAGTTCTGCGCATTCGACTCTTGTATACCCTGTACCTATCGCCCTCCGTCCACCCACCACCACCACGACTTTAATCCTTAAACAAACATACAAAAATGAGCACTAATAGGTGAAAAGGTGCAGCACTGACCATTTAAAGAGCAAGATTAAGAATTTTAATAAAAATATGAAGCAGAGTCCTCTAGCAGTCAGGAAAGTCTAGGGACCGAGCCTGGTGTAAGGCTTCAACGAAATGATATTCACGCGGAATCACGGAAGGATGGATATATACCTATAAGAAGCACTTACGAGCGTAGGAAAATATCTATGAACTTCTTTAATGTGAGCAACCCTACAAGTTGGCCAAAAAAGCAACGAAAGTGTAGCAAATTAAAGACAACCCCCCTGCAACATCTACTTGTATTGCACGAAATGACAGCCAGAGACTCGCACACACACTCACACACAGACACCTACACATCCTTTGAAGTTGCTTATACGTCGGGTAGGACGGACGACGAGGTAAAAGCGTTGGCGTTTGGGGATGTGCCGGGGGGAGGGCATATGAGACCGTGTGCCATAGTTACGCCCAAATGCGTGCAGAGTTCAAATGTGCAAGAAAAGTGCCTCCGTTGCGCTTAAAAGAAATGACTTCTTCTTCCGCCGAGCCGCTAGGGAATGGACGCCATGCGACATGCAAGTGAATGATGCTCGGCCCTGCACAGTGGTTGGCAATTGGCAATAGTTTTTATGGGCTCACATTTTCCGTCAGGTGGAATTGAAAATATATTACTTCGCAGAATTGATTTATTT
Organism: Scaptodrosophila lebanonensis; assembly: GCF_003285725.1. Classification (NCBI taxonomy): domain Eukaryota; kingdom Metazoa; phylum Arthropoda; class Insecta; order Diptera; family Drosophilidae; genus Scaptodrosophila; species Scaptodrosophila lebanonensis. The sequence goes on along the minus strand of NW_022060567.1, from coordinate 3,757,708 downwards.
TCCCTTTCTTATAAAACATTAATTCCCATCAATAGTTTTTATTGAGACATAAGACCAAAACAATGTGCTTTACAAAATAGTCTTGGTTTCAACAAGTTGTTTATTTCTAATGATATGGGTACGAAATATACACACATTTATATTGAATTTTTAGTGCAGGTGCTTTCCTTTTAATTATGTAATCTCATAAAGGTATTGAGAAACAATAAATTATAAATCACTTAAACTAACACTAATTATGCATACTAAAAATACTAGGTTAACTCACGATAATGCATAAGCGACCAAATGGTAACATTCTAAAAGACACAGAAGGAAAAAAGGACAACTGGCATCTCAAAAAAGGATAAAGGGGAAGTTGAGTTAAGAAAAGAGAAGAGTACGCCTGTTTTGTAGATGTACAAAATTACGGTCACAAAGTACAATATTCAGTAAAGAATTAAGTACTTATTTTCAGGAATTGTATGCGCGACGCACAATACGAGTATCATTTGGCTTCTCGTCAACTTCCGTTTTGTCCAGAACAAACAATATTTGCTCTATTTCTCAGGGAGAAAATGAACAACTCTTTTTTTTTAGCAAAAAAAAAATATATATAAATATATATCACTAAATCTTAAAAAATAATCATATTATAGGTGTACGAGAGTCTGAGTCTCCCCAAGAAGTAAAGCATATTTAAATTTTGGCAACATTTTTTACCAATTCTGACACAAATAACTTAAAACTTGTAGTTCGAGTTTAGGACCAGAGCGAAAGAAAAATAATCATATCAAAGATTTTTTTAAATATTATCAGGTGTACGAGAATCTGCGTCTCCCTAAGAAGTTAAAACATATTTAAATTATTGCAAAATTGTAAAAAATTTGATACAAATAACTGAAAATTTGTAGTTTGAGTTTGGGACCACAGTGGGTCGCTCCGTTTAACATGCTGGCTTTGCTCGAATTGCTCCATTTTTGGAGCAAACGAAGTTTACGCGTGCTGATGCAGATAATGATAGTCACAGCACAGCAAGAAGTCGCCGGGTGGGTAGATGGGGGCAAGTTGGCCGGCTGCCTGCCACTTGCAACTTGTTACCTATTAAGCGCAGCAGAGCACATGAAGACAGAAGTGGGATGGAGGTGGAGGTGGAGATGGAGATGGAGATGGGCATGGGCATAAGTATATAGGTATGGAAATGAAGCTGGAGATGGAGTTGGAGATGGGGCTGGGAAGAGATAAAGGACATATGTCGCAACATATTATGACTGCTGCAGTTGAATGTCGGCAGTTGCCAGTTGCCAGTTAGCAGTTGGCAGTCGGCAGTCGGCAACCGGCAGCCTGTACAAAACGCAGCGAGCGCTTCCTGACATGCACATTTCCCAATGCGTCGACGAGCGGACGAACAGGGAGCTGCTGTGAACACATGTACCAATGCATGTACTCTTATATATGATGGAGCTTAAGAAGACATTCGGAGCAGCCAAACAGCCAAACAGCCAAGCAGCCAAGCAGCTGAGCAATTACAGAAAAAGCTTCCAAATACTTTTGAGTTGCTAATGCGCGCTGCTCGGCTCAGAAGGAAAAAGACACAGCAACTGGCTTAGTGCGAGAATGGAATGGAATGGAATGTATAGGATTGGAGTAGAGCGGTGTGGTATGGTGTGGTGAAAGGAAACCAGGACAGAAGCAAAACAGAGCTGTGTCCTGGGTCTGGGTAATGGTTTAGTAACAGAGAATTCAGGCTAAAGGAAGTTACAAGCACTTGCACTTAAGCAGCCGACCAAGCGAGCGACCCAAGCAACCAAACGACCAACGACCTGGCGCAAATTTTTGTTGCGTTTGCTTCCTTTGCGTTTCAAGCGCACTGACGAGTGCAGACACAGACACAGACACATTCGCAGAAACTGACACGAACACGGACACACTCACATGCACATGCACATGCATATTTAAACGCCCATACAGATAGTCAGCCATTGCTGCCTGTTCTCTTTTTAACGTCATTTTCGTTGCTTAGATTTTGTGCCTCACCCGCTCCAACGTCCCATCCTCTGCTGCATCGGTATGCTGTCTGCCATCCTGCCATCCTGCTGCCTGCCGCCTGCCTCCTGCCTCCTTGCATTTTGCGAACATTTAGAGAGCACAGCATAATTACATACGGAAAATGTGCGGTAAGAGCGGCATGTGTGTGCGGAGGGGGCCAGAAGCGGGCGTGGCTGCTTGGGCGTGGCATAATTCAAGTTAATAAGTGCTCTGATTTCGCAGAATAAAGAAAGTCTTCCTTGGCCAACTCAGGTTTTCATGGGTAATTTCAGCTGACTGCTGCGGTTCTGTCAGAACTATACCCCTAAGTTGTACTCTAAGTACTCCAAAAAGTAATATATCAGACTAGATCCAATATTCGTTTGCCATGTGTCGAAGAAAGGATATGCCTAGGATATTAAATACTTTCGGCATAACTATTGGCCATATAAATAAATAGATAATAAGTTGTAAGCACCTTTGGCCCATTGTTGTTAAAAAGGATATTCCTCTAGCCTATTTGGCAGTGTCCAGTCAATTGACAAACAGGGCTGCTTCTGTTCCATTTTGCGAAATATTGTTCGCTTGAATCAAATTTTAAAGCACTTTAGCCATCAGGCAACATTCCTCAAATCTAAGGAAAATTATTTAAAAAACTATCCATAAAGTCAGATGTTTTAGAAAACGATGGAAAGGTTGGAAAGAAAGATGGAAAGCAAATAAGTTTGTGTACATTTTTACGTTTTATGCCTTTCTTAAAGGAGCTCAGCTTATATCTGTTGCAACATCCTGGTCTATCGGAAGATTTTTTTCTCTCTTTCTAACTATACCCTGTGCCAAAAGGGAGTAAGGGCTATGCAGACCGCAAAAAACACATTTATTCTTGATCTCCAAACATGGTATTCACACTACAACTTTTTTTTTCAATGCCTACCCCGATCCACTTATTTATGGTATTGTTTCTTCAATGAATATCATTCTGTTAGTGCCTATGTATTTGTTAGCCATGCCAAGTTGCATCCTCGTGGGTCTAAGTACTTGCAAAAATGTTTAAATATAATATTTAAGAATTTATTTTCACATTTACCTTAAAAAAGGTAAACTAATCATTTTTTAGTTGTATACTTAAGCTAAAAAGAAACTTGGATTAAGCCGTCTATCGATTGCCGACAACATACAACTACACCTGACTGCCCGGGTCTTCCCCAGATATCAGATCTTTGGCCGTGAAGTCCGAATAAGTTATCAGCCGTCATTTTATTCATTCCTTTTCTTTTTATTTAATTTAATTAAATATTTCCTAGCTGTATCCGATTCCTATACTTAAGTACAAAAAAGTTTAAAATAATTTACTAATGCAGTCCAATTAGTTCTGTTTAGGACATCTATAGTCTGTTCCACATTCATTGGTTTCTTCTGTAGGTGGAGAAATCTTACCTCGCTTAGAATTGGAAGTGTATTACATTTTCTGTGGCTGCGAGACTGCAGAGGTATTTTCTATATAGATGATTGTGTATATTACTATATATATGCTTATGTACATTGAATCGCATGCATACAAATATATGGCGAATAGTGTGTGTATATTTTTGGGGAGAGATTACATTGCCGATTCCTACCAGACCTCTCCTTTATAGTTGTGCTTTTAAGAGATATGTAGTAGAACAAATGGCTAAGCCAAGGGAGATATTATCTCAAGATCTGTCCAAGATATAATAGAACACAATGTATGAAAAATGCAATTACACAAATTTTAGACACAGCAACGAACAAGAAATTATTGATTACGAGCGTTGTCAACATCGATACATCCCTCGTTATCAAGATTTGCAGTGGATTGAAATAAATTATGTTGCCTTTTTGGAATTCATGCAGAATTCATTCAGCTGCTTGGAAGCCACTTTTTCTTTGACTTCCTGTGCCGAAAAAAAGGTGAAAAATATAACAGCTGTAAGCGCTTCTGCCGCTCAAATCAAAAATTGAATAATATCGCACATTTGCTTTGCGCAAATCAATTCCATTTCTTATTTAACATTTTGATTAATGCAGCAACGTTATTCCTTCACATCCTTCACTTCCTTCTGATGGAAAATGTCAGCCAGCAGCAGTCGTATGCAAAATGCAAAGCAGCTTTGGACATTGTTACTGTTGCTGTTGTAGTTGCAGTTGCAAACATGCAGGTCGGCGGCTCTGGGGCACCAAAGGAGCAGCAACAGCAGCAGCGGCAGCATCGACAATGGTGGCCACTTGACACGTCCTTTAGCACACATGGGACGAAGTTGACGTTGGATCCGCCATTTGGCTTTTTGTGGCAGCTTTGGCAACCGGAACGTAGCCAAATATTGTCAAATAATGTTTACTAAGTCCTGCACACTCGCGCTACACCCACACACACACACACACACAGACATATATACTCGTACACACTATATACATACATGCATTCGATTAAGCTTGAAACGCTTGTTTGTCTCCAGTTTCCCCACCAGTTGAGCTGGCTACATTTTCACATAAGTATTTAACTGGAGATTTAACAGAAAAACTATCGTTTTTAAGCTTACATTTCGATGCGGACTTATCCTACAACTAACAAGTACTTCGAACCTCCTTACCCTCTCAAAAACCCAAGGAAGCTCACCTATTAGCTCGTTTTATTAGCTTGACGTGTATTTAACAATGTAATGGAATCTCTGGAATTATCAAAATTTAGACTATACAGTAGATTATCCGGTTATTTATTTGGCCTATTCAAATCTAACAAGTAGATTGCTGACCAAGTTACGAGTGCAGAATAAAATAATATTATTAAACATTTCAGTGATATTTTTATTATATTTTCATTGAAAATAAATTTGTTTGCCAATTGTAATCAAACACGAAATTGCTTCAACATTGAATAATTGCAAAATCAGAATTATTTTTCTACTTTCTGGTCTCTGGAACCAGCAGCACGATCTTAGAAAAAGTGACTGAAATGCTTTCAAATACCCCGTACCCCAATCCAATCAGGTTTAATTTATTAAATTATAAATAATTTAAATTATAAATAATTTAATTTAATTTAATTTTAATAATTTAATTTACGTAGAGACATACAACCTCTTATATACAGGAGGTGATTGCGAATTTCGGGAGTTATGGAAAACTTACTAATTACAGGAGGAAAAAAAAAACAAACTTGACCTGCCCAGGGCTTAGAAGAATGTGAAAATAATGTTTAGTCATTCTAGCTCTTAAACTTTCCGATATCCTTGTCTTCATTCATTTGTGGTACTTGTCATACTGATCATGGATATATGTGTATGTAAATCTTGTGGGGTCTGTCACGCCTTCTTAACATACAATTGCACTAAACTAATGCGCCCACTTATCCTGTGGGTATGGGTTATAAAAAGTATATTTAGAATTCAACAATAATTGTTTTTGAAGGGACTAAAGTATAAATAAAACGTTCATTATTCAATTTCTGAAGCTTTTCCCCATTTTTATATGCACTTTTGATAAAAACAAACACAATCAAGTGCTGCTGAAACTTTCACAATTGGCTAAAAGTATTTGTATCTTTTTCATATCGTGTAACCACCATACTGCACCTATTCCCAAGAATATTATGTTGAGGCATTATAAAAAAGAAAAAACCAATTTGTATAATATTGTAATATTTTAAGTCTAAATACGAAGTTTGGTTGTTGGTTTAAAAGGTTCATATTGAGGGACATGTCTATAGTACAACGATTTGTTTCCTCACGCAGATCAAGTCGGTTGAAACTGATGTAAGAATTATATTTTGAAGAAGTATAATTTGTAAAGCTGTTCAGCCGATTTTCTAATCCACAGCAACTGGAGCATTGCATTGAGAGCCTTAAAGCAACTCTCCCAACTCTACTTAACTTATCCTTTTTTTTTCGCAACATTTGTATTCAATGCAATCGCCTGCTTTCCAAGTTTCAAATTACACGCCTTGGCGGTCATTGTGTTGACTTCTGGGGACAAAGCAGCAATATACCACATGTATTGTACTCGTATATACATAGTATGCATTACACACATACATACATATAGTACATATGTACTTATTTATATGGAGAACATGCAAAAAATTATAGAAAACACATTGAAGCATAACACTCTTGACCGGCGACATGTTTAATCTGTCTGCCATGGAATCTGCGTTTATTTTGCTATATATCTACTATTTATATACTTTACTATATTATACCATACCATACTATACTTTATTCCCTCTTTTTCATGTCGCCCTATTCTTTATTTTCTGTTGTGTTATCTACAACAATTTTCAACTGGCCATTTATGTCTTGATTTTGTCTTGTTGTTGGTCAGCCGGGCGGCCAGCCAGCCAGTCAACCGGCACACACACGCACACCCACACAAACACACACGCACACTGATACATGATAGTAAATGGCATATATTTATATTTAATATCATAATACACACACACAGGCACACAGGCACACGCACACGCACACGCACGCACAGACAAACAATCATATCTGGCTATTTACGGCTTCAATAGCCCCCGACTGCCCAAGCTTATAGCGACGCTGCTAGACAATGGGGCCGTAAAAGTTACAATTCATAAAGCTATCGTCTTCGTCACCATGCTCATCCTTGTCCTGCGCCATCTTTGTCATCTCGTCCTTCTCCACATCGTCCTAGCAAAAACTTAACAAAAGACAAAGGCGAAACGCGCCAAGCGAGTTAGACAAAACACTTGGAAGAAAAACGTTTTATAGATAGCAAAATCACGGAAAATACATACATACTCGTATATATAGAAGGCACACACACACACACACAGGCTCACATATGTATGTATGCACACACTGTGTAAAGTTTTGTGTTGGTCTTTCGCATTGCCTTGCTTTACTTTTATTGTTTCTGTTCCTGTTTCTGTTGTTGTTATTGTTGTGAAGGATCTTTGGGCCACACAGTTGCTGTTGCTGTTGCTGCTGCTGCTGCTGCTGTTACTCTTGTTGTTGTTGTTGCTGTTTGTATTTTGTTAGATGGCATAAATTAGATACGTGCCACTCAGTTGCGACTGCTGTTTGCTGAACATTATGGCGCGCGAGCGCTTTAAAAATGACGCAGATTATGTCAAAACGCTACGGATTTGCTTTCGCTTCTGCCTTGGACTGGGACATTGACTGGGACTGGGATTCGGATTGTTGACTAGTTCTAGGTCTTCGCCAGCGACCCTTTTTGCATTGATAACAGTCGAACTGCCACAGTATAAATCATAATCACTCGCTTGGTAACAACTGCTAATGGCTGCCCGCATAGCAGGCGAGCATGAACCGAGCAATACGAAGGGGGGAAATGGCTAGCAGGGGTGCGGCAGTGGGGTTCAAAACTGAGTGAGTGAATAAAACGCGCAATATTTGCTCACAACTTAAATTGCACTGCAGTGAAAGACAAAAAGCAGGGCGCACACGACAAAGGGGGGCGCTGGCGCCGAACCGAGGTACAAATAAGGGGAGAGTAGGGCTTCAAAAGTTTTTGATTAATTTCAAGTTTTGTGTAAGCTGCGAAAATTGCGAGTGAATGTCGGCGAACGCACTTCCAGCGCACGAGCGTCTCTCTCTCTCTCTCTCTCTCTCCTCCTCCTTCTCTCTCCAGTATAAAAGATGTTAATGGTGTTGCAAACTGTTAGAAAAAATTGTGTTGAAAGGTGCTGGACCTTATGTAGATAGAAGTGGCAAAGATATGAGCCAACAAATTAATATTAAATCATGACAATTAAATAAGAAAATATATTTTGCAAGACCTTCTCACCTAATCCAAGTACTATTTTCAACTGAGAGCATATGATTCATTTAATGAGAACTTTGTTCGAATATATGTTATTACTAATGTGACGCATTATTATTTAGCATTTTGGGCTTATACACTGCTGGTCATAAAATTTGTTTAATTTCTTTAACTTTGGAGAGGATTGAGGATTGATTGGGGTATTCAATGATACTTCAAGTATAACAATGATTATAAAAATTTAACAAACTTGTGTGTTTCAGACATTTCTTTAAAGGTACATAAAAATGACACCCTTTTTTCGATCAATATATAGTATATATTCTATTCTTTTAAGACATATTAATTTTTTGGAAGAAAAGTATGCTATTTTACATTTAATGACTTATTAGAAATAGAGAAAAAATAATAGCATACAGAGAACTTTTTATTTACTTGCAGAGGCTTCAGGTGTTCTGCATTTTTGATTGTTGATAGGCTTACTTTGGTTCTGGCTAATTCCTTAATCTTAGGTGCTGACTTAGCCGGATTGAAATAAATTTGCGATCCTCTTTTTCTTCTTTGAAGTGTTTTCCCAATGCCTCTGGATCCTTTACGTACCTATCAACAGTTCTGGAGCTGAGCTTTATTTCTTTGGCAATGTTTCGATTGGATAGTCCTTGCAAGTGAAATAAGACTATTTTTGGACGTTTCAATAAGATCACAAAAGTCGCCTTTCCTATTTTTGATTTAAATCTAGATCGCAAGACTGTGAAAAGCACATAGAACCTATTTCAATGACCGAATTACGTGGGTTTTCACGTAATTGAATAAACATATCTGGAGGCCTTTTTTTAACCAACCAACTATAAGCACATACTTTTCAAACAAGATTCGAAGGCACATTAACCAAACTCTGTCCTAGCCCTTAGACAACACGAGTTTGTTTTATTTATTTGATTTCACGCCCAATTCTCCTTCAACAGAATTTCGTCCATACATAATAAATAAATACATGCTTGCAATTCTCTACTTTGGTTTCAAATTTTGTTGATTTGAAGAATAATTATTACCGGAACAATTTCACTCCAGTAAATACTGGACACAGAAGAGGATTCGCCCTTTTTTCTTTAGCCTTTTGCTTCTGCGCACAAATTTTGGAAGTTTTTTTGGGAGTTATTTAAAGTTGGTAAACAAAATAATATTTATACTTGTAATGTATGTATATCACAAATAAGTATATAGGACTCCCAAAAATTTGTAATAATTGGTTCCTTGATAGACATACAAATACTCAGTCTTTTTTTCGAATGTTCGCAGAACTTATGGTTCAAGAAAGTGATGCATGAAATCAATTCAAATTTACGCACAGTATTCGAATACACTTGTATTTGAATTAATACGAGTACATATTTCCATACTAGTGCTCATCAGCTTGCATCGTAAATTGAGTCGAAAGCCATCCAGCCTCATTTCTGCCACCATTCACGAGCATTGAGCAGCACGACGTTGTTAATTCATGAAAACACACACTTCCATGAATGTGGGTGGGCGTACAGGATGAGGGGGCTGTTGAGGATAATGAGGATGACCAGTGCAGCTCTGACGCTGGCGACGGCATTAGCGTTTCCTCTGCCGTCGTCGCCGTCGCTGCTGCTGCTGCTGCTGCTGCTGATGATGATGAAACTTTCAATTAGCGCAAAGTGTAATATAGAGCAGCGTCATTTTCATCAAATTACCAGCGACACCAACACGGACGTCAAAGCAACAAGAGCAACGAAAAACAGCAGCAACAGCAACAAGAACAGAGACCACACCTACTTATGGGGTAAAAGATGCCGTGCATATCTTTCCGCTGCTACAGTTTTAGACATTTTCATTTCTGGTCGACGACGACACAAAATGTCGGTCAGTGGCGGCTTAAAGCGTCCAGTGGCCACTCGGCTCTGCCCCCTTCCTGAGCGCTCTGGCTGCTCCTAATTCGAGAATGCTGCAAATAGTCAGGAAAATTACCTCATGCGCATTTTCTTATTACAAACGCAAGCAGAGTAAAAACAATTTTTTCTAATTGCAGAATGCATAAGAAAATGCTCGAAATGGAAAAAAGAAAGCCCTGCAACATGGTTGGGAAGGACTACAGAGAAGAGAGAAAATGGCGGGGCGGGGCAATGCAAATGATGCAAAAAGAAATGGGCGAAATTGAAAACTAAAAGGAGGATGGAGGGAAGTTGCAACAACAACAACAAGCACAACAACAGCCACAACAAAACAGTACTGGGTGGGTGGTGGGTGGATCATGAAAAAAATGAGCATGAATAGGGGGATAGAGGAGGGGGGGGGGGTGGGAAGCACAGCAACGCAGCAAAATGAAAAATAATTAGCGCAATTAATGACCACGTAATTAGCGCTTCAAATCTGCCGGGCCGAGCGCAGGCAACCGGCCATTGGACACTGGGCACTGGCCACTAGACACAGGACACAGGACACTGGGCAGGCGCCACAATATGTGCAGTCGCATGCAAAGTCGGAGGCAACGCAGGCAACCCGAGCTCCCGAACAAGCCCACAGCTCGCTAATAGTTTTTGTGGTCGCATTTGATAACCCTATCGCGAATGGCTTCCTTTTATCACGGGCTCAGGCGCGGGTGTGGGTCGGGCACGAGTAGGGTATCACTCGATGCTAATGAACACGGCCAACACAACCACCGTCCATTTGATGCGGCTCGTTTTGAACAGAATAATGAAATGGTGGGCACAGGGAGTGGGCAGCGGGAGCGAGAGGTGGTAGTGACTCGGAATTGCGACACAGTCATGACATTTCTTCATCATCATGCATTTCATTGCATTGAATTGAGGTTAGCAACAATCAAAGCTGACGGGCTAATTAAAAAAAAAAGCTCCTTTGAATAGGCCAACACGAAATGGGAGAACAGAGGCAGAGTGCGAAAAAAAGAACGGAAACAAAACCCTAGAATGACAAATATTTAATGCATATGTACATATCTGTGCCAACTTGGCACGTGCCCGCAATTTGTCAAATTTTGCAAATTAATGTGTTTAACTGTAATAACTGTATGCATAGTATGTCGGCCATGGACGAGGGTGGCAACAAAAGTTCCATTACGATTGAAACTAGCAGTATACAACTGCATATAAGCAACTCTTCAATGGTTATTTTGATTTCAGAGGACAGACGCAGTTTGTCTAATATGGGAGATCTCATGATATGTAACACACCTAGAACTACTAGATATTCTATTATTAAATTATATGTATATACTTTTTTTGAGTTCCATTTTCGTTTACAGATTGTACTACAACCTACAATGGTGACAATGTTTAGCTAAAATTGTGTTTGGATCAAGCAGATCAAGCACTTTTCATTTTTCTTCACTGTAAATATATGTAACTAGTTAACATAGGCGGAGGCTGCCAACATTTTTAGCGCTCTGTTAGTTAACAGCGGTAGCTTCAGCTGTAGCTAACAGCGCGCTGCAACATCGACAGAGATCTAGGACTCTGAGTCAAAATTCTTGAAAATTGACTTGGACACGTTTTTTTTTTTTTAAATATTGATATTCAATTAATAAAAGAACTCCTAATATTATACTTACTTATACCCTTTGAGTGCAAAGTATAAAAAATAAATATTTTTCTGAATTATTTTAACATAAACATTTTTCGTGCATTTCATTTGCTTCCTGGACTACTTGTATGAAGTATTTATTATCATAGCTAAATAATCTAAGATCAAACAAAATCAAATTCCAATTCTACCCACATCGATTACATTGTTAAATATTAAAACTAACAGAGTAAATAAACTAAAAATTTTCATAGCTGCTGGCCACACCTGCATGGCACTAACTACTATTAGAGTTGACCTAACACTAGGAAACCTTGGCACTAATATAAATGCCAAATCCCTAATAACAGCAGAAAAGGGAATGCATAGGAGATACATTAAGTTACTGATGAGAGGTACTGCATTAATCAAGAAGGTTTCATAAAACGAGGGATAAACTACCGCAGTGAAGCGGAACAAATATGAAAATATCTTAATGCGCATTAGTCCAATTTTGGATACGACCTAAAGCTCAGTCATCTTGTTCTATGTGGATAATAGAATATGTTGTGACGCTGATTCTACTCTCTTCAGAATGTGCATTCTTTGTTAGTGATTGGATTTAATTAACCGAACGCTGACAAAGATCAACAATATTTGAATGCATTTAAAAAAACTACAATTTCGAGGAATATTTCAGCTTATTGACTCACCTTCGTAACAGTTGCATTTTCATATGTTCGTCTTATTATATTTCGAAGATAATACTAGCGGCTGGCCGAAAACTTATCTTGCAGCCCACGCAACCACATACAGCCTGTCCTGTGAGTGACGGACCATCGAGTCTGCCGCACAACCTCTCTGCTGGAGGCGGTCATGTAACCAATCACACGCCCACAAAGAAGTCAGGGGCGTGTGAGAGCACCGCAACTTATAAACAACTTAAAAATTCATTGTCTACACATGGTGCTGTGTGCCCGACTGCCCGACCCGCTACCCGCTGACAATGGTGCGGCGAGTTCTTAGCCTCCTGTTTGCATGACTAACTGGTAGCAAAATGTTAGGGCATGGACATGACGCATGGCACAGGGCACAGGGCACATGGCAGATGGCAAGCGCAGAGGCAAAGGCAAATTCGTTGCATGAGCCACACGGGGTACGCCGCAAGCTTGATAGGAATGCGAACGAATGGGAACGCCATGGGGCGTCTCTGGTGGCTGCATGCACACTTGTAGTCTGTAGTCTGTAGTCGTATGTGCGCTGCGAGAGTCGTCTGCCGTCTTGGAAACCGAATGAAAAACGAAAAACTGTCATCATGTGACGGGAATCAATCTAAAGTCATTTTATAACCCGAAAAGTCATAAATCTAACTTTAATGTTTTAAACGTGACTGCGGCAGCGGCTCACCAACACAAACAGCACGCTCTCACAAACGCACACACACACACACACATAGAGAGAGATAGAGAGAGAGAGAGAGAGAGAGAGAGAGATAGCGAGTCGTAGAGTGCGGGACAGACAGCGTGCTGTGTCCGTACATGTGTAACGAAGCCAGCCTCCTCCGGCATTGAAATTTGAAAAGTAAAACAAGCAAATGAATGTATTTCCGTTTGGGATTTTTCACTTTCCGGTTTTTTGACGCAGCGTGCGACGACGACGACAACGACGGCAACGACGACGTGGACGGGGACTATTGCAAAAGTGCTTCAAAAGTGTTGCCGCAGCAGGGCAGGTGCTGCCAAAAACAGCAACAACAAACAAATAACGAACAGTAGCAGCACAAAGCGTAAGCCAGAAAATAGATAGAATTTTTATTAAATGGGCTTCAAAACTATTTTGCGTGCTGGGACATCAGCACCAGAACGGGGGGATGGTGCAGAACATTCCAGCAATGTCTGCCGCTATATGTATACATTTCCAAATGTCTGTACATGTATAAGTGTGTGTGTGTGTGTGTGTGTGTGTGAGTGGCACTTAAGGGTCTTTTAAATGTGACGTCCGTTAGTTGCGGCAATAAAACAATACAAATACATGGGACCGAAGCATTGAAAGAAGAAAAACCATAGCATACTTACATGGGCAGCAAAAAATACGTGTCTTATATGCGGTCGATAGGCGGGCGACACCATTAATTAAATAAAACAAAACAAGAAGGAGGCAACCAAAGAAAAGAGCATTGAAGCCAGCTCGAATTGACCACGAAATGAATAGAAAGGATAAAAATGAAAATGAAATAATTAAATGCAGATTTTCCCATCGACTGGCCGACTTACTTATGAACTGTAATTCAACCAACTATACATACTCGTATAATTGGAAAGTTCTACGTCACAGATATCGATCAAATTTGCGAAACTAAAATGATGCTAAAGGCCAGCTCAACAACTTGTCGAGCACAATTTTCTAAATGAAACTGTAAGCTCAGTTGTCAGGTTAGTGTCAAAGTGGTCGAACGTCTCTTGTCGTGCTTAAATTAATTTATAATTCCCCAAATTTGGCCAAGTCCATTAACTTGTGACACCATTTGCTGTGTTTTAAATGCATATGATAAATATTTGAAGCAATACCATACATACATCCATGCAAACCAATCTAATTTTTGGTTTGAGTTTGGAACTTTTTCTTTCTCTTCTTAAGTAGATTACTTACATTACTTATTAGCTCTTAATTAAAACTAAGTTTTCTCTTTTTCTTACCATTTTTTTTTTCTCTATAATGTCTCTGACAACATTTTGTTCGCGAATTGGCAAATAAAATTCATAATTTTTTTTTTGAGACTATCTTTTCTTTTAAGAAGAAATAATAACGTATTTTTAATCAATATCATTTATATACGAGTATTTGTTGATGTAATAATACAAATATTATTTTAAAATAAATGTTTAGGAACTCAAACCTCTACAGTTCTTCATATGCGTAATGTTTCGAGCTCTGAAACTTCCAAGAAAACGAATTTCTAAACGAATACAAAACTATCAAAAGTGAGATTATTAATATCACTAACTGACTCTCAGTTCTTATATCCCTTTGACAAGGATTCGCAAAAACTGTTTTCGTTTTCGACATAGACTTTATTATTTTACCTACAAGCTTTTGTAAATAGCGATAAAAAAAAAATGAAGAAAATAAAGTAATAAGTGTTCATAGTTTGGTTGCTCAAATCTGGACTCAAGAGAGAAACTACCTGGGAACAAATAATACGAAAAACTAGAATAATTCCGGATTATGGTCCAACAGAATAATCATTTAATATTTCTTGATGGATGTATTCTAGTTTTTCTTAATATGTTAACTGATTTGTTGAAATAGTAACCCAACCGGAAGGAAACACATTTCGGCCCTGTGTAATTAGTACTTGTGTCTTGATTGGATGCGTTTAACGAAGACCTTAAAGAGCTTACAGTTGCCCGATAATGCTAGTGGTATCTCATAAAGCACCTACACAAGAGGATGAAAATATCATCAAAGCAAAACAAAAGCAACTACTGCGAACAATAAATGTGGAAAAAAATCTAAAAAAATATCATTGTATTGTAATGGCTGCAAATATATCGGTACTTGACACCCACACTTCCACACACATACACATACACAGCCACAATCGTACACAGAATTTGTGCCATTGATGCTACTAGGGACGAGCTTAATATCCCGAACACAAGCATCGATTGTGGCATTTCTGTTTATGGCTATGGCTATGTGTGTATATGGATGTGTGTGTGTGAGTGCCGTGTGCCTTTTCTGTAATTTAATCAATAAGAAAATCGTCTTTTACTTACATACACATCATTACATTTGTATGCATAAATTTATGAGTCCTTTGTCGACGTCTTCGCTTACCTGCAACAAAATACAATAAATAACATCACTATGAGTGTGAGTTGGCTTGTGTGTGTTTGTGTGAGTGTGTGTGTGAGTGTGTCTGAGTAGTTAAGCATGCCTAAATGCACAAATTATCGTTGATTTGATTTTGGCTTTGGGCTTGGGTTGACACACCCCTCAACCCCCCGCCACCAGCACCACAACATCGCGTTACGACAGAGCCTCATTTGAAATTCAATTTTTCTGCTCGCCACTAACAACAAGCAGAAAAAAAGAAGAACAATTTAGTTCATCCAGCCCGACTTATGAATACCCTTTACCCAACCATTGCATTATTAAAGCCATTCACCAAAAATATCTTGTGACATGGTATTCCCATAGAAGCTTATATCGTTTTGACAAAATAGTTTTTAATACTACGACTGACTTGTGAAATAGTGAACCACATTTTAAGAATCTTCTGATTATCATAAGCAAAATAAATTATCCAAGCGATTCTATAACAGTGACATATGTATATAAGATAATGATGCTGAGTATGATTAGTAATAATTTCGATCCATGTATGTCTAAGACTTACTTGTATGTATACTAAGTATGTATTTACCTTCTGGTATATACATTTAACGGTTGGACTTGTTGGAATACCATTTAAGATATATGTCAATTAATTTAGTGATTTTCTGATAGACTGACAGACCCGTCTTGGCGTGCTGATTAAGAATACACATGTATCCTTTGTAGGGTCTGCCACGCCTCCTTCTGCCTGTTAGACTATTCAGTTCCCTCAAACCTAATAATACAGAATATAATAAATCTTTTGTCATGAGACGAAATGCTCTCGTAGAATAACTGCTAGATTCATAGCAATATACACTGGTCGGAATAATTATTTTGACAAGATCTTCTCATCATAAGATATTACAACTACCTTTTCCTCTATTACATTATAAATTTAAAGGACATATTTTATAAGAGCTATTGAAGTTATAAATCAAACTAGTTTTCATGGGCATAAGCATTTTGAAAATGATTTGGCTTTCATAACTTTTTGAAGAGGTCTTGGAATTGAGTCACCTAAATTTTTAAGGTAAAGGTATCTCGTTCCAAAAAGAAGTTGACATTGTGTCCCTTAATTCTTCAAGTATTTTTTTATCCTGTACATGCATATACAAAGATATATTTTGTTTTATTTTTTAAATTAATTTAGCTTAGTTTTTAAAATTTGGGAATCACTCTACGCATATGTATAGGGTATTTCAAAGTCGGGGGCAACCGACCTTTGCTTATCCACTTATCTGAGGAACTCGCAAATTTGCGCCGCTCAAGGCAGTCCTTCTCGGACGCTCTTCTTTTGCTTTCGTAATTGTTTTTGTTGTTGTATGGCTGAGATTTGTTGTTTTTATTTTGTTGTCCACGTCGAAAATGTTGTTGTTTCGGTTTTTGTTTCTATTGTTATTTTATTCTTTGCACGCACGCGCTTTCGCATGGATTTTAATCACATTGCGGTTATATTTAATTCATTTTATTATTATTGTTATTGTTGTTGTTGACGTTGACGTTATCGTTGCCGTTGCCGCTGCTGTTAAAATTGTTATGGTTATTGTTGCTGGTCACAACAGCAGCGACAGACGGGCAAACTAAGCTGAATTTATAATATGGCGCCCCTCCCCTCCCCACTCGACCCACCCCACTCGACCACACCCCCCGCCGCCAACGACAGTCTCGCTTGGCGCTATACAAACATTTCGTCGAAAATTTTCCAATTTAACAAACAATTCAATTAATGCAAATTACAATGCCTAAAAGCTAATGAATATTTTATGGCAAAACTAATTTCATTTTCATAATAACACCCACACAAGCATAAATAAACAAACACCAATTCACACACATACACAAACCAACACTATCTCTCTCTCTCTCTCTCTCTCTCTCTCTCCCTCTCTCGCTCCCTCTCTCTCTCCCTCTCCTTCTTTTTCAATCTCTAACACAATGCACACACATACGTTCGCGTTATCCATTGATTGTAAATCGCTCGCAGGCTGAAAGTTCTCATCGTTTCCATCATATTTCTGCATTGCCAGCAACAGTCCCAGACTTACACAAACAAGCACACACAAACAAAAAGCACACACCTCTACACAGACACGGAGGCAGTTGAAGCCAACACCAACTGGTCCTCCGCACTTGCAACTTTTGGGCTGCAAAGGGTACAAATGTCATCCTAAATTTGCAACACCCGCTACTCGAGTCGAGACACCAAAACGTTGACATCGATCGACAGGCCACATTCGACATTCGACGAAGCAGAGACCATTATGGAGGCCAAGCCCAATTGCTAATTGCCACACCATAGTTTCAACAACAACAACAACAACAACAACTCTGCAGGGCCAAGATGATGTGCCCATCAAGCGTTCAAATTGGTGCTTGCCAAGAGGACTCGCCATACCCACGAGTACACCTCCTCTGGCATGTCAATAGGGGAGAAACAATTTTGAATACCACTTGAAACAACAATGAAAATAACGATTATTTTGATAATTGCATCAGTTACGAGAAGGCCTAACAGCACTACAGGCATAAATAATGAGTTTCACACCAACAAATAATATCTTTTTTATTTTTTTTACTTTGTTGTACTGCCCAGCATGTATGCTGTTTATTCGCGCAGCGAAAACTGTCATTATTATTTGCTATCGCTAATCGCCATTTTATTTAGGTTGAGGTTGTTTATTATTATTTCTATCATTATTATTATTTTTTAATACGAAGTAATTACAATACGTTGTGTAATGCAGCGAATAAATGCTTTTATAGTATCTTTTATTTGGTTACATAAAGAAGCAAGCGTGCTTTTACTACAACAATTCACTAAAAAATAATATGAAAATCAATAATAAAATACAAATATAATAGAACTGCTTATTATAAATTCCTTTTCGATATTGGACATTCAGTTATTACCTAAACAATAAGAAAACAAAAAAGATACAATAATAAAAGCTAACGAAAATAGAAAAATTAATAATTGCAATGTTTAATATCAAATAAATAAATTAAATGTATAATTAAATTAAAGCATCATATAATTAAAAATGAAAGTATGTATATTTATATGTTTCATATGGACTCCGAAACCGCACAACCGATTTTGATCGAATTTTGTGGCAATATTGAAAATAGCCCAGTGGCTTATCCTGTGTTCCGTTGCGATTGAATAAACAGCATTTTTTGTGGGATTTTTATAATTTTGTTCAAGAATTTGGGTTTTCCCCCCTAAATGACTCCATTAATGGATTTTTTCGAGTTTTATTCCATTTTTTTTCTTCGTTACAATATGAAAATAAAGAATTGAGTGTGGAATAAATGAGTGATGACTACTGTAATAACTTGGAACTAATCTGATATTTGGAACGCCAGGATAAGGCTTGTAATTCCCGGAATATCCACCAATCCAGCCAAAAAATTGCATTTGCCGTATTTGTTCCATACTTCTACAAGTTGTGCAATTGTATTGTACATATTGTATTGTTAGTTGACTATTTTTTATTGATGGTTATCGATAAGCTAAACCACTTGAGACTGCTGTTTTTTGTGGAAAATTATAGTTAGGTGATGCTTTGTGGGAATTTATTGGCTATATACGTATTATATCGATATGTTATCGTCGTTAAATAAGATCGTTTCGCACAGAGTTCGTTTGCCTGGGCCTGACTCAGTTGTAGTTGTTGTTTTCGTTTTTGTTGGTAACATGAAAAGAGTTCTACAGTTTCAATTACAGCCAACCGCTATCGTCCGAACTCTCATTATTGCTGTTGCTGTTGCTACTGGTAGTGGTACTGGTACTGCTGTAACTACTCTGGCTGCTGTTGTTCGCAGTTGACTTTGTTATGCCGTTGCTGCCGGTTTTTGTTCCAACTTTGCCAATTTGGACGTTGGCAAAACTGACAAAACTTCAGCAGCAACTTCATTGCTGTTGTTGTTGTTGGTGGTGGTGGTGCTGGTGCTGGTGGTGGTGGTGGTCGTGGTGGTTGTGTTGCTGTTGCTGTTGCTATTGTTTCTGCCACAGTAGTTGCTGCTACTGCTGCTGTCGCTGTCATCGCCGTCGTCATAACGTTTATTAATAAGTTTCTTCGCAGTTGCTGTTGTTGCTCTTATTGTTGTTGTTGTTGTTGTTGTTACTACATGCTCTTACTTTTATTCATATTTGTTTTTGTTTTTTGTTTTTCCTGTTGTTTAGCCCGGCTGGCTTTCCATGACTTGTCACAGCACGACCCCAAAAAGGAAATAGCAAAACAAAAAAATAAACATGAACGGCATGAGCAAAAATGGCCTGAAACAGGCGAAAAGACAGCACAAAGAATTAGAGCAAAGTGCACTTTTTGATGACTTTTGATTTGTTTTACGATTTCGAGCTATGAATATTTATTGTCGTCGTTGTTTGCGGGTACGAGTATGCATGTACATGTATATGTGCATGTATGTGTGCATGTATGTGTGTGTGTGTGTGTGTGTGTGTGGCGGTATTTAAAATGCACGAACATGGTGACGATTCCATAGCAACAACATGAACAGCAATGAACAAACAAACAAACAAAGCCAACAATACGGCACAAGTAGAAGAGGAAGAAGAAGAAGAAGAAGAATAATAACTAAAGAAAAAAAACAAAAAGAAATTATTTGACATGCGGCATTACTCATGCGCCCCGTTGACGTCGACGCCATTTGCCTTCTTCATTGCCGGCAGCTCAATATTTTAATTGATGTTTATTTAACGTTCAACATAATTAACTTTGTGGCAATATTTAAAGCATCGTAAATAGACATTATACGAGCCATTAAATGAATTTGTAAACGCTTCACTTGGGCTAGAGACACAGGCAGACGGTGGCCGGAGTGGCACAGGCCGGGCATAGATAGTTAAATGTGCCAACAGCCAACAGTCTGGCGCTCCTTGTTGTTGCTATTGCTGTTGATTTTCTTGCTTTTGCTTTCTCATTCACCATTGCAAAGTCTTATGTACGAGTATATGGCGCTGTGATTCTTGGCCGATTTCTTGGCATTCTCGTATTTGTATTTTAAACAAACCCATAAACGCAGCAAGGCGCGCATTAGCACCGCACCGCCAACCACAGCGACATCGAACTTAAAGACGCTACAAAGTCCTCCCCCTCCTCCTTCCCCACTCCCCAGTCCCCACTCCAAACTCCTTCCTGTCCACCGATCGCACTCCCACCCCCAAGGCGCCACCCCTTCTCTGCCCTTGCGGCATAAATGTTTCATTTGCGTTCTGCCTAATGTTGACTTTACGACAAGCCATAAATGGGCATAAAGCATGACAGAAAAAGTGAAGAACGTGGCAGCAAAAATAGAAAAAGGCTTCTGCCATAGTATCTATATTTCCCAACCGTGATTTGTTGTTGTTGTTTCTGCAGCTCCGGTTGCGAGTGCGACTGACAAGAAAATACTACTATGCATAGTTTTATGAATTCACTTCAGAAAATAGCAGCACAAAATAGTCGACAAATAATCATAATAATAATGTGCATAATTTCAACAACAACGACAACAAATATGGCAACCACAGCAACAACAACAACAACAACAATAGCAGGAACATCAACCAAACTGAACTGCATGATAGCATGTGATTTTTCTAATCTTGCCACATGCAGAGAAAACAAACCAAGAGAAGAAAAACAGTTGAACAAAATAAATAACACAGCGACATTATATACACAATAAACAATATACTCGTATACTCGCTAGTACAATACACAAAACAGGTAATTTTCAGACGTGGCGTTGGCACGGGCAACAACAAAAACACATGGCATAAATAAATCAATTACAGGGAAAAGCAGCCAATTCAAAAAAATAAGTAAATTAAATTGCAAAAAGGAACGAAAAAAGTACCGAAGATATAATCAACCGTCAAAATTGTAAATTGTACAAATAAACACGAGCACAATTAAGATGTACATACTTGTACATACATGTACGAGTATGTGTGAAAAAATTTAGCAGTATATACCGGTCTGTTATTTAATAATGACAATGTGACTATTTTAATTAAGTCTTCTGTATTTTAATTGAACTATTCAAAAATATTACGTTTTGCAATTTGCAATTTTATGTTTGATTTTTAATCAGTCATAGTATTTTAGACTTTAATGTTTGGACCTAAAATAATGACAGCTTAAACGAAAATAAATTTCACATTACTACTATATGGTGGTCCATATAGTGTTTTCCTAAAAAAAAAAAAATTAAAATCAACTTTATTGAATATTGGTGGTTCATTTAAAAGAGCAACCATTTTCAATATTTATGGAAAAGGCTTTCATTGATGGACTACGTGTTAACCCTGGTCTCCAAGGCCTAGCGAGCAGTTGCTTGAATTGGCCGAAACGGATGATAACGCAAATCCAAACTTGGTGCGCCAAAGAGCGATTGAAACCAAAGATCGACAAAGCCCTTTTTGCGCAAAAGAGCAGTCCAAATAGAATTTAAAAATAAACACCATAGTATAAAGTCTAAATCCCAAAATTATGTAACAATCAGAAAGAAAGAGTGGCAACTCCCATACCATAAGTACATAAGTAATCATTCTGATGAGAAGAATATAAATTGATATAATTATGCCTGTATAAAAATAAGGAGCTTTTAAACATTAACAGCTGGGCACAGGTAGCTTTGAATGGACTAGTCTTATAAATGGTTCAAGTCTGTTACAGACCATACATTGTTCTATATATCTATTATAGAACTGATCGGTAAAAAATATTTTATTTAATTTACATAATCCTGCATTTATGAGCCACTGTTAGCTTTAAAGAAGATGGATTTTCTATAATAATTAGTATTCTTGTCAAACGATTTCAATTATTGATCCGTTATTCCCATTGTCTATGCAAATAGCTGTCTCAATATATAGTAACTAAAATTTAATTGAAATCGATGTATGGGAATCAAGGGCACATTAAGCACATTATAGAACAACTTGTTCCGACTTTGTTAAAGTCAGCAGCCTATGGGGCTTCCTAATGGCGAGGTCTGCGAACCGTATCTGATTTTGGAAGTTGCGGAATGTTTTTATATATTTTTTACAATACTAATAAGCTTCAGCTTTATCAAAATCAATCAATAGCTAACAAACTAAGGAACGATTACTTTAGTCGAAAGACTAGCGCGCCTAGTTGTTTTTGTAACAATTTATACCATAATCTGTGTTTCGGCTATAAACGCCTCCTTCCATATGCAACATTCAGAAGAGCTCTGTTTGGATATATAATTTTCCTTCCAATATCCTAGCTAAAAAGTAATGAACGCTTTTTTTTACTCACTTGCAAACACCATCGATAAACGCAAGCGACATGAGGCTTGCATGGCTTCCGCCAGTAACACTCCTCCACTCTCAGCCCCATTTTAACCCGACCTTCCATCTGCACTCTCTCTCTCTCTCTCCCTCTCTTCCCCTACAATCATCGTTTTTCAATCAAAAGCGCAATGTGCCGTCGTTAATAAATGCACTCGACGATGTCTACTTATTAATTTTGTGCATCAAATCAAAAGCCCAGAGTGCCAGTGCTTACCAACCAGCCAGCCAGCCACCCAGCCAGCCAGCCTGACAACCAAACAACTAGTGAGGGCAAGGAGGAGTGAAGATTGTAACTGCAGGGAATGGCGGGCTTGTGGGAATTGCCGTTGAAGTCAAGCAACTTGCGCGTGTACGTGACCAATAACGAAATTTTCTTATTTACAAACGTTTGTTGTCTGCTTGGCTGGCTGCTCGCTCTTTGTGTTGCTGTTGTTGCTACGCCGACTAGTATGAGGATTCAGCTAAATCTGAAGCTGCAGCTCCGTCGCCTGTAGCCAAGTGGCAGGAGGGGCGCCAAGCGCCAAGCGCCTTGCGAACATACATACTTGTACATATGTGTGACCGTTCATGTCGTTGTTTTTTCTTATTGCGCAATAAAAAAAACATATAAAAACAGCAACAACAAAGCACAGCCAGAGCCAGCTCCAGCGCCAGAGCCAGAGCCAGAGCCACACAAAAAGTCATTCTGAAGTCAGTGTCCTAAAAACCATTATGAAGTTGCTCACTTGATCGTGCAATGTACCTTTGATTTTTGCAAGCACTTAACACGTGCGCTCGGCGGCATTGTGTGCCGAGGCCCTGGCGAGAGCACAGAGCCAGAGCCAGAGCCAGAGCCAACCCGAACGAGAGCCCGAGCCCGAACTCGAACCCAGGCACGCGCCCCAGCCTCCTCCTCAGTCGCTGCACTGCAACAAAATAGAGGCAACAAAACAGTCCCAAAACAATTTCAACATCTCATACTATAGTCTCATTTGATAGTTTAAAAGGCAGTTCCCGTCTATTTCCGTAAGGGTCTTCAAAAATAAAATAGTTCGACTCTCCAAAAAGATGAACAATTTTATGTTTTTTTTATATTTTATTTTTATTTTATTTTAAATGAACCCCTAGAAAAGTATCAAGTGCTTCCCTACTCTATAGTGAAAACGCTTCATAATAACTCCTGTAATTCTTCGAATTTCAATCTTAAATTGTAAATAATGTTGTTGTAGTGATGTTGTTGTAATGACTCAAATGGGCACACAAATACGTGCTTTGAATAGACGAATGTATAAATTAAATGTACACAAGTTCATTACCATACCATAACTCTTCATAATGCGACCTTGAACACTAAATAAAATGTTAAGAGTGTTGCGTAATCGGAAAAATATCGTATCGGCAAATAATTTATTAATAAACACAGACAGACAAACTCGTGCATGCCAACATGTAATGAGAAATAACGAAGCACGGACCAAAAAAAGAAACTATTTGTATATATGTATATATATACTTGTAAAATTAAGATGTGGAAAATAATATAAACATACTCTTGATTTTAGTTAAGCCTGACCAATTGAAATCAAATTTGAAATGCTTAAACGTTTTCAAAAATGTTTACATTATGTTGTACAAGATAAATGCTGTTCCCCTTAATGACAAATACTACTGTTCAATTCTAACGAGATCCTAAGTAAATGTAAATTAATTGATAAGCTAGATTTGCTCTGTCTAGACCACGAATGGTACATTATCATATTGTTATAGATAAAACCTCGATAAACAGACATGCTCTCTTATACAGATAATAATGAGTTCGGCCTTAGATGCCGAACATAACACCAACATTTTCGTAGCTGGCAGGCGCCAGCTTAATAGATAAGGATGTGTAAGTACACAAATCATTAGCTCAGGCTCGCCACCGCGCTGGATGAGCATGCTGCGGCTGGCTAACATGAGCTACCTGATAAAGTACGCACACATGGTAGAAGATAAGGAATCGATGATAGTATGTAGGCGATAGCATAAGAACTAGGATAAGAATTTATATATAAATAAAGCAGTCGAGCTATCGACGTCGTTCATTCATCCACAAAACTTTGTCGCGTATGATTATCCTCCCACCAATCCTGCTCCGCTCAATACATTGGTGACCCCTCGAAAAGTACACGCGAGTTAAATAGTGTTGTGTTGTGCTGTGTTAATATATTGTCCTTAAAAAATAAAAAGGACACAAGTGTAAGAAGTGCTGCGTTGTGTCCCTAAAAATAAAAATAGTGGACTAAAACATCCAGCTCTCAAAGAAAATTAAAAAGTGTTATGTTGTGTTGTGCTGCGTTGTGTCCCTAAAAATTAAAATAGTGGACTAAAACATCCAGCTCTCAAAGAAAATTAAAAAGTGTTGTGTTGTGTTGTGCGGTGTGTATTTATATTGTCCTTAAAAATCAAAAGAAGGACTTATAAGCCCAGCACCCGTGCGAATTTCAGCCAAAAAATTAAAAAGTGTTGTGTTGTGTTGTGCTGCCGTGTGTCCCTAAAAAGTAAATAGTGGACTTAAACACCCAGCACCCGTACCAACAGCAACCAAATATATATATAAAAATAATAATAAAATCATTTATACCAATATAAAATTATTAAATATTGTGCGGAAATTTAAAAGTACTGCACTAAAAATCAATATGGCAAACGAAGCCCAAATAATAAAAGAGCAAGAGGGCATTGGAAGAGTTTTGGAGGCCATTTACAATGCAGCGGCAAAGTGGGATGGATCGGGTCAGCAGCTGGACCAGTGGAACCGCAAGGTAGAAGAGCTGAGGATCCAGTTCGAGGCAAATAAAATCGGACTGCAAAATCCTTCAGCGACAATATTGAAATCACCATATTTTAAAGAAAAATTTGGAGAAAAGGTAAGTGAACTTTTTACAGTTACTTACTCATTATTGGGGCAAATGAATAAACAGATAAATAGAAATGCTGATTTGCTAGAATCGCAGTCATTAGTAGGCCCAGATAATACAAAAAGTACGGCTGTTAGAAAGATAGAACATGCATTAAAATGTTTTAAGATGTCCTTAAAAAGATATGATGGAAAAGATTTAAGTGAAATCAAAACAGCTAAAACCCGTGCAGATGATCTTTATTATCAATATTCAAATGAATGGGGTATAGGAGAGTTAGAAGAAAAGTTTGAGAGGTTAACAGACCAATATTACGAATTGGATATGAATCCGGAATTAAAAAGGAGAATATGAACTTCGACTTGCCAAAAATTGAAATACCGTGTTTTTATGGAAGCTATACAGAGTGGAATACGTTCAAGGAACTTTTTATGCAGTTGATTGGCTCAGCAAACATTTCGAACACACAAAAAATGTGTGCCTTGAAAACCAAAGTAAAGGGCGATGCTGCAGCAACAATAGAAAATTTGCCGTCAACAGAGAACAATTTTGATTTAGCATGGTCCCTGTTAGATAGCAAGTTTACCAACCCTAGAGCAACATTGGCTATTTATTTGAACAACATAATTGAAGCTCCCTCGGTTAGTGAGTCCGTAAACAGCGTAAAGCAATTTTTATGCATAATTAACAAAAATATTCAGGCTATAAAAGCAATGAAGTTGTCTGAAGAACTCATCCTACAAAGCCTTTTTAACACATTACTAACAAAAAAAATGAACGAAAATCTTAGAACTAGATATGAAAAATCCCTGGAAAACCCTAAAACTGTTCAAAAAATTGACCCCCTGTTAAAATTCTTAGAGCATGAATGTTCTGCATTAGAAGCTTGCCAAATGGATGGTAACAGCAATGCGCAGAAGAATAAAAATGAAAAGCCAAGTTTATATCACAAAATAGAAAAAAAGACTTGTGTTTTGGAATGCAATTATAGTCACCCCGTATATAAGTGTCAGAAATTTAAAAAACTAACAATAAGAGAAAGATGGCAAATAATAAAAAAGAACCAAATTTGTGGAAAATGCTTGCAGATGGGACATTCCTTTGCTACCTGTAATTGGGTTTGTCGCACATGCAGCGGTCCACATCATATGCTTTTACACATAGACAATTCAGTAGTGACTAGCTCAAAATGTTTCAAAAAGGAGAAAAAATGTGTTTTGCTATCAACAGCAGTCGTTGAAGTATTAGATGGAGAAGGCAAATGGCAAAACTGTAGAGTATTATTAGACAGTGGCTCAGAAGTAAATTTCATCACTACAGAGTTTAAGCGAAAATTAAAATTAAAGGCAGAAAAGGTACAGGAAACAATTGAAGGGGTTTCAGATAACTTTTCTCAAATAAACGAAGGTATGAGTGTTCAGATTAGATCAAAAACCACAGAATTCAACACCGAAATTGAGGTATTAATTAGTGAAAAAATTGTATCTAATATGCCAAAGAAAAGGTTTGAAATTGGAAATATTCAACATCACATAGAGTTAGCGGATCCACAGTTCAACATTCCACAAGGTATTGATATGCTTCTCGGTATAGATCTGGTGCATGAAACGGAAAAATCCGGAAAGATTCAATTGAACGAAGGAAGATTGCGTTTACGAGAAACGCTTTTTGGTTGGGCTGCTTACGGTAAAATAGAGTTAGAGAGTCCTTCAAAAGAAGGTCGAGTAGTGACCTATTCTGGAGTTGGAATTGAACATCAACTTAAAAGGTTTTGGGAAATTGAAGAAAAAATGACAGAAAACATTACATTATCAAAGGAGGAGGTAGAATGTGAACAGGAATTTGAACAAAATGTGTCAAGAGGAGCGGATGGACGATATATTGTTGCTCTGCCATTTAAAAATACACCGAAAAACTTAGGATATTCTGAATCTCAAGCAAAAAGACGTTTTTCGGCATTAGAAAGAAAATTCAATAAAGACCCAAGCCTAAAGGAACAATACACAAATTTCATAAAAGAATATATCGAATTAGGGCATATGAAGATAATTGCAAATGCGGAAAAGTTGGAATCAAAATATTATCTCCCTCATCACGCTATTTTACGGCCGGAAAGCACTACTACCAAGCTGAGAGTCGTGTTTGATGCATCATGCAAAACGTCTAATGGTATAGCATTAAACGACGTATTGCATGCAGGTCCAAGACTGCAGGAAGATTTGTTTAACATATTACTTCGATTCCGAAAACACACTTATGTCATTACAGCAGACATAGAAAAAATGTATAGACAAATTTGGATTAAGCCAGAGGATCAAAAGTATCAGCTTATATATTGGAGATGGGAACAGGGAATGCCTTTAAATACATACGCTTTGCAAACAGTAACGTATGGAACAAAAGCTGCGCCATATTTAGCAGTAAAATGTTTGAAAAAATCCGCAGAAAAAATAAAAAATAAATGGGCTAAGGCGGCTGAAGCAATTGAAAATGACTTCTACATGGACGATTTAATGACTGGGGCAAATACAATAAAAGAACTAAAAGAAGTACAAAAACAAATAACTGGCACTCTTAAAAAAGATGGATTTCATTTAAGGAAATGGTGTTCAAATAGCGTAGACCTTTTAAAATCAATGTCAGTAGCAGATAGAGGGATGAAAGTAGAATTTAATATAGAGCAAGCTAATCCCATTAAAGCATTAGGAGTTGCCTGGTTACCAGAAACGGATGACTTCTCGATTAAATGCAACTGGGAATGTGATAGTAAGGTAACCAAACGCAGCATTCTGTCAGACATTTCGAAAATATTTGATCCCTTAGGTTTAATAAGTCCAGTGACAGTGACAACGAAAATTCTGATGCAAGATCTATGGAAATCCAAGTTAGACTGGGACCAAGCGCCTTCAGAAGAAAGTGTAAAGGCATGGGAAAAAATAAAAAAAGAACTCCCAATACTAAATGAAATGAAAATACCCAGAATGTTAATTGGAAACAACGCCAAAACAATAGAGTTGCATGGTTTCGGTGATGCATCTGAGAAAGCATATGGTGCAGTAATCTATATTAAATCAATAGATTGTAACAATAAAATTAGAATTAACATAGCCGCGTCCAAATCCAGAGTAGCGCCAATTAAACTTTTAACAATACCAAGGCTTGAATTATGCGCCGCAGTACTTTTAGTTGAGTTAACGAAAAAGGTTAGAGATAGTTTGAAAATCAAATTCAGCAAAATTTTCTACTACAGCGATTCACAGATTGTGCTTAGCTGGTTAAAACTTGACCCAGCGTCATTAAAAACATTTGTGGCAAATAGAGTTAACTTTATTCAAACAGAAACAAAAATTGCATGTTGGCAGTTTGTTGAGTCAGAGCAGAATCCAGCGGACATCGTGGCTAGAGGTAAATACCCATCGGAGTTAATAGGAAACCAGCTGTGGTTTCAAGGGCCATTATTTTTAAAAAGTAATAATCACCAGGTTCGACATAATTCAGTTACATTAAAGGAATTCCCGGAAATAAAAAAAATTACATATAATGCGTTACTTGTTAAAACAGGATCCATATTTCATGAGATCAACCACAAAAACAACTTTGATTTTTTACAAAATGTGCTGGCAAGGATAATAATGTTTACAGAGAAGTGCAGAAAAACAGAAGTAAAAACATGGATAAGCTATAAAAAGGAAGCGCTAACACTAATAATTAAAATTGTGCAGAAAAACCACTTTCCAAAGGAGTTATCTCTTCTGCAGAATAAAAAGGAGTTGCCAGGAAAGTCAAATATCAAGTCCTTGGCTCCATTCGTAGATAACAAAGGGATAATAAGAGTAGGGGGACGAATTCAAAATTCGCAGTTGTGTTTTGAAGCCAAGCATCCAGTTCTTTTGCCGTATGCAGATAAATGGGTGGAGCTCCTAGGAACTAAACTTCATAAAAAACATTTGCACATAGGACCTCAAGGGTTACTTGCAATAATCAGGCAGCGGTTTTGGCCCTTGAGAGGGAAGCAAATAGTCAGCAAAATTACAAAAAATTGTATCCGCTGTTTTAAGGCACACCCAAGACAGATACATCAGTTTATGGGAAACCTGCCCGAAGATCGAGTAATTCGAACACGTCCGTTTTTGAATATTGGAATAGATTTTCTCGGGCCCATAGCCATTCATCATAAAATCAGAGGAAAACGAGTTGACAAAGCCTATGTGTGTGTATTTGTTTGTTTTGCTACGAAGGCAGTGCATTTAGAAGTTGTGTCAGATATGACTTCTGCAGCCTTCATAGGGGCTCTGAAAAGATTTGTAGGTAGAAGGAGCTGTCCACAAAAAATTTACTGCGATAATGGAACGAATTTTATAGGCGCAGCAAATAGTCTGAATGAAATATATAAATTATTCAAAGACCAAATTCAGATAGATACAATAGACAAGTTTTGTGTGGAGCGGCAAATTGAATGGGTAAATATTCCTGCTAAATCTCCCCACATTGGGGGACTCTGGGAAGCATGCGTGAAGTCCGTTAAAAAACATTTTACGCGTTCTATAGAAGGAATAATGACCTTTGACGAAATGACCACACTAATGATAGAAATAGAAGCGATACTAAATTCAAGACCATTAACTCCGCTGTCAGAAGATCCAAATGATCTTCAGGTTCTAACCCCAGGGCATTTTATATTGGGAGAGTCTTTTTCTACAATAGTAGACTCAGTAGACAGTAAAAGTTATAAAGGGTTGCGAGACCACTGGAAGGCAGTTCAAGAAAACAAAGAACAGTTTTGGAAAAGGTGGTCGTTAGAATATCTGTCCGAATTGCAAAAGCGTTACAAGTGGGATAAAGTAATGCCAAATTTAAAACCGGGAACCCTTGTATTATTAAAGGAAGAAAATCTGGCCCAAATGCATTGGAAGAGGGGCAGGGTCACAAAGACCATTGTAGGTAAAGATGGCCTTTGTAGAATGGTAGAAGTAAGGACAAGCAATGGAATATCGCTGAGGTCGGTGCACAATGTTTGTCCTTTTCCTGCCGAAGACGAGGATAACTCGTCAACTGCGGTAGTTACAACCGCAATACAAACAAGTAACCCAAATAAAATACAAAATAGTTATGAAAATGAACAGTATAAACCCAAGCCTGTAAAGTTAAAAAATAAGAATGTAATTTTATATATTTTAACATTTTTGTCGATATTTAACAATGTTAAGAGTCAAAAAATAGAATATTTAGAAAATAAGGCAGGGATATTTTTTGAGAACGTTGGCGACGTGGGATTAACGCGGACATCATGGAATATAATTATTCACGCAGATCTGGATGAGTATTGGGCATTTAAGCATCGAATAGAAGCATCTTGGTCCGTATTACTACATCTTAAGGAGAAGATTCAAAAAGACACAACTCTAGACTCAACGATGAAGCTGTTAGAAAACAAATTCAATAGGCTAGAACAAAATAATGACATTATTGTTCAAAATCAGAGGAGCAAGAAAGAACGACAACCTCGAGCGCCGCTCAGTTTCATGGGCAACGTTTTCCACGCCGTATTTGGATTAATGGATGAAGACCATGCGGACGTATTGCTCAACAAAATCAACCAGAGCAGAGACAACGAGGAGTATCTCCGGGACCTAATTCGTAACCAGTCATCAGTGCAGGATTCTACAATAACCATTATGCGGAAACAGAATGAAGTCATTTGGGACAATTTCAAAGTTATTAACAACACGATGTATACGTTGTCAAGTGCTATAAATAAGAAACTAGACAACGATAACATTCTTTCCGCATTAGAAAGCTTTTCAATTGGAATGGATGCCTTCGAAGAGTTGCAGCGGGACATCATCGCAGTAGTCTGGAACACTAAGGGGAATTTTCTGGGGAGCTTGATGCCGTTGAAGCAATTTGAGCAGCAGATTCAAGTCATGGCTCTAAATATGCCTGAGGGCGTCCAATTACCAGATACGGATCCCGTCGAGCTGGGTAAAATTGCAAAAATAACGACGAGGGCTACAAGTACCTCACTGTTATTTAACATAAGAATCCCATTAATAAATCACAATAAAATGAGAGCTTATGTAATCTATCCATATCCCACATTACACGATGGAAAATTCGTCAGTATTCAGCCCGAATTTACTCAAATACTCGTCGATGACAACTCAGCCAGTTTCTATGGACTAACAGAAGGAAATCTGAATTACTGCCAAAAGATGGAAAGGCTGCTATTATGTCCGCAAATCCACCCAATATACAACGTTAACGCTGCTACAAATTGCGACATATTACTTTTACAAAAAACAAAAACGCTACCGCCGACCTGCCAGGTAAACGTGATGAACCCGCGAAATTATTGGGCTCAACTTCACAAGGCTAACTCCTGGATATTTTCACTGCCAAATAAAATAACAGCGGAAATGCATTGCAAGGAAAATATCACAAGCCTCACCATATTTGGTCAAGGGATCCTTCAACTTAATACAGGATGCTTCCTACAAACTGAAGAAGCCAACTTGTGGGCATACGAGGATACTACTACGGATGTTAACTTCCGTCTACCAACAGTAAATCTGTCCAGCCATTTGCCTGAAATAAGCCATATGCAGGTAGAGGGTGAAATCAAAACATATAAGGTACGCGATATCCCAAGGATCAAAACAATCTTCGATTTCCCGATTCATCTCGATACGCATCAAATGGCACTTTACGGTATCAGCATCACCTCCTGGATTGTCGGATTTTGTCTCATCGTGGCGATCGTTATCATCTTTAAAAAGATGTGTCAACTTTCTACCCAATTTCTACCCGTAACATTTGCCTTACCACGTTTATCCTAAAAACTAAGAAAATATATGTAATCGTGTATAATTAAAATTAACCTTAAGAAACAATACTAGTTGAAAGGGAGTCCTTTCAAGGTGGGGAGCATGTTCAATTCTAACGAGATCCTAAGTAAATGTAAATTAATTGATAAGCTAGATTTGCTCTGTCTAGACCACGAATGGTACATTATCATATTGTTATAGATAAAACCTCGATAAACAGACATGCTCTCTTATACAGATAATAATGAGTTCGGCCTTAGATGCCGAACATAACACCAACATTTTCGTAGCTGGCAGGCGCCAGCTTAATAGATAAGGATGTGTAAGTACACAAATCATTAGCTCAGGCTCGCCACCGCGCTGGATGAGCATGCTGCGGCTGGCTAACATGAGCTACCTGATAAAGTACGCACACATGGTAGAAGATAAGGAATCGATGATAGTATGTAGGCGATAGCATAAGAACTAGGATAAGAATTTATATATAAATAAAGCAGTCGAGCTATCGACGTCGTTCATTCATCCACAAAACTTTGTCGCGTATGATTATCCTCCCACCAATCCTGCTCCGCTCAATACAACTACATATTATTAATTCATTGATGAATTCGATAGCCTTTCAATATTTGTGTAGCAAAATCTGTGTTTTTGAAATAATTTACAAATTGTTTTTTCTTCGAGTGCAGTATCCCCCCTCTTGGCCCTGTGCTTGCCGAGAGACAACCACGCGTTGCCATTTGCCTCATTTTTAGTTGCAACAATACAACTAAATTAGCACAGCTGCCAACAAATGGGCAACTATGCAGCAGTGGCAACAAAGCCGTGACGAATGCAGCAAAATGCACACTGGTTCTGTGCAATCTGTTCCGAATCGAACCAGTTGTACTGTGCGAAGCAAACAATTTGCATGATCTTTTTACATCTCTCTATGTTTCTGCATGTCCATCAGGGCTGTACCAGTTCCTGCAATTCTCAAAATACATACGAGTATATGGTATACGAGTATGAACAAAAATTGTACATAAGTTGAAAATATTTACAAGAAACATATTATTAACAAGCGTATCCATCTTTCAATCAATCTTTCCCTTTGCAAGAAGCATTATTATTAATATATTGAATTTTAATTTTTTTTTAATTTTCATTTTTTTGAAATGTACATCAGAAACAAAGTACTTAAAACTCTTTTTTTTAAATACAAGATAACATAAAAAATATGTTTTCCCAAACAGATCGATTCGTACTTTGGTGCAGCAATACAAATATTTTACTCCTTTTGAAATGCCTTTGACTTTTGAGAGACAGGGTACATTCAAGCACAATGAGAAAGATATAAGAAAATCTGACCGGACCATATATCTATCTCCCAACTTCAAAGAAAAAAGTATGAATAACTTGTTTCAAATAAGCCAAAAAGCCATAAATACTTATAATTGCTGATTATGCTGTCCAGAAACCGCACTGCATATATAAACAGAAACAAATAGACTTTTTTCAATATTTGATTCAAATTAATAATTTTGAAAGAATTGTATTTATTATTATTATTTCTAGGAGTAAACAAATTTTAGATTTTGGGAAAGAGCTGAGCCCACATTCACTAAATTTGGTGTGCAGACTCTCCTTATCATCAGATAAAACGAGTTGATTTTATTTGTTTTTTAATTTTTCCCGCTAAGGAATTTTGTCCATACATAAACGAAACTTTGCCCCCAAAATCAATTCAATAAGTCTCTACTCTTGTGTTATTCAAATCGGTTGATTCTAAGAAAAGTTATTAGCGAGACAAACTGCCGCTAGGGGTTCCCTCTTCTGCCCCCCCTTTGCTTTTGCGGCGGAAGTTTGTTTGCGTTTAGGGTGCTCTCTTGTCTTAAGATGGGTATTTTGGTTGGGAAAATGAAAACTTGCTACACTATGCTGCAGTGTTCAAAATTAGAACTGTAGTTCATGTTACTCGTATCTGGTAACTGCAGCTGCAGCAGCTGGTTGTGTTGCTGCTGTTGCATCTGCCACAGGCATTGATTGTTTTTGTTGATGTGCGAAAAGTTTATTTGGTAAGTAAACATCATGAAATGTTGAACAAATATACAAAACATGCCAGCCAGCCAGTCAGCCAGCCAGGCCAGAATCAGCTAAAAACAGCCAGAGCAGCCAAACAATCATTTTGACATGCCCCTGAGCCATTCGCGTTGGTCAGATGCTCGTTAGTTGCTGTTGTTGTTGTTATTGTTGTTTTTGTTGTCGCTGTTGCAATTTACTTTTGCATTGATGCGCGCAACGTCAAGTGCATGTGCATGTGTGAAGGATGCATTTGTGTGCATCTGCCAAATGCAAACTAAATGACTGCATGCGCTGATTTTTCACAGCAACAGCAACAACAAAAGCAACAACTGGTGGCAAAACACAAAACACACAACACTGCCCGGTGCAAATCAAATTTATGCAGTGCATCTAACTAGGCGTGCGAAGTAGATTGGCATGTAAAAATTGGGGCAGTTGCACAGCTGAGATTTCCAATGGGACACACACGCATATACAAGGCTGGGCTATTCTGCTTTTAGATGGAGCCAATATTTACTCGACACAGTTTTAGTTCACAGTTCTAGTTCACATTTCTTTTGCCAATATGGTGAAAATAGCTATTCAAAGACATAATTCATGAATGATCGCTGACATGTAAAATTCGAATTGCAGTTTATTTTTAAAAACAAATCTCCGTTATTCCTATTTTTAATTATTTTAAATTGATTTTTTTTTTATTTATGTCAACAAATATTGACTGCCGACATAGGAGGAAAGTACAAGTATATAAAAACTATAAAAAGCATCTTATAAGCTAGAAAAGCCTAAGAAGGAGAAATCGAATCCAATTACAATAATATCCAATTAACGCCACCGACCCGGTGGGGGAATATTATTTGCCCTTCGGCTAGAAGCTTAGAATTACTTAAAAGCTAATTTTAAAAAGGAAAAGAAATAGAAAAAGTAATCGTGTAACCATACATTTTTCCTTGATTAGTTCGTTCATTCTATTGAAAACATTACTCCATTACATACTGACCTCCTATACATATCCAAGTAATGACAAATTCCACTAATAACTAATTACGAAATTATAGCTTCTGTGATATCAATACCCATACTATACATACATATAAGTGGAAGTGGAGCTTTAAAATTTCTTTTACATGTGATCTTTCGTTGATTCGAACATATCTAGGCTTGCGTCTATTTTTCCAATTCCCTTTTTAGGGTTCTATCTTATTTTCCCAAATTTTAAAGTTGTGATCCCTGAAGATATTTCATCTTATTTGCAGTTTTCGTAAAATATCCACTTTAAAAGGTTGTCTATAGAAAAAATTAAAAAAATATTTATAATGCACTCAAAACTGGCAGCATATGCTTAGCTTTAAACTAAATTGAGGTATTCTTGTTAATGTTCAATTATACTTGTAATTATACTCCACAACTGAGGAGCGTAATGCAAGGAAGAGCGTTCTGTAAAGGTTTTTCACAAATCGCTGGTGCCTTTCCTTAATACAGATTGCTCAAAAGCAAATTTATTATAAAAATGGTTGCAAGACACTTCTGGCTATTAAATTAAAAAATAACATTAAAAAAGTTGAACAGAATTGGTGCCATTACGATTCGTCGTCTCTCTTGATCTCATAAGCATTTAAATCAGCATTAATGGGGAGTTTCGGAGACAAACAGTCCAATCGTAAATGATGTTGAGATACTATGTATATGCTTTGATACAAGACAAGAAAATATTTATGTTCATGCCAAAGTAAGGGTTACACCTAAAAGAACCGAACAGATCAGATTAATACACGCCCAAGATGAATAACAAAATTCTCAACAACTATATTGTTTGGAATGTGCTTGGTATTGGTACTTGGTATTAACATAAATTGCAAGCCAAAGCACCGAAAGGTAGAAAAAAAGCTTTGCTGTCAAATTTGACTGTGGAGGCGAGAAGTGCTTTATTTGGAGCAGTCATTACAGAACCAAGTTTAATTGTGATTAATCGGAAAGATATTTTAGCTACAAACACACGTTGAGCTCCACCAAAACCTTCCCATGAATTATAGTTACTGGATTTTTTTTAAATTTTGTAAAGCTATTTATTCTGGTATATAAGAAGTCGAGAGTTTGGAGCGTCGATCATTGGTTATTTCTTTAATATATATAAGTATATATGGAATATCGCCAGAGGTGCTGTCCTAAATATCACTTTTCTCAATTTCAAACATATTTTCCAGTTTAGAATGTAGCTTTCTTGGTTTTCATCAACGCTCCCTGAAACCCCATGCAATATTTGCTTGCAAAAATAAATTTAATTTTCACAATTCAGCAGGCAAGAGGAAAGGACATAGATACACACACACACACACACACATAAATAGAGAGAGAGACACAAATATGCTGAAGTTAGTTGCTCCGAATCACTGTAGATGGAGAAGAGAGGCAAGGATGCCTGGGTATGGCTGTGGAAGCAGGGGTCGAGCTCGCACCCATTGCCTATTGCTTCTGCCCATGGCTGAGGCCTTCGGTTGGGCTCATTAATTTAAATTTTGTGTGTGATTTTATGAAATTAATTTTCATGCAAGCAACTATACTGCATGGAATTTGTGGCTCTGAATTTATTAAAATGGTTTTCAGCTGCAACCAAATAGCAAATTAAGCAGTTTAGAGCAGATTTGTGTGCATGTGCGTGTGTGTGTGTGTACTCGTATATTAACTAGCACATGGGCCCATTTATTGCTAATAAATATATACATATATGTTTATATATATTTATAGTATATAGATGTGTTCGCTATAAAATATATTATTTTCATGTCATTTTCCAACGCACGACTGCACGCTGTTCGCTTTAATCGCATGAAACACATTACGTATACGTACGTATTGGGATGAGGCTGCCTCCTTCGGCCTTGTGCTGCCTAGGCCTTGCTGGCTTTTTATGGAGCATTAGGGCAATTATTAGATGTTGCAATTTCAGGGATTAATTTCTCGAAAATAAAATGGCAAATTATAGCTCAGCCAATCGAATATATAGAAACATAGCAGCGGGCTTAGAGAACATAAATTTATGAATAATTGCGCTTGATGGTGATAGTAACAACGATGATAAGCATATTGTTGTTGGATTTCAATTTTTGGTCCTAGTTTTGTACTCGTATTCGGTTAGCGTTGCTGGCCTCCTCCAGTCATTGTTGGTTTTAGTAGCTAACTACTTAATAAAATTGTATTAGGGAAAGTGTCTGTAATGATGCTCCCTCCTTTATTTTTGTAGCCCATTAATAATGCTGTTTAAAATTTTATTAAACATAACAAGGAAATTTGCTTGATTTTACTCCAACCATGCTTTAATATAGCATGACACAATGTAATTTTAAGAAGTAGTACAAGTAAAGTGTATGCTTAGCTATTAAGTATCGGCGAAAGGTTTAGTATATTTCAGCGAACATGGAAGTTATGTTTTAAGGTCACACTTTGAGAAAGAGGGACAGAATAAATAGGACTACAACTAAGAAACAACGCTCCTTCAATCATTTTCCCGGCCACAACAATTAGTTGCTCTTAAATTGTTCAGTTTAAGGCCGCATATTTAATTAAGCATCAGAATTTCAAATGCAAAGTTTTTAATTAACGGCAAGTAGCTGGTCATGATTACATTTTTTGAAGCGTTAACATTTGGTTTGTTTGTTATTTATTTATTAAATTTTTCGTATTATGATTCTCCGTTTAATTGGAATGGGAGCTTGTGTACCACACACACACACACATACGCACACGCACACGCTCACGCTCACACATACACTCCAAGTATCTGTGCAATGGGCACACACTTCTAAGTATGCTGAAACGTTGTGTATGTCGGCATTTCGGAAAGAATTTTTAATTATTTTTATTGAGCAAACATAAGGAGAGTGCGTGCATGCATATGCTTGTGTGTGTGGGGGTCTGTGTTTTATGTATGCCTACGTAATTATGTGATAACAGACACATCAAATATGAATGACATGTGCGGCCACTTCCACTTTTTTTTGGCATTTCTATTTGCCAAACAAAATTTGGCCAACCCGTCACAATCGTCATAATTTCTTCCACAGTGATTGAGGCTAGCTTGGCTCCTTAGCTTTTATTGGCAGTTAATCAGCAGCCCAAAAAAGTATGCAATACTTTTGTTGTCACGTCACATTGAGATACAAGTGTAATTATGAGGTCGATCGTCGCATGATTCTCCAATTATTTTCCCACAAGACAACGATTAACCTTAAAGGCTTGCAGCATGCAAAACAAACTGCCGCAGGTACACGAAGAAAAATAGGTATATCGGCCGTCATTTTCAACTGAGTCCAACACTCCAATATATGAAATATACGTAGCAATCCGAAATTCTCAGAATTGTGACTGGAGCTCCCTGGACCTAAAAATTCCAACAGCAATAACTGAAATATCTGAAAACCCAATGCAAATATTCCGGCAAGCTCCCAAATGCTCATCCAAACCTAATCGCAAGCAACACAGAGTATATACATTTGTATATATGTATTTATATGGCTCTAAAGATTTTCATTGTTGCTGTTTTTTCCACATTTCTGATTATTTATTTGTGCGCGTTGTCGTGGTTTCTTTTGTTTTATTTTTAATGTTTATAAGCATTGCCGTACCGCATGCTCCCATTCCAGTACGTCGGCGTCCGCGTCCGCGCCGTTGTCATTTTATTAATAATACTTCAAATACTGATGGGACTAGGCTAGGTTGATGATGGAGGGGGCAGAGTTGCCGCACTTTTAATACCCACGACACAAAAAGCGCCCAGTGACAGTGTGAGCTTGTGTGTGTGTTTGTGTTTGTGCCTTCGTATATTTGTCATACGGAAATGAAAGTGGAAAATAGAGCAGGGCAAGCAGCAAGTTTAACGTCGTCCTGCACATGCACACATGCAGACGAATATGTATATATATATATATATATATATATATATATATATATATATTGTATATATGTACAAGTATATATGTATATAAACGAGCTCAACTCATCACACAGCTTTCCTTTTTTCCCATTTTTTTTTTTTAGTGTACCATTGCTAGTTCTTGGTCTCGTTGTCGTTTTTGTTGATTCTGCTGGTATTTTGTGCAACGCCCGTGAAAAACGCCAACAATAACAATACTGGCTTACGTTACTGCAACAACAACAAAAACGGCTATTGTTGTTTTTATTGTTGTCGCTGTTGTGCTTAAGTTTTTAATTTGAGTTTTTAGTAGCACAACACTTAACCGAAAAAAAGGAGTACTATAGAATGGAATAGAATAGAATAGAATAGAATAGAATGTGAAAAAGAGGCAGAATGTACGACGCAGAAAAAAGGGGAAATGCTGGCGGCTTCCGCAACGCTCTTCTCCCTGCAACACCATTACACACACCCGTGCTTAAGGAGCACACAAAAAGGTCACACGCTCGTTCCCTGCTTTGACTCTTTGAGTCCCCAGCTCTGACCTGATCCTACCCTGGCCAACAGACACACACACACACACACACACACACACACACACACAAACAAACTCAAATACGCACACAAGCACACACACACAAACAAGGAGTGATGCGCTATCTGTACTGTCCATGTTCATTACTGCGGTTAATCTGTTTGTTCGTTCTTGTTGTTGTTTTTTAGTTTTCTGTGGGAAGTTTGCCTAAAAATTGTGTGCGCTCTGTCGGCTTTCATTTAAATTTTTTTTCTTTTTTCCTTCTCCTTCCACACGCCTTTTTTATGGTTTTTAATAAGCTTTCACGTGCGGCCAGGTGCAAAAATGAAGTAAAAAGTGTTGGACGCTCACACAAACACATATGTTCTTGGGTCGCCTCAGCCCGCAATCATACGGATGGCACGTTGTTGACATCAAAATAATGACTGTGAGCCTGGGCTGTGGTGCGGGCTGCTTGTTTGTGGCTCGACCGAAAATTCCACAAAAACAACAACAGCAGCAGAAGTGGAGGCAGCGGCAGTGCAAACATATGCTTAAGACACACACACACAAAACACACTCACTGCGCGAACAGTGAGGATTCTCCCACACAACATTTGCAATGCGACCGACTCTTTAGACAAATATCATAGAAATTAGTTTCCCCAATTGATTTTTCTTTACCTATTTCTCTGCTTGACTTAAGAAATGCAGCAAGTATAAAAGTTATACTCTGTATCCTTTGGGTAAAAAAGGAATATTAGGTTTGTGCAAAGTACTATATGTAACAGGTAGAACGAACATACATATACAAGTAAATATAAATAACTGTCTATCTTTGAATACATTTTGATTTCAAATTATTTTCAAATTTCATTGCAATTCTTTCTACATATAGTATTTTAATATTAAGATATTTGTATATTTCTCCTTCATGTATAATTTTAGTTGTTCTTTATTTTGGCTTTCCTTTTACGAGTATAATTGTATTAAAAATGCACTAACATTTTTATTGCTTTCGATCATTCTTCTCAAATGCCTATACCTATATGATAAGAGGACATTCTATTTTATTTATTTATTTATTTTTTTATTTTATGTAACACAAAGACGGCAAAGTATTCAAATTCTGGATCAGTATGATGAGCTTAGTCAGTCTATACGCCCGTTTGTGAGAACGACTGTTTAAGAGCCAGAATAACCATACTGGGTTCGAATTCTCGTAGTTCCGAAGTAGGTCAAGTTTAGATTTTACTTTCGGATGAACCTTTTGCATTACTTCTGTATTTTTTGAAGTTCTATATAAAATAATGGATCAACTCTTACGGAGAGTTATGCAAGATATTGTCTTAACTCTGCTTTGCACACAAACGCATACACATGTACTCGTATGTTAGAGGAAGGTGGATGCATCTCATTAGTGAAATTTTCAGGACTTAATTTATTTTAATTTTAATAACTTTATTAGTTCTTAAAGTGGATACCGGGTGGTTAGGTATCAATGAAGTAGTATTTTTTCTGCGATTTACAATTTTAAAAAATTCTTCTTTATTTTTCTCATTTTAGAATTTAAAGGATCACATTTTGTAGATTTCTAATATGTTGTTATTGTTTCATTTTGATTTTCCCATTCTCTTTTCCTATCATTAACTTTTTTTTCGTTTTACTTTAATGTTGTTTTAAATAGTCGTGGAGGTTTTTATTTTTTATTTGTAAATATATATTTATTTTTTCATGTGTATAATTGTACTATATTATTTATTTTTTATTATTCAGTACCTAAATTAGGCACGTGGATAATTAGCTGTGTGCAAATATATATAACAGGGATATAGAATCAGCTTCGACTCCATAAAGAACTCATATGTACTTTTTCGGGGCATCAGAAACGACTAGATCATACTTGCTATGTAGACTCTCCCGGTCTCTTGTTGCTTCCACAATTCCAAGACTACCTTAAGCTTAACTTTGCGCACGCAATTCGTAAATAACGTAAATAAATCGCCCTTAGTCCCAAGTAAAGTTAGTAGCGAAGACCGTTCACTCGGCGAGGGCACACTGTATGAGTAGTTGCTGACACATAAAATGCGCAAAGTGCGCTTCTCATGTCAAGCGTTTTGGTATGCGGATCATCATCCGCGTCATTATTATCATTAGCAACGTCATCATCGTTGAAATGAACATCATAATCATAGTCATAAGCGGCTGCTGTTGTTGTTAATTACAAAAAAATGCAAAAGCACGAAAATGCCGCTGTTTACCAAATTAAATGCTACTAATTGGACGAGCTTAGCGGCACTCAAGTGTGTGCTTTGCGACTGTTGAGCTTAGTGGCGCTTATAAATACACAAACGCTTCAGATACACACACTTACTCGTGTGTAGTATGTATGTATATATGTGTATATGTGTGTGTGTGTGCGTGTGTGTGGCACATAGAATTTTAAATGAAGGAACTTATTCCCATCGTTCGGCAGCGTTCGCATAAAAAATATAAATAAAAAACCCTTACAACCATACCAGCCGGAGCTTAGCTTTTTCCGGCTCTCCACCACTTCATATACATACAAGTAAATAGGCATGTATGTATGTATAGGTATGTATGTATGCAAGTGGCTTTATATACAGCATATTTTTTAATGCGCCAGCAATATTCAAATTTACGACAAATCAATTTGAATGGCCAAAGAAATTAAGAGACAATGGCAACGGCAACGGCAACGAAGCAGCAAAATAATCGTATTTATTGAAAAACTTTTCCGCATGGCAGCCATAGTAGCAGAAAAGCTAAAAAGATAATGGTATTATGGTGTAATCATTCAGTCAACAACCAAAATACGTAGGACTTTGCTATGCCCCCCCCCAGTTCTCTATAATGAATTCATCCATAAGCGATGAAATGCCATCAGGAATGTTTGTTTCTTAATTTATAAAGCTTCTAATAATAATATAATTATAATATAAAAATAATATTTGTCCTGAACTATACTATGCCCCCAACAGTACCTTATAATGAACACATTCATCCATAAGCGATGAAATGCCATCAGGAATGTTTGTTTCTTAATTTATAAAGCTTCTAATGACAGCTATGAGATAAAGAGATCTGACTTGGTCAATTTCAACACACCTACTATTATATGTCCTGAACTATACTATGCCCCCACAGTACCTTATAATGAACACATATTCATCCATAAGCAATGCAATACCATTAGGAATATCTGTTTCCGAATTTATAACTCTTCTACTGAAAGCTTGTCTAGATTTTATAAAACCACTCTAAAAAACTAACAATGTGCTTAATTTTATATAATATTTCTATTTGTTTCAAAGTAATTAAAACTAATTTAAAACTTGGACAATCCAAGTTTTAGAGCGAAATTGGATGTAAAAATGCAAGTTCTAAATATCTGTTTGGGTCTTCAGCAATCAAAGCATTCTTAATACAAGTGAACACATATAAAGAAAAATGAGAGAGCATAATAATTTAGTATTGGAAATTGTGGGTGTGGGCAGCAAAAAAAAAAAAAAAAAAAATAGCGCAGTAGTACTAGAGTACTGGAGTTTCTTTGAATAAACCGACACTTTATAATTTGAAGAGGGATTCACAAACAAATGGCTTAGTTCTTAGAAATTCTACACAGAATTGACGTATTTATACCCTTTTTACCGCATTTGTAACAAACATTATTTTCAAATACTATGTACTAATAGTATTTAAGCTGTTAGATTGCATTATTTGTGGAATTTCAGGGGCGGTTTTTAAATTTACTTTATTTCCTGGGCATTGCTTAGGTAGCTTTGAGAAAGTTTGGGCATAGGTTGGTTTCATCGAATAGTGTTTCATATTATATTTATATTAAACTAGAAGTGGTATCTGCCACCTTTGTAGAACTTGCTATTATTTTTTGGATTGAATGGATTATGTAAATATGTACGATTAAATATGCTACGATTAAGAATACCAAGATTTCAGGGTAAGCTGTCATCCTTTCCAAGCCACAGACTTAATTAAACGAATCAAAAAGTGTCCATAAAGGACATTGTTATGATTTTGATCTTTGTAATGCTAGCTTTGGTGCAATATGCAAACACCAGTCCAATAAAGTTTGCGTCGGTCAGTCGGCGCACTTTCCTCGTTGTTGTTGCACCAAGAAGCGCAGGCTTAGCAAACAAAGTGGCAATTTTTGCGGCAACATGGGCAGCGACAAAGCTAAAAATATACTATATAGACACACACACACACATACACACATGTAAACATGCAAAGCTATTTGCAAATCATGCACAGTGTTCTGCCGGCTTACAAAAGTAACAGGCACGAAAGGGGATGGGGGGTAAGGGGAAGGTTAAGAAGCGGTTAAAACATGCCACACATTGAGCTCCTCGTATAAAATCTAAAATTTTCAAATACAGCAAGTAAGGGGGAGGAGCTGAGTAGTTGGGAATGACAGGCGAGTGGAGGGGGGAAGAAGGGTGTAGACAGTGCCAGAGACACTAGCAAGTCATCGTCAGCGTCACCGGCAAAGTCAGCGACTAATAAACTCTACTTGCCGGCATAAAAATATCCATGCAAATTAATTAAATATTTACAGTTTACTGGCATAAGCTGTCTGAGCTAGTTGCCCCCCAAACTTCAAAGTGGTGATGGTGGGGCCGACAGCGTAGTCATTCAAATAGACTGAGAGGAAATAGCAACAAGAACCCTGACAGACAAACAGACAAACAGACAGGCAGACAGATAGACAGACAGACAGACAAGCAAGCAACGGCAGTGAGGAAAAAGGCGCGAGCAAGTTAAACATTCAGCGAGTAAGTCAT
This sequence comes from Scaptodrosophila lebanonensis, assembly GCF_003285725.1. NCBI lineage: Eukaryota > Metazoa > Arthropoda > Insecta > Diptera > Drosophilidae > Scaptodrosophila > Scaptodrosophila lebanonensis. Next base: position 3,713,167 of record NW_022060567.1, on the reverse strand, counting down.
TCGGTCATTCAGTCATTCAGTCACTCAGTCACCCATTCGTTTAGCTAGTCGGGGAGTCAGAGAGTGAGGAAGTCAGTAAGTCAGTCGGTGAGCAAGGCTCAGTCCTTTTGGCTCCTGTGGCTGTCGCCGTTTCATGCAGGTAAAGAGATGAAGTCAAGTGAGGCTCGCTGAATTGCAAAAATATGCAAAGGTAAGCGTGCGCCTGCTGCCACGGAGCAGGAAGTGTATGAATGAATGGCTGGCTGGCTGACTGGCTGGCACACACACATACACACACCCATATATACATTCTATATACACTACTTATATACAGACAAAGAAATGCTGTCTGATTTAAGTACGTGAGAAGCCCGACCGACGATGGTGACGACTACAATGATACAAAAATTACACAGATGCAACCAAGCAGAGAGCGAGGAGCTGCTGTGTGCTCGGTGCTCGGTGTTTGCATAGTTAAGCAGCAATCCCGTTAACCGCCCCTCCGCCCATCCTTGGTCCTGCTACCCATGAAATGTCAGTGAAATAAAATTAGTGCCACACTCCAGAAACAAGAACGGCAACTGAAACTGACGACGACAACAACAACATCAAAAAAGAGTCACGCGCGTCCGACTCTGACATACCCTGTGCCGGCTTCAGTAATTAATTGAATTGAATATTAAATTTATTTAATTTTTAATTTAATTTTTGTTTTCGAATCTTTGGGTAGAAATGTTAATAATGTTTGACTTTTTAAAAATGCTTTTAGCGCTTTTTGTACTTTTTATAAAATGTTCGTCAAGATGTTAAGAAACTTTGAAAAATACATTTTACTAAGTATTTTTTGTAAAAGGAATTGTTGCCCTTTTTCGCTATTTGTCAAAAGCATTTTTTTTGTCTTCGGAAAAGTTGGCAACCCAGTACAAAAGTTCAATCACTTGCATACTGCCTGATTGTTTGGGATTACGATTTCGATGCATCGCAAAAAAAAATATTCTTATCGTCTCCGGGCTAGGGACATATGCATGCCATGTTTGGAAGCGGACTCGTCTAGAAAAGCTCGTCTTGTCATGCGGATCAGAAATACACTCCTTCTTCTGGGTGTTACAAAATCGGATTGATTTCGTCATATACACTTTTACCTTTTGGGTAAAGGGTATAAAAACAAGAGCTAGCTTGACCTCGTACTTAAAAAAAAACATCCACTCTGTGTAATTGAAGCACCCAGAAAATAAAAAATTAGACCTCCTCCAATACATTCTCTTACGATTAATCGATTTAATTTAAAGAACTGATGTTGTGTAGATACTTGTAGGAAGGGATGAAAAAAAAAAACGTGTTGTTTACGAATAATGCCAGTAGGGTCGATCCAGACAGATTACTAGATCACTAGATGTTTCAATTTGTCTCGCCATTAATACTCTACGGAGCAGGCGAGACTTCCTTCTGCCTGTTACATACATTCGCACAAACATAGTACACCCTTTTTAGGCTTCGGGTACAGGGTATAAAAGCAAATAAACTTTTATGCCAGTAATCAAATTTTTTGTCACGCTGCTGACGCTAGACATAATAAATTTAAATCAATTCGGCGGACTGCGCTATCAAGTTATGCAGCCCAGCAGCCAAAATACCGACAATTTCAGTTCATGGCCAAGAAGCTTGAAATCTTTGGGTGTAGAGGGATGGCAGCGGAATGGAAAGAAAACGAGAAAGTAAGAGATAGGGGAGAGGGAGGAGAGGGAAAAGCGATCGCACTATCTGTGGCTATATAGTACGTACACATGTGATCTTGTTTATTGATTCCAAAATAGTGGGAAGAGTATTAATTAGGATTGTAATAGCAGGGTACATTTTGACTCCATAAAGAAATCCTTGGCTACTATTTTGATTACAGTCATAGAAAATTATTATACGTTTTTAAAAGGTGGAATCTTCGAAGTTATACGAACAAATGTGGATGAACTTAATACTAATTCACTCGAAATTAGTATACTTTCATGTTTAAAATTACCAATGCTAAGAAAAGACTGTTTATTATTTGTTTTCTTAGTTTTTAATTTTTAAATTACAGAACCTATTCAATTGAGCCAAAATAATTATAACTAAGTTCTTTGAATTAAAAAAAATATATAACAAAATTTTATTGAAGCCCCAAACTTTGGTCTTTTATTAACAATCTGCTTTAAATCGATGATTTGGATTAAAAGATAAAACTATTTCAAGAAATTTTTCTGAGAGCCGTTGAACATATTCAGTTGAGTGGCAGTGTAAGTATATGTATGTATGCAGTAGTATGAAATAGTTATTTATTCATTCATTCATTCATTTTACGTTTTATCCTGACTAGCTAAATGGTGATTGTAAATTAAATAGAAATCTGGAATGGCTTGTGCTGCTTTGGAGCTGGTGTTTTGAAAACAAAACTCTATATTATGCAAATACTATACTGTATACTGTATTTGGTTATTTTTCTTGCCCTACTGAATAATAATCAAAAATGATGATCGTTTCACATGAAAATACATATATGTATGTATATGGACTAGCTTCCGGCAACTAGCAAAGTGATTTTCTTCCGGATATGTTCTATGGGAATTTTTTGAAATAAACAGGAAATATATGTACATATGATCGACAAGGACGAACAAGACTTGATTTCATCTTTTAAGGGACTGCACAAATATTTATTTTGTTTTTTTTAAACCGATAAAATCAATCACTAATAGTAACTTTGAGGAAGTTCTTTTGTCTTTTTCGTAGGCAATAAGGACAAAATGGGTATATATTTTTAAGAAATAGTCAAATTTTAAGCAAAAACAAACATTCTTAAAAAATATTTGTATTAAAAAATAATTATGAAACACTATTTACAATTCAATTCCGTTGATTATTACTTATTGTATTTGTTCTATCTTGACTATCTCCAATTGTGTAGTATAGGAAAAGGATGTACTTATACATGCAAGTTGCACACACACACACACACACACAGCCTTCCCCAGCACTCGCCCCCGTCCGACATCTTGTTGCAGCTCTTCCGGCTAATTGAAACCCAAAGCGGAGCCAAAAACTTGTGCCATTTTCAAAGCTGCGTGTACAATGGCAATCAGCATGTGGGTAGCTGGTTGTTGGTATTGTTGTTTTTTAGATTTTGTTGCTTCTGCAGTTAAATGTTTCACTTGAGCCCAACATAAATAAAAAGCGTAACGAAACGTAACCAAAGAAAAATGCTGGCCTGCTGCTGCTGCTCCTGTTCCTTGTGCCTTGGCACAATGGGCGCAGTAAAAGCCAAGCGAATGCACAAGTTTTAATGGCAAGAGCAAAGAGACAAGCACACACATACACATACATACGCATACGTGGGTAGGGAGAGTGGGTTGGGCAACACACTTAAGTGCATGTTACCTAACAATTTAGTAGCGCAAGTTGGAAATTTGAATTTGTAAAAAAACAAATATACGAGCAAGTACGAAAAAGTAAGGAAAATATGAAAATGCAAAGTGGAAAACAAAAACCGTATAGAGCGCGTCAAATTGTGGGGCAAAAGGGTAATACGCACATACACATATATTTATATAAGTATATATATATATATATATATATATATATATATATATATATATATATATATATATATATATATATATATATATATATATATATATACATATAGAGAGCGGCAGCTGCGAAAGTTACAGAAACCTCGCAAGAAGTTGAAATGAAGATTTATTTGCCTATTTGCTTATTTATCTTTAGCTCAACTACAGCGACGTCTACGACGACGACGATGACGCGGCAGGCGACGCCATTTTATGTGCTGCTTGAAAACTTACAAAAGTTGTAGGGCACACACAGACAGACAGACGGACGGACGGACGGACGGACGGACGGGCAGGCACGCAGACAGCCGGAGAGACAACTGCTTAACTGGACGGATGGTTGGTTGGACAGACGCAGCACAGGCAAGGAAACTCCGTTAAGTACCGAAAACTTAAACGTTTAACAGGCGACTGATGCTCCTCGAAGACAAGCCCAGCTCCAGCCACACTTGAAGAAAAGTTCATTAAAAATGTACAATAGTATACCTACAAGTATTACTAAAGCCAATCCAGTATTTTTGATTGCTACTATTGTTTCAGCCAAAACATATCTGCTCTTCATCTATTTCACACCAAACTGAAACACGTCTGAAAACTACATTTTAAAAAAATTACTTTCTGTATGGCGCATAAGGCAATCATACAAGTAGATAAGAAGAAATCCCTTAATACGGCAAGAAATTGAGCAGCTAATCAATTGAAAACTATAGTATAGGAGCAGTATTTTGATTGAAATTGATTGAACTTATTAAATGTGGTGATCTTTTTCTTAATGAAGTCCCTACTGTACACACGAAAAAAATTAAAAAATAATTTTTTGGTGTATAATTATGATTACACAAATAAATTTAATAACTTCATGCTTATTTCATTTTCAATCGAACTCAAAACATATCGAAATATTTTAATGGTTTTATTTAAAAGTCGCTTTTAAAAATACGGTATTAAGAATCTCCTTTTCTGTTTCATAACCTTTGAAATATTTAAAAGATAGAAGACAACATACTTGTATTAATCTATGACCTATTGCTACTGCCAGTGGTGTGCTGAAAAGTCCTAAATACTTTTGCATAAGTTCTACATACGTTGGAAACGATATTACAAGATATCGTTTCAAGATCGTTAAGGAACTTCATATTTTCAAGTAATTACAGCAAATAAATTTAAAAGGATATTTCCGCCAAACTCGCAATTCTTCGATTTTTCGGAAAGAGTCCTTTATATTTAAGCCTAAATTCGACGCCTGGATCGATATTAAAGATATTTAATGTGTGTTCGTGTGTGCAAACTTAATATTTTAAAGTGATGTATTAACTTTTGTCTTAAAATGTGAATACTACATCAAGTTTTAATATCTGCCCGGAAGCTGTTGCTTCTACTATACATACTTAGTAGATACATAAGTACATGTATTTTTATTTACATTTTTTTATTAAAAGGTAACAAATTATTATTATAATTTGAAAATTTGGGTACGCATTGATAATTTTTATTTAAATAAATTCTTAACAAATTTCTGAAAGTTATGAGCAAATCAGCTCCCTAGGCCTGAGTTGAATTTGTTGAATTTTCTCTATGATGCATTTTTCTGAGTGTATTCCTTTTGTGCTGCCCCTCAGCCCTTTATCTTCTTGGCTAGCTGGCTGAGCCCCTGACTAGCGCCCATTGCGCTGATGAGCCGTGCGCGGTTGCTTCGCTTGTATGTGTGCGTGTGTGTGTGGTGTGTGTGTGTGTATGTGTTTGGGTGGCTGGGCTGATGGGTGAGCTGGCATGTTATAAATGTTATAAAGCATGCGGCACACACATACTCGTACAAACACACTCACACCCAACCCACACTCGTTCACGCTTGTTGCAAAACTGTAAGCGGAAAAGTTTTTGCTGTTTTAAATGTCGAAATTATTTGCCAACTCGCCTTTCTTACATACATAAAACGTATATGTGTGTGTGTGTGTATGGGCTAACAGGATATACTTGGGCACATGGCGCCAAGCCGATGTAAGTATGTGGTCCGCGTAGGTGGGGATGGAGTGGGCCAAGCAGCTCAGCAGGCTAAGGAAAAAAGCTGGAGAGCTACAAACTACACAGCAAATGGGCCATTTAATTATACGGAAATCACACAAATTCATCTAATTAGTTTGGCGTTTTAATTGCAACGTCGCCGGCGCTGATATCGTCGTCGTCTTCACACTCCCCTCCACATTTGATCCTATTCTTGATGCTCTTGTTCTTGTTGTTGTTATTGTTGTTGTTGCTGTTTTGTAGGAGGTGTGGCCATAAAAATTGGCCATAGTGCTGGCTGCTAATGGCTGAAGCTTTTGCCGACCTATAAATTATGTCAGTAGAGTCGCTCGTACACACACACACACACACACACACACACACACACACACACACACACACACACACACACACACACACACACACACAAACATGCACACAAACATGCACACTCTCAGACTCCACATCGGCACATATGCAAGCATTGTGTGGGAAAAGGCTTTTGAGGGGGACGATCAGAACGGAAGGACAGCCAACAGCGATATCAATTGTGTTTGCCTTGTAAATATTTCAATAATTCTTTGCAGTTTCAGTTTCTGTTGCAAGAGCGTTGTGTAAATATCGAGAAAATGTCCAATTCAACAACATGGCTCCCCCCCCCCATGCTTGTTCCCCCCACCACACACTCATTTCTGTCACTTTTATTAAAAACACTCGAACGCATCGCACTTGCGTCCAGGGAGACTGGGGATTGGTTTTGTGCATTCGTATTACGTATACGTACACACATACGCGTATGTACATATATATCCCAGTCTGACCGCCTGCCTGCCTGCCTGCCAGTCACACAATGATTGCGACAAAGACAGCAACAACAACAAAAACAACAGCTGCCTGACAGCAAGTGTTGAGCTCTTAAAATATGCAATGCGTTTACAGTTACTCGCACAACTTACATTTTATTTCGTTGCCCCTCGCCCGCCACTCGTCCCGCCTCGCTCTGATCATTGGCCATTGGTAGCAAGGGACAGGCACAACAATAACTAACAGAACGAGAGTAAAAAGCCTGGTGCTTTGAGCAAAAAATTAAATTCAAGGTGAGAGCCATAAGCATTTTAACAAACCCGTTTACACATCTCTGTACGGTTGGCTTTAATCGGCTCAATAATACATATAATAAATATATATATATATTTACAAGTATATGTAGAGCTTGAACGATTAAAGTGCCAACTGAAGACTAATTAAAGATTGATATTGTGGCTATTGAAGAGTTCATCAATAGCGTGAAATTAACTACCAGTGATGGAGATGACATAGCGAAGTCCTAAAATTTAAATAATTACACGCAGTTTTCAATATTTTTACCATTGATTATTATATATAGTATTATTTATATTTATTATAAATATATATTTATATTTAGTATTATTTCTATTTTTTTTGGAGACCAAAAAAAAAGTTATTTTCGAATCTTTTTTGTTATTATAAATACTGACGTTCCGCTAATTATAGCTTATATTATATCTTATATGTATGTTGATATAAAAAGTATGGAATAGCTGATTGAACACACTTACTAGCGACCGTTGGCAGAATTTTAGGCACAATGCTCTACGTGCTGTGCCACCACAGTCTAAGGCCAAGGATATACTTTTTCCTTCACTTCGGGGCCACTAAACAACTACTGAGTTTAATTGTAAAATAAATTATAATAAAACTCTATTAAGAAGAAAGCGGCGCAGCGATAGCGACATGAAGGCTGCTGAGCAAAAAAAAAGCCGAAAAGAGATATTTCAAAAATGAACATTACTATTGTATTTGAATTGGTTGGGGTAAATTTAGAAACCCAGAATCATTTCAGAGAATTCATTTAAGTATTTCCCTGTATTACCTGAAGTTTGATTAAAATATCTGAATAAGCTTACTTATGCCATCGCACCGGCAGCTATATAAAATAATGAGTCTATACTATACCCGTATGTATGGTTTGTTTTAAATTTTTTATTACATATAGATAAGGCAAGTCTGGCTGTAAGGGCTCAAGAGCTCTCATAATGCTGATCATATAGTATGTGCTTTAACATGGGGTCTGCTATATCCTTTACCTCGGGTACATGGTAAAAAAAAGGGACATTTTGTCTAAGGTTTAGCAGAGTCTAGTGTGTATTCGTTCGTCGAAATTTTGTGGCTTAAAAAGTAGGTGGCTGGAGTATACGCACCTGGGAGCAATAGACAACCGTTCTCATCCATAAAGAATAAAAAATAGAGAGTTTAGGTTTCCATTATTTATGGGCTAATTCAAAAAATAAGTAGCTTAGCAAACACAAATTGATGGCCATTAGCACATAAATTGTAGGCAGACAGGCATTTTTGAAGGTCATTGAGTTTTTTATTTAAGCCAAGTTAATGGACTCTTAAAATTGTTGATGAGTTGGTGGCTAACAACTGGATAGGTATACTATAAATAAATTAAATATATTTTACAACCTAACTACACACACAAACAAACCAAAACATATCGCAGCACCTGCCAAATCATTAAAAATGGCTTTGGGTCTAAATTTATTTATGAAAAACATTAGGTCAACAAATGCGTGTGTGTTTTTCCCATTTCAAATGATGAGCTTTAAAGAGTCTGGCAATAAAAAATGTCAAAGTAGATAAAATGCATAAATTCAAGAAACTATAAAGCATCAAGAGTCATGAGTGGAAGATAATAAAATGAATTCATAATGAATGATTTTTATAATCAAAATGGTGCCAAAGGAGGCAAGCACTACAGATCAATATAACCAAAATATTGTCGAGGCACAGTATTTATTTAATAGCACCTAAGACGAGTTATACATAGGAATGAGGAATTAAAATATCTTGGTCGCTAAACAAACACGCTCTTAATCGAATATTTAGTTCATAGTTAAAATTTGACCGAATTTTAAAATATTCGGTTTTGCATTTCTCCTCCAGAAAAGAGCTTCATTTGTTGGGTGTTGAAGGATTAAGGATAAGTGGTAATACACTTGAGAAATTTTATAAATTTCTAATGTTTTGTATTTTTTTAAAGAGCTAGTTTCTCTTTTTAAATGCCAAGAACAACTGGAATATCAGCTTTATCAAAGTTTTTATACGTTGACAGCTACAATTAAGGATGTGAACTTTTTTGAAAGCTTACTTTCCAGCTAGTTTAAAATGAATTAGTACTTGCCTTTTATTTTTTAATTAATAATACCTGAAAGGTACATAAGTCTTATGGACAGTAAAAAAAAGTTACAGGCCGCAAGAGATGTGGCAGATTCCACAAAGTATATTTAAATATTTAAATTCTGCGCCACAAATTATTATATTGAATTCACTATTTTATATTTTTGAATATTGCACATTTTGTTACTAGATTTAAGATTTCACTTTGTACTTTGTACTGCCTTAAGATTTCATTATTACTGAATTACTACATTTAAGATTTCCTATTTTTTCACCACACTGCATACAAGTAGAGTTACGAAGCAATGATCTTTTCAATAGAGGGAGAATAAACGGACCGGCATCACCACCCTCGCTTGCATAGGGATTTTAGAAAAAGGGAATAAGGTCACGCGAACAAAGGCTAGAAGGGTAAGCGAAAACGGAAGCTCGCTCTCTTCGCGTGTTTGCGACGAGTGCCAGCAGCGAGGCATAATATAAGTTAACCTAGCAAGAATAAAATCCGAGTAAGGCTAAACAATCAAGGCAGACATTTGGTGCAGTGTAGGGCCAACACTGAACAAACTATGAATAAAAGGCATCATGAATAATATTTTGAAGGCGCGTTGGTTATTTCCGATCATTGGCGATTATATTTGGGCCACTAAGCAACAAATATAACACTATTGCGTTATAGGCAATGGGATCGGCGGATCAGACTGGCGACGTTTTACAGTTGCTGGGCCATTAACCGCAGTTGTAAAACGGCAACAGACTGGCAGATGCGTCGAATTTGCACTTATCGGGCATCAACCAGTGAGTACAAATTCCACGTATCGCTGCCGATTGTTCCCTACAGTGTGCATCGAGCCCTTTGGTCGCAAGGTCCCGCATCTTACAAATTTCTTGTAAGGGATCCTGAACAGCTGAGCCATTACCCCAGCTGGAAAAGTAACTTCTTTACATCTTGATCAGAACGCAAGACGAGCCCTAGCCTATCTGTCTATTTGTCCGGTCGTATGAGCGGATGGATCTCAGAGCTTAGAAGAGCTAGAAGCACCAAATGTTGTTGACAGATGCCCCCCACTATTCTGCTTTTGGGGACTTTCCATAGCTTCTGCAATTATTGCAATTTTAAATTAATTTTGGCAAATACTTTCGGATAGTGCTCATGAGTCCGTTTCATCATGATAGGCCAATTTCAAAGAGTGTTGTAGCCATGAATATAAATTCTTATACAATACATAAGGTACGGAGTATTTTAAAATTAAATGAATATTTAATAATGTAGCTGACTCGCATGGCGAAGTAAATTTGGTGAAATGTTGCATGTTTTTTTTTACTGACAATGTTGGAAATTGTGAATATATTATAAAAATATTAATTATCAAAGAAATTCCAAAGGTCAATACTTAAAGAGACATCCAAGACCAGAAGAGACAATAAAGCTAAATCGATCTGTCTGTCAATCTCTCTGTTCGTCTGTTTGAATTCAAGCGTTTGACAAGTTATTCAAACTTGGAAAGTAATTCCGACTGGAGACAAATATTGAGGACCATTCCTCATTTAACTTAGTAACATCATTTACTATAGTTACCGTAATTCAAATTTAATGTAATACTAATTCAGGAACAATGCCTTTGCCCAGGTTTTGGAGCCGGCTGATTGGCCAAAATGCCATTAAGTGCCACCTGCAATAATGGAGTCAGAGGAGAGATGCTGGAAGAAGGGAGTCAAGTGGCTCACAGCATTAAAGTGCAAAAAAGCAGACACCCTTTATTTCACACTCTCGGTCGCACACTACTAAGTACGGTGTAGAGAGGCACACATACTCGTAAAACATTTCGACAATAAAATATATGAGCGCATTTGCAGAAGTGGACACTTGAACGCAGGGGCCTGGACAGCCTCTGCTACAACGTGTCCTGTTGTACTGTGCTGTGCTGGGATGTGCTGGGCTGTGTTGTGCACCGGCTGTCTGATATGCTTAAGTAAAAGGTGTTTTTAATATTTTAAGCACACACTTCTCGTGAAGCGTGGCGTTTTTATCCAAGGTTAGTTAAAAAGTTGAGCGCAACGTGCAAAATTTTACGCCGTTTGCGTGCGGCGAGGTGGATCGCAGGATGCGCTGCTCCTCTCGCGCTTCTCTGCTACTTAATCCTTTCGCATTAAGCGCGTGGCGTAAAAGCATCGTTAAATACACATGAAAATATGAATGTATGATTGCGCTTAAAGCCAACTAACCGACAGAAGCAGTAGCGGCAGCAACAACAGCTTTCTCATCGTCGTTGCCAACAACGACCATAAAGTTTATGGCCAGCACAAAAAAAAAAAAAAAACAAAAACTACACACTTCGTGTGGGCTTCTTCCAACTTGCTTCCACCTCTCCCTGACTTACTTGGCTGCCACCTTCATCTTCATCTTCCATATTCCTTCAGAACTGGCGACTGTCGTACGCACTCCTTTTAATTTGCGCAACCATGCTACAACCTGCCAGCAGGCTGCAGTCTCCTCTTGTCTTCCATATTTCTTGCTCGTCCTGCGTCCTTGCTAAACCTGCTGCTTGTCATCGTCAGCTGATTGAAAAGTTGTTGTCAGAACTTGAAGCCGAAGTTTTATCTTTTGATAAATTGAAACAATAAAGACACAAACTTCAACTGTTAAGTTTTCGTTTCCGTTTCTGAAGCAGCACAGCCAATTAAAATCATCATGCCATATAATAGGGCTCGATCAATTTTACCAGCAACTCCTCTTCTCTCCCCTCCCCTCCCCTCTCCTCGCCAACCACCCATCCATGTAGTACTGGGGGCATGGCCTATTTGTAGTTTTTAATAAGCAAATGCAAATGCCTGCACACTTCCTTTTTTCCATTTTTGTCACTGTTGTTCTTTCCTGTTCTGCCTGCTTTTGTGGGCCCAGCAAAATAAATGGCTAAATTGATTTATGTAGCGTGGAGGGTACTGTGTGTGGAAATGCGGTTGTGGTGCTGGTGCTGGAGCGGGTGTTGGTGTGGGTGCTGGTGCTGGTGCGGTGGCCGATGGTGGACCCAGCAAACGACTCCAGCGAGACAAATCAGCATATTTTATTAGGGTGGCAGCCCCCCCGCCCTCCTCCCCGTCTCTTTCACCGTCCACACCCCCACAAAATGCAAAAACTGCGAGTGCGAATATGTTGTCAATTTATACTACAGTGCGTAGTGTGGTTTTTAGTTCGCATGCACATCCACATCCACATCCATTTCATATCAGGACTGTACCAAATACACCAATTCCCATTCCTTTCAAAAACTTGCACTCTTCCGATTCGGCCATAATCTCATGATGCTTCAAATCGAAGCATATGGACAAACGTTACAGATATTTCAGAAACGGAATAGCTATACCTACATTTGAAAAAACCTCTTCCCTTAAAAATTTTTTGAGCCGAGACTTCTTATGTGATTTGGATTTTGGACCGGCACCCTTTTCTGTGACAAACACATAAATGAACAGCAGATAAACCTGCTGCCGAAATTGGAATTTTGAATGTAAGCTGAAATTATTAATGACTACCAGGAGGTTATGGTTTTTAGGAGTCGGTGTTTCGTGTGGTTTTCGCGATTTCCAGGAACATTTTTAATGCGAAATAGAACTGAGTCGTCTGATCCTCTTGAAAGCTGACGTTGGCGGCGGATTTTCTTTATATTTTTAGTCATTTGTAGTATAGTATATCGGTGTTTCTAGCCGTTTTCTCGTGGGTCTTCTACACATTTTCTGGCGAATTTTCGACCCTACTTTTAATTACTTTTGTTTCAATTTTCCAACGGGGTTTTTAGCTATTCATAGCGGCTTTTCAAGCTATTTTCTAGTGGTCTTCTAGGTCGATATTCGAAAGCGATAGTTAATTTCTAGCCATTTCTTTCAAGCCAAATTCACATAAGCCAACAATTAAAGATGAATAAGTATAAGGGCTCCCCTCACCACTCTAAAAAAAAATTAACTCCTGTGAAATCAATATAACCACTAACTTCTATCGCGTGTCGCCCTGACACACCAATTTTTTCACAAAGGTATGTCTAGGGATCTCCATAAATATAGTGCACTAAGCAAATATTTTAGTATGGGAGTGTAACCAGTAAGGAAAACAATTATTTCCCTAATATAAAAAGCCTACTTGTATTGCGAAACAGTGTATGAAATTTCTCTTAAGTACAGTCCTTATGTGTGGATGTGTGGGTAGACGACACATTACTTAACCCATACCGAAAAATGCGCCCATAGTGGACGTTGCTCCCCAAGCGCTTTTACACCAATAAAAAAAAGGAGGCAGGAGCTGAAAAAAGGCAAACACATTGACAATGCGAGCAATATGAAGATGTTGAATAGTGCGAGATGGGCTGGGGGCTGGCATCGGGGAAGTGAGGGAGCGTATTTACTGGCCATGTTGTTGTTCTTGTTGGATTTTTACTTCGCATCATCATCGTCGTCATCGTTGTTGTTGTTGTTGTTGTTGTTGCTGATATTTTTGTTGTCTTCGTCTTCGTTGCTAAAACTATTTTGTGTTTTGCCTCTGGCCTGCGCCTTCGCCTTTGCCTTCGCCTTTGCTTTTGGGATTCCGTTCTTTTTCTTTTCCCTCTCGAATCATTCATTTGCAACACAACACCAGCTTCTAAGGCTGGTAAATATTGCAGTTTGTTTGGCAAGGCTTTTTTATGGTCAGAAGTGGACTTGGACAACAGCGAGGAATACCATAAGCATTGCTCTATTAAAGCGCAAGAAAAGAGATTCTAGAATTTTTAATAAAACCTGCGCAAACATGTCCTTAAATTAACAGCATGGCAAAGAAAGAGAGCCATATTTGTATACTAAGCTATATATACTATATGCTTACATGATGTTTGGAATATTGACAAATTATCGTGCTAAGAATTACGCTTTAAGTCTTAACTAGGAAGTTGCTGGCCGAATAAATAACTTTAAGCCAGCTAAGCAGTTGTTGTCGTCTACGCCCCAGCTGTACTTCACTATATCTTACTACAGACAATATTATTCATAGCGTAGTTATATAGTACCTACTCGAGCACTCTACTTAGGCTTACAACGAAAAGGAAAAGCCATCAAATACCCTGCCATTTATGTTCATGTTCATTTAGATAAAATGTTACTGTTTCATATACAAATCGCTAGATATGTATGTACAATATATCTATGTAGACTTCGAAAGCCTAGGTGTCCACATGCGTATTTACTTTTATTAGAATGGCTCACTTTTTAGAAAGTTTTAGCCAGAAATGTATGAATATAGAGAATATTTTCTTTAAAATTTTAATTATGTTTCTTTTTTATAATTATTTAATTACTGTATTGGGTTCAGGGCATGTAAGAGTCGAACGCGGACGCGCGCTTCTCTCGCCTTCGACAAGTTTGTATGGAAAATAATAAATGTTAGTCCACTATACAGTCTGGGCGCTGCTTCGGTTTGAGAATAACCATAGCATGCTTTTCAGGGGTATAAGATCCTTTGATTTATGTAGTTCATGTTTCCAGCGCCCTAATAGTTTTTAACTTAAATAGCGGCCCAACGGCCACGGAAAAGGCAACGGCGAAGGAAAAGGCAAATGCTATTTTTGGCCATCCAGGCACTGGTGGTAAGGTTGATGGCGATGACAATGAGGAGGGCAAAGGCAATGGGGTCGGGGATGGGGATGGAGATGGAGAGGGCAATGGGGGGATGCCTGGAACCTTGCCTTGATTTCAGTTTAGTTTTGTGACGACAGTTTGGCGTCTGCCATAAGACTATGAGGGCAGATGCGAATAGTGCTAACAGGAATGCCTTTGAGTCTTTTATGTTCATGCTATTGTTGTTGTATTTGTTTGTTGCTGTTGCTGTTGTTGTTGTTGTTGCGTTATTATAACAGCTTCATAGGCGCTCGCAGCGCAGCTACAATATTGCTATCATCTAAGTTGTTTGTCTATGTGTTCTGTTGTCCATGTGATGGCTTATTTTATAACCATGCCGCTGCCCCCCTGCCGCTCGTGTGAATGTGTCAGTGTGTTTGTATGCGCCGATATTTTATTTTTATTTGAAAAAATCAATTTATGGGCTCTTTTGCAATAAACGATTTCTCTTTTATTTGCCTTCTTCTTTTCTTTATGGGCGCATATCCTTGTAATATTCTCTATCGATGTCATCGTTCGAGTTGTCTTCGATGGCGCGTCGCTGTCGTTGTCGTAGTTGTTCGTACCTAGGAACTCTTGGCAAGCGTCTTTCCATTCCGTCTTTCCATTCCACCTTCCTCAACCCTACTCCACTCGGTGCCACCACAATTTCTCGATCTCTGCCCACCAAGCGACCGCATGCCATTATTCATTGTGCGACATGGCCTGCTTCATTTTTTACAAGCCCGTCTGTCGTCTGGGGTGCGTTTGTGTGTGTGTGTGTGTGTGTGTGTGTGTGTGTGTGTGTGTGGGGGGGGTGTGTGTAATATGGGCTGCTCTATCGTATGCTCAATAATACTATGATAATAATGGCTGCAAGTATTGCAGACGACCAAAAATGAAGTAAGAAGAAATGTAAAGGACGTAAGCGCAAAATTTTGCTTAACTCTCTCACCAAAAGAAAAATGGCCGCCAAAAATGCAGCCATAGGATTTCGGGAGTAGGAGGCCAGGCGATAGATAGCAAAGGTTTTGGCCCAAATGCTTGCTATGCCATAACTCGAGCCGAAGGCTTGTCTTGTCAGCAGATGGAGATGGGGATGGGGATGGGGATGAGGATGGGAATGGGGATGGGGATGACTGTGATGTGAACTCGGCCTGCTTGTCATGATAGGCACATTATAAAGTGTATGTGTGAGCGGCGTTTTCTATTTTCGATTTGCAGGTATGCACACAGTTGTTTGTGTTAAGTAAGCCACATGCCAATGCGGCAAGTGAACGGGCAACGGCAACGGCAACGGCAAGGCAACAATGGCTCAACATTGATGCATGATGCATGTATATCATGTACATCATTGGAGAATAATAGAAGAGGTACAAAAGTGACGGCGAACTGAAACTTTTCACTAGGTGGCTATAATATTGTTTATTGTTATGCACAAAGCATGTGCAAAATTTATGCCCCACTGATGTTGTCTATAAAAACGACGATTTTGAGGAACGCCAGCAAACAAAGACGTTCATTTTCGTTCGACGGAGTTAAAGATTTTGTCCATATCTTCGTCCATTAAATAAGTATCTAAGTGTGCATACAAATTTTATAATATATTCAATGTTTATCGAAAAGAAGCATTCCAAATAACTAGATTTAAATCTACAATTATTATAAGCAACCGAAAAGTATTTTTTCGGCTGTGTAAGAGAAAACATGAGTATACACGAATATTCTTAACTGTCTTGCATAATCATGCAATCATTCGTATATCAGAGTTACAGAAATTACAATTTAGATATCTCTTTCAATATCAAAAAGTTGTTCACAAGAGGTGAACTGACAAGGTCGACCCATGTATTTATATCATCTGTGTACGCCAAGGCTACGGCGAACATAACGGCATATAGTAGTCTGATCTAGGCAGTTTCAATATACTATATTATTTAACGCAATCGCTTAAGAGTTGCTGAATATGTTGTGATTGCAACAGTAACACCAAAGCCAATTTTCTAGTTAGTGAATGCTAAAAATATTTTACTTAAAGTAAAGACAGAAGAATCATGTGTTAAATAATATTATTTTTGTCTAGTGTAGCTAACAGATTGTTTTCTTGTGTCTGGAGCTAATCCGCTTAATGGTTTTTCTGAAAAGTTTGTGAAAAATGAACGCATTACTGATTTATAACAATGATGCCTCGGCGTCGGAGAAAAAATACGCCATTGGAAAGGTTTTGCAAAAAAAGATTAAGATATTGTCTAGCACTTTCTTAAAGTTCCACAAAATACATAAAGCTGCCTGTAAAGTATAGAAATAAGACAACATTTTTAAGCCCTTGTTGCAAAGGAAAAGTAATATTTTTTTTCAAATAAATTATTGCAAATAATTCTTTTAAAACCTTTCTGATATTATTTATGCGATTGGATTTCAGGTTTAGTTCATTTTGAAATTTCCTTCCTGCAATATATATCCTCATAATATTGAAGACTCTAACAAACTAAACTTGCCTTAAATTAAAGCCTGATAAAGGTGATGGCAAAAAAAAGACTGCACACTGAAAGTGCCTGATACAAATAGACTGTAACAATATTTTATGAACTAAAAATGTGTACAGACTACAAATATATTGAGCTAATTGTGGTCAATGATTTCCAACTCCATATTTCATTTTATTTAATCGGTAAAACAAGGCTGTCTATGAAATTAAAAAAAAAAATCAAAACAATAGAGAACTTATACCAAATAAAACGAAAGAATAAAAAAGCGTATGGAAATTACAAAACTATCTAATAACGAACCCGACTCGCTGGGGGATTTTATTTGCCAAAGGGCCAGCTATGCTTCGATTTATAGCAGAGAGTAGTCAAATACGTTATTAGAACTAACAAAAATAAAATGGACAGGAATACATATCAATCAAACACAAGTGGAATTAAATTAGGAGTAAATTGTAAAAAGTATTATAGTCAGAGCATCTATTAAGTAGAGGAGGCAAAAAGTTTCGTGTTGGCTTGGAAGGTACAAAAAAATATGAAAGGTACAGATATGATGGACATGGCGAGACAGAATATTATACTTGTAGACATGTGCATCTGTCCATCTATCCATCTGTCTTGTCTATCCATTCGTTCATATGAACAACAATAACTCTCGAACCGCCAGGAATAGTTAAGCGCAGTCTGAACATTTTTCGTTCTGATTTTCATTATACGAGTACGAGTATCTTTAAAATGGTCAACCCATCCACACATTGTATCTGCGGGTACTACTCGTAGATACGTGTGAACGCAAACGTGTTTTCCATTCTTGTCGAACTATATTAAAATAGCTGTCAAACGCAACTCAAATAGCAAAGGCCTGGATGCTGCAACCTTTTTCGATCAACTGCGGCCGCACTTTGTTAAGCCTTTGCCGGCCATTGGCGAATATCAATTATTTGCTGTCATTGCTGTTGTTGTTGTTGTTGTTGTTTTTGTCATTATTGTTGTTGTTGTTGCAGTCCATCAGAAGCACAAACAGTTGCCATTGTGTGTGAAATTTGCATGGCACTTGCAAATAGCCGGCCGCGCTCAAAAATAGGCAACACAGTTTTGCATAAAGTTTTAAATATAAAAATAATTGTACACACACACACACACACATACCCGTTCATATATGCATTTGTTTGTGCGCTCGCTAGCACTCACAATAAATAAAGCTGTTCTGTATTTATTTATTAAATTTTTTACGCTCTGGTATGAATAAATTTTAGCAAATAAATTGCCAAAAGTGGCAACACACACACACACACACGCACTTGACAAGTTCATAAATTATCGACTATGAAAAAATTTGCAACTGATTGTTAAATTTTATTGAATGCCATTCGCAGGCGCTCACAAACAGCAGCAACGCCGACAACAACAAGAACAGGCCAAATAATAACAGCAACAAAGAGAAAAGTGAATAAAAGAAGAAGAAAAAAGCGCCCGCACTTTAAATTGTGTATTAAACACAAAATAAAAAGCAAAGAGGCGTGGGAGCTGGAACTCTTGATGGCGCGGGGGAGTGGCGAAGGCGTTGGACGACATAGAAGAAAATAAATATAATGGCATTACTGTGAAGCAGTGCAGGCGAGTGGACGGTTGCTACGTTTTATGGGAGATGCAGGGTGGAGGGTGGAGGGTGTAGGGTTTTGTGGCGTTAGTGGCTTTTCTCTCTCTGGTAGTCTGTAGAGGAGCTCGCGAATAAAATATCCAGTATAAAATAAAAACTTGTATACGGCGCATAAAAAGCGCAATAAAAATACAAAAACTCGAGCGAAGTCAAAGTGATGTGTGTGGCCGCGAAAGAGGTGGCTTGGAGAGAGGGTGGAGGGGGTGGTGGTATATGGGAAGGGCCGAAACTACTAGTACGACACAATTGTGGCACGTAGCGAGGCGCCAAGCGCGCACAAAGTCAAACAAAGTGTTGGATGAAGTGGTAGGGGACCGATGGCAGGCATGCTTAGAAAAGACAACCAGCACACACACACACCCACAAATACACACACGTGCTGAACAAAAAAAAAAAAAAAAGATCGAACTAAATGTATCTGCAAGATACAGACAATCATCATGACGCGACTGACGCTGCACAACAGCCGTTAGCAGTAGCAGTAAAAGCAACAACAACAAACAAAGCTGCGACAGTAACTCCCACTAAGCAGTGGAGCTATGGTAATGGGCACCAATGTGCTACGCCCCATTTATGCCACACGAGGCGTATGAGTAACGAAAGCAAAGCGTAGCAACAACTTTGTATATTTACACTCAATGCTGTGGGCTATGAGGCGCTACGATTCTATGATTGCTGGTTGGATCGTCAAGACCCAATTAAAGGTACTATATGTCTAGAGGGAGGTGGTGGGCTCCTCTTTGTTTCCTAAGAATTCGTCTAAAGTTTGAATTACAGTTATGGGTTTTTTTTCCAGTCGTTACTACATCGATTAATCGTGACAACATCTGGTTCCTGAAAAAAAAGTTCAACACCGCGATTTCTTCCACTGTAAAGTAAAAAGTAAAGCTCTGGGTACGCCGTCACACCCTACCAACTCCTAGGTTTTGTACAAAATACCAAAACACGAGTCCTTCAAAAATTGAAATTAATGTTAAGCTCCCTAAACCTCCTGTAATTTTGCAAACCTATTTGATGGTACATTATACAAATACTTGAAATTTGACCAATGACCCTTTTTCGTATAATCTACTTAATTGTCTTTGCCAAAAACATTATTCCTTTATTGTTGCTGCCACGAACTAAATATATATGTGTGTTGCTAGTATGTCTACTATATAGTTTTTTTTAGAAATTTATATAATATAATTTATATAATTACAAATAAACACGAAAATTTCAACCGAGTGTTTAGGCCAATTAAAAAACGTGACTCAAATACGTGCAGAACTAAAAGAATATATTTAAGAAGAACGTTTTAACCTTTAACCTACATACGAATTGCATTCTTCCCTTATTATTTATATTATTCTTAACTCGAAAGGCAGCCAAATAATAACAGTACCATTCAATAGTAAATAAGTTGAAATTTAAAACAGTTTGTTTTGAGTCCTCTGAAGTCAAATGTTTTGTTTTTACTTGTGATTGAAATAAGAAAAATTAGCAGACTCCACATGTTGCTAAGTAGTATTCGGTCAGTCAAGCATGGATAATGCTACCAGTTTAGTTTACGCACTTTTTTGAGATACTTTTTGTGTTATATTATCTTGATTTTTTGTGTAAATGCTAGACTTTCTTTCCATCCTTTCTCTGATTGAATTTTTCTGTACCCAGCATAAACAACATTATACCATCCGGAAGTTGGCGAGCTCCGGTCTCTAGGATTGGGAGATTAGCAGTACTATTCAAAATACCAATCGAACCACTCGATATTCTATAACTAAATCATGTTTTGAACCAGAAAGTCGTTTTAAATGTTCAGCCCACACAAGCAGTGTATTGTGATCTCTGCTCTGACTTTTATTATTTATTTTATTGCCAAGTGCCTGATGCGGTTTCGCGCGTAATGGACAGCCTTAATTATACATTTCAAACACAAGTTCTTATATTTAAAAAACAATCAATCAGAAAAAGGAAAAATCACTTCACAAATCTTTTCAAGAATATAACGTGAACTTCCTGTAGCTTTGAAAGACTGTGGCGAGCATTTTAGCTTTTCGATGAGCGCAGAATTATTATTCGCCAAATGAATTCACACGGCGGTCTGTTCAATATTTAATTTGAAGTCGATCAAGAAAAAAATGACCGCCTTACTAATTTTTGGATTTCAAGCAATCGGATTTGTATTCGCTCAACCCAAACAGCCCCAAGACCGTCCATCAATCAATCAATCAATGCGGCAATAAAAATAGTTGCACAAACCAAACATTGTAAACGTGTGAAAACAATACCATTAATAACAACACAAACAATTTAACTTCATTTTTACTACCAACCTAATGAATATGAATGATGACGGGCTGCAGTGGCAGTTCCAATGGAAATGCATTAAAATAATATTCACCAAGTAGGTTTATACGATTTACGATTTTAAAGACCAACACATTTTTGATATTTATGTGACAAGTGCTACAGGGCGTATGCGTAACCAAAGCGGTTGTGCTAGCAGGCATCAGTAGACAGCAGACAGTACAAGCAATAAAAAGCAATAAACCAATAAAAAACAAACAGCTAACAACACTTGTTCAAGTAGGAAATTAGAAAAAAATGAATATATTTTTCTTTCACAACACCTTAAACTCTGCAATAAATGATATACTAGCTGCGGGAATATTTTTTACGATTAATCTCAAACAAAAAATACCAATACAAATAGTCTCTTATGAATTTTATTTTAAGTTTTATTTATTTAAAATAAATAAATAAATAAAAATACTATTCGAGGGTTGGAAAAACTGCCTCACAAAATCAAATGGTAACTTTTGAGTGGCAATCAGAAATAACTACGGCGGTCGTATGATGCAACAACAATTAAACAAACGGTAGAAATATTCAAATATTTAAAAGAGTTCATACTTGTTCGTTATAATTATTTCCAAAAAAAAACATAAACAACATCAATGGAGTGCTAGAGTCGAGCGGGCTAGCAACTCAAATACTTGTACTGGCTTTACGAAAGTTATGAAAAAATCACTAATACTGAGGGGGAGAGCTAAAAAACCACACACACATGTCCTCTCTCGCCTTAGGGGAACCTGTATATTAAAACATTTTAAATATCTTTCGACTAGAATTACATCAAATCAGTCCATCGACTCTTAGACAATTGCCTTATAGAGATTATAACGGGAAATGGAAAGCAGATAAACTATTAAAACAATCTCTCAAAAATTAAGACAATCATTAAACAAATTGAGACAAAAATGAAGAATGCACCTGTTTCTTAGGCAATATATTTTATATCGTTTGCAGAATTTATAGTTCAAGCCAGCTGAAAATTGTGTGCTATATTTTTCGTATCTGATGATTAGTGCTGAACATTAAGAATAAAGTTTGATTTTGTCGTTTTGCTTATAATACATTAAGTTAAAAACACATCCTATACTTAATTCCCTGACATTCCCCGTCTAACATAAGTACAATTTAATAAAAAATTGCAAAATAAAAGAAATTAGAATAATATTTGATTAACTATTGTTGGATAACACGAATAAAAACTAAAGTTGAAAGCTGAACTTCATAATCAATTAGTTAGAAACATAGAGTTTTGCCATTGATGGGTGTGTAGGCAACAT
The DNA here is from genome assembly GCF_003285725.1 of Scaptodrosophila lebanonensis. Classification (NCBI taxonomy): domain Eukaryota; kingdom Metazoa; phylum Arthropoda; class Insecta; order Diptera; family Drosophilidae; genus Scaptodrosophila; species Scaptodrosophila lebanonensis. The sequence continues at coordinate 3,691,005 of NW_022060567.1, read as the reverse complement.
CATTTTGTATGCAAACTGTTAAAAAAAAATAACAAGTTCGTAACCGGGAACTAAATGTTATTGAAGTTAAGAAACGGCTGCTACATGTTGATGACATATTTTCTTGAAACTAGCAACTAATAGAGGCGATGAGGCCCATAGTATGTAAAGAATTTGGATACATTTTCTCACCTCAGAGGCGGTCAAAATTCCCAATTCAAAATGTATGCCATTGGCCACCAAATAGCATAATAACTAACGCACAAAGCTCAGCCATAAATAAAACAAAACCGCACAAACACACGTGCCACGTGAAGACATCATCGGAATATGCCAAGTTTGATTCGAAATGTACATATACAAGTATACATACATATGTATGTACGAGTGTGTGGGTGTATTTGTTTCTAAACACATGCATATGTTGTTGCTAGGGTGCTTGTAAAATTTTACAAGCCGTTGACTGACATGCAGTGCCGTAGAATTCTGCAGTGCCCTCGTCGCCAACAGCAGCAGCAACAACAATAGGCAATAACAACAACAGCAACAACAACAAGAACAACGAAATGCGAAGCATGTTGGTTTGTTTATAAACGAGCTTTTTATTGCCGCAAAAGTGTCAAGCGACAAGCCAGAAAGCCAAAGCGCAATCGAAGGCGCTCAGCGGCAAGTGGCAATGTGTCAAGCGTCTGTGTGTGTCTGTTTGTATGTTTGTCTGTTTTTCTGTGCGTGCTTTTGTTTGTATGTGTGTGTGTGTGTGTGGAACGCACGTGAAACTTTTATTTGAACTTGTCAATTCGCAATGCATTTCGTAGCAAATTCAATTGACAGTTGTCTCCGCACACAGCGACGAATGAAACAAATTGCCACCAAAGTCTGACAGACTTTTCCTCTGTTTCCATTTTTGATTTTTCCTTGTTTGTTCCTTTAATTTGTTCAAAAAGAAATTGTTGCCTGTTGCTATTGTTGTTGTTGCTCTTACAATTTGTTCAATACTTTTATTGTTGTACACGGTATGGAATGGTAGACCATGAGGGCACATACAATACACTCAAAAAATAAGTTGCATAGTACAGTTTAATATTTTCATATTAAATGTAATGTTCTACTATTTCATATTCAAGTCAAATTTAAACAACGTTACGTTTACCTAAAAACATATTCAATTACTGATTTATGAATTTTATTTAAAACAAATTGTAAATTTAATGTTGGACCATTTTTAATTTTAATATGCGCCCACTTCAAATTTACCATATTTCATAGCCAATTTTAATATTTTTCTCAAATTTAATTTAAAGGTGTTTGTAGTCGACTTTTTCAATTTTTTTTAAATGTGAGAAAGAGACAAACATTGACTAGAACTCTCAAGTCGGTTTTTAGCGGTAAATACAATGTGTAACACCCTTGATGAAGTACTATAAGTGAATTCAATCAGCTCTTCTTCACTTTTAATATTAATCTTAATCTAAACTATAGAAAAAGCATGAAAAAGTCAAGATAACTAATTGTTAATAACAAAAGAATTTGAACATTATTTCCTGCTAAAAAGAGTTTTATACAAAATTTAAAAATATGCATTATAGAGATGTCGTTATTAAAAAGAATTAAATACTGTAGAGTAGACAAAAGAGTAGGCGAAATTATTTATATTTATAAAAAATAAACCTTTGGAATGAATCAAATCCACCTCCTTATCATCACTTGTGATTTAATATCCTCACATTTATATCCACTAAAACACACTGTTGTAAAAAATCGATGGTAAAAATATTTAAATCTACGTGTAAATATTTAAATTTACGTGGTTTTTTTTTTTACCAGTGTACGTACTATGCGTCTGTAATCAACCTGACGGAACAAATACCCAACTGTCTGTCTCAATCAGTACTCCTTGCCATCGACCTTGTCAGATTACTATATCATATAGCTATATACCATCGAAATAATATCATTTGGAAACAGTTATTATATCAAAAGTTTCTTTACTTTTCAACATATGCTGACCGTAACGAATGTCTTCTATTGACAGAGCAGACCAAATACTTCGCTGTGAAGGGTAAGTGTTGATTGTTTATAATTTATTTAATTTTAGTTCTTTTTGTTGCTTGATTCAGTGAGCCTTTAATTGCATTTCCAGGCAGCGCTTTGTTGAGCTAATTTGATGCGCTTTGGTGTAACAATGCGCCACACACTTCAACAAGCGACAACAAACAACAATCAATAATATGAGCACACACACACACACACACACACACACACTTGTGCTGATGTTTGTTTATTTGGTATTTTTAGCAACAACACCAATCGGAGGTGCTTGCGACTTTTACGAATGAAACTCTTTGATTTGATTAGTGCCTCATATGCAGTCCGTGTTGTTGTCGTTGTCGCCAGCCAGCCAGCCAGCCATCCGCCCCCCATCCTTCAGCTCAGCTCAGCTCCCCCTACCCTTACCCTTGCCCATACTCCTTCGTCTGATTGCCGAGCATGTTTTCAATGAATGGCTAAAGAATTTCAAGCAATGAGTTTTCTCAACTCGTTTTTTCCATCTTCTTCTTTGTCGTTTCTCTTTTTTCGATAACATTGGCAGGCGGCTGCCTTGCTTTTCACAGCTCGTGCCTTATTTTATACGTGTCCATACATACATACATACATACATACATACATACATACATACATACATATATGTTTTTTTTTTCGTGTTTTGCCCATTTTTGTGCTCGAAATTGATTTGCTCCGTCAGCAGCCACTGAAGCTTTCATATCAAATGCTCGAGATTTGGAATTAGCTTGTTTCCTGCCAATGGCTTTAGCTTTGACTGCCAGGCGTTTGGTCTTCAAAATCGATCCCGGAATCGTAGGCGTTGGTATTGGTAACATGTGCTACCAATTTTCTGCTCAAAATTGAGTTATGAAAGTGGAATGATGTTAATGAAGGCGTAACAAAAGAGCAAACACTTGTGCGTGTGGAGCGTGGAATTGCCGGAACATTTCTTCTTTTTTTTTCATTTTACATTATTGGCTTTAATAACATTGCATCCGATTTTCGAATATAGCGTATATTCCAATAATTGGTATTTGCTTTAGATTGAGGAACAGCCAGTACATAGGCATGTCCATGCAGGCAGAAAGGAAAGTGTGCTAAGAAGTTGATATTACGATTTGGTAAAAAGTGTGTAATTATAATACTAGTGTCTTATCAACAGATGTCTTAGTCAGCCACCAGGTGATTATCACAAGGGATTTCGATCTGTATATACTACGATTTAAGAATATATAGTGTATGCTATTTGTTGTGAAAAAAATAGATCTCCTAAAAGTTGTTTTTCTTTTTGAAGAAATTTTTGTAGAGCTTACAAATTAGCACATTCCAAATTTTTAATTGTGTAAGCAAATCTACAAAGTCGAAAACATCGCTCATCTTCAAACGTTCCTCCGCAGTAGGCGACTTCTTTCTTAGAAAATCATCTTGCAAATGAAAGAAGACATCATGAAAGCATGAATAATACAGTTTATAAATAAACTAGTTTTGCACTTGTTCATAGAGTACGCAAATAAAGGCTCAAGCACATTAAATATAGCATACAATATTTGCCAATTTGTCTTCTTTGGAGTTGGAATTTTCTGATGCTCAGGTTTCAGATTCCTATCAATTATCAATCTGTCAGAATATGCACTATATGTATTAAGATATAAATGAGAAAAAATACTGTTAAAATGAAGAAATTTTTGTTTTTTTGCTCATAAAATCCTTGTAATTCAACTTCTTCAATTCAAGGCCCTGGTAAAACATTTCCATAAAGTGGACTTACGAAAGGATACATACTCTATTGACAGCGAGATAGATCGAGGATTGCTCTCTTTCCCCTATTTGAAGAGTAGGTATACATAGGTACATACATTGAAAATGAATGATGATTAGATATTCTCGCAGACAAACCAATAAATCAATAATCTCACAATTTTGTAAGCCACACTCAATGATGTACAAGTATAGCTAATGAACTATTGAATTGAGCATTTGATTGTTATATGTGTGCATATGTTTGTATGTAATATGTGTATGTAATCGCCTAAAAAAAACACACATATTTGGAGTAAAAAATGAATATTAAGTCTACGGTGAGTCTATGGCTAAGAACCTCTTTGACCGCTTGAACTATTTTTTCCACTCAGAATGTAATGTTAAACTTTAAAACTTTGGTCTCGTTTATGTATGTAAAATGTTATGTTATAGATTAATTTACATGCCGATTCATAAAATTATATAATTATAATTTTGTTTTTAAAAAGAAGGCGATATCTGCAAAATAGGCTTCTTAAAGTCCAGGACCTAGTAGTAGAGTTTTCGTCTCTTCATTATTGTATCACATCGCTAAAACAAAACCTACAAGAAAATCTATGAATTATTTAAAAGCAAATGGGGTAATATTCATTACCCCATTTGCTTTTAGCTCCAAATAAAGCTTCTTATTTGTAATTTTATTTTATTTTTCGATTGAGAACGGCCGCATATTTTAAAGGCAATAATGCACGTAAATATCAGATATATGTACATAGGTACATAAGTGCTATACATGGATGCGTGTATGTACATACATACATATGTAGGTATATGTGTATGGAAACGCTGCATTCATTCATGTCTGCTTTTATTGAGATAAGTTGCAAACATTCAATAGAAAGACTTAATACTCCGATGTGGAGAGCATGGAACATAAAAGTAAAAGAAGCAAAAAAGAAGAATCAAAATAGACAGACACAACATGCCTAAGCTCGCAGGCACACCCACCATCGTACACACGCACAGTCGCCTGCAGTCACTTGTTGAGAAAAGGCATAAATATTAAACGCGCGCTTTTGTGTACAAATGATAGATTCAATTGTATTGAAATGCTTCAGGGTCGATAAGGCGTAAACGGCGGCAATAGTCGCTGCTTCTGGCTCTGCTTCTGCCTCTGCCGCAGCAACTGCCACAGCAATAGCAATAGCTGCTTATTCATCAGCGAGGCATTTCCCGGCCCAGTAAGTGTGAAAAAGCATTTGATTTGAAATCGCAATAAAATAAATGAAATATCAATCAGCAGCATCAATGGCGGCGCCTTTTTCATGCCAATACCAACCCACACCCCCACCTCTGTATACCCCACACCTCCCATCATTCCTCTTTCCCTGACAACACACACACACACACATACAATTTCGACTTACCTTGCTTTTTATTTTTTAGCGCTATTTGTTGTTGTTGTCAACTAGCTTTCCACTGCTTTTTCGCGGCTGTGTGTTAGAAGTTTTTGTTGTTGTGTTGTTTTGTTGTTGCCGTTCTAATATCGGCGCGCTTCTGTTTTTTATTTTTCGCGCACAATTTTTGGAAATTTGTTAATGCTTTGTTGTTTTTGGTTTTGATTTTTGTTGCGCTGTTGTTTTCCCTTTTAATTATTCTGGATAGACGCCGCGTGCCGTTTATTGTCGACAGTTCTCTTCAGCTTTCGGCTGCACTCTCGCTCCCTCACTCTCACCCACACTTCCTGTTTATCGGCGTGTCTGCTCTGCTCGCCCTCTCTCTCGCTCTCCTATTTCATTTTTAGCACTCGCTCACTCTTAAGAGGTTGGAAAGAGAGAGACGCCTTGCACATTTAACACTTTTGCACTTGAGATCGGTTTTTGTAGTTGTCCTCTCTATTTCTCTTCGTTGTTCTATTGACCGCACAGTAGTTTTTGTTTTTGTTGTTGTCTTGCACTATACACTGACAAAATGTTGCTGCTAGTTGCTGTCGGTTTTCAATTCGATTCTATTTGATTCGTATTGGATTTAATTATTGTTGTTGGTTGTTTGAATTCGAATTTGGGCTTGTTTAGGTTAAATACTTAAATGCAATTGCTAATTATTTTATGATATGTTTAATTAATTGCATTTATTTCGTAATATATTTGGACTCTATTTCAGTCTATTTGAGCTTGGTTATTTTATAATATTTAAATAACTTTTTAATTAAAATATTTAATGCGATTTTCAGCTTGCAGTTTTTCTTTTTCCTTCTGTTTGGGAATTTTTGTATATTTGCTTCTCTGTTAGTCAATTATGTGTTGTTCCAATCCCATATGAATATATATATATGTATATATATTTGCGGAAGCAATTCCCTTAGGCGCGCTTTTCAGCTCGGAGTCTTTGGCTGATGCTGCAATGAAAAAAAAAAAACAAAAACAAATATGTTTAGAAATGTTAGAAAATACTTGTTGTTGTTGTAGTGCATTGTTTCTCCTTGTTTCTCAAGAAAAGTGTCGTCATTTTTAAAAGGCAATTAAAAACACACAGATATGCACATATTTGTACTGCTGGCTGAGGGCAACAGCTTTCGATAAAGTAGAATGCAAAAGTTTGTAAATATGATCATAGAAGTCATAACAAAACTTCCTGCACACAACATACGAAAATATTTTCCTTTTGTCATTTTTCTTTTTGTCTTTTTTTCTTTTTTGAATGAAAAGCTTATGGGTAAGCCAGCTGTTTTACGACAATAGTACGAATAATACAAGTTTGTTTATGAGGCTTTACTGTCTTGAAGCATCACTCGCAATGGGGGATATCCTGTCCTATTCTTCTCAAAATAAATCAAATAATAAAAGTTCTTCGAAATTTTAGCTTCTTGGGTGTAAAAGAATTGGAAAGTAATATTTTAAAAATAAATACTTTTCTACCAAGAAATCGTTTTCAACCATATCGACATAGCATTTGCGTAAAATTAGTTGCATTTTATTCATTCAACAGCTTCCAGCGATGTTTGCGCAAAAAAAAATCTGAAAAATCTGAACAATCAAAATGTTTGATAATGTCGGCAATTGTTGCACTCGTATTGTATGTGCAGGCCTTAGAAGTGTGGCACAAAAAAATAAGAATGCTGCGAAAATTCAACGTTCAAAGTATGCTCTTGACTACAGTAAGCAGGCCTCTTAGCTACTGTGCGAACCACGCCCACAAAAGAGGGCAACAGAAGATACATATATCAAAGCTGAAGAAATATGACGTCATACACTGTCAACTGACTTCTCCAACAAATACATATTTGTTGCATGAAACAGAACGATATATTTAGTTAATTATTGCTTAAAAGTTGCTGTTTGTAAGTCTGTATAGTATATAGTGCCTTATTTATTTGTATACCCTGTACCCGTAAAAAGGGCAATGCAAAGTAAGTAACAGACAGAAGGCAGCAATCTCCAACCCCATAAATTGCATTTATTCCTAATCAGCATGACATGGGAAATCAATCTAGACAAGTTCGTTTGTTTGTTCGTCCGTCTGTCTGGATGAACGCCTGGATTTCGGAAACGGCTGAGCGCACATTGACAAAACTTTGTATGTAGACTCTTCTAGTCTCTAGGCAACACGAGTTTACTTTATTTTTTTCATTCATTTCAGTTCATTTCGAATTCGATCTTTTTCAGGAACAGAGTAATAACCGATTTGCCTATAAGTGTAGATGATGTTGATGCGATGCTCACATCGCTCTTCTGAATAATCGATGGACTCATTCAATGAGTGGTGGACTGCTCGCATTGAGAGCACTCTCTAAATGGCTTCAACGGCCAATTCCACTTTCGGATACATGTTTTGAAAAGCTAAGCAAAATTTGGTGTCCCTATTTAAGTAAAGGACACACTAGTATATTCCGAGGGAGCCAAATAGTTTTAAGAATTTGCACTGATTGCACAGTTGGCTGCGCGGCTGATGGCAACAAAAATAAATAGCGATGGTGACGGCGACGGCTACGGTAATGGCATCGTTGTTGCATTGTGACACAAATTTAGTGGCGAAAAAAGAAGAAGAAGAAGAAGGAGAGGAGGAGGAAGAGGAAGAAAAAGAAGCGAACGAGCGGCATAACTTTCAGTCGCCCGCCTGCTATTTATTTTGCCTTTGCCTATTTATTTGTTTGCAGCGTATAAAACAAAAGCTGCAGCTGTAGCCGTGATGTGTTGAGTGGGTGAGGGTGTGAGGGAGTCGGTGTTGCAGTTGCTGTTACTGTTACTGTTGCTATACTCGTTTGCAGGCGGAAGCCAAAGTTTTATAATGGCGGCCGCAGAGAGCGAGTAAGCGAACAAGTCGTTGGCGGAGAGGTGGTAGACAAGTGTGGGGTGCGGGGGAATTAGGTGCTCTGTCAGCTCACAGGGGGGAGAGGTGGGGTGGGCGAGAGCGAGAGCGTTCGTTGTGAGCCCATTGAATTATGCTGCAATAAATTTCACCTCATAAGCCAATAATGACGAAACTTTTGTGTTGCACATTTCGAGCTTGCCTACCAGCACCAACCGGCTCGGGCCTTCGTACTGTCCCAGGCTCGAGTTTGGACCTGCGCCCGGGCCTCACTCGACTGCCACTGCCTGCATAACAATGTCCTACTTTTGCAACACGTACCAGAAACAACAGCAACAACAACAACACAAACTATACTATTTAACAACGTGCCGGGCTGGGAGACAAATGAACGTGCAAGAAAATGTGAAAATTACATACGAAACGTAACGAAAAGCGAGCCAAAGTTATCGAGACATGGCAAGTAATTGAACTAGGCGTAGGGTGTAGGGTGTACGGTGCACACCAGCTTACAAATATACTTCAATATGCACATGCATATGGGAAGCAAAGATTAAAGAGGCATGGACATTAGGTTTCGTTTGGGTTCAGTTCAGATGTTCGCTCAACTTGCTTGTGCACTACAAACACAATCGAGTTGGTCTACTTATTTATAGAGCCTCTACTTGTATATAATAACTATGAGTAACTAATTTAATTTACTTTTATAATTTAAGTTTTTTATGAAAGTTTTTACCAGATTTTTAATATAATGTTAATTTTTAAATCCAATTGGCAATTTAAAGCTCTTTTTTAAAAAAGGTTGATTCCAAAAGCTTTTCTTTAAATGCCGCTTCAATGGATTGCTTTGGAGAAAGGCCCTTATTATGTATATCCGTTTATGAGGTGAAGACTGTGGTTCTCCATAATTCAATAACTTATTAAAATGCCTTCATTGTCACATTTCCCGAGATATATAAATAGTGAACTCTTTTAGTTTTATGCTCATTTTAAAGGCCGATATGAAAATATATGCCAGAAATCTAATTTAAGTTTGATCCTGAAACTCGAAAATAATGTTCGTTTTATCTTTTGAACTATTTTGAATGAACTTTAAATGCAAAATAGGTTAAAAGTTTTTTATAATAGTATAAAAAAATATAACATAAAAGTATTTCTTAAACTTCTTTCATTGGCATCTGCTGTACTTTTGTTTTCTGTAATTTTAATAATATGAAAAAATAATATCAATACTGAAATAACTTCTTTATTTAATTCAATTGTTTTATTATCTCCTCTTTTATACAAAAGTGGGGCGGCTACTTTTCATTTTTGATTCCCAAATTAAATGGAATGGCGCTCTTGAATTAATTTCTTATTCAAATATTAAAAATGTATAATTATTAAGAAATATAGTATTTTATCCGTTATTATTGGAGCATTAGAAGGATTAAATCAAACTTCTTGACGAAAACTTATAGCATTTCCTTCGATTAATCAGTTAGGTTGAATATCAAGAGCTCTTTATGTAAATGAATAAATTGGTTATTTTATTCATTATTTTTGTCATTTTTAACATTTAAATTTAGAATTTATAAATTATTTCAAATAAATTAAATATTTTCAAGATTTTTTAATAGAAAATCATTAAAATTTATATTACTAACTTTAATATTTATTATCTGTAGGAGGTGTAACTGCATTTTTGGGATTTTTGCCTAAATGGATTATTATTCAACAATATACTATAATATAAAATTATATAACAATTAAATTAAATTAATAATTAAATGAATTTAACTAAATAAAATAAGTAATGACTAGCATAACACTTAAGATTAATCTGATACTTGTAACGATAGGATAAGTTTATAAATAAATAGATAAATAAATAATATTATAATATACGATAATTCGAGGCATTTACTTTTGAATTAAAAACGTTTAAAAAAGAAATGAATGAAGCAGGATGCCCATTTCTATACCCTTCACTTAGGGCTTTGGTTGAGTTTTATTGTTTGTGGTGGTAGACCAAATATTATATTTGCATACAAACACATATGGGACCAATCGGATATATTGGCCAACAATTGCAGGTTTGGATGGCTGTTCAATTATCGGTGGATCATGGATGGTTATTAAATGATTTGCAGTGAAATGTTTAGAGGAAACAACTTTGTGTTTAAATTCTCTACTCGCTTATGAAACTAATTGCTTTAGAAATGCGTTTAATTTAAACTAATCCCATATCTATTTGAATATATAACACGTTCAAGTGACGACGGTTCTGCAAAAGCGATTCATTTTACAAAGAACTCTTCACACAAAAGTTCGGCTGCAAGTATTTGTAGGCAAGTGTATCTGTATTCGTATGTAGCGGTTTCAAAGCGAAAGGCATAATGTGCACGTACAAACGGCGGCTTCTTATATACTTCCGGGCCGACTAGTGTGCCCGATTTTATTTCTGCTGTTTTCGTTTTCATGCCAGCCAGAAGGAGAGACAAGCGACTGCAAGACGAAGAGAGGAAATGAAAGAGTTGCGAAGAGCCTTCTCTCAAGACAATAGTCGAAGACGCCCAGACTTTGGCTTCTGACGTGCAAATGTCGGTCATATGGGCATATGGGCATATGGGCATATGGGAGGGAAGGACGGCAAAGGTGAGGGCGATGGCGATGGCGATGGCGATGACGGCTAGCTTCGAGGGTTGGCGACGACATAAATTGGCGCTTGTATGAAAAGTCATGCCATAAAATAAATATTGTGTAATGCCTTGCACACACACACACACACACACACACTAAGTAACAAGTGTCCCGATTTATCGCTGTATACTCGTACTTGGTATGTTCCGTTTCGGTTTAGTTGGCCAAGTAGCTTCCATTGCCGCTGTCCCACGTTCCTTTGCCTATATAGTAGTAGTAGTATGTGCTTGTGTGAAAGACTGCCAAGCCACGTAATTAAATTTGGTTTACTTGTCTTAGTTGTTGGTTTATGGAATGTTCACATGCATCGTATGCCCAACTATGCCGAACCCAACTAAAACGGGCCTCTTCAACAACCTAACCAAGTGAACCTTAGAGATAAATTATCCATGCTTGTTGGGCTGTCTGCATAGGTCGTTACATTACAAGGTACTAGGAGCTCTTCGATTTCCACAAGCAATTAGCAAGAATGTGTTGTCTACAAATGCCAAACAACAAGCTCAACTTAATTTTAATCACCAGAAATATCTATAATTCTAATATATCGTGTTTTGAATTAACATTTCTCCTCGATTGAAATGAATTTAAGGAGCATAAAGGCAAAAAACTAAATTGAAACATTTGTTTCTCAATTGCTCTTGACTCCACTTTAGAAAATGTGTAGAAAACTTCAGTGAAAGCAAAGAAAAACCTACTTGTATTTATGGAGTTCTTACTCTTTGAACGAATGATAGATTAACATATTGTCTTACAAAATAGTAATACGAAAGCTGATTGGCAAAGAGGTTTGTGCAAATCTATGTTAGGGTCTAACAGACTCTCCTAGTTTCTAGACAATACGGCATTATCATGATCTATTTGTTAATTATAGGTAAGAGGGATTTCAGCCCTTCCTAAAATTAGCAAAATAAAGGTATAGAACAGAGAGGCCTTTTAAATAACTTCCCAGCAAACAAAAAGTTCACTCTCAGCTTGAAGGAATCGTCGAACACTTCTCCTTTTACCTAATTTCTAAATAGGTACGCCTTTCCAACTCATCCAGTGGCATCATCAACCCCTTCGCAATCATCGTTAACACCATTATCGAGTTCGTTGTCGTCATTGCAGTAATTGTACATACATATATAGTATGTGCTGTACTTGTAAGGCTAAATAAGTTAGCACATCGTCGCGTCGTTATGTGCTTTCGCTCATTCACACTTATCGAAGCATACTCTTGAGCGCCAGGACGCTGGAGTGCAAGTTGTGTGCAACATTGTTGTTGTTTCTTTTGTCGTAAGCTAGCCTCGTGCAATGTTGGTTAGACAGCGTTTATGTAGACAACACATTTCCCTTCTTTCCTAGTTTTTTCATTTTTTTTCTGCATGTTATATTGTTGCTTTATTTCGTACTTCATGGAGTTGTTCGCAAGACCTTATAATTCCTAGGTACTCGTACATGTGTATGTGTGCGTCGCTGGAGCTTCACTTCTGCTGTCGCTACGAAAATGTCAGCTTTAAGTTTGAATGTACAGTGAAACCTCTCTTGGCCGGACACAAAGTTGGCCAACGAACTTTTGTCCGCCCAAGAGGAGAGTACGCTTAAGGGGATTGTTAAGTACTTGGTACACAGAAAAAGGGTCCACCTAAGTGGGATGTCCATTAAGAGAGTTTTTACTGTAATTGCAATTCAGCTTTGGAATTATTTATTGCGGAGTTTTTGACTTTATCTCGCTCCAAAATATCAAATTACATGCTACCCTATAATTTCCTGAATTCGATACAGAATATCGAGAAAGTTCACTTTTCGAACTTCTCCTCCAAACAGACTCCACACAACACTTAATCTGCCAGTTCCAGTTTATTTCTCTTTTCTTCTTTGTGTTAAGTAAATAAATATAATAATAAATAATATAATAAAAAGTAATAAAATATTATTAAAGAACTCCATAAAAACACAAGCTGTACACGCTTAACGCTTGAAACAAGAATATTGCGTCGAATATACATATATATGATAATATATATATATATAATAATCGAATTTTTTAATTTCGTTTGACTCACAAATTAAGATTTAACTCAGCAAAATATGTTTTCCGAAAAATTTAATTTTGAATTTGTGTCAAGTTGGCATTTGTATTATACGAAATATGAAAATAATGTTATCGATGAACATTACTGAGAAAAATTCCAACAATTGTTTTTATGTTGAAAAATGTTGTTTGTGTTTTTAATCAAATCTCTAGCTTTTAAGCTGAATGAGATTTTTGTGGCACAGGAAATTGTTTATTGGTTGAAAGAGATTTCTTTTTAATCTTTAACAATATAATATATTTCAAATTGGACAAGAAAGGATTGCTAAATTCGAGCAGGCTCAACTCTTAAATACCCTGTACCACCCCACAAAAAAAGAAATGATTAATTAAAAGAATTAATTAATGTAATTAAATTAATTTAATTAATTAACTAAATTAAATATAAAATATTCCATACATGCATATATACATTTACATCAGAATCGTGTCTATGCGTGTTTGTGTACTTGTACATATGTATGTATGTGTGCATTGGGCATGGTTATATGGCTATAACTTTCTTTCTGATCAACCTATCATCATGAAACTTGGTATACAGATATATAATTACTAACTGGATGTGTCTTCAAAATTCCAAGAATTACGGGAGTTATAGATAATCGTAAATAGGGGGGGATTGGAGGGGTGCATCGGGAAAAATGAACAAACTCGTCCTTTCTCGGTCTCAGGAGAATCTGTATACCAAGTTTGGTTATTCTAGCTCTTATACTTTCTGAGATCCTTGCGTTCATACAGACAGACGGACAGACGGACAGACAGACCGACAGACAGACAGACAGACGGACATGGCTATATCGACTCAGCTTGTCATGCTGATCAAGAATATATATACTTTGTGGGGTCTGCCACGCCTCCTTCTGTGTGTTACATATACACTCGCACAAAACTAATATACCCTAATATACCGTTGTATAATTCTCGAATGTTCTAAGAAAGAAACAGTTCCACTTCGGGGTTGTCTTGCTCCAAAATATCAATTTATGGGCTACCCTATTAATTCCTAAGTTCGACTATTATATGTCCTTAATATAAATCTTTAATGATATAATATATTTTTTAAATTCGAAAACTATTTATATAAATGCTTAAACATGCGAACTTTTACAAGTATATATTGGTCGAATATCGAATATTAAAAGACAGAAAAAATCCCGTTTCGCCCCAATTACTGATTGCAAATAAAGGTACAGACAGTCCCAAAATGGGGCTCACATTCTCTGACTTATGTAGGTGTATGGAGCTATAATTCCTATTTACTTGGCCTTCTATGGACTCTGTATGAAGGTGTGTGTGTGTGCGTGTGTGTGTGTGTGTGCGTCTTTGCTTCAAATAATGTTTGTCCGTGCCGTTGCCTTCGCGAATGCAAAGCTGCCACTGCCACTCCAACTACACTGAACTAAACAGAACCAAATCAAACCGAACAACAATCAAACAAATACTTGTATGCACAAGGCAGCTATCTGTATATGAATATGTGTAAATGTGTGTGTGTGTGTGTATGTGTGTGTGTGTGTATGTGTGTGTGTGTGCAAGTCAAATCAGGCAAACGACCGACCGCAACGACCGGTTGACTGAGTTAACGCGCGCTCTAGCGACCTAAAGACCATTTAAAGTAGGACAAAAACTAGAGCAGCAACAACAACAAGAACAACAACAGCCATGATGATGGCAGCCACAACAATGAGGATATGTCAGACAATAAAGGAAGTAACGTCACTTTTGTTTTTAGCCCGCATTATTCGCCATTATGCACCGTTTGCCATTGCCGTTGTCGCTCCTGCTGCTGTTATTGTTGCTGTTGTTGTTGCTGTTGTTGTTGCTGTCTCTGGCAACTGCAGCTTAATACACATGGGACCCAAATATCAGAAGGCATACGAACAACAGGAACGGCAACAACAACAGAACCAGAAGAAATAAACAGCAGACCAAATATGCGACACGCGTCCCCATTTGCCTTTCGATTTTTGTTCTCTCCTATAAGTACATACATATATATTCGTACATACTATATACAATATAAGAACTGTTTGAGATGTAGTTTTTAAAGTTGTATCGACAATTTTAGTAGGAACCACCCTATAGTAGACATACGTTCAGCCTACATTTACATTAATTCTACAACATTTTTCAAGGAGCTGAATTCTATTTTCGCTACCGTCCGACTCGTATACATACATATATCCGATCTGCTTCCATTACTAATTCAATTCATTTTAACATTTTTTTAAAGTTGTTAACTAATTTGGAAGGGTGCAATACTATGTAACACCTGCCGGTAATAGCAAATCGTCTTTAAAAACTCGGAGAAGTATGGCTGCATCGAATGCAAAATATAAAGTCTTTTCTTGGACTTGGTAACTCTAGCTCCTATGTACTATATATCAAATATACAGACAGAACGGGCTCACGAGCTTTTTTAAATCACAATTGGACCATCTCTTTGTTAGAAATCCAAAAACTCTTCATGGTTTATGGCAGATCCCCTCCAGAGACTAGGTATTATTGAATTTTCCACGACCCTAAATTCTAGACCCTGTATCCGAAGGGTACGAATAGTGTATTATATTTGTGAAAAAAGAAGGAACCAAGAACCTCCTCTTGGTCAGCATGGCATGACATGGATCTATGTACGAGTATATCCGTCAGTCTTCCTGTCTGAATTTTGAAAGCCGCTAGCCCATTGTGACGAAATTTTGACCATAGACTCTCCTAGTCCACGGGTTTTAGTAATATAGCAAATATTACTTTGTTGATTTCCCCTCTGCATTTCGGCAATACAAGCTATACACACTTGCAAGCTTTGTGTGCGCTTTTGTTTTCTTTCTCATCCAAAACGAATAGTTCTGAGAAAAGTGTTCGTTCTTTAGTCGGGTGTAGGGTATTTTACATTCTGCCTTGTTTTTGCACAGGCTTGTTAGTGTTATACTTTTTATACTTTTTTTATTTCCTTACTGTTTCTGCAGTTTCCGAAATGATTTCTTCTTGTTTATAAATGAGGAACAAAAAAAACAAAACACAGACATGAAGTAAGAGTGTATACATGTATATTTATTTTAATTTATGTCTCTCTAATGCTCTCTGCGCTAAAAACTTATACCCTGTACCCAAGGGATTAACGGATCAAAGCCAAAATTCCAAAAATATATTAATACCTAGAAATGTACTCATATATACAAGTATGTACATATATTGAAGGTCCAAATAGTTCAGACCCAATTAAAGTT
This sequence comes from Scaptodrosophila lebanonensis, assembly GCF_003285725.1. Classification (NCBI taxonomy): domain Eukaryota; kingdom Metazoa; phylum Arthropoda; class Insecta; order Diptera; family Drosophilidae; genus Scaptodrosophila; species Scaptodrosophila lebanonensis. Next base: position 3,674,952 of record NW_022060567.1, on the reverse strand, counting down.
GGCTAAAACAAACAAACGAAATGTTTTCTAGGTATAGATGGGGCCAGTGTGGTTTCAAAATTGTACACTTTTTTAACTATTTAAAGAAATATAAACTATTTGATGCCATAATCTCGTGACTATTGTGCAACAAAATTTATTTAAATGCAGGGTATACACGTCGCCAGTACCCTAGTAGGTATGTATCTTATAATTGTTGATTAGAGTGATGGTTTATAAGGCTTTTCAGACCCTAATACAAATGAAGTTATGTTAGGACAGAATAAACAAAATCTATTCAGATAGACATAAATTTAAATTCTGGAGGAAAAAGCAAGACCTCTACAAAAAATTGTCTTAATCTCGTCGGAGTTCTTGCTTCGAAAGCATTGCTTTGGATTCGACCAACTAGAACACTTTCCATAATTTTGAATTCTGATCAATTTACTTGAAATTAATTTCCGTTTCCATTCTTTCGAGCAGCAGAAAATTGTTGCATTGGTTTCGAGTGCTATTGAATATATTATTAGTATGCAACCCACTTGTAATACGAATAATGATTGAATGCGGTTCAGAACTAAATTTTAAACAGAATATTTAAATTTAAATTGTTTCTTTTGCTTTTATTTAGCTCTAGAATAATATGGAGCCTTGTTAAATTTCAAGAAGATTCAGGAATGCTATTGAGCATTTAAAGATCCCTAGAACAGTCCGACAAATACTTGTATGGAAAGCTATGTTCTATTCTATTTTAGATGATTTGGAGTAAATTCGAATTTAATTGTCCTACTTCGAGAAATTATTTCGTGTTTATGTTCAATCTGAAAAGGGTTATGAAATTTTGAAGAAGATGTACAAGTATAGTTTATAGTTTTCACAGTTGGGAAAATATATTTTATATTATTTTAAATGCTTTGGAGTAAATCCGTTCTTAAATGTCCTTCTTCGAGAAATTATTTTGTGTTACAGTCTCTGGGACGATGATGAAATTTTGAAAAAGATATATAACTTATAGTTTTCACAGTTAAAAAAAAGTATATTTTGTATAATTTTTTAGATGCTTTGGAGTAAAGCGAAATAAGAGTAAATTTGAATGAAACTGTTGAAAGGGTTAGGAAATTTGGATGAAGATATATAGTTTATAGTTTTCACAGCTAAGCACAATTTCGCTTTATTGCGGCAGTTCTATGAGGTGTCCAATGTGTGTGAAGAGAGACGCCAACTTTTCAGCATTCGAAAAATTCCCATTTCAATTAGTCTTTCAAATCCCTTATTTACACACACTTTTTGTTTGATTGTTTTGCTTTGTTTGCGTCATTGATCTTCGCTTCTCACATGCTTGTGTTGGTACACGTCGTCAGGTGGTAGATGAGGCTTGGCACAAGGCATTCGCCGTTAATTTAACGCAGCATTGCACTTCATACATCAAATTGCCGCCCAAGACATTGCCTAATTGCCTAATATATGAACATACTTATATGTATATATATACATATACATATACATATACATATACATATACATATACATACATATATTATGGATATGTGGGGGCCAAGGCGACGGCGACGGTAGTAATGCATCAAATTATTAATAGACAACAAAAAAGTTGCGGCATGGTATTGTTGTTGCTCGCGATGTTTTTCTAGCTTTTGTTATTGTTGCCTGATAGGTTTTGAGTTCTGAGGCAGACAGATTTTCAATGAGCAAGGTGGAGAATCGTTTCAACTGATGAGAGTTTTTCAGCGAGCGCTAAGCGGAAGCAGAAGAGCGCACACACTACTATAATAACAACACTCGCAACACAGCGCACAACAACAGCAACAACAACAACAATTCTCTCAGATCTGTTCGGCATTTCGTTGTCCAGTTCTTGATATCGTACGTAGTTGTAGTTTCCATTTCTTACGCAGCTTTCTATTGTTTACATTTGCCCAACAGCTGATATAATATACATAAATATATATGGCGCATAGAAGAAGAGAGAAGCGATTGACCAAGAATACATGAAACGTCAAAAAAATAAAACTATTGGCCAAGAGACAATGTACACGTACGTGTTTAGCCTAATTTCAAAAAATGATGCCAGTTGAAAACAGTTCTCAAGAGTCTAGGAATGTATAACTTGTAAATTCCTATACCTGTAGAGTATCAATCCATCCAATACTTTTCTCACAATGGAAAATTTCGATAATAATTTATTGAGTTCTTATTTTCCTGTTCAATCATAAGCCTGTGATCTTCAGGCCAAATATTAGAGCATTCCAATGCAGGTTTATTTTCAATATCGTGAGCTCTAAAAACCATTGCAACGTAGCAACGAGAAAGCAAATATAAAAATAGGGAGTTACACTAAATTTCTCAAAACCAAGAAAGCAACATACGAAAAAGGTATTTTAACATTGAAAATTGGCAAATGTAAATAAATGAATGCCAGAGCGTACGTTTCATCTCTTTTCGAAGATGAGCTTTACATGCACAGCACTAAATGGAGAGAATAGTTGCCCAAGATCTAAAATGTGAATTGGTTATCAATTAAACGTTTCAAATACCCACAAATGACTTCATAGAAAATGCTCACTTCAATTAATTAATTTATTATGCATTAAATTTCGAACATTACGTAACCTGCCTTGCCTCCTTGGGAATAGACCCAACTAGACTAAACCAACACCTAAAAAATATGCAAAACATATAGTATGTGGGGGTAAGGGCAGAAGCTAAAATTTGCTTAAGAACTGAGCTAAAAGCCGCATTACAAATATTACACCATTGCTTGGCCATCCACTCAATGCCGCCTCTTTTCACACTCAAGAAAACAAAGAAAGTAGGCGAAAAACTTCTGTAGACAAACATTTATTTGTTTGCGTGGAAAACACTTAACATAGATTAAAAGAAAATGGATCGAAGAAATGCACATTATTACACAAAAGCACACATTTCATGTAGAGTCTGAAGTGCTCAGTAGTACTCAGTACTTAATTAGTTTGCAATGTGTGCCTCCAAATGGGTTAAGCAAACAAACAAATCAGACACAATATTCTAAACGAACACCAAGCTTGACCAAATGGACTTAGGCTTGGGCACATAAAGCACTACATCGATCCGAAATTGACCAAAAACAATAAACATCATATTCCCAGAATGCAACTACAATCTCCCTGCCAGCTAAGATCCCACATATCCTCTGCACTACTTTAGAAAAAATGGAATTACTAAAGAAGTCAATCCGTTAACTTGATACTTGTATGTCAAGAATAATTTATCTACGAAAGTGCATCCGATCTTTGAAATTCTCACATTTCTAAACAATTTCTGCAATTTATGGTACCAAAAGCGTTTTGCCGCTACATTTTCGTAGCTAAAAAATATCCAAAGCCAAGCATTATGTTTTTAAACAAACGACGACTTTGTAATCACAATGTCTCTAGAATGTGCTTGGAACAGAAAAATAATCCATACTAGCAATTGAAGCAGCCGTTGATATAATTTGTGAATTATTGCCAACGAAGTAAGAAAAAACAATTCTTACAATTATTTGTATTTTCTAAATTTCCATTCTTCCAGTATGAGGATAAAGTGATTTTATAATAATTTTGTCTACACCTTTGGAGTCCAACTTAGAAATAAACAATAACCAAGCCACGGAAAGCAGTGTGGATAAAAAAAAGCTTTAAAATATCAAAATTTATACCAAAGCTATGCGAATACTCAATTGAATCGTTAAGTTTCTGCACTGAAGAGCGTTCAGTTTTTAAATAATTGCAGTATCTAATAAATAAGTATGGTCGGTTTTACACAATTTGTTACATTTTAACGAGCTTTCCAAAATGTTTGGAAAGCCTTATCCGCCAAATCAACATAAAGTAAAAGAATTTGTAATTTTTCCGAGAGCCATTGGTAACTTAAATGCTAGTAAGGAATAAATAATCAAAAACCAAAAACAGTGCGGAGTTCCGAAACAAACGGACAATTAAATAATTGTCAATAATTCTAATTCACTTCAACTGAGAAAGAATTCATGTTTTTTTTTTTTTTAATTTAAAGAAAAACTTGAACCGAAAAACTTCGGAAATATTGGAAAAATATGATTTGTACTTGAAGACATAAAATTACCATACAATCTATTTCACCACTAGCAACGTTTTATTTTGTTTTTGTAAAGGACTTTCGACTCTCATGGCCCCAAACCCATTGAAAACATTCAAGTCGTTCGTTCGAATATTCAAAAACTGAACCACAACTGTAAGGAGCTCCAGAAACATAATTTCCCCTGCACAGAAACAAATGGAAATTCAATGGTATTTGAATGATTTTGAGAGCAAGAAAATCCTATATGCAGAGATTAGGAAACTGAAACAATTCTAAATCGTTAGGATGTCGGGTCAACATAATCCCACACGCACCTCGGCTATCGTCGCGATCCACACACACACAGTATTATTCGTCTCTTGGTCTTTCATTTGAATGGAATTCGTTTCCAAAACCTCTTACAAAAATTTGAATCTGGTTTCAATGCACAGGGTAGTTGTTGTTGTTTTTACATGTATATTGTCGTTAATTTAAAGACCAGCACTGGAATTGGTTTACTCATTTTCTCAACAATTGCTTAGGCACATTTTTCATGACACAATACAATACGTTGTTGTTGCTGTTATAGCCGCTGTTGTCGTTGTTGTTGTTATTATTATTAATATTATTACTTGTATTATTATAAATTTCAATTTCATTTTAATGGCCGCCGCTTCAAAACTTTGCACGTTAAAAAAAGAGAAAAAAAATTGTGGCTCAAGCTTATATAAATAGGTGGAAATTATTTCAAATCTGAGCGCATTGTCTGTGTTGGAAAATAATAAAAAAAAATTGAGAAAAGATAATGCCGCCCTACAGTTTATGAAGCACTATATATCCACTTTCTATGTACATATATACTTGTATGTATGTATTATATATATATGTACATGTGTTACTTATTTGTACATATGGATGTGTGTATGTGTGGGTGTGTATGTGTTACGCGCACAACCTGCCAAGTATTAAGTAGAAATACTGTTTAAGCTTCCGCTTCCGCTTGCACTGCACTTCCGCTCGACGCTTCGATCTCGACACGACTCGACGACTCGCTGCGTTGCGTTGCGTTCCGATGCGGCATGGCGCGACTCCACTCAGCAACTCAACACACACACACACACAGACACACGGACACACACACACAACCTCATACAATCTCACAGCAGCAGCAGCAGCAGCAGCAGCAGACACACAAAACCAAACATACTCAGGCATTATAGTACGACCACGACACGACGCCAATAACGATGACGACTACGATGTTCACGACGACAGCGACCGCGACAGAGACAGAGACAGCGACGACGACGACGACAACGACAACGACAACGACGTCGTTGACGCAGCAGCAGCTGTTAACGCTGACGTCGCCGCCGGCACCTTCAAACACGAAGTTCGACATAAAAACTAAAGCAAGAATCAGCGAACTCTGAGCCGCATGCCAAGTGCAGCAAAATCAAAGAATGCAAGGTGAGAATAACACGAAAACGAATTGAAAATGAAAAAGAGGAAACAGTTCTACATTCAATTAAAGCCAGCATGCATGAACAAATTAAAATATGGCAAACATTTGATGCAAAAATACGAAAACACATATTGAATTTGTTTAGAAAATTTGATTTCGGAACAAATACAAATAACAAAAATAATGAATCAAAGTTATTATTTGTTAAATCTGGGAAATTATCGCAAAAGAATTAAAATAAAAATTAATTAATCAAGAACTCCAAAAAATACAACACTTCACTAAAGTTGAGTCATTTTTCGAACAAAATCAACAAGCATATTGAAAAGCACAAAAACAGGAAGAAGAAATTTTTAACGTTCATTTAGTTATGACTCCTTTAAAAAAAAAAAAAAAATAAATACAACTTTTGTCGCAATTAATGCGCTTTTGTTTGGACCCCTTTCTTATACTGGTGTTGCAACTTACACTGGATGTTGGTCGTAAATATTAGAATATTTCTCAAGTTCCGCTTAATTTTTTTTGGATTTGGATTATTTTTCATTTAAGCCGACTGTTAACAGTTTCGGCTAGAAAGCCAACTTTTGAATGGAACTAGTACACAAGAACAAGAAAAAAAAGGAACACACGCGCGCCTTCAAACAACTTCACCGCCTGACTTGATTTTGCTCCTGGCTTGGAGCACAAAACTCGCACACAACGCAATGTACAGACACACACTCACTGGACTGTCAGGCCACAGAAGACCAAACCAGACCAGGCCAGAGCGGACCAGACTACAGCAGACTCGGCTCGGCTCGGCACGGCGGCACGGCACGGCACGGCGGCACACAAAGCTTACACACAGCACAGCGCACACAGCAAACAGAGTACAGTTGCCGTCAACGTGTGCGAGCACGCGGAAAAACAAATGTAAACTGTTTTGCTGCACGGCCAAAATGTCCGTTGGAAACGCCAAAAAGCGTGCTGCCTAACGTCGCCGTCGGCATTGGCGTCGACAGCAATAGCCTCTGCAGCGTTAACAGCCAGCCTCAACAAACGAAATGGCACGAGCGGAAAGCACGAGCCAACCAACGAGCACACTCAACGCACGAGCGAGCGAAGCAATCGAACGAACCAGCAAACGAACAAGCGAACTCGCCCCACGAGCGCAAGCTTGGGGCCACGTCGGCCCAAAATACAAGAAGCATCAGAACCAGAAGCAGAAGCAGGAGCAGTAGCAGAGTGACAATGTTATTGTCTGTACTTTTCAGTGAGAGTGTGTGAGAGAGGGGCTGAAGAGGCGCACGCGAATGAGAAAAGCGCTACAGTCGCGTGCGTGTGCTGCCACCAGTGAATGCGGCGCCAACATAAGTGTGTCTGCAGCCAAACAGCAATAACATCATCAGCTTTTGTTTTTGCCAATTTGCCAGCCGGCGAATAATAACTCTCTGGGCAATATAACAGAGAGCTTTTGTGTGTGCAGCTGGTGCCAATTCCGGCAAGTGACGGATGCAGCCATGCCATGCAGCAGGCATGCACGAAGAGAGCGAGAGAGGGCATCACTCGTACTGTAGAAAGGTAGACAGTGCAAGAGCAGCAATCAAGAGTTTCAATGTTACCGGCATTTGGGCCTTTTACAACGTTGCCAAGTTTTCACAGCAAAAAAATATCAACAAAATATCTTGCGACTTTTCTTAAAAAATAGCTGAAGTTCCAAGCAGTATGTGTAATACGAAATGTAAAATTCCATACTGCACATTAAACTGAACCGTATGCGAGGCTGATAAAAAGAGAGCGGTGCGCGTGCACCGTTATAAAGGCTGTTAATGCTGCTGTTAACATCGACAGAATTGCAACATATTCGGCAATAAGCGCAGCCGCACACAGCTACAACAGCGTCGGCAGTGACAGCGACAGCGACAGAGACGCAGACGCAGACGCAGATGGCGACTGCTGCGCTGACAACGCCGGCTCCGCAGCAGCGTCAGCCGAAAAACGTGCTTGTGCAGAAGGCATTCACACCAAAAATTTCTGCATGCTGCACGTGTTTTTCGGCCACGTTGCGCTCGCTCTGTGCCCCATCTCGCTTCCACAATTTGGCAGGCGAGCGATGACGGTAACGGTAACGATGACGACCTGGCGGTGGGTGACGCTGCTGAGCGGTTCATCGCACAACAGCGCCAGCGAGGAGTCCAAAAGGAGAACGGAATCTCGATTCAATTGTGATCGCAGCCCAAACCTTCGATCTTCTTCTTTGGACGATTCGAAATGGAAAGTCAATGTCGATAAATGCAGTGTCATCAGAGCGTATACGTGATATGAATACATATATATATAAATACATGTACATATATATCTAAATACATATGCACGCAGCCCATCCACCAACAATAGTGCTGGCTGCCGGACCTTTTTACTACTTATTTCTCCAATTTCATTGGCGGCAGTAAACATTTCTTTTGGTGTTTTTTTTTTGGCAGCAACACCAGCGTGAGAGTCACCTTTTGCCGCATTTTGGACCAATACATTGCGGTTATATGAATGGTGTTGTTTTTGTTGCTGCAGCAACACACACACACACACAAATGCCAATGGATGTTGAACGCTGGGGTTGCACAAAATGCAAAATTGGCTTCTATTTACTGCTTGCATGTGTGTTTGTGTGTGTGTGTGTGTGTGTGTGTGTGTGTGCACTAAATATCACACACACACACACAGACATACACTCACACACTGAGAGCCCAAAAATGCCGGCCCGCATTTCTGTATCTGCGTTGGCTGCGCTGCATTCGCAATTTTCGCTTTCCAGCGCTTTTGCTTTGCTTCGCTTCGCTTTGCTTGCAGGCTACGTCACACAATTCGTTGCACGCCATGACGTCGACGGTCGTCAGGGCTGGCATCTGCCTAGCTCTGGCTGTTTGACTGACAAAGGTTAAGGCGCAGAAGACATGCTCGTACATAGGTAGCCCTGGACAGCTTACCCCCCGCCACAAACACTCTATGGGGGGACGGTTGTGATGCAATCGCGCTCCCAATGACGACAAATCAAACGACGGGTTAATTGTGCCACATTGAATTGAGGTTAACAGTTTGACGCGCCAATACAAATACAAATACATCACACACACACACACACACACACAAACACGCACACATACACTAACAACTTACCAATGCAGCAGCAGTGGCTTTTAAATGCACAGCAGGCGCGCCAAACATGTGCAGTTGTTTACAGATACTGTTGTTGTTGCTGTTGCTGTTGTTGTTGCTGTTGCTGTTATTGTTGCTTGAGCTGCTGTTGTTGTTGTTGTTTTTGTTTTTGCACTTTTTACGCACATCGCACATTCACTTTTTTGGCTTTCGCTTTGCTTTTAACTGCAATGGTTACTGCTTTTCTTCTTGCTCTTTGTGCTCGCAATGGTTGCTGTTGCTGCTGCAGTTGTGTTGTTAATGCTATTGTTATTGTAGGTGGTTTTGTTTTCAACATACACACCGACACCGACACACACACACATGTATACACAGATGCATACTGGTATTCGTAATCGCAATCGCACTCGCACTAGCACTCGCACTCGTACTCGCACTCACGTTCTTAGCTTGTTTTGCGGCCATGCCAATGGGCCACTGCAGCAAAACTCATTGTCGTTGCGACAACATTATCGCGAACATCTACAACACCATCGTCATCATCATCGTCACCAGCAACAATGTGGCCATTTCGCATGTCAAGCTTCCGTGTGTGTTAATGCACCACTTCCTGTTACGCTACTGTACCGTGCAATGTGCATAGAATGCCACACAACAGCCGGCTGGTGCTACAGCCACAGCAACAGCAGCAGCAACAGCAGCAGCAACAGCAACAGTGACAACATTCACATTTACAGAATGTAACAGCCTTAACAGCATCAGTAAGCCTCTCGATGAGCTTTGGAGAGCGCTTGGCAGCGACGTTAGCAGCAACAGCAGCTTTAGCAGGAGCAGCGACGCTAAGAACGTCAACAGCTCCGTCAACGTCACCGTCACCGTCAACGTCATTGGCAGCCGGCTTGTGATTTCCCGTGTGCGAAAATTGTGTCAGTGTGGATGTTGGCGCATTTTAGCGCTACGCTTTGCTTACTTTACTTGCACGGCTGCTTGACACAATTTTCCAGATGCGCCTGGAATTTCGGGAACTTTGCAGATAGACGCACACAAACACATACGTATCGTTGCTGTTGCTGCGCGTCTGCACAGCAGCGTGGCATAATTTTTGTTGATGTAGGTCTGGATTTTCAGGACACGTGTCTGTAAGCGTCAGCGTCTTGTCCATATGTCTGTCTGTACACATGTTTGTGTGTGCGTGTGTGTGTTCAGTTCGCAACTCCCCGAACTGAACTTTTCGTTATTATACAATGTTCGCTCGCTTGTGGCAGCTCTGCTAGAGGAGCAACGTGCAGCTCGCACGTTTTATTGCATGGTGTGAAGCGGCTGCATCAAACACTTGCATTATATTCGGCAAACTTTTGCTGCAACTTCGTCTTTGAATACAAATCGCTTCAAGTACAATTTGTTGTTGCATTTCCTTCTAATTTTGAATTGTGCCTTGGTCGCGTCCTCCTTCCTTCAACACCAGCAAGTGTTACTGTTGCAAGCAATAATGCGTAGCATACTTTTGGGTGTTGCATCAAATTCTTAGCTACGCGCTTGCATACTCGTATGTGTATATACTAGTTATACAAGTAGTAGTAAGCATGTTGACTCCGCTTTTATGTTTTCCTAAGCTGACACACCGAACTCGAGCTGCAGCTGTCTGAAAAAAACCTAATCGAATTAGTTATGCCACATACACAAAAACACACACACACACACACTCAAACTTATAGGGCATAAACATTGCAGTAATTTATGCATATGCACAAATTCAATTTTGAAATCGAACGGCAAAGCTGCAATGGGAAAGGGAATGTACATATGTGCTCGCATGTGCTTGCTTGGGCAGAGAGCCTCGCGCGAGTTCAATAGCATTTTGGTATTGCGTTAAAAAATAAATAAAGCCGCCACTTGCAGCACAAGTTTCAACGCCGGCGTTTGAAGCCATGCGGTGCAGCCGAAAAACAGAGAAGCCAGAGCAGGAAATAGAGAGTACGAGAGTCAGCTGCAGCGCAAGGAGAGGCAGCCAGAGAGTAGCAGAACTTTAACATAAAAGTGCATTACAGCAAAGCTCTGCCTCTTCACGCTGTCAACTCAAAAGCAGGCTGTGCCGGCATAAAGGAACTGATAGAGGTTTCTGTTAGCGCTCACTATCATTCTAAAGATTCACGCTTGGCTTTACTAATCAATATAATTGAAATTGTGTTTGGTAAATGTTTGGAAATTAATTTTTTTTAACTGAGAATTATTTTTGCCTTACAAAGTCATTCTATATCCAAGATAATAGCACAAATAATTCTATATTTGTCGAAACATCTTCTTTATTTTCTTTTTGACATAATTGTTAATACTCTAATAAATAAACAAAATTATAAATCACATTTTTAATAACTTTGAAAAAACTTTTTGTTAGCTCTTTTCCCTTAAAAGTTAGCTTAAGTTATGGTCACAGATACTTGTACAAATAATTTACACACACTTTTAACTAATTTGTCGATTTCAACAAGTAGTATGTCAAAAATATCCTGTTATTTCTACTAAACAAGTGTTTTCTTTCATAGAAAAACTTCTTTGGTATTTATTTTTCAAAGCCTTCTTGCAAAACAATACCAATAGCTTATAAAGTTGAAAATAATTTAAAAATGTGCAGACATACCCAAGCGGCAGCTGTCTGAAAAAAACATAATCGAATTAGTTATGCCATATAAAAATGGGGTGTTACTTTTCCAGATTTCCACAAATGCACAACAAAAAAAGTTTTGCTGTTTAAATTTCCACCGTTTCTTAAGGTCCAAACATTTTTAAAATTAAAAAAAAAAAACCAAACATCCAAGTGCTGCAAATGTACATTACCAGATTAAGCTTATTAAAAGCAAACGCAAAAAAAATATATAAATATATAATATAAAATTTAAGATCCATTTGGCGGCATTGGCATATAATCTAATTTTAAGCCGTTTTCATGCTGATTACTTTTTTCTTTTGCTCTCAAACGAAAGGGGCTTGCGCTTCGAAATCCTGAGTTTAGAGCGCCTGATATACTCGTAGTACTTGTAGTAGGTAGGTTTGAAAATGAAAATTTTATCCGAATCCATGGCTATATTTATTGCATGATCTGGAGCATATTCCAACAACAAAAGTGCGTTAAAGCAATGCTTTAATTTGAAAATATTTTTCCAGTTCCATCGCTTAAGATCGAAAGTTTCAGTGTGTTAAAAGGGGGAAGGGAAAAAATTTAAAATTGCGTTAGACCAAGCTAGCGCTAAATGAGTTCTTATAAAAGGAGGGCTGGGACATCAATAAAATCGATGCCATCGAATCAGAAAATGGAGAAAAAACAATGTAGATTTCGAGAAAAGAATAAATAGTAAGATGCGCTAATCCCAATTTTTGAGTAAATTGACAAACTTTTTATTGTACTTTTATTCAAGTTCAAGAAACCGCAACGCATGCTTCTTTTTACTTTTTTCCTTCCCTTTTCCTAGCTTTTTCTTTCTTCGCTATCTTTCTGTCCTTAATTGATGTAAGTTTTTCTTTGCTCGACATGCTTTGTCAATTCACATTTCTCAGTCTCTACATGCAGCTGTCTCCCGAAATGCCAACCATTGACACTTTAAGCAGGTTTTTATACCCTGTACCCAAAGGGTAAAAGGCTATACTAGTTTTGTGCGCATGTATGTAACATACAGAAGGAGGCGTGGCAGACCCCACAAAGTAAATATATTCTTGATCAGCATGACAAGCCAAGTCGATGTAGCCATGTCCGTCCGTCCGTCTGTCTGTATGTGCGCAAGGATCTCAGAAGGTACAAGGGCTAGAATGACCAAACTTGGTATCCAGGTTGCCCTGAGCCCTAGGCAGGTCAAGTTTGTTTTTTTACACCCCGCCCCCCCTTTCCACCACAATGCGTGTTTTTTTTAAACTTCCGTACTTCTTGGAATTTTTAATTTTTGGTAGTTACATCCAGTTAGTGCTTATGTGTCCCTATGCCGAATTTCATCATGATAGGTCAATTCTGAAAAAAGTTATAGCCATAAATAAAATCGCTGCCCACGCTCTGCTTGTAGCGCTGCCGGCAGCGCTGCCCGTAGCTGTTGTTGTTGTTGCTGCTTGGGTTCAACTTTTTGCTGGATACATACACGCGTATAAGCACGCAGAGACACGATTCTGATGTAAATGTATGCTGTTAAAACTGAACATAAACATGTCTTTTAATTTAACTTGAATGTAGCGTTCTCTCTTGTTTTTATATTGATTTAAAATGCTGCTTATTTCTTTTGTTGTTGGACATTACAAAGGCCTTCATGTTTCAAAAACTAAGCGTTTCGTGGCTACCCCCAATAAATACGTTATTACTAATTGGTCTTCTTTAACACTTAACCAGATAAGTGTTCTTCGAGAAACTACATACTTCATGTTACATGGTATTTATTCCCGAAAAGGATAGAAGTTTTAGCAAAGCCCTTCGTCCTTTTCGATTATTGTTCATAGGTCAATTATTAATTAAACAAGAAGTACATTCATGGGCGTAGCCAATATCTTGGCAAGATTTTGTTTTTACTGTTATACGAATATTCGTCCAATATACAACATAGTATAAAAGTTTGCAAATTATACATGTATGTAGAGTTCTTTCTATATTGTGAGTCACGATCAGTATGTTCAACGTGGTACACAAAAAGCGATAGAAGCCAAAAATCTCGCAGTTCGAAGTGTAAAGTGATACTAATATATTTATATTCAATATAATAATTCAATTACGTAAATGGCAAACACATTAACATTCTAACGAATAATTTTATTAACTTACTACAGTCTAGTCTCTTATGATTACAACAAAAAATGACTCGCAGATTTTCACAGAAAATTTTTTAACTTATTTAGCCCCTGAGAAGTAGAGTTTGTGGATCCGGCATTTGTTGTCTGTCAAAGCAGCCAGAAGAAACCATTTAGCGTGCTCACAGGACAAACAATGTAGACCATCGCATTCGACTCATCACGCAGCTGGGTGGCCCGGGTCATGGTTTGCTCAGGCTGCCTCGGTAAACTCACTCCGACCTCTGCCGGAACGTACCGAATCCCGTAATCGTGCATTTTCCATCGTCAAGCTCTCTAAAATATGAGATACGAATAACTGGGTAGTAAGGAATTGTGTAAGACGCTTTTGCGCAGCTAGCTCGTTGCGCAAGCGATGCTCCTCGATGCGATCAATAGCTCGCAACCTGTCCAAGCATATTGGGCATCTCATCCCGTCGTCTTCGTCTTCGTCATCACTATTGGAACGCTCGCGCTTCTTTGATGGAGAAGGTGCGTCCAAATTAGAGCGTTCAGTTCCTTCCATATCTGCAGGTTCAGAAGCTGCTGCGGGCTCTAGTGCTCCCTTTGAGATGGAAAGTCCGTCAATATCTGGCCGAATTGTTCCAATAGCAACATGCATCGTTTCATCCGACACCTCAACTGGCTGGTCAGCAACAGCAGCAGCAACCGGTGGAAGCTCGTCAATCTAATTTACTTTTAAATGTTTGTATACTCGCATGTATCTGAGCCTATACGACGCATTTCTATTTCACAGGTTGGTTGTTGTTGGCATTTTGGGAGATTTCAAGCCCCATTACTCATTGACCATACCTCGTTTATAAACAGGCTGCTGGTCTGCACTTTCTAGCTTTTTAGCTGGAGCACAAACTTGTTCTAATCGTGTTCTCCGATTCCTTAATTATTAATTATTTTTAATTATTAACAATTAAATTGCAAATAGAGACAATAACCAATGCCGGCTTGTCAATGGGGAGCGTCCAGTTTGGGTTTTCATAACGGTTGGCATTTTTAATTCACATACATTTTATATTTAAATAAATGACTAACACGGCCTCTTACACTGACGATTTGTTGTGAACAGATAGTTGTGAACAGGTTTGATTGACTTTGCCACACATTCATTGCAATCGAGAATAGTTGAGCTGTTGTGCAAGTGGGTCTGTGAAAATGGGATTAAAACTTTTGTCAAAGCCTGATAAAAGATAGAGCCAGATTGATGTCTACAAATGTTCAACAAATTCTGTGTTTTTTTTATAAATTTTTATTCTTTATGTAAGATCTGTCCTAAGGAGGGAAATGATTAAACTATATGGTAGCATTGGATTTGTTTAATCATGCGTTCTGTCATGATGATTGTGACGCGTTTAAGCTAGATCGCTGAGCTATGCCAGCTATAGCCACATAGCTACAAAAAAATTGTTTTCATATTCATGTTCATATTAAATATTAGATCATGTATTCAGATTGCCTACGAAGATATGCTCTGAAATTGTTAAAACTTATTCTACTCGCATTAACATATTAACAATCCTATTTTAAGGTAAAATTCTACTTGTATGATTGAATGAATAGCTCTTCCATCGCCTAAGGATTCGCCTACATTACTTTTTATGGAGGCATCCGCTTTTTCAACAATTGGTTAATACATTTTAAGCATAAGTATAAGTGTGGGAGCTTTCTGATTATTGTATTATCATTAGCTGTCTATAATGTTCAAATTTTTTACGAATTATCGGAGGTCTTAAGATATTTTTCGTATTTCGTCGTAGACCTGCAGCTAGGATAATTATTGGCTTGCTGCAAAAGTTGCGTTAAAAGTAAAGTTCCAGCTAAAGAATGCGACGTCGGGCGTATGATCCCTATAGCAGAGTTGTGATTGGGAATTACTGGCTTATATTTTTAGTAGCTCGGTAGCCCATTTAGAAGAGACCCAAGATAGAGGAATATATATTAATATATAACGCACTTTTGTTATTACACGCTTCTTGAGAGGAATGTTTTTCTCCTATTGATAGGAGTTAAGACCATTTCTTCCTTTTCTTCCTCACTTTGCAAGTTTTTTAAAAATGCCTCGATTTCCTTTTCATCCAAAATCTTTTGAGAAGCCATATAACTGACCTAGAACAATTTATATGGATTCTAAATTTTATTTTCTTAATACAAATAAAACGAAAAAAGTCACAAAGGTATTGGTGGTCGATTCGTCTAGGGTTAACCCTGACTTCTCATGACATTTCTTAAGTCCCCTGCATCCATGCAGGGAGAGACTATGTATTAGATATGCTTATATATCTATGGACATGTGAGACAATGTCATGTGGTGGCGTTATCTCAGAAATATGTGAACTGTAAAACCAAACTTAAGCATTTTGATTAGCTTTAAAAGAAACGAGAATTCAATAAGAAGATTAGGTTAATCATTAGAGAATTGCCTGACAATATGGATGATTAGTGTTAATGCCACAATTTAATGAGGTATCAAGACACACTAATTGTTCAGTTAACGCCTTATTCCAAAAGTAATATGTAAGTCAGGCCATTGGTAAAGAAGTGCGAACATTGTTAAATTTACATCGACACGTTTTGAGATGATATCGATATTAGGTTAAAATAGATTTAGATTGCAATAGATTTAGATTATAATGGGTTTAATAGTAATTACCAGAAACATCGATACAGCATCGATATTACAGTATAATAATACTAAAAATGTATCTAAAACGAATTCGTGGCTCAGTAGCTCTGAAAACGACTTTATTTCTGAAGCATTTACAAGTAGAAGGACTGAAGGACTGCTGATCCCTCTAAGGGGATTTCTCTCCAAAGACATCTGCCAGAATTGTGCAAAACACTACTTGAAGTTGAGTTTACATATCATGATAACAGCCTGATACCATGAGTTATTCCAAAAGGGAGGAGGACGGGGGCATATATTCCCAAGAAGAGGACCGAATGCTTGCCTTTACTCAGGTCTTGCTGTAAGACATTTGTGTATACAAATCAGAAGTGTTGATGGCCAAAAAATAATTTATTAGTAAGTCACTGGACATCAGTGGAACATTCGAACTGAAATTTTGGAAAGACTTTGAACAAATAATCGTAGAATAGGAAAGATAAGTAATATAAATCAGGTTATTTGCTGGCACGGCGTTTTATCTATTAGCGGATAGTTGGCAGCGTACTCGCGAACAGAAACCTCCAAATAGAGCGGCTCCAACGACTCGTTGGTCAGGACGCGCAGGTCGGACTCGCTGAGTCGCATATAGTGGCTGCTGGTGTGCACAAAGTCGTGGCACCTGTGCGATTTGCACAGTCCCCGCACCTGCATAATGGAGCTTCGGGTCACGTCCAGTCGTCGATTGAAGACCGTCATCATGACATGCAAGGGCTGTGGCAGATCCATGCTAGCAATCCACAAGCACAGCACATCCTCCTCATCATCTTCATCGAAGTCTGAAATGTTTTGACACTTACGCTGTGGCTCTGCGGCTGGTCGGCTCTCGTCCTTAAACCGGACTCGCTTGCCGCAATTCAGCTCACTAAGCCGGGCCCGGCAGATCATCACAAGCAATGGTAAATGGCCAGTAAAGTGCGCAAATTGTTCAGATAATCCAGCGTTATAGACGGGCATGTAGCGCATTATGGGCAATGTGTTGGAATAGCCGCGTATTCCTCCGTACGCCAGCACCGACATGCAGGCATTAATGCCGTACTGGAAGGACCTTGGACTAAAAATAAGTAGCAGACGCTCGTGCTCAAATATCTCTCGCAGCTCCATGCCGGGCTCATCCAAATGTTCACATATGAAATGCGACAGCAGTTTCTCATTCAGTTGCGGGGGGCAGGTCGATCCGTTCAAGGGGCAGCTGTGACGCACCGAATCAATGTCGTGGGCATTCAGCTGTTGCCAGTCTAGGGCACCGTTCTTGCTCAAGCAGCGCATGTAGTTCACATCGGAGGCATGTTGAAACAACCGTAACTGCCCCATGCGCAGCGCTATGTCCTGTTCCCGCTGCTCTTTAGTCAGCTTGGCAAATTCTCGGGCAAAGTAGGCTCCTCGTTGGGGGGCGGTTCGCTGTGCGTTGGCATCGAGTATGGGTTGGCCAGCAAAGCCTGCATGCATCACATCGATCGGAAGATACTTAAGCTTGTCCCAATTCGAATACAGTCCGCCAGTTATTTGTGGCATATAACCATTTGTATGGTCGTAGTCCTCCGCAAGATGCCAGACTTTTGTCAGCGAATTACAGGAGGCAAGTGCCATAAGACGATCGCCCCGAGCCCTCCGTGCAGCAATCGTGCCATCCGAAAGCGTATCGCTATCGGCATCATAGGCTTGCTCGGTTTTCTCATGTGGCGGGTCTAGTTCTGACCCGGAATCACAAGGTCTTGGCTCGTGTCGTTTCTTGATGCACGATTTTTTGGGGACGGCCTTCAACAGCGCAGTCAAGCGGTCAGGTGTCAGATCGAAAGGTGGCCTAAATTTATCAGGTTTAGTTTTATTTTTTGTCGTAACTGCGCGTCTATGCGCCAGCTCATCTGACTCGACCTGGCTGGCATAATTCAGTGATGTATCTTGCTCAGATTCGTGTCCTTCAGGGTGATTTGATCGCGCTGTCCGCGACTCGTCCGAGCTATTGTGCAGGGGCGGGAGTTCTCGTTTCTCGGGTGGGGCTAATAACGTCTGGATTTGGTCGCCAATGGTATGACTTGCGCCGTTTTTTTTCTCGCTTCGCGTTGGCTTGCCCTGACTTCGTCTCTCGTCGGTTCTTTTTGCTGTGCTCTTGCTGTGGCCCTTTTCCGGCCTCTGTTTATTTGCCCCCTTTTTAGCGCTACTGCCCAGCATCGGTGGCCAAAGGACTTTGAACCTGTGCAGAACTAGTTTAGCGTTTGAAGCATCATCTTAATAACAAGGCAAATGCTACGTAAACTGACCTTGCTCCGACTGCGAGTCCGACTGCGAGTCAAAGCACTCTTCGGACACTAGATCCTTAAAACGACAATGTTGGTGCTGCCTCTTCTCCGTGGCAATCCTACTCATGGCCTCGACCGAATGCAGCTCGTATGGAGGCAGTTTATTTTGCTGTTTGCCCTCTTCCGTCTCGTACTTGCACTTTACTTCACCCGCCTTGATACGCGCGTGCCCTGTGCGTCGCGAGCTAGAGGCGAGTGCTTGGTCTGGAGACTCGTGAAGCCTAGGTGGAGGCAACGCATGTCCCTCAACAAGCAATGAGTGAGCTACCACCTCCTTTCGGAATCTATTCATGTCCTTGACGTGATTACTGCGATTACGATAATTATTGCCATCACAATTGCAGTCTGATAGCTTTGATGTGCCACAGCCACAGGGTGTGCTGGGGGGTATCATGGTGAGTGGCCAGCTGGGATGGGGCATGCAGCAACACTTGGGAGGAGAGATCTGAAGCTGGCACTTTTTGCACTCCAGAGGGGAGCTGCGTGAACTGCGATAGGCGATACCTGCCGAACAGTTGGGGTGGGATGGGTGCACGGGACAAGATGGCGGCGGCGGATGGTTGCGATGTGAAATCTGGATATTGGCAATGGGGCTGCTATGATTCTGGTACAGACTGCCCACCATTGACGAGCTACGTTGGCGACATAACTCGCAGATGTGTGACGGAAGAGATTGCCGATTAACGCCGCAGGTCATCTGCCACATCTGTTTGTTCTGCGGCACATGCTGTTGTTGATTCTGCTTGACTTGCCGCTCCGCACAGGGACATGGAGTACACGAATAACTAAGCGGCATGCCCTTGTCTGGCTGTGCCGCAGATTCTTGGCATGTTGTGGGTGCAACAGGAGATCGTTCCATTGTCATCCAGGGCTGGTCTGTTGAGGGCGAGCGAGACAACGGTATTGTTCGTTTCTTAGCATATACAAGACAATCCCGATAGTCGCTAGGCACATCCGAGTGAGTACTGCTACTCGGGGAAGCTGCTCTCGAGGGCACAGGAGTTGGCTTCTCAATAGCAGACAAGCTTCGGTTGCTGTCTTTGCGATGCCGCTGGGGGGACTGATGAGTAAAAACCGGACTCTGGCACAAACATGCTGGCTGGTCATAGAGATTAGGCCTGGACGATTGATAGCTAATATGCGGTTTCGTCCTGTCCTCCTCGACTCTATAACTTTGGATTTCTTTGTTATCGGTTGTGTGTTTGGCAGAGCAGTGTTCGTCGTTACAATGTCTACGATTCTTGAAGCTGACTGGTTCGCTCTCAGTCCATGCATTAGCCAACTGTCTCTCAATCGGCGGCTGAACGCTAGCTCTCTCCAGATGTCTGGCAATATAGCTTCCCTGCAAGCCATCAACTGGCGGGTGCTCTTTTCCAAGCAAACACTTCTCATACTCCGGCTTTTCCTTTTCACTCTGCCCGCAATATTGCCTTCTATGGCTTCTACTGGCATTACAATTTAACTCCATGGCCTGATCCTTGGACACCTCATTAGGGTTTCGTTGGCATTCTGCAGAATATTTGGCCTCCACGTACTGACTCAGTTGATGTTCTTTTTCCTCACTCAAATCTTTATAAATCCTCTCGCTTTGCTTGCTATCGTAGAGTCCTGAGCTATTTCTACGCTCCGAACAATGAAGTGAGCGTTGGTGGTGTAACCTATCGCCACTTTCTGATTGGCCTTTCTCCTGGGGTTTCATTTGATTCCTTTGTTCCTTCTTCAACTGCTTTTCTTGTCGACCCACATGATGGCGATTGTAGTATGTTGAAGCGTTCCTTTCGTCCACGTAATCGGGCAATCGTTGTTGTTGTTGATCCATCGTCTGCCTGTTCTGATTTAGAGGATAATATTCATCCGGATACTGTGGGGCACTGTTGGGCACTTCGCTGACATTGCTCGTTTCGAAATAGTTGTGCGCTTGTGGACGATTTTCCATAACTATTTGTCTATCGTACTCTCTACGACTATTCGGAGTATTCTGGGGAAACTGTGTCGGGTGTCGTGCATCTTCGTACTCCTTCCGATGCTTCCCAGTGCTATGTTGTCTGTCATTTTTATGTGAACGGCTACTGTCCGCAACCTTTGAATTATGGCTCCTTTCTTTGTGTTCATTGCTCAACTGCTTTTCGTACTCGTCTAAGTATTTTTTCTCATCAAATTTCGGAGCACAGGCGTGAGCTTCATGGACATGCAAGTGACGTCCATCTTCCAATAAAATGTTCCTGTCATACTCATACGGGTTAGAATTCTCAGGGTACAATGACAAATTGATATTTTCCTGGCTTCCTGGCTTCTGTCTTCGCCTGCCTCCGTGGAATTGCGGAGAAAAGTTCGTCCCTGTATAATCGTAAAGTTTATGTTTCTCTGGCTTCGTTGGTGCACCTGAGTACGTCTGGTAGGCGCCACAAGCACGATTTTGGGGTAAATCAAACCTCTCGGCATAGCCGCCCATTGCCAATTCACTGCCCCCGGAAGCACGTTGTGTGTTGGGACAAATGCACCCGCAGCTCTCATTCCCAAATAAATCGCGATCGTTTTCATGTCCATGCTGCCGGTTTGGCCGGAGCTTCCGTTGATGTGTCTGGGTTTGTATAGGCCTTGTATCGTTGTCTACTGAATTCGAACTATACCCTAGCTCCATTATCGCTTCCGCTTGCTTCGAGCTGTCAGGCTGGTTATCGTCTATGTACTGGTCCGAATCGCTAAGAATACTCTCCATGTGCCGCCACTCCCGTTCGTAGTCGTCCAAGTAGATAACCTCGTTTACCGAAAGCGGTACTCCCATACGGTCGTATTGTACGCGCCGCCTAAAAAGTTCCACAAAACTAAGCTTCATTGAACTTTCCTTCTCCTTTTCATTAAATTTCATGCGACGTGCCAGTTCGCAGCACTGTTCGGCGGCAACAGAGAGTCCTGGCTTCGGACTGGCAACCTGGATTTGTCGCTCGATGGTCTTCACAAGCTTCAAGTACTCGCCAGCCACTCCTCGCAGTATGCTCTTTTGCTCGGGAGTTGTTACTGTGAATGGGACACGGTTCGAATATTGGGCTAGAGATATAAATAATATACTCGTATAATAGTGGGGCTACTCACTCGATCGATTGTTGTAGGACGGGACCAATGCCAAGTCATTAGCAGGCGTATCTTCTTCATCTATTTCAGGCTGATCTTGCTCTTTTTGCGGGAACGATTGCTCTTCTTCTTCTATAATCTGATCAAACGACTGTATACTTTCTGTATCTGGTGCTTCTGTTTCTGCTGCCACATGTGTTTTTATTTTGTCCGGATAATAGAACTTTTTTTCCATATCTGTTTATATAAAAAATAATTTGAAAAGTTTGAAACTTGCCTAAGCGAACACTACTTTAAAAATTTGTTTGTGATGTTTAACGAAAAGCTTGCCGGATCGCACATAACGGCACAAGATTAATGTTCAAACAAGTAAAAAAGCTAAGGTCGGCCGACTTTGGAACACTCTGTACATATGTTTAGAATAATTATAGATATTAAAAAAAAATGTTGATCGATTTTACCTCTCTTGGTATTCGAACTCACGTAAAGGGTGTATAATTGCACATTTACAAAGCAATTGCGTCTATTTGAGTGTATGAATGCCTATGCGCGTCTATTCGTGTCTGTGTGAACATGTTTGCAGTAAGCCAAAGCACCAGCATCAACAACAGCCGCGGGCAGCGCTTGGGCAGCAATTATATTTGTGGCTATAACTTCCTGTTAAATCGGTCTATCGTAACGAAACTTGGCATACGAATACATAATCACTAACTGGGATAGTTACAAAGTTTGAGTTCGAAATTCCAAGAATTACGGGAGTTACGATTTGTGTAGGAGAAGGGGGTGGGAGGGAAATTCCATTCGATGGATTGGAGAGTTATCGTGTCTTACAGTACAGTAGGGAATATTGCTATCTCCACTACACCCTTTTAGCCCCCGTGTTCAGAAACAATTGTTGTTGGTTGTGTATTTCGTGAGTTTTGGTTTTCGGTCATTTTATTATTTTTAATTTTGGTTTTTTGTGTGGGACGTGTCTGTTCAGTGAAAACTGTCAATTGACCGACAATTAAATATCATGCTGCGAACACAAAAATTGACTCTTTTTTACGCACTCAAATTATTCGTCCAGTTGATGTTTTCCATTTATTTCATACAAGTATGAAAACTGGAATTCATTTACTTTTCAATATTTTGTGGACCCGCTTTTGGCGTCCTCCAAATGTCGACGCATACTTTCAAATTTTACACACAAACACGCATAATTATTCCATACATATGTACAGGGTATTTCCAAGTCGGAACTTGCTTTTAATCAATCTTATTGTGTAAACATAGTTCTATGTAACAACTTTTAATTTGACTTGCTAAACTATTTGCAAATGAAAGCAAATTAATCTGTCCTATTTATTTATTTCGTTCACGGAACTCAACGTTGTCTTCTAGAAATAAACACAGCGGGAAAACCTTGCGGTACTTTTGTAAAATTCGTTGCTTATAGCTAAAGCATACTACCAACGAAATATAGGAGGAAGAGAGAAATCGAAGAATTGCATTTTGTGGACAATACAATGTGCCAGCTCGTTGTCCTATTTACTTCTTTTGCGCACCCTCTGTATACTTGTAGAATATTATTATTCGCATCTGCTTTAAATCGAACTATACAGAGATTAGCCATGTTACTGGCTAAAAACGGCAAAAGTTTGCTTTTGGCTTTTTCTAATCAGTAGCACTATCTTGTGCACATATTGAAATGCACACTGATTAAGTGATAATGGCTTTCTTATTTAATAAAATGAATTATTCGCAACAGCTATTCTGGTTCGAATGCCTTATACGAGTATTGATTCGGCTACGGCATCAATACGATTTAATTGCATTTAAATTTAATTTCATAGAGATATAAAGAAGAGTAGTCATGAAGATATGTATACACCGGAAGCGTTAATTAGATATTATTGTAATTTGATTAGATTTCTCCTTCTTAGGCTTTTCTAGCTTATAAGATACTTTTTAAACTTTTTAGATATTTTTCTCCTATGTCGACAGTCATATGTTTGTTGACATAAATAAATAAATAAATAAATAAATAAAGACATGTATACTATATGCTTGTATGTCATTTAGATTCAGATCTCCCTCTGGGGAAAGTCGTACAGTGCCCCTTGTCTCTCGCTAAATGTCTACAAGCATGTACATATATTGTGATTAGCTTGGCACGCGCTTATCAAACATTCCCCGATAGTCCGGACACACCTGAGACGCGCTGACCCGGCGGCCCATATGCCTGGGCGGGATGACGCGGCCGCTGGTGAGCAGGTGTTCGATGTAGTAGCGACAACGGCCTTAGCGCGATAAGTGCTGTTCGCCATAAAATGATTCTTGTTTGGGCAGCGCAGTCGTTTAGTGTCGATTGCTGAAGTGAACACCTGTTCTTGGTGGCAGATAAGCGGGAGCCAAGTGGCTCTCCTTACAGTGCCAAGACTCGACCATAAAAAGTAGATTGCGACTCATACGAGTGTGCGCAAACGTGCAACGGGTGTTGGGGCAGCGACAGCAACGGAAAGCCGCAAACACACCTATCCGAGTTGTAATGCCTGCCGTCGCGACGCGTCGATTACAGCGACCCGCCCAGTCCTATGATTCACTCAGATATTCCTAATTCCAATGTGCACCGTGGGCGAAACTCGCGAAAATTCATAATAAACTTACCTAAATGGTATAAACTTTGATTTTCCACTTTGAATAAACAACTTTAAATAAGCGCAAAGAATGTAACAGGCAGAAGAAAGCACACCCGAATGACAGACCATAGCCATGTCCGTCTGTCTGTATGACCGCCCGGATTTCGGAAACGGCCGAGTCCACCGTGACCAACCTTGGTATGTAGACTCTCCTTATACTCAGGCAAGACGGGTTTGTTTTATTTTCTGGATTTGTTCTCCCCTAGCTACAAAAACCAAACTCTGCACACCTAATTAATATATAATTCCCAACTTTTGTTTTCAACTTTCATCCAAATCCGTTGATTCTAAGTTTTGTAGTAAATAATTTGTACAATTTAGTCTAAATAGTCGAACTGTGAAAGTCTATATTAATAAGTTGATAATGTACATAACTAGGAGATGGAAACAGACCCAAGGTCAGAGGTAACTGCAACATCAGAATAAGAATAACTATTTCCTATATATCTCGTTCAATTGCTTGAAAGGCTTTTACAATAGTTGGATAAGAGTTGCATTTTCCTCTTTTTCACCCGGAACATAGCTGCCCGGAATAAAAATAAATGAATCTCTTTCTATTTATGTTGACAGTCCATTTGTTAAATTAACAAAATAAATATTACAAGTATGTACCTTTCCTCGTCCACTCTGAAAATTGATTAAAATCTAACTTGGTAAAATGAAAATCTAATTGTGATCAGAGCTTGCCTAACACTATGGCCTTTGTTTTTCATTACTGATCGGTTTTTAATTACTTTTTTCTTGAAGTCTAGAATTTATTCATAATTTATTTCATAATGGGACCCCACTGCCGTATTATTAATAGACCCAAAAAAGTTTTGAAAAAAGCTCCTCGAGTACCATTCGACGACTTATCGCCAATTGCCCAGAGCGGAGATAAGCCGCATCGACTTGTCATCGCGAACAGCTAATCACAAACTAATCGAAGCGGAAATCTTATCAGTCCGTTGTGCTTAGTACCTTCCCGAAAATGTTCCCATCCACATGGCGACCAGTTGGTAGCAGGCTGCTGGTGGCTGTTGTTGGTCTGCGCTTGGCCAAACATTTCGACTGTGGTCGTTCGGTTTCTTGTTTTGTTTTTTTTTTTTTTGTGGTTTTTTGTTTGTGTGTGTATTGGGATGAACAAGTTGATATCCTGGATTGGTGCTCTGGCATTGAGCAGTTGGGTTTGCTTTGTGGATGGGCAGAGTGACCTTCCATGCATCTGGTACGGACGCAGTCATTTGAAGGGGTCGCACTGGCAAAATAAGGCTGATAACGGCCCTGCACGGCCGCTAAACAGTCCCGAGGCTGAGGAAATATTCAAGCGTCGCTGCCCCACATTTTACGAGGAGTACAAGGGACCCAATGGCGATGCGGAACTATTGCTATGCTGCGATGCGGATCAAGCGATTGACTTGGACGCGGGTATGACCCAAGCCGATGGCGTCTATTCGCGCTGCCCGACCTGTGTGGCCAATATGGCGTTGACCATATGCGCCATGACATGTGCACAGAACCACTCGCTCTTTCTCACGGCCTACAACGAACCCTACGACAATCACGAGTATGTGGAGCACATTGACTATCGATTGTCTGCAGAGACTGCTTCTAAGGTCTACAACAGCTGTGCGAGCATTCAACATCCGCAGACGGGACGGCCAGTGATGGACTTGGGGTGCGGTGCCTACAATGCCAAGACATGTGACTACCGCAAATGGTACAATTCTATGGGCGATGCCGACAGCAGCGACTATGTGCCGTTCACAATCAACTATATATATGACGACGATGAAGTGGGCTCCAGCAACGAGGATGATGCCATCTTTTTGCATCTAGATCCACTCGACTGTGGTCAAAGCTATGACAACAACTATGCTTGTGCCTGCATAGATTGCGACGAGTCGTGCCCGATAAGCACACCCCCGGCGGGGCAGGAGGATCCCTGGCAAATAGCTGGCCTTTATGGAGTGACCTTTATTGTCAGCTTGATAGTGGGCATACTTTTGGCCGTCCTCATCTTTTGGGGCTCCTTCGGACGTTGTCAAGCGCCAAATGTTTGCATGCCCACGCTTTATGGTGGTTTCCTGCACACGAGCTTCCGGTTCTGGGGTACTTTTTGTGCAAAACATCCGGTTCTGGTGTTGGCCATATGTTCCTGGGTTATTGGCGGCCTTGGATATGGCATACGCTATATGAATGTCACCACGGATCCCGTGGAGCTGTGGGCCGGTGAAGAAAGTCGCACAAGAATTGAAAAGGAATACTTCGATGAACACTTTGGGCCTTTCTACCGCACCAATCAGATATTTGTAAAGCCCAAGGACAAGAGCTACGTGAGTGAAGCTAAGAAAAGCCGATAATTATTCTTAATCAATCGATACTTTTTGTGCTAGTTTACACACGAAGCGCCCAGTGGATTGCTTCAGTTTGGACCGGCCTATGAGTTCAACTTCTTGAAGGAGGTCTTTGAGCTGCAGGAGGCCATCATGAAGTTGGGTCTTGACGAAGGTGTTGGTCTGAACAAAGTGTGCTATGCGCCAATGCTATATCCGGGGGAGGAGCCGGAAGTGAAAGACTGTGTTATACAGTCCCTCTACGGCTATTTCCAGCACGACATGTCTCGTTTCGAGAGCTCCTATGAGGACAGCAATAATTACACCATTAACTACTTGAATCAACTTGAGGATTGCTTGCGGTACGATTGCAATTTGTTATTCCAGAAACTCTCTATATCTATCCCCTATATAGAGTTCCCATGATGGAGGACTGCTTTGGCACCTACGGCGGCCCAATTGAACCGGGCATAGCTGTGGGTGGCATGCCCAAGGTCAGTGCTGGGGAGGATCCAGACTACTTACTAGCCACCGGTCTAGTGCTCACATTCCTCGGACGCAATCAGAACGATCCCTCGAAGTTGGAGAACAATCTAGAGTGGGAGCTGAAGTTTATTAATTTCCTCAAAAGCTATACCAGCGATCGCCTGGACATTGCCTTTTCCGCGGAGCGCTCTATCCAGGATGCTATAGTGGAGCTAAGCGAGGGAGAAGTGGGCACTGTGGTCATAAGCTACGTGGTGATGTTTGTCTATGTGGCCATCGCCTTGGGCCGCATACGCAGTTGCCGGGGCTTTTTCCGAGAGTCACGCATCATGCTGGCCATCGGTGGTATTGTCATCGTCCTCGCCTCTGTGGTGTGCAGCCTGGGCTTCTGGGGCTATTTGAATGTGACGACCACAATGCTTGCCATCGAGGTCATTCCGTTCCTGGTGCTGGCCGTGGGTGTGGACAACATATTTATTATGGTGCACACGTATCAGCGATTGGATCGCAGTCAATATGCTAATACCCATGAGGCGATCGGAGCTGCTATTGGTCAGGTGGGTCCCTCCATACTGCAGTCGGCGGCCTCCGAGTTCGCCTGCTTTGCCATTGGCGCCATCTCGGACATGCCGGCGGTTCGGACCTTTGCGATGTACGCGGCGGCGGCCATTTTGTTGGACTTTTTGCTGCAGATCACGGCATTTGTGGCACTTATGGCCATCGATGAGAGGCGCTACCGTTCGGGGCGCCTGGATATGCTATGCTGTGTGCGAACCGCAAAGATCCTGAACGACTCATCGGATGTGGGCATGCTGGAGAAGTTGTTCAAACATTTCTATGCACCTTTCTTGCTATCCAAGTGAGTAATGAGAGCGAAAAGAAAACCATTTCGAAATACTTTCTCCTCCCTTACATTATTTCCATTAGAACCGTGAAGACGATCGTGTTGCTAGCTTTTACTGTGATAACCTGCCTGTCACTCATGGTGTGTCCGTCCATCGAGCCCGGCCTGGATCAGGAACTTTCTATGCCCAAGGACTCCCACGTAGTTAAGTATTTCCAATACATGGATGATCTATTAGCGATGGGCGCACCCGTCTACTGGGTGCTGAAGCCAGGGCTGGACTATGCTCAGCCAGAGCAGCAAAATATCATCTGCGGCGGGGTCGAATGCAACGACGACAGCCTGTCCGTGCAGCTCTATACCCAGTCGCGTTATCCAGAGATTACATCTCTTGCACGCTCGGCCTCCTCGTGGATTGACGATTACATCGATTGGCTAAGCATATCCGACTGTTGCAAGTACAATGCCACCACTTTGGCCTTCTGTCCGAGCAGTGAGTAAGCCAAGTCCTAGTTTATAACGAACTGGCCAAGAAAGAGATATCTCTTTCCAGATTCCAAGAGTGATGATTGCTTGCCCTGTCCACGTGAGTTCACGGATGATGGGCTACGCCCCAAACCAGAGACCTTTAACAGATATGTACAGTTCTTCCTCTCTGATCTCCCCGATGCTGAGTGCGCCAAGGCTGGTCGAGCTGCCTATGCAGATGTAAGCCCCATTTCTGTTCTTCCTGACAAGCTCTTGCGACTTAACAGGTGTTGTTTTTAAGGCCGTCATCTACACCCTAGACGATGAGGGCTTGGCCACCATTTTGGATACCTATTTCATGCAATACTCCACCACTTCGACCACCAGTCCGCAATTCACATCAGCGCTGCGTGAAGCGCGCCGCATCGCTAGCGAAATCAACGCAATGTACCAGGCACATGGAGTGGACGTCGAAGTGTTTCCCTACTGCGTTTTCTTTATTTTTTATGAGCAGTACCTGACCATCTGGAACGATGCGCTTTTCTCCCTCGGACTCTCACTGGTGGCCATATTCGTAGTCACCCTTTTAATCACCGGCTTCGATATTACATCGGCGCTAATTGTTCTGTTTATGGTCATCTGCATTGTCATCAACATGGGTGGCATGATGTGGGCCTGGAGTATTACGCTTAATGCGATTTCGCTGGTAAATCTAGTGGTGTGTGTAGGCATAGGCGTTGAATTCGTCTCGCATATTGTGCGCTCATTCAAGGAAGCTGAGGGCACGGCCCAGGACCGAGCTATGCGCTCCCTTACGGTCACCGGAAGCAGCGTTCTCTCGGGCATTACGCTCACCAAGTTCGCTGGCATTGTGGTGCTCGCCTTTTCAAACTCGCAGGTGTTCCAGGTCTTCTACTTCCGCATGTACCTGGGCATTGTTCTTATTGGAGCAGCACATGGATTGATTTTATTGCCGGTGCTCCTGAGCTTGCTGGGACCATTACCTGGACTGCGCAAAACATCCAGCGATGAGCCACTGACGCCTTAAGTATCGCCTACCACGATTTCTCCGTAAAAGTGTGCGTGTGTGGGTTTGTGTGTGGGAGTCTGACTGCGCCAGAGTGTGTACAACTGTGATTTAAAAGTCACCGCGACAATATGTAACAAATATCAGGGACGATTGTAATTTAGTGGGTCCTTGAAGGATTTCAAGAGACACAAATGTATAATTATAATAAGAATTATAAACGATAATAATTATATTTTATTTACTATAATATTCCCCTTGTCTCATGCGCGAATCAGTAGCAAACGACAGCAATCGAACGATAATGATCGGATCTGCAGACATTAATGCAGCATAGAGTCTCTAAATGGGTTTCAAATAGGGACAGGTATATAGTATGTATGTCCAGTACGGAACAATTTGTACCTAAGAATTTGTATACTAATCGGTAGCGCTTTCCACTGAAAGTTTTAGCAATGCCATTCCCAAAGAAATATACCACCGGCCCACAGTCCACACAAAACACGAGGTCGCAAATATTTTCGCTGACCTAAGCCCCGATATAACTGCCCCAGAACTTAGCTGAAAACACGTGGGTGTACGAAAATTGGTGTAATATTATCTTATTTTAAAAAATATAGGTAACATACACGTAATATTCATTGGGCACTGTGGATATTGAAAATGCACTTCACACATAAGCATACATACATATGTTGCATAGTTAGGAAATTATGCAGATTTAATTTTTCGACATTCATTTTCGAAATTTTACTTAATAATATCGTATAAATCGAAAATATTTAGTATGAACTCATCCTAAAATGCTATATTTTACTTGGGAATGCTGCTAGAGTATTCGTTTTTAATCAATCAAACGTAACATAAGAAGACATCAGCATCGGATGTTATTGTCAAATGTGGGTAAAAATTCCAGGAATTCTGGGAGTTATGTGCATCGCAAAAAAATCTCAAACTTATGAGAATCTGGATACCAAGTTTGCGTATTGTAGTCCTTATACTTTTTGCCATTTTTGCGCTCATGCAGACAGATAGACGGACAGACAGACGGACATATCTATCTCTCTATCTCGTCTTGACATACTGAT
Source organism: Scaptodrosophila lebanonensis (assembly GCF_003285725.1). Classification (NCBI taxonomy): domain Eukaryota; kingdom Metazoa; phylum Arthropoda; class Insecta; order Diptera; family Drosophilidae; genus Scaptodrosophila; species Scaptodrosophila lebanonensis. The sequence goes on along the minus strand of NW_022060567.1, from coordinate 3,644,550 downwards.
CAAGAATATTTTTACTTTGTGTACGTTTGTACCAAACTAGTGTACCCTTTGGGAAGCTGATCCTTGCAATCCATTTAACTAATAATAACAATTTTCAAATTGAAGAAGAAGACATTTCCGGGGAGGTTCTCATCCTAGAACACGTAAGGGTATGGTTACAGCAATCGATTGTCGTTTTATGGCCTCAAGAAGGAGGACAAGTAATGAAAATTTCTTGCGATTTAATAATATGTATTAATATGTACTAATATGTAGCTCGCTATATTAACACAATACAAGTACAAGAGAGGGAGAGAGAGAGTACTACTTATTTTGTAACAGATTAAAAAAGACGTGGCAGAACCATATGCATACATAGATGCCCACAATGACCACAGGAATCGATATAGCCATATCCATTGTCTGTTTCTACCAGGGACTGTAATCATTAAATCATTAATAATGCTTCATTTTCACTCTCCCACAAAATAATTAATTGTGGGGTACTCAACCAATAACCATTCAAAAAAACTCATAGAATAATGAGTACTCTTTATTTGTTGATTTGTTAATCAAAAAAAAACTTAAGTTGCAGTTTTGTCAATTTCGTAGGTAATAAGGAAACCATTTATATGTATTTATATTTTCTACGCAAAACTACTGTCACGGTTCCCAAGCCCAAGAGGAGAAATATCTCCTTTTTCTGCAAGGAGTAGTGCATTTTGTCATCTCGTGTTTGGCAAACTACCTTCATCCGGCCACAATATCCTATTGCTACCAATGGAAGTATTTTTTGAGTACCATGACATTTTCCATTTGTAATATAGAGGCGAGTTTGAAAAGAAAAGACATATTGCGGCCAGCATTTTTATTTTGAAATAAAGTAAATAGGTTAACTTGCTTCGAAAACTTGCTTCTTAGCTGCCTAACTTAAAACTTGCCATTTGGGCTGTGCGCGAATTGTGAATCACCGAAGATGACCATCTCTCCTGTTTATGCAGGTGTCCTTGAGTGTGGGAATCAGGAATCTTTGTACAATTTAAATTTTTGGATTTTTTCGGATTTTGGTAGAACAATGTAAAGCTTCTGACTGCCATTAACGTGGAAATGGCCAGAGTGATCTTTGTCTCTGCCATCATCAAGTTGACACACGACCTCCTCGCGGTGCTCTCTGGGTAGCTTTCCGGCTCCATCCGGAGTTGGTAAGTGAGCAAATGTGTGCAGCGCTTTTGTGCGTAGGGCTTGGGACCCACCACATGAAAATTTTTTACTCCCAGTGAAGGACATAACAACAGCTGCTTTCTCAACCGCTCTCGGAAACCGATACTGGTAGCGGACTTTGGGCACATATTTCCCGCTCACTGCACACAGCCGCAGAAGATGTCATTGGTTTCCAACAGCCGCTACCGAGAAACCAATGGTACGACGAGGAGTGCCGCGAAGCCACTGCAGCGAAGAATGCCGCGTACAAAAGAACCCTGCAGACGGCGACAACGCGCGCTGTGCATGATGTATATCGGGAGAAGAAGAGGGAGGAGAGGCGGCTTTTTAGACGCAAGAAGAGAGAGCAAGAAAAGCGAGAGCGAGAGGAGATGGAGCTTTGTAGAGACAGGAACGACGCTAGGAAATTTTTCCAGAAGGTGAAGCGTCTAACGCAAGGTTTTAAGCCCGCAGCGTCAGCCTGTAAGAACTCGGAAGGAAATCTGGTGGTGGACGGGCAAGCGGCACTGAGACTGTGGAGGGAACATTTCTCCAATCTTCTATCAGGCGAAGATGTTAACAATTCCGCCAGCGGAGATGACCCCACAGAACCGATCGCCGACGATGGTATTGAAGTACCGTCACCTAGCCATGACGAAGTCGAAACAGCCATCCAGCGGCTCAAAAACAACAAATCTGCGGGAGCAGATGGGCTGCCTGCGGAGCTGTTTAAGGCAGGCGGCAATGAGTTGGTAGGGTGCATGCACCAGCTCATTTGCAAAATATGGCTAACTGAAAGCATGCCTGATGATTGGAATCTCGGTGTCCTATGTCCCGTCTTAAAAAAAGGTGATCCCACGGTCTGCACCAACTATCGTGGAATCAGCCTTCTTTCCGTCGCATATAAGGTCATATCAAGCGTAGTGTGTGATAAGCTAAAGCCATTTGCGATAGCACTGATTGGGCCTTATCAGTGCGGCTTTATGCCTGGTAAATCCACCACTGACCAGATATTCACGCTACGCCAAATCCTGGAGAAAACTCATGAGTTTCAAATCGATACCCACCATCTTTTCGTCGACTATAAAGCAGCATTCGATAGCCCGAGGAGGGAACGTGTATATGCCGCACTGTCTGAGTTCGGTATCCCTGCAAAGCTAGTGCGACTATGCAGAATGACGTTGAGCAACACTCGTAGCTCCGTCAAGGTAGGAAAGGACCTCTCCGAACCCTTTGATACCGTTCGAGGTTTCAGGCAAGGCGATGCCCTCTCGTGCTATCTCTTCAACTTCCTGCTGGAGAGTGTGGTGCGCAAAGCTGGTGTACACCGAGGCGGAACGATCTTTTTTAAAAGCGTTCAGCTTCTTGCGTACGCTGATGATATAGACATTATCAGCCGTACCAGGAGAGGCGTCACCGGAGCATTTGCGGCTATTGAGAAGGAAGCTGCAAAAGTGGGTTTGGTGATAAATGAGAGCAAAACTAAGTATATGTTTTCCTCTAGCAGGGACACGCGGCAACCAGACTCCCAGATCGCGGTGGAAAACTATACTTTCGAAATGGTGAAAGATTTTATGTATCTTGGCACCACCGTCACAGCAACCAACGATGTCAGCCTAGAAATCAAATGGAGATTAACTCTAGCCAATCGATGCTACTTCAGCCTCAGTAGGCAATTGAGTAGCAGAGACCTTTCCCGAAAAACCAAGCTAACGCTCTACAAGACGCTCATCCTCCCCGTGCTGCTTTATGGTGCAGAAGCATGGGTGATATCGCAGACTGATGCAGCAGCTCTTGCAGTGTTTGAGAGAAAGATGCTTCGGAAGATCTTCGGTCCCATACGCGTTGGCGACGACTACCGCATACGATGGAACAGCGAACTGTACGAGCTCTACGCTGACATTGACATAGTCAAGCGAATAAACATCCAGCGGCTAAGCTGGCTAGGTCATGTCGTGCGTATGGAAGAAGACGCTCCAGCGAAAAAAGTTCTCGATGCGGATGTTGGGGGGAGACGACGACGGGGGAGGCCTTGCCTACGTTGGAAGGACCAGGTAGAGAACGCACTTACTACCTGCGGAGTGACCAACTGGAAGCGACGCGCGCGAAGCAGAGGCGCGTGGAGAGCTGTGTTACGTCAGGTCATAGCCCGATAACGGGTTTGAAGACCAGTCAAGAGAGAGAAGAGAGAGAATACAAATAAATTCTTTACTGTTAAGTCATAAATTTGCATAAAGTGCTGCGGATTCCCTGATCTCGAGGGGTGCACAGCTGCCACCACTGCCGTCGCTGGCTCTGACTTTGGCATAACTTCCAGGACATCTCCTTGCCTTTGACTCACCTTTGGCGGACGCGCATTTACTTTTATTGTTTATCGCTGTGGCACCTTTGCTTTTTATGGCCTTAAATTTGAGGGCAACTGCCAAGCGGCAAAACAATAAACAAGAAATTTCAGCTATAGCCAGTCAGCCAGGAATGCGGTTCCCTACTATTCAAACACCCCTTGCTCACAACTTGAACCATGTCTGCTATCGCTAGCAGTCCCCCCTTCTGGGTTTTCTTTTTTCTCTGTCTCTTAGCTTTACGCCTTTTGGCCAAAAAGTTTCGCGTCGTTGACGCAGATTTTAGCTGCACCTTCTTCATTATTTTTAACTGCGCGCCGCCTGCTGGCAGCCGCACGCGCCAACGCATTCTGCGGCTTATAAAGAGAAGTGGCACCACCAGCAACAAAAACAACAGTAGAAGCAGCAACAGCAACAACAACAACAACAACAGCAATATGGCGGTCACGCACACAGTGGGCAGTCGCGGCTAGAACGCACCCTTCCCCCTTCAGGAGCTTCGCCCTCAGCCATTCGTTCGAGCAGTCTCGCAGTCAGCTAAGTATCCACGGGCATTTAACCCTCAAAATGAGTGTAGTGTTTTTAATTAAAATTAATAAAGTTTAGAGTGGTTTTTATGCGCGTTTTTACTCTTCTTGTGCTCTGTTTTGCTTGCTGTTTTGTCTTCGCATTTCAGCTTGTATCCCCTAGGAGAAAGATTAGTTGTAAAATCAAGCGCAGCCTCTTCCAAAAATCCCAAGTGCTCCACTTACATTGCAATGCTCATGTTTATATTAGCGTGTAATGCACATATGAGAGTGAATTTCTCGAATGGCATTCATTCTGCAATTTGGCTTGAATCTGATCCCCAAAGTTATCTGAAAAGCATCTTCGACCTCACACAGTATATACAAGTAGTATCTTTTCTGAATAGCATGACGAAAGGAATCGATCTAAGCATGTCGTTAGTTGTCATTCAAAAATTGTGGAGCACCAATTCTTTGGTTTACTTAACGTGCGATCTTCTTCAACGCTTTCTCGAGCCTCTTTGAACATAAATATTTGTTTTTGACATAGCCGTGAGACTTCTGCAACACTCTCTGTCTGTTGTAAAAATCACAAAACCACTTTTAAATATTTACAAATCACCAGCCCACATACTATAGTAGAAGCAAAGGTCCAAAATTGTACTCTGGTATTAGTGACTTGATGTCAGGGGGTGTAAAATGGGCGTGTGGAATGGTAAAGGGGTACTATATAATGGTGTTGTAACAAAGTTATCTCTTTGAAAGGAACCGAACCATTTTCTAATTATATTATTTGGAGTTCCTTTATAGGAACTGCCTTTGTTCAATCCCAATGAAATGGGTTGGTCTTTCCGTTCCTCAACCAATCGTATTGTTCAGAAGCTTATCAACATTTGGGGACATTGCGCTATCTAGCTTGTACTAGAATGTGTTGTGTACTAAATATACTATATATTATGCATATATAGTAATATGCCTATCAGGCATAGTTCTTTTTATTCTAGGGCTTAATAAAAAATGCTTTTCACCTAAAACTCGGCATTTGAGGCCGCTTATTAAAATTCCACTAGTTCAAGTGTCAGCATTCAGCACTTGAACTTGGAAGCACAATATTTTGACAGCGACCACATTTGAATTAATGCCAATGACCTCGATATATTATTTGTTGGTCATTGAAATTCTCATTGCCTGCACAGAAGACACACCATGGACCATAAAAAGTGAGCACTTTATCAAAATCTAATTGAAAAATGTATCAGTAATTTCATATTGAAAATGAATTAGCTACACAAAATGAATGCTCCTCCCTCGGCGGATGGGCTGTGGCTCTTCTCTATTTTCTGGCACATGGATGAAGTGCAAATTGAGATGCCAAATGCCTGCACAGCAACCGACTAGGCACATAATGGATAGGAAAGCGGAAGAGCGCAGAACGGGCGATTGGTTGGCTCTTGAGAATGTTTTTCACGCACATTTTCCTGGCCAATTAATTGCCATTAAGACGCACTGGCAATGCCAATGGGTCGTTCTTTAACATACAAACTGCCAAAATTGTACACATACAAGTATATAGGAGCTGTCATGCTTACATCGTACATATGTTTTTCTGCTGGATATGTGCGAGTATATTGTTTCAAAAATTTTGTCTTTATCATTATTAAAGTGTGGAAGCTTTATACTTAGCTCGTTTTGTTTGATTTTTATAGCCTGTACCCAAAGGGTGAAAGGCTATACTAGTTTTGTGCGCATGTATGTAACACACAGAAGGAGGCGTGGCAGACCCCACAAAGTATATATATTCTTGATCAGGATGAGAAGCTGAGTGGATATAGCCTTGTCCGTCCGTCCGTCTGTCCGTCTGTCCGTATGAACGCAACGATCTCAGAAAGTATAAGAGCTAGAATAACCAAACTTGGTTTCCATATTCTCCTAAGACCGAGAAAGTACGAGTTTGAGTTTTTTTTCAATGCACCCCCCCACTCCCCCGCAATTCGTGTCTTTTCTTATAACTTCCGTAACTCTCGGAATTTTGAAATCAATTTTGGTAAGTACATCCAGTTAGTACTAATGTGTCCGTGTGCCAAATTTCATCATGATAGGTCAATTCTGAAGAAAGTTATAGCCATAAGTAAAATCGCTGCTCATGTGCTGCCCGCAGCTGTTGTTGTTGCTGCTGCTTTGGTTCAACTTTGTGCTGCATACATACACGCATATAAACACGCATAGGTACGTGATGTAAATGTATGCTGTTAAAACTGAACATAAAGATGTATTCTAATTTAATTTAATTAATTAATTCATTCATTCATTTTTTTAATAATTTAATTTTTTTTTTATTTATTTTTTTTAATTTTTCTTTTTTGTGGAGAGTACAGGCTATTTTACTGTCGGGCTTGCTCGACTGTAGCGTTCTATCTTGTTTCTTCTTAACCCGTTAAAATTACAGGTAACTAAAATTTTCTGGTATGTCACATTGTTTACATCAAAAAAATAAAATAAGCTCGTATTCAATTATTTATATTGTGTGAACTAAAATATGTTGCATGGGGGGAAAATATAGGCCAGTTTCTGCTTTGATACGGTTAAAAATACTGAAGCTAGTGATAGTCGGCCATATCGGTTATATGGCAGCTATATGAAATAGTGGCCCAAGCTGAACCAAACTTGGTATGTCGTCTTGAGTCACCAAAATATGCATACAAACTAAATCTTATTATTTCGAGACTGATTGTATAATAATAATAATCTCTTTGAATGCCTCCGAAAGGTTGAAGGTAATTTTATTTACCATTTGGCCAGCTACTATACAAGTATGGCTCGATTCACAGAAAAGAAAGGATAATTTTATAGTTTTTCTAATCGCACCAAAATCGACAACTACTTTGTTTGCTAAGCAATTTTTGGTGAACTCTTAAAAATATTTAAGCCACATTTTCTTTCTCTGCCCCTTCGCTGCCAGCAGTATTTTCGGGACGGTTCTTTTAAACTACGTGATATTATCGAACACATTGAAAAGATTTACAAAAGTTTAAAGTTTCGAAAGTCGAAACATTCGAGATTGTGTGTAAACTAGTGAGCTGTTGGATGCACTTTAGTTATCTAAGAACTAAGAGTACAGGAGTACGACTAAATGCATACTCTTTTAATGTACTACTCGCACGTGGCTTTTTCAAGTTGCTGGCAAATATCATTGAGCAGCAATAAAGGTCGAATGTGGAATGAACATTAAAATACAATTTCACTCACACACACACACGCATAGGCACACACAAATGTGTTTATTTTGTATGTGCACAAAAATATGCTGTTAGGCGCCATATAAATCATTTTTATTCAAAAATTTTCGAGTGCGCACACACGAATTAATGTGCCAGATATGCAATAAAAATTTAAATTAATTGATTTTTCCAGCTGCCTGGGAAGCTGACAAACCACCACCAGCAGCAGCAGCAGTAAGAGGTTAGAGTGGCAAGTGGCAAGTGGCAAGTGGGGAGTGACTAGTGGTGGGTTGTGGGCGTGGCGCATTGGGGTTGGAGTGCGAGATAGGCAGGAGGAACGTGAAGCTGTCTAAATGAAATTTTCGCACGATTTGTGGCTAATTTTTCGCACTTCCCACAAAGCACCATATTCTCGCATACACATGTACACTTGAGTATGTATACGTTGTTATTTTTATTGCTTTTGTTGCTGTTAGCAAACCCATAATATTCGCTCATACCCAACAAGCCCGGCCATAACTTACGGCCACCGATGGCAAAAAAAGCAACAAAAAAACCAAAATATGGAAAAGTGCATGAAAAAATAGGAAACATTAAAATAAAATTGGCGCATATTTATTAATCGGTTATCGGCGAACGCGGCCAAAGCGGCGTATGCGTGTTATGTGTGGGAGCATGCTCGCGTATGTGTCTGTATGTGTGTGTGTGTGTGTATGAGTGCATGCGTGTATGTGTATGTATACATAAACCTTTAAAGCAGGGCGTGCATAATGAGGCGCACATAGTACTCGTGCGATTCCACCCAACGACCTGCGATTTTGAATCGGAAATGCAGCTGGCTGTTGTACATGCATACATACATACATGTATGTATGTACTATATGTATGTGTTGTTGTTGCAGATGCTTTCGTAGCCGCGATTTAATTTAATTTGCAATTTTTTGTTGCGCAATTCATTTAATGTTTTTCTTAATTTTGCCTTCATTCATTTCCATTATTGTTTTACTATATATTCGGTTTCAATTGCTATTTTGCTTTATAACATTTTCAATTATATGGCATATCAATTGCACACGCTCTGCTTTTCCGCTCTCATTTTGTTTACTTTTCGCGCCCCGCGGCCAACTAAAATCCGATATGCCTATATGTATGTGTGTACGAGTATGTATGCATGTATGTATGTATGTATGCATGTGTGTGTGTATGTATGTATGTACCTTGTGTTCAATACCAAAGGAGGCCTCTTTGCCAAAGTACTCGCACCATAAACTCCTAAACACGCACACGCACACACACACACTTATAGTGCGTATGCAAACTTTTATTAATACATATAGTAGTATATGCGAGCTCTACGGTTGCGATTCGGTTATATGAAAAGCAATTATGCACTTTCACAAAATACCGTTGCACCATTTTTGAAGCCCCAATAAGCATCCATGAACAACACTTTCGATATTTTCATTTCGGCCTCCATCGACATTTGTGCTCAAATGGCTTCGGACTTTACTTCAACTATTGCATCAATAATGATGCTTACATGCCTATTCAGAGCTTGATTGGCCGATTGATGAAGGATTATTATTAAATGCTTCATTTATTTGGCTCGGCTGAATCGTCGGCTATCTAGTACAACCTGAGAAATATATAGTACTTGTATAGTATGTTGCCAGGCAGGCACCTTTTTGTTTGTTGGGGGCAAATGTAGTTATTCACTGAGTTGCACGTGAGATTGCTGAAGCCCTTGTATTACTATATTACGCGTTGGACGGCTACTAAATCTCTGATCCGATCCTAGTTGGGTGTTTCCAAAAGTCTCTGTTGAGGTGAAGGCCAAGAGTACTGGCTGCTGATCCTTGGGACCATGTAGTTTCAAGGTGATTTGGCATGATGAATTGCCTGATAAAAGGGTTGCCTTGTTAGGGTAAATGATGTACTTTTTTACATTCATGATGTACACTTTAATTTATTTAATACAATTAAACTATTTCTAAAAGTATTAAAAACTGTTGTGCATCATACACCAAAATATATGCTACTAGGTTCGTTCTTTTCAACTCAAGCTACATTTGTTTTCTGTAATTTTAATAATACTAAAAAATAATATTACTATTAGATTAAATGCCTATTTAATTCAATAATTTCATTATCTTATATTATATTTTATTAAAAAGTGACTTTAGCATTCCTTTCTTGTTGGCATTATTGTCATGTGAAACGTGTGCATATTTTGATATGAAATTAAAGGTAATTCAATGACCCTTTTAAAAAGTATAAATATGTTTATGTTTGGGAAATAATCACCTAAAAAGAAATATACAAGTAAGTCATTAAAAGTTGCACTTTCGGAAAAAACTTAGCCGTACCAATTAATAGTGGTTAGGGCTCGTACAATTTTTTTTTATACGATCGCATTTTGGCTAACTATCTTAGACCACCCCCTTTTTAAATGGGGAACCCGCAGTGCATATGAGGATTTACTTTGTATTTCTTTGTAAATACCTGAGGGGGCAAGGGGAGGGCCAACACGATTATAAGGTTGCTCCCTCCTCCCCTTTTGCGACAAATTATCTACACAAATCCAATATTTAACAAACTCAAATACTCAACATGAAGTGGAAAGCGATTCGTTTACACAAATATATGCTTACGAGTACGAGTATGTAGGCAAGACTTCAAACACAGATAACGGAACGAACAAACGGGGGGTAACAATATTTTGCTTTATCCACAAAATACATAATCATATACATACATATGTATACATATTGTCTCTCTTCCCCATTCCTCGTTCTCTCTTTCTCCCAATTTTTGTTTGTCACATCACAATATCTGTCGAATATCTGTACAATATCTGTCCTCAACCAAAATGTAATTAACCAAAATTTCATTTATTTATTTATTTATTTATTCCTGTCTGTCTGTCTGTCTGTCCGCTTTCTACTGAATTTCGTATTGTAGTGGATTGGCAGTGTCCGTCTCAAAGCCATTATACACTTTCTCCAGATGCTTCTCCTGGTTTAAATTGTGTTTAAATTGAATTTTAAATATAAAGAATTAGTGGTCTGAGAAGAAGGGTCGTTTTTATAACCCTCCATTCCAATAAATGGATGCTTAAAATATAGAGTGTTCAAAGTGGTTGGTCCTACGTTAGTTGGTAACTCGTCGATATTTGCTGAGTCTATTTAATAATAGAATATTCAAAATTTGACCTTTATTATGTACATTTTTGTCACCTTTGTCAATTTCCAAGCTATTATAGTTAGGATGCAGCCCACTATGTTTGGTGGAAAGGTAGCCCAGATCCGATAATTGATTAATACAAATAGCACAATATTATGGATAATTTGTAAGTGACCATCGATCAATATGGAATCAAAACTTTTTATGTCTACCTTAAATTGCGAAAGGCTATACGCAATACGTAAATCAAAAAATAAAACAAACTCGTATAACAGACATGGCCAAATCGACTCGTCTTGTCACCCTGATTAAGAATATATATACTTTTTGGGGTCTGCCACGCCTCCTTCTGCCTGTTACAGTTTTCACCTAACGCAAACCAAATATACTGAAATGAATAGAAATGAAAAAATAACAATCAGAAATAAAAAACAAGTAAAAACAACAAATTAATTATAAAATACAAGTAAAAAAGCTAAAGTCGGGTGTCCCGACTTTGAAATACTCTGTACATATGTTTACAATAATTATAGAAAATAAAAAAATTAAGAAAATAAAAAAAAAATTTGATCGATTTTACCTCTCTCGGTATTCGAACTCACGTAAAGGGTATATAATTGCACATTTACATAGCAATTGCGTCTGTGTGAGTGTATGTATGCCTATGCGCATCTATTCGTGTCTGTGTAAGCATTTTCGCAGTCAACCAAACAGCAACATCAACAACAGCCGCGGGCAGCGCTTGAGCAGCGCTGCATCAGCAAATATATTTATGGCTATAACTTCTTGTTAAATCGGTCTATCATAATGAAATTTGGCATACGGACACATAATAACCAACTGGGGGTATTTCCAAAATTTTAGTTCGAAATTCCAAGAATTACGGGAGTTACGATTTGCGGGGTAGAGGGGGGAGGGAGGGGAATTCCAAAATATACATTTTCTGCGTATTCACATAAGGCATCTGGGACTAAAATTTGGTGTTCCTAGGTCTTATAGTCTCCGAGATATAGGCGATTATACGAATGGAAAATCGGGAAAACCCCCATAGGGGGGAAGTGGGGGGGGAAAATCAAAAAAATAAAACAAACTCGTATAGAATACACACATAACGCATCTTTGTGCAAAATTTGGTGTCTCTATCTCTTATAGTCTCTGAGATCCAGGTGTTCATACGGACGGACAGACGGACAGACGGACAGACAGACAGACAGGGCTAGATCGACTCGTCTCGTCATGCTGATCAAGAATATATATACTTTGTGGGGTCTGCCACGCCTCCTTCTGCCTGTTACATTTTTCAGCTCCCGCAAACCTAATATACTCTTGTACATTTCATGTACAGAGTATAATAATTAAAAGCTAAAAGGAGGAGACTCACTGACCCGGTGAGCGAAGGTCTACAAGGTATTAGCCAGTCCGCCTCAAATTTCGTTCAACGTTCGCTCCTGAAGAGGCTCTTTATTCCTGTAGTTAGTCTTTTAACAAACTACATAGTTGAAATTAAATTTGTTAAATTGCTCGCAGCTCTTAAAAATCATTAAATAACGACAATTTCAGCTGCAGTCCTAATTCGTTGTTGCAACATGAGAGACAAAGGAATGCGGCCGGCACTTTTTCGAGCATTCCAGCTTCGATTGCAAATATACAACGAACAAAAAAATCCCAATGGCCCAATAGAAGCACCGTGTCGCGTAACTTTATTTACTGTGATTATTTAATTTTCTTCATCCGATTACACTGTTCGGGGCTACGTCATTTATTTTGCCATTAAAACGTCAGGAGCAATCCAACAACAGATTTGTGTCTAATGCAAAATAATTACAGAGCACAAATGCAGTGCGCTGCCGAGTTTGTAATTTGTTTGTTCATATTTCAAATGCCAGCGCTGATAAGAAAGGACGGGACGAGTGGGTGACTCTGGTGGGGGAGGGGCTTGGATGTGAGGGATGTAGAAAAAAGTTAATTAAAGTAACAGCAAACGAATTGCCAATGATAGAATATTTAATTTATTCATTTACAGACATAAAGCGAGTGCCAGCACACGTACCTGTAGCAAGCACGTGGAAACAAGGGGCGGTGGCTCGGTGGGGGCGTGGCGCGACAGCAACCAGACGAATCAGTAATTTATAAACGTGCTTATAAGCCGCAATCCAATTCGCGATGCAAAAATTACAGTTGCAAAGCATTTTATGCCATTTTCGCGAGTGTACGACTATACTCATATACACATGCATATGTATGCGTGCTTGTATGAGTGTGTGTGTGTGTGTGATACACACAACACCAATATTTACACATAGCTGGCCAAAAGTATGATCGTTTTGGTCGTGTTAAAAAACGTAGCCAACCGAAAACCTGGGAGCTCCAGCGTTTTGGTCTTTGCACAAATTAAATTGAAATGTGTGTATGTACGTATGTATGTATATGTATAGTACATATAGTACATGCATCAATGCGAGTGTATTAGTGTAGAGGAAGATTGCGATTTTCCAATCACACAGTCACAACTCAGTCGCGACTCAGACCCAAAACTTACAACGATTTGGATATATGATTGCGAATACTAGCATTTACTCAAAAAAATTCCCAATTATTGGATTAATTTGTTAAGCTTCGTTTTTTGGTATCCATACACATTTCCATATTAAATACCTGAATCAAATCAGAAACAAAATGCGAAAGAAGCGTTTTAACTATTTAATATTTAATAATTTAAAAATAATAATTTTTATAGTTTGCACCCAAAGGGTAAGAGGATATAATAGTTTTGTGGAAACGTGGCAGACCCCCAAAATGTATATGTTATTGATGATATATTCATTATGGATGACAAATCGAGTCGTCCGTCTGTCTGTCTAGATGAACGCAAGGATCTCGAAGACTACAAAGGCTGGAATAACTAAAGTTGCTATCCGAATTCTCCTAGGTCCGAGAAAGGACAGAATTATATCAATACGGTGCACATTTCGAAAGCTACATAAACCAACCAATCTATACTTTTGTTTTAAATTATCCTGTATTACTAGGGATTTTTCATTGAAATTCGGAAAATACCTCCAGATTATGAGTCCGTGCGCTTAGTTTCATAATGATAGGCCGATTTAACAGGAAGTTATAGCCATATGTATGTGTGTATGTATGACCGAGCAGTGCCCGCAGCTGTTGTACACAGACACAAACACACACATACACGCATATTATTCTACACATGCATATTATTCTACACATACATATGTACAGAGTATTGCAAAGTCGGGACACCCGACTTAAGCTTGTCCACTTGTTTTAAATACATGTTGCGTGGACAAATCGGTGGAAATATTCACCTGCATAGCTTGCACAGCTTATTGGCATCCTTAAGGGATGCGCACGAGTCCTCCAGCGAGTCCAACTCCAAAGCTGTTCATCCTTTGTGATCATTTCATTTTGCAGTTGTTGGCACTGCCAGCGTCTATTTGTTTGTCTCAAACAACAACCAACAATAATAATGTTAACAACAACAAACTGTGTTTCGATGTGTGTGTGTGTTCTCGCTGATTGTTGCTGTCATCTGAAATGTACATATAAGAGAATATTTCCTTTGCGCGAGGTGAGAAATGTAACACGCAGAACGACGAGTGACAGCTGAGTCCATCTATGTCTGTCTGCCCGTCCGTACGATCACCTAGATCTCAGAGACTACAAGAAGCGTTCCACAGTAAGCTGGACTTTTTGAATCTGGCGCCCATGGTGGCGCTATCTATATGTCGACAAGTGCGTTAGAATCTGCTATCTTTATCGATTGTCCAGTGCGAATTTCATATTTCATCGATTGGAAGTGAAGTTATTGCGTTTTAAGTGTCAGTATGTTTGTGTTATCGGTGCGAAAATGAGCTTCGAACAAAGAGCCAACATTAAATTTTTTTTTAAATTGGTAAAACTTTTACCGAAACGTTTCAATTGATGGAACAAGTTTATGGCGATGATTGCCTGTTCCGTAGCAGAGTGCACGAGTGGTTTCAACGTTTTCAAAGTAGTCGTGAGGACATAAATGACGATCAACATCAAAATTCGTGATCACCGAAACTTTCATCGAAACTGTGCGTGAATTCATCAAAAATCAGCCGAAATCTTCATTGAAATTGATGGAAATGGAATTGAACATCTCCAAAACAACGATTTATCGCATTTTGACCGAACATTTTTAAAATATATTGTCAGGAAAGGAAAGAGGAAACCTAATCAGTTGGAACTATTCCTCTTTGAAAAATGAGTTTCATATTTCTTCGCTGGAATGGAGAGTTATCGTGTCTTACTAGTATAGTCCTGGTCGGAAATAATACTTTTCCACAGGCCATACAGTAGGGAATATTGCTATCTCCAGTACTCCTTTTTAGCCAGGGAAATGCATTAAACCATTCTTCCTGGACACGGGGGCGCAACCGTGCTGGTGTTGGTGAAACGGTTGCGCGGGTGTTGGTGGTGTATCTTGTAAGTTTTGGTTTTCTGCCATTTTATTATTTTAATTATTATAATTATTTATTAAGTTTGGTTTTTGTGTGAAAACTGTTAATTGACTGACAATTAAAATATCATCAGCTGCTGCGAACACAAAAATTGGCACTTTTTTACGCGCTCAAATTATTCGTCCAGTTTATGTTTTCCATTTATCTCATACAAGTATGAAAACAGGAATTCATTTGCTTTTCAATATTTTGCGGACCCGCATTTGACGTCATCTAAATGACGACGCCTACTTTCAAATTTTAATTATTTTTGTTTTTGATTAAATATAATCACATACCATTTCTACCCTTTCTTTCAGAAGCACTTGAACCGCTGATGACGAAACAAATTAGTAATTACATGTTAGAAAACTCACTCTTTTGCTACAAACAATCGGACTTTAGAAATAATAGAAGTTGTGTTACATCATTAATTAAAATCACTGACGATATTCGAAAGGAAATGGCCAGTGGTATGGCAACTTTCTTAACCCTCCTTGACTATTCAAGAGCTTTTGTCATCGTAAACCAAACCATTCTTTGTATGAAATTGAAAAGACTCTATAATTTCTCTGACTCAGCTGCTAATCTTGTCCAGTCATCCCAGGAGTCTGTCTTAGGGCCTTAATTTATGTTCTCAATTTATGTCAATGATCTCCCATGTTGTGTGTCAAATTCCGAGTTACACATGTATGCAGATAAAGTTCAGATGTATGTTAGTCGTCCGTTATGTAGAATAGATGAATGTATACGTGTCTGTGACGATGATCTCTTCAAAATCAGTGAATAGGCTAGCATAAATAGATTGGAGGTTAACCATAAACAAATCAATACCTGATAATATACAAAAAACATAGGCATAACTATAAATCAATCGCTATCTTGGTACGAGCATGCCAATAAGGCAGTTGGAAGGCTATATAGTGCACTAAGGCGACTTTCTTTGACACAGAATTTTCTTCCATTGAAACTTAAGATCCTTATTGTCAAGACATGCCTGACATGCCTTGCTATTTTGTGGAATAGAAATCTTCGGAAACTGTGACTCTGTAAGTCTAAACAAGATAAAAGTAGCATTTAATAGCATAACACGGCATAAATTCAATATTAAAAGAAGAGATTCCATAACGTCGTACGCCAATAAAATATACAATCTGACCCTTAAATGAATGTACTATATGAATGTCTATGCGCGTCTTTTCGTGTCTGTGTAAACATGTTTGCAGTCAGCCAAAGCATCAGCATCAACAACAGCTACAGCAAGCTTGTAACCAAATTTGGCATTCGGGCACATAATCATCTACTGGGGGTATTTGCAAAATTTGAGTTCGAAATTCCAAGAATATAGGGTGGAAGCGGGGGGAAATCAAAAAAATAAAACAAACTCGTAATGCGTGCACAAGGAATTTGAGTTCAAAATTCTTAAATTACGGGAGTTATGGAAAAAACACGAATTGCGTGTAAACTTTTGGGGGTCTGCCATGCCTCCTTCTGTATGTTACATATAGTACATTCGGACAAAACTAGTATACCCTTTTACCCTTTGGGTACAGGGTATAAACATTTTATTGCACGATGAGAGAACCAATAGTTTATAATAAAGTCGGCTCAGGTATTCTGAAGAAACATGCTATTCGCATACATGTAAATGTTTTGCAATCACTGCGATTGGATCGCATCATGCGAAAATTTGTGCAGCACTCCTTTGTGCGTTTGTGTGTGTGTGTATGTGTTTTTTTTTTTTTTTTTTTTTTTTTGTATTCTTTATATAAACTGACAAAGAGTGGAAAAATAACAATATAGAATAGATAGAAATAACAATAGTAGTAATAATAATAATAGTAAAAGTAAAAGTAATAATAATAATGATATACGCAGGTCAAAGTCCAGGCGGTACGGCCGTTAGGCATTGCTTCGCCCGGCCGATCAACCCGCTTATATCGCGCTCCTGTCCCGCTCCTGTTTCCTGAGCTTGCCCATAACGGAGGCCGCAAAGTTTGCGCTCGCAGCCCACGACTCTTCGTTAGCGAGCATGTTGGCCACAAAGTTCGACGCCGTTGGGGGTGATCCGGTTGTCGCCTCCAGTCTCCTTCTGTCCGCCCCAAACCTTGGGCAATGGAAGGCTACGTGGTTAGCATCTTCCGGTATCCCACTGCAGGCCGGGCATTCCGCACTGCAGTCGTGCCCAAATCTATGAAGATAACTTCTGAAGCATCCGTGGCCGCTCAGAAGTTGGGTCAGGTGGAAGTCGACCTTGCCATGTGTTCTGCCGATCCACGATGCTACGTTAGTGATTAGCGTGTGGGTCCACCTGCCTTTTGACGAGGCATTCCATCGCTCTTGCCACTTGCCTACCGTCGTACGTCTAGCCGCCGCCCGCGCGTCCCTTCGAGGCCGCCCGGCAGCAAAACTGTGAAGGTAGCTCGCTTCCAGGACGAGGAGGTCGATAGGTGCCATCCCCGAGATCACCAGTACGGCATCGTCAGAAACCGTCCTGAATCCACTACAGACACGGAGAGCGCCAAGACGGTATGTAGCAGCAAGGTCGCGGATGTAGCTCCTCTTGTTCACCGCGGCAGCCCATATCGGTGCCGCATACAGCATTATTGATCTGGTTACGCTCATAAGCAATAACCTCCGACCTTGCTTTGGGCCCCGAGTGTTGGCCATAATTCGGGCTAGCGCCCGTGTGGCCTCTGCAGCTTTATTATTCGTCTGCTCCAGATGCTCACGAAAGCACAATCTCGTATCCAATCTAACCCCAAGGTAGTTAATTGAACGTTTGGACCGCACGAGAGTACCGTCAATTGATATGTGCGCTTGCTCTACCGCCTTGCGGCTGCTGATTAGCACTGCCTCTGTTTTGCCCGCCGCTAGTTCCAGGCCCACGGTGTTCAGCCAGTCAATGATCGACCGGATGCAGCGGTTGCACGCGTCTTCCACGGTTTTGATGTCCTTCGCAACGCCTACAATTGCGACGTCATCTGCGTACCCCACTAGCTCCGTACCGGGTGGGAGTTGGAGGCGGAGAATGCCGTCGTACATGACGTTCCAGAGCAGCGGCCCTAGGACCGACCCTTGGGGGACGCCAGCAACAACATTGAGGGATTTGGTGCCAGACAATGTGTGAAACCTAAGTATCCGATCGCTAAGGTAACTTCTAATGGAGCGCACCAGGCACGTGGGTACGCCTTGATCCACCAGTGCGTTGAGAATGCATCCCCAGTCTGCCGAGTTGAATGCATTTTTGACGTCGAGGGTCACCACCAGGCAGTATTCTTTGGCACCTCCCTTCCATCTGCTACCTGATATTGCCTTCGACGCAAGATCCACCACTCTACTGATCGCGTCTATGGTGGACCTCGATTTCCGGAACCCGTACTGATTGGGGGATAGACCGATTGCTGTTTCAAGCCTCGAGCAAAGCAGTCTCTCCAGCACCTTACCGATCGAGTCCAGGAGACAAATCGGCCTGTAGGATGAGGGGTCTTCGAGTGGTTTTCCCGGTTTCGGCAGTAGAACCAGGTTCTGCACCTTCCAGCAGGCAGGGAATATGCCTTCCCTGATACACCTTCCGAACAGAGTAGCGAACGCCCCAGGGTGCATACAAAGTGCCAGTTTGAGTGCGCGGTTCGGTATAGAATCCGGGCCCGGCGCTTTGTTAAGCTGCAAGCTACGAGCAGCCAGCAGCACTTCCTCAGTGGTGACGTCGCCTAAGGCAGGCGATAACTCGTTTCTGGTAGGGATCATCGCAGGCGACTCAGGTCTCGAGGGGAATAGGGTATTAACGATTCGTGAGAGTTTCTCAGCATCCATGGGAACATTGCGTCCGCCAGCGTAGATTCGCTTCACAATGAGCTTATATGCTTTCCCCCAGGGGTCGTGCTCTGCTGAGTCGCACATCTCGAAAAAGCATCGCCTCTTGCTTGCTGCTATCGCCCTTTTCAGAGATCGCCTAGACTCCCGATAGGCATCCTGTCTGAGGGGCGACGAGGATGTGCCGCGAGCTCTCTGCGCCATTCTTCTTGCCCTGATACAAGAGCTTCGCAGTTCCGCGATTTCGTTGGTCCACCAGTAAGCTGGTACGTGGTGGCGCCTATAGGGGCCACGTCTGTCCATGCTGGCGTCGCATGCCGCGCGGATTTGGGCCACGGCGTCCATAGCCATAACTTCTGGATCACCGGAGAGCCGGAAGCCGCTGAGGGCGCTTGCGAAGGATGCTGGACGGAAGGAATCCAGCTTGTATGCCACGTTGGCGGACGGTGGATTCAGCCTGTTGCGGGAGGTTGCTCCGACTGTGATTGTGATGGCCACATGGTCGCTTGCCGTATAAGCGTCGCTAATGGACCACATGATCTGGCTGTGGAGGGAGCTACTGGCATACGACAGGTCAATTATGGAATGTGTGTGTGTGTGGCAGCAACACGTAGCTGTAGTAGTAGTGTGCGTGTTTCTGACAGCACTTTTCCAACTAAACTATAACAACAGCCTCAACGAAAAATGTTGATAAATTCCATGCAAAATGCAAAAGCAGTTCATATTACAGCTACCACAAATGCATATTGAATGCACACATGTACACACAAGCACACACACACACACACGCACACACGCGCATAAGCAAATAAAGCATTTAATGGGTCTGCAGACATAACGAAAATGTCAAACACACATTTGACCAACATTGTGCACAGCAGGCGTTTCTACAACGACAAAGTCTGGTCGTATGTCTGGCATTAGATGTGCACACATACATACATACTTACATACTTACATACATACATAGATACACATGTGTGCATGCATGGCTCTCTGTTTATATTTGTGTGAGTGTGTGTGCATGGGACTGTATGTTTGTGTGTGTACTAAGCAATTAGAAAGCCAATGAGCGACATGCGCTAAACTTCCCACACTCCAAACACACACACACACACACACACACACACACACGCACAGAGACATATATATGTATACAAACACATGCAGATACACACACCCATACACGCAGTTCGCGTACAGCGCATAAAACCCATAAATGTTATGAAGATGCAAACACACTCAAGAGGAAGTCGCTGCCAAATGACCAAAGCATATGGAGCCGACACGTCTCCGGCTTCAGAGCCCCTTCCACATGGCAGGTAGGCGGCAGGCAAATGAGCACCGACCCGATCCACAAAGTGGCGTAAAGTCGGTCCGATTCAGCACTGTACGTTTAATTCGGCTTCATGTTCATTTAATTCTTAGGGGCTTGAAAACGGGTTTTTGAAAGTCTTGAAAAATCCATAGACTCCTCGAAACCGATTTCAAACCTTTAACCGATTTCAAAAAAGTTGGAGGGTATCAACTGTATTTCCGTCTGCATTATTATTACTTTTTATTTAAGATTGTTACCTCGCACATTCGACTATGTGAACCGATTTGATGATTCTTTTTATACCCTGTACCCGGAGGGTAAAAACGGTATATTAGGTTTGTGCAATGTACATATGTAACATTCAGAAGAAAACATCTCCGACCCCATAAAGTATATACAAGGTGTGTTCCAAAGTAAACAGGACTTTAAAAAAAAAACAAAACAAGAAATCGATATAGACATGTCCGCCCGTCCGTCTGCCCGCCCGTCTGTCCGTCCGTCTGGATGAACGCAAGGATCTCAGAAACTATAAAAGCTAGAATAACCAAAGTCGGTATCCAGATTCTCCTAGGTCCGAGAAAGGACGAATTAATTTTATTTTTTGGAATTTTCCCCCCTTCCCACGCTACAGAATTTCAATAGCGGTATATAGCAGATTAGTCAATAGCGTCCACATTTCAAAAGCTACTTAAACCAAACCTTGCACACATAATTTATTATAGCCTGTACCCAAAGGGTGAAAGGCTATACTAGTTTTGTGCGCATGTATGTAACACACAGAAGGAGGCGTGGCAGACCCCACAAAGTATATATATTCTTGATCAGGATGAGAAGCCGAGTCGATATAGCCTTGTCCGTCCGTCCGTCTGTCCGTATGAACGCAAGGATCTCAGAAAGTATAAGAGCTAGAGTAACCAAAATTGGTTTCTATATTTTCCTAAGACCGAGAAAGTACGAGTTTGAGTTTTTTTTCGATGCACCCCCCCCCCCACTCCCCCGCAATTCGTGTCTTTTCTTATAACTTCCGTAATTCTCGGAATTTTGAAATCAATTTTGGTAGGTACATCCAGTTAGTACTAATGTGTCCGTATGCCAAATTTCATCATGATAGGTCGATTCTGAAGAAAGTTATAGGCATAAGTAAAATCGCTGCTCATGCGCTGCCTGCAGCTCTGTCGGCAGCGCTGCCCGCAGCTGTTGTTGTTGTTGCTGCTTTTGTTCAACTTTGTGCTGCATACATACACGCATATAAACACGCATAGGTACTTGATGTAAATGTATGCTGTTAAAACTCAACATAAACATGTATTCTAATTTAATTTAATTAATTAATTAATTCATTGATTTTTTTTAATTTTTTTTTTTTTTTAATTTTTTCTTTTTTGTGGAGAGTACAGGCTATTTTACTGTCGGGCTTGCTCGACTGTAGCGTTCTATCTTGTTTTTATTCAATTCGGTCAATTCTAAGAACATTTATTAGCGAAACAAATTCTCGCCAGTACAACCCCCACAAACTGCAGCAACAAGTTCGCTCTTCTTCATCCTCTTTTTGCTTCTGGGCGCATATACCTAAGGCGGCCAACCGTCCCGCATTGTGCGGACAGTCCCGCATTGACAGGTGTTGTCCCGCATTGAAAAATCGAATAAAATAGTCCCGAAAAACCTAAAACGCGTCCCGCATGTCCCGCATTACCAACATGACATTTAAAATACATAATATAATAGAGGAAGAGATAGAAAACCATTGTTCTTGTCTACTGCATCTCCTCCTCCTGCTCTCCTGTTTGACAAAACAGCGGTGAATTGAGGTGCTTAATAATCTAAGAGAAAAAGGAATACCAATGCAAAATTGCCTATCTATCATCCAGTACCTTCTCTATTTTTATTTTCATTGATAATTGCTAACGTCACTAAAAGTGGACACATTTCTTTTAATATATAATATTGGCAGTTGCGGACAATTTAATGACATTATAAATAACAAGAGAGAACGCAGAGCAAGCCCGACAGTGAAATACCCTGTACCCAGACTAACTTCCGGCAATGAGCTTATGCGTCCCTAGCAGAAGAAAACTTGATGCTGCAATTTGCCGATGTAGTACTGGAGTAAAATTGTTTCGGTAATTTAGAATTAACCGATTTTCATAAAAATTGAAAAAAAAAAAAACATTTATGTATATATAAATTATCTTTGCAAATATGGTTTATGTTGCTTATTTGGTTAATGTGCGCTCAACCGTTTTCAGACGGACGGACATACTTTGATCGATTTCTCTCGTCGTGCTGATTAAGAATATATACACCATATGGGGTCGGAGATGCTTCCTTTGCGCAAACCTAATATGTATATACTTTTTACCTTACGGGTACAAGGTAAAAAAATCCAGTACTGGTCAAAAAGTTTCACTCGTGTGAAAAATATGATTTTAAAAATAAAAAAACATAAACAAATTGAATAATTATTTTAAGTGTTTAATATTTACATACATATGTAACTGTATATATGACACATCGAAAAAAACACCACCTTAAATTGTCCCGCATTGGCTTTTGAAAAAGTTGGCCGCCTTACATATACCTCAGTGTCCGAAGTACAGGGTATTTCACTGTCAGGCTTCCTCGACTGTAGCGCTCTCTCTTGTTTTAGTTTCACTAATTATTTTAGACATACATATGTACAGAGCATTCGAATGTCGGGACACCCGACTATAGATTATTCACTTATTAATGATTATGCCAAGTTTCATAATGATAGGCCGATTTAGCAGGAAGTTATAGCCATATATATAATCTCAGGCCAAGCTGTGCCCGCAACTGTTGTTGTTGTTACTGCTTTGCACAGGCACACGAGACATACACAAATACACACAAACACGCATAGACACGCATAATTATTCTACACATACATACAAGTATGTACAGAGTATTTCAAAGTCGGGACACCCAACTGTAGCTTCTCTACTTGTTGTTATTATAGTCGTTCAGTCCGGCGATCGATCGGCCTTCGATGAACTACCGCTGCTGCTGCCCGTACAAAAGATGCAAAAGAATAATAATTTTTAATTAATTTTCTCTCTTTAAAATACTCTGTAAACCAATTTTCGTTATGTTACGTTATAGCCATGCATATAATATTTGGCCAAGCGCTGTCCGCATCTGTTGTTGTTGTTGATGCTTTGGCTTAAAATTTGTATGCATACATGCTCGCACAGACACGAATAGACACGCATAGACATGCATATACTCACATAGACACAACATAAATGTAAATATCTAATTATACACCTTATAAGTAAACTCGAATACCAAGGGAAGTACATCCCACACATACATACTTATGTACAGAGTATTCCAAAGTCGGTACACCCGACCTTAGCTCCTCTAGTTGTTTTTGATTTTTGTTTTTATTTTATTTCAGACTTGTGCACATACACACACATATGTACATACAAGTACAACATAAGTAGTATATGGCATATAAAAAATTATAATTATTTTGTTGTGCGTGCGCTAGATAATCCAAATAATAGCATGTCTGTACACACACATATAGACGTGTGTGTGTGTGTCTGTGTGTTTGTGTGTGTTTGTGTGCATGCTTTATGGCCTGTCGCTGTTCAATTAAAATCATGGCCAACAGTATCAATTAAAAGCGCAGCGCGCTGATTGCAAGCAATCTCCACCTCCAGCTACCGCTTCAGTACACCCCAGGCAAGGCAACATCCTCAATGTACCGCAATTTACACAGGCAGCAGCAGCAGATGATATGAGCAGCTTTAATGCAAGTACTAACTATAAGATGTGCTCTTGTCTCGATGTACGAGTATATTACAAACATACACGTACATACATACATACATACATACATGAATGCGAGTACATGCCGCCGTCATGGTCTTTGCTGCTGTAGTTGATGTTGTTGTCTACGTCGATGACGATGTCGATGTCGATGTGGATATGGATATGGATGTCGATGTGGATGTAGATGTGTTGACGCATCCCCGTGTGAATTATCAAAAGAAAAAGAGAAAAAACTACAACAACAAAAGAAAGAGGGGCAAAAGCCAGAGAGGCAAACCAGGGACCTTTGCTTATCATTCGACTGCTCCTACTCCTGCCACCGCTGCAGCTCTTACTGCTACTGCTACTGCGATTGCTGCTGCTGCTTTTATACTATAATGCTGCTTTTTGTTATTGCTGGCGTTATTTATCGTAATTATGAATCTTTGTTATCCAAGCGGGGCTGCTGACGGTTTTTTTCACTGCTTTGCGCGCACGTGTGTGTGCGTGTGTGTGTGTGTGTGTGTGTGTGTGTGTGTGTGTGTGTGTGTGTGTGTGTGTGTGTGTGTGTGCTGTGTACACTGACAACATATTCTACGCTAGTGACGAACGCTTTTTGCTCTATTCGAACGAATATAGTTCGCATGTTCTCAAGGGCGTAGGCAGGGGGGGGGCAACGGCCCCCCTCGAAAAAATTTTGCCATATAAAGTCGATCACACGTTCATTATTATGACGCATTATTTCGCCTTAAAATGGATCTGAGTTGGATTTGTTGAAGTTTTTTCATTGATCATAAGCATAAGATATTTTTTAAATGCATCGTGCATTTGGTAAAAGCTGGCTACGCCCTTGCGTGTTCTATTTGTAATACGCTGGGGCCTTTTTCTTCCTTCTTATGCCAGAAAACTGAGGACCAAACAGTCCCCACGTTTGCACACCAAACTATGTAATGCTAAGAACATAGAATGGACCTAGAACATTGCTCTATAGTCGGATTAAAATTGTTTAAATAAATACTTAGTTATTAAAACGAATTGATTGAGTGCTTTCGACATGGAAAGAGCTTGTGGTCGGCTTGTATTAAAAAAGGCCGAAGGGGCAATAAGAAACCCCTTGGACATACGCTTGGTAGCATTTAACTGCCATGGCATTCAAAATACAAATATTTTTAAATTTGTCTAAATGTTGTCGAACTTGTTGATCAAAGTCGTTCCTTTCTTGCCTCAACAGTAACTGTACCTTACATATTTGAGAAATTCAATAAAATGATGAAACTTTTTGTGTTTACTTTGAGACAAATATTACTTGATATTGGGATTTCAAAACTACTACATATGTTCGTTTTGATTGCCTCTCAATAAATTTAAGCTCCTACAATGCTACCAAATCCAAACTAGAGATACTCATATGCATGTCTGTAAAGTCAATGTTTTATTCCTTGATGAATTATTTGGCAGAAATATACATAGTAATATCATTTCCTAGTCTTAACCATTATATATATTTAAGACTAGCAGACTTTGCTAAGCTAAGTGTGTCTGCTTGAAATTATTATTATTTACTATATGCTGCACTATATATGCACCGCGCCTGTTTCTTCAAACATTGTGGTAATTTCCAGAAACATTTCTAAAGGAAGTACCAAATACAAAATTACTTTGGTACTTCATAACTCTTGCCATTGATTGCACATAGCTGTTCGTGTTCCATATTTGCTCAATAATTATTTCTTTAAGTATACAAACCAAGTTAGAACGTAATAATTGTAGTCAGGATTTAAATCCGTGCGCGTTACTCCACTTGGGAGTTTACGGCTTTTTCCATCTAACTCTCTATTTCTAGCCGTCTGTCTATCTTGGCTATATCCCATGTGGCGTTGTGTCTGGGTAATTCCTGAAGGGTAGTCCGCCGCCAGGTTGTCGTCTTTAGGTCTACCGACCCGTCTGCTTTCTTGCGGGTGTTCCTCCAGTCTAGCCATTCTTAACATCGACATCGAAGTGGAGTCGTTTTGGGTTCGTTTGTTCTTGTATAAGTTTCCATAATCGTGTTGTTGTCAGTCGACCTGGTGATTGGCCAGATGCGACTTATCCCAGCGGTGGGGCTGCCACCTGTCGCCGCCAGGGAGAGGCGCCTTGGGGGGGGTTATACTATTTAGTTGTCCATATAGCGTGGATGGATGTGTTCTTTGGTGGATAAATGACCACGACGTCGAAGGCATGTATTTAGGAGAGTTTTTTCGAGAGGAGAAATTTTTAGGCCATGCTCTCCCCATGAGTGGGGTTGGAACCCTAAATTAACTCATATTATTGCTACATATTTGAGTCATTAAATCATATCTATGTTATTGCGATTTGTTACCCATTAAATATTCTTGAACCCATCCAATTTATATTAAAAATCATCGATTTAAAAATATAAAATGTGTAAAGAAGCTATTTTATAATAAAGTAAGGATTCCAATAGAAACTTAGGACTAATGACAACGGATAAATCTGCAATATAAAACTAAGTAACAATGAATTCAATGAAGTCGTTACTGTAAGTAGTAATGTAATGTGTAGTAATAGTAATAAAAGGAAACTTCATGATGAATCTTATCAGAAGCAATGGGAATAAACAAGGAATGTAATAGGTAATGAGAAATGTTACAAATATTGGAAAACAGTGGTGTGAAATGACTTCATGTCTAACACTAATACTTCAAATGTAACAAGTATATAATGGAAAACTATGAAATGTGACAAATGATTTTGTGTTTTCGCAGTGCAAGCTTGTAATGCCCATAAGGAAAGTACGTACATACTACATATGTATTGATCGATATGAATTGGAACGGTTTTTGTATCAAAAACTTGGGTATTTATAAAAACATTGAAACCAAACTTCATTTTTGCAGACAATGTTATAAAACAATGTTTTAATATGTTTTAAAATACAAGAGAAATTTGAGAAAGTGAGTACAATTTTTGGAAAAGACAGTAGAATTTTACTCCATGCCTAAATATTGTACAATGAATGCGGAATGCTGAAAAGAATCAAGAAAAATGTAAGCTTAAACTTTAAGAAACAGTGTCTGAATCGCTAAAAAAGTGAAGATTCACTCAAATGTCGTCGTTGGTATTTCGTCACTAGCCTGGACTGTTGCTTACATACTAAGTGTGTGTGTGCGTTAAATCAAAATAGTTTATTTTTTTTTTACTTGAGAATATTTCGTTTGCTTGCCCTTTCAGCCTTCAATGCTCTCTAGCATGGGCATCGTGATTTAGTTTGTGTGTGCCTTGTACAAAAAAGGCACATTCTCGTATCTATAATTTTTTTGATATAGGAAAAACTCTTATGTTATACTCGTCCCTTTGTTGTAAACGCCGCTTTGTTGTTATCCACGTGTTCCTCCACGAAACGCTGGTTGAGCATATCGCGATGGCATTGACGTACTTTCGGAATAACTACAATATCAAAAGTTTTCTTCACCCTGCTTTGTAACAAGATCAGACAAAATTTATTTTATTCAATATACAACTGATAGAAAACCTGCCCAATATGAATGGAGACACAACTTGTCGTTTAAGTGACATTATCACATTTTTGATACCAATATTGTTTTATCTTTAACATTATTTGAATCGAAGCAGTTGCGTAAATGTAAATTAAAAGTGTTTGCAAGCAAATATTTTATTTACTGAATATGTAGATCTGATAAAATACATGAAAACAAGTGGAGATTATATATACTATATAGCTATAAATTCCTGTTTCGATCACAACTTCCCCAAAGTCTTGGAAACTTTGCGCATGCCCATTAATTAATTAATTTAAACATAAAATATTCCATACATACATTTACATTTACATTCTGATCAACCTATCATAATGAAACTTGGTATACGGATTTATAATCACTAACTGGATGTGTCTACCAAATTTTAGATCAAAATTCCAAGAATTACTGGAGTTATAGAAAATCGTGAATAGGGGGGGAGTGGGGGGTGCAGCGGGAAAAATGAACAAACTCGTCCTTTCTCGGGCTCAGGAGAATCTGTATACCATGTTTGGTTATTCTAGCCTTTATACTTCCTGAGATCTTTGCGTTCATACAGACAGACGGACAGATGGACATGACTATATCGACTCGGCTTGTCATGCTGATCAAGAATATATATACTTTATGGGGTCTACCACGACTCCTTCTGTGTGTTCCATGTACACTCGCACAAATAACATTGACTTATTGGAAAAATATGCGCTGTGGTTCAGTCGACTACACCTTTTTTACAACTTTTATGTACTTATTACCGATACATATAAAAATTCAATTGAAAGGCGAAAATAATGAAACTGTTTGTGAACTTGTTCGTTTTTATAACCTGTACCCAAAGGGTGAAAGGCTATACTAGTTTTGGGCGAATGTATGTAACACACAGAAGGAGGCGTGACAGACCCCACAAAGTATATATATTCTTGATCAGGGTGACAAGCAGAGTCGATTTAGCCATGTCAGCCTGTCCGTCCGTCCGTCCGTCTGTATGAGCGCAAGGATCTCAGAAGGTACAAGAGCTAGAATTACAAATCTTGGTATCCAGGTTCCCCTAAGCCCTAGGCAGGTCAAGTTTATTTTTTTATTCTGATACACCCCCCCCCCCCCACTCCCCCGCAATTCGTGTTTTTTTTAAACTTCCGTAATTCTTGGAATTTTTAAATCAGTTTTAGTAGTTACTTCCAGTTAGTGCTTATGTGTCCGTATGCCAAGTTTCATCATGATAGGTCAATTCTGAAGAAAGTTATAGCCATAAATAAAATCGCTGCCCATGCTCTGCTTGCAGCGCTGCCCGCAGCTGTTATTGTTGCTTATATATGTATACACATATATAAACAAGCATAGACAAGTAATGTAAATGTAAATCTGTACATAAAGA
Source organism: Scaptodrosophila lebanonensis (assembly GCF_003285725.1). Classification (NCBI taxonomy): domain Eukaryota; kingdom Metazoa; phylum Arthropoda; class Insecta; order Diptera; family Drosophilidae; genus Scaptodrosophila; species Scaptodrosophila lebanonensis. Next base: position 3,615,807 of record NW_022060567.1, on the reverse strand, counting down.
TGTCTTCTATGTATGTATTAAATAAATTTTCTTAATTAATTTAATAAATTAATTTTCTTAAATAATTTAATTTTTTTTTAATTTTTCTTTTTTGTGGAGAGTACAGGCTATTTTACTGTCGGGCTTGCTCGACTGTAGCGTTCTATCATGTTTATCCAATAAAAAGGTTTAAAATACAACACAAACGACGAATTTTTCAAAGACCTTCATCTTTAAATATTTGAGATCGGAGTATGTATAGTATATGAAGAGTTCCGGGGTCCAGTGACTTATAACAGTGATTTGCTGCTAGTTATTCGAACTAAATAGGAATTGAAAGTTCCTAATAAAAAAGTAGTATAAACAAGTAAAAAAGCTAAAGTCGGGTGTCCCGACTTTGAAATACTCTGTACATATGTTTACAATAATTACAGAAAATAAAAAAAATTAAGAAAATAAAAAAAAAATTCAATGATCGATTTTACCTTTCTCGGTATTCGAACTCACGTAAAGGGTGTATAATTGCACATTTACATAGCAATTGCGTCTGTGTGAGTGTATGTATGCCTATGCGCATCTATTCGTGTCTGTGTAAGCATTTTCGCAGTCAACCAAACAGCAACATCAACAACAGCCGCGGGCAGCGCTTGAGCAGCGCTGCAGCAGCAAATATATTTATGGCTATAACTTCTCGTTAAATCGGTCTATCATAGTGAAACTTGGCATACGGACACATAATTACTAACTGGGGGTATTTTTATACCCTGTACCCGTAGGGTAAAAAGGGTATATTAGGTTTGTGCAAAGTATGTAACATGCAGAAGGAAGCATCTCCGACCCCATAAAGTATATATATTCTGAATCAGCATGACGAGAGAAATCGATCTAGACATGTCCGTCCGTCCGTCCGTCTGTCCGTCTGTCCGTCCGTCTGGATGAACGCGAGGATCTCAGAAACTATAAAAGCTAGAATAACCAAAGTTGGCATCCAGATTCTCCTAGGTCCGAGAAAGGACGAGTTTATTTTTTTTTTTGGAATTTTCCCCCCCTTCCCCCGCTACAGAATTTCGTCAATAGCGTCCACATTTCAAATGCTACCTAAACCAAACTTTGCACACATAATTAATATATAATTATCTACTGTTGTGTAAAATTTTATTTAATTCGGTCAATTCTAAGAAAAGTTATTAGCCAAACAAATTCTCGCCAGTACAACCTCCCCAAACTGCAGCAACAAGTTCGCTCTTCTTCTTCCTCTTTTTGCTGCTGCTATGGGCGCATATAACTCAGTGACGGAAGTTTACCTGGGTACAGGGTATTACACTGTCGGGCTTGCTCGACTGTAGCGTTCTCTCTTGTTATACCCTGTACCCGTAGGGTAAAAAGGGTATATTAGGTTTGTGCAAAGTATGTAACATGCAGAAGGAAGCATCTCCGACCCCATAAAGTATATATATTCTGAATCAGCATGACGAGAGAAATCGATCTAGACATGTCCGTCCGTCCGTCTGGATGAACGCGAGGATCTCAGAAACTATAAAAGCTAGAATAACCAAAGTTGGCATCCAGATTGTCCTAGGTCCGAAAAATACATGAAAACAAGTGGAGATTATATATACTATATAGCTATAAATTCCTGTTTCGATCACAACTTCCCCAAAGTCTTGGAAACTTTGCGCATGCCCATTAATTAATTAATTTAAACATAAAATATTCCATACATACATTTACATTTACATTCTGATCAACCTATCATAATGAAACTTGGTATACGGATTTATAATCACTAACTGGATGTGTCTACCAAATTTTAGATCAAAATTCCAAGAATTACTGGAGTTATAGAAAATCGTGAATAGGGGGGGAGTGGGGGGTGCAGCGGGAAAAATGAACAAACTCGTCCTTTCTCGGGCTCAGGAGAATCTGTATACCATGTTTGGTTATTCTAGCCTTTATACTTCCTGAGATCTTTGCGTTCATACAGACAGACGGACAGATGGACATGACTATATCGACTCGGCTTGTCATGCTGATCAAGAATATATATACTTTATGGGGTCTACCACGACTCCTTCTGTGTGTTCCATGTACACTCGCACAAATAACATTGACTTATTGGAAAAATATGCGCTGTGGTTCAGTCGACTACACCTTTTTTACAACTTTTATGTACTTATTACCGATACATATAAAAATTCAATTGAAAGGCGAAAATAATGAAACTGTTTGTGAACTTGTTCGTTTTTATAACCTGTACCCAAAGGGTGAAAGGCTATACTAGTTTTGGGCGAATGTATGTAACACACAGAAGGAGGCGTGACAGACCCCACAAAGTATATATATTCTTGATCAGGGTGACAAGCAGAGTCGATTTAGCCATGTCAGCCTGTCCGTCCGTCCGTCCGTCTGTATGAGCGCAAGGATCTCAGAAGGTACAAGAGCTAGAATTACAAATCTTGGTATCCAGGTTCCCCTAAGCCCTAGGCAGGTCAAGTTTATTTTTTTATTCTGATACACCCCCCCCCCCCCCCACTCCCCCGCAATTCGTGTTTTTTTTAAACTTCCGTAATTCTTGGAATTTTTAAATCAGTTTTAGTAGTTACTTCCAGTTAGTGCTTATGTGTCCGTATGCCAAGTTTCATCATGATAGGTCAATTCTGAAGAAAGTTATAGCCATAAATAAAATCGCTGCCCATGCTCTGCTTGCAGCGCTGCCCGCAGCTGTTATTGTTGCTTATATATGTATACACATATATAAACAAGCATAGACAAGTAATGTAAATGTAAATCTGTACATAAAGATGTCTTCTATGTATGTATTAAATAAATTTTCTTAATTAATTTAATAAATTAATTTTCTTAAATAATTTAATTTTTTTTTAATTTTTCTTTTTTGTGGAGAGTACAGGCTATTTTACTGTCGGGCTTGCTCGACTGTAGCGTTCTATCATGTTTATCCAATAAAAAGGTTTAAAATACAACACAAACGACGAATTTTTCAAAGACCTTCATCTTTAAATATTTGAGATCGGAGTATGTATAGTATATGAAGAGTTCCGGGGTCCAGTGACTTATAACAGTGATTTGCTGCTAGTTATTCGAACTAAATAGGAATTGAAAGTTCCTAATAAAAAGTAGTATAAACAAGTAAAAAAGCTAAAGTCGGGTGTCCCGACTTTGAAATACTCTGTACATATGTTTACAATAATTACAGAAAATAAAAAAAATTAAGAAAATAAAAAAAAAATTCAATGATCGATTTTACCTTTCTCGGTATTCGAACTCACGTAAAGGGTGTATAATTGCACATTTACATAGCAATTGCGTCTGTGTGAGTGTATGTATGCCTATGCGCATCTATTCGTGTCTGTGTAAGCATTTTCGCAGTCAACCAAACAGCAACATCAACAACAGCCGCGGGCAGCGCTTGAGCAGCGCTGCAGCAGCAAATATATTTATGGCTATAACTTCTCGTTAAATCGGTCTATCATAGTGAAACTTGGCATACGGACACATAATTACTAACTGGGGGTATTTTTATACCCTGTACCCGTAGGGTAAAAAGGGTATATTAGGTTTGTGCAAAGTATGTAACATGCAGAAGGAAGCATCTCCGACCCCATAAAGTATATATATTCTGAATCAGCATGACGAGAGAAATCGATCTAGACATGTCCGTCCGTCCGTCCGTCTGTCCGTCTGTCCGTCCGTCTGGATGAACGCGAGGATCTCAGAAACTATAAAAGCTAGAATAACCAAAGTTGGCATCCAGATTCTCCTAGGTCCGAGAAAGGACGAGTTTATTTTTTTTTTTGGAATTTTCCCCCCCTTCCCCCGCTACAGAATTTCGTCAATAGCGTCCACATTTCAAATGCTACCTAAACCAAACTTTGCACACATAATTAATATATAATTATCTACTGTTGTGTAAAATTTTATTTAATTCGGTCAATTCTAAGAAAAGTTATTAGCCAAACAAATTCTCGCCAGTACAACCTCCCCAAACTGCAGCAACAAGTTCGCTCTTCTTCTTCCTCTTTTTGCTGCTGCTATGGGCGCATATAACTCAGTGACGGAAGTTTACCTGGGTACAGGGTATTACACTGTCGGGCTTGCTCGACTGTAGCGTTCTCTCTTGTTTTTAGTTCGAAATTCCAAGAATTACGGGAGTTAGAGAAAATCGCATTTGCGGGGGAGAGGGGGGAGGGAGGGAAATTCCAAAATATACATTTTCTGCGTATTCACATAAGGCATCTGGGACTAAAATTTGGTGTTCCGAGGTCTTATGGTCTCCGAGATATAGGCGATTATACGAATGGAAAATCGGGAAAACCTCCATAGGGGGGAAGTGGGGGGAAAATCAAAAAAATAAAACAAACTCGTATAGAATACACACATAACGCATCTTTGTGCAAAATTTGGTGTCTCTATCTCTTATAGTCTCTGAGATCCAGGTGTTCATACGGACGGACAGACAGACAGACAGGGCTAGATCGACTCGTCTTGTCACGCTGATCAATAATATATATACTTTGTGGGGTCTGCCACGCCTCCTTCTGCCTGTTACATTTTTCAGCTCCCGCAAACCTAATATACTCTTGTACATTTCATGTACAGAGTATAAACATTTTTTAATATAGTTTCCCCCCTGTGTAGGACTGAATTAGGAATGAAAACGTAACTCATCATACATGTCTCTAATTTCATCAGTTGTGCCACATAGGTTATTTAATTACACTCTTCAAATATGAACGTCTACTTGGTCCCATACAGCATCCACATACTACAAGTATATGTATATAAGTGCATACGAGTATCCTACATAATCATAAGGTCTGCGAAATAAGTCACCTTATCATGCTTATAACGTAATGCCACAGATTTACCATTTATGTTTTCCACTTCATTTTTTGCATAGTTTGCTTTCATCTAATTCTCTTGCTTAAAACAGTAAGGAGAAACAGAAATCCGTTATTACTACCGTTATTTCTATCGAAAATTGCTGCTGCCTCTCTTTACACAACGAAATAATTGAGCTGATCAAATCAGTTTTTGTCATTCTACCAGTGCATTAAAGGGCCATTTTCATCAAAATTTTGGGATTTATAATTAAAAAAATTAAATAAGTGAGTTTTGACTTTAATTCAGGCTTAGAATATTAGATCAGATTATAATTAACCATAACTTTAGTAGAAATGCATCAAAGCCGTTACCTATCTGATAAAAAAAGAGCTAAAATATGAGCATATCGAGAAACTGAATGCCCTTACGTGAAATTGCTTCCAAAATGCAAAGGAGCTTTTTTACTATACAAAAGTTTTTGAAAGACCCCGAACACCACGGAAAAAAGCCACGCTCCGGTCGCCCGCCATTGGTACAAAATCGCGATAAGAGGAGAATAAAATCGTTAGCACTCAAAGAAAACCTGAGCGCAGGCGAAATTTGTCAGGAACTGGATCTCTCAGTGTCAAAACGTCGCGTGCAACAAATTTTACGAGCCGATCAATTCATTTCATATGAAAAAAAAACCGTCAAATGTGAACTACTTCCTCGGCACAAAGTTGCCCGCATGCACTTTGCAGAGATGCATAAGTTTTGGGACCTGGAGTGGAAAAAAATGATTTTCAGTGATGAAAAAAATTTAATTTAGGTGGACCAGATGGGTATCAATATTATTATCGTGACCTCAGGACCCCCAAACAAATGAAAGTGTCGCGCAATTTTCAAGGAGGATCGCTAATGGTGTGGGCTGCATTTTGCTTTGCTGGAAAGAGTCCTATATGCTTTGTCTCACATAAAATGAACTCCGAAAACTATGTAGAGCTATTGGACGAAAACCTGATTCATTTTGGAGAAGAAATGTGTGGAGATTATTGGACATTCCAGCAGGACAATGCTCCAATCCATGTCTCAAAACGCACAAAACAATTTTTTGAGGATAACAAAATACCACTTTTGATGTGGCCTGCAAAAAGTGCAGATCTTAATCCCATAGAGAACCTTTGGAGAATCCTTTCCAGTAAGGTTTACATGCATGGCAGACAATTTAGATCCTTGAAAGAATTAAAAGAAGCAATCGTAACAGAGTGGGCCAAATTGGACGGATCACTTCTTCAAAACTTGGTTAGTTCAATGCCAGATCGCATGTTAAGAGTAATTGATAGTAATGGAGGACATATCTAAACAATTACCGCTAAAAACACAAGTAAATCGAGATATAAATATAGTTTTTTGAATTTGATCAGTTCAATTATTTCGTTCAGAAAAATTTTCATTTAATTTTTAAAAAAGTTTCTTATAATTTTTTAAATATTACTAAACTGAATTTAAACTGTCATTTTATAAAGTTTAAGGAAAAATTACAATCATTTTAAAATATCGAAGATTTTTGTTTTAATTAAGAAAAATATGTTGATAAGGTGACTTATTTCGCAGGCCTTACAATGATGCGTTAAAATGTTCTACAAATTGTTTTCTGGTGCTGATATGAACGCACGATCTATTCGTTCTGTTGACAGAACATCCTTTTTGCTGTTGCTGTTGTTATTATTACCCACACATATGTATGCAGTGGCATAAAGCAGCAAGCGGCATGCGGCAGGCGGCAAGCGGCAGGTCGGCATTTCATGATACTCGTACGCTCACCTCGTCTCTGATTTTTATCACTTTAATGAAGTTTCACGCTGTTCATCGTTGCTGTTGCTGCTGCAGGAATTTTGTTAAAACTTTTTCGTCAATAGCGTCAGAGGAGTATGCCCCGAACCCGAACCCATAGCCGAACCGATTCGACTACTAGCCCCACCTCATGCAACCCGTTGACCAGGCAGCGTTATGGTAGCGACGGTGGTTATGGCAGCTTTGGCGGCGGAGCCATTGATGCACGTCTTACCAGTCTATTACTCGTCCTATCAGCACTTTTTCCACTTTCGTCGCATTTTGTTTTCCTTTTCCCCGCCTTTAGTTAACAGTTAAGTTTATTGACTTCGCTCAACTTGTCGCCGTTATAATGTCAGCAAATTGTTAAAATGCTTTGTTAGGAATTTCAAACAATTTTTAGCAACAAAAGCAGCGACAGTGCCGATGACGATGACGATGGTGATGGTGATGGCGATGGCGATGATGATGAGGATGGTAATAATTCTGTTGGCCATGATGAAGGCTGTGGTGTTGATGACGTTGGCAGTGCAGTCAGCCTTTTGTATTCTACACACACACATAAGGCAGCCAAGTGGCTTCCCCTGCTCCCCAAGTCGTCACAATATTAATGCGACGATCTCCTTTGCCCTTTTTGCTGCAGCCCAAAAATATGCTGCGGCGACTGTCGTTGTTGCTTTTATTGTTGCTGTTGCCGCTGGCAAATTACACACACACACACACACACACACCCAGGAGCAGGAGCAACAACAAAAAGCCAAATGACCCAACAACATTTAAGCGTTTGAACTTGGAGTCATAAAATATTTGTTAAGCATTTTGTGCTCAATTTTCTTTGGCTATTTTTCGCTGCAGGTCAACAGGCGCGCAAACAATAACAGTACCAGCACCAGCAGCAGCAACAGCAGCAGCAGCAACAAAACAAACACACAAAACTGCTTGCCAAACAAAAAAGTTCCAGCAGTCCCGTCCCGCTCCACTATGTACGTGTGGTGTGTGTTTGTATGTGTGTGTGTGTGTTTTTTTTGTAGTTGTTGTTGTAGCTCTGCCAAAATAATAACCAATTCGTAAGCATATTATGTAATTTTTTCAGCTTGTTGATTTTTTTCTGATGGTATTTTTTCGTTGTTGTACTTTTTTTTAATCTTTTTTACTTTGCGCCGGCAAGCAAATCGCATTTTAACAAAATTAAAACACATTAGTGGCGCGCTTTTTGTTACCGCATCATCCTATCTCACCTTACCACAGCCCCGACCACCCGCCTTCGTCCCGCCCCAGCGCACAGAGCTTAGTTCCTACTTAAGCTGTTTGGCTGGGTTTGTTATGTGAGTATGTGTGTGTGTGTGTGTGTGTGTGTTGTGGGCGTTTATTAGTATTTGTACTTGAATTTTTACATTCATTTCCGCTGCAACCTCGACACGACTACGTCCCCATAGTTCCTGCTGTTTGCTGCCTCCATTCTATCACCCTACCATCCCACCATCCCACCATCCTGACATCCTGCCATCTTTCGCTTTAAGTTTTTCATTTGCGCTCTACCAAAATTGTTGTCAGCAAAATAATACCAGAAATGACGAGCAAACAAATTATGTTTTTGTGTACTTACCGCCCAGGCTGAGCAGACTCGGCACAGGGGGGGTGGAAGAGGGCCAGCAAACGTAGAGATGAACCACAGGACGCACCCACTGGCAAGGTCCCCATGTTGCTGCTGTTGTTTTAAATTAAATAAAGGCCAAGCAAATCAAAGTACAATGGACGAATGGACGCACCATGCTGGACTTGCTGGGCCACCCCTTAGAATCAAGGCGAAGAAAATGGTTGGGAAACACGAAAGTGTCGTATAGGGTATTAACAAACAAAACTCCCCTTTTGGTGAGAGTGTATGCACTTGCAAGAAGAAGAGAGGGCGACGGTTGTGACGGAAAAGTCTTGAATATATTGACAGGATCTTGCCAGTCCTGTCAATTTATTTACTTTATATAAATGATTAAAATCCATAAAACAAAACACATAGTGCATATACAAATATTTAAGCGAAATATTTGGTGTAAATTGTTCATTTCCGCTTTACGTACAAGTATATAAGCCCGGCTCAATAGAATCCTTCAAATTGTATTTATTTCGTGTGTGCATGAGCTATCCATATGTTTTCATTGCAAAAATATTACAAAATATTTCGTTAAACGTACACACACATGACCGCTATAACTAATTACATACTTGTATACTCTGTACATGAAACTCTCTGCTCAAGCGCTGCCCGCAGATGTTGCTGTTGCAGCTGCTTTGGTTGAACTTTGTGCTGCATACATGCTTACATAGACACGAATAGACACGCATAGACAAGCATACACATACATGTAAATGTGCAATTATACACCATTTACGTGAGTTCGTATACCAAAAAAGGTAGAATCGATCTAATTTTTTTAATTTTATTTTTTGTTATTTTTTAAATTTCTTTAGTTATTCTGCACATATGTACAGAGTATTCCAAAGTCGGGACACCCGACTTTAGCATATCCACTTGTTTTTTTTACTAGAGACAGATGCTTTATGAGATTACTTTGAACATACTCTTATTGGCGATCCCGGTTGGGCTTACAACGATAGCATCGAACACCATCATCAACTGCTTAGAAATATATTCTACTTTGCTTTTTATTTTGAAAAAGGGTCTTCCGAAGCATAGTTTCACCGGGTACTCTATGATAATTACAATAAATACAAGTTTGGGGGGAAATTAGCTGCTGAGGCTCCCTGCTGCTGACTACATTGTCATTCTTTTTTCCACTACCCACCATTTTTGTTGCAGGAAAATGTAAAAACTTCATTCCGATTGGAAGCTGTCAATGAAGAGCATCAGAATGACCGACTCATTTCTATGTACATCTGCATATGGAACAAATATTTTGTAATATAGGTGTATATTCCTGAACCACAGAACTTCTTGATGGACCATTGTACATAGCAGCTGTTGCACGTAGCACGTTGCAGATAACACGTGGCTGGGGTAATGGTTGGCTAAGGACTTTTTTAGTATTTTATTTATTTATTTATGTCAACAAACATTACCTGTCGACATAGGAAATATATGAAAATTAGAACAACCCTCGTATAGCTAGAAAAGCCTAAGAAGGAGAAATCTAATCAAGTGTTTGTGTACTTGTACATATGTGTGTGTGCATTACATAAATATGTCAAAGCAGCAACAAATACAGCTGTGGGCAGACCTTGGGCCTGGTTATATGGCTATAACTTTCTTTCTAATCAACCTATCATAATGAAACTTGGTATTCGGATATATAATCACTAACTCGATGTGACTACCAAAATTCTAAGAATTACGGGAGTTATAGAAAATAACGAACAGGGGGGGAGTGGGGGGTGCATCAGAAAAAATGAACAAACTCTCGGGCTTAGGAGAATCTGGATAAGAAGTTTGGTTATTCTAGCTCTTATACTTTCTGAGATCCTTCCATTCATACAGACAGACGGACACACGGTAAGACGGACATGGCATTATCAACTTGGCTTGTCATCCTGATCAAGAATATATATACTTTGTGGGGTCTGCCACGCCTCCTTCTGTGTGTTCGGTGTACACTCGCACAAAACTAATATACCCTTTTACCCTTTGGGTACAGGGTATAAAAAGTGAGAAAAAAAGAAAAATTGGAATCTCAGATCCGATGGGGGTACACAAAGTACACACATGTGTGGTGCCCACTTGGCCACGCCCACACCAACGAGACCCATAACAAGGTCTATAAAAATCACTTAGGAAGCCAATAAACCATGAGCTGCATTTTTAGTTATCAACCAAGCAGGCAAACAACAGCAGGGGGCTTACATAAAGCGGGACGAAGAATGGGGAAAGTCCAGCCCTGCTATAAGGTAACTTTATAAATTTGTTATGACAAATATTGAGAACCCAAAAGGGTGCGGCTCACTAAATGGGGGCTCTGGTTTGGTCGACAATGACTGTGTTTCTAAACATCCACAGAAATATGAAGATGGACAGCTCGATCCCATACCAATCGGTCATCTCACACGTTTTTTCTATTTTTTATTTTGTTGACTTTCCCAAAATGTAGCTGCCTATTTTATTTTTCTTTACCTGCACTTAACTAATAATAATACGATCGCCTAATCGCAGTCACTCTTTAGTTGGATCTGCAGCTCGTTTCGTTCATTCGTTCTGTATGCATTTGCAAGTTGTAGCTGGATAAAAAAAACAGGATCATAATCTTAAATATTTGCTATTTTTTAAGTTTACTCTGAATATATATATATATATATATATATATATATATATATATATATATATATATATATATATATATCTATATATATATATATACTATATATATCTATATATATCTATATATATATATATATATCTATATATATATATATATGATCGGATTCGATTCGACTGGATCATATCCTCTGGTTGCTATTATTTAAAGTATTCCGTATTATCATCATTTCTTTCAATTTCAATTAATGTATTTATACATACTCGTATGTAACAGGCCGAAGGAAGCATTTCCAAACACATAAATTGCATATAGTTTCGAGTAACATGACGTCATAAATCAATGTAATTAGATTTTGTTCGTCCATTTGTTTTGTTATCCGTTTGTCTGGATGATGTCCTCGATTTCGGAAGCGACTGAGCCCACTACGACCTCTTGGTCCCACCGCTAAACAACATGAGCTTATTTTATTTAGACTGCTCTATTAATTCTTCAAATACTCTTCACAATGCTAACAAGTAAACAAATAAGATTTGCGAACGTAATGCTAAGCTAAGAACTTATCAAATGTGAAAAGATAAGCAATTTGAAGTCAGTACCAGTATGTCCTAAAAAGAAACATGTAGAGAAGCTAAAGTAGGCTGTCCCGACTTTAAAATACTCTGTACATATGTGTAGATTAATTATGCGTGTATGTGTGTGTTTGTGTGCGTCTGTTGTGGGTTCTGCTTGGTCATATATACATATATAGCTATAAATTCCTGTAAAATCGGCCTATCAATATGAAACTTGGCATACGGACTCATAATCACCAACTTTTTCCGAATTTAAATGAAGAATATGCAGAAATACGAAGGAACATATAAGTAACTCCACTTGTTACACTAGGAAGTAATTAACAATAAATAAATAAATATAGAAAATTGGTGATTGCTGGGGAGAGGGGGGGAGGGAGAGAAATTCTAAAGTACACATTTTCTGCGTATTTACATAAGGCATCTGGGCCTAGTTCTTATAGTCTCCGAGACATAGGCGATCCCCAATCTTTTCAAATTCACAATTTGATAGACAGTCGAGATTAGCAAGCACACATTAAAACGATCTACTGCAAGGTGTTCAAATATCTTAAAAAGCACCCTCTTCCTTTGGATTTTTAACTCAAACTGTAGGTACGGTATTTGATTTTTTTTTTTTAGCAGGAAAATTGACTTATTTCTGAACGTACATAATCAAATGAATTGTAACTAATCAGAAATAAAATCATGCGCACACATTTAATAAATTAAACATGCGATTTTCAAAACTGACACAGAATGTTCGAAGTATTTTTCAAAGCACAGCTCTACAGACATAACCACAGCGTTCTCTTATTCTCTTTTTTTATTTCAATACCTATATTTTATTTGATTTCGTTCAATAATACTATGTAGATAGCTCTGCATACTCTATCTCATAAGTGAAAACAAGTCGATCACCAATGATCTGTTTTTATGATTTGCTTGAAATCGTTATTGGTACTCTGGCTGGAATCGAAATGGAACACGTCTGTTTAGTCTCCACAAGCATCATTGTGTTTCAAACCGTTTCCAGAGTTTCCTCTCCAGCTAGTCGTCTGATTTTGACAACCTAAGCGCGGCACCACTAGTTCATTCCCCTCCCCTTCACCCCGCCCACCCGTTAGCCATGGCTAACAAAGCATTGCTGGTCCGTGGAATGCTGCCTCAAGCGTTGGTGCTGGATCCTGCTTGTCACTTTTCTATATTCCGTTTCATTTCTCATTGTTGTTGGTGTTTTGGCTGTTGTGGGCATATTTGTACTGCGGTGTCAGCGATGCCGCCGCTGTTGCATTCGCAGAAGCTGCGATTTGGTGCAAACAGTGCACTGCACTGCACTGTGTGCGGAAAAGAGAGGAAATGAGAGGGAGTCCGGGACAACCAGAAAAGCACAGAGCGAGAAGGCGCAAGTTCAAAAAAAAAAAAAAAACCATGGCATTGTTTACTTTTTGTTTGGTTTTATGCTAAAGCTTTGTTTCTGTTGTTATTGTTGTTGTTGTTGTTGTTATGCATGCCACCGACATCGGTGCTGTTGCTTGGTACTGTTTTTGCCACTTCGGCCATTTTGGGCAACGTCCAGGATTCTGGACTAAAGCAAAAACCAAACAACTTAACAACCGCCGATGCTGACTGCGCTGCCGTCTGCGATGCCAGCGATGGCCCCGTTGCGACGCCTGCGCTGCGGTCAGATAAGCACCACACAATGTAGTCACGCACACACACCCATACCTGTGCATGTTTGTATCTGTGTGTGTGTGTGTGTGTGTGTGTGTGTGTGTGTGTGTGTGTGTGTGTGTGTGTGTGTGTGTGTGTGTGTATCTGAATATGTCATTTTTGTAATATGGAGCATGCCGCTGAAATTATTCTTTTTCCTACGAGTACCTGTGAGTTGGGGTCGACTCTTGACGCCGCAAACTATGACTTGGCGTGTCGATCTTAGACCCAAAAAGTTGCTGAAAGCCCGCATCTCCACTTGTCAGCCGTACTTATTTAACAAAATATGCATAACAAAAAAATCACAGAACAGCGAAATGTCAGAGATTGCGTTTTTGTGCCGCAGCTACATTTTTCTGTTTGTCTTGTGTACGAGTTTGTCGTCTATTCCTCAAACAAAGTAGCTCATGCCTTAGCTTATATTCATAAGAAATAATTGTACAAGACATTATTATCTAAAGATGGGTTCGTTTTTTCGTATGCTCAGACTTCATAAATAATATGCCATATATGTATTATTAAATAGAAATATAAATACGAAGGAAAACGATATGGGAGAACATTTATTTCGACTGGCTTTTATCCCAGACAGATTAGCGCTGTATTCAAGCAATGTGGTGTACAAAATAGAAATTAAAACAGTCCTAAACATAAATCTTCACGAGACGACAATGCACCTTTGTTAATAAGAACAAAGCTTGGAGAACATTTGTTTAGACTGGCCTTTAAGCTACGAAGATTTGAACTGGTTTTAGACCACGTGGTGTACAAAATAGAAAATGAAGACCCCACAAAGTATATATACAAGTATTCTTGATCAGTATGACAAGACGAGTCGATTTGAAAATGTCCGCCTGTCCATCTGTCTGTATAAGAGCTAGAATAAACGAACATGATATTCAGATACTCCTAAGCCCGAGAAAGAACAAGTTTGTTAATTTTTACCGATGCACCCCAATTAAAGTCTCACTAAGAGAACTCAATTAATTTAATTAAAAGGAATTTTTTGATCAACATCTTGACGAAAAATCAGTCAAGAGACAAACTACTTGTTGTTGTTCTTCTAAAATCACAGCAACTATAGCTACAACAATAGTATAACACAACAAAATTATCATAATGTCACTGCGCTGCGGTTTATTTCATACTTGTAGTTCTTAAGTCAATTTCACAAGCACGAAGAAAGTTTAAATTGCAATCGTAGCCACTGACTAGCGTTTTTATAAGGTTGTCTTTGGACTAAGGATAAGTTCCAAATGTATACTTTAATTAAGTTAAAAGAGGAGCTTGATATATGTGCGATCGATTGCGACGAAAGGCGAATAAAAATATTATTTTAAAAAAAATTGTACAAAAATGTACATTTTAGCTTATAAAAAATAAAATAAAAAAAATAATTCACATTCAATGTAAGTGGATTATTTCTTGTTCAGAAAGTGAATCCGAGTTCTTGACAGGGTTGACTTGACGTAGAAATGTTTTTTTTTTGTCGGTTGTATTGTAAAATTGGAGAAAATAACTCACTCTCCTACGTATTGAGACAGGTCTGATATATTGAGAATTGAAATTAAACTGAAAAATGGCACAACTGCTAGCTGTCACACATCGAACACTGGCACCTACACTTTTTGCCTAATTTTATGTGACTCTGGGACACCCACTCACACACACATACATACATACACATACTATATATATATACACATACATATATGTACATCTAATAAAACAACGTTTCTAATTTGCATCAGTAGCAGCAGTCGATGGCGGTGTGGGTTGTGGATGTGTGCGTCTGGGTGTGGATGTGGATGTGGGTGTGGGTGTCCGTCCGCCAGAGAAGAGAGCCGCTTGCAGATTTTTGTGTTAATGCCACACAACAACGCCGATGATACATACTGTACTATGCCAAATACATATGTACATATGTATGTATATACATATATCCATGATATGGCGGCACTGGCGGCATTTGCTCTGCCACCTGGCTTGCTTTCGTATGTTGGCGCGCAATTCATTTGTCATGCATTTATGCAATTTACCGTTGTCGTGGTGTGTGGCACTCGCACTCGCACTCCCAATCCCGATCCCATTTCCAATCCCACTTCCAATCTGAGGCCAAAGGCAACAGCAACAGCAACGCCAAGCCCACCCACACAATCGTCCGCATGCCAGCAAATTTATTGAATTTTTGACTTGAAGCATTTTACCATTAAACTCAAAAAATGTCGCACGACGGGCGGCAAGGGGTGAGCAGCGAGCGGTGAGCGGCGGGCGGTGAGCGGCGAGCGGCGAGCGGTGCAGTAGTGAGTAGCGCTCCAGCTTTAGTTTCAGCTCTGCAGCTCGTTTGGCCTTTCTGGCATATAAATTGCTGCCTGCTGTACGCCTGTTTGTTGTTGTTGCTGTTGTCGCTGCTCTTGTTGCTGTCTACCATTTAGGCGCAATTCGATGTTGTTTTTGTTTTTTGTTTGAGCCGAAGCTCTCCCTCGCCTCGACTTGTTGGCCAACTGTCTGTGCTGGCCATGTCGCCAGTGCTTGTTGTGTGCATGCGTGTGTGCCTGTGCGTATCTGTCCGTCCGTCTTTCCGCCCGTCCTTTCCGTCCGTCCGTCCGTCCGTCCGTGCGTGTGCGTACTCGTATGTACAACGGAAATGAATTGAAATTTTAAAGCCCACAGCTGCGACCGCTTCCTGCGGCAAAAGTAGCACTGACACTTCAATGCGCCGACATACAGACATATAGACATACAGACATACATACATCCGTAAACACATGTGTGTACGTGTATGCCTATATATGCCGTATCTATGTACGTCACCTACCTACCTACATACACCTACATACCATGTACACATATGCATACTACAAATACGTATCTACATATGTACGCCAGCATACAGAGAGAAAAATATTATTTTTGTCCCATCGAAACTCGACTTTAGATCTAGATATCAAATCTGATTGTTGTTAAGAATTCATAAATACGGTATATACTATATATGAATTATATAAAGCACGTTTTATCTGAATGCCCACAATCTAATAGCTACTAGTACAGACAGATTTATTTCCCAACCCCCGGCCCATCCACTTGTATTTTTTGGCCATCTAAAGACAACTATAAAATACTTGTAAAGTTCCTTAAAGAATCAAATCTAATTCATAAATTATAGTTCTATTACATTTCCACAATATCTTCATTAATTCATCCATCAACTTTTGTATGTACAACTAATTCCTTATAATAAATCATATTATTTTTAAATAAAAATGATTTATATATAAATATACGTATATATTGCTTTGTCAACCCATACAAAACAAGTCCCAAACTATCAAACTTGTCCTCCAATAATGGCTTTTTAGTTCATCTTATTCGCATATACATAGTATAACTCATTTTCCAAGAGGAATGTTGAATCATTTTCATTGTAGCTTAGAGGTTATACTATATTTGAATTACGTACTACAAGTATGTTGAGATGTAGGTCTTGAGGTATCCAGTCAATTGTATTTATTTGCTACAACGTTTGTGATAGTCGACAGTCGAGCAGCGAAGCATAAATTTAAAAAAAGAAGATAATTTATATTTAATGATGTACTTAGTGAATAGTTGTTGTAGTTTGAAAATTGTGCGCAGTAGTGACTAAATTCTTTTGCGCAAAAAGGAGTACTCCTACTGCGTAAACAAATCCAGACGTAGGAAACATTTTTTACTTTGGGACAACCGTATATACCCTTTTTAGGTAAAGGGTATAATAATTTCAAGTAAGATATTCTATAATTTAAAATAATTTTTTGAACCCTTCGAATGTCTATGATGCATATCTTCAACATACCGCTCAAACTCAATTATTTTGCAATGAATGCGCGAAAGTTTCTATTTGATGTCTACACATTTTATTTTAAGTGTATTTGATTCGGTGAATTGAAATTATGATCACTTTTGGCGCCAATTTCGTGATTCGTGGGATGCAACAAATTAGACGATTTATGTATTAAATTTTTTCAATATATAAAGTACAACCAAAATTGCGATAAATGTGAGGTCGCATTATGCTCTAATAAAATAAATATATATTTTTTTAATTGTCACTTACAGACATTTTTTGACCCCAGAAACAACAATAATTTAGAAATGAAATACATCGCTTTTTTGTAACAAGTATTTTTTATTTTGCCTTTTCTATCTCTTGGAAAAAATCGCATTGAAATTAAAATGTCATACAAAGGGTTAAAAAACATAATATTGTATCAAAATAAATTATAATATTATATATAACGTTCGTAGAGACTGATGATCATGTACAATCTTAATAGAATAATTTCATATCGATAATACCAAAAACAACAGTTTCTGCAACAGAATGTGGATAGGCTATTGACTTACTTATGTGTGGGAAAGGGGGCTGTATCCTGGAAAAACTCATTCCTGTGCTACTTAGGAGTATATGCATTTTGTCGGTTTCTGGTATTACACTTTTCGAGATCCTTGCCTTCATACAGACGCACAGACTAACAACGAACAGAGGTCCTTCCACGCCACCTACTGGCACTTGTCGCAATAAACTAGTACACCCATTTAGCCTTTGGGTACATACTTTTGAACAAATATTTCTTTTATACAAAAACATTTAGTAGATCCTGCATCATTTGTTCCCTTGTTGTAAGCACTTCAAAAAGAAGTGAGTCGTCGGGCTTAAAATGAATCTGGGCCAAGGGTACTTATAGCGGAGCTAACTGAAACTTTTGTCATAAGCTTCTATATTCAGTAAGATGACAATATTTCAAAATCGTCAAAATCGGACGACTATATCATACAGCTCCCATATAAATTACCGATTCAGAATGAAGTCTGAGAACAATTTTTTTTTTTTTTTTTTTTTTTTTTTGTAAATTATAGAAATTTAGTTTCTTTCCATTTGTCGAGGCTGCACATCGTATAGCTGATCAAATTTGATCTAGATCGCACCTATATCATATAGCTCCTACAGAAACAACTCATTAAGAAATCCAAGGGTCGGCTTTGCATGAAATCGCCAGAGATATACAATTTGTTTTTTTGTTTTATATTAATAAATTTTGGTACATACGAGTCTGATATGTATGTATATACACGTACAATATAACAAAGAAATAGCTGCGAATCTAGAAACATAAACTAATATTAAAACAAAAGTTCCATACTGAGAACTGAGTGGAACGCGACTAAAACTTACTACATATCACTTTTATATCATAACCACAACAAGTTATAATATCTTAGGCATAAGTTAATATCACCCTTTCCCTTTAATGTACTTTCGTGTTTGAAAAATGCAAACTCAACCCGTCGCAATGCTCTCCTTTTTGAAGCTATTCCTAAAGAATACAGATGGAATGGAGCAAAAACAACTTCTTTTTTATGAGATAGTGATGATATATTTGGTGGCAAACTTTTCCTTCCTAATTTTTATTTTTTATTTTTGGCCTGTATAGTAAATAGAATCGACCACTGCGAGAGTGTGTCTCTTTGGGAACATGGTATGATAAGCCGAATTTTAGCTTCCAACAACAAATAACTCCCATAATTAAATTATTTTAAAATCAACCACTATTGAATGATCTCTATTGTAATTATCTTAAAATATCTGGAGTCAATAATTAAACCCTTTGACGGTTACGATAATAACTTACAAAATTTCTTATTTACACCGCCATTTAAGAAGAATTTATTTTATTTACGAATTTTATTTTTAAGTTTTTAGACCTAACGAACTCTATTCAAAAACAATGCATTTTTTTAATAATTTCATTCAGACTACATGTCCGACGGACATTTAAATCAAAAATACTTGTACAAATAAAGATAGTCTGTTCGAAGGATTCTTTGGAAAGGACCACGCTTACAAAAAGTAAATGTAAAGTTGTAGTAGTCTATAAATCAAAATAAGGACCAACTAAGTATGCCATAAAAACCTATTCATGAAGTCTTCAGTACGACTTTTTATACTCTATACCCGTAGGGTAAGAAGAGTATACTAGGATTTTGCAAAGTATGTAACATGTAGAAGCATAAAGTATATAGTATATATATTCTTAGACCAAGCTATCCAGGAACTAAATAGACCTAAAACTTGGTGTAACTAATTGGCGACCGAAGGCTCAAGACAGAACACGCTGGCGAGGACTACTCGACGCGGGCAAAACCGACATCCGATTGTAATGGCCACGAAATTAGATATATATTCTTAATCAGCATGACGAGAATCGGTCTAGATATGTATGTACGTGCGTCTGTCTGTCGGAAACGGTTGAGCGCACATTAACCACACTTGGTATGTAGACGCTCCTAGTTTATACAAGTTTATTGAACAGAATTTCGTCAATGTTGTTCACATTTCAAATATTACATAGGCCGAAATTTGAACACGTAATGCATCTACTTTTGTCTTAACTTTCATTCAAATCCAACAATTTAAAAAAAAAATTTGGCAAACCATATTTTAACCAAAAAATTTATTTTTGAAAAACTATTCCTTTGTTGGATGAAAAAAACATCCGGTTCCACTTCTCAATATTCATAATGATTTTAAAAGCCTTTAAATATTGCTAAATTGCTAAATTTGACATGCCTTTCACATTAAAAATAAGGATTACTTATTCGTACTCGGTCATACATACATAGCTATCATAGAAACGATGTGTTTATTTCTAAATATATTGGAACTGAATTTTAAAAAAAAAGTTTTTCTCCTTATTGGATACAGTTTGTGAACAACTGAATGTTATATAGTTTCGATGCAGAAAAAAACCTTCGTAGACAGTTTATAAGTGTCTTCGAATAAAATAATGGAACAAGGAGAGCAAAATGAATGGCTTAGCAAATTTAGATGAAATATCCAATCTGAAAAATCTACTACCCGGTAATGGAATGGGATGGAAAAGTATATATAAATATCAGCCAGCACGGCTAGGTATCCTGAGACATTGCTTTTTATCTGAGTGTAAATATAGCTTATATGTATATATGTAAGTGTGCATGGACATATACAAACAAACGTATTTGTTGGGGCATTTATATGGCCATGTGCTGGCACAAGCATTTACATATCCATACACATATAAAAATTGTATACATGTGCGTAAGTTTATATCATTGATACACTTGGGCGCGTTCTTATGCCGCAGCCTCACGCTTTCAACCACCCACACCTCCACTCACACCTCCACTCACACCTACACCTACACCCAACCCCGTAGCCCCACCTCCACACCAAAAGCAACTTACACACGTTACACTCTGACAAGCCAGCATTTAAAGTTGAACACACAATTCTTTTTACTTAACATTTTTATATGTGTATTTATATGCAATGGTTTTCAGCACACACAGACACACAGGCACACACACTCACACACTCACACACGCATACACAATACATACAATCACAATCATTGATATCAAATGATGCCACATCAGCAACAAGAGCAGCAGAAGCCAGCAGCAACATGGCGAACAACAACAAGCACAAGGTGCGAGTGGGAAATATGTTATGCCTGCCCGACCCCTCTTCCCTGCCCGAACAACTTTCCATTGGTGCGCCCATGCATGTTTATTATTTCCTCCCGAAACTTGCGCAATTTATGGCAGGAACTTTTTTGTTGACTTTATTTTAAGGAGATGCTACTCCCGCTGCTCTTATTCATCACATTCGAAATTACAATTCTGGCTACCGCGTTCAATTAATTTTTATCGAACGCTACTCCAATACTTTCGAATATGCGGGGGCATATTTGAAAATATGAAAAATTAGTTTTCTAAATAGATTCCGCCTAACTCAACACACTTCTCCAACCTATTCCCCGTTCTGCTCCTCAAAATAGTTTATAGACATGATGAAATATTTTCAAAAATTCCTTCATTTTAAAAGCTACATATACCAAACTTTGAATACGTAATCTATATACTTTTATTTTGAATTTAATTCCAATCGGTTTGGGACCTGGCTACCATCAGCATGATTTCAAAATTACTTGTAGTTCTGTAGAGTGGTCTCATATCTAATAAATGTGAATCTGCCGATTCCGCTGCAAAAAAAAAAAAAATTCTATCGGTCAATGCTAAGAAAACTTTTTAGCGAATCAATTATACAGTACAACACCCACAAGGTGCAGCATAGTTGTTTCCTCATTTGATTACAAATTTTTGTCCGCAATAAAAACAAAATGCAGTCCCTAAAAAAATATGGCATATGCAACATCTGAGGGATCTCTGCTATATTTCTTTATTCGAATCGGCGGTCGTCCAGTACAATTTTTGGGATTTTGGCGATGGTGCTTACAGTTTTTGGGCGTCCCGGAAGCCTCTCCCCTTCCAAGCTTCCATTTTTACAAAAGCATGGATTCCGACTTCGTGAATCAATTGTTGAACGATAGCTATAATAACGTTGAAATGGCTAAAGTAATCCCATTCCCGAAGTTTGGTTAATGTAGAAGGTCATCTTCATGGCTCGGCTAGAAACATTTCGGACTGCCCTCGTATGTAGTTATTTATGTATGAACATGTGAGTGAAAATTTTACAAGCAATCTCCCACAAAAAGCGGTTGTTATTGCTGGAGCAAGAGGAAGAACAAATCGCAGCTGCAACTTGGCGGTGTACTAAGGAAGTCGAATTGTGTGGCTAATAATTTGGCCTGAATTAGCAAGTACTGGTCAAGAATTATATATACCCGTAAATGATCGCAATAATTTGTTTATGAATTCGGCGAATTGCGTGCGAGTATTGACGAAATTATACAAAACAAGGGAGAACGTTACAGTCGAGCAAGCCCGACAGTGTAATACCCTGTACCCAGGTAAACTTCCGTCACTGAGTTATATGCGCCCATAGCAGCAGCAAAAAGAGGAAGAAGAAGAGCGAACTTGTTACTGCAGTTTATGGGGGTTGTACTGGCGAGAATTTGTTTCCCTAATAACTTTTCTTAGAATTGACCGAATTGAATAAAATTTTATACAACAGTAGACAACAGGGGGGGGGGGGGGGGGATTTAAAAAAAAATAAAATAAACTCGTCCTTACTCGGACCTAGGATAATCTGGATACCAACTTTTATATTTTCTGAAATCCTCGCGTTCATCCAGACCGACAGACGGACGGACGGACATGTCTAGATCGATTTCTCTCGTCATGCTGATCAAGAATATATATACTTTATGGGGTCGGAGATGCTTCCTTCTGTATGTTACATACTTTGCACAAACCTAATATACCCTTTTTACCCTACGGGTACAGGGTATAAAAATGAGCTCGAGTTGGCTTAGCAGATTTGGCAATCAAGGACAGACGGACGAAGGAACACGACTAGATTGATGTGTATTGTAATGCTGATTAAGAATATACTTTAAATACATCTGCTGTTGCAATCACTAGGCACATCTGAACACCTTTCTTTAATCTTCTCTTATGGAAAAGAAAGCGAACCTATACTCGTTTTTGTATTAGTATGTAAGTACAAGTAATAGCAATTTTGTTATTTCAATTCATTTAGTTAGTTACTGTTTCTATGGTTTTAAAAGCGAACAAAGTGTACAAAAAATTGTAGAAAGAAATTTTTTTTTCATTTCTTTCGTGCATTGACGCTACTTTCTTAAAAATGGTACTCAAATTTATTTTACTATTAATTATTAGATTGTACTGATGTTTGACGGCCTTCGAGAAGAAAGTATTTCGGCCATGACTAAAATGTTTCCTTTAAGTCCGCCTGTCTGTATATTTTTATCTGTTTCAATCACAGTCAATCATCACATTATTAGAGCTATCGCTCTAAAGGCTTCTTTTTGACAAGCTCGAACAAGATCTGAACTCGTTGCAGTCCAATCGCTACGCGTTTAACCCTTTTAACCCTTCCTAGTGATAAAGACTGGGCTATTGTTTGCCTGAGTGGAGTTACCTTTGATGCTTGCTTGATGTGTTGAAGGTATAAGAGTTAAGCGTTAAAGTGGTTGTAAACAGTTTTTAGAACATTTTAAAAGTTTTATTTACCCAGGACTTTGCTGTCATGGCGTGTGAGGTTTCGAACAACACTTTTTGTAAAATATTTTAGCTAAAAATTTAGAAAACTCTACCAGAGTAAGCCATCCGCATGATTGAATGATGAATTGAATTGAGTGATGAATTGACTTCCCATTGCGGCTTGCTGCTATCCGACGTACAGTCTAACCCCTGCCGATAATCCCTATGAATATGTTGCCGCCTGCTTTGTTCATGGCCTGTTGGGCAATCATCACCAAAAAAAATAAATATAAGCTGCACTATCCACAAATAACCACGTTGTTTAAATTACATTGTTAAACATGAAAAATATTCACGTACATACAGAAGAATGAAAAGTCGCAACAAATTATCAAATCGAAAAAAAACTAAAACCAAAAACAATTAAACTGGAAGAATAATTAAAAAGAAAAATTATAAAATAAGAATAATTTACGCCGTTCTAAGGCGACGTTTTTAACTAAAATTAAATTGTTTGCTAAAGTAAGGCAGTACTTGAGTTTCTTCTTCTTGCAATTACACCGACTTAGCGCAGGCAGCGACGCTTTCGATGCTGAAAGTTATCGAAATTCTTTATACTGTCTATCGACAACAGCTTTAAAACTGTGCTTTCAAGATGGTGATTTGATTTAATTGTGATTTGTGTGTGTGGGTTTTTTTTAAGACACGCAATTGCTAAAAAACAAAATAAATGAATTCTTAGTAGTACTTAATTAATAGTAATAGATCAGTTATGAAATGCAAGAACATTTATACCCTACTAGCAGATCTTGCCCGTCTTTGTTGAGGCGAATGCATAGAAAATTTAAATAATAAAATTTTATAATTTATTGAGATCAATTAGAACAAATCAAAATTTGTGTGAAAAACAATAGATTATCCACCGTTTGTGGCTTAAGAAAGCATCAGCTCGGGCCATCGATATTTTTCATGCTCTACTATTTGCTATGTCTGTGAGTGTGTGTATGTGATTTCCCCAGCTGTTTGATATTTGCACTCTTTTCTATTTATTGTTGCTGCATTTGTAAAGTGAAAAACATATTTCTATATTCCGGAAATCCTTGAATGCCAATTTGAGATATAGATATCGTTATGATGATTACGGACCCCAAATTCGAAATCGATCGGACAACATTTATAACACAAACTTTACATTTGAAAAATAGTGAAGAAATATTAAAACCCCAATAATTCAAGTGCCAAGAAAAAAATACCGAGTAAACAGTTTTTTTTTGTGTTCCTTCATAGATTATAAAATCCAAATTTAAAGATGATCGGTGAAAAAATGAAGAATTTTCAAAAAAACTTTGAAGCTAGTTTTTCCCCCTTTGGAGGTCAAATTTTCCAAAATCCTTTCTTAATGCGCACCAAAACCAAAGTTCAGCTTTCTAGCTCTTCCCGCTTGGGCTGTGGGCTGTTGACGCGGTTTCATTTTGGGCCCCAATATATTTTTACAGGAAAACTCACATATTTCAGTACCCAAGAAAACAAGTATACAAACCAAGTTTGAAGTTAATCAGATGCAAATTGTAGATTTTTCATACAAACGTTGTTTCCTCCTTTGGAGCTAGCATTTTCCAAAACCTCTTCTTAGTGGGCACCTAGCTTCCTAGCTTTTACCGATTGGGCTGTGCGAACAAACGGTTTTATATACATATACTTGTATACAGATATATAATATTTTGTATGAACAACAACCTTTTTGCCTCTAAAAATACTGAAGTGCATGGTTAAAGTGTTATTATCGGCAGATGGTGTTGCATTTCTCATGCGAACTAATTTAAATATACTTTCTATATAGTAGCTTTCGTGCAGAAGCAGTTAAATTTTTAGCTCATTTAGAGGGCGGTTGAAAAAAGAGAAAAAAGAAAAAATATTCAAATGAAAATCTTTGTGATGACAAGGAATGGGTCTTTCCAATTTATTTCCTCAAATCACATTTGCGTGCGTAATATGCGGTTGATATTCCGTGTTCCCTAACGAAACCAATTCAACATGCTTCACAAAATCCACAGCTCGCGTTCTTGAACTTTTTAGACTAGAAGTGTGCCACAAATTTATCCTAATAGAGAGCTGCGCATGTTGGCAGGCACAAATTCATTTGTAAGCAGGCGAACACACACACACATAACCATACATTCATACAAACATATGAATTTATATATATATATATATATGTTTGGTAAATGCAAATCTAAAATATGCGTGCTGCAGCAAAAACTCAACGCAAACCATAACTAGCTCCCCAATTGGCCTCAAAAATGGCTACAAATTTTTCAATGCGGCAAAAATGTTGTGCGCAATTGTTGTTGCAACAATGCTTTTGTTGGCAAGCCTGCTTTTTGTCATTATTATTTTCTATTTTAATTATTTACATAAAAATGCTGGTAAAATGATTGATGACATTGGCAGCCAAGGCAGCCGACGACGATGACGATGGCGATGACGACAATGTGCATTAAGCATACGCCATGTAGTACAGGCTTTACAAAATCATTTTAGTCGTCTACATCTGTGTGTGTGTGTGTTGCGGCCTTTTCGACGTGATCACGATTTTATTTTATTTATTTATGTTTTGTTATTATAAATTGTAAATGAATGAACGAAAAAAAGGAATACACAAGTAAACCGAACAAAAAGTTGTAAATAAATAAAAGAGCAAAATGACGCACAGAACACTGACAAAATGCAACAGCAATGCGGTCAACAGGAAGGAACAGAGGATGTGGAGCAAGAGAATAGGACACAAAGGCGCAGCTAACATTGAAATTGTCTCTGCAGCACAAAAAAAAAAGAAAAAAAAGCAAAACAAATAAAGAAGGGGGCAATAGCGGGGCCAAAGCACGTTCCGCCCATTGTTTATTGTATTTCATGCAGAGCGCAGCGATAAAAATTTTTGCTACTAAAGTATAAATTATGCCAATAACTTTGAATTGGTAAAAAAGCCTTGTAATATATGTATGTACGTACTCGTATAAATACACATACACATGTAAACTTATGTGACAGCAGAGCGGCAACAAAAGCAACCAATACATCAGCAGCTAAGCTCAAAAATGTGATGCAATGTGACAAACGGCCGAGCTATTAGAAATGGGAGCCGTGAATGGATCACGATCCGCTGAATACGCTGTGATTCCGTGCTCGTCCATATAAAGTACTACATATATACGAGTACGAGTATGTTAAGTGCAGCTTCACATGATATACGAGTATGGTATTCGAGTATGTCAGAAACAAAATGGTAGGTTCTTATTTAAAAACCCAAAATTGGTTTTCTCATATGAGTTTCAAATGAATAGATGAAGTAACGATTCCTTTTCTCTTTGGCAATCGGAAGTAGTTTTGAACTAATGTGTAATATGAAAAAAAAAAAAACTAACATTGTAAGTGATATTTTCTGATAAAGTCACATTTACGTTATTTTCTATAAAGTACAAATCGTCTTAGGGCATTTCATATTCGTTAACCATCGACCATAACTAGGATAACATGCGATAGTTATATTTTGAAAAATTTAGGTGCAGCTTAGCTGGCATATATTTTGAATTTCGTTGGCTTTGAATTGGCTCACAATTGAATGCCGTGTACCTAAAAGGTACAAGAATATAATGCACTAAAACAACCAACAAGAAGTTTGTTCAAGAGCCGTTTTTTTAGGTATGCATGAAAATGACTTTTTTTATTCAAACTTTTCTACTCAAAAATGTTTATATACGAGTATACACAAGTATGTATAGGAGGTCAACATAAATCAAGCCGGTATTAGACCTCCCCCTGGTCAGCAGTTTCTTAGAATGTTCCAGTAGACATTGGCGAGTTACGTCATTAGCAATTTGATGTGACCGTCAAAATGCAATGGCGCCACAGGATAAACTGCATTTAGCATCAAGAAAGACATTGAGGAAGCCGTTTAAAGGATTTCATCCATTCCCAATGGACGAGTAACCGGTCTCGCTTTACCAATCATCATGCTTGCGTGCTTGATAGGAACATATTGTAAAAGCTTAGAAGCGATCGGTCTACTTGTTATAGCCTGTACCCAAAGGGTGAAAGGCTATACTAGTTTTGTGCGCATGTATGTAACACACAGAAGGAGGCGTGGCAGACCCCACAAAGTATATATATTCTTGATCAGCATGACAAGCCGAGTCGATATAGCCATGTCCGTCTGTCCGTCTGTCTGTCTGTCTGTATGAACGCAAGGATCTCCGAAAGTATAAGAGCTAGAATAACCAAACTGGGTATACAGATTCTCCTGAGACCGAGAAAGGACGAGTTTGTTCATTTTTTCTGATCCACCCCCCACTCCCCCCCTATTAACGATTTTCTATAACTCCCGTAATTCTTGGAATTTTGAACTGAAATTTGGTAGACACATCCAGTTAGTAATTGTATATCCGTATACCAAGTTTCATTATGATAGAATGATCGGAAAGAAAGTTATAGCCATATAACCAGGCCCAATGCACACATACATACATATGTACAAGTACACAAACACGCATAAGGCAGGATTCTGATGTAAATGTAAATGTATCTATGCATGCATGGAATATTTTATATTTATTTTTGGTTAATTAATTAAATTAATTTAGTTAAATTAAATTAATTAATTAATTTAATTAAATTAATTTAATTACTTTTTTGTGGGGTGGTACAGGGTATTTAAGAGTTGAGCCTGCTCGACTTTAGCATTCCTTTCTTGTTTTTAGATTTTCGAAATTGGCATATACCTCCAGTTGGTGATTATGAGTTCGTATGCCAAGATTCATTATGATAGGTCAATTCTGAAGAAAGTTATAGCCATAAGTAAAATCGCTGCTCATGCGCTGCCTGCAGCTCTGTCGGCAGCGATGCCCGCAGCTGTTGTTGTTGTTGGTGCTTTGGTTCAACTTTGTGCTGCATACATACATATTAACACGCATAGGTACGTGATGTAAATGTATGCTGTTAAAACTGAACATAAACATGTATTCTAATTTAATTGAATTAATTAATTCATTCATTCATTATTTTTAATAATTTAATGTTTTTAAAATTTTTTTTTTTTAATTTTTCTTTTTTGTGGAGAGTACAGGCTATTTTACTGTCGGGCTTGCTCGACTGTAGCGTTCTATCTTGTTTTAATTGTTAAAAAGGACAGACATACTATACTTACAAACAAGCAGATATACAGGCTTTAATGTTCATATCAGTTTTAATACGAGTCACAAATAATTGATGATTAATAGAATATCGTATTTAAATCAAATACAAGTATAAACAACATTAACTTATCCTGTCCTGTGCTCAGTAAAACGAAGCACAGGACAAAAAAGATCGAATGGATCATTAAAGAAACCCAGCCAAAGCACATTGATAGTAAGGTGTTTGAGGAATACAAAGAATAAAAGGAAACATTTACTATATAAGAACATAGAGGTGTGTAAACCTAAGTGTGTGGGTGTGTGTTGTATCTGTCTCGCCCGTCGCTTGTTGTTGTTCTCTGCGCACTTTTTATGGGTCTTTGGGGGTCAATAAATATCGACGGCCGACTTGCTTGCTAACTCCAGCTTAACAGTTCTTATATCCATCTTGTTATGGTTTATTTATACATATTTAGTGTGCTTTTGTCGTCAAAGCTCATCAATGATGCAAAAGTTAACATCGACATAGGAAAAAACGGTTTCCACTGGAAACTTTCCAGTGTATGAAAATAAATATAGCTGCGGAGTTCCCAAACATATTCGCATACTAATAAATTTAAAAATTGTGAAACAAAAATTTGCTGACGTTTGCTATATTTTATTACGATTTAAATTTCCTTGCACAATTTTGCTTCTACTTGTATTCGTTTCTTCTTCTCTCTCTATACCCCTTTATTTCTAATGCTACTAATATGATTATTGATATATATCGGTGTACGTTGGACCTTTACAACTTAAAGATATTCCCTTATGGAATTTTCTTCTATTTTAATCGATCCGATAAATTGAATACAAGATTTGTTGTCTTGATTTTAGAATTCCAAACTTGTCTCTTGTGCCGAAACAAAAATGATTTAATTCCGCGCATAATTTACACAGTTTATGAACTCTATAGTAACTTAATAATAATTTGCTCATAATAAATTCCACTCCCACAATATCTGCTGACACTATGGCTGCCATCTTCCCGATTTTTCAACGATCATGCAGACTTTGCGTCTTACTTTTACCTTTCCAATGGTAATAAGATACTTCGATCGTTCAATAGCGACTATTTCACAAAGGCGATTGCAAAGGCGCCGATCGCTCTGGGCTCTATCGATGTCATTAGCCTTCAGTTAAACTTTATAAATCAGCTTGTACCGGACTAAAAAGCAAAGCTCATCGTGCGGATAATAATATTTAAATATTTTTTAATAATTAAACCAGCACCTTTAATTAATTTAAGCAATACTTGAGACATAACAAATTTGTTCAGGAAAATTTTTTTTAATTGTTATGTCTCTTTGTAATGTAAATAATTTGTTTCGCTAATAACTTTTCTTAGAATTAACCGATTTTTGAAATGTTGCCGGTATTGACGAAATTCTGTAGCTGGGGAAGGAGGGAAAATTCCAAAAAATAAAATACACTCGTCCCCTATCGGACATAGGAGAATCTGGCTACCAACTTTGGTTATTCTAGCTTTTATAGTTTCTGAGATTCTTGCGTTCATCCAGACAGACAGAGGGACGGACAGACGGACGGACATGTCTAGATCGATTTATCTCGTCATGCTGATTCAGAATATATATACTTTATGGGGTCGGAGATGCTTCCTCCTGCATGTTACATACTTTGCACAAACCTAATATACCCTTTTTACCCTACGGGTACAGGGTATAAAAATATAAAAAATTATAAGTGGGCTTTATTCCATGGTTTTCGGAGTCTTTCAACAATTTCTCTCTTGTCCATTTTTTTCTGCCATATAACCATTATTCTATTCTAGTTGTTTTGCAGACAAAACGCATCGACAGTTTGTATAAAGATATGCGAATCAGATTACATATAACAGGGTATGTAGAGTATGTCCATAACTATTGAGGAATAAAATATTAAGTTTAGATGCAACGAAGAGTACGTAAATTCGCCGTAGACAAAGAAATTGTATAGTCTTTTAGTTAAAATGCTGGATTTTGGCAAACAAAATTATAATTGTAGAAAAAAAGTTGTTTTTTTTTTAACTTAAGTAAAGCTAAACTAAATGCTTTTCAAACACACTGTAAGACATCGTGGGTTTCAGAAAGATATGAATTAAGTATGTGAATTGTCTTTTAAACACCAGAGTGCTGTTTAATCCAGTCGCGGAAATAGTAAACACGTGCATAGCCATCTGGATAGATATTGCCACAGCCTCCATAAACAAAACCAGCAATGCCGACTACTTCGCCATTGTAGAGAGCAGGTCCGCCAGAGTCCCCATTGCAGGCACCATTATCTGCCGGGTGCAATAGGCATAGAATTCCAGGCTTGCCCCAACCGATGCGGTTTTCGCACTCCTCAAGCGACGCCGAGGTCAGTGTGTTCCATTGTAAGTAACGCGGCAGATCGCCTCCAGCCTTAATACGACCCCATCCCGAAATGATGATATCAGCATTGGCAGGCGTATACACAGAAGCCAATCTTACTGGCTGGAGAGTTTCCGTATAGATGAAGGGCTCGTCCACACGCAAGAGAGCAACATCATTCAAGAAATTGCCGTAGTCCTCATGAACAATAATCTCCACAACATTGACAAGGACTCCGCCCGCAAGGCGATCATTGGTGCCAGCTCGAATGCTAAACCGCTCCTTGGGATATGTATAGTACTCGTTGTTCTCATCAAAGCTACCCACACAGTGGGCAGCCGTCAAAACCCACTCGCGACCGATAATCGAACCTCCACAGCTATGCGAACCACCGTTACGCAACGATATCTGATGCGGAAATTGCGCGTATGTCGCATCTTCGCCGCCAACGACGCGTCCAGTGATCCCGTTTGGAGCCCCGAGCGCGCAGGCCAACAATGAGGCAATAGCCAGAGAAAGAACTAATCGGTGTCGCTGCATCATGTATAGCTCGAGTTTTTTCGCACTGAGGCGCACTCTCGATGCTCGCTAGCTTTTATATTCGCGTTCTAAGTCGCGTTTATTTATGATGCCCTTATAATCGAACTGAAGCGCACAACCGATAGGAGTGTAGTTTGCGATCTAATCTAATCGCAGGTCTTAGTTCTGAATTTATGTGTGGCTTGATCAGTGTGGTCGTCGCAAGTCTATATCTAATCACAAAACATGAATGAAATGCTACGCTTGTGCGCGAACTACTCTTGAAAACCCCTGCATTCACTGCACTATTGTTATTATTTAATCATTTTATTTGGCAACAACAATTCCAAAAATTACAGCACCTATGCGAAATTATTAATATCCGTGTATATATCCGTGTAAGAGGTGCACAAAAAAATAATATATTTTCTTTTCTTTTCTTCGACTGAGTAGAATGCGATTACCAAATTTGGTTACTCCAGCTCTTCTGCGTTCCGAGATCGTTGAGGTCGGACAAACGCCTCATCATACTGATCAAGAATATACGTTTATAACTGGTGCGGTCTGCCACGCCTTCTTCTAGTTGCGACATACATCCCCACCAAACTAGTATACCCTTTGGTAAAGAGTATGAGCAACATTGACACACTTTTGCATGCCATCCCAGATATCGTTTTCAAATTGTCATTCATTATTGATGTTAATGCCAACTGCAAATCAGTCAAAACAACGACAGTCATTCAGCTAAATAAATAAAATCTATTTTTAGTGACAAATTAAAAACGTAGCCTTTATCAACTATCTATCGTTGAGGGTTTTCCCAAAAAGAAATCTTCAAATGAAATTTCAAAAATAATTTCCACGCATTTTAATGACATAGTTTATTAGATTTCGTGTAAAAGCTATCCTAAATGGAAAAAAAAAAACTAAATAGCAGACTTTTTTGTTCCCCAACTTAATCTGGTGAAATTATAGCCGATTGTGCATATTGATAATAAAATATTTGAAAATATTCCCCTGCTAATACAAGATTTACGAGTTTATGCGCAATATTCGCGGAACCGCGTGGTATGACGGTTCAATGTCTTTGATGAAGCCGAGTTCCTGTTTTTCTCTGTCTAACCATCTATCTGTCTGAATGAGCATAAGAGTCTCGAAAAGTACGATAAATAGGGAACTCGAAACGCTGCCCATGCTTTGCTAGCAGCTGATGTGGTTGTTAATGCCTTGATTTAACTCCTGGGTGCCTAGGTTGCCCTTATATTACAAGAAGAATAAACGCTCCCTTTTTTGCTTCCTTGCTGCGCGTTTTACTACGACGAACGACGACATATAACAAATTTTTATACTCTGTACATGAAATGTACAAGAGTATATTAGGTTTGCGGGAGCTGAAAAATGTAACAGGCAGAAGGAGGCGTGGCAGACCCCACAAAGTATATATATTCTTGATCAGCGTGACAAGACGAGTCGATCTAGCCCTGTCTGTCTGTCTGTCCGTCTGTCCGTCCGTATGAACACCTGGATCTCAGAGACTATAAGAGATAGAGACACCAAATTTTGCACAAAGATGCGTTATGTGTGTATTCTATACGAGTTTTATTTTTTTGATTTTCCCCCCCACTTCCCCCCTATGGGGGTTTTCCCGATTTTCCATTCGTATAATCGCCTATATCTCGGAGACTATAAGACCTAGGAACACCAAATTAGTCCAAGGTGCCTTGTGTGAATACGCAGAAAATGTATATTTTGGAATTTCCCTCCCTCCTCCCTCTCCACCGCAAATGCGATTTTCTCTAACTCCCGTAATTCTTGGAATTTCGAACTAAAATTTTGGAAATACCCCCAGTTAGTAATTATGTGTTCGTATGCCAAGTTTCACTATGATAGACCGATTTGCCAAGAAGTTATAGCCATAAATATATTTGCTGCTGCAGCGCTGCTCAAGCGCTGCTCAAGCGCTGCTCAAGCGCTGCCCGCGGCTGTTGTTGATGTTGCTGTTTGGTTGACTGCGAAAATGCTTACACAGACACGAATTGATGCGCATAGGCATACATACACTCACACAGACGCAATTGCTATGTAAATGTGCAATTATACACCCTTTACGTGAGTTCGAATACCGAGAGGTAAAATCGATCAAATTTTTTTTATTTTTTTTTTTTATTTTTATTTTCTATGATTATTGTAAACATATGTACAGAGTATTTCAAAGTCGGGACACCCGACTTTAGCTTTTTTACTTGTTTGATTGGTTGCTATGGTTGAAAAGGTCTAGGAGTTCATAAGGACGATCTGGTCAAAAGGCTATCAGAATTCCAAATATATTCGTTTTGTAGATTGGCAGCCACGGCTTAAGCTTTTCAGAATCCATCAAACTTAGTGTATTGCGGACTATATGTATATCCTATATCCATACTCTTAAGCACAGTATTACAGTACAATTATGTCCCATATGCCAAAACTTGGCTTATATTATATTATTTCGACATGGGGTTTTTGGCACTCATTCTTTCAGTTTAGATTATACTTATATATTTTTTATTTACAATTATTAATAAAGTGCTTAGTTCCAACTATGGTGATTACACGAGTACACATGCTTTATATATGGTAATCGATCGACACCGCAGTTATGTTTACAATTTAATCATTAACTACTAACAAATTGCAACTAGAGCTACAGCTTCTGTTATTTATATTTTATAGACATATAAATAATAAAAGATAATGAAAAAACTATCTATGTTGCCCTACCATAAAATAAATTTGACTTTCCCCATATCATGGAATTCATTATCGCAAGCCTTGTGTTCTGCTGGCTTCTGATTGTATTCATCACGTGGATAATTATCAATACGCTTTTGTTATCAGATTTTCGTCGTCCCCAATTAATTGTGCGTCCGTCCGTCCCACCATCAGCGACGAGCTAGGGAGCCAGGGATCCAGTGAGCCAGCGAGCCTCTTGCAGTGTGCAATTAAGTGCAGCACACTTCTAGGCTTCGCAGCGAACGAATCAACGAAGCGACAACTGACGCTCAATTCGATCCTTTGTTGTTGGCAGTTGCTGCTGTTGGTGTCTGCTGGTATTGTCATTGTTATTGCTTTGCCTAATTGTTTGCATTTAATTAACATTGCTGGCATTGAACGACGCGCATAAAAGTCGAGCGAGAATTGTAAGCAATAGTCGAGATACCCACTATTTGATGACTAGCTGTGGGTGTGCGGTGGGGGGTGGGGTGGGGAACTGGACGGGAACGAGGACTGAAGTCCCATTATCATCATCATCCATTGGAGCAATCAGCTCACGGCTGATGATGATTTGCTTGCGCGCACGCTTCGTCGGGAACAAAGCGCCAAAGTAAATAAATAAACAATAGAGCAAACACAAAAACAATGTAGAGTGCAGGACACACCTGCCAAACAGAAACAAAAACAACAACAACAAGAAACAGAAACAGTGTAGGAAGAAGGCAGCGGAGAAGCTGAAAGCCGGCGAAACGGTAAGTGGTTAACGGTAAACTCCGCAAATGGCAAGCTGTGAAAGGATTCATGATAAATCTATTAGCCAAGCGACGTGTAATGCTTTGTATGCCCGTTGCTCTGTGTGTGTGTGTGTGTAAGTGAGTGTGTGTGTGTGTGTGTGTGTGTGTAATTGTCTGAATGTTTGAGTGGCTATGCAACGACGACGCTATCAGTCGTCCCGACACTTGACGTCCGACGCCGACCACTGCAATCTGAAGACACAATTATAGTAGACGGACGCTAACTGCCGATCTGACGCCGGCCGGACAGCGGCCAGGAGTCACACAGGAGTCAAGTGCAGAGCCCACGCCGCTGTTCTCTCCGCCCACTCTTTGCTCCTGCTCAGCAGAAGCAACTTTTTAATTTAATCAAAACGAGACGCTTCGCTACGAATGCAAAGACTAGCCGCCAACAAGGCAAAAGAATAGCGACAAAGAAGACAGCAAACGCAGCGCCCCAGGAATAAACAAGCGGGAATGTGACAAGCGGGCATGTCTGCACTTAAATACCCTACATGCCTTGCTTCCCAGAAGCAGAAAGAAAAAAAATAGTAATAACCAAGCCGTAGTACTAAAAATATGTTTAATAACTTTCTTTTAGCGTTAACGAATTATAAATATAGATAGACAGTTCGGAAGTCCCAATACAATAAACTAAGTACGAGCATACTTTATGCAAATAGTTTCCTAATCTTTACATAATGTCTTTCAAATAGTTTCTTACTCTGCGTCTAACTTCGAACACTACTTAATTAGGATAGAATAAATGCTCCTTCGTGCCGGCATTCTTTCAAACATCCCTTATTATTCTCAGGGTGCCATACAGGCGTCTTAAAACTAGATTTAAATATTAAAGTTTGCCTGTGACTATTCGGTATATACTTGTATGTATATAGTACATACATCTTATAGTGAGTAATTACATATATAAATCTTACGCTTATAAAACACATGGACAGCGTCTAATTTATGTAGCGGTGGGTTCAGCCTTACGGTTTCAAATGCTGGATCCGCAACCTTTTCTGTGACGAAACCAATAGCATGGTAACAGGCGAACATAAATGAACAGCAAGTAGACCAGCTGGCGTAATTGAAATTATTAATTTAAATTAAAATCAATCGGAAATGTAAGCCATTTTGATTTTCTTCCATTGGCCACATTTCATAACACATTGCTGCACGGTCCTACCGGTAAACTAAGTCCTAAACTTCTTATGGTTTTCGGGTTTGCCAGAAATATATTTAGTGAGAAATAGGACTGCGTTGTCAGAGGCTTTTGGATCTATCTATTTTTAAGCGGGTTTTATAGCTATTTATAGCGGTGTTTCTAACCATTTTTAGCGGTCTATTTATTTTTAATTGGTTTCCTAGCGATTTTCTGGCGGATTTTTGGCGGAATTTCTATCTTTTCTCTTACTACCTAATTTGTTTTTATAGCCTGTACCCAAAGGGTAAAAAGCTATACTAGTTCTTGCTATTTTGTAGCATTTTCACTTCTATTGCGTGCCACCCTGGCAAACACATTTTTTTTTAAGTCCTGCCACTCATCTAGATAGACAGGTGTACAAACATAGCTGAATAGATTTATCTTGTCTCAATAAACATACGTATATGTACATACAAATACTTTATGGGATTGGTTTAGTATTTCAGTTTCCAAGTAAGCAAATTTCCAAGATTACAATGCGGTTTATCTATCATTCTTAGCTTACGAATGAATTAAAAATTTGAAAATATCAAGTCCATTAATTTAGCAGCATTTTCCCAAAATATCATGAGTTTTAACCCTGTACCCTTAGGGTAAAAAGGGTATATTAGGTTTGTGCAAATTATTTAACAGGCAGAAGTACATACATATATTCTTGATCAGTATGATGATGTCCGTCCGTCTGGATGAGCGCCTGGATTTCGGAAACGGTTGAGCGCACATGAACCAAACGTGGTATGTAGACGCTCCTAGTCCCTAGGCTACACGTGTTTATTTTATTTCTTTGAATTAAAAATGATTCTTAGAACGTGGAATTTTTGTTTAATCAGGTATTGCAAATTTGATATTTATTACCATACTAGACATACTAGATGCCTATTAAAATCAAATGCAGCACATCATATAGCTATCATATGTTTGGTAGGTAAAGCAAATTTGATTTCAGTTAAAGGATTGTGTACATGGTCTGTCTATGTACTTGTGTGGTTTTATATACTTATATTGGATCCATAACTAACGATGTTATATCATTTGTAGGTTATGTCAGTAGCCCCAAACGTGGAAAAAGTAAACAGTTAATTGTAAGCGCATTATTGCTATCAAACAAAATGTATATTTTATTTAATATATATATTTTATTTTATTTATTTTTTTCAATAACAAACTATTGAGGAAGGCGGTGAAGAGTAGTTTTTTATCAAACCAAATATATATATTTTATTTAATGTATATATTTTATTTATTTCATCAAGAAGAAGAAATTAAAATACCCAAATAATAAAAGGTGAAGAGTTACTGAAAATAATAAAAATAAATTTATAGATTTAAAAAGCCCGCAAGAAATGCAGAAACGGTAATAATTTCTAAACTTTATGGCGATTCCCCACCAATCTTAGACAATTTTTATACCCTGTACCCGTAGGGTAAAAAGGGTATATTAGGTTTGTGCAAAGTATGTAACATACAGAAGGAAGCATCTCCGACCCCATAAAGTATATATATTCTTGATCAGCATGACAAGAGAAATCGATCTAGACATGTCCGTCCGTCTGTCCGTCCGTCTGGATGAACGCGAGGATCTCAGAAACTATAAAAGCTAGAATACCCAAAGTTCGCATCCAGATTCTCCTAGGTCCGAGAAAGGACGAGTTTATGTTTTTTTTTGCCAAGAAGTTATAGCCATAAATATATTTGCTGCTGCAGCGCTGCTCAAGCGCTGCTCAAGCGCTGCTCAAGCGCTGCCCGCGGCTGTTGTTGATGTTGCTGTTTGGTTGACTGCGAAAATGCTTACACAGACACGAATTGATGCGCATAGGCATACATACACTCACACAGACGCAATTGCTATGTAAATGTGCAATTATACACCCTTTACGTGAGTTCGAATACCGAGAGGTAAAATCGATCAAATTTTTTTTATTTTTTTTTTTTATTTTTATTTTCTATGATTATTGTAAACATATGTACAGAGTATTTCAAAGTCGGGACACCCGACTTTAGCTTTTTTACTTGTTTGATTGGTTGCTATGGTTGAAAAGGTCTAGGAGTTCATAAGGACGATCTGGTCAAAAGGCTATCAGAATTCCAAATATATTCGTTTTGTAGATTGGCAGCCACGGCTTAAGCTTTTCAGAATCCATCAAACTTAGTGTATTGCGGACTATATGTATATCCTATATCCATACTCTTAAGCACAGTATTACAGTACAATTATGTCCCATATGCCAAAACTTGGCTTATATTATATTATTTCGACATGGGGTTTTTGGCACTCATTCTTTCAGTTTAGATTATACTTATATATTTTTTATTTACAATTATTAATAAAGTGCTTAGTTCCAACTATGGTGATTACACGAGTACACATGCTTTATATATGGTAATCGATCGACACCGCAGTTATGTTTACAATTTAATCATTAACTACTAACAAATTGCAACTAGAGCTACAGCTTCTGTTATTTATATTTTATAGACATATAAATAATAAAAGATAATGAAAAAACTATCTATGTTGCCCTACCATAAAATAAATTTGACTTTCCCCATATCATGGAATTCATTATCGCAAGCCTTGTGTTCTGCTGGCTTCTGATTGTATTCATCACGTGGATAATTATCAATACGCTTTTGTTATCAGATTTTCGTCGTCCCCAATTAATTGTGCGTCCGTCCGTCCCACCATCAGCGACGAGCTAGGGAGCCAGGGATCCAGTGAGCCAGCGAGCCTCTTGCAGTGTGCAATTAAGTGCAGCACACTTCTAGGCTTCGCAGCGAACGAATCAACGAAGCGACAACTGACGCTCAATTCGATCCTTTGTTGTTGGCAGTTGCTGCTGTTGGTGTCTGCTGGTATTGTCATTGTTATTGCTTTGCCTAATTGTTTGCATTTAATTAACATTGCTGGCATTGAACGACGCGCATAAAAGTCGAGCGAGAATTGTAAGCAATAGTCGAGATACCCACTATTTGATGACTAGCTGTGGGTGTGCGGTGGGGGGTGGGGTGGGGAACTGGACGGGAACGAGGACTGAAGTCCCATTATCATCATCATCCATTGGAGCAATCAGCTCACGGCTGATGATGATTTGCTTGCGCGCACGCTTCGTCGGGAACAAAGCGCCAAAGTAAATAAATAAACAATAGAGCAAACACAAAAACAATGTAGAGTGCAGGACACACCTGCCAAACAGAAACAAAAACAACAACAACAAGAAACAGAAACAGTGTAGGAAGAAGGCAGCGGAGAAGCTGAAAGCCGGCGAAACGGTAAGTGGTTAACGGTAAACTCCGCAAATGGCAAGCTGTGAAAGGATTCATGATAAATCTATTAGCCAAGCGACGTGTAATGCTTTGTATGCCCGTTGCTCTGTGTGTGTGTGTGTGTAAGTGAGTGTGTGTGTGTGTGTGTGTGTGTGTAATTGTCTGAATGTTTGAGTGGCTATGCAACGACGACGCTATCAGTCGTCCCGACACTTGACGTCCGACGCCGACCACTGCAATCTGAAGACACAATTATAGTAGACGGACGCTAACTGCCGATCTGACGCCGGCCGGACAGCGGCCAGGAGTCACACAGGAGTCAAGTGCAGAGCCCACGCCGCTGTTCTCTCCGCCCACTCTTTGCTCCTGCTCAGCAGAAGCAACTTTTTAATTTAATCAAAACGAGACGCTTCGCTACGAATGCAAAGACTAGCCGCCAACAAGGCAAAAGAATAGCGACAAAGAAGACAGCAAACGCAGCGCCCCAGGAATAAACAAGCGGGAATGTGACAAGCGGGCATGTCTGCACTTAAATACCCTACATGCCTTGCTTCCCAGAAGCAGAAAGAAAAAAAATAGTAATAACCAAGCCGTAGTACTAAAAATATGTTTAATAACTTTCTTTTAGCGTTAACGAATTATAAATATAGATAGACAGTTCGGAAGTCCCAATACAATAAACTAAGTACGAGCATACTTTATGCAAATAGTTTCCTAATCTTTACATAATGTCTTTCAAATAGTTTCTTACTCTGCGTCTAACTTCGAACACTACTTAATTAGGATAGAATAAATGCTCCTTCGTGCCGGCATTCTTTCAAACATCCCTTATTATTCTCAGGGTGCCATACAGGCGTCTTAAAACTAGATTTAAATATTAAAGTTTGCCTGTGACTATTCGGTATATACTTGTATGTATATAGTACATACATCTTATAGTGAGTAATTACATATATAAATCTTACGCTTATAAAACACATGGACAGCGTCTAATTTATGTAGCGGTGGGTTCAGCCTTACGGTTTCAAATGCTGGATCCGCAACCTTTTCTGTGACGAAACCAATAGCATGGTAACAGGCGAACATAAATGAACAGCAAGTAGACCAGCTGGCGTAATTGAAATTATTAATTTAAATTAAAATCAATCGGAAATGTAAGCCATTTTGATTTTCTTCCATTGGCCACATTTCATAACACATTGCTGCACGGTCCTACCGGTAAACTAAGTCCTAAACTTCTTATGGTTTTCGGGTTTGCCAGAAATATATTTAGTGAGAAATAGGACTGCGTTGTCAGAGGCTTTTGGATCTATCTATTTTTAAGCGGGTTTTATAGCTATTTATAGCGGTGTTTCTAACCATTTTTAGCGGTCTATTTATTTTTAATTGGTTTCCTAGCGATTTTCTGGCGGATTTTTGGCGGAATTTCTATCTTTTCTCTTACTACCTAATTTGTTTTTATAGCCTGTACCCAAAGGGTAAAAAGCTATACTAGTTCTTGCTATTTTGTAGCATTTTCACTTCTATTGCGTGCCACCCTGGCAAACACATTTTTTTTTAAGTCCTGCCACTCATCTAGATAGACAGGTGTACAAACATAGCTGAATAGATTTATCTTGTCTCAATAAACATACGTATATGTACATACAAATACTTTATGGGATTGGTTTAGTATTTCAGTTTCCAAGTAAGCAAATTTCCAAGATTACAATGCGGTTTATCTATCATTCTTAGCTTACGAATGAATTAAAAATTTGAAAATATCAAGTCCATTAATTTAGCAGCATTTTCCCAAAATATCATGAGTTTTAACCCTGTACCCTTAGGGTAAAAAGGGTATATTAGGTTTGTGCAAATTATTTAACAGGCAGAAGTACATACATATATTCTTGATCAGTATGATGATGTCCGTCCGTCTGGATGAGCGCCTGGATTTCGGAAACGGTTGAGCGCACATGAACCAAACGTGGTATGTAGACGCTCCTAGTCCCTAGGCTACACGTGTTTATTTTATTTCTTTGAATTAAAAATGATTCTTAGAACGTGGAATTTTTGTTTAATCAGGTATTGCAAATTTGATATTTATTACCATACTAGACATACTAGATGCCTATTAAAATCAAATGCAGCACATCATATAGCTATCATATGTTTGGTAGGTAAAGCAAATTTGATTTCAGTTAAAGGATTGTGTACATGGTCTGTCTATGTACTTGTGTGGTTTTATATACTTATATTGGATCCATAACTAACGATGTTATATCATTTGTAGGTTATGTCAGTAGCCCCAAACGTGGAAAAAGTAAACAGTTAATTGTAAGCGCATTATTGCTATCAAACAAAATGTATATTTTATTTAATATATATATTTTATTTTATTTATTTTTTTCAATAACAAACTATTGAGGAAGGCGGTGAAGAGTAGTTTTTTATCAAACCAAATATATATATTTTATTTAATGTATATATTTTATTTATTTCATCAAGAAGAAGAAATTAAAATACCCAAATAATAAAAGGTGAAGAGTTACTGAAAATAATAAAAATAAATTTATAGATTTAAAAAGCCCGCAAGAAATGCAGAAACGGTAATAATTTCTAAACTTTATGGCGATTCCCCACCAATCTTAGACAATTTTTATACCCTGTACCCGTAGGGTAAAAAGGGTATATTAGGTTTGTGCAAAGTATGTAACATACAGAAGGAAGCATCTCCGACCCCATAAAGTATATATATTCTTGATCAGCATGACAAGAGAAATCGATCTAGACATGTCCGTCCGTCTGTCCGTCCGTCTGGATGAACGCGAGGATCTCAGAAACTATAAAAGCTAGAATACCCAAAGTTCGCATCCAGATTCTCCTAGGTCCGAGAAAGGACGAGTTTATGTTTTTTTTTAATTCCCCCCCCCCCCCCCCCCCTTCCCCCGCTACAGAATTTCGTCAATAGCGTACACATTTCAAATGCTACCTAAACCAAACTTTGCACACATAATTAATATATAATTGTCTACTGTTGTTCAAAATTTTATTCAATTCGATCAGTTCTAAAAAAAGTTATTAGCAAAGCAAATTCTCGCCAGTACAACCCCCCCAAATTGCAGCAACAAGTTCGCTCTTCTTCTTCCTCTTTTTGCTGCTGCTATGGGCGCATATAACTCAGTGACGGAAGTTTACCTGGGTACAGGGTATTACACTGTCGGGCTTGCTCGACTGTAGCGTTCTCTTTTGTTTCAGATTAAATTTGTACGCATATTATATTAAATTACTATATAGTGCGATTTCGGATATTGCCTTTTTATTTAAAGTTACATATTTTGTTGCATTATTTCCATTTGTTTTAACTTTAATATATTGCAATAAAATAAGGTGATCGTTGAAAGGGGAATAGATGGAGGGATAGAGGGTACAACTAGTATTCTATTCTTGTAGCATTTGTGAAATCTGAAACAAAACTTTGCCAAACTGCACACCAGAATCCATATGACCATTTCGAGTAGAGCGCGAAAAGAAAGCGACGGGCGGCAAAGGATAAACGGAGGCACTTGGTAAAACAGTTGCAAAGTTTATATCAAGGTTCGCACTTAATTATTGACAGTGGCAGACTGGTAGCCAGGCGGTGAAATGATTGGATGGCTGGCGGTGTATGGGTGTGGATATATGTATGTAGGTAGAAGTAGAAGGGCTTGTGGTGAGTTTGCACTGAGATTCTAGTGGAAAGAAAAACAAAGAAGAGATTGTTAAATGGCATGCAAGCAGGAGCCAGGAGCAGAAGACGAAAACCGAGCGGCAGCGTCGACCAGGTCGACCTGACATTTAAATTATGCGCAGCGTGCGGTTAGAGGCGCCGCAGGTTGCTCAATCAAGCGTTTTTAATGGCAACAATAATGGATGTTGATGAGAGGCAGGGGGGGAATGGAGGTGGAAGCTGCGGGAATCGCTGGTGGAAATGCTGGTGTGTGGAAAGTGAGGGTCTGGACCTTGGCAACCGCGCAACTGCAATTTGCCGCTGGTCAGCAGCCACACCAAAGCCACACGCGCCAACAAAGTACCCCCCAACCATTACACCTCAATCAACATCAATAATGAAAACGCATTAAGTGACGCATTAAAGCATGACTAACATTAAAGCTTCGACTTCTTTAAGCTTTAACTCCCGGCAATATGCAAACGAAGAGTAAGTATACATCCTCTCCATTGCTGCTACTGCTACGAGCTCCTGATTCTGATGCTGCCGCCGCTTGTGGTTTATCTTTCATCTTTTGGCAAAGTGTTTCACAACTATTTCACCGCACTTGAGTCCTGGCCATGGAGTAGTGTTGTGTAGTGAGAGGCTGTGGTGGGCAGTGGTCGGCGGTGGTCGGCGGTGGTGAGAGACTCATTCAGGCAGATACTCGCACACTGGAAGCGAAAATCTTTCGAGCTACTCGCTATGCACGTTATCGAATTAAATGAATATAGTAATGTGAGTGAGCAGCCCACACCCATGCCCAAACCCTAACCAAAGCCCATACCGAACACTGGGTGTTTCAATGTGCAAATTTATGTGCCCGACGGCGACAGCGACAGCGACGACAGCTGTTGGCGACTGCAGGCGCAGGGCGATGGCAGAAACAATTTTGGCAGCCAGGCACGTGAATTGAGTCCAAAAATTTTGCGCACTTTTGCAATGATAGCGCAGAGAAACAACAGTGGGCCAGACAGAGGAGGGAGGAGTCAGAAGGGAGCACTGTAAGGACCAATAGATAGAAAGGCAGGCGGCCAGGTAGCCATATAGTCAAGTAGCTATGTACATGCATCAGTGACACATGGCCATGTGCATTGTACAAATATATACTCATACACGTACTATGTGTACGAGTATATGA
Organism: Scaptodrosophila lebanonensis; assembly: GCF_003285725.1. Lineage (NCBI taxonomy): Eukaryota > Metazoa > Arthropoda > Insecta > Diptera > Drosophilidae > Scaptodrosophila > Scaptodrosophila lebanonensis. Next base: position 3,571,715 of record NW_022060567.1, on the reverse strand, counting down.
GTATATACCTATGTACACGGCTGTCGAAACTGGTACAAAAGGAGCCAAAAGGAGTTGCACCCAGCATTTAGGCCTCACCGGCTAATTAACAGACGCTGAACGCCTACTCTGAAGTATGGAGCGAATTCGAAAATGAGGACCCAGCACTCACCAACTGCAGCTTCAAAAGTAAAAGGGTAGAAGCAAATCCCATATATATTTTTATTGTGACAAAAGCCTTTATTCAACTTAAAAGCGATATCAAATCGGAGAATAATAAATTACGCAACGAGCTAAAGACTATAAATCACACTTGCCCGAGATATTCTGAAATGAAGGAAAATCAAATGATGGAATTGTTTTTTCCTTCAGTAGCATGGTCTGGTTTTGTAGGAATGCCCTAACTGCGTAACAGCAAGAACTCCCAGTAATCACTAACAGCTAATAATGAAATATTGATCGAAGAGTGTACACAGTAGTTACTAATAATTAACAGTGATCAATAATCGATAGTAACCGATAACAGACAAGAATGAATTAATTGCGGTCGATCTCAGCGATAGAAGAAAGACGTTAAATGAAAATTGAATTTAACGAGAAATTATAAAATAATGTGAATTGTAATAAACATAATTCACTCAACAGTATATATGACGAGACAAATTACTCCTCCCACAGTCTTAGAGCTTGCACATTAAGAATACATATTAACATTCCGTTTAGTTGAGCATTACGCGCATGACTATAGAGGGTTCAAGGGTCAGTGAAAGGAATATAGCAAAGAATAATAGCTAGAATTGATGCTGCCTGAACGATAGAAACCAAGCTTTAAGTACTTCGTAGGACTATAAGGAACATTAGCATAAGATGAAAATTAAATCATTTCTAAGATCTGGCTTCAATAGTTTATTGTTGCCCATATTTGAACAGATTGTTAATTATATATAAATTATATCTTAGGAATAAATACAGAAATAAGTAGAATAGGTAGAAACAAAATTTAAATTGCTTTCTAGACTCCAAACTTAGTTACGTAAGACTAACAGTAACAGATTTGTTAAAGGGAGCAAGCGAGTCAAAGCAAAGTTATGACGAATTCGGCCTGCAAAAGCTGTAGAAGATAGGCTTTAACAAATAAGCTGATCGCATGAATAGCAAGGCGACATATTTTTAAAGCAGAATGAGTATGAAAGAGACCGAATGACATTTTAGCACAAAGTCTTCAGGGCGCCACAAATATCAGACCAGTATATACATATACTATATTTGCAAGGATTAAGGAGACAACGTGTACTTAGCCAAATAAAAAGCCACTACTTATTGCCGGCTATTGCCATTGAGTTGTTTGCTGCTTTTTTAAGCTGTGCGCAAATAATTAAAAGCTGATGGTCATTGGAGCAACACACAAAAAGTGTTGCATACTTTTGAGCTGCTCACGCATGCACTCAGACATACGCACACTTGCACAAATATGGCAGAATCGTCTCATACAATGTGCTGCCACTTGCATGGGCTGCTGCCAAAAAGTTATTGAACTGTTGCCATTATGCTTCGATTCATTGATGCATCGGTGCCTTCTCGCATTCCTCCTTGCGTTATGAGCTGCACGAACAACAACAAACCTTCTGAGGCGAACACCGTTATTACATTTGATAGCCAATTACAACGGCTATATTCTTATCGCTCTTTTGCCACATTGTTCATGCTGCAAGCAGCTTCATGCTGACTGAACAACTGAGTAGAACTCAACTGAACCGAACAGAGCCGAACCGAGCTGGACAGACATTGCCCTGGGTTTTTGATAGTTCGATGCCTATGCCGACATTGGTGTCGATGTCAATGTTGGTCTCTGTCTCAGTGTCTGTCTCTCTGTCTGTCTCTCTGTCTGTGTCCGTGTCCGTGTCGGTGGCCAGTCAGTGGGTCGTTCATTTGGCCGCGACATTGCCAAAAAGTCGGCACATGTCGCGCAGTGCCACTGACAACGACAGCTGCGATAACAGACCGTCTGGAGCGTCCACGTTCACGTCCACATCCCCATCGACGTCAGCGTCCTCGTGCCTCCTATCGTCGCCAGCGCCCACAACCTCCACATCGTCTTTGCTATTGTCGCTACTGTCTGCCACGTGCAGCTGGCATGCGCTCTGGCTTGTGATTTAGTTGGTCGCCAAGTCAACGACACCGACGTCAGCTGGCAATTGAAATTAACTTTGCACCGCTATAGTATCTATATAATGCTTTGTGAGAGCTAGCTTAAAAGTAATGAATGGGTTGACTATTTACAAAATACAAGTTGATTGCGCACCAAATTCGGGACAAGGTTTTAATAACATCACCAACACATCCATTTGTAATTTAATCTACAGCCAAGGGCGTACGCAACTTTTTCCAAAAGGGGGGTCAAAAAAGTGTAAATTTAGGATGAATAATGCACGATGCACTTAAATAATAATTTATGCATATGATCAATGAAAAATCCAAGAAATCCAACTCAGTTCAATTTCAAAGTGAAATAGAGCGCCATAATAATTGGAACAAACTTCCAACATACAATATATTGATTTATTACTATAAAACTATCATATAAATATTTTAGTACTAGGAAAATCCAAATGTAATTTAGAATATTATCTCTTTATTTATTATTATTTTCTTTCTCTTTTCAAATTGTATACATGGTTGCACGACTTCATTCCATTTAGCATGATTCCAAATAACTTATGATCAATGTCTTTTTTTAAACGGTTTTTTTTACACGACTTTTTCTGGAACCAATCGCGAGTGAGTTCTTAAAATTTCTAGTGCTTTGACATATAAGTTGCTCCAATTGTTTCACTAGGAAGTAATTACCAAAAAATAAACGAATAAATTATAATGCCTGACTTTATATTGCGAAACTTAATCTCTTGTCTACAGTATTATACATTTGAAACAGATACTTGTAAATACACTTAAGAAGCTATGTGGCTTTATTTTTGTGCAAAAATTACTTAGGAGCAATAGCAAGCCCGATGGACCCTAGAGACCACTGGGAGATGGACAGCTATGCTAATTCCCGAGGCGAGCACTTGGAGTAACAGAAAGTTCCGAGATGTAAACTTTTACATTACGCAAATGCTGTCTGGCCACGGATACTTCCACAAGTACCTAAATAAATTAAGAATTTACGGCGATACTTCTTGCAAACAAAAACGATGTTGAACATACCTCAGTAAAAGAATTATATGTGACAAACTATTTTTGCTCTATTCTGTGTATTATTTTACGGCACTTTATTTTTGAGAATGCGGTCTGTTTTGGTTATCTGTTCTTATGTATACACAGCTATCATTTTCTTGTTGGAATGCATGAAAGCGGTTTCAAAAATGTTGAAATTGTTAAAAAACTCAATCGTCATAATTCGAATGGATGTACAACAACACCATGCAGTGGACTGAAAACTGGTATTGACACCCGATGCAAACGTCAAATCGAGCGACTTGCAGCCGTAGATTTAATGAGCAGTGGACAGATAAAGGCTCAATTGGGGCTCAATATAATTAGGAGTAGAATTATTATATTATTATTATTATATATTATATATTATCCAGTTATAGAGTGGCCAGCAATGAGTCCGGACCTTAATTCAATTGAAGATATCAGGGGTATTCTATCAGCTGAGGTGTTCAAGAATTGACGGCAGCTTGAGACAACAAAAGAGGTTAAATGGGCAATAGAGCCAAAATTTGATAAATAAAAATTGACCTATCCCACTTAAAATCACATTAAAAAAATCTCCATACCATTTCGCTAAAGTTTGGTAATAAAGGATAGTGGGAAGCTTATTGGTTATTTATTTCACTTAAATATATCGAATTTAATTAATTTAAGTTAATTAATCCAATAAGTTGAGCATATCATATAATTCTTTATAATGAAGTAAAAGTGAACTTTCATTCATATATACAAAAATATCGAAATACGATTTCTGTAACTTTTTTCTTATTTTTTGTTTTCCATTACTATAAGAAATAAAACTGCAAGCCGAACATTTTTTTACTTGCACGAGTACATTTTTAAAGTTACTAAAATATGAGACACTTACCTATAATTATTTTACTAAGGTATGTACAATATTTAAGTGTGTTAATTGGAAGAAGCAGAGTTTTTTGGAAAAAGTTGCCTGTGTAACATGCGCCAATATTGTTGGTATCATGCCTTGAGAACAAAAATAACCCTATATGTCGAAGAGGTCCTAAGACGAAAGAAGTCGACCTTGATGCGAGGCAGGCAGTAAACTCCGAAACTCCACTATTACTTTGCTTGAAAGAATCAAATATAATATCACCTCATACAATACTATTCTATATTTCAAAAAAAAGAAAGGAAATCCATTATGACCTGTTATTTATATCTAGTATCCACCATAACTTAACTAATTTTAGCTCTATTTAGACATGTTACTTAGCTGTAGCTTTGTGGTTTTCGATTTCATTTTAAAAGTTTTAGTTTGAAGCCACTCTAGTACTCATTGATAACTTAATTAAATCATTTACGTCTTTACACCTACGCCTTTCGGTCGAAAAGTAATTCCCCTATGTGGATTAAACAGTGATCCCAACCGTTGCTCTCCATCGTATGATAGCAGGCTTTTGCTTCTTAGCAATCCGTAGGGATGCTTTCCTAGGCCGACAACATGGAATTTGGATTTATTTTCATTTCTCTTATTTAGATGTTTTTGTGGATATGTGTTCAAATTATAATGATATTTCTCGCTTACTCTCCACAGAATTCACTCTCAAGTAGAGAGTATAAAAGTGTTCTGTTCTCTGTTAAAATCGAAGACCACATTTTTATGTGAATCCGACCGGCAATTAAATTTTACACCACCAGACTTGTAATGTTGTTACTCTGCCGCGGGTATGCTCGCCGGCCAGGGTTTGCTGAAATAATAATAAATTAGGCACCCCAAAGTGCCAAGGTGTCCACCAAATAAAAAGGGGCGGTACGCCAAGTGAATCCGTTCCACGTGGGCTTTTTTAATTGTTCGAAATTTTACAAAAGAGGGGGGTGCGCTTCAGTGCGCGTTCGTTTAAACCTAGAGCTTTCTTATCTCCATTGTTGACGATAATGAATATAATATAATTAAAATATTGGTAGCTCGAGCAGTACCTGTTAATTGAGGACCTCCAAGATGGCTTTATTTTTCGCAGTGTTGTCAAAGTGTTGTGTGGCATAAATGCTAACATAGTTATTTGGATTGCTATCAAGCTGATCTACAAGATAAGCTATAAGACTATAAGCTATACAACTAAGTACAAGTATATCATAGCATGTTGCTTTATAAACTTGAAGATATATACATAGCTCTATTATAAAGGGGCGCGCTGCGCTTGGATTTCAAACTTTAGAAAGTTATGCTTTCTTTAGAGATTTCATATCACAATGAATTTTGACATAAGGACAAATAAGCACAAATGGCTATAGGTTATAGGTTATGACTATATTTAAGCCAGATTTCTGCTTTTCCCGATAATTGTGTCAACAAACAAAAGTCAGAATCACAGTGCTAGCCATTGTATGTCGCCAGTCAAGAATCCATTAAATGGAACAATGCTTGGGCTTCGTCAAATTAATCGCACATACTACTACTATATATATGTAGAGACCGACCAATATGGAGACAGGGGCAGATCAACTGATGGACGCACATCATTTCACTTTCTCATGTGCGCGATGTGTGGGAGTGGGTGTTGGGAACGGGAATTTAATTTCCATTTCTTGCAGGTCTAATGGATTTTCCTTGTAGTTGCTTGTCAAATGCAATTCATTCAGGCCTCATTGGCAGCAGACAGGCGCTGCACTTTTCAGCAGTTGTTGTTATTGCAGTTCTCAGCATTTAAGGCACGACCGCAGCCCTCTGGCCCTTGCCCAGAAATAATTTATTGCCAACTTATAAAATTGTTTATATGCATAGAATCATTCACACTTTTCAGCACACAAACACAGACACATACTTATGTTGTCTCCATGTACGCTCAAGTAGACACATCAAGTTTTGTCGAATTTTATTGTTAAATTAATTAATTCTATATAAAAAAAACATATGCAATTTATGGCCACCATAAATTTCATTTGCCAAACATACTCGTACAAACATACTATACATGCCTGTGAATAATTTATGTTTTACTTTTAAATGCGCTCAAGATTGCACTGCACGAGTATGTGCGAGTATTGAGGTGTGGCAGATGTATAATATAGTAGCTATATGCTTGGAAGCAGTTGCAGTTGCCCAAAACCAGAGGCTTGGACAGCGCAGTGCTTACTCAAAATTTATGTTCATGGCCAACAAAAAGTGCACCTCTGTCTACGAAAAACGCAAAGCAACATGAAATCAACTGCAATTCGAAAACCCTAATTTGTTATGTAGACTTGTCTTGTCCAAAAGCAATTGTAAATCATTTTTATTTTATTTTATTAAATCAACAAAATGGGCTGTTGATTCAAATTACAATAATATATACAAGTATATATAATAATAGTACGTTACAATATTAGCTTAAAACCTACGAAATACAAAAATGTCTTTATAGACCTAACAAAAATAGTAATTGGAGGAGAAAACGAAATTCTAATGCAGAGTTAATTAAAATAATTAAGGAACAAAAAGAGGTAAAGGAAAATCTCCATTACATACATTCCTTTCATTTTATATAGCTGCCAATCACTCTTAGTCGGATACCTATCTCAAGAAAATCAGACATTTCGAGTTTTATCGAAATCGGTTGATTGAAAAATGCGCTGACACGACTATAACGCTATACTTGTTATTTCACTGAAAATCCAATCTTTGTCCATCATATACTTTAAAAAAAAAAACATCGGGCAGCCGATACAATGCATTGACAGTGAAATACCCAAAACAAAAGGAAGAAGAAGACCGAATCCGCGGTTACAGTTTGGGGAATTCTACAAAAATCCGCTGCTTTCAATTGGGGGCATACTCGTAGCACAAATATTGGGGTAAGAACAGCAAATTTCTTAGCACAAACTGATTCGAATACAACATAAAATAAATATGGAAAATATAAATAATATATTAATAAAATGGGGAATATAATATATATAATATATATATTGTCGAAAGATTAGAAGAGTCTGCATACCAAGTTTGTTTTATGTGCGCTCAGCCATTCCATTTGCATCGTCAAGCGATCAAGAAAATATATAATGTATACTGTCGGAGATAGTTCTGTTTTCCAAACACGATGTTCCGATATATGCAATAATAGAAGTGTTGCAAGTCTTTCTGCCAGCCTTGAATCAATTGAATATCTAAAGGCAAGGGCAATATTAAGCACTTCAAGCAGGCAATCAGAAATGCTCTTCTAATAAGATAAGTCGCTTTTTTTCAAGGGGTGATGTAAAATATTTTTTTTATTCTTTGCTAAATTACAATAACTAACATTAAGGTGTTAAACAAATAAAAATAAATAAATACAATCAACTTAATTACGTTGGGGTTATTAATCAATAGATATGTCTGTTGGGGAGATCAAAAGGGTGCATCCTTAGCCTCCTCGGAATCATTAAAGAAAGAAATAAACATTGTTCATATCCCGAACCACAATTAAAAACACACTATCACACAGTCGAGGAGGGACTGCTCTGACAGAAGTATTAAGTTGTATATACTCGTATGCTTGTGTATCAAAAAATTATAGATCGTGGAAGTAGGTGCAAAATATCGCTCGAGAAGAATCAAAACCATCTTGCCTATACTAGTGGATCACAAAATTGCTGATCAAATTTCAAGGTCAGAAGCGATGGAATTTACCCACGTTCCTCAGCATGCAACTAAATCGAAATCAAACGAATACTACGTCGCCTAGTTTTTTGGACTCTTGCGAGGGCTGCTTCAAGAGCATATATGCCTTTGTAAATGCATACCGGACATGGTATCTCAACGATCATATTTAAATATGCAAGACCATTTTTAATACGGCTCACACGGATTCCAAATACAAAACAAGATAGAACGCTACAGTCGAGCAAGCCCGACAGTAAAAAAACCTGTACTCTCCACAAAAACGAAAAATTAAAAAAAAAAAAAATTTTTTTTTAAATTAAATTTTTATAAAAGAAATGAATGAATTAATTAATTAAAATTAATTCATTAAATTAAATTAGAATACATGTTTATGTTCAGTTTTAACAGCATACATTTACATCACGTACCTATGAGTGTTTATATGCGTGTATGTATGCAGCACAAAGTTGAACCAAATCAGCAACAACAACAACAGCTGCGGGCAGCGCTGCCGACAGAGCTGCAGGCAGCGCATGAGCAGCGATTTTACTTATGGCTATAACTTTCTTCAGAATTGACCTATCATGATGAAATTTGGCACACGGACACATTAGTACTAACTGGATGTACCTACCAAAATTGATTTTAAAATTCCGAGAATTACGGAAGTTATAAGAAAAAATACGAATTGCGGTGGAGTGGGGGGGGGGGGGGGGTGTATCAGAAAAAATAAATAAACTCGTTCTGCCTAGGCCTTATAGGAACCTTGATACCAATTTTGGTTATCCTAGCTCTTGTACTTACTGAGATCCTTGCGCTCATACAGACAGACGGACAGACGGTCAGACGGACAGACGGACATGGCTATACCGACTCGTCTTCTCATCCTGATCAAGAATATATATACTTTGTGGGGTCTGCCACGCCTCCTTCTGTGTGTTACATACATGCGCACAAAACTAGTATAGCCTTTCACCCTTTGGGTACAGGCTAAAAAAATATATTTATACTCTGTACATAAAATTCTTGTACATTTTATGTATATTAGGTTTGCGGGAGCTGAAAATGTAACAGGCAGAAGGAGGCGTGTCAGACCCCACAAAGTATATATATTCTTGATCAGCACGACGAGACGAGTTGATCTAGCCCTGACTGTCTGTCAGTCTGTCCGTATGAACACCTGCATATCAGAGACTATAAGAGGTAGAGACACCAAATTTTGCACAAAGATGCGTTATGTGTGTACGCTGTGCAAGATTGTTTTATTTTTTTCATTCCCCCCCCCCCCCTCCCCCCACTTCCCCTCTATGGGCGTTTTCCCGATTTTCCATTCGTATTATAGCCTATATCTCGGAGTCTATAATACCTACGGACACCAAATTTTAGTCTAAGATGCCTTATGAGAATACGCAGAAAATGTGTATTGTAGAATTTCCTTTTCTCCCCCCTCTCCCCCGCAATTCGTAACTCCCGTAATTCTTGGAATTTCGAACATGGCTAATACCTCCATTTAATTATAAGTCCAAATGCCAAGTTTTATCAGGATAGGCTAGATAGATTTAACAGGAAGTTATAGCCATATATGTACATAAGACCAAGTAGTGCCGGAGCTGTTGTTGTTGTTACTGCTTTGCTCAGACACACGATACATACACAGACACACACAAATACACGCATAATTATTCAACACATATGTACAGAGTATTTCAAAGTCGGGATACCCGACTTTAGCTTCTCTACTTGTTTTGATTTACTTTTATACATTTTAAAGGCGTCCTCACATTCCGTACGCTTCTGTATAATCGAAGTACCTTATTGCTTGCACGAATACAGAATGCTACCACAACTGATTATTCAATTCAAACAAATGGCATGTGCAAGCAGAATTTATGAAGCCGCATATACGATTATTTTAAGCAAATATAATTAATGTACTATATATATACACTGATAAAAAAAACACGTAAATTTAAATATTTACACACTTCAATTTCAACTTGAATATTAAATTCAAAGTGTGACGATATTAAACCACAAATGATGGATGTGGACGTGGGTTTTATTTTTTATAATTATAAAATAATGCTCTCCTCTACTGTATTTAATTCTTTTCAATAACGACATTTCCACATTGCATATTTTATATGCATATATATTTTGTATAGAAACATTTTTAGTGGAAAGTAATTTTCAAATTCATTTGATTATTAATTCGTATCAATTAATTTACCTTGAGAATTCTAGTCAATTAAAGTTTAATATATTTAGAATATATTAAAAATCGACTTCAAAAAACAACAAATTAAAGTTGAGAAAAATATTAAAATTTATTATGGAATATAATAAATTTAAATATTTGTTACTTGAAGTGGGTTCATATTTTAATTAAATATGGTCCAGCATTAAATAGTTCATGACACACTTTAATGACGAAGATTTACACTTTGTTTTAAATATTACTCATATTTAAATCAGTAATCGAATATGTTTTTATTTAAATTTACAATATTTATATTTGACTTGAATATGAAATAGTAAAACATTAAATTAAACTTGTTTTTTATCAGTGTAGTACTTATATGAATAAGCAACACAATGTGTTTCCATAACTTGGGGGCATGCTAAATAAACTTCTTTAGAGTGTTCGTTTATTTTTGTATAACACCCTATTTATCCTAAGCTACCATATGTACATATTTGGAGAGCTTTTAATACGTATAAGGATCGCTTCCATCAACAGATGTTTAATAAATTTTTTACTCCAATGCTACCGGAATTCAAAAAGATATCAAGGATTGTTTGAGGCTTTCAGCACATTTGGATTATAAGTACTATTGGGTTGGACAACAAATTGATTAGATGGCATCATGTAATCTAGTAATCTAATCAATGCATGTTCAATAAATTTTTTACTCTGATGCTGCCGGAATTCAAAAAGATATCAAGGATTATTTGAGGCTCTCACCCAATTTGGATTAGAAGTACTATTGGGTTGGACAACACATTGATTAGATGGCATCAGGTAATCTAGCGTACAGGTGCCCCCTGCAGACCAGACCACACTAGATCAGACCAAAGAGCCAACAATTGTTCCCCTTTTCAATTCAATTTGCCAACATTGCATGGCGGTGCAAGTAAATAAGCAAAATGCTGCCCACAATGGCATCGCAAATGGGAACAGTAGAAATAGTCAACCAAATTGTAGCCACTAAGCGAAATTGCGTAGCCTTACTGCTACTGCCACTGCCACTGCTGCTACTCGTACTGCTGCAGTTGCAGTTGCCACAACTCAGGCGTCGCTTGGTGGCCTGTGAGCTGTGGGCGGTCGTGGCGTTCGTGATGATGTTGCTCTTCCTTTTACTGTTGCACTATATGCGGTTGAGTCAGTCATGTTTTTTGGGCACGCTGCTGCTGCTGCTGCTGTAGCTGCTGTTATTGTTGCATGTCATAAATGATGCTGCTAAAGAGTCGAGCATAATCCGCTTTTGTGTGCATATCACAATCAAATTCTCTGCTCCTGCCACAGGCTCCCCTGCTGCTGCCACACACATTTCAAGCTCGAACAACATACCGCACGCACGCACGAACAGGCGAGCGGCATCGAAGCCAGCCCGCCCAGCAGCTGAAGCAGCAACAGCAACAGCAACACCAGTCATCGGCAACCGCGCAGCAGCTACCGCACAAAACAAATAAAAAAAAAAAAGAGAAGACACTCTTCCATTTTTGCACAACACAGAAAAAAACAACTTGAAAAACCGGCAAAGTCAACATTTTGAGCCCCTAACGTGTCGTCCTTTTTTATGTATTTAGTTTTTCAATTATATGCAAAGTTTTTATGTAAAGCTTAAAAACTAGTTTAAAGTTTAATGTTGGCCGCATGTCGTCCTTAATTCGTTTAAACTTTAAAGTATACGTATCTGCATTTAAAAAGGAAGCAACAAGGGAGATCGAGATACAATAATTTTTCAAAAATTTATTTTTGATCGATGCACCCGACGACCACAGAAATATATTAGCCTAATTGATCAGCAACGGCAAAAAAACAGTCCCATCATCGTAGGCTGTCTTGAATATTTCCAATAGGGATCGCAAAATTGAAGCCAATAATAATTTTATTTATTTATTTATTTCAGACAAAGAACTATCTAAATAATTATAATAAATATTCTTCTATACTAATATTATAAAGAGGAAAGATTTGATTGTTTGTATGTTTATTTTAATTGAATAGACTCCGAAACTACTGTATAGGATTTTTTCATGATTTAAAGTTTTCTTTCAACAAAGGATATATTATATTTACAAAGGAGAAAGGGATCCCAACTAAAACGCCAATAACGTAGCCCAAGCTATAAGACACAGCCCATTACCCACAGAAATTTCTAAATTCCCTGAAAGCTTTTGGACTGCCGCCACATGAATTGAAGTTATAAATCGGAGACCCAATCATGCTTTTGAGAAATTAAAGCCCTCCCAGCAAGAACAATGGGACGAAGCTGCAGTTTAAGGAATTGCAGGACAATCTTAGTATAACAACCATTACCAACCATTACAACCTAACTCATATACCGATGAGCAGGATCCGATGATCCAACTGATCTGCCATTCCTATTTAAATGTCTTCAATTTCTGGCAAAAGAAAACTTTCGCTATTAACAAGGCCAATCCTTCGAAGTAGTAGGGATCGACGTGAGAAAAACTGTATGCTGGCCAATCGCAGGTCGGAGCTCCTTAAAAACAATTTATTTTGCTGCCACTAAATAAACAACATCAAATATAAAGAGTAGCTTAAATTCAAAGAGGAATAACAACAAAATATAAACAAAAAACAAATCATTAAAATAATAATATCCAAGCTATGTTTAAAATTTTACTCTTTTTTAGTAACTCCTAGCAAAAAGAAGGTGTACACATAAAATTTAATATTTTTGAAATTGTTGTAAAATACCTGAGCGAACCAAGGGCAGGACGCTAGAGAAAACGAAAAAAACAATAAAAAATTAAAATAAAAAAATTCTTTTAAAAATGTAGAAATTTTAAGCTGTTTTAAATGATTTTTTATGAGCTTCGGGAATACTTGATCTAATCAAATTGGCAGAGCTCTTAGGGCCAAAGAGATGGCTTAATTGATTGTAATTGTTACAAAGAAATCGAAACAAACTGTGCAAAGCATAGTTGGTCCTACAGTGAGTTAAACTTAATGGTGTAAAAGATCTTGCAAGTTAGCAATAAATAATTTATTTATAAAAATAACAGCTAAGAAAATCCAACGATTAGCAATTGGGGGATGATCTAACCGTTTTAGTCGGTGGTAAAGGGTCAGTTCTACACCGTGCAAGACCAATATTCTAAGGCCGTATACAAAATAAATATATAGGACCAATTATTGACAAACGCCAACTTTGATAACCGAGTCCAAAAAAAAGGTCTGCAAGATTTTGAACTACAGGCACAATTATGATACATACGTATACACTATATATGATATTTTTATGTATTATCATTTGAAATATACCATCTAAAACAATCAAATAATACCAATATACACACATAAGAAGAGCCAATACATAACATAGTTTTTAAGCATTTCGCCCTCAAAATAGCAGCTATAGATGTAAGAATAGACCCATCGACTTGCCTAGCCTTGCAACCCGAGGTTTGCCATCCATTACTCAGTATATCAGAGAAAACGCAATTAGGGCTTTTTAACGATATGGAATGGCTCGTTAAGAAGAGGCAGATCGGCAGCACGGAGTTCACTATTCCAATAACAATTTATAATATTGTATTAAAATACTGCATGCACATACATATTTGCAGATTAAACAAAACTACCATAACTCAAAACACAAAATTATGAATTAGAAGACAGTATTTTGAAAATAGAGTTTTTCAAATTGCAATCGACTTATTCGAAATTCCATAATACAAAATTCTATTACTTAACTTATAAATTAACTTAATTAACTCCCTTAACCCACTGAGATTTTTTATACCCTGTACCCAAAGGGTACAAGGGTATATTAGTTTAGTGCGAGTGCACATGGAACACACAGAAGGAGGCTTGGTAGACCCCACAAAGTATATATATTCTTGATCAGCATGACAAGCCGAGTCGATATAGCCATGTCCGTCTGTCCGTCTGTCCGTCTGTCCGTCTGTCCGTCTGTCTGTCCGTCTGTCTGTCCGTCTGTCTGTCTGTATGAACGCAAGGATCTCCGAAAGTATAAGAGCTAGAATAACCAAACTTGGTATACAGATTCTCCTGAGACCGAGAAAGGACGAGTTTGTTCATTTTTTCTGATCCACCCCCCCACTCCCCCCCTATTAATGATTTTCTATAACTCCCGTAATTCTTGGAATTTTGAACTAAAATTTGGTAGTCACATTAGGTTAGTAATTATATAACCGTATACCAAGTCTCATTATGATAGAATGATCGGAAAGAAAGTTATAGCCATATAACCAGGCTCAATGCACACATACATACATATGTACAAGTACACAAACACGCATAGACACGATTCTGATGTAATTGTAAATGTATGTATGCATGCATGGAATATTTTATATTTAATTAGTTAATATTTAGTTAATTAATTAAATTAATTTAGTTAATTAATTTAATTAAATTAATTAATTAATTTAATTACTTTTTTGTGGGGTGGTACAGGGTATTTAAGAGTTGAGCCTGCTCGACTTTAGCATTCCTTTCTTGTTTTGTTAAGGGTCCACTAATCCGCCTGCCTCTCAGTTGGATGTTCAAAGCGTCGCCAGCGGTTCAAGCTTAATTGAAAATCTGTCTGTATGTTTGTCCTTTGTAGATTGCTACAAGCAGATCGCCTTTCCGATCGCAAATACATTTTGAAGTCGAATATTTATACAAATTAGTTTTTTTGGAAATGCGACCCACAATATTTTCCAAATGATAAACGACCATGGAAGACCAAACTTTGGCAGGAATCAGTCGTCAAGGGAGTGGAAGGCTAGTCGCTGACCTTGGTTAGCAAATCGGAAACAGAGTTAAGAGTTAACAATGGAGGGAAGAAAGCCAGCAACTACCAGTTCCTTATTTAATTAAGATTTCTGATCACGGTTAGCCAATACTTAAAAGCGTTAGACAGGGTTTGTTCTACTCTGCCCAAGGCTTGACATTCAAGAAGCGATAGAAGCAAGTGAGAAGTGAAAATAGGTAGCAGTGCACGAATGTAGGGAAATACTTGTATAATATTCAAATCCATCAAAATAAAAAGTTAACTCTTCAAACATACCCTAAATTTTGAGAACAAATTATACATTTGTGGTGAATATATGGAAAGCATTTCCTAAGATATTTGTAACGCTTAGCAGACGTAGCAGATTTTATGCTATATATACCGCCCTTCTGCAAACTAGTCCTAGTGTATAAGCAATACATAAAGGATTCTTAGTCCTGCAAGTAACACTATTGCCAAAACCGGACGTACTGGGCATTCAGAAGCCGGATTCGGGAGACTTTTCCACTCATTTGTTTCTCAAGGTGTATGTTGCAGACCAAAGACCAATGAAAAGGAAGTTACAAACAACATGGCGCAGCAACAAGAACATCAAACGGTTTAAGAATTGGGACGAAGCGTACATCCATACATACTTGAATATTTACACACACACGAGCTTACACTCCCCATATTCCTACACTAAGCAAAATTTGTACAACGCAAGAAGACCGATTAGAAACTTATTTGATTTGTTGTTGAAATTGTTAACTCGCAAACGATGATTCAATGGATCTGCTAAGTTGTGCCTTTAAATGGGTTTCACAATTTCATTCTAATTATTAAAATATTTATAAATAACAAGTTTTTGGTGGCTTTGATAGCTGTACGACATAGCGAAAGGATTAAGGATGTCTTTACAAAAAAAAAGAAAGAATGTATTTCAGTATATATACACATTTGGCTTGTAATAAAAAAAAAACTAATTCATTTTATGAAAATACTTTGCATATATGAATAGGATACGATCGTAATGCCAAGATTGATTTGAAAACTGTCAATGCTCATACAGACGGACATATGTAAGTACTTGTATATATGGCGTCTAATCTCTTAATGCTGATCATATACATACAATTATAGTATGTATGTATGCCTGACACGCAACCTTCCGTCTATTTAACACCTTTAACGTTCAGGGTTTCTAGACTATACACCCTTTTATTCTTCGACTTTTGATTTATGCCTTTCACCAATCGTACTGGATTTTAGAAAGAAATGCTGCATTTTTTTCTGAGTGTATCTCACACACATATGGGCATGCATATGCATGCACAGTAGCCGCAACGCAAGGCACCGCTATGGCAGGATAGGCGGTGCTGCAATGGGCGGTGGTGCATAAAGTCGGGGTTTAAATCTAAGCCCAAGTGAAGAATACAAACATAGACAGCAAAACGAAAACGAAAAGAAGAAAAAAGGGGGAAAAAAGTGCGCACACACACACAAATTAAAAATGTAGATTTCTATTGCAACAGTCGGAAGTGCTTGAAAAGTTGTTGTTGTAGTTGCTTTTGTTGCTGTTGTTGTTGTTGGTGCTGCTGCAACCACTGCTACTGTGGTTATTGCCAACGCTGCTGCTGCCGCCGCCGCTGCCTTTCCTGCTGCTACTCTGCTGCTTCGTTCAGTGTTTTTCTATTATTTTCTATTTGTTGTTGCTGTTGTTGTTGTTTTGTTGTTTTTTTTTTTTAAATAGCATCAAAATTGCAAAGAAAAGCCAGCAAACAGTCAGTAAAATATTGTAGCTGGCAGCTGCGCTTTGGTTGGCTTGTGTTGGGCCAGGGTGGTGACGTGGGATGGCGATGGGGAGGGGGCGGGGGCGGGGTGTGTATGAGCGGCCGGGTTTTGGGGCTAGTT
Organism: Scaptodrosophila lebanonensis; assembly: GCF_003285725.1. Lineage (NCBI taxonomy): Eukaryota > Metazoa > Arthropoda > Insecta > Diptera > Drosophilidae > Scaptodrosophila > Scaptodrosophila lebanonensis. The sequence continues at coordinate 3,555,059 of NW_022060567.1, read as the reverse complement.
GCATGAAAGTCGAGCGTAACAAAACAATGAAAACATTGTCATCACAATCATCGCCATGCGGTGTTTTCTTGTCATTTGTTTTCCGAAAGTCTGCAAAAGCATAAAAGAAAAGGCAACAGCTACAGCAACAACAACAACAACAACAACAACACTACAAAACGGCAAAACAACAAACACAAAAAATGCGAGCTTGAACGCCACGGCACACCAGTGGCTCTCCCTCTTCATTTCCCCCGCTCCACTCCATTCGACTCCACTCCATTCCAGTCACTTGCTGCTGCTCGTACTTCTTCCCTCTAACATTTTTAAAACGACTTTGGCTTTTATTTTGGATCTCAGCAGCAGCCCAAACAACAACAGCAACAGCAACAGCACATATTTGCATTGTCTTTGATGTTGTTGCTGCCTCTGTGGATGCATGCGTATCTGTGCCACGTCTAATGTTTCGAGCGTCAACAGCAGCAGGAACAGCAGGAGCCACGTCCAGGACACGATAGCAGACAATTAACCAACTATCAGTCATTTTCTGCATTCAACACTTTTTCAACTCCACACACAATCTCTGGCAGCTGGCTGCTAGGTGCGATGCTGCTCAGGATTTGGTGTGCGCTGTTTTTATAAAATAAAATAAAAAAGTCATCATCTAAAGCAGTCTTCAATTATTTATTAGAACTACAACCAAACTATTACCATTCTGGGCCCCAAAGGGCAGCCCGTGCATTCTAATTGCTATAATGGTATTACAAAATAACAAACCCAATATTTATAGCCTTGCGTCCCAATTCTAAGCACTAGATTGAACAACAAAGAGCACCCAGAGAATACACACATACTACAAGTATGAAAAAGCTGAAGACTAACTGATCGATTTTTCAGATCAGCTCCAGATCACTCACTGGCATACATTTGACAACTCTGTCCAGGCCCTACACTTGCTTATCAACAGATAGAAGCGACCCACAACACATAACAGATGTATCGTTCACAATTCCAAGCAGAACCAATCGGCAATCTGAAACTCCTGAAAAGCTTTAGCGTTTCGCCAACAAGCTCAAAATATAAGTATATTAAGGAAAGCACTTTCGAGTGTCACATACTTGTATATAGAGACGATAGTACCGTTACACGGTTAGTCAGGCAAAAAGATTGAATTATATTTGCTACCCACTTACCAGATGTCTCATAATCAAATCCAGAAAGCAACTGTGTTATGCTCCCTGCATCATATACCATTGGAGTTCGAAACAGACGCCTGGCCGCGTAAAATAAAAGGCCTGGATATTTGGAGAGTCTACATGCCAAGTTTTGTGAATGTGGGTTCAACTGTCTCCGAAATCCAAGCGTTCATCCAGCCAGACGATCTATCGATTTATCTCTTCATACTGGTTAAGAATATACTTATACGTACTTAATGGGGTCAGAAGAAGCCCTCTTCTATGCCTGTTACATACTTTGGACAAACCTAATGTACACTTTTTACCTGGATTCTCTATCTCCCATACTAGACTCTGCTCAAACTCTGAACAGATACTTTCCGCACCATTCGCAAAAGTTGGTGATAATGATGCTACCAAAGCCTCATACTACAGACCAATCAGTCTATTATGCTGCGTTTTAAAAGCAAGGTTCATTAAAAATGGGCAGAATATGCGATGAAACATATTGGAAAGTATATACATAGATACTTACTCGCTAGATAGATACGAGTAAATAGCTACTTAATGCTAAACCCGCATTTATTTCCTTTCAGCTAGCCTGTTTGATGAATTATCAATGAGCAACTCCATCGCATATTGTGCCAGTGCGCATGTCCTGCTCACTGCAATACTTTTCACAAGCCCTGCTCAAAAGCTTATTGTAATCCTCCTTGACCTGAGAGATAAAACCAGTTCCCTGGCACGAGCCTGGGCCCAGAGAAAATCCCTGCTGGGGGGATGAGTTGGCAAATCAAAAATATTAAATAAACTCCTGTTGCCTAGCGACTTGGAGAGTCTACATACAAAGTTTGGTTAATGTGCGCTTAGCTGTTTCCGGAATCCAGGCGATCATACAGTCGGACGGACATGTCCAAATCGACTTCTTTAGTCATGCTCATTAGGAGTTTACATAGACATGCCTGCTTCTGCCAGTTGTATGCTTTATACGGTAGATTTCATTTAAAAAGGAAAAATCGAAGATAGAGTAATAAGATAGAGTAAAATAAGGAAATCTTTAATGTTACTTTATTTGAACCAACGATTAACATTTTTATTCCATTCTATTCTTAGTTGGCACACCACTTTTGTTTTGAGAAACCAGTTATCTTTGCCAAGATTATATAATTTTAGGAACTGGGTTACCTAAATGGAGTGCTCGGAAATAAGTAATTAATAAAATGATTGTAACTGGACCGCAAACTCCTCTTTGTATTACTAATAATAATTGGTAAGTCTATCAAATAACATAATTCAAAGCCCTTGAACGCTGAAGAATGTTCTTTTTCTCCCCGAATTGAACGTCTTTTTTTCTAAATACAAAATACGAGTCAGCCCACATCGTTTTTTAATTGTTTCGACGAAGAAACACCCTATTGAATAAAATTGTAGAAGGACCATTAAGGACTAATCAGATAGGCTGTGCACGCGTGGTTGTGTTGGGGGGTATTATCACTAGTGGAATTATAGCGGTTTGGATTGCCTGGCAGGCTTGAATTCGTTAAGTGTCTGTCCTCTCCTGTCCTGTCACTGCACCAGTCCCCACCAACGGCTGTTTAAGATGCAGATAATGCTAATTAATTGTATTGATTAGCTCATTATATCATTAGCTCACAAAATAAGCGCAGCGCACAACGGTTTCCGAGTTGCCCAAAGCGCTTGCTGGCTACGTAGTAGTCGAAGGCAACGCCGAGGTTGTTGTCACCAAACATCGTTCGAGTTGTCGTTGTTGTTGTTGTTGTAGTCTCAGCAAGTGCAACAACAATGCAATCCTTTATTGAGTAAAGCGTATGTGTGTGTGTGTGTGTGTGTGTGTGTGTGTGTGCAGCACATAAACTTGTCTAAGTTGCCCCCAGGCCATAACAATTGTCTTGGCTTCTGTCGCAAACACACACACACATACACACACACACACACATACACACACATATACCCACATAGCGACAACCGCGCCATGTAATATGCAGGCAAGTCAGTCAATTACTTGACTCTAGGTTCCTGAAATTGTAAATGTATTTGTAGTTGGCACAAACATAGGAGTACTATGCATTTTCAGATTTCAAATTATTACCCTAATTTAAGTATATATATTCGCATATGTATATAAATCCGCTTATCCTGACTGGCTGACTGGCTGACTGACTGCCTGATTGCTGATTAACGCATAGCCTAACCGGTGAGAGCTAGGAGCAAGGAATTCGGACTCAAGTGTCCTTTCACAGTCTAGGTGAGCGATAAGTTGTTTTGGGTTTGGAAAGTTCGTACTCCAAAAAAGGGGAAACGGGTTGCAATGTTAGTATAAAAAATCTGTATTTTTTCATCCATCGAATTTCAACTTGGGCTTTATAATCTATGAAGGAAATTATGAAATTTATATTAAAGCATAGAAGAAATAAAAATAAATTATATACAATATTATACCTATATACATACATCTTATTTATATATTGTGCAAGTATTTTGCAAAATTGTAGAGATTTAAATTTTAGAAATTACTTGACTGATTGTCACTATCATACTTATATACTGATACATAAGTAAAAATATGGTATTTATTACACTATGTTTCGGCACGTACCAATGTAATTTGCTATTCGGAAATTCCTATAGTAATTCGGAAGAGAAAGCCTCGAAATAGTGGAGAATACATGCTAATAATGTTCATGTTTTTTGCAAATAATTAATTATTGAAGGAAATTTATTTATTTATTAACTTATAGATATGATATATAGATTTTTTATCATGCACATGAAAGGCAAAAGAGGGGAAAATTAAGCATCAAATCCGAATAAAACCAGTACTTGCCATATATTTATAAACGTATTTAACTCAATAAATAGATGCATGCGGAAACGGACAAACTTCTTAAATCGATAAATAATCTAAACAAATCAATCTTCATTTTAAGTCAACTTTTGATGTACGAGTAGTATGTATATAAGTTTCTCAAAAGAAATCACAATTAGTGATTGTTTTTTATGACAAACGCCGATCCTAAGCACCCTGCTGAATCAATTTTAGGATCAAACAGAGAATGCACAAATCAGAGAAAAGTAGAGAAAAAATTATTCCTATGATGAACCGATTTGGATCAAATTTGAATAAAGAGTAGAAAATATATAAGAGTACATATATATTTTGTGGATGTGACAACAAATCAATTAAACGCTGCTACTCGACTTCACAAGTCCAGTTTGTCAATTACTAGATAATGTGTAAATCGGTTCAACTAAATCGGCGATGCTACTTCACGACTCTCTGACGACTGCTCTCGCTCTCCTTCTCGTTGTTGCCAGTGCTGCCAACCACTGTCACTTACAGATGCCTGAGACTCCAGACCATCTCAGATATAATATATCTGGGCAAAGTACAAAAACAACTATAGTTATACTTTTAGAATGAACTACTTATGATAGAATAGGGTAAAAAAAGTTCATGCTGCATTCCATTGCTTGCCAATATGCGGAAGGACATCGATTTGTTTCGACATACTGACTAAAAATATATACGATATGTATATCTCCCCTCTGCACAAAACTAATAGAAGTACAATTTTTGAAAAACAATATAACTCATTGTAAAAAAAGCTCGAAGGAATTTAAAAAAAAAAAACCAGAACACAAATAAGTTGTTTGTTATAATTTTTATTTTATTTAATTATTTATTTTGTAATCTCTATCCTAGCGTACAAGTAGTAGGTTACTTTTAAACTAGTACGCTGTTCATTAAATATTTAGATCGATTTCACTTAACGCTTCATATTATCTAATGTTGTTTAAATACATTTGTAATTTAATGTTAAATTTTTATTTGTTCTATTTTAATTTTAACTCTTGGCGTTTTAAAGTTTAAATTTATTTATATATTTTAAATTTTTGCCTCCTTTGTATTATTGTTATTACCAGTTTATATGCATGAGTTGCCTATTAAATGTAAATATATTAGTATTGTTCATCTTGGGTTACTTTCATTTAGTTATTCTCGTTCCAAAGACGAACAGCGAATATAAAGAAGTGCCTCTCTGAACATAATCTAAGTATAATCTATACCTTACTCTAGATTAGTTATTCTTCAGAGAGTAAATGAGATTTAGTGTGGTTTTTTTGCATGAAAATTAGACTTAGACCCAGGTTTAATTCAAAAGTTAAGGGTCAGGTTGAAAAATTTGTTCTTCTTCTTTTAATGTGAAAGACATATCGTGCAATGCTGTTAAAGGCTATTTTTAATTTTGTCTGGCTTACGGCATCACAGTTACAAAAGCTTCAACTCCAAAAATATGAATAAGAATTGGGTTTGGCTGGGAGGAAATACTGTGTACTTAAGAGCCTTTTTCAGCCTTTTTTTCGAATTCTGATAACATTGAAGCGAAGAATACCTTGTCTATAACTATTATTTTGTTCGTTCTGGAACCAATAGTGGGCGCACACTGTGCTCGTATTTAAGCATGTTTGAATAACTGGAAAGGGAATCGTTTGAATATCCATCACAGTACTTCTAATAGCTGTACTTAGTATCTATATTTGTTGTACATATGGCTACTACTTATGTACTACTCATATTAAATAATTCAGACTGAAATTAATAAATAAATCAAACGCAGCACAATTTGGAAAAATCACTTAGAGCCTAAGATAACTTCATAGGCACGTGTATGTATGTATGTATGTAAGTGTGTATATGGCTATAATTAACATGCAACTACCAACTTTTTACTTTTGCACGGGCACCCATGTGTGGTGGGGTGGCCATAAACTTTTGGCCAAGTTTTCAGACAGGCTGCAACCATCGACGTCAGCAGCATCGTTAAGGCGTATCCATCAAAATATCTATCAGAGGCAGAGCAGCAAACGCCGTCAGAATAATTCATTTATATTAATACATCCTGTGCACACACACACACACACACATGTCAACAAGTATGGCCAAGTGTGTGTTGCAGTTGCAGTTGTCGACGTTGAAGTCGAGTTGGAGTTGCAGGCAACGCGACAACTGAAAGTTTGAATTGCTGCACAGTCATCAGTGTTGTTGTTGCTGCTGTTGTTGGTGTTGCTGTTGAAGTTGGAGCCAGTCAAGCAGAGATGTGCCGCACCTTGGACTGGTGCTCCTGCAGCTTCCGTTGCTGCTTCATATGTTAGCGCAAATAATCGCCGTCATCAACAACACCGACGATGAGGACTCATGTCCTCTTCCCCCGCCCGCCCTCCTCTTCCTTAGCGCTGACGCCATTAGCACTGTGTTTTGGAGTAGTTGCTATTGCTCCTGTTCCTGCTCCTGCTGCCATGTCATCAGTACAGAACGAGACGAGGACGCAGGACGCAGGACGCAACAACGACAAACTTTAAATTGTTGCGTCATTACAATCCGAGCAGAGTGGTGGGGGCAGAATGGAGCAGATGGCTTAGAGCTGTGGCCTCTGTTGGCCAGAAAGGAGTATGGAGTGTGCGCGAGAGCAACAGGAAGCACGCGTGTGAACATTTGAGCCTAGCCCAGGAGAGCACCAGAAGCACTTGCCCACATCCTTCTTCTGCTCATCATGCTCCTCGTTACTTGCATGATTGATGTTGACTTTAAAGTTAAGTTGTGTCACTCAAATGCTCAGATCTTCACAGACAAACACACATAACTGATACAAGGTGTAGGGGCTACTGATGCGAGTCAATTTTCGCCAACTCCTTAAGAAACACACAGCGTCTGTCACATACTCGTATTTCTATTCTAAAATACCCTAAAAACTTACAATCTGCTACCTTTTTATTGCAAAAACAAAAACAACTTTTTTCACAAACGACTTAATATGAGAAATTTTTAATTAAAATTAAGTAAACCGATAAACAAAAAATATAAAAGAAGACACAAACTTGTCACTTCTGTCCCACTTTCACAAACGACTTCATATGCGAGTTTTTTAATTAAAATTAGGTAAAACCATAAACCAAAAATATAAAAGAAAACACAAACTTGTCAAGTATGCTTATTCTAGCTTTTTACACTTTCCGACTTGGCCATATCCCGAGTGGATATGTCTTGTCAAACTGATTGTTCCTACAGAACACGGTAGGCGCAAAGTTCCAAAATGTTATTGGCGGACTGGCCTCTCAAAAACCTGCACTAACACTTAAAATGTATTTTTATTTATTTATTTATATGCCTTATGCTCGCGTTACAAGTATCAGATTACTTTTAAGTTATTACGCTAGTAATTATGTACATATGTATTTATTTATTTAGTTTTATTTGATATTACACGTTACAATTACAATTATTTATATGTTGTGCGAAAAGATTAATCTTATAAATTAATGCACTAGTTACAGAAATTAAACTTCCTAAGATAAAATTAAAAGTGATTGGATTAGCCTACTTTACCTGTTTTTATTAGTTATATTTTTACTACATGTGTTACATAAATTTGAAGTTTTTTTTTTGTTGTTTCATTATCATTATAGCTAGTACATAATACATTTATTTTGCTCTTTTTTCGTCTTTTTTTATTTTGTATTTTTTGTTGTTTTAAATTATTAATTTTGTTTTATAATTTTTGTTGTTTTTGCATGTATGCGTCCGACTTATATAAGTGTAAGAATTATAATATAGGTTACGCCGATTTAGATGTACTATTGCATGTGTGCTTGAGTCTTAAGTCTAAAGTGCTTTTCGATGGTGTGGTCTTTAGGTAATGCAGTAGTTCCACAGCCAAATTCATTCAAAACTAATATACAGTCTTACCCTTTAGGTACAGGGTATACAAATAAGAGATATTTTAAAAGCTTTAGTGTTGTAGTTTGCTTCGAATCCATCTTTGCTGGGTCGTTCGTAATGAAATCCTTCCCCACTGCTCGTTGAAGAACTCATTCCCATTATATATCACGGCATTTCTTAAATTTTTCCTCAAATGATCACAAATGGAAATAAATAAATAAGTGAAGGCAATTCCAAATCAATCAATTCACGCATTGTGTTTTAGGTCGCTATGCTGAAAAAAAACAACACCGCATTTTATATTTATTTTCGGGGAGTGCTACAAAAAAATATTTGTTAAAAAGGAAAACTGTAATACTACTACTATGTAATGATTCATTTTGAAAAATGTTACTTTGTTATTATGTTATGTACCCAAAGGGTACAAGGGTATATTAGTTTTGTGCGAGTGTACATGGAACACACAGAAGGAGGCGTGGCAGACCCCACAAAGCATATATATTCTTGACAAACCGAGTCGATATAGCCATGTCCATCTGTCTGTCCAAACTGGTATACAGATTCTCCTGAGCCCGAGAAAGGACGAGTTTGTTCATTTTTCCCGATACAACCCCCCACTCCCCCCCTATTCGTGATTTTCTATAACTCCCGTAACTGGAATTTTGAACTAAAATTAGGTAGAAACGTCCAGTTAGTGATTATATACATATCCGTATACATAGTTTCATTGTGATAGGGTGATTCGAAAAAAAATGTATAGCCATATAACCAGGCCCAATGCACACATACTTTAAAAAAAAAAAAAACAGAACAAATGGTTTTTTCGGCAAAAATTAATTTATTTTATTCAAAATAGTCTCCTTCTGCTTCAATACAGCTTTTTGCACGATCCAAAAGTATGTCGAACGACATGCTGCATAACGCTTTCCTTTCATGGGCAAATGCATTTTTCCGAAAAGGTAGAAGTCGAGCGGTGCCATATCAGGTGAATACGGCGAGTCAATGGTTAATTGTTAAAATGTGATTTTTGGTCAAATAATCGGTCACAAGCGTCGATCGATGAGAGCAATTTTTGGTCGTCAGTCAATTTGTGCGGAACAAACCGTGGAAACACCTTTCGTAAGCCCAAATGTTAGGTCAAAATGCGATAAATCGATGTTTTGGATATGTTCAATTCCATTTCCATCAATTTCAATTATGATTTCGGCTGATTTTTGATGAATTCCCGCACAGTTTCAATGGAATTTTCGGTGATCACGAATTTTGATTGGCCCACATGTTGATCGTCATTTATGTCCTCACGACCACTTTGAAAACGTTGAAACCACTCGTGCACTCTGCTACGGGATATGCAATCATCGCCATAAACTTGTTGCATCAATTGAAACGTTTCGGTAAAAGTTTACCAATTTTAAAACAAAATTTAATGTTGGCTCTTTGTTCGAAGCTCATTTTCGCACCGATAACACAAACATACTGACACTTAAAACGCAATAACTTCACTTCCAATCGATGAAATGTCACTGGACAATCGATAAAGATAGCAGATTCTAACGCACCAGTCGACATATAGATAGCGCCACCAGGGGGCGCTAGATTCAAAAAGTCCTGTTTACTTTGGAACGAGTTGAACCTGCTCGAATTTAGCATTCCTTTCTTGTGTTTAATTTTAAGCATCGAACGGCAACATTAAAGGTTTTCGGAAAAGGTGTTTTCATACAAAAAATACTGTTCGTGTGGAGGCGATGATTCCTGTCGCATTCCGTTGTCATACACGTTTTCATTTTTGTAATCCTTTTTTTTGCAATTAGCTGGAATTCAAATTTAAATCAATACATGACCACACAAATATGTACATACAATATGTACATATGTATGTGTATAGTACGTGAAAGCTTTTGTTGCCACAGTACATGCTACAGATGCACTGTGGAGGGGGGCGAGGGGGGCCTTATTGAACACTGCATAGCCAATTGTCCAATGGCAGTAATGGACCTTGCAACTTGTACGTGTTTCAACGAAATGCTCTCAAAAGAGTGTCGGATGGGCAGGGCAGGGGAGGGCTGGGGCAGGCAAGCACATCCCCGAGAAGTCGCAACAAGCAAAGATGTTGCACAATGCGGCGACGCGGCAGCGAGACAGCGCGAAGCGGCGTCCTGAGCCGAGGCTAATGTGATTTCGTTTGTTCAATTTGTGAATTGCATGCAGACACACAGACACACGCACACATGGGAACACGGACATATGCATAAATACGTGCATGCATGTGCATTTTCACCAGGCTTTTCTTCCTTTTTTATTCTGTTTCTGTCTTTTCTTTTGCCGTTTCTGATGCTCATTGTCGAGCAACAATTCAACGTACAACAGCAGCAGCAACAGTAACCACGACGCACCGTGGGACCAACTGACTTTTTTCGTTGCAAAAATCATATCTCCTGAACGGATAAAGTAATTTATTTGAAAGATAAATTCTGAAACTTTTAAACAAAAGTTGAATGTTGTTGCCGGAGCCTTTTTTGCCCAAAGAAATTGCCAAGTTTTTTATTTTTAACATCGAAAAAAATAAACATTTCAGGATAAATTTCGTATGATTTGATCTCATTTTTGATTTTTTCAATTGAATATTACATAAATTCCAATCCTTGCATGCACCTTATTTATTTTTTATACCCTGTACCCGTAGGGTAAAAAGGGTATATTAGGTTTGTGCAAAGTATGTAACATACAGAAGGAAGCATCTCCGACCCCATAAAGTATATATATTCTGAATCAGCATGACGAGAGAAATCGATCTAGACATGTCCGTCCGTCTGTCCGTCCGTCTGTCCGTCTGGATGAACGCGAGGATCTCAGAAACTATAAAAGCTAGAATAACCAAAGTTGGCATCCAGATTCTCCTAGGTCCGAGAAAGGACGAGTTTATTTTATTTTTTGGAATTTTCCCCCCCTTCCCCCGCTACAGAATTTCGTCAATAGCGTCCACATTTCAAATGCTACCTAAACCAAACTTTGCACACATATTTAATATATAATTGTCTACTGTTGTATAAAATTTTATAAGAAAAGTTATTAGCAAAACAAATTCTCGCCAGTACAACCCCCTCAAACTGCAGCAACAAGTTCGCTCTTCTTCTTCCTCTTTTTGCTGCTGCTATGGGCGCATATAACTCAGTGACGGAAGTTTACCTGGGTACAGGGTATTACACTGTCGGGCTTGCTCGACTGTAGCGTTCTCTCTTGTTGTTCCTGGAGTCGTGGAATTCCTCTAACATAAATCCAATTAATAGGCACAGATATTATATGAAAATTTGACCATGAGTGCAAATTCTATCAATCGTGGAAGTAAGCATCTTTTTACAACGCGAGCATTTCTTAAATAACAGGTCTGAAGTCTTTCGATGTATAGTCTCAATATTAAAGTATCATCCAAATGTTCAATGTCATTTTGAGTTTTAATCTAGACTTTACAACTAATCAGAGTATGCATACATGCAAATTTCACAATAACAGTTTTCAACCACCCACCTTTAATGTCAAGCAATATTGGACTTATACATACTATATGTATCTATAATTAGAGATTTATCAGAAACAGTAGATATCGACCGAAAATAGCTAACATATAATGGTCGAATCTTTGGCAAATCTGCAATTAATAATTAATCTGGAACTACAGGGTGCGCCATCATTTATGTCGGTATGTAAATATTGAATAACTTTGTCATTAGTGAACCGATTGACTTGAGTAAACCTCAGTTCAAGAAATTGTACAGAACCAAATTAAATAAAAATATCTCATACTTGAAAATCGGTTGTTTATTTTCAAAGATATTATATTATTATATATATAATTTTACGCATAATTTTTGTTACACAATGTGAGATTTCGGCCAAATAGTTCCGATTTCTAATTTACTATTATTTTTATTTTTATTACCAAAAGCGTTCATGAAATTTTTGATTTTCGGCCCAAGGCCCCATAGTGCGACGCGACGTTTTCAACAATACTGTCAGCAACATGATTACCTTTATAAAGAACCTTACACACACACACACACACACACACAAATACACACACACACATGTGCATATATATACAGAAACTTCCAGACAGATGTGCCGCCGACTTGACTTTTTCGCCGCATAGAGACGCGTCTCGCGCTGCCTCAAAATGCAATTGCAACTTTGGCCAACTTTGTATATTTGTATGCACATGCGGGGGTCGGATGAAGGGTTGTTAGTCTGCAACGGCTATGATCGACTAAGTTCGATCACCCTTACCGAAAATTCCAACAAATTAATTCCGCACTCAGCTGCAACTTGTTCGATCCTGTTGACCATTCCAGCTGTGTTTGTTTAGGATTTTTGATTGTTTGCCTTTACCTTTGTGTTCTTAAAGAGAGCATTCTGCTGGCAGCTGCAATGCAAGCCCTAGTTTTGCTCGATCTGTTGAACGCGTTGCGCCGCCGGTTATTGGAGTTGCCGAAAACTCTTCGAAAATGTTTAGTTAATAATAATCTGAACTATTATTATTATTATATTGGTAAACATTTTGTGAATTTAAGTTTTAAGTTAAGTTAAGTTGTGTTTCAAGTGTTCATAATGTGTGTTTATTAATGCGAAAATTGCGCGCAAATTACGTGCTGTATGTACGTTTATGTATGTATGTATGCCTGTATGGACGTATGTACATACAGTATGTGTTCGTGATTAAAAATGAATTGCGCAGTGCATTATTATACTCTGGACATAAAATGTACAAGAGTATATTAGGCTTGCGCGAGCTGAAAAATGTAACAGGCAGAAGGAGGCGTGGCAGACCCCACAAAGAATATATATTCTAGATCAGCATGACGAGATGAGTCGATCTAGCCCTGTCTGTCTGTCCGTCCGTATGAACACCTGGATCTCAGAGACTATAAGAGATAGAGACACCAAATTTTGCACAAAGATGCTTTATGTAAGTACGCTATACGAGTTTGTTTTATTTTTTTGATTTCCCCCCCCCCCCCCACTTCCCCCCTATGGGGGTTTTCCTGACTTTCCATTCGTATAATCGCTTATATCTCGGAGACTATAAGACCTAGGAACACCAAATACCTCCAGTTGGTTATTATGTGTCCGTATGCCAAGTTTCACTGTGATAGACCGATTTAACAAGAAGTTATAGCCATAAATATATTTGCTGCTGCAGCGCTGCCCGCGGCTGTGGATACTGGTGCTTTGGTTGACTGCACACATGTTTACACAGACACGAATAGATGCGCATAGGCATACATATACTCACACAGACGCAATTGCTATGTAAATGTGCAATTATATACCCTTTACGTGAGTTCGAATACCAAAAGTTGTAAAATCAATCAAATTTTTTTTTTTGTTAATTCTCTTACTTTATTTCATTTCTATAATTATTGTAAGCATATGTACAGAGTATTTCAAAGTCCGGACACCCGACTTTAGCTTTTTTACTTGTTTTTTTTAGTTCTCTTACTTTTTATAGCCTGTACCCAAAGGGTGAAAGGCTATACTAGTTTTGTGCGCATGTATGTAACACACAGAAGGAGGCGTGGCAGACCCCACAAAGTATATATATTCTTGATCAGGATGAGAAGCCGAGTCGATATAGCTTTGTCCGTCCGTCCGTCTGTCCGTATGAACGCAAGGATCTCAGAAAGTATAAGAGCTAGAATAACCAAACTTGGTTTCCATATTCTCCTAAGACCGAGAAAGTACGAGTTTGAGTTTTTTTTCGATGCACCCCCCCACTCCCCCGCAATTCGTGTTTTTTCTTATAACTTCCGTAATTCTCTTTTGGTATGTACATCCAGTTAGTACTAATGTGTCCGTATGCCAAATTTCATCATGATAGGTCAATTCTGAAGAAAGTTATAGCCATAAGTAAAATCGCTGCTCATGCTCTGCCTGCAGCTCTGTCGGCAGCGCTGCCCGCAGCTGTTGTTGTTGTTGCTGCTTTGGTTCAACTTTGTGCTGCATACATACACGCATATAAACACGCATAGGTACGTGATGTAAATGTATGCTGTTAAAACTGAACATAAACATGTATTCTAATTTAATTTAATTAATTAATTCATTTTTTTTTTTAAATTTTATATTTTTTTTAATTTTTTTTAAATTTTTTTTTTTTAAATTTTTTCTTTTTTGTGGAGAGTACAGGCTATTTTACTGTCGGGCTTGCTCGACTGTAGCGTTCTATCTTGTTTTTGTTTTGTTATTTAAGTGGTAATAATTGTGATTTAAATAATTAAAGGTTGCCAATTTTGAAACGTATGTATGTAAATGTAAGTACGCACTAATTCATATAGCTTTATTATAAATATTCATACTTGTTAAATTACCATTTTTCCGCGTGCTTTAACATTCCATGTACATATGTAAATGCATTTCTCTCACAGTTGGCCTGTTAGCAGACAAAATGTCACCACATCATAACAGAGGTAAACAATAAGAAAACTCAATTTAAGGAACTTGCCGTATGTTTCCTATAACAGACTTTGCTACATTTGTGTTAAAAGTCAGTTGTATGAACAATAATTAATAATTTGCACGATTGCATTTAATAATAATACTCTTAAACCATTTTATGTGTGAGTGAGAATTCGGCTCGTCTTAAATTTTCTTCTGCTCCTCTGGTCATCGCATTGCAGCCTTCCTTACATATGTATGTATGTATGTAAGTACTTGAATATTAAAAGCATGGACATTTATAATGAACCAAAAATCAGGACTTTTTGTCTTGTCTTCTTTGTTGTTGTTCCTCTTTATTAACGCGGTTGTTCGCTGAGTGCGCGAATCAATATAAGTAATATCCATGAAAATTCTTTATATGCACATGTATGTGTATAAAATACAAACATTTTTGTGCTCATTTATATGTACATACATATATACTATACATACTATGCACTTATGTAAACATATATGGATGTGAGTAATGGGCGAGTGTATACGCCCATTATGGATAATTTACAATTTGCACAATTTAATGAATATAACGCTGGAAGCCACGAAATCTATGGAAGCAACTGCAGCCACTTGCTCGTCTCAACAATTAATGCTAGTAATATGCTTCACATTAAATGCACATTAAAGAAGAAATAATACATTAAGCTATCTACATACATACTTACACATATACATACAAATGTACCTTTAAATGGCTTCTTTAAGACAGCCAATATTCATTAATGTTTAATTAAGAAAAGGTCTGAACCGAGGTGTGAAATCACTTATGTATGTTCATGCCGAAAAAAGTGGCCTTTGAATACAATGGGTTTTAAAAAAAAAAACTAGAAAGGAATGCTAAAGTCGAGCAGGCTCAACTCTCAAATACCCTGTACCACCCCACAAAAAAGAAATTAAATTAATTAATTAAATACAATTTATTAACTAAATTAATTAACTAAATTAAATATTCCATGCATGCATACGTACATTTACATCAGAATCGTGCCTTATGCGTGTTTGTGTACTTGTACATATGTATGTATGTGTGCATTGGGCCTGGTTATATGGCTATAACTTTCTTTCTGATCAACCTATCATAATGTTATATGGATATATACGGATATATAATTACTAACTGGATGTGTCTACCAAATTTTAGTTTAAAACTCCAAGAATTACGGGAGTTATAGAAAATCGTTAATAGGGGGGAAGTGGGGGGTGGATCCGAAAAGAATGAACAAACTTGTCCTTTCTCGGGCTCAGGAGAATCTGTATACCAAGTTTGGTTATTCTAGCTCTTATACTTTCGGAGATCCTTGCGTTCATACAGACAGACAGACGGACGGACAGACGGACATGCCTATATCAATTCGGCTTGTCATGCTGATCAAGAATATATATACTTTGTGGGGTCTACCAAGCCTCCTTCTGTGTGTTCCATGTGCACTCGCACAAAACTAATATACCCTTGTACCCTTTGGGTACAGGGTATAAAAAGACACCATTTGTGAGCTAACAAGCAACACAATGTTTCTCGATGTCCTTAAAAATACACAACGAATTGCGACCAAGGTTTCTTCTACTGTTTTATGTCTGCCGCACGTACCTGTTAGGTGTTTATCCTGAACTATAAATCATGTTCAAAGCAAGAAGAGCAAATATCTTATCACATAGAAAAATTGAATAAAAAGAAACGACAGGATACATAAAATACCGCACCATAAACACAATATATAAGACTCGATACATACCCGTAAAGCTTGGTTTCAAAATCATGATAAACAAAACCATTTCTAGTAAAACGGATTTTCCTGTGAATGCCATATAAAACAAGATAGAACGCTACAGTCGAGCAAGCCCGACAGTACTCTCCACAAAAAGAAAAAATTAAAAAAAAAAAATTAAATTATTAAAAAAAATGAATGAATTAATTAATTAAAATAATTAATTAAATTAAATTAGAATACATGTTTTTGTTCAGTTTAAACAGCATACATTTACATCACGTACCTATGAGTGTTTATATGCGTGTATGTATGCAGCACAAAGTTGAACAAAAGCAGCAACAACAACAACAGCTGCGGGCAGCACTGCCGACAGAGCTGCAGGCAGCGCATGAGCAGCGATTTTACTTATGGCTATAACTTTCTTCAGAATTGACCTATCATGATGAAATTTGGCACACGGACACATTAGTACTAACCCACCAAAATTGATTTTAAAATTCCGATTTACGAAAGTTATAAGAAAAAATACGAATTGCGGGGGAGTGGGGGGTGTAACAGAAAAAATAAACAAACTCGTTCTGCCTAGGGCTTATAGGAACCTTGATACCAATTTTGGTTATCCTAGCTCTTGTAATTACTGAGATCCTTGCGCTCATACAGACAGACGGACAGACGGACATGGCTATATTGACTCGTCTTCTCATCCTCATCAAGAATATATATACTTTGTGGGGTCTGCCACGCCTCCTTCTGGGTTACATACATGCGCACAAAACTAGTATAGCCTTTCACCCTTTGGGTACAGGCTATAATAATGACGATCTATACAAAAATTCTAGGCACAATGTTTCGATTTCTTAGCTGTTGTGGTTGCGAATTCCCTGATGGACATTCCCCCGGTCATTCGATAAGCATATGTTTGTGATACTCATAAACACACCATTTCATGAATTTAGGACACAATTTTATATTTTGTTTAAATTAACTAGGTACAGTAAAAATTTTCGTAATGGACACGCTTTTTTATACGGACACTACCTTAAGCGAACACTTTCTAAAACATTAGATTTGATGTACTTTTTAGAGAAAGTTCGCCTCACTAAATTGAACACGGACACTATTTTTCTGAAACTATTTTCATCCTGAAAACCGACTTGAGAATTCTAGTCAATTAAAATTTAATATATTTCTAGTATATTTAAATAGACTACAAAACACTTCGAATTAAAGTTCAGAAAAATTATAATTATAATTTACTATGGAATATAGTAAATTTAACTATTTGTTTTTTAAGTGTGTGCATATTAATATTTAATATGATTCAACATTAAATTGAATATGACACTTTAATAACGAAGTTAAACACTTTGTTTTGAATATTATTCATTTTAAAATCACTAATTGAATATGTTTTTAGTAAAATTTACGATGTTTATATTTGATTTGAATATGAAACATGAATATGAACATTAAATTTAATATGAAAATATTCATCCGTACTATGCAACTTTTTTATCAGTGTATGTACTTTGTACTTACATATGTAAATTCATAACTGAATCATTATATTGAAAATGAAGTCAGTTGATTTTAATAATTGAAATAAGCAAAAAAGTCTAAGTCCCCTTAAACGGACACTCCTATTGGGTGGACAAAAGTTTGGTGTGGGTCCGGCCAAAGGAGTTTTCACTGTATATACAAAATAAACATTAAGAAACATAGACAAGACGAAGACTGCACTGAGAGGCAATCGGCAGAGCTTTACAGTCACGCTCTATTGGCTCCGTGCGAATCTGATTTTTATACTCGTTCATATGTGGTTGTACAGCCTACGTACATGCCAAGAATTTATCAGTGTATGTATTATATAGACACAAATGAAACATTATGAAATATGAATAAGAATCTAATATTAGTTGAAAAGTTCGCCATAAATATATATTTATATATTTAATAGGGATTTAATGCATGCAAATAGATTTGGTTGCTTTTGAATGCTATATCTAATTTATCTGGATTATTGTAATTGTATTTGCTTTTATTATAGACAAGAAGTGCAGGAACTGATCTTTTGTTATCCGTTGTTTGAGTTATATTATATCCGAACTACTATTCCGTTGTATTGTCCCGAGTCCCGGTAGAGGCACGTGCACGTTGCGTATGCCATAAGGTCGCTCTTTGAATATCAAATAATCAAAGACATACATTTGATAGTACTCCGTATAGTGAATAGAAATAGCATAACTGGAACAACAGTCAATGCCCTGAAACTATAAAGAAATAAATAAATATTAGCCTATATACTATACAATAAAACATAGTTTCATCAGACACTGTAAATGGATCTTTGGTAATGGTTTGGCGATATCACGTGATATTGAAATTCAAGTTAATTTAAAACACCTATTGTATTGTAATACGCGACTACTCTTAAACTTTTTTCTGAAGGCGACTTTTTTCGAAGCAACTTACACATTTTCGAATTCAAACACATGATTCTAGATAACAAGATTCTAGCAGTTATTGGAAATCCTAAGAATAGCTTTATAAACGAAAATAGCTGTATCTAACGTTGGTATTTTATAATATTTCTGTAGAATATGCATAACTGGTACCTCGGGGAAATAGTTCATAAAGTCCCAAATCCAAAATTCCTTGTTTCGATTTGCGGTTATGAGAAAATTCTCGATTTGAAGTGGAAAAAAGCGTAGCCTGCCTTGCGTGTCACGCGAATCGCCAGCAGTGACATTACAATAACTTAGACAGGATCCCATTCCATAATCCTCAGATGGGTACGAACTAGTACAGTTAGAAGAGGAAAGTCCCCACAAGGCAAAGCGACGTAAGGCCTCTCGACTGAGCACATATCCAGCGCCGCCAGACATATAGCCCTGTTTCAAATATCGGTTGAAATTGCAACCAAAATAAATGGGTGCGTCCGGCCGATAGTTATGGAGCATATAGCGCATGTTGCTTATAATCGCAAAGGTGTCGTCGTCGGCCTTGTAAAACCAATCCGCTTCATGCCAATGGTGTTCGTAGACATATTTGAAAGCCGCCTTTGTCTTGCTCCAGAGAATGTCATAGCCCTCGGTGACATTAAGAGCTATTGTCTGATTCGAATAGATACGTTGGGTTCGACTGCTAAAGAACAGCAGCTTATTGCAGTGACGGGCCCATGTGTTCCTTATGGCTTTCACAACTTTGCCGTACTGCAGGGGAAATGTAAGCACCAGGCAAAATATGCGCACCTTCCCGTAAAGCTGCTTTCCGAGAAAATTATTCGACGGCAGGGCCTTTACGTGAAACTCTGCCGATGTCGGAAGCGCCGGCTGGTAGTTGACATATCCATAGACCCGCAAATGGTAAAGAAAAAAGTCCAAAACATGCACCTGATTAGCACGCACATAAGGCAAAATGACTGGATAGGACTCAACAGTATGATTGAAACCCTAAAAAGAAGGTCAAATAAATACTGGTTGTACTACAAGTATACTATGTGTACCCCAAATAACCTCAAGTTTCTTGCCCCTTGCAATAAATCTCAATTTATTTACTTTAACCTTTTTTCTTATTGAGAAGAAGAAGGCCCGTACCTAGCTGGTCATAAAGATAGGGCTTACTTGCTCTTCCACTTTTTTTAAACGATATTACATGCCTTGATTTTTTTAAAACTATACACAGAATTGTTATACAGAAAGCTCACACATTTTTTAATTATAGAGCGCTTTTTGAGCGTCCAATAAACAATTGGCAACGAAGATACTCAACAGCTGTAGTCCATCCTTTCCGCTGACTTTTTAGGATCAACAAAATCTAAAATAAAAACAAGTGTCTGTCTACGAAATCTGGTGTCTCTAGGTCTTGCAGTCTATGAGCTCCAGGTGTTCATACAGACAGACAGACAGGGCTAGATCGACTCGTCTTCTCATACTGATCAAGAATATATGTACTTTGTAGGGTCTGCACCTTTTAGGTAAAGAGCATAATTATTCGAATAGATATCCCATATAAGACCGTAAATAGTTAAGGAGACTGTCATCAACATTTAGGAAGAATGGATTTTATAATTGAAAGATGTATTTCCAGTTTGTGGAGCCTTCTCATTCGGTGTCGTTTGAATGGAATGTTTATGTTCTTATGTTCTGCTAACTCACCTGATACACAGCTTTATATATATATGGCCACCGCCAAAAGTATTTTCTTAATGTAAAGGGGATTATTACAGCAGGCGCTTCAAACGGCCAAAATTTCTGACTGACACGCACTTCAATGCCAGATAGTTCCAAACAATCCATTACGAAAGCGATATCCATGCAAATCTGGGTCTGCACTAGCGCTTTTAGGGCACCATGACTAAGAAGCAAGTCCCTGCTTTTGTGCAATCCTACATGCGCGTACGGATAGGGCGCATGCTCAGCGTGAAAGCAAAGGGGCTTCGTTGGCGCGAGTCCTGCCACCATGTAGCGCAAGTTTTCGACAATCACATAACTGTCGACGTGCACGTGCAGCAGCCAGTGGAGGGAGTGCGAGTGCCGCTCATAGATTTTTAAATAGGTGCGGAGCTCGTAGCCATCTTTCCCCGTCTTTTCGATGTGCAAATGGTTGCAGCGTCCGCCCCATGATCTTGCAATATGCGACGCCTTAAGCTCCTCGTAATGGTTCCGCACCAGCAGCAAGCAGTGCACCTCCACCTTTTCCCGGAGCTCCTCTGCCACACTCTTGTCATCTTGCTCGATGCGTGTGCCCACGACATAGCTCTTTACGCTCTCCTTGTAAGGCGGCATCAGATATTCCTTGAGATCAGAGCCTTCCCTGCAGACGAGGAAGAGAAGCTCCATGGAGGCAAATAAGAAAACTGAGATGATGAGCAGCGTGCATAAAGTGCGCCATGGACTTGTCGATGGATCTGATCTGGTTCTTGCAATTGTTCTGAAATTGCGATGGAACGTAATGCGCCTTAAACAACGCCTTAACATAATAAAAATTGGCGATCCAATTTTTGATAAGCTTTCACCGAATCAACAGTAGAGATGAGGGAACAGATTTGCACCTGCGATTCGTCAGGAGTACTTAAATGTCACAAATCACAACAGTGACAAAAATTTCACAGAGCACAGCTTTAAAATCAGAACCTAATCAATACATATATCGATTTGTGTTGTCATGTCTTTTTAGAATAATATCATCTGTATGGTGTCGGAGATGCTTCCTTCTGCCCTTTGCTCAAGCCTAATTTACTCCTTGCGAACCAATCACAGGCAATCACAGATATTTGTCCCCCAGTCACAGTTGTCTCATTGGCATCAAAATCACACCAAAATCTTAATCAATGTTAGGGATGTAAAAAAGCACCGATGTATCTAGCATTAACGATTTTTTTACACGATGCATGTTTTCTTTTTGCTTGCGATGCATCGTCGATCGATCGATGTTTTTCCAAACATTGCACTATGGTTTTTTTACCCGTTTTTTTTTTTTGGCAGAAAGTCCAAAAAAATTTTTGTCTAAATATGAAAACTTTTTATTTTATTATAAATTGTGTAATTAAGCGAAAATTAAATTAATTCCTGTTGATATGGCAACACCGTTTTCTTGGCGCGCAGTCAAAGTTACCTGATTGTGTGAAACATGTGTTTGTGCTTTTCGCGACAATTTTTGGTAAAATTTCAGAGCTTGCAGAATTAAAAAAACAACCAACAAAAGTTAAGTTATATAATGAAAAACGTTAATCAAGGTATGTAAAATTATAATCCAAAACTGTTTTAAAGCGATGAAGTGTGTTCGTGTAATAGTTGTTGCTCATGTGTTTTTTTTTTTAAATTAACCTTTATAAGTTGCGCTGTGTTTCGTGGAATAGTACTTTTGACTGGTAAAGAGTTGCAAATTTGCACGTTTTCTGTAAAACTGCGTTTGTAGCAGCAACAAACACTCAGAACACACATTTAAGCAAAAAATATTGCAAAAAATTAACGTAAGCATCGTAGATGAATACAATACTACAAGTACTTGTATGTTAATATCGAAAAAAGTAAAACCCTTTTCCAATTATATTAAAAAGCACATGCCAAGATGTCATCAAAGCAATTCAAAAAAAAAAAAAAAAAAACAAGTAAAAAAGCTAAAGTCGGGTGTCCCGACTTTGAAATACTCTGTACAAATGTTTACAATAATTATAGAAAAAAAAAAAATAAGAAAATTTAAAAAAATTTGATCTATTTTACCTTTCTCGGTATTCGAACTCACGTAAAGGGTATATAATTGCATATTTACATAGCAATTGCGTCTATGTGAGTGTATGTATGTTTATGCGCGTCTATTTGTGTCTGTGTAAGCATTTTCGCAGTCAACTAAACAGCAACATCAACAACAGCCGCGGGCAGCGCTTGAGCAGCGCTGCAACAGCAAATATATTTATGGCTATGACTTCTTGTTAAATCGGTCTATCATAGTGAAACTTGGCATATGGACACATAATAACTAACTGTGGGTATTTCCAAAATTTTAGTTCGAAATTCCAAGAATTACGGGAGTTAGAGAAAATCGCATTGCGGGGGAGAGGGGGGAGGGAGGGAAATTCCAAAATATACATTTTCTGCGTATTCACACAAGGCATCTTGGGCCAAAATTTGGTGTGCCTAGGTCTTATAGTCTCCGAGATATAAGCGATTATACGAATGGAAAATCGGGAAAACCCCCATAGGGGGAAAGTGGGGGGGGAAAATCAAAAAAATAAAACAAACTCGTATAGAAAACACACATAACGCATCTTCGTGCAATTTGGTGTCTCTAGCTCTTATAGTTTCTGAGATCTAGGTGATCATACGGACGGACAGACAGACAGACAGGGCTAAATCGATTCGTCTTGTCATGCTGATCAAGAATATATATACTTTGTGGGGTCTACCACGCCTCCTTCTGCCTGTTACATTTTTCAGCTCGCGCAAACCTAATATACTCTTGTACCTTTCATGTACAGAGTATAAAAATGGGGCAGAAAAATACAGCGATCCATTTGAGGCAAAAGAAGAGTAATTCTTCACAGGTTAAACCCAATATCCAAAATTTCTAGTGCAAAAGTTCTAAGAATGTTTAGATATTTTTGGTTTTGGTTGTTTGCTCTAGGCTCAGCATTTTATCATTTCAACGTTTTCTTGTCGGTATTTTTATGCACTCTAGGGAAGTATATCTATCTGTCTTTAATTCAATTTAATTAAGTTGCTATTTATATTATGTTTTCAACCGATCCTATAGTTACTCTTGCCGTTATTTTAGTTTCCTTCTACGATGTCGGACTCCAATTGATAGCTTCGTCGTTCAAGTAGTATTCCGCTGGTGTAAGTAATGAATCGGCAACACGTTTTAGTATCTCTTATCTAAAGTGTGAGGGTATACTAACTTATGAGGCGTGGCGTATATACTCGTGTATTCTTGATCACTGCAATGAGATGAGTCGACGTGTCCATCCTGCCATCTGTATGAGTGTAGGAGGACAACCTGACTTTGTAGTCCTTGATGTAGTGTCTGCCTTAGCTTTGCCAGCAGCTCTTGTAACAGATGTAAGAAAGGCGCGTACAACTGTATAACATATTATTTGAAATGTATTAGTTTTGTTTAAAAAAAAAAAATAAAAATAAATAAATTAATGAAACGAAGTTGAAAACATTTTTCTGTTCAAATGGGTACAGGTTCGTAGTTTGTGACAAACAAGTAGTGCAACAATCGAATCATGTCGAGCTAGTTCAAATGCATTGTTGTAGTGAAAGGACAAGCCGTGAAAGCAGTTCAAGCCAACGCGACACGACTCGACATGGAACGGACGGGAACGGAACGGAACGGAGAAACACCTCATATCCAGTAGGTGGGCAGCAACAAGCGCTCGGCTACCCACGCAACAAGGTAATCAAATGCAATTGAAAAACCAGCGCAAAACTTTGCCCTTGCTCTGAGTAGTCCACGGATTGCGCTGTCGATGCTTCGACTGCATTGCTGACTGCTGGCTGCAGGCCGCTCACTGCTCGCTGCCCGTTGCTATTGCTACGAATTTAATCAAAAGTTACAATTCCAATTGTCCGCAAGCGGGTCACTCGTGTTGCGTATTAAAAAAGTTGCGCTGCTGCTGCTGCTGCTGCTGATGCATTTTGGACCGGCGCTTGGTCCAGTTTAAGGAGCTGGCGGTTGTGGTAAGTGCAGTTCGAGGTGGGCTGGGAGTGGAGTTTAGTGGAGTGGAGTGGAGGTGTGCTGTTCAAGTAGCTCCTATTTGGGCCAAAGACTTGAACTATGCAGCATTTAAATGTGCTACTTAAATTACAGATGGTGTCAGTAATTGCCATTGACTGTCGCTTACTACTTATGTACTTGTATATGGCACCCAAGCACCATACCCCTCAAGCACTTAAACGCGATCACTTTTAATACCGAATTCTTCTTAAACGCTTCCCCTCGTATTACAATTGCGATTCAACTGATTTTTCTGGTTATTCTATTCTTTATTTTTATGTATATGTATTCAACACAACATTTGTGTCTCTAAATTTGTTTAGCTATAACAGAATACCACACTCTGCTTATGGAATTCTGATTAATGCGCATTCGATTTAAATTTTGCATGAACTCTATTTATTTTGACATTTATTTACATTTCCATCGAGCGAATCGATTGTGTAATAACCAGAACGAAATGCTAAAGTCGAAGTGGCCCGGCCCTTAAATACCCTATACCCATTGCTATGAAACCAAATGCTATTCAAATATTACTTTAAAATTAAATGTTTTTAAAATTATTTATTAATAGACAAGGCACAGAGCTTAGGCAGAGATTTCATTAATGTGTATAACAGTTAGGAAATATAACAAATAGCGAACGAGTTAATGAGAAACATTAGAAAACGGAACAAACTTTTCCTTTCTCGGACTTAGTAGGACCTGGCTGCCAAGTTTGGTTATTTTAGCTCTTGTGCTTCCTGTTATCCTTGGCTAGATCTACTCGTCGTTTTATACTGATCAAGAATATATATTCTACTACTCACCTCCTTCTGTGTGTTACATGCATTCGCACTAAACTAGTATACCCTTTTACCCCTTGAGTACAGGGTATCCAAATGATCGAAATATGCTGTTTAAAAACTCCTACAAGCAGGAAATGAATTTTTTATGTAATCCACAACCAATTTGAACTTCGAAAAAATAGGTTAAGATTTTGATATTTAACCGGAGGTTACGTTTCTGACACCCACACATCCGTCCGTCTGTATGAACACTTGCAACACGGAAACGGCTGAGGCCACATTTACCATACTTGGTATGTAGACTCTCCGAGATATTAGGTATTTTATTAAATCAATTAAGAGTTTTTAAGCAAGGGAATTTAATTGAATTTCCTTAATACGCTTTGAAGGTTCTTGGGCAACTGATTCTTTACCGAACTAGTTGAAAAAATCAAGTTTTTATTCGGTACCCAGTGTACACGTGTACACATTTAATTGACACATTTTGAACTGCAGACCTAGAAAATAGAGCCCGCGTCCGCAAATGCCATCCTGTCTCCCCACCTGTCTCCGGAAGCTTCTGCCAGTTACTTGTTTTGTGTGCTGCTGTTGACAGAGTTTTGGTTTTTTGGGTTTACCGCTTGATTGGGCGACCACACGCAAAACCGATTTGCCGTGTAGCTGGCCCAAGCTCTTGTGTTTAAAGTGCATGTGGGTGCGGGTTTGCTACGTAGTTGTGTGTGTGTGTGTGTGTGTTTGAATTTGTGTGTGCTCAAACAATTGTTAAGTTTTTGGGAAAGTTTGAAGCGCTTAGACAAACATTTCGTTAAAATTTTCGAGCAGTTTCGTTTCTCCTTTTGCTCGCTATACTCCTCGCTGTACTCCTCATTCGTTTCGTTTTTCTCTTACGAGTACATATGTACGTGTATATGTATGTACTAGATGTTTTGTGTTTTCTGCCATTCAACAA
Source organism: Scaptodrosophila lebanonensis (assembly GCF_003285725.1). Lineage (NCBI taxonomy): Eukaryota > Metazoa > Arthropoda > Insecta > Diptera > Drosophilidae > Scaptodrosophila > Scaptodrosophila lebanonensis. The sequence goes on along the minus strand of NW_022060567.1, from coordinate 3,529,011 downwards.
TGAATTCTTCTAGCTACTACTAAATTTCCGGCACACACACAAAAACACAAAACAACAAAAATACACTTGCATATACGTTTCGTTTCGTTCGGCTCGGCTCTCAACGCTATTTTCCGCAGCTCCTATCAGTTCTTTATACTTTACTATATTCTCGGTAAGAGCCTAAAAATGGACTTCTTGACATGCGATAAGAAAACTAAGCCAGAGCCAATGCCAATGCCATTGCCAGCGACAAGCACAACGGCCAATGAGCGTAAAGCGCTTGTGGATCTTCACAAATCAGGTAAGTCGATGGGCCAGAACTATATAGTATTAAAGAGGAAACAAACTTTTCAAAGGTAGTAATTAATTATTGTTACCCACGAGATAAACTGGAGTTTATTTCTAAGCCAAAATCTGAAAGAACACCCAATTGTAATGATAATAAAAAAACATAAATAATGATGCTATAAATAAATAATAATACAAATCAGTGAGGTGTCACTGCACCTCACTTCAGTAGATTGTGTCTGGGAATATGCCTTTTTGTTTCAATATACACGTACACCCCATCCAAAATAAAAGAAACACGCTCCTATGAGTATATGGAGATACAGAAAATATTATCCGTTAAATACGTGATTTCGCGTGTCTCCCTATTTACTCATCGGCGGCCGTTATTGCATAGTTTTCTGATTTGCCGGGAACTCCAAATATGGTGTCTTTCCTCTAAAGTCTCTCCTCTGTTTTCTGGTGCCGGCCAGCTCTTTTTGGCGAAAGTGAACCAGATATGGAAGATGCCATGTCTGTTGATACCCTGGAGTATGAAATGGAGTCTACCATATGTTCTAGCGGTCTTTGCGAGCTACCCACACGCAATACCAGCTTGACAACAGTGTGCAGCTCGTTTCCTCTGACAGCACGCATTGAGAGTCGCCACAACTGGACGCTGGACACCGTGGAGAGCGATTCGCAGCAGGAGCAACCAAGACAGCCGCAGGAGCACAGCAAAGGACTCAGTCTACCGCCGAACGTGAGTTTGCCAGTGCCAGGCTTATATTAGTTAGATGCCAGTTTAGTTGGTTTTATATGTTGTCAGTCAGCAGGAATCTGCTGTCGCGTGTGGAACCCTTAGCCTGCTGGAATCGCACGAGGCTGGCGAGTTCGATGTGGAGGCACAGATCGAACCAACAATATTAAACACCAATGGTGCATCCAAGGCCAGCTGGTGCTAGGGCCAATATAACGTTTGAAACAGACACACACATGGACAGCAGTGGAGTATCGAGCATATACGCTTTTGCATTTGGCAGCGAGAATTCGACAGACTGGCTGGATTAAATGTCTTTGCAAAACCCCAAAGAACTTACGTTACAGCACAGGATTTCTGAAATAACTCTGATAAAAATTCGAATATGTATAGCTTTAAATATAACACTTTTCAGAATATTGAGTAGATCTTTAAATATATGTATTTATCGTTATTATACGAACTATTAGCACAAAGACCCATTCCGATGTACATCCATAATTTCCATTATTTAGTCTCATTTTCCTTAGCCCGAGAAATGGCGGAGCATTGAAAAGATATCTGTCTGTCCGTCCGTCCGTATGAGCCAACTTTGGCAATTCCAGCTCTTGTAACTTCTGATGTCCTTACGTTCATCTGTACGGACAGACAGACGGACATGGCTATATCGACTCGCCCTGTCATTCTGATCAATAATATATATACCTGTACACTTTTACTCTGTACATTTTATGTCCCAGCTCTCGAACCATACCAAAGTAGTTTGGAAATGAACTCTTTAGAAACTTTAGAGTGTCGGAAGAGAATTATCATATAGTAAATAAACTTATAATTGTAAGCACAAATACTGAGCCAACAAGGACGGGTAAGAGCTGCTAGTAGGGTATAAATGTTCTTGCATTTCATAACTGACCTATTACTATTAGTTAAGTACTACTAAGAATTCATTTATTTTGTTTTATAGGAATTGTGTGTCTTAAAAAAACACCCACATACACAAATCACAATTAAATCAAATCACCATCTCGAAAGCAAAGTTTCGAAGCAGTTGTCGATAGACAGTATAAATAATTTCGATAACTTTCAGCATCGAAAGCGTCGCTGCCTGCGCTAAATCGGTGTAATTGCAAGAAGAAGAAACTCATGTACTGCCTTACTTTAGCAAACAATGTCATTTTAGTTTGAAACGTCGCCTTAGAACGACGTAAATTATTCTTATTTTATAATGTTTCTTTTTAATTATTCTTCCAGTCTAATTGTTTTTGGTTTTACTTTTTTTTCGATTTGATAATTTGTTGCGGCTTTTCATTCTTCTGTATGTACGTGAATATTTTTCATTTTTAACAATGTGCATAATTTTATTCAAAACTTTTTTCATTAATTTATTTTCCAAAACTGCTTATATAATACGAGCTCTCGTCACAATTAATAATAGTAATTTGAACAACGTGGTTATTTTTGGACATTTCTTTTTTTTTTTGGTGATGATTGCCCAAACATATTTATACTTTTTAAAAAGGTCATTGCAACAACAACAACAGCTGCGGGCAGAGTTTGGCCTGAGGTGATATATGTGGCTATAACTTCATACATACATACATCACTAACTAGGCAGATTTTCCGAATTTCAATGAAAAATTCCAAGAAATACGGGAGTTATGGAAAAGCAGTGATCATGTGGGAGAGGGGGGAGAAAGGGAAATTTCAAGACACACATTTTCTGCGTATTCACATAAGGCCTCTTGTACTAAAATTTGGTGTCCCTAGGTGATATGGTCTTCGAGATATAGGTAATTATATGAACAGAAAATTTGAGAATACTCCCATAGGGTGGAAGACGGGGGAAAATAAAAAAAATATAACAAAATTGCACAGCGTAGACAAATAAGGCATCTTTGTGCAAAACAGACAGACAGACAGACAGACAGACAGAGCTAGATCGACTCGTCTTGTCATGCTGATCAAGAATATATATACTTTGTGGGGTCTGCCACGCCTCCTTCTGCCTGTTACATTTTTCATGTACAGAGTATAGAAATGGTGCACGAACTAAACACAACTCCAGAATCTATTGGAATGCCGGTATCAGCTGCATGTCTGTCTTCCACACTCCCCCACTTCTTCTTCAATAGTTGGCCGAATAAAGCCTTGACTCAAGCGGTGCAACTTGTAGAGCCATACTTTCCGCCAGAATTTCCATAAAGTTGAATTTGTGTCAAACTTCGTTCAGCTTCAACTGGTCGGCCACCATTGTCTGTAGGGGCGTATTGGGAGACGTGGCAGTTGAGAAGGCTTGGTAGGTACTTGTAAAATCAATATGAAAACTATTTCAGTTCAGCAGCATGCCGTACAGTTTGTTTTATACCCTGTATGTGATGGGAAAATAAAGGTTATAATCGGTTGGGCAAAGTAAATGTAACACGCAGGAAAAAGAGAATATAGAGACAAATCGATCTGAACGAACTTCTGCATTTCGGAAACAAACGAGCTCTTCCATATTTTTGAAATTTCATTCAAACCAAATCATTCTCAGTTTAGGTTTTTAGTAAACATTCAAGCTCCAGTGACAGTTTCGATCTCTTCTATTGGCTTCTGCTTTTTTGGGCAATGATTTGGGCAAAGTATAAGGAACAAATAGAAAGACGCATCTGCGACTCCATAACCAGTACATAGAGACAAATTGAACTGTTAATTCAGATGCATTTCGGAAAGGAAAAAACTCACCCGTATTTGAAATGTTATTCAAATCGGTTTATCCTAAGTTGAGGTTTTTAGTGAACATTTAAGCTGCATCGGCAGTTTCGTTCCCTTCTGAAGCCAAACTGCTTTTTAGGGTCCAGGGTATTTCGCTGTCGGGCTTGCTCGACTGTAAAATTTGCTCTTCTTTTTTGTGTTGTTGCTACTATTATTATTATTTTTACTATTATTGTCATAATGGGCCGCTTTTATGCGCGGGCGCTGCTGTAATTTCATAGAAAATATGTATAAAAGTTTGCCATAAAAACAATTTGTTACTGCAGATACGCTCACTTCCATTGTATTTGTATTTACGCAACGATCAAAATAAACAAAAAACGCATTAATATACGTACACACTCACACATACACACATACTGCACGCTCGTCTATGTGTGTGTGTGCTTAAACTCGTAACTTTGCCCTTCCTTGCATTTGCAAATATTTGTCTGTATATTTGTATGGGAATTCAAATGCAAGCGCAAAGAGGAAACAAAAGAGATATTACAACACATCTTGCAAATAAATATATTTAAACAAATGTTTGAGTTTCTGAACCTAAGGACACGCGTTGAAGCCAGAGCGTATGCTTGATTTTAATAAAACAGTACTTATATACATATGTATGCCATCAATTTTAAATTATGGTCTGTACGCGTGGCACATTAGTTTTGTGCCGAGAAGGAAGAACGAAACATCTCCGAGTCTACAAGTATATTCATAATCGGCATGACAAAATAGAAGGTATTATTATATAGCTCTACGTATGCATACAAATGTAATTTCTATGTGTATGTGAGAAATTACATGTATGGCAATATTTTATTTAGTTTATTCATTAAAGAGAAGGCTTACAATTAATTCTTAACCTACTCAAAATTTGGATCAGATCAGCTTTCAGCTCGCCTATGTATTCATATTGATTGTACGGCTATGTTGCCTGTTGTTGGTGATTTTACAACTGTTTCTGGTATTATGTTCATTTGGAATCTGTAAGGTGTCAGGTTGCAGGATTTTCATGTTGAAGGATCGCATTGCTGTCGTATTGCATTTAGGCCAATAACTTTCTAATAATGGAGGCATCCGAATTGACTTTTAACATTAGTAAATAGGTTTGAAGAGTATCAATTTGCACTGGAAGTTTTAGATCACAACTTCAAAGAGTACAGGAGCTGCACAAAGTTCAGTGAGTGAGGGGTTCATTGAAAATAAAATGCACCGTTTGTATGAAAAATCTTCCAGCTTAGTTTTTATATTCTAAGAATAAATATATAACAAACTCTATTTACCGTATTTTGTAATTTGGGAGAGCTTCCATTTATGGTATTTTGCAATTTATAGGGGGTTCTCTTGGACGTATATAGTATTGGACCATGAAACGATAAGATGTGAGAAGGTAAAATATGGACTTAAGTTTCCTTCCCTTTTGCAAACTAAATTTGTCTTTTTATTTAGGGACTCAATAGTTGACCTATAAATTATTCTTGATTTTTATTACTTATTGTTTCTGTGTGCCGTTTACAGTTTTAGTGTTTGGCGATTTCCCATTCTAATAATCCTGTGTATTTAGAAGAATTCTGAGAATTCACTGCATTTACCGTTAAACTCATGCTGTAAATGTACAAAATTCTTGCGATCTACAAAAGCAAGGGAAAGCGTAAATGATCTAACATCATAATGTTGAATTGAAATCGCCAAAGGGCCTTGAATTGCCAAATTAAATGGGTGGCTCCAGTAAATGAATATGTGGTTCCTGTGATAGTTCTATACATACTGTACACTTACAAGATTTCCAGAAGAGAGATAATGTGCAGCGTTATCTTTAAAGCTGAAAGACTAATTCGCAAGGAAGCAGGCAGACGCATCTGGGCTTATCGGCTCCTATTCAAAGCCCATCTACAACGAACATTTGTTAAATGCTGTAACTCAAAATACTAGTCTTCAATAAACGTGTTCTACATACAAGTAATGTACTAATTAAACATATGTTCGCTTTTAAGAGGCATTATTCAAAAATATTAGCTGCTGATTTGTGATTGTGTTTATTATTCCTATTTACTCGATAGTTGAGCTCCGCATTTTTCGAATCAATGTATGCTTTATTATTTAAAAATAATTTTATATAGGTTCGTTGCTGTGTCAGCTCACTACTATTTAACGTTGACCTTGGAACATAAACATTGTAACTAAGTGTTTAATCTTTGCGGACAATTCTTTACAAACAATTTTATATATAGTATACATATGTATTAACTTGCAACTGTCTGTTGGTTTCGCTAAAAAATTTGGAGTTACGCACGACAATGACTTAGAGTGGTGGGGGGTAGTACCAACAACAACAACAACAACAAAAACTACTACTTCTACACCAACAGAAACAACAACAACAACAACAACAAAAGCTACAACGCCAAACTCAAACACAACAAAAACTGCCTGACAGATGGCCGACTAGATGGATGGCTGGCAGACTCGCTGGACGCTTATTGTTAGATGGATGGATGGATGATGTGTAGCTGCAGTTGTTGCAACCTACAGTCACACTCCCACACTCACACTCACATAAATGATGGGCAAGGGCACGAGCAGGGCCACGGGGCATGGACACGGCCCGATAGAGTTGATGATTTGTGGCGCAAAATGCGAAACTGACAGCGCGCTTCCGCTTAAAGGAAATTGAAATCCTTCTTTGCACAAAATTGTTGACATGTTTGCACATACATACATATGTATGTACATACGTATGTACCTACACGTGCATCTACAGCAGATATCGCTTAAGTAAAAATCGATGTGCTCATCCATATCTGTGAATGTCGAATGCACGGCTAGTTTCCTTTAGCCTGACTTCAAATTAGGCGCTTCTTTGGAAAACTATAAGTGTATTCAAGGGTTTTTTTTTTGGTACACATCAGTAACTGTCCGTTCACTCATTAACTGTAAAAACACAATTTATGTCTAATTAAGTAGATAATGTCTTATAACCTGAACTCTTTACGGTCAGCTAATAATAGAAACAGACAAGTTTATGGGCCAATTTTGTTGTTAATAAATGAAATTAAATGAAAATAAGTGCCAAAATATTTAAATTACCACTCTGGGAGGCTTTGCCTTTAGAAATGGGGGCAGAAGTTGACTAAATTGCCCTTGAGAGCAAGAATAGCAATTTTTCTGGCTGTTCCGATCGAAAAGAACAGGATATTTGGTAGCCACAGTTATAACCTTTTTTAAAAAAAGAATGAAAGGATGTATGTATATTCCCTATAGACTCCGAAATCGCTCAACCGATGTTCATCAAATTTTGTGACCATATTCAAAATAGTCTCGTGGCCGATCCTGTGAAGTTTCGTGGCGATTAGATAAACAGAATTTTTTTCGATTTTGCTCCATTTTTTCAAGAATTTTGTTCGAAATTTTTAAAATTAACTAAGTTCTCTGTGTTTTTTCTACATTGAAAGCTATAGTTGTCGATGAATAAATAAAATGGAGTGCCAGGGGCTTAAGACAGTCGAAGAACCAGTAACTGATTTAGTCACTGAAAAGACAGATCTCTTCCGCACTTTCCTACTAAGTACTTAGTCGAAGGCTGTTAAAAAAAATTTTCCAAATTTTACGATTACAATTAAAAGTAGTCTTTTCTCTGCGTTTCTCATACCAAAAAAGTATATTTAATTAAATTAAAGTGGAACTAATCGAAGCCATATAATACGAAGAAGCTGTTCGAAAAGATGTGACGTTGGAAAGCTTAAAAAGCACTACGATTCAGTGGGTTAGCAACGCAAGCCGGATACGCCAGTAGAATTATATGTAATCATTTAATAATATTTGCGTTTGGTGTATCGCATTTATTTCAAAACAGACCTCGACTGTAGCGAGCTTCCACCGTGGACAGGCTGCTGTAGCTGGACTGACTCATGGAAACTGCTATTTTTTTTTTTTGTTTCGTTAATTTTTAGCACTCGCTCGAATGACCATGGCCTGCTGCAGAGCTGGGGTGTTGGGGCTTTGGGGGGGTTTGTCAGTGCAAAATGCGAAACTGGGCTCGCTGTTGTCTACCTAACGTTGTTGCTGTTTCCGGAGGACATATGCCGATTATTTGCCTGTGCTGTCATTCATTAGCTGCCATATGTTTGGGCCGCAGCTGCCTGCAAAAACAGCAACAACTTGCAACAACTTGCAACAACACCTGACCAACTACAACATTTTGCACATTGAGTTCAAGTGCATGATTATGTGAACGTTAGGATGCGAGCACGTACCGAATGGTGTGTCTGTGCACGTGTGTGTGTGTGTGTGTGTGTGTGTTTGTGTATGTGTGTGACAACCACAAATGTGCGTACAAGTTGGTCGGCGAGATGAAAAACAAACGATGCGAAAAAAGGTATTTGCAATGACATTTTAAGCTTGGTCCAATATGTTATTGGTGGCCGGCTAGGCGCGAACCAGCAAGTCCATATATAGTGCATATGTATGCACAAGTACATACATACATATGTATATGTATACATACAAATGTCGGATGCTGAATGCTGGTATGGTGCGCTGCGACGCCGAATGCAGGTCATCTAATTGGTTGCATTGCACGCTAGACAGGATATGGCAATCAACGAATGTCCAGCGGCTTATGTGTCATCGTTGTGTCTCCACATTGCAATGCAGGCCTGGCTCTACAACAGAGAGCTAGAGAGAGAGAGAGAGAGAGAGACTTTATAGGTGTGTGTGTGTGTGTGTGTGCTAACACGCTCGACTGCATTTGTATTTTGACAGTTGCAAAAGCATAAAAGCAGCCCGGACAGCAACAGACACACACACACACACACACACACACACACACACACACAGATATACAAATACATATGCAGCTGAAGCATCGACTAAAATCGCTCGTCTTTCCATCTAAAGCCATCCCCAACTCCATTTCTATATTTACCCCAAAACATTCGAGTATCTGTCCGTCTGTCCGCCCGTTCGACCGTCTGTCCGCCTGGCTCCCTGTAACTAAACATTTTCGTTGTGCATGTCCCGACAAGCTAAGCCCTTTGCCATTTGCCGCACCAAAGCTAGCTACCAGGCTACCAGGCTACGGCTTCGACTACGGCTACTTGTTCTAAAATGTTCAAAACAATACACACAAATCGAGCAAAAATTTGTGCCAGAAAAATGCCAGAGTTCAATTAGAATTTCTGCCTCTCCGATATTCCAGCAAAATCATCAACAACAGCAGACCACTCAAAACGCTTAAGCTCATCGGAATCAATAAAAAGAAAAATAAAAACAAGAAACTATTCGACTGCCAGGATTTTCCAAACACCCGACTTATGTATGCCCTATACCCGCCCTTTTAATTTAAAACATAAACAAACTTCTTGCTGTAAAAACAACCGCTACATGCCGAGCATGGCCACAGAAAATATAGAAACTTTAGAGATATATAACTTTGCAGATGGATTAATAGGCTCAAGTTCGGCAACCCTACCTCCTAAACTCTCCGATGGACTTCCGTTCATACATACGAATACAGGCAGACGAAGGAATAGACGGGAATACCTAGATGAATTGATGATCCAAAATAAACAAAGCACTTTTTGTTGTCAGAAAACAAAACGAATTGTGAATACCCTTTCACCCTTCGGATGAAGAGTATAAAAAGAATGAACAATAAAAATGAAACTCAAAATCATCTCAAAAATCAAACCCAAATCCAAAAAGTAAAATGTTTGGACAAAAATCCTTTTCCAACTATGCTCTGCATATAAATCGCGCAACAAAAATATGAATTCCAATGTCCAGCTCCCTACTGCCCCCCTCCTTTTCTTATTGGCATCCATTACATCTGCGTTCGATATTTTGCAGCAGCTCAACCATAGCTTTTTTGTGGCTATGCGACTTCTAACAAGCTCCCCACCTATCGAGCCATCTATCTGGCTATCTGAGGAATCGGATTGTTCTGGCATTGGGAGACCGACGACGGGTGTGGCCTTATGGCCATATGACCATTTGACCATTCTAATCCACTTTATTGAAAATAGCCCATTTAAATACTGCATTTAAGTGAGGGGCGTGGAGACAGAAGCGTCATGGTTGGGGGAAAAAATACGGGGGAAAATGTTACTCAAGCCAACACAAATTTCTTCAATAATAAATTAAAGTCATGCAAAAATACTCTTTCGAAATGGCATCTCAATTGTTTAAACAAATATCGGATCTTAGGGGTAGGTGTATCTTCAATGAATAACAGTTTACTTTTTTTATGTTTCCTTAGATTTATTTCATCATAGGTTTTTCGTAGTCCAAAACTAATGTTATGCTTGAGATAATTGTTCTGGACATTCCCAAGCACCGTTTATGTACCTCTAAGATTTTTAAATAACGATGTCTGAAAAATATTGAAATAATCTTCTTTTTATAAAGCTGTGTTTGTAAGAGAGGTCGTTGCAAACCAATTGTATTCCGAATAGATATATCTCTGGAACATATGAGACCGCCATAGTCGGTGGTCTTTATAACTAAAACCCAAACGCCAAAAGGGTTTTACGAAAGGGCATTTAGATCATTATTGTTCCGAATGACAAGACGAGTCGACCTAGACATGCCCCTCTATTTGTGAAATGCAAATCCAGGAAATTTGTTTTTTATGTTTATTTCCGGTTGTATTCAGTAACGTTTGTAAGTTCGATTTATTATGGCTGGTGTAGAATTTTTAAAGCATTTCCTTTACAGCTTGTTTACCCATTTGTCACATTTTATTTGAATACCACAATTCTAGAGAATACTGATGTTGTTTTTAAAATAGTTCAGCATATATAATATATTATAGTTTAATTATATTTAAAAATAAGTGAATATGAAATTATTATATTATATTAGTATATTATTATTATTATATTATTATTGAGTTATATAGTTTTACTGAAATCATTCTTGCAACATGAAACTATACATATAATATGTATATGTATACAAATAATACGTATAATTTGTGAGGTCTGTATGGTCGTTACATGCATTTGAAAACTATTATACGTTTTTACCCTTGCATTTATGTGCAACTATTATTTAAAGTTCTTTAAATCTTGACATGAAAATGTCCAAACTCTTAGAAGTAATTTCAGTCTTTTCCCTCTCCAGTTGGGCATATTCACATCAGTGTGATTAAACACTAGTGTTATTAAATGATTATTTTAGCTATTTATTGACCCATATTTATAGTTCCTGAACATTTTGCCATATTCGTAATTATTCGAGGAAATACCCCTTTATGTCTGCAACTCTATGACTAAGCAGCCACGTCACTGTCATGTCGAATACTGCCATGACTATGCCAGGCAGTTTCTGTGACGTGTACACATACACATACACATACTATATGTACTCGTATAGTCCGAGTATATATGGAGGGAGCGGTGTCTGTGAGCTCAGCTGAGTTTAAGGTTGCGCTCCAGCTCCATCAGCATCGACCGCACACACTCGCAAAGCCGAACAGCTGCTGCTGCATATTGATTTGATGTCATGAGACGAGGAGCGAGGGAAATGGAAAAGAAGAAAAAACTTTTCCCTGCTCAGGTAGCTAAATGCCGGCCACGTGAGTTAGGAGAAAATTGCTATGGAATCAGCTTAAAGCTCCTGTAAAAATGACAAATACAAAAACGATGAACGGCGCAGGAAAGTAGAAACAGGAGAGAGCAGCAGCTACACCAATATGTGCAGTGCGAAGGACCAAGGATAACACACAAACCCGGTCCCTAAAGGAAATTAAAAGCAAACAAACAAACCGATTATTAACGCAAAAGGGGTTTCGGTAAGCTGAAGGCCAACTCACCAACCAAATGCCCCACTATTCTTAGCTTGCCAATTATTTGCGCTTTCTTCTTAAGTTGCACTTGTATAGGCATTGTTGTGGCTCTATTCGATCTAGCTCGAGTTGGGTAAATTAGTGTGTTGTTGGCTTGCACACAATGCCTAACATTGATATATATATATACTTAGTTCAAAAGTATGCTAAAAGGGGCAAGATTATACCAATAACATATCATCCGTTTTTTATTTGGATGAGTAAAGCTAAAAACTGATCGTACTGACAATAGGTAGTATGAACATTAGAAGTACAAAAAATAATTGATTTTCTGCTAAATTTCGACATATTCAGGGGTGAACCAAATATCTCTTTGTACCACATTTCGCCCCAGAACCAATTTTCGCCATTGGAATTTGGGGACGTTTTGAATCTCTGCTCTTTAGTCTAAAGATTTGGTTAAAAACACCAACAAAGATAAAATTGGGAATATAAACCCTATTGTTTTTCTAAATAATCTGCAGTTATAATTTTACTTTTCGTTTTTGTGTTGTATGTTAAATTAGAGAATTAAATTAGGGAATTACTAAATCTTTAGTTAAAACACTAATGTTCACACACAGTAGCCAAAACAATCGAACAATAAATCTGTAAATTTAGTCCTAATTCAGGAGTTAATATATCGAACTTTATATTTTGCTGAGTTGAATCCTAATTTGTGAATTAAATGAACGTAAAAATAAAACCTAATTATATTTGACTTAATTAATTTATGTTCGAAAACAGAAATCTCTGTGGCACCGACAAATTATTTTTAAAAGTCTTCAAAAACAATCCAAAACGAATTATTTTGATTATTTTCGCATTTTACGTATACCTATACTCTTTATTCTCTTTCTTGTGAACTAAGCTAGAGGGGCAATCAGCCAGGTTTTCTGAGGCTCTCGACTGTGCCGATAAATGTAACCGAATTCCCAAATTGTATTCCATTATAGTTCTTATCAATTTAAATGTCCGTAAGAATTATAATTTCGTTTCACCATGAGCCGATCTAATTTAAATTGCGAACTAGCTCGTAGATGGAGGCAGATGAAGGCAACTGTGTACGAGTTGGGTTTCTCCGCTTAAGCCCCAAGAAATCAGTTCTGCTTGCTTACGATATTTTCACGCATGATTTATGACTCGGTTAAAAACAACAGTAAAAGTCTTGGATGTGCTGCATTGGGGCAGCAGTAGGAGTTGCGACAGCAGCAGCCGTCGCACGAGTTGAAAAATGAAACTTCAAGCGAATGAAGCGACCAAACACGTGAACGATTTTTGCGCTGGGCGGTGGGCTTTACTTGTCCCATATTCAATGTTTAACACTAGTTGGATATAAAGTTGGCCAGCATTCGTGCTCGATTTAAAGACAGAGACAAAAGACAGACAACAGCAAACAAATGTTGGTGTGCGGCAAGGCAACAACGCGCTCCCGTCCTCTGCACGAATAAGTGTCTGTACCTACATACACGTATATGGTTGGTATGTGTGTGTTTCTGTGTGTGAGTGTGTGTCTGTGTCTGTGTGGTTATGTGCTTTTGGCCAGCAGAAAAAAGTAAAAGAGCAAGATTTGCTCAGCGTGCGTGCCGACATCGTCATTTGCTATTTGCCACGACCCATTGTTGATGTTGATGTTGTGGCAGTTTTTGAGGAGCTCAATATGTTTCCAGTCCCCTTTTGGATTCCTCAGCGGGCACCAGGCATCACTTTGAAAGGAGACGAGCCAATAAAGAAATTAACACTCGAACAAGTTAAGTTACATATATTTAACTTCGAAATTGGTTCAAGCTTGGCAGACTTGGGAAAATTAAAGAATCTGTCAATATTCTCCTAATTACGTAGTCTTACCTTCTTGGCCGAAGTGAAACCCATCTAAACCCTAAATAAACAACGAATAATATTGTATTTTCACATTAGATATACGTACTTATATTTTAGATACCCTCAAGAAGGACATGGCATGATATTCGCACTCAAACTCGTACACCCTTTTATACTTTGGCTATAGGGTAGCTACACCAAATAAAAAAGTGCATTAAATTTGTTTGACTGTCTAACCGTATTACCAATCTTTCATTTCGCTGCACCCTGTATGCAACCATTTTATCATCTATTTAGTCGTATGGGAACCAGGATTAGCGAACACGGCAACACGGGTGTGAGCCTATCCGTGATGTAATTGGACATTGAGTTGGAGTAAATACAGGGTGCGCCATCTTTTATGTCGGTATGTAAATATTGAATAACTTTGTCATTAGTGAACCGTTTTCAAAAATTAGTCTGTAGAAATTGTACAGAACCAAATTTAAAAAAAATATCTCATACTTGAAAATCGGTTGTTTATTTTCAAAGATATTCAATGTGTACATACCGACATAAAAGATGGCGCACCCTGTACATGTCCTCATGAGTATCGCAGTTGTTGGCCAACACAGTATAGTACTGTGTTCGGGTAGAAGGTGCTTTCAGTCCAGAAATTTTGTTGGGTGGATAAGGCCATGTCGGATATTATATTTTATTACAGTATCTGATCCCCTGGTTTGACTTTTGCCCCCTTTAACTAGCCTATGGTATCTATCTATCTGGATTAGCGCTTCGAGGAGCTTTGTCCAATTATCCTCTACTGATCCTGCTATTGCTCCTGATCATCTTCTTGTTGGCGGCATTACGGCAGCTTGAATCAGCTCTATTCAGCAGCATACTATCCTCAATGTTCTTATCCAGCGATGGCAAAGGTCTTTTAAGGAAGCCCTCAGATGAGATGTTTTTAACCGCGGACTTCTTTTAAGAAGGAATTGCAGTCATCAGCGGCAGAAGTATTGCATGCTACGAGTTAACGTCCTTTCTGGTAAGAATAGATTTTCCGTCTACCATTTGAAGCCAGAAGGTTTGGTTTGAACTGATGAAGCACTTAAAGATAAGTCTCTGGGAATGACAACTAATGAGATAAACCCACGATTTCACTTGATCACTCACCATTGGAGAAATGATAGTGAAATATCAACAATTATTATCAAGAACTCTTCCAGCCCTCAACATGAAGATAACATATTAATACAATAAACATATCCGAATCAATTAGTCAGTCAGCTTGTTGTTTACTACATAATACAAGCCTTGAACTGCATTATTGTGCCTTCGCCTCGCCTCGCCACGCCCCGCCCACTGTGTCTCCCATCCATGCAACGAGTGCACCATCCAGCAAATACGTTGCAAGTACGTGTGGTCGTTAATGAAGAGGGATGTGACATTGTGGACATGAAATTGTTTGCCGTGCCAGCCAGCTAAGACCGATCGATAGAGCAGAATGGTACCTGATTAGATGTACCTACACAGTCGTCATGCGTTTGGTAAATGTATACCGCTATTATCGGATGATAGATCGGGTGTCCAGTGGGTTGACACGGGGCTTTCGATGTTCTGGTCAAATTGGACGACACGCTTAATAACAGACCAACACAGTTAAAGTACGCTCTCTTTGGATCAATCTGCAAATTGAGTGATTGCACCCCCTATAAATGGAATACTTGTATATAATGGAGAGATGGCATTGTTCCTTTAAAAATGCTCTTATGTGTACTCTTCGATAATAGAACATGCTAAAAAGAAGATCTCATATTTGTAACCCAAACGAATTGTATGACGATATATCTAAGCCACATTAAACCCATATGTGTTAAGAAAAAAATGAGGGAACTATTGAAGAACTGATATTTATTTATGAAGATGAATCATAATTTCAGAATAAAGCATGCTTTTCGATAACAAACATTGTACGATTAGTTGATTTAGTTGCTGTTGCAGACTCTATTTCATGGCTAATTTATTATTGGATAACCAGCTAGCTCTTCAACTCTTCAACTCTTCAAAGCATTGAGCAGGATAGCTGCTAAATGTCGCAAAACACTGATTAAGGATATATATAAATGTTGTCCTAAGTCCCCACCAAAAAGACAAAATAGCAGCATAAGTTTTATTTTTGATCAAAAAACTCCAAACTCCAATAATAATCATTATTTTATAAGTTTTATTTTTCTGCTCAAAAATAATGATAATTGGTTAATTTCTCAACTCAAAAATAATCATTATATTGTGAACGAGTGAATAAAATTCGAAAATAATCATTATTTAATAATAACACTTACAATGATTACAGTCCCTGGAATAAATGCAAACACCAAGCCATGTTGAAATTCCTGGAGCTCCAATTTCTTGTTTTTCAAATATTCTCTCAATATAAAGGCTTAGCCTTATACATATGCAGATTTGAGTAGTTTTCTTAACAAATTTAATGTTTCAGAATAGCATAAAAATAGACAAACTGAATATCGCGTTGTGCAAGGGTAGAATGTGTTATTTACTCGAATACACGTACATATGTACATAGTGTGTGGCTATATAGCGGCCTAAGGCTTTGGTTTCATTCCTTGACGTTTACTCTGCATGGCGTCCAATAATAAGCGGCTTAGTCCAGAAAGAATGAAGTATACAAACATATTTGTATAAGTATATACGTATATTTTTTATGGCTAGGCTAGCATGAAATAAACATTAGAAATAGGCCATGCAGGGCATTGAAGGAAATCCGTACAAATCAAAGGCAACAACAAGAAGGTGGAGAGGCAACGATAACAAGAAAACTTGCAGGTGCGTCTAAGTGTGAAGTTGAAGGAGACGCTGCTGCGTGTTAACATGCGGCGCACATACAGCATGGGTTTTCGGGTTTTTCGAAATCGGTTCAGCCGCAGTTAGGGAAGTGGAGTGGAGTGGCTGTGGCTGTGGCAGTGGCATTTGTGTAGATGGGTAGACGACGAGGCAACGCGCGGGGGCAACGCGCAACGTGAGGCGTCATCAATCATCTTTGCGCGTAGGCCGTGCGTGCCAGGCGAATGGGCAACCCACGCAAAGGCAGAGGCTGAGGCAGAGGCTGAGGCAGAAGAAGACACAGGCACGGGCACGGGCACAGGAACGGGCTCTGGCACTGCCACTGATATGTATGTGGTGCTTCATGGTTTTGTGCTTTACTGCTTCATCTGTTTTTTGGCCAACAACCAGCGACATCGTCCTCATTCTCGCCGTCGTCTTTGTAACAGTTGTCGAAAATGATAGCCAGGCTGGGCCATCGACGCCGTCGTCGCCGCCATCGTTGTCCTAGTGGAGCACCAGAAATTGCCGTGGGATGTTGCACGCGTGTTGTTGATGGTCCCGGCGCTGCCACTCTTGGCACATCAGCAGAGGTAAGCCGCGCAGCTGCCAGCCATTTCTGTTTGTTTGCGCTTAATTCGTGTGGCAAGCAACCAGGCAGGCATTCAGGAATCCCAACTCACCAGCACCCGCTCCCGCATCCGCGCCTGCACCTGCACCTTCATCGTTGCCAGCGACAGCGCCAATACCCATGCCTTTTCCCGTTTACCTGTAGCAAGCTGTTAACTAAGCGCGCACCAAAAATGTTTAACTAAGATACAACAGCAGCAACAAAATAATATCCATACCAGGGTGACTAAAGTCTTACATAAGATAGCTTAAATGCTATCTCAAAAATTCACTAAATTATTATTGCATTTCATTTTAATTACAAACATTTCAAAACTTCATTTTAAAGAATATTGAGTAACAAACCAAGCTCCTTGAAAAGAAGACCTTTTTAATATGCAGACTACAAATTGGCCTCTTGAAGCGCTTTTCCTTTAAAAAAGTCTTGAATTCTTTATGATCGAACTTCTTGAAACTTTGCTCCCCACAACGGATCTTCTTACACTTTTCTATTAAATGAAAAAAAAAAAACGTTCTTAAAAATTGATTGTTAGGTTATTATCTGATGATTCAAAATATGTGTACCCTCAACAAGAGTTGGGTACATCTTGGTTTGAGTTTGTTATTATATCAGCTTTCGATTTTCTCAGATTGGACCCAATTCAATATATCGAAATAAACGGTAAATACCTGATTTTTCATTTATTGTTTACCCTCTGCGAAGTTAAGCCTTCCCGGTCCTAGAGAATTAATAACGCATCCCTCAACAATATTTTCGGAAAATTTGGCCAAACGATTAACTTTTGTAAGCCTTTCCAATTTCATTTCATTCCTATACTTGTTCATATATCAAAATTAAATTGATTATTAATTCAATGTTGCATAAATAAATAAAATAGAAACCTTAAAATAAACTTAAAAAGTTTTCTTAGTACTTTCAGCTTGTCGAATTTCTCAGCTGTTCCCGAATTTCTAGCTTCAGCATTTTTTGATCAAATATGTGACTACGCCAGAAATTATAGTTCATTCCGGAGATAGGAGAATTAATGATCGATTAAGAAGTATGTAGTTGTTGGTATTATATCTTAATTACAGTATATATAGTAATATATTAGTTCTGAAGAAGCTACTTCACCTAAAAATAAAGCCATAAAAAATCAAAAAACCGCATACATTTAAAGCATTCCGAATTTTAACGAAAACGGATTTACTTGCTAGATTCTATTGAGTTCTGATTCTTCAATATCATTGCATAACTCCTTCATTTTTTATTCTCTTTTATTAACATTCATTTTTCAATGTTATTATAATCGTTTAATATTCGTTCTATAAATATAAAGTTGAATTTAATTAAATATAAATCACATAAATTTGTTCAATTTCGGTGTGCAAGGGGTTGTTAACCATGCATATATTATAAATATTTTAGAAAATATTTTGAGATTTTTCACAACAAAATTTTCAGGCCGATAAATTAAGAGGAAAATTTTTTGGCCACCACATCCATACAACACCAACTACTGTGGATAAAGAAAAATCAAAAAGTGTTGGCGTAATTCTTGACTCAGCATATGAATATTGCTTTAACTATATTTGCTTGACTATATTAGTCGTTGTGAAAGTACGTAGCTATGAATGCAATCTAATGGGTATTTAATATATTGATAGGTTCCTCAAAGTTCGATTACTTCATTTCATGTTGAGTATACGTATCAAGTATACGTATCAACCAGTTCTAAAACACGTTTAGTTATCTCTTTCACTTTACGGTAATCATGAAGAGAAGGATAAATAGTAAATCGGCCACCCTGATGCGCTGTCAGTTGCCAAGTCCCGGTTATCTAATACCAATCCGTGGCTCACAGCCCAGGGCCACAGGGGGCATGCCATACTTTCGCTGTCGTTTGTGCTGCGATTTGCCATCATTAGACACGCACAGCTGCAGCGAGTAGCAAGTAACGCCCCATCAATATTTATAATGTTAGTTTTAAATTAGCAAAACAAACGCGGCGCCAATATTTAAACATCAAACATCATAAACGAGTGCGGCCTATTCACATACATATACTTGTATACAAGTAGCATTCCAGACATTTCTACAAACCCGTACTGACGTGCCTGTCGTTCCTATTTGATATAGCCTCGCTGGGCTTTTCCATTTGGCCTAATATGATTTAATTCTCAGCTGTAGGCGAGAGCACTCACAGGCATCAGGGGGCTGGGGAAAGGCAAGTAAAATGCTAAACGTATCTAGTAAACTAGAGTGTGTATCCACCTAAAGCAGCAGGCAACTGTGGCACATCAGGCTCACTAACCACAAAGGCTGAAGTCCCTCAATCAAACAGTTATGCCACAAAACAATCAGCCAAGTAGGATAAAAAAAGGAGCTGAACAGGCTCACGAAGAGGCAGCAGCGAAAGAGGTAGAGGTGTGATACACTCTTGGGCTGCATTATAAATACATGTTGTTTTACAAATGCTTTCGAAAATTATCTGCTGCCAGGGAAAGTATTAAGTATTAAGTGGGTTTTAATATTTGCTTTCTAGGGAGGTCTTACTTCATCAGCCAGAAATCTTTTGCTTACTTCTCAAAGGCATCCCTTGTATTCTCCTCTAATAT
The DNA here is from genome assembly GCF_003285725.1 of Scaptodrosophila lebanonensis. Lineage (NCBI taxonomy): Eukaryota > Metazoa > Arthropoda > Insecta > Diptera > Drosophilidae > Scaptodrosophila > Scaptodrosophila lebanonensis. The sequence goes on along the minus strand of NW_022060567.1, from coordinate 3,509,563 downwards.
AGAAGCTAAGCTCTTGATTTCGACAGGCCTTGCTGACCTCGTTAGAGAAGATCAACATTAACAATTTGTAGTAAAAGTGATGAATACTAGGAGTATGTATATATATTTATTTATAAAGAACATTTTTATTAGAACGTAATTTTCCAAACATTTTTCTTATAAATATTGGCGTACGAGTAAGAAATAGCTCGTACTTACATAACGAGCGTACTATATATGTCAAGGGGCTACACTTTGTATTTGTACCGACATGGGACCTACTGTCAATGTTTGTCTCTATTTTACAGTTAAAAACATATATTTACAATAGAATTTAACTATTTGTTATATGTAATATGCTTCAACATTCAATTGCGTACGACATACTGTAAAAACAAAGATTTACACTTTATTTTGAATATTTTTTATATTCAAATCAGTAACTGAATAGGCTTTTAGTCAGATTTGCGTTGCTTATATTTGATTTAAGGACGGAATAATTGAACATTGATTTGAATATAAAAATACCATACAAATGTTTGTTTGTTCGAAGGATTCAACGTTTAAAGGAACTGTATTCAAGCAAAACATTTTGCCGTCATTCAATCTTTTCGGCTGCCTAATTCAAAGTGCTTGTACATTTCTCAGCGTGTGTAGAGTGTTTGGAGTGTGTGGAGTGTGTGTAGTGGAGAAGCACACACATGTGACTAATTCAGAGCAAGCGACTGAATAACTAACACTGCTCGTGCTTAGACGTTGTGGTAGTCGTAATGGCGGAATGTGTAGGAATGCTAAATAAATAATTGATGGGCCATACGTTAACTACATGTGTACAACAGTTAGCTGGCAAGCCAACAAATCCACACAAAAGCCAGAAGTGTTGCAGCCAATGCGCAGTTAAGCCAAACACGACCACAGATTTCAGCATAATTTTCAGTTATATATACAACTATGCACTTGAGATTTTTCCTGCTGCTAATGCTGTGCCGCCTAAGTAGAAGCTACGTACTTGTACTGCAATAGCAACCCATAGAGTAGAGAGCACAGGCGCTTCAAATGCTTTTGTTGTTGCTGCTGCTAGACCAGTCAAGCGCATGCCCTGGGTAGAGTTGGAAATTGGCAGTCTATACTTCATAAGGACTCGATCTTTACTTCGATTGCCTCGATTACACCTTAACGAGAAGCACGCTGTAATGTAATATGAGGAAAATTATGGGAAAATCCTTCTTAAAAGAAATTGTATATTGTAAAATACCTATATGAGCCCTAACCACTATTAATTGGTTCGGAAAGATTTTTTTCGACAGTGCAACTTTCAATGACTTATATTTATTTGCCCAAACACATTTATACTTTTTAAAAAGGTCATTAAACTACCTTTCATTTCATAGTAAAGCATGCACAGGTTTCATATCAACAAAATTAAGAATATCTATTTAAATAAGACAACTTGTATACTACACGAAATATTTCGACCATTATTAATTCGTAGGGCAACATTATTTTTCAAAAAAAAACTGTGAAAAATTTAACATGTAAACAAAAACTGTAGAACTATCGGTAAATTGAACATTGCATGAAGGAAAAGCAAAAAAATATGACATTTAGTTGTAGTTTTAGTTTTTTTCTCTGATTAGTGAGCAGTTTGGTGGGAAGTTCGAGCATTAATTCTAAAAAAATTTCATTTGGCCAACAGCTATGGCGAAATAATGAAAAGTTTAACGCTTTCTAAGTCTACAGTTCAACATATAGAGTAAGGCTACAGAAAGAATGGCAATATTCGGGTCTCAAAAGTTACTTCGCGTGATAAAAGAAGTCTGTCGAGTATAATTACCATCGTTTTAGACTCCCTAAACAAAATTTGTAAGTCTGTGTGAAGAAAGACTTCCTTATATATGTAGGTTCCTAAGAATATTTCATATAATAGCTTCTTTCTAAATCTATAAAATCCATAGTTGGTTTTGAAAAAAAAAAAAAACAGTGGTATTAAAACTAAATTTATAATCAAAAATGTTAATGAGTTTACTGATGCGAGTGTATGTGTGTGTGTGTGAATAATGTAACTGTTTGCGGGTGTGCCTGCGTGTGGCATTTCAAATGTTCGTGGGTGGCCAACGACCATTTGTTACCGCTTCGGTTGTTGCGGTCAGATTTAGTGCTGACCAACGACCACAAAAAATGGTTAGCAGTAACCAAATGATACGCCTGCCCGATATCTTCGATGCACCCACTTCGACGGAAATACTTTATGCACCACGGTTTGATGTTAACCGAGTACGTATCTATATGCTATATATACATAAGTCCGTACACAAATCACAGTCCAATTTAATGCCAACCATAGTTCAATTAAAGCTGTACGGCAGCTGCCATCTCTTTAGCTTATATTTGCTTTCAGCTGCTACATACTTTACTGAAGTACTTATGTCTAAGTAAATTATAGGCACGGACTTTGCATAGTACAGTAGTCGTAATCGCGTACTTTTTTACCCTGTATATGAAATGTACATATATACACCTAGCCCTCGCTTAACACGGGGGTTGCGTTCCACGAAAACGCCGTGTTAAGCGAAATCGAAATGTTAAGCATAATAAATAGTTTACTGTTGAAATTTATTAGTTTCAAAAACGTACAAAAGGTTTATTCGAATGGCAAAAGTTTTCAAAAGCAAAAAGAGAACATATACTTGTTGTATTAAAATAAAATGTCAATTCATATAGTGGCATTTATATTCAGAGCAGTTTTCGTAATCAACTTTTTATACCCTGTACCCGTAGGGTAAAAAGGGTATATTAGGTTTGTGCAAAGTATGTAACATACAGAAGGAAGCATCTCCGACCCCATAAAGTATATATATTCTTGATCAGCATGACGAGAGAAATCGATCTAGACATGTCCGTCCGTCTGTCCGTCCGTCTGTCCGTCTGGATGAACGCGAGGATCTCAGAAACTATAAAAGCTAGAATAACCAAAGTTGGCATCCAGATTCTCCTAGGTCCGAGTAAGGACGAGTTTATTTTTTATTTTCCCCCCTTCCCCCGCTACAGAATTTCGTCAATAGCGTCCACATTTCAAATGCTACCTAAACCAAACTTTGCACACATAATTTATAAATAATTATCGACTGTTGTTTAACATTTTATTGAATTCTGTCAATTCTAAGAAAAGTTATTAGCGAAACAAATTCTCGCCAGTACAACCCCCCCAAACTGCAGCAACAAGTTCGCTCTTCTTCTTCCTCTTTTTGCTGCTGCTTTGGGCGTATATAACTCAGTGACGGAAGTTTACCTGGGTACAGGGTATTACACTGTCGGGTTTGCTCGACTGTAGCGTTCTCTCTTGTTTTTATATGGTGACCCCCCTTGCTGGCAAAAAAAAAAAATCTGTAATTTTTAATTGTTTAGTGGCTCTTAAGACTTCATAGTGGCAATCCTTATATGGTTTATTTTGTTATTCTGGATCTTTCTTGTATTGGGTTTTAATTGACTACAAGTAATTAAAAAGGTTGTATTTATTTGTTTATGATAGCTGGCTGAGAGTTAAAGCTATGAAGTAACACAGAGTTATAGTCGTGGCACTTAAGCCTTCAGATTTATTAGCTTTGTCGGAGTATTTGAATCATAATTGAATTGCATTTTTAAACTATTACGCATTTACTATATACATTATATTATTTACACTATTTATATACTATATACTTAAGTATTTACATCAAATATTATGAATATTGTGTTTTTTTTTAGGAAGTTTGAAAATTAGGTTCAATACTGATACCTGTTTGTTTTGTACATTTTCAATAATATTATATTTTCTTATATTAGAATTTAAGTTATGTCTTTAAATAGTTGGTATATGCTGGATTTTATGAATATGTTTGCTGACGTCATTTGTATCGTAGTTGTTTGTGGCGATAAGGAAGAATTTTGTAGACCGACTTTGCATTTGCAGCGGCCTTTTATGCTCACATGACTTGGTATCCCCAAAAGATTTAATTTATTCAGCACAGAAGCTGAGGTTTTCCATATTTTTGATAGATTTTTGTGTTGTTTTTCGTTTTTAAGATGGTTGAGTATATTGGTAGAACTCCAATTTTGAGCACTGATTCTTCTTTTGTGATGGCGAATGCAGTTGTACGAGTGGGTTCTGATCCATCTGTATACATGAATTGGCATGGCTGGTGATTGTGTTTGAAGTGTACGAATGTATGTTGGGTTGGTGGAATTTTGTTTATGGCAAAAGGCAAAATGAATTGATGGCTTTTAATATTTTTATTGGTCTGTACGGTACAGTTTTGGATACTGTGGAATAAACTGTTGCTATTGTTTCCATATGCTGGATATTTTTCATACTTTCACCAAAGGGGAGTTTGCGGAGAATCTTAAGTCTTTCCCTAATCTGCTGGTTAGAAAGTGTCTTCGGCTTGTAATAATATTTACGGGATATTAGATACGACTATTAAATTGATTGTAGGTGTCTTTTTAAATGCTTCTTAGCAGACAGTCATTGCACTATTCAGGATTAAATGTACTTCCTTAAACCAACCATAAAAGATTAAGCTTTTAAAGTGCTTAGAAGGGCGAATGCATTGCAAGTGAATCGGGTGGAAGAGAAACATTTTAGTGCTAATACATATTGATTCTTCTAAGTGTGGATCCCATATCTATTTTCTATATATTGATTAGCCTAGTATTTTGAGATTATTTTAAAAAGCAAAAACTGGCGTTTATTTTAGGGTGATTTTGAACATTTTAAACGAAAACAGTTTTTATTTAGTTTTATTGAAAGTCTTGTAGGTATGTAGGCAGTGCTTATACATAAAGTTAAATGTTTTTAGTTTTTATTTCGCTGAATTTCGAAGATTTGTCTACTGTGCGAGGACTTTGACTGGCGAACGAGCGAAAGTTGCGCAGCTGGCAGCTGCTGAGCAGCTTCTAAGGAGGTAGCTTGCCGCTGCAAATAAACTTTCATTTAACTGGCCCAACTGCAAAAAGAGCATTTTTAAAGTTAACTATTTGAACATTTTGTTGCAATTTTTTAGACAGTTTGGGCAGCGACAACAACAACGCGGCGACTGCGATTGCTTGGACGACGTCATCGTTCCGCCACTTCCCTTCGCCAGCTTCGCTTCGAAGCATCGTCATCGGCGTCGGCATCGCCGTCGTTGAGTTTAAATGCACGGAGTTTATAGAAAGTTTGTTGTAACAAAAGTAAAACTTTTTTGATGTTTTATTAATTAACTTTTTGCATTTTATATTGTGGACGGTGCAAGGCCTGCGCTGGAGAAAGGGCATTGGCAGGCAGCAGGCACACAAAATTGTTGCGGGCATGTGGTTAAAACTTTGATGTCTACTGATGCACACAAACACAAACACAGGCACGCACACACACACACACACACACACACATACACACACTGATACACACATATGTATGTATGTACGTACAGCAGCCCTTGTAGAGAGCAACAAAACATGGCCGCTTTGAGAATAATAAAATATGCATGTGCGTGTGTGTATGTGCATGTGTATGTACGAGTATACGGCGCTTGTCATGCTACTGCTGCTTAAATTTTTCCTTCTTATTGCATCAAATTCTTCTTCTTCTTCATCATCATCCTTGTCCGTCGCCTTTTCCATGAAAGCAGTTTTGGGCAAATGTTTGCCAAGTACTTTCGCCATTTTTTAGTTAATTGCTCGTAAAATGTGAAAGCAAACGCAAATTGCACAATAATTGCACAAAGCGTTTCCCTCAAAAGTTTGTCAAAGGCTCTCGACTTGTAAACTAAGAGTGTTCTATATACTTGGGTGTGTGTGTGTGTGTGTGTGAGAGAGAGGGAGAAGAGTATGTGTGAATGACTAAGAGTGGCAATCAATTCCCGGCATTTGCTTTATTTGAATAGCAGCAGTGACAAAAACTGCTCATATGCTCATTAATATATTATTGAATCTTACGCATTGCACACACACACACACACACACACACACTCATATATATACACATACACACACAGACAAAGAGAACAAGAGACTCCATTATAAATCTTCGAAAATATGCCATAAATAATGCAAGCAATTTGCAGCAGCAGCAGAAGCAGGCAACATAGAAAACCGAAAACGAAGTGCGCGGGCAAGAACAAAGCCCAAAACGCAGGCGTAGAAAGACCCAACAAGCACGAGGCAACGTAAGACAGAACAGAACGAAATATGGACAAAAAGGGAGCAAGAGAGAGAAAGAGAGAGATGCACAGGACAGACATAAACAGACAGCCACAGACAGCAAACGCAGAAAAGTAGACTATGGCCAAAGCGCTGCATGGAAAAACAAAACAAGGCACAGCCGCGGCAGCGGCAGCAGCACAACAATAGCAACAACAACAACAACTACAGGATTGGCATCGGCGCGCCAGCAACAACAACAATCACCACCACTACAAGGCAAAGTTGTATTTTGCGCGGTAATAAAAAATCTTCTCTTCTGCTTCTATACCCTATTCCCGCATGCTAAAGGGGCTTACCACGAAGCTTCTCGTCCATGTAACAGACCGATATATGAGTGTTGGACCTCGTATTACCCTCAGGTAGTCATCAGTACAATGAGTAGAATCGTCCGTCCTTCATTATAAACCCACTTATTGTGCAAATTTATACAAAGGCCAAATTATATAATACAAGTATAACCAAAATAGTTCTTTTTGTATCGTAATGTCGTGAAAATAATTTATTATTTTAAATCCCACTTTTCCTGGATCTGATCTGAAAAATATGTCAGTTAGTCTGCAGGGGCCTGACATAGCTCAACGAGCTAGCAGAAATCCCACAGTATGAGTTCATTTCTGAGTATATAACTCGGTTCGATCATCGCAGTTTTAAAAAAATTCTGTAAGAGTGGCCGTGTTTCGGCGAAATCTGCAGTTCGATTTCGAGCATAAAATATCAAAAAAAAAATATATATCTTTAATAATAATTTAACCATTAGAATAAATGCGTAAAAAGCGGATGGTTTTTCTTTATTATACATACTTGTAAGTATATGCAATATAGTGTCTTTTCAAATTATCTTACAAACTTCACATTTCACTTTATTTACTGGTAGAGGATATACGATTGTCGAACACGCGTCACTCTAGTGTTCTGGGGGGTTTTTTTTTTCCATGGTACACTGGATTAACAGTAGCGGAGTGGAGTGGAGAAGCGATAGCGGCAACGGTGGGGGTTAAGAGACAAGGGCGGAAGGGGGAGAACCGTTGGGCATCACATAACGGCAGAACAAAGCGCACCAGGCACGAGTACAAAAGTACAATAAAATTGCATACGAAAGCAGTTTACTGCAGACGAAAAAATTAAATTAATGAAGAAAAATGGTAATAAAGCGTTAGTCACGTGTATCTGTGAGAGCGTGTGTGTGTGTGTGTGTGTGTGTGTGTGTAAATGGAAATATAACAGCAGCAGCAGATACAACAAAAACTATGCTCGCAAAGCCAACGACAAAGGCCACACAGAAAAATAAACAAAACAACAGAAGAGAGCATTGCGAGGTGTGGCGGGGAGTGCGGCGGAAGGAGGATGGGAGGGGGAACTTGGACATTCGGGAAAAATATGGATTTTAACGCATTTTGACACTTAAGTTGAGCGACTGTCAGCTGTTATCGCCGAAGCTGAAGCACCAGAGTGAAGCTTTGAAGGCGATAAGGCATGTCGTATGAATACCGCCAGTCCCAATCGAAGGTAAGTAGCATGGCAAGGAAACCGTATCAGAATGCTTGAAAAATGGCAGCTCTTGCGAAAAGCAAGAACATTTTCAGACCTGTTGCCGTTTCCAAATTAGATCAACTTTGCCGAACAATTCACAATACGCGTACGAGTATGAATTGAATTCGTCGAACTCAACTGCAGTGCTTGTGTGCCAGAAAAACTTTCTTCAGGCAATGGCCGAAATGAATTCGACAAATTAAATCATTTTCTAAATAAAAGACAGACAAAATCGGAAACACGAACACGGGCCGCTATACATTTGCATTAATTGTCTTGACTTTGATAAATAAAGCAAAACGATTTAGTGAACTTAATGAATTTGATGTCAACATTTTATAGCAAATGAAAATAATCTCATTAGGAAATTTACCATTACATGATAAATGGCGTTTAAGATGTTATCAGTGTTATTGAAAGGCTTAAGTATTGTAGTAACTAACAGTTGAAGTTGTTTCGTGATTTTAATTTGTTTGAAATATGGATTTATGGATGTCAATATTGTGGGTTTAATCAAAAAACAACCTTAAAAAACGTGCTTTTACTCGTAAATATATGAGCTAAAAGGTGCTCTTCATAATATGCAGTCTCTCTTTTTTACGCTTTAAAATGTTTTCCTTAGCTTCATAAAAATAAATAAATAAAATTAAAATGAACGTCTGGATGATATGTGGAGAGCCCTCCTAGTCCCTAGTCAGTACGAGTTTATTTTAAAACAATTAAATCGCGCCCTTCCACCGCAACAGAATTTCGTCAATACTGTTCACATTTCCAAAGCTTTATTAAATAAACGTTAAATAAATAACATATAATTATCTTCTGTTGTTTCCAAATCATCCAAATCGTTTGTTTGTAAGAAAAGTTATAAGCGAAGAAAACCAGTATGCCCAAAAATTGCAGCAGGGAGTTCGCCGTTGGCCGGTATAGCCGCCAGTATGCCGGTGCAAGCCTTTTGAATGGCCGCTACGTCTGCATAACGCTTTCCTTTCATTGGCGAATGCATTTTTCCGAAAAGGTAGAAGTCGCGCGGTGCCATATCAGGTGAATACGCCGAGTGGTTAATGGCTAAAATGTGATTTTTGGTCAAAAAATCGGTCACAAGTGTCGATCGATGAGACGATTCTGAGAAATTTTTGGTCGTCAGTCAATTTGTGCGGAACAAACCGTGCACACACCTTTCGTAAGCCCAAATGTTAGGTCAATATGCGATAAATCGATGTTTTGGAGATGTTCAATTCCATTTCCATTAATTCCAATGATGATTTTGGGTGATTTTTGATGAATTCACGCACAGTTTCGATGGAATTTTCGGTGATCACGAATTTTGATTGGCCCAAATGTTGATCGTCATTTATGTTCTCACGACCACTTTGAAAACGTGGAAACCACTCGTGCACTCTGCCACGGGATATGCAATCATCGCCATAAACTTGATCCATCAATTGAAACGTTTCGTTAAAAGTTTTACCAATTTTAAAATTTAATAGCGCCACCAAGGGGGCGCTAGATTCAAAATGTCCTGTTTACCCTGGGCCTCGATACATTATCTGTTCCATTTAAGAAGAAGCAAGCTTTTAAAACTATGGCTGTGCATTTTGGGGGGAAGTGTTCAATCAGACAGACAGACAGAGAAAGAGAGTGGATGAGCGGACAGATGGGTATCTTATCATTCTATTCATATGTGTGTGTACATATGTACTCGTTTGTATGTACCTACATATACATACATACATATAACATAGGGGTGTTAGGGGTATAATATATAGCTTGTGGCATTATTCGATCGTAAAAAATATTAAAAATTAAATTTCAACTTAGTTAACTTTTATAGATAGCAGTTAAAGCTTTATGTGGTTGATTAAAAGCTAATTAATGCAACTACTATTAATGGCATAAATGATGCCTCATAAAGCCAATGAATTCTGTGAGCATTTTTCGTTGCTCGACGCTGCTGTTTGTCATTTACATAAATGAGTGTCAATTTTCATGCACATATGCACAAACCACCCCTACCCTTACCCTTGCCCTTGCCCCCACCCCCACCTTCACCCTCACCACCCCCCAATTGTGCTCTGCCTTACGCGCTCTCACACACATGTGAACTTGGTCCTACAACTTTGCGCAGTGTTTACACCACAAATATGCCTCAAAAGCAAATCAAGCATAATCAAATTATTTCCACTCGATTGGTGTTTATTGATAAATTACGCCACAAACAATATTTTGATAACATCAATTATAGTCACCAGCCAATGTCGGCAACAAGAAAAACAACACTGCCAGCGCGCCAATGTCAATGTAGCCGTGAAAACGAGACCCAATCTCAAAGACCCATCCACAAATACTTTGGAACACAAAAATAAATATGAATACTATACATGGGTATGGGAGTGGGAATGAGAGTAGAGGAATGCAGGAGCCCCAGCTGCCAAATAGGTGCGACTACAACAAAGCAATGACACTAACAATGAACAACTACAGCTATGTAACTAACTGGCTGAATGACTGACGGACAGACGGGGTGACGGGCTGACAGACTGGCTGAATGAATGACCAGGCTAGTGAACAAACGAGCGGACAAGCAAGCGAGTCATGCGACCACATGTGTTTTTATTTCTGGCCACAATTGATTTGTAATCTTCGTAAACAGGATTTAACAGATTAGACGTGTAACAAGCGCCAGATAGTCACGCACACCCGCATACACGTACACGGGCAAGCCCAGCACATCAACACCAACGCACAGTGGGACAAAATCGTTTCTCAACAGACGAAAAAAAAAAAATCATTCCCACATTTTTTAAAACTTTTTACAGCGGAATATTGTCACAATCAAGTATGTGGTTTAGGAAATATCTATTCAACAATATTCAAAACAAACAAGATAGAACGCTACAGTCGAGCAAGCCCGACAGTAAAATAGCCTGTACTCTCCACAAAAAGGAAAAATTAAAAAAAAAAAAAAAAAAAAAAATTTAAAAAAAAAATTAAATTATTAAAAAAAATGAATGAAATAATTAATTAAAATAATTAATTAAATTAAATTAGAATACATGTTTATGTTTAAACAGCATACATTTACATCACGTACCTATGCGTGTTTATATGCATGTATGTATGCAGCACAAAGTTGAACAAAAGCAGAAACAACACCAACAGCTGCGGGCAGCGCTGCCGACAGAGCAGCAGGCAGCGCATGAGCAGCGATTTTACTTATGGCTATAACTTTCTTCAGAATTGACCTATCATGATGAAATGATGAAATGATGGCACACGGACACATTAGTACTAACTGGATGTACCTACCAAAATTGATTTTTAAATTCCGAGAATTACGGAAGTTATAAGAAAAAATACGAATTGCGGGGGAGTGGGGGGGTGTATCAGAAAAAATAAACAAACTCGTTCTGCCTAGGGCTTATAGGAACCTTGATACCAATTTTGGTTATCCTAGCTCTTGTACTTACTGAGATCCTTGCGCTCATACAGACAGACGGACATGGCTATATCGACTCGTCTTCTCATCCTGATCAAGAATATATATACTTTGTGGGGTCTACCACGCCTCCTTCTGTGTGTTACATACATGCGCACAAAACTAGTATAGCCTTTCACCCTTTGGGTACAGGCTATAAAAAGACAATTTGTAATTAATTTTTTAAATTAAATGTCCATGTTTCAACTACTTGTAGGCTTAGGTATGGCCTGTCAAACTCTGTACATTCATTTTGAACGATAATTCACATAAAGGATATATGGAGAACGCAGGATTTTATGGATGTGTTGATAGTATTGAGATCTACAGCTGCTACTTATATTCGAGGAAACATTTCTCAATTAACAGGTTATTTGACCGATCAAAAAACAAATAGTAATAATAATAATATTTTGAAGAAGAGAAGGAAAGCGACGATGTCATTGGGACAACAAACTGAAGATTGTAAACTTAGCTAAGCCAAAGAATAAATACCTTCTTATTTACATACGTTCTCTGAAAAGTTAACTGACAATGTATATATATTTATATTTTATGTGATCAGATAGATTCCAAATAATCTATAACAATATCGAGCAAAATTTTTACAGCAACAAAAGTGTTGAATATTATTAATGGAAGGATAAATCAATTGCATTTCTTGTACACTTTTTAGTATTTTAAAAAAATATTGCTTTAGTTTTAAATGTATATATGTATGTATGTGTACGAGTTAAAAACTGAAAAAAGTGTTGCACTTAAATAAAAAAAGACAAACTTTAGGTTTTTGATAAGACTACATTTTCCATTCCATTCCGAACAACACCTTCTTCATTTTTGTTAGTGATTTAAAATCCATAAAAATATTTCAAGTATCCACTGTGCAATGTGATGTTAGGCCTGTTTCGTTCTGTCCATTTGAGAGTGTGGATATAGGTGTGGATGTGTATATGTGTTTGTTGGCCCTCTTCAATTTGGCTTATTTTCTCTATACATTGCTTCGCAAACACACAATCACATTCACACTGAGAGGGAACGATACATTGGTGCACTGGTATGATTGATACTTAATGCCATTTTTAGCATCGTAAGGACATTCCGGGCCTGTGCCTAATCGCCGCTTCGGTTTTATTGTCATTTCTTTTGGGTCTCTTTGTTTGACTTCAGCCCAAATGCCAATTAGCTGCCGCCGCCAAATGGACGCTCCGATTTTTTCTCATTTGACAACGCTAATTGATGATAGCCACTCATTTGATTGGCCAGTGAGTAAGTCAGTCAATCAGTCAATCAGTCAGTTATTCAACGGTGCGCTCTCTCATTCGTTTATTCATTCATTTGCAATTAATTGTGGTTGCCGTATATTTTTATGGCTTGGCATGTGAATACGTATATGGCCGTCAATAATCGCAGCTTCTAATGATGCTTCGTGCACATGGCGTATGATTAATATTTTTCGAAATTCGGAATTATTATTTATGAGCTGCACTGTGTGCCGCGGCAGCTAATAAGTGATCTGACTGCCGACCTATATTCCAAGGCTACCACTATTAGTTTGACAATTTAACAATTCCATTGATTAAGCAAGCCAGAGAGATTCATTTGAGTATACTACTAATGGAAAATAAAAGAAGTACAACATCTTCGAACATTTAATTGGTTAATTCTACAAGAGATGCCATTCTGCCATTCAACTAGGCATGAATCAGAAATGCCATATGCCATATGTCTGAAGACCATGTTAATTCTCGTCAACTCAAACATTTTCAAGCTTCGACATCCAAATCAATGTGTGCAAATTCATTTATTGTGACTATATCCTGCCTGCGTTAAATCAACAACTATTAGCTTGAACATTGCTGCTGCCTGCACACACAAAATGCATACATACATACCAGCCACATACATACACATACATCAGAATGTGTATGTGTATGTGGGTGCGAATGTGTGCACATACACACACACACACACACACCAATTAAAATCGCATGCAATTATGCGACAATCCGCTCGCATGTATGAAATATACACTCAGATAAAAGCTTTCCCAAAATTATCTTTTATTTACGTAAAAAAAAAAGGAAATATGTTTGGAACAAATAATCCTCGCAAATATTTTACTAAATTTGCATTATATGGAAATAGTTCTCTAAGTTTACATGTAGAGAAATGTTTTGGTTTCTTTTAATCACCATTCCAACATATTCATATTTAAACATTAGAATTTCCACATTTTTAAAAGGAATATCTAATAAAACAAAGGAAGAAAAAAATAAGAATACTACTCATCATCCGAAATAATTATAGAAGTTGCAACACTTTAAGAAGCACATAAAATCTTATTCTCATGTCGAGCATAGATATTTTTCGACATACTAAACCAAATCAAGATCCCTAGACTTAGACCAGGACACTCTATCAACTGCCAACCTGATCAAACAACAGTAGAACATTTTCTTGAAGACTGCACAACCCCACAAGCAATTAGAAAACAATTCTTGGGTAATATCGATCTCTCACTTCGTCTATCCCAACCAACGTTCCAAAATATTCAATATTCCTTTGAGCATATTCATCCATACAAGAACACTTGCACAATTATGTAAATGCTTAAATGTTATTCTAAACAATACACTCATCTTGCAGATAAAGGGAGCTGAAGGTCATAGTAGCTATTGCTCTGTTAAGCATTAGGTTAGCATTTAATGTGTAATTATACATACTATATGTTAGCTGAACTTAATTAATAAATATATGAACATGTTTACATGCATTATTTTATTAAATATAATAAATAATCTCTTGACCCCTTTTTTAAAGGGAATTACATTTTACGCGTGGATGGGAAACTGTCTAGTTTTTTCTGAGTGCAGGGTGAAAAGTAACCAAAAGTCGGATTGGAATGCTGTCTGGCTGTTGGTCATCAAACGCTTAATTAATATGACATACACACCACATGCACACACACATACACACACACACTTACTCACAGACAGAGGAACGTACACATTGGAACATTCAACGCCTGGTGCCAATTTGGCAATTGCAACTGTCTCTGCTGACTGCCAAACTTTTGCTAGCAGAGTCCCGTCGTTGTTATCGTCGTCCACGTCCACGTCTACGTCCTCGTCCTTATTGTCGTCGTCTGCTATCGTTTTTCGCTGATAACAGCAACACACAACCAATACCAACAACAGCCAATGTCCAACAACAACAACAACAAGAACAATCGCCAACGCCACCGCGGTTGCCATTGAGCCACCATTGAGCCGAGACTGCCTTTCGTTTTGGGCGCGTTTGCGGTAATTGCTTCATAATTGAACAATTATGCAAACGTGATTGAAGTGATTATATGGCCGCTTATGCATCTCTGTTTATGTCCCCATACGGATACGTTTCACAGGTTCTGCGGTGTGTGTGTGTGTGTGTGCTATTGTGTGTATGCATTAATTGAATGTATTTCCTATCATTTTGTTTTTTTTCTATTTGTGTTCATGTGCGCCTAAATATGCTCATTTACGCAAATTATTTCCTCATAAAATGTGTAAAAGTACATGCATATTCCTATATACATACATGCACATACACATACACACACACACATGTGGTAACATGCATTTGCACACTTTTCCGATACCGTTGTGTTCATAAAAATTAGTTTAAATTCAAGGGAGCCCTTAAATGTCCTGTAACTAGCCTCAAAACCCGTTCAAATCAAACAAGATGGAATGCTACAGTTCACCACTCTACTGCGTTGGCAAACAGGATTTTTGGTCAACTGAGGGAAGAAGAAGAGATTCGCAGTCTCAAAATGGCTAGACCCGAATAAATAATACGATAGATGTACTCCAAAAATCCATGGACTCTTCAGATGCCCTTATCTCAAGAGTTTGTTTTTTAAGTCCTTTTCTTAATAGATAGAAAAGGGCGGATCGACATAAAAAATAAATCATTCCACACGATGTACTTAAGCTTTTGAAAGCGTCCCATAATATTGTTCCTAATAATTTTCAGTCCTCAACTAATGACTACAGGGTGACTCAAAAGCAGAAGAAATAAATCCATTTTCGTTTGAATTAGCTGTAGAAAACAACTAATTGGTAATTTGTCCAAATATAAATTGTTGATGATGAATAAACTGATGTAAGTAAGAACTTATTTATATATTTATCACCAAACATATTCTTTAAAAACAATATAAAAACAGCCCATTCCCTTTCAAATGTTGGCTTTATATTCACAGCTGTTCAAAACTTACTTTTATGATCATGTATACGCTATGTTGTCATATATGGGCAGTCGGGGAAGGCCTGGTCTGATATTCTTCAAATTTTGTTTAAATATTTCGAGTGTTACAAATAATTATCAAATATGCCAGGTTTTAGCCCTTATGCCAATTATTTGGCAATCCGACCCACTGTGCAGACGAGCAAACCCGACGCTGATATACCCTGTACTCAAAAACGAGGGAAGGCGAATAGCAGAAGTAGAAGAAGAAGAAAAAAGAGCTCGACTCAAAATCTTGTTTCAATTCATATTCCATAGTTCCGTAATAATAAATCAATCAGTCACTCAGTTAGAAAGGAAGTGAGGACAATGATATGTAATATACTTGTAGATATTCTTTGTCCAATTAAAACAACACAGCTTCGCCAGTTTTACAAATCTTTGCTTTTTTGCTTAGACTGCTAATATAGGATTTCAAATTTGGCTTACACATCGTACATGGATTGCAATTTTCGCTCTCATCATTCCTTTGGCGTCTCAATTGCCAACGCTAATTGACCAAAAAAAAAGCATTTGGATTAAATCAGCGCGTAAATTGAACTCCAGCTGACCAACCATCTATCTCTCTTATTATATATACTATAGTACTTATGTATATGTACATACTTATTTAGAAGGTATGTAGGAGGTTGCTTGCATCTTTCTGCATGCATTTGTAGCAGCTATAGAAAGCATTGACACTGTCATTTCATTATTTATACTGCTGATTAAATTTCCGCTTATACTCATTAAGTTCCATTGTCAAACCACTTCCGTTGCCATTGCAGCTCATCAGCAGACCATGACGTCGTTGTCGTTGTCGCTGTCGTTGTTTTTGTTGTTGTTGTCGTCGCCGCCGTCGTCGTCGTCGTCGTCGACCAAGTCAATTGCACTTTAAGCTCCTTTATATATGTATGTATACATTTATAGATACACACATATAGCTACATAGATGGCAGGAAGAAGCACGCAAATCTAGTCAGCTAGGATAACAAACTAATTAAGTCAGCGGAACTGTAGGTGCTTGCAACATTTCTAAGGACTTGTTGTTGTTGTTGCTGTTTTTGTTGGTATTATTGTTGCTGGCGCTTAAAGGTGCGAAACTTTGGAATAAAATATTTCAAAATTGCAATGATAGTGCCAAGTACGGGCGTGGTTTCCTGGCTAGGGGCTTCTCAGTGGCAAAGAAGGCAGAAATGGGGATGTTAAGAAAACCAAGCGGATAAGTATTCTGGCGGGCATGGCGTATAATTAACCATATAGCAGAACTGACTAAACACAATCTAACTTTGGCAATGATTTCTCATGATAATGTGAGCATAGAAAATCGCGCGGCAAGAACTAATTAAATAAACAAAGGCAACTGCAAGACAGAATGCCAAGCTACAGCCACACCAGGACAATGGTGGGTTCACAAAAATGGGAAAACGGAACATCTCTCAATCGTACGTATTAGTATATAAAAGTTGTACAATTGATTCAAACTAAAATTACAAAATTTGTGTGTTAAATCAAACAAATAAATAAAAAATAAAAAGACGAAAGGAACTCCACGTGAAGTGAATAAAGCAGTAAAATATATATAAATATTCATTCGGTTAGATGATAGCTCTACACATGCAGATAGTACGCTTGAGTGCTAAATTTTCTTAGAAATGTAAGCATCATTTTTGAGAATTTAAAATGTTACAGTGTAAGCAAGACAATGCCTATTTACATGGGCGCAGGCTCTTACTGAGGGGGAGGCAACATTTTGCTTGGTACTGTTAGACAATTTATGTACTGTGTAGTATAGTATTTACATTCCGTAGGTAACACATATGTACTAGTAATAGCAATAATGAAAAAGAGCCAAAAGAACTAAATTTATTTATAAATAAAAATATAAATTGTAAAATGTTGTTTTATAATTAAAATAGAACAAATAAGTATATGAAATGTATTCAGATAACATTATATAGTATAATATGGTTCGTTAAAGTATATTGAAATCGATCTTAATATTTAATGACTAGCGTTTTAATTTAAAAGTAACCTATTACTTGTAACGCTAGGATAGAGATTACAAATATAAATAAAATAAATACTTATAAACGACTATTCTAACCAAACTTGTTGCGCCGAAAACCACTACTAATGGAGCTCCCAAACAAATTCGCCGCTTTGTTCCAAAAGTTTCTTAGACACGACCATCCTAGAATTCAGAATAAAAACTTTAAATAAATCCGCATCACTTTACGAACATAGCTTTTTTTCTAAGCATTGAATCCGTGCAAACAGGTTTATCACCTTAACAATAGATGTTTACAAATATAAAAAATATTGTTGGGAGACATATTCTATTTCTGATCAGATCCAATGAGTTTCAACAAAATACTAACGCAGCAGCTTCGGAGTAAATAAAGAACCCCAAACGGAACATTTTTATTCAGCAATATAGTACTTAGAAGGCATCAAATTGTGAAGGATTATTTATTTTGTTTGCCTGTCTAAAAAGGCTTCAATAAATTTATTTATTTTTATCGTTTTATTTACAGAGAAAATACAATATTCATGAAGTGTTGCACATTCTAGGAATATTCTTGCCCCTTTTCCTCTTAGTTTTTGAAAAAAAGGGATTTTTTCCCAAAATTTAAAGAAGGAAAACAAAAATTTTAAAACAAATTAATAGTGAGTTCGGCTTTACAACCATATCGATACATTAATTACATATTCAAACAAAATATGTACGAGTATGTAGGAAACATTTTTGGCCATTAGCACAAGCCTGCCAAACAGCAATGAAAAAATATGCACTATTTATGAATATTCAGTAAATATAAAGTTTTTGTGCACAGTTTTCATGTAATTACTTGATATTCTTGATAACTAAAACTGTTGTATTGGCTAGAAATGTACATATTGGCGTTTATTTTCCCTCTATCGTAAATAAAATAATAATAAATAAGTACAATTTTATTATGAGACTGCCCATCATGGCTTCATGCTAAACTCATTACATAGTTTAGATCTGAATTGTGCTTAAAGATTAAATTTTCTGTTTTATTATCCTGGGAAGTATAGATTAATTGCTTCTTTGCTGACAATCAGGAGCTCGATTTTCTCGAGGAAAGCTTTAAATAGGCCGCAATTCAAGAAAAAAAACGCAAATCATTCGCGTCCCGATAAGCATGTCAATACTTCATTTCTCATTGACGACACCGAGACATTTGTTTTTGCACAATTATGGACTGGTACTGCTTTTTATTCTTATTCCATACCATGCTGCAGAACATTCTCTCCAATTTCTCTTTAATTTGAACACAAGTGTTCAAAAGGAACAAAAGTAAATATATTAAGATTCATTATTTACTAATATTGTGAAAGGTAGAAAGAGCTTTATTAAAGTGAATTTTTCGTCATTTTAATTTATAATTTGACAACTGCAAATGTTCAGTTCCCGATCTACCAGATCTACCTCGAGTAGCCCATACTCTCTAGCTCCCTCTGCTTTGCATCAAGTGCAGATACATATGTTTTGATGTAATAATTACTTGCAAGCATTCGCACTTCCTTTTTTTGCAATACAAGTATATGTTTTTTGAATTTTATAGCCAGGATATAGGCCATCGTCCTTGTTGGAAACCTTGTAACTATTTAGTTGAGTAAAGGGATACAACTTGAACGTGTAATATTTGTCAGAATACAAATACCTAGTAGTGTGCTATATGGAAACAATGTATATGTGTACTATTAATGTATGTAGTATGTATGTGTGTGTGTGGCTGGCAGCAAAATGCGCGCCAAGTGTCATTATCCTTTTGGCTTTTCTTGGCAAGAGCGCTTGCTTGAATAGCACAAATTTTGTTCAAAAATTACGACCAACAACAACAGCCGCCAGGTTGTTCGCGTTAATATGCGCCTCACAAACACAAACACAAACACAAACGCACATGCAGTCGCCATTTGCCGGCTGCAACAAAGCACGTGTCCATTGCCAAAAACTACACACACACACACACACACACACACACACCCACACAGCCAGCACTTATGTACATATGTATATGAATGCAAGGAACTTTTAACTGCCTGCGTCGTGACATTAGGCAAAAGGTGCGCGATGCCAATAACGGCGACGGAGACGACGACGACGACGACGACGACGACGACGCCGATTCCGATTCCGACGGCAGCGTCAACTGCTGCCCCTAACCGAACCCCCTGAGCGCCAGTGATACTAATTTCTGGGTTTATGCTGCTTCATTGCACTCTGCTGCTCTGCTACTCTGCTGCTTTGCTTCTCTGCTTCTTTGCTCCGACTTTGGCAAGCAGGCAGGGAAGCAAGCCAACCAGCCAGTCGGACGGGTGGACAGCCAGACAGCGAACTAACAAAGCTAGAAGTTAGCAGTTAGCAAAGCTCCCACTTGGCAGTTGCTGGTGATCCCAAGCAGCTTGCTCAGCCACTTAGGAGCTTGCCACGTCGCCATCGCCATCGCCGTCGCCATCGCCATCGCAGTCACCATCGCCTTGTCGTCGATTTATTTTTCATTTGGTCGTATTTTTGTTTTGATATGCCGCCTTATTCATTACGACGGCATTGCAGTAGTTGTCGTCGGCACCCCGGCACTATCCCTGCCGTTGTCGTCATCCTTAACGTCATCATCGTCGTCATCATTGCTTACGTAATTTCCAGGATAAGCTGCAAAGTTACAACATTTTCTGCCAACATCTGCAGCATGAGCTGCAAGTGAGTGTGAGAAAGAGTTGGGTGCAAGCAGCAGCAGCAGCAGCAGCAGCATCCACACAACCGGGAAGTCATGTTGCAGCATGGAGTATGGAGCATAAAGCAAAAGCTGCAACTCTCAAAAAGAGTGCAGGAGAGCAAGCACGAGTGGGACAGAGAGAGAGAGAGAGAGAGAGAGATAGGGAGAGAGAGAGCTTTTTGAAATTCCTGCAAACTCCAATGCTACACTCAGCTCCTGTTAGCTCGCTGTTGCGACTGCACTTCTCGCCTCGTCTAATAGCATGCGAGTGGTTTCAGGCTAGAGTTGCTTTTCAATATTCAATTGCCACCGTTCGCTTCATTTTTTCGATTTTCATTCCTCGAATTAGATTATTTGCTTGGGCAACTGCTATCGCCGCTGCTGATACTTATGTAGCACATACTTACTCCTGTATATACGCACTTCTATATACTGTATGTATGTATGTATGTATGTATGTGTGTGTGCCCGAAGCCGCGCTGATGAAGCAAATTGTTAGCTGCAGCCGCAGGCGAAAGTTGACATGGCATATCAAATATTTGTCAAAAAGTTCTACTTCATTATAAGCACGTACCAGTCCACGTATTGGAATTGGGCAAGCGACTACTTGTATGTACATACATACTATACGTGTGTATATACAAGTATATATGTATTTGTATAAGTGTGGTGCATCGAAAGGCAAAGCTGCTGAACCTCTCCTTAATAACATCGTTATACTCGTACCCTCGTCCCCTGACTATAGTTATGCAGCTTCTAACAAGTTTATAATTAGTCGAACATCGTAATGTTTTGGTAACAAGAGGATTGCCTGGAATTGCTTTTAGGTGTGCACCTGAGCAGATGACTAGCGTGGGTAAAACACATAACTCAGGCGGTCAGCAATAACAGATCTTAAGTGTATTTAAGGACTTGTACAAAATATGTAAATAAGAGACAGCAGCAAGCATCTTCGTCTAGAATTTTCTGATACGGTTCTACTGACTACAAATAACATTTCTCTGCCCTCCTTCAACACAAAATTACGTCAATACTGTCCCCAAATCCAAAGCTTCATAAACTAAACTTTTCTTTATTATATTTATAATTTTTTACCTTAAATTTTAATTTTAGTTTCAATCGGTCAACCCCAGAAAATTATCTTCATCAGCAATGCCGCTCTTCTTCGATTGCTATGGGCAGACTTAAGTCGGAGGTGATTTTGGGATTGCTCGACAATATTGCCTATTGATTATTTGCTTTCATCGCAAAAACGTAAGTTTTAAACAAAAATCGAACACATGGGCAAATATTTCTGTCAAATTGCCTTCATCATGCATTTAATAAGCGCGATTGGGTGGGAGTATATATAAAAAAAACCATATACATATTGACATATATTTAAGCATTCTCTTAGCATTAAATACTAGACTGAAGGGGGCGATGCAAGCCCCACAAAGTATAAATGAAAGACCAGTCCATATAAACATCTATGTAGATCTCAGAACATATAAAACCTTTAAACAACAACAGATGCTTTATATAGTATAGTACTAGCAGGTCTTGCCCGTCCTTGTTGGCACAGTATTTGTGCTTACAATTATACGATTATTTTCTATATGATATTTCTCTTCCAACACTCTCTAACGTTTTTAAAGAGTTCATTTGCCAAATAGCAAATTACTTTGGTATGGTTCGAGAGCTGGGACATATTTATGGTTATACTTATGTACATATGTATGTCATAATTATTTCTTCTACTTTCTTTAAAGAAAAGTTACATAAATAGAACGCAGTTTACCTTTTATTCTTTCTCAGAGTAAATAAACCAAGTTTAGAGTTAATCTGATTTCTAATTTCCTAAAGTCACTTCTTAGGAAACTTTGGAAATACTTTGATAGGAAACTTGTATCCAAATTGCAGCTTCTTAACGCTTACCATTTGGGCTGTGCGTTGATTGCACATACTTACATACACGAATGTACATATGTATGTATATCATGCAAACTATTTTATATAAACATGTGCCTACATTAAATACACACATACATATGTACATTTATTAAACAATGTAAAATGAAATAACGACATACAAGTACATATGCAACACAGTCGAAACCGGAACATGAACCGCGGCGCTCGCGTCACGAATAAAAAGCACATAGTCCATCTCTAGTTGCTGGAGCATCATAACTTTCTATAGTTGAATCCATCGACTCTATCGCAGCTTGAATCCAATAAATAGAAGATTGAAATAATAACATTTTATAATTTATTGAGATCAATTAGAACAAATCAAAGTTTGTATTAAAAACACAAGTTTATCCACTGTTTGTGGCTTAAGAAAGCATCAGCTCGAGTCAATTGTTAAAAGTCGTCGATAGTATCGATAGCGCCATCGATATTTTTGTAAAGTGAAAAATATATTTCTATATTCCGGAAATCCTTGAATGCCAATTTGTAGATATACAAGTAGTTATGTAGATTACGGACTCCAAATTCGAAATCGATCGGACAACATTTATAAGAGAAACTTTAAATTTGAAAAATAGTGAAGAAATATTGAAACCCCAATAATTCAAGCGCCAAGAAAACTGTCAAAAAAAAAAACAGGTAAGCAGTTTTCTTTCATAGATTATAAAATCAAAATTTACAGGTGATCGGCTTAAAAATGTGGATTTTTCAAACAAACATTGGATCTCGTTTTCTCCGCTTTGGAGGTCGAATTTTCCAAATCCCCTTCTTATTGCGCACCTACACTATAATATAGTAGGATACTTGAGCCCAAATTTCAGTTTCCTAGCTCTTGCCGTTTGGGCCACATTTTTTTACAGGAAAAATCTCATAATTCGACCGGGTGAACCGTTTTTGATGATTCTTCTTTTATGTGAAAGCTGATGCTTCCCGTGTGGTCCTATTTAAATGTTGTTTTGACAATGGCATCCATGAGAAAACTACCTTTAACATACCTCATTTAGTCGAAGTAGCTGAAAATTCTATTCCTGAAGACGATGCTGTTATCTTTCTCGAAACATTAAGTGACAAAAAACAAGTGGAGAAGCTAAGGTCGGGTGTAGAATAACTACAGAAAATTAACAAATAAAAAAAATTTTAAATTATATAAAAAAAGTTTTGGTCGATTTCATCTCCTTCGCTAAAGGGTGTATATTCGTGTCTGTGTCAGCACGTATGCAGCACAAAGTTCAACCAAAGCCGCAGCAACAACAACAGCTGCTGGCAGAGGAACTTATATAAATCGGTCTATCATAATGAAACTTAGCATACAGTCTTATAATCACTAACTGGTACCAGCAGCAACTCATCCTCGGCAATAGACTCCGATACGGGCAAGAGAAGCACCGCGGGCAGCATCGATGTGGCCAACGTTTCATTATCAGCATTCAGCATTGGATCTGCCGCACCGAATACCTCATCTGGCTAATTCGACCTCATCGGGCCTAGGCTTGGTGATCGATGTCATTTGACATTTGAAATACTATGTATATGAACAAACAAATTACAAACTCGGCAGCGAACTGCATTTGTGCTCTGTAATTATTTTGCATTAGACACAAATCTGTTGTTGGATTGCTCCTGACGTTTTAATGGCAAAATAAATGACGTAGCCCCGAACAGTGTAATCGGATGAAGAAAATTAAATAATCACAGTAAATTAAGTTACGCGACACGGTGCTTCTATTGGACCATTGGGATTTTTTTGTTCGTTGTATATTTGCAATCGAAGCTGGAATGCTCGAAAAAGTGCCGGCCGCATTCCTTTGTCTCTTATGTTGCAACAACGAATTAGGACTGCAGCTGAAATTGTCGTTATTTAATGATTTTTAGGAGCTGCGAGCAATTTAACAAATTTAATTTCAACTATGTAGTTTGTTAAAAGACTAACTACAGGAATAAAGAGCCTCTTCAGGAGCGAACGTTGAACGAAAGTTGAGGCGGACTGGCTAATACCTTGTAGACCTTCCCTCACCGGGTCAGTGAGTCTCCTCCTTTTAGCTTTTAATTATATTTTATAATTAATTTTAATTCAATTTTTTTCATTTCTATTTCTTCTTTGTTAGGTCTATTTACGTCTCCGAATAACTTAAAGATGAACTGATTATACTCTGTGCATGAAATGTACAAGAGTATATTTGGTTTGCGTTAGGTGAAAACTGTAACAGGCAGTTTGAAAAGTCGAATTTTTTTGAAAGGTTCAATAAATGGCGAAAAAGATGTTGTGAAGCAAATAAAGTCTTTTGCTCAAACACGGGAACCTTTTGATCAGCCTTCGTATGTACATACAAGTATGAATGTAATATTGCAGAGCAACAAAAAACAGCGCCAATATACTTGTACGCGGTGCGTTCATATGTAAATGCATATATATGTACTTACAAACATACATATACATATGCTTTAAAATTGGCAAAAAGCGCTAGCTTTTGCATGCATATATATAATCGTATATATACATACATGTATATACGTGTATGTACATATGTGTAGAGTGCACCGTGAAATTCGAACAAAAAGTACAAAAACATCTCTTCTCACTGCTGCTTTTTCAATATATATTTTTTGGTACTTGCTCGCTTTTCACTCTCATCCACTTCATATTGTGAAATATGTATTGTCAATTAATGGAATTATCCAGCTGAGTCGATAACTGTAAAAAGGTTACAATTTTAAATGGAGGCGGACTTGACGCTTTTACTATTCGCAAGAGAACATTAAAGAACGTGGTTTAATTAAATAAAAGTTTTGGGATATTTTTGTATCGTTTTCGATAAAGCGATAACCTATTGTTTCATGCTGAGGGCTGCAATAAAATACTTGCTACGAATTTGTATATTGAAAATTGGTCATCAACTGTCCACCTCCCCCAATCTAGCAAGATAACATCAATCATCCAAAAAGAATGGTCAGTCAATAGAGGCATCCATGGAAGAAATTTCCGTGGCCTTAGAAAACATAAATCGACACTTTGATTTCCTTCTTTCATAAGACATTCAAATAATAATAGCACAATAGCTTTATTAAAAGTTTAATAGAAGCGATAGTGACGTGGTATTTCAAAAATAAAATACATTTATTTTCAACAAATTCCGGTTTGAATTGAAGAGAATTTCAAGGATACCCGAATCACTACCATATTTATAAAATTGCACTTAAAATCAACTAAAGGCAACTTAATAAAATTATATTATTTGTATTCAAAAGAGACTCTTCTACGTAGCCAGCTAGATCGTGAATATTGAAGATTAAACTTGAATATATATTTGCCTATCTGCCTGCTAGATTCATAAAAATAGAACTAAACGGAACAAATTGTTATCGGAAATAGAGTGAGTTGCAGACTTATTTGCATTAACAAAAAAAGAAGCTACTGAGAAAACACTATTTTAACACAATTTGGA
Source organism: Scaptodrosophila lebanonensis (assembly GCF_003285725.1). Classification (NCBI taxonomy): domain Eukaryota; kingdom Metazoa; phylum Arthropoda; class Insecta; order Diptera; family Drosophilidae; genus Scaptodrosophila; species Scaptodrosophila lebanonensis. The sequence goes on along the minus strand of NW_022060567.1, from coordinate 3,483,953 downwards.
AATTATTCTCATAGAATAAATATATTTGAAGTTGTATCGATCTTGTAATATTACATCGCAACCCAACAGTATTGTCGAAATCGCTGCTGCCTTGTGCTTAATTTTCTTTGGTCTAAAAACATGAAAATTATTTGTTATGTTCAGCAGGAGCTGCCGATATACCTTATAGAAGCCATATTAGCTTTTTCTCATTTTCTGTCGCCTCCATTCATGTTCTACTGTTTACCCAATATTTTCAGACCATTTTGCCGCTATATCTCTCGCAGTGCTGCGCGGATTTTTACTTATAGTCGACAAACTTGTTGCATCGGGCTGGGGCGGATTTATGTATGTAAACCTCAGAAAGAGGCATACTCCCAAGTCTCTAGGTACGTCTTATGCATTTTGCATTTCATTATTTTAATTAATTTAGGTTAGTCTGAAAAGGCACAGTGACAGATATTTGTCGCTGTTATTCTAATATCACAGTCACAGCCGTCAATGTGTGTCGTCACAAAAGAAACCGTGTACATCAAGAGACTATACTATAGATGGACATGGGACCGGGTTTTTTCTGATTGACTTATTGACTTAAAATAACACGCGCGGATATAGAACAAGAGTGAATGCTTTTTTGTCAAGCTGATTAAGCTGATTATGTATGTATAAGTACTATATACGAGTAAAAAGGATCAGAGATGCTTCGTGTCTGTAACATACTTTGCACAAACCAAACATACCCCTTTTATTCTTCGGGTATAAAAATAATGCTATTGAAGTTGATAAACAATGACAGAAAAATGACAAATTCTATGCTATGTAATTTATCATATTACTATGGCAGATGGGACAGGTGCAGTGTATAAAAGAGTCGGACTATCGGTAAACAATTGTTGATGCCAATTGAAGAAAATAAACTAATTAATAGGGCTACGTCAAATTGGTTGATTGACCAAATGCAATAGATTTTGTATTGCTTTCGAGCCCTGCAGACTTCTGTTTTGGTTCTGATTGATTAAAGAATTTCAATTGATTCCGTACGGATAGAGTATTTCAAAAAAATACCATGCCAGCCCATTGACTGCTGCTTGCCCAAATTTCATCGTCTACTCTACTCGTATCTGCCACAACTTGAAAAACTTTCGATATTTTGTGTGGGTCTGGGTGTGGGTGTGGGCGTAACTCAACTTAAACTTTGGTTAAACAATTGCTTAATAAAACTCGCACTCTGTTACATGCAAGAGAGGAAAAAATAGCTGACTGCAGGCATACCTTCAGATACACACACACGCACACACATACACGCTCACATCCAAAAAAGAGGCGCACACTTCAGCAAACCCAACAAATTAGTCTAAAAACCTTGGGCAGAACTTCTCACAATCCGCAACTCACACACACACACACACACACGCCCACACACACACACACATAGGTAACCACTTGAGTGGCTCACTTTGGTTTTGTTGTTGTTGCTGCTGTTGTTGTTGTTGTGGTGTGCAAAGGAATGTATTTTTGTTATTGATTCATAAATATTTCAATACATTTATAACACATAAAGCATCAAGGCGAGAGAGCCAGACCACAAAAGGCGACCAATTTCAATGAATATCAAACTATAAAAATGCCGCAAAGTGTTTTTGCAAAACTTACGCCAGCCGCTTGATGCCTCATTCCCGATGCCCGATGGCCGATGCCTTTACCGTTGCCTACCTTAAGGCGCGCACACTTGCAGCCACCCAGAAAACTCACGTTTGGCGACGACTCTGCTCCAACATCTCGAGCTTGAGTTCAAACCTGAAACCGAGGTCCTGGACCGCTAATACCTATCAACAGTTGGAGAGTATTGCTGTGTGAGGCGCGTGTTTCCACCCCTAACCCTAACCCTTACCCTTACCCTTCCTTCATGGCTTCACCATGCACTCTTTTTAGTTTTTGCTTGGAAAAGCTTTGAATTTTCATTTTTATTTATTTGTGCATATTTGATTTGGCGTGCAGGGAAAATGCTGAAGCATAGGAAAAGGGGAAAATGACACAAGCTCGTTCGTTGTTGTTGTTGTTGGTGGTGGTGTTCGTACAACTGTTTGTCCGTACGCCTGGATTGTCTCCCAAGCATTTGGGCTTTTTATATGCTTGAGACACTCGACAGCCCACCATGAGGCCAATGACAAAAATTGCTGATAAAAATTGTAACATGTAGCCCTTCTCCGATCTCCGACAACGCATAAGTTTTGTGTTTTACTCTTCACTCATCAATAAAAGTCCGTCTCCAAAGCAGTCAAGCAGTTTTTAGGGAAAATCAATTTTTGTATAAACAAGCATTTGTTTTTTTTTTTTAATACCTATTCTTTAAGTTCCATATACCTACCTCTAGACTTCAACAGCAACAACAACACACCCTGTTCGAGCTAGTGTTTAAACGCTGGCCGTTAAACAGTATTAAAATATCTTAAATATATATCCTATTAAATCTAAAATATTGTAAATGTATGTACATAGATATAAGTGCGTCCTATAGCTACATACTATAGACAACTGTTGCATTCCCCATTAATTTTCAACTAGCTTAAGCTGCCATATTGGTAACAGAATACTGGTTTAATAAATTGTATATATGTAAATAAAATGTAAAAAAAACTATATTTTGCCTAATAAATGTCAAAGAGAAACTCTATTTCATTTATTTTTTATTTTTAAATAAAGTAGCAGAGAAATATAATGTTCTACTTGTATGTACTTATGCAATTCGCTCATAGAAGCTTGGAATGTTGGTGGAGGAGTACGTGCAGAATATATTAAGACAGTATTCATACAAGGATTGGTCTCTAAGATAGAAGAAGTATATCCAGGCGTTTATCTAGTATAAATCAATTATTTGTAAGGGGTCGCAGAAGCTTTCTTCTATCTCTTAAACTATACCCTTATACCTAAGTACAGGTATGGTACAGGTGCTCTTTTTGACAGCTCAACCATGACTGCTGAACTAGCTCATAAACTTTCTAGCCAGCACAATGAACTCCATTGTATATAGAAGAAAGTACAGGAAATTCTCGTTTAAATTTTTTACATTTAATACGGCCTGATATTTTGCTAAGCTGAGCAACAAGAAATGGCACTCAATGCCAAATTGATGAAGTTATTCAGATCTACAAAGTAGTATTTAAATATAAATCATTCAAATGAAATTTCTCACAACCCAAAACACATAGCTATTAGGTCTCCGAAAGGGTTCTTGTGAGAAGATTGTGAGCAGATCAATGTAAAGAGACTGCTATCATCACAGATCGTTGAATTATAAATATAAATAGGGCAACAAATATAAATGCATAATCAAAAAGCATAAATTACTATTTTACAAGTATGAATGGCAAAGAGCGTATCGATAGGGCAACTAATGCTACTAGAGACACACTCAAGGAACTTATTCTTATTTGCTTATTTCACGAAATGCTTCTCCATAATACTTATATACTACTTTGTAATTATTTTAGCAATATTAGAGTCATGAATTTTACAGACCTAAGAGACTTGTAATAAGAAAAGATTACAGCCAACATGTTTAAACACGACTTGAGATAATCTGTAGCAGCAAAAATCAGTTCAGCCACTGTCCTGCAAACTATTTCAAAGGCTGACTGGCGATATTTTAATTTGATTAGCCGGTTAACAAATGGTTAACAAAAAAGACTATTTAAAATCCATATACAAGTAAACATATATAGTACCTATATTTTGGTATCTACGATGTCTTAACACTATTTTACCCTGTACTCAAAGGATAAAAGGGTATATTAGTTTTGTGCGAGAGTGTACATGTAACACAAAGAAGGACGCGTGGCAGACCCATGAAAGTATATACAGGGTGCGCCATCTTTTATGTCGGCATGCAAACATTGAATATCCTTGAAAATAAACAACCGATTTTCAAGTATGAGATATTTTTATTTAATTTGGTTCTGTACAATTTCTTAAACTGAGGTATTCAACGCTGGTCTACTCAAGTCAATCGGTTCACTAATGACAAAGTTATTCAATATTTACATACCGACATAAAAGATGGCGCACCCTGTATATTCTTGATCAAGGTGCGAAAATGAATCGATATAGCCGTGTCCGTCCGTCTGTCTGTATGAACGCAAGGATCATAGAAAGTATAAAAACTAGAATAACCACACTTGGTATGTAGATTCTCCTAAGCCTGAGAAAGGGTTAGTTTTTTTTATTTTTTCCGATGCACCCCCCGCCCCCCACACTCCTACTCTATTCATGATTTTCTCTAACTCACCCAATTCTTTAAATTTGAACTGAATTTTGTAGCCACATCCAGTTAGTGATTATGCGTCCGTATATTAAGTTTCATTATGATAGATCAATTAGAAACAAAGTAATAGCAATGTCTATAATTTTTATTTAATTAATTAATTGATTGAAAATTAAAAATTTAAGACTGGAGCCCGCTCAACTCTAGCATTATTTTCTTGTTTTATGCATGCATAATGCATATGTAGATATTATACTATATGCGTAATGATTGATCAAGTTTAAGTTTTTCCCAGATTTCTGACTTTTTCATCCACGTTGCATTATGTTGGTGTATTCGTGCGTGCGTGTGTGTGTGTGGACATCGTATTGAAGTAGACGACGTTGCCAATGGTCCTTGCTGTCTGGCTCTATCCGTCCCAATAAAAGAAACACGCTCCGCACCCCATACGCTGGCACACAATTATAAAGCACATCTTTTTACTTTTAGAGCCAGCCTGCTTTATACATTTATTTGTGTAGTGCCTGGACCACTGTATGCATCTCCTCTCTCTCTCTCTCTGTCTCTCTCTCTCTCTCTCTCCATATATATATAGATATATATATATTTGTGTGTGTGTGTGTGTATTCTGAGTATCGCCCAGCGCTGATTTAAATATCTTTTGCGAAGTGAGGGTTATGCTAAATATTTATGCATGACTGCTTTTCTGTGACATCAAATAAATCACTTTTATAGTTTGGGTTTGAGTTTGAGTTTCGAGTTTTAGTGTCTGCCCGTGTTTCTACTAGTGCTTCTGCTCTGTTCTTGTTGTTATTGTTATTGTTATTCTTGTCGATGCCACTGTTTGTTGTTGTTTTAAGCAGCCTAACCATGTAGCCATATTTATTGTGTAGAACAAATTGCTACGCACAATTTTTAGGCATTTCTATTTGTATTTCCATTTGTGTTTGCGTATTTGAGTTTCTGTCTGGGTCTTTTTATTTGCATGCTTGAGCAGCACACGCGTTTGCCAACTAAGGCCGACCCCATAAAGTATGCCAAACGTTCCGCATGTACTCGTATGTATATTAAATGACGGATCAGCATTATTGCCCTGAAGAGTCTTGGCTATTAAAGTGACACGATGGTCATGACTTTCTTAGGCAATTTTCTGATGATCACTTTGTCTTCAGATCATGCCGAAATGATGCCTTTCTTATGCATCGACACATGGCTAATTCCTCAAGATTTAGCAACATATAGTACTTAATTCGGTAAATGTGAAAAGCTATTCTGATTTGGTTTTCCCAAACATCTAGGAAGATTTTTCCAACCGCCTCGGCCTGAAAAAACTTGATGTATATTGTTCCTGAAATTAAATTGTCTATTTACATTAAAATCGTAAACAAGCACATCTCTTTTACACATTCAAAAATTTGTTTGACATGAAAAAAAGCACAGGCGACAACCATTTTAGGCCTATATCGTTAGTGCTGTTCACAACTAGCATGTTTTCAACAATGAATCTGTATATGCTTTAAAAAAATCATTATGCCTTCGGAAAACTAAAACTTAGGATCCAATTATACTGCGACACGTTAGGTAACAAGACACGATTTTCGTTCACGCGACTGCAAAACCATAAGAAACACATGCTTGGATTGCCGAAGGATTCCCCTAATTATGCAATTCCAAGCGAAACGGGACTATCGATTATTTATACCGAAGCAATGCAAGCAAATTTCTCATATGTGCAAAAACTATACTTATGCCGGATTCAAGGTTGGCGAAATATATGACAACATTTCTGCAGAGAGGTTCGAGTCAATTCTTAAAACATGGCAGAGCCTGCCATGGGCTTCAGCGCATAATGAAATATTCAAAAGTATGGATGTAAGCAAGACAAACCTATCAACATTTTTAATACTAAATACAAATCTTGAAGAGGCAAACTACTAACACGGTAAATAAAGTATTCCAGAAATATCCTTAATCTTTAATGATCGTTCCCAAATGTTGCACATTTCATTGCTACAAGACTAATCTTAAGAGAGATAAGATTTCAACAGCTACCTACTCAACAGCAAACAATAGTTTAAATAAATATGAATTAATTTGGACATGTCGAGCATGTGAAAAGGGGGAAAACTGGCTCCAAAAATTGTATTAAAAATCTTCAATTTTCATTTGATTGACTCACAATTGGGGTTGTAATAATAAAAAGTACGTTTGGGAAACAACGTGTAAAACGGTATATTAGTTTTGTGCGAGAATGAGCCCACAAAGTTTATATATTCTTGATCTTGACAAGACAAGTCGATATGGACATGCCTGCCTGTCCGTCCGTCTGGATGAACGCAAGCATCTCAGAAGGTACAAGAACTATAATTACCAAACTTGGTATCTAGGTTCCCCTTAGCTATTGTTGTTGCCGCTGCTTTGGTTGAACTTTGTGCTGCACTGACACGAACAGACACGAATAGACATGCATACATTCACATAGACACCATTTTTATGTAATTGTGCAATTATGCACCCTTTACGTGAGTTCGAATACCAAAGGAGGTAATATGTATCAATGTTTTTTAATTTTTCTCATTTTTTACACATATGTATAGAGTATTTCAAAGTCGGTACACCCGACTTTAGTTTCTCCGCTTGATATTTCTATATCTGTACTAAAAAGCATAAAAAAGCATCAAGAAAATTAATTCAAAATAACAATGGAATGTTAAAATTACTTTCTGTTAAAAATGGTATAGAAAAAAAAAAAAAAAGAAATAAAACATGCATCATGGAAGTTTCAATATTGAAAAAGGGCTTAAAAAACTAGTAAAGTAGACAAAAAAGGTGGAAAAAATATTTTATAAATTTAAAAAATAAACCTTTGGCGTGAATTAAACCCACGTCTCCACATCATCATTTGTGATTTAATATCGTCACACTTTAAATTTAATATTTTAGTATTAAAGTTAAAATTTAAGTGTGCACACTTCATATTTACTAAAACACACGATGGTGCAAAATCGATGGCAAAAATAGTTAAAACTAAGTACGTGTAAATATTGAATTTGCCCTGTGGTTTTTTTTATCAGTGTAGTAGGCGGCGCCCTAGACTACAGAAAACTGAAACGACGGGGCATTCATTGTAAATTTACTGTTTATTTCAAAAGCACTTTAGGTACGTTTCACTTCTATTTTCTCTCTCTACATGGTAGTTCGCTAAGTTGGCCGAATTGGCACCAGAATTTCCTATAATTCCACGTACAAAAACAAAAAAAACAAAAAACCAAAAAAAACAATTGCTTTTGGTATGACAAAAGGGGCTAAAATTCTCACTTCATCACACCTGTGGTATCTGTGTCCACCCATCTATCTGCGTGAATGCATTGTCAAATCGCTCAAAATATTTCTTTCGCGTACAAGGTGAGTGTGTCGGGAGTCAGAAATGAAATGCTGAAATGCTGATGAGAAATACATACTTGTACATATATTTGGTATAGCGCCTTGTTGTCATATCGTCGCCACCATTTTGCCCCAACGTTGCATGTGCCGCCAGTGTGCGGGCTTTAGCTATATGGATATGGAGTTGCTGAATGTGTATGGCAGAGCCATACCCCACTATATCATCCCTATAAAGGGCGATGGGTCCTGTTTGTTCCGTGCTCTCTCTTTTGTGATGTTTAATACGCAGCACATGGCGAATATCGTGCGCAAAGAAATTATAAGTCATGTGGTCACCCATTGGGCCCAGTTTGCTATAATGTCGCACGATCATCGTGGCAACAACTACTTGAATGCCGCAGCCTATTGGAACGACATGTCGCAGCCGTATACTTACGGCGGACTGTGCGAGCTGATGGCGGCTGGCCAGATATATCCGTACACCTTCGAGGTCTATCGAAATGGCGAGATTTACACTCGTGCTGGCGACCATGGATTTCCGGTTCGACGCTTGCGCTTCACTGACGACCTCTCGAGCGGACACTTTGACGCCTACGTCATTAAGGTAGGTGAATAGGTTAGTCGATTTGACTGACCGATAGCACGAAGCGCTTTGCAGGCAAATGTTCAGCAAGCGAAGCACAGCAGTGTTGGTGCATTGATGCATAATAATGCTTAACACCTTTATCAAGACGGAGGTGCCAATAAAAGCGACAAGGAGGGTGCTGTTAATAATGCACTTTAAAGAAGAAGGCGCTTTAAAAAGCCAATGCAAAAGGACCAAAGGAACGCAAAACCAAAGGCGCATATCTGAGATCTAAGAAATGGATGCGAAAGCAAAGAAAATGACTGAAAACAACGTTGATAGGTCTAAATTAGTTCAGTTTTGAAAAACCCCTCCATAAGAAAACTCTAAATTAACTAGTAATTACATATCATATCATATTCATGATTAAAATACTTATATATGGGCAAACTTTATTGCTCTTCATGAAATATAGTACCTTTGTTCCCCTTACGCTCTTCATAAAATATATTTCTTTTGTTTCCCTTTATGCGTGTGCTTTTGGTTTCCTCCTACACTTCCAGAAGCAACATTTCCCTTACGCACAACTATCTATAGAATAGATAGAGTATGCATTTTCCAAGACAATTTCATTTCAAACTATTAAAGAACCTTTGACCCAACGGATTGGAGATACAAGTAGTTTCTTGATAGCAGCAAATAAATAGCAGTGGCTAACAATCAAAAAACACCCGATTGCCATCGCCCTGCTCCTAATATTCAGGAAACCCATCAAACAATTAAAATTTTATATAAATATATTATGAGTGGCAGGTCCACTGTGATTTGAATGCTTTCTTCAATGAAATGCATACTGTGTAAACAAACTACTGATGTTTTCTCTACCTCTAAAATAGTTGAGCTCGCAACGAGCATTCCTCAATAAAGCACTGCCTAAGACGAGAGGGAAAGAACAACGTGGAGTCGGAAAACTTCAACCAACAACTTACTCAACCTAACCTTACTAATATAAAAGAAGGAATTTGAAAAATACAAAAAAAAAAAGAAAATTAAAATGAAAACATGATAAGTTAACTCAAAAGAAGGATAAGATAGAAGTAAAACATAGTGGGTTTATTGGAGTAAGTTCATTTGAATAAATTTATTTAGGTTAATAAGGGGAGCCTTTATAATTACCCAACTGTGATTGATGACTAATGAACATTTGGCTTGAAAATGGTTATCGCTGTCGGTTAGCGAAAAAAAATGGCTAGAATGGCTAGAAAATCCTCTAAGAACTATTAGAAACCTCTCAAGGCAATGCTTGTAATTAGTCTACTAGAAAAGGCTAGAAAACTCACTTCGAATAGTTGGAAGCCCAGCTAATAATGAAAATCCACTAAAAGTTAATAGAAAAACCGCTGGAAATGGCTAGAAACACAGCTATAAATAGTTGTAAACAACGGGATAAAATAGATAGAAAACCCGCCGTCACCAGTCGTTGCCAGAGCCTAATTCTATTTCGCACTAAAAATATTCCTGGAATCACCCGAAAACTACAAGAAACAGCGACTCTTAAAAACCACAATATCCTAGTAGTCATAAATAATTTTTGTTTTGTTTTTTTTTAATAACAATTTTGCCAGCTGGTCTACTTGCTGTTCGTTTGTGTGCGACTGTTACTGTGCTTTTTGTTTTGTCACAGAAAAGGTTGTCGATCCTGCATTCAAGACCCTCATATAAGAAGTTTCAATTCAATAAAAGTTCTGGCAACTCTCTCTGTCTCCGTGTGGAAAGATATTTGGCGCATTTGTTAGACCACAAATTTTTGAAAACAATTGAACGAAACGGCTTAAGACTCATTGCGACTAATGAGAGACTATTGAGAAACAAACTCGTTAAAGAAATTTGAACAATGAAGGCAACATTAAATTAAAACTTTACATAACTTTAACAGAAGACTTTGGTAACATGTTACATTAATTGTTTTAACTTTAATAATTTATAATAGTAATAATTAATTAATAATAAATGTACTTTCCTGCACTTCCACTTGCACTTGTTAATTATGCAACAACTAAACACACTATAGTATTTTAACAGCGAATATCAATCGAAATGTTCAGTTGCAAAAACAATTTCCATATCTACTTGATTAGCAAGGCTTGATGGGAAATTGTGTGCCCATTACCCGTAGTACTCGTATGTACGGGTTCAATTACAGATGCTAAGACTATTACGAATGCATACAGACATAGGAATACATTTGTGAACGCCTGCTCATATACATACATACATACATACGTACATACATACATACATACATATGTAAATATTATGGGCTTACTCGTATGGCCTCAATGCATCGCGCTGTGGTTGTCAATGTTAAACGTTTGTCTGAACGGCAGGGGGGCCGCAAAGTAGGCAACGTCAAATGCCAAATGACATCTGACGAGCCCAAGACAGCTACTGCGTCTTATACTAGTATACATATGTATGTCTTCTGATTTGTGTTCTTCTTGGCCCGTTTTCCCATCAGATTGTGTTTGTGTGTGTGTGTGTGTGTGTGTGTGTGCGTGCATGTCCCGTGTGTTCATGTCTCTGGGCTGCTTTGTTTTACATTTGTCGCCGACGTCGTCGTCGTTGTCGTTGTCGTCTTCGCGTACCAATTACAGCACACAAGGGCCAAAAAGCGCAAACATAAAAGCTGTCCCGCTAGCCTCCCCGGTTATCCTCTGGCTCTCGCTCTCCTTCCATGCCCCAAGCTGAAGCGGCATGCACGTGAAGCTGCTCCACTTTGAATTAGGCACAGAAATCACAGAGAGAGCGCGTCACAAATTTGAATCATTTACAAAATATGCTGAAAAGAATAAGGAAAATGCAAGTCAAAGAGTAAAATAGTACGACTACAACGGCAGGGAATGTCATGCTGTGTACATACATACTCGTGTGTGTGTGTGTGTGTGTGCCCAGGATAATTTTCAGCAGAGAAAAAAAAGTAAAACAAAAACAACAAAAAAGGTACACTAAGAGGCATAAGGCCACGACACCGACTGAGACTCTGAGACTGAAGCATGAACAGCGTGCATCGCTAGTTGTTGGTAAGCCAGAGTTCATATGTATTATATATATATGCATCTATATATTATATATTTTATGTACATACATATATATATATATATATATAAAGTTTATATATATATTTATATATAAAGTTTATATATATATATATATATATATATATATATATATATATGTATGTGTTTGCGGCCTGGGTGACTCCTGACTGTGGCTGTCATGTGCCACAAACCCACTAAACTACTGAAAAATGTGAAGCGACGGCACAAAAGGAAGCGCAATTTCTGCTGCACACCACACACCAAACACACACACACACACACACACACCAAACACACACACTCACCAAACACACACACGCACACACATTAGGGCACATCGAGACAGGCGGCCGAGCAGGAGCACCCGACTCTGGCGAACGAGTGCAGCCGGCACATATACAAAGCCGGCACAAAGAAATGTTAATTCCGTAATACTTTAAATGTGGAGGCATCGAATGACATTTGCACTTTTGCTGCCAGGAAACTAGAAAGCATATTGGGACAAAGTCTCTTTAGATCCTTTAGAGTCAAAATGAAGTTCCAATTATGGTTAACTAATTTTTTAAAAATTACCAACAACTTTGAAAGTGTACTGAATAAGTTTCTTACCATTGCGGACTATGGTTTTCTATATTCAAAACCATCATATATCTGCTTACCCGGGTGATGCACAGGGGATATATTCCGTTCCATTACACTTGCGGCTGTAATCATCGGAAATTTGCAGTTTTAGATCTATACTGTATCTTCTTTTTTTTCTATTTTTTAAATTAATTAATTAATTAAATCTGAAGATCTTCATTTTGACACCCAGGCATGTGCAGTTTTGCAGATTTGATAACAAATTTATTTGTTCTTTTTTATAATGTTTGTATCTTTTCATCTATATCGACAGTCCATTTTTGCTTGTGCTTCGAGATCTGAATAATTGATGTTGCATTAATAGGAACATGACTTGAGGGGAAACGACTGTGGCATCAATCGTCTGATTTGGTTGCCGAATTTCATTCGATATCCTACGATGCATTTAAATAACCTTCCAATATTTTGCTGTTTTCAACGAGAAGAAATACATTGATCAAAATACATTGTACTTAAGCCTCTCCAATAAAAAGTCTCATGGTGATATATACCTCTTTAATTTGTAAAAAGACTTTCTTGTTTTAACTAATTAATAACTACTCTAATTGGATAAAGTGTATTTATTGGTCTTGGTGGTGAGAGTGTGCACTTAAGCGGAAGTTTGGAAAATTGTACTCCAAGTGGGTGAAAATGGGCTTTATAATGCAATCTCTTGCGCATCCAAATGAATTCAGAATGGATTGGAACTGTCTAAACAGTACATAAATCATTGAATTATTGCAATAATGATTACTGGAGCACCCAGGAAGTTTGAGGGTTTTAAAGCTTATATGATCGTGTTCAAGTGGAACTCTGAAGGAATTAAAAACTGGTTGGGTTGCTTCAGGGCCTCTTTTTGATTTTAGAAAACGTTCGACAAATATTTCTTCGAGAAACGTGAATAAAATAATAATAGCGAGTCGACTCAGCGAATTGGTACTCAGCTGAGAAAGCTAAAAATGCAGCCGATATTAATGATTTTCAATTAATTTGTAACCACTGTACGCTATTGCCGACGCGCCCCATTCTATTTGCCTTACGTGCTCTGCAAGTGAAAGCATCTAGGAATCAGTGCTTATATAGAAATCGTGTGCATGTGCTTGTGTGTGTGTGTTGATATGTATGTATGTAACGATGTATGCATGTCCGAGCAGCTCCAAGAGTGTATGTGAGTGTGTGTTCGCTGTCGCTGCTTATACCCGTATGTATGTATGTATTTGTTGCCTTAAAAATATAACAAAAGGTGCAAGGTGGCGTTGCCTGCAAAAACACGAGGGAGCCCACGAATTGCACTTGCATACAAATCAACAAGCAACCCAAGATACAGGTGCACAGGAGTGGGAAGGGAATGTGTGTGGATGAGAAGGGAAAGGGCAAGAGGGGGAGAGGGGGGAAACGAGTACAACAAGCGGGCACAGCAAGAAGTAAAGAGGCGAGCAATGCTGACCACACTGCCCAAATACCAAGCGACACAACAGCAACAACAATAGCAGCAGAAGCGACAAAAAGACAAACAACAAACATCAGTAACGGCAATGGCAACGGCTGCAATGCAACAAGGCGTCAGTAATACACACAGAAAAAATATAGAATTTACGAGTAGTTCTCAAATCGAGATACCAAACAGCGACAAACGTATGTCTGATCTGATTTGTCCTTTTAAAAGAATCCGAAAGATAATTGAAGATTTATGCAAAATAAAAATGTTACAGGTGGTAAAAATTAAATAATATTATAGGTAACTCCTGTTAGAATAGAATACTAGATATTTACACTTTTCCTAAATAAATTGAATTTAACAAAAAACGAATAGAACAGTGTATTTCCCACGCTATTTCCCACTTCAGTTCATCTAGTGAGGTGAGACTCTCTGAAAACTCCCGACTCAGTCTCGATTGGGTGTTAGACCCTTTTACAATGCAAGAGAGCAGTCTATAACATCGTTATAATGCCTACCTAGAGGTACTGGATCCAGGGATAAAGCATTACGGTTTGTTGCTGCTTCATAGCCTAAATCTCCAGATCAACAGGCACACCAGGCGGAA